>NC_061777.1:10031333-11244667 GCF_022458985.1 Mugil cephalus
AACACAGGACCGTCTTTCACTACAGTATATAATTAATGTCAGTTTTGAAATGGATTACCACTATTATAATTATTGACTTATTTCTCCAGCCCCCCCAAAAAACTGCAGCTGCTCTTATCGAGTGCCTCGTTGGCTCCTGAACCAGCCTCGGCTCTCGCAGTCACAATTATCAGCAGCCGCCGCCGCTTCAACCGAGGCAGAGCTCCTCATCCCAGCGGCGCCTGCTGTTTTCTCAACACTGTCAACGCGCTGCTGAGATCTCTACGGGCAGCGAGCTTTAACACAGGCCCCCTAAGCAGGCATTGATTTAGTTGCGCGCGCCATAAAACCGCCGGAGTAGCAGCCCTGGCCTGCCAAAGGGTTATAAATAGCGAAAGAAGGTAGGGAGCGGAATAAAGAGACAGAAATGAAGAGGCGAACAAGTTGCAGAACAGGTACAACAGGTACAATTACAATTTTTGTGTCATTATTTAAGGGACTTTATCTTATCAATATTACAGCTACTTGTTCACATCTTTTCTTTGTCTTTAAAAACAGGTATTGTGCCAGAGGATCTAAAAGTTAAGAGATATTCCATTATTTAAAGCATAGGTCTTCAACAGGGGGTCCTCAACCCCTAAGGGGTCCGCGAAGGTAATGCAGGGGGGTCGCAATTTCTTTGGTTGATTAGATACTTTTATTTATTTTTTATTTTCTCCCACAAATTTCTTTCAATACTTATTAACATGAATCCAACATATTTTAGCAAAGGGAAAAGGGATATTATTGAATACTGACGGCAAAAATATATATTTATAAAGGTCAAGATTAACGAATAGAACTTTCATAGAACACACGTAGTAGGTAGGGGATCCCTAATTAATCTCTTAATCAGTTTGGAGGTCCTTGGCCTGAAAAACGCTGAAGGATTTATCTAAAATTATAATGAAGTCTGTTGAGATGCCTCAAGTGTCAAACACAAGATTCAACGATAAGATTGTTGTCCGCGAAAGTTTGAATTGGAGAGATCAGACGGGTTGTGTTATCAGAAAGGTAAATAAATCCATTGTTATTATAAAGAGGACTTGTCATTGGGTCACTACAAACTGTCTCCTTACTCTTTATTATTGTTTAATTTATCTTTCAAATTGTAATATAGTTTGGGCAAGTACACTTCCTACTATCCTCCACGAAACTTTGGTCCTCCAGAAACGCTACACGATCAGAGTTACACACACACACACACTCGCCCACTGACATTCTGTTTTTATTTATGCATCATTGTTGCTGTTAGTCACTATTATTTTTATGTAGTCATATTTTCTGATGTTTCGCGGTTTATAACAGTATGAATAAGGCAGAGAGCTCAAATAAGCCCATCGTGGTTTTTTTGCCTCTTCCCTGAACTGTTTCATTAGTTTTTGTCATATTTTATGTGCATTTTTAAAAATTGTGCAAGGTAAAAAAAAAAAATAAAAAAATTGGGATAACAGCTAAGCATAGCTAAGTAAATCTTACAGCCTTGACATTTTACATTTAGTTAATGATGGATGATGAGTGAGTGACTGACCTGCATCCTTCATTATCAGCTGAACAGGGTCTTCTACATTGGACGGACCTGCAAAGACACAAACACACACCGGATGAAACCTCTTTTGTAGGAAAAGTGTTACCTACCGGACAGAGTCATAACAGAACGACGCGTAATGGTTCGTATCATAGCACAGTTAAAACTTAAAGAACCCTGGCCTCCAGTATATCAGTATATCATTTTACCCTTCAGTTCGCTCCCACTCTGTTAGGGCTTATTGTGCACTCAGGTTTCAAGATCAATAGATGCCATCTTCCAGCAGCAGAATTACCCAATCTGATGTTTTCCTTGCTCCAAGAGAACAGGGCAGTCGCTCGACCTGCAATCTGCCAGCGTGAGCAATGGCATCACTAATTCAGCAAGAGAGCGAGAGCTGCACGCCACTACCCATCCCCAGGAGACCAGGAGCAGTGTGCTGCATGTATTTATGTGACTGAGTGACTGGAGAGTTGAGACTGGTGTTTGTAATGGTAGCCACCACGGGACTTCACAGCTCTGCCAAGGCTGCAGATTGCATGCTATAGATACTGTGACAACATGGACAAAGCTACACGGCGTGCGGTCTTCTGACGTATAAAATATGCATGACTCGCTTTAAATTAACAGCACCGCATTTCACGAGCGGAAATACGGGTTTGAGACCTGAGGCCCACATTCTGCTATAGGTTAACTGATGTGTGTGAATGTTGAGACAATTCTATCTGCATAAAATATTTAAAATAGACGCCATTAAAGTAGGCAGCATAAGGTTTATAAATACATTAATTAAAACCACAACCAAGGTAAAATATGTCAGAAAGAATAAGATATTTAAGATATAACATGAAATAGTTCAGACAAACATCCTCAAAAATGATAGGAAGTTAAAGGTATTTATTAGCGATGTTGAACATAACTCAATGATCACTGACTACACGTTTCCCTTAGCGTGAGAAGATGTACGCGAAAGTGAAGTTTCAACTGACCCTGGAGATTCTGAACCATATCCAGCAGCACCGGTGTCAAGGTCTGGCTGTAGTTGTGGAAAATGTCCAGGAACAGCACCTCCGTACAAGGCTAAATAAAGAAATGGAAGCAGAAGACAGACAAAAAGAAAGCTCACAATGGACTGAACAGAAAGGCAAACGGATGTGGAAGTCATCGCAACAATTCCCAAGGCCAGCTGTGGTTTGGGTCAGAGAAAAGAAACGCTTACACGAAGAGGCTTCACAAATGCACACAAATAACAGCCAACAGTGCATTGAATTTCCAGTTCAATAAAAAGTCAATAAGTTGGATTTCTGTGTCAAAGGAGAAACTGTCCACCCACCTTCATTTATTGGTTTTAGACAAATTAAATATTATCTATATTAAATAAAACAAACGTGCGAGAATAAGCTGTGTGAATATGTGAGCATAACCTTTCTTCTGTGATGGCTAGAGGTCAGAGGTTGCTTAGCAACTCAAAAAAAGCATCATGAGAACAGGACGAGCGCAAAGCCCCTCTTCTATGCACACCGACAGTTATACTGATAGGGAGAGGTCATCTCTAATCAAACATTCGAATTGCTGACCATGGACACAATAGATGGACGCAGACATTTGATCCATGAACGATCCTGAGGTGACAACAGGAAGGTCAAAAAGACAAAGTGCACAAGCTCCTTAATCGAGCATCGCATATGTATAAGGCAGGTAGTGCCTTATAGGTGGAAATGGCAGAGGTTTGCACTGGGGCCCCAAAAAATAGTATCATTTAAAAACAGCTGCGATATGAAAATGTCGAACTCCCGGGACAAAAAATGAAAACACTGTGCTGCTGAGCCACAAAATGAAACACTGACAGTATTAAAAATTAGCTGTCTACTGAAGATGATCTGTAATTTGTGATGTAAATAGCAACTTAAAGGTCCACCATGTAAGAGATTTCTACCAACTGAGCTTCCCTGCTGTTCCAAGTGTGTGGGAGAAGCTATGGTGGTGCTGGTGAAAACTTCAAACATAAAAATGCAAAAGGCTCTCTAGAGGTTTGTCTCTTCCCAGCTACTGTAGAAACACGACTGTGGAGGAGAACCACCCCCCCTCTGTAGATGGATCAGGGTCATTCTAAGCAAAGAACCAACATTGGACAATATCAGGTGACCATACACTAATGGAAACTCAATTATATTTAGCTGCATCTAAATCCTTCACATTGGACCTTCTCGCGTGTTTTAATCCCACTTTCCCTCCGCTGCTGCATGTTTTTAAATGATGAAAAGGTTGGATTAAAAAAGTGTCGCCGTACTTCAAAAGAAGTTAGTCATCTGAAGTGATGAAAGTAAGTGAAATGGGCACGACACGGAGAGGGATGAGAGCCGAAATAAGGGGCAGACGGGAAAAATAATAAAAGATTATGTCATGCATCGGCAACAGCTGAAGATAAGCCTCTGCCGACTAGACTAGACTCAGCCACGGAGACGGGCTGTGGAGCCCCGGGCTCCGCTCGCTGTTTTATGATGCTGAAATGTATACGGTCTTCTAAGTGCCATCACATAAAACACAGCTTTCTGAAATATAGGCCGTTCTAAAAATATTTACGACAATTAATATCAAAGCAACGACAGCGATATTAAATCTGCTTCTTTTAATCATTTTTAACGAGTTTAAATACTGACTTGAGAATGTGCAGACATCCAGCCAAAAACAACTTTTTTCCTGCTTCTTGAACGTTCCTCTTCTGTAGTTTTATGTGACATTTATCTTCCTTTTTTTTGATGTACAGCTTTTGATGCCATGAGCGCACAGAGAGGTGCGTACAACCGTCATCTCTGCCCGCGAGAGCACATAAGATGGACCATTTCTCTGTCTTTACTCACCCGCAGACTGTATTTCCAGGAGTCGCCACCTGTTTCTTCAACAGCTGCAGGAGAGACGGAAAATGCGTTATGTGTTAGAAATCGCCGATCTGCAGGTCACGACTGTGGTTTGGCGCTGTACGTCGAGATGTATTTTTCCACACTTGCGTGGTGCGGGCTGACTTTAAAGTCGAATCCAAATGTCAACACGGTGGTTTCAACTTCCTAAAGTGTTGTGTCTGAGTGCTCTGTGTCATTACCTCGAACTTGTGAGGGCACCGAGCTGCAAGGAAAATAAAAACTGCCGCTAAGACCTCAACTGCTCTTGTAGCTGCACCCAGCAGCAAACTTTACGCCCTATAATCCATTCCACGGCACACTTTTATGAGGAGAATACAAATGAGCATTGTACCAAAAAAACACGGAGGGAAGCAGCTGTAGATAAATGTCAACATGATGTTAGAAACGCTCTAATGAAATCAAACATTTCATCTTGATGCTATATATTATCGCTAATTAATCACAAGAGCTATTTTATACCAGAGTACTACTGCCTAAATCAATAAACAGCCCGCTGAAATGCAGGCACCCGGAGGCATATTGTTAGCTTCATGAATTGCCAAAAAGGCTATCCCTCACAGTTCTTCACGGTTCCCAGAAAACATGTTGGCTCTGCACGTCCGGATGAGTGTGGACATTTGGATTCAGCGTGTGTATTCGAGGGATGGGTTAGTGGTGGGGTCCTACCAAAGCTCTCGGGGTCCTCCTCCCACATGGCCAGCTCTTCCTCTGTAAGAAGGAAGTAGTGCGAGACCAGCCTGCGCCCGATCTCAGTCAGCGTAGGGTGTGTGAAGAACGCCGTCTTGATTCTGTGAGCCTCCAGACTCTCTGGTTTGCTTTCTAAAGGTGGGATGGAGAAAGTTGAAGTGAGGCCCAGGTGATGGGATGTGCTCCATTTCTAAAGAGTCGCCTGACGACTAGAAATAAACCTGAACACATGAACTGGTAAGGCACAGTGATGGCATTACAGCATTGTGCGTTTGGATGTTGGGTGAAAGCTTTAAAAGCTAGAGGTATTTCCTGTTTGCTTCTAAATCACAGACCCAAAAGTTGATTTAGATTGTCTATCTTTCTTTTCAATCTTCCTCAACCAACCATCTCGTGTTCCTCTCTTTCCCCGAGGTCCCACATCCTACCGTCAATGTTCTTGGAAGGCTTGTAGGCGTCATTCTTCACAATCATCTTGATAAGGTTCATGCACTGAACGATGAAACGCTCAAAGGTCACGCCCTCCCCCGCCGGGGTGAAAACGTAGCTGACAGCGAATTCCAGGGAACGCTGGATCAGGGGTATGAATGCACACGGATGGTACTCCAGGAAATCTAACAACTGCAATGAAGAGAGTGAGGAGAAGAGGAAGAGTTGGTCAAGAGTTGGGGGCAGACATTCGTGGTGGAATTTTTATTTTTTTTGTTATTATGATTATACACAAATCAACTCACAACTTTAGTGTACAATATGATCGTCTTTTCCAGCTTTTCTCTGCATGTGCTCTCTGGACCAACCTGGCGACCTGAAACACAAGAAGCAGAGGGCTTCATACAAACATACAGAATCCTCGGGGAATCCTAGTTTGCCAAAATAAAGACCTTTTACATCCTATTTTAGGATACGGTTGTTCTCCTATTAAGCTTTTTTTCCCCCCCTTTACTTAAATGACCCTTCACGGCTGCTTCTTAATCAACAGACCACGGCTAAATATACGCCTGTATGTATTTAGAGGGGAAATGTTACAGTGGTATCAATAAATCAAAGTCTTACACAACTGTCTAACGTACGAAGCAAAAACAAAAAAGGCCAACCTCTCCTGAGAGAAACGGGATGTGAGCTCTGATCTCAGCTAAAGCTGTAAAAGATCTGACACTTTGACAGCAAGGATTTAAAGATGAAGACACAGGTAAGCTGATGCCAACTAAATGCCAACAGTTAAGCTGGCTGCATACAGACTATCTCAGTGCGTTGTGACTTTCGGTTATATGCAATATAATCTAATATTGTATTCTTATTGAATATGAGAAAACAATTAGAATTTTCTAAGAAGTAGAATAGAGGGCATGCACGTGACACCACCACAAGCGAAGTCTCCATGGTTACAGCCACTAAGTGGCAAAAATTGACAGTTGAGTGTGGAGATTATGGAGATTATGGAGATTAGATTAGCCGCATTAGTTTGAATCACAGGCTTTAATAGCATCTAAACTGTAAAATTAGTTTAAAGAAAATAAAGAGCTGTTGTGCCGTTGACAGTACCAACAGATTTGAAAAGCAGTCAGAGATATATTTTTTGCAGATATCTCCTTCTGAGAAAAGAAAAGAGAAGTAAATGGATCACTGCAGAAACAACGGGAATCCAGGCACAGAAACCTGGTGTTGTGGTTCACATTTAGTGTCAGGTAATATTTATTTATGCTGTATTTTTTAATGAAGTCAGACCTTAAGTTACTTTCTAAGTTATGTTCTGGAGGGCTGCCAGATAAGTTTGTCATTGTTCCTGTCTTGGTGTAGTTATGGCCGACAGTAACTATTTCAGTTCCAACAATAAATAATAATAAAACCATGAATAGATTATTTGCAATAACTCCTTGTCATCCTTTTAATGTCTAGTCAGATGTTACAGTATTGTACAGCTAACGTTACTTCTCAGTAAAGCTCTTAAAGCTCCAATTGTCCTTAATTTAATCTGATAATCCACATTTATTGTATTTACTGATGCATACGGGACAGCATTGCATACTCTACTATAGTTTGTACAAGATATTCAACATGAGGTTTACCGACGATAACATTTTAAAATGCTTGATTTGATCTCCATTTTTTCAAGTTTGGATTGGGAGAAATCCTTAAAGAAATGCACACATGTTATCTTTTTATGGAGCTTAAAACAAGTCTTAAATTAATCAGCGAGGTCTGTCCGTCCTCAAAAGCGTGTATCTTGTAGCCATGACAAACTGATTTGCTCAGATGGCATTCAAAAGCAGGTAGTACAGCACTGAGCTGGACACTACAACTTATTTTAAGCGTTATTTATTTTTGTGCAGTCTAAAAAACAATGGCCAAAGTCTGTTTTAAGATCATTTGTCATCCATTCATCATGTAAGAAACAAGAAGAAATTAATTTATCTAGTTTTGCCTTTAAAAATGTTCCTTCCTCCGAGGTCAAATTGTCTTTGCGCCTTGATACCTTACTACCCTCTGTGGGCAAATTACACGCACTGGTGCATATAATAAAATACAGCGATTAAACGACTCAGAAATGAACGACTTGCTCCCTGTGATGTACATTTTGGCTCCATGAACCCACTCCTGATGCCAGGGCCAATAAAGACGCCCCGCATTGTTTACTTTCTTGTCAATCTGTGTGATGAAATCAGTACAGACTATCAGTCTCTGACCTTCCTCCATCGTTTGTCAACAGCCGGGGTCAGTGCTTCCTCGTGCTTTATGCACATTTAAGTGTCTGTCGGCAGGTACTAACTTAAGATGATAATAGATTCATCAAAAGTATGAGCTCTGCTGACTTGCCACTTCCTGGTTTTGTACAGATCAGGGAATATGCAGATCAAACCGCTGTTGCATTTTATTGACGTTGTGTCCATGCCGTTGTTTCTCTGTTTGCAGGTGTGTGACAGCTAGTATTGTTAGCAGATGCTGTGCAAAGTCATCAAAGTCACTGGGGAAGGGGGGAGTCATATGTCTGAACCAACAAACTCGGGCCAATCTAGACCCAGACGGTAATGGATGATGCTGAAACAAAGGCATATTCATTATTTCTGACAGTAGCTTAGCAAAAAAGAAAAAAAAAAGTTTTCAACAATAGCCTGTAGCGACTGACAAAAATAGACAGGTGACCCTAGTTGGAGGACAAACATCATACAGAGGGAGAGAGACATCTGAATGGGCTCACAGACTGTCCAAAAGACGGCAGTTTATATAGCTGACCTTATCAGGCTGAGCAGAGCTGTGAGCTGCCTTGCCGATTCCCCTATCTGCCAGGCCCCAAATACCAGCAGGATCCCGATTCTGTCTCCACCGCCATCAGCGGGGTGAATATTAAAACTGATAGCTGGGGCTGATATGTTAAATTATATTTTTGCTAATGCCTGCCGCTATTTTGAGTTGTGGGGTTGCATTTGAGATTCAACGCACGCTCACTGGGCATTTTGCTACGACAAACTTGTGTGGAATTGGAAAAAAAAAGAGAGACACTTGATAGAGAGGTAGGACGGTGTGATTAACTTATATAGCTGGGCTCTGATTCATTGGTGTTTCCACTAACGGAACATTTGAACAGGATGGAGAACATTTTAAAGAACATTTATCTTGGCTTCCACGGGAGGAACTGGGTTCTTAATTTAGACTGACGGTGCCATTAATTTTTCTGTTCCAGAGTTAAAAATATACAAATCACAAAGGCTGAGTTTACGATGCTGGAGAAACTGCTGATGTAAAATGTTATTTACTTGGCCTAAACTTTATAGTCCTGAGGACTGTAAAGAAGAACCTGGAACAACTTGATCTAAAAGGGCAAATACCTCCCCGCAAAGAGAAGTTCCTGCTCAAAGGGTGTCACTGAGGAGTAAATGGTAGTTTGTGAAAACCAGGAGTTATATACTTATTGAGTTATATACTATAAACTGTGCTGAGGGACAGAAACTTAGTTGCTTCTCTAAAGCAATGGTTCCCAATCTTTGTTCCTTGGAGCCCAACCTACTCGTATCTTTGAATTGTACAGCACTTTGGTCAACCTTGGTTGTTTTTAAATGTGCTTTATAAATAAACCGTTTCACAACTGTTAATCCGTACAGTAGTAGTTAGTACACATTCTCCTAGCTTCAGAAATCTACTCTCCATCTTTCCAACATGTGACTTCAATGAAAAAGGTCTCTTACATGATGCCTTCACCAGAACTCAGAAATTTTAGTCTTCCAATATCATAGCATTCACATTTACACATTAACTCGAAGGGAAAAATAAGTCTGGTGTATTTTCACCGTTTGCTGGACATTAAAATATGTGCGGAATCTAGTTTTTATTTAGGAAGCAGTAGTTTCCGAGTTTGACAACTCCGAGCATCTTCTTCCCCAAGTTGTCTTTAATGCAGCATCAGCTGCAGGTGCATCTCAACCATGCTTCATACCCCCACCCTACTTCGATTGGCTAGTGATGTTAGTTTAGTTTTACAGGTTGGGAACCACTGCTCTAACGTGTTCATCCACCGTCCTTTGAAAGTGCATTGAATAAAACTTCACATGTCTGGTCTGACCACTTGTGGGCCACCTGTTGACCGTCCCCACATGCGGTTGGTGGTAAGTGTGCATATTAAGTCTGGTATAAGAACTACTTGTACATAAAGAGCACTGGAGACTGAGTAAATACACCGCTGAATAGCTTCTTGACCTGAATATAAAAAATGTACTTTCTCTTAAAGGAGTGTATAATTCACCTGGCACACAACACGTCGAGGGATCTTGTCACATGTAAACCAATTAATAGGAAGGACCGAAGGGTGGGAATTACTTTATCATTTCTGATAGCTTTATAGCTTGATTTTTATGTTCACATATACTATTACACGATAAGGTCACCATAAAAGACATGTTTCATCTCGTCTTTACCTTTCTCTGCTCAATATGTAACCATTACAAAGTCCAGTTCATACTATAGTTCATAGTGAGCATGGGTTGTACTTCAAAAGCTTCTTCT
This sequence comes from Mugil cephalus, assembly GCF_022458985.1. Taxonomy (NCBI): domain Eukaryota; kingdom Metazoa; phylum Chordata; class Actinopteri; order Mugiliformes; family Mugilidae; genus Mugil; species Mugil cephalus. Next base: position 10,041,483 of record NC_061777.1, read on the forward strand.
TCCTAATACTTTGGCAATTATAAGTCGAACCCTTAAGGATGGTGGAGTCTGAACTTTAAATTTGACACATAAATTAAGTTAAGCTATCATGAGACCCCAACTTTGGGGATCATAACCTTTTAAGTAAGTGTCTCCTGCACTAGATTAAAAATTGCTATCCATGTTTCTTTGCTGAAGGGAAGAGAGATTTAGGACAGAGAATGAGACGAGTACTCACAGCATTCCAAGAACTGTTTTAGCCTTTCAAACACTGCATTCAGGAAACCCTGAAAAGATAGAGATGAGAAGAGGGTGAGATAGAGTTTAATCTCTTCAACATTTCCGGAGTGGAATCTCTCATGATTGCTTCATAAGTATTGCCCAGAAGCAAAAAACTTAACAAGGACATAAGTGTGGTATTTGTGTGCATTCGTGCGTGGGCACACTGTACTCACGGGTATAAATTAAAGTGCCAGCAACACAGTATGAAAGGGAATCAATTTTCTATACCCTGCTGTAGTCACAGCTCAAAGTGAAGAAGAGAGTGGGGAAATTAGATGATAGATGGAGATGCAATCTGTTTAGTTCTGCATTAATGTTCAGCCACGAGGTCAACAGCAGTCTCATTAATCACACGTCCAGCCTACCAACGCTACTGAAGCTGGTAACAGAGTTAGAGAAGAAAGACGGTGCCAGAGGAGGAGAACGTGAGATGATGGAGAACGTGGTCCACGGGTGGTATTTGTTAAGCTAATGGTGGAATTAAGGCGAGGTGTGGGGGGGGGGATAGAAGATGTAAATGTGCACGCACGGAAAGCATGCATAGGGCGTGCAGGAAATAAAAACACAAAACAGGAGGGTAAAAAGAGACATTTTCGACTGAATCAGTCAAAGAAAGTTTTACAGGAACAAGAGGAGGAGTGGGGCTCGTGGGACCACGAGGGAGGAAGAAGATAAAAACAAATGTCTGCATATTACCTGAGGAGATTAAAAAAAAAAGGGAGACAGAGTGGTGGGTATCAAATGTGCATGTCAGCAGTAACGTGGAGGGTGTTTGCAAAGGAATTGACAGTGTCAACCAAACAAACCCAGATCCATTTTTATAGAAAAGGGAATATTCAGCAAATGCCGTAGCCGCGGGTTATCGAGCTTGTTCTTGTGCAGAAGGAACGATTTTGAGGGTTTAGGAAGTTGCAGCAGATATCCACCTTTTAAAATCTATCAAGTCTGGGGGAGCGTCACAAAGATGCTTGTTAACCGCCTAGATTTAAGTCATACAGATTGATCAGTCCACATCTGAATAACAAAACCCACTGCCCTCAGCCTGCTAATGCTCTCCGCTAATGCTGAATTGACAATCAAGTCGAGAAAACAAAAAAAAAGTCATTCAGCTGCAAAATAAGTTTTAAAAATTCATTATTGAGGCAGTCTGTGTGGAAATTGACAACATTACTCATTCTCAGTCAGTACTCTCAAACTCGCTGCAGCTCTCCAGCATTGCTGGAGAAGGCATTTCGTGCTTTACATCTTCATCAGGCTGCATCCTGCTGGGGACGGCTGCTGCCACCAACGAGTGTCATTGCTATGGGGTATAGGTGCCTGGTCTGGCCTGGGTGGGTACTAAGTAACATCCACACGAAGGCCAGGTCCAAAAGTTTCCCATCAGAAAATTGCATTGTCACAAGACGGTCAATGTCATTTACTATACTTGATCAGTGTGTAAGTTTCATTAAATTGACTAAATTAAGTTGACTAAAATACGATGAGGTCAACTAAAACTAGAATAAAGCCGAACTGAACTGAAAGGATGAAAGATAAAAAATGTCCAAAATTCAAAGTCTAATAGGCCTTTTCATGTGAAGATGAACTCAAAGTCAAAAAAAAAAAAAAAAAAAAATGGCTGTCAAAATGAACACTGCTGTCGACTCTTTTCTTCAGCCCCTGATAGAGGAGGGGAATAACCTTGAAATGGAATTAGATCATTTAATATGAATTAACAGCTTCTTTTTTTTTCCAGCATCACCCTCATCACCAAAGGAAGGGCAAAAAACATGCTGAAAACCAAATCAGTAAGTCAGATTAAAAAAGGGGAGGGGGGAGGGAGGGGGGCGTCCCTTTGAAATTTTATCTTTTTTTTTATCTGTCCATAAATATTAAGGCTTAAAAGCCCGGGAAGTAGTTAATATTAGTCCAAATGATCTGAATGAGAATTCCTATCAACAGAATGAAAAAGCTTTTGTGGCAGTATTGACACTAAATGCACAAATCACTGTTTGGTATTCAGGAACAGGGTTTATTTGAGCAAAAGAAATGCATCTTATTAATTTAAGAGGCTTTATACCAATCAGTCTGACTCATCCCACTTGTTCCTATTAATAACATCACAATTCTTTCAGTTCAATTCTTTTCTTAAGTCATGACAGCTAGTGCTGAGATGCATCCTGGTGGAAATCTGAACACTGTATGTGTTGTAGCTTATATACAAAAGTGGGTTAATTCGATGGAAGAAAAAAAAAAAATGTAATTAAATTTGTCAGGACATCTTGCAGTGATACACAGAGGACTGGAAGAAAAAGGAGGGAAATAAGAAAACCATCCGAAACAGCCGGCAGCCTGGTGCTTAAGAGGAGGCTGACAAATGATGGCAGGATGTTACTCAATTTGACAATATCAGAACCTGCAGACCCCCACGCATGCCTTTTCTCATAGTTAAGTAAGAAATTTATTACTGGCAAAATATATATACATAATTATTTGATTTGAAATGATATGAGGCATACCACCTAACATGCCTGATGGATATACCGAAAGCATATTTCTCTATTAAGTCACCATGAGCTGAATAATGTAAAGGGTGAAAAATGGTAACACGCTACAATTGTAAGTAGTTGGTCTGAGACAATACATATTTCCACATGAAATATTAACTCCGCGTGCCACGAGCTGGAATGAGCAAACTGCGACAGCTGAAGGCAAATGACATTTTAATGGGAGCATCTCAACCACCATGCAACCTTCAGCCTGCAAGTTAAAACGCCGACTCATTAGCGGAATAATGGAGCATTCCTTCTGTCAGAGGATGCCCTTCTCCCGCTTGACAGAAAAAAACAACTCGTAAGGCAATAAACACGGTAAATAACAGAATGACACAAAAAGACTGACGGATGGAGGCAGCTCAAACAGCAACTGATAGCAGGTTTTTAAAGCTAATGGCGACGTGACCTCCGAATGATTGTGCTCTCAAGGTTACTCGAAAACAAAAGAACACGCTGAATGTCTCTGTGGAAAGGCAACATTTCCATTGTTTCCCATACAATGTGAACACTACGGCAGCCTGCCAGGGTCTAATTTACTCCGCTCCCCTAAGACTTTCTTGCTACGCATGAGAAGCTATTTGTGTTGTTCAGCAATAAAAATGTACATTAACACCACTTTTTAAAACCTGGCGTTGGTGCTCTTGACTTTAGTTCAAGGGTGTCAAATTCATTTTAGTTGAGGGGCCACATAAAGCCCAATTTGATCTCAAACAGGCCGGACCAGTAACATAACAATAGCATAGCATAGCATAGCATAGCATAGCATAGTTTTAGTTCAGAGAAGTACATTATGAAAATGTTTACATTTAATGAACTGCGATGATTAGCACATGTGTTTCCTAGTGGAAAAATTTCAAATAGGTGCCAGTTTTATTGAAAAATTGCTCTTAAGCTTAATTCTAATTTTCACACTTCATCCCACAGACCAGACAGGACCTTCTGGCGGGTCGGTTTTGGCCTGCGGGCCGTAAGTTTTACACCCGTGCTTTAGACCACGGAGATTTACAATTATTCAAAGACAGCTGTGTGCCATATGTGCCATATACTCTGTAAATAGTTTTTTTTTTATAGTTGGAGTAGCATCATAATTAAGAGCTTTTATTAAAACAGTAAGACGTTTCATGTACATTAACGGCACAGATTGCTGCAATTTGTCCGTTGCTGTCTGAGTAATCACAGTGATTTAAAAACCGATAGTAATAATAGTTGGGATATCATCATCATTAAGGGCTTTTATTAAGATGTACAACATGGTTAGAGGTACAGAATAATAAGTTTAAGGTCTGTGACGCCGCCGGTGTGTCCCGCACCTTACGTCTGGCTCTTCAGATGATTCATATATCGGATAATGGACGGACGGCAGAACAAGTTATAAAGATTTCAGTGATCGGCTGTTCAGCTTAGCAAAACAGTGCAGGAGAAGAGATGATGAAAAATAACCAAAGGTTTGAGGGCACACTGAAAGCATTTCATGTTTTACATCATCTCACCTGAACATTCAAATCTAGGAATATTTTCGACCATCTAGAAAGAATTAACTAATAAACTGTAAACCTAGTTTCATAGCTTAATTTTTCCAATCATGCAAGTGCAGAACATATGCGCCACGCTGGTGGCTTGCAGTAGTTGGGTGTTGCGGTGTGTTCAAGGGACATTTGTGGTGACATCACAGTTGGCCTTTGTTGCCAGTAGTTTTTAAATTAAGGTTTGGTGTTCGTCTGTATCTTGGAGCAACGAGCACATTCTCAAAGTATGTTTGTTTTGTAAAAAGCCGACTATCATTTAGTTACCACTAACATTTACTGCTGTTCTCTCACCATGCAGGAAGAAGAGCAGATGGAGTTCAAAGGCCTGGGATATTTTGTGCAAATGATTTCATTAACTCTGAGCCATGAGGGAAAAACCAAAGCCTATCCAGGCAGACCCTCAAGGTTTTTTTTTTTTTTTTTTAAACCAGATTTAAAATGAATTGAATTAACAGTTTCATGGAGTTTGACTTCCTTCGCACAGAGGGCGGGAGAAGAGCTCATAGAGAACTCTTGACTCTTTGAACCAAGACAAGGCTTAAGGCACTTTCAATCACCACGGCCGTCCATATTTTGCACGGTATGATTGGAGTCATTTTCAACTCCAAACACAAACAGGGGGGAAAAAAATTTTAAAAATCAGCTTTATCGAAAATATGACGGGGTTCTCTGGCAGACACAGAGGAAATAACGTAAGACTCACCATCACTTCCATATTCTGCTGCGGCTCTTGAAATCCGTGGACTGTCAACTTGCGAAGCACTGATAGGGGCAGACAGAAAATGAAATCGGTATGCAGGATTGTCCCTAATTGCAAATTAACTATGAAGTCACTTCCCACACATAATGAGTGTCTCCCAGAGTAGCAGCACAGTTCACAACTTAATTAAGGTTTTGTCAAAAGGTGGGATCATTATTAAAAAAAAAAAAAAGAAAATCACATTATGAAAGATGCAGTCAGTCATTTATGGCTATAATTTACTTGCCATTTTGTATCAATAGATTTGTTCCTATCAGCATTTTTGCACCCTAATTGTAGTAGTATGCATACACAACTGTTTTTCTTGGTTTCGCCCAAGCAGCTTTTTCAGTTCTACCTTCTTGTTCTCGCAGCCCTGGGAGTGAGAATAAATTACTCATTTCTTGCGAGCTTATGTAGCAAGCTTCACCCCAACGTCCAGATACTTACCTGAAGTTGGGGGAAAAACTGTTTTCCTGCCATATTGAATGCTACTTTAACAACCCATTATCTACCAGAAACTCCGGCCTCAAGGTGTGAACACGGGTGAAACTTTTTTGGTTTCCGGAGACAGATGTCAAGACTGTGTTGTCAATCGATGGCAGATTATGTCTAAATCCACCTCCCCAGTTCAGAGAGGGATTGTCAGAGCATGTTTCACTGGGGGAAGGAAAGCAGGATCAAAATATTTTCCTCCAAGTAGTATTATCCGGTTCTTGGACACTAGCCATGCAACTTTCAGGGGACAACACCCACAAATGTGCTCCAGCTCCCTACCAGTCTTTTAGAACTGGAGAAGACGCTTGGTTGAATGTCGAAACATCTTCAAGAAAAGCAACAAGCACAGTTGCTCTTGTTTTTGCCTGTTTTACACTAAGTTTGAATATAATTATACTGAAAACTCAAAAATAAATTCTAGTCGGCCTGTATAACCTGTAAAGGGTCGCTTGCTATCTAAATTCGTGCACAGCGATTAGGCCAGGGCAGAAAAAGTGACTTCTGTAGCCCTGTTAAAAAAACAAGCAGCTGTGTCCGCCTTGAGGGACGATTGGCTCCAGTTGGTAGATATTAGACAGATATTCATCTGTGCTGACACCAGCACACGCAGCATGCAAAGATTCGGTTCGTGGTTCTTTCTCTGGGGCCGCAACATTCTGCGGCTCCGGTCCAGCGACCAGAACATTTCGAAGCAGGCCACGTATCCAGGGTGAGAGTCTGTTCTGGGTGTGCGCCGGGAGTTTAACTAACAGGCTTTTCTGTTCGGCCATTACAGCCAATACATAACGGCTAATAATGAAAATTTGTTGTCGACTGATCAGAATTGTGTTTCTGAGTGTGAGTGTATGTGAACTGTTGCTACCTTTAAGGGAGAGCAGTGTCCTTTCCAGTGAGCTTAGTGCCGCAGCCTCATCTCTGGCGTAGATCTGCTGGAGGAAGCAATCCGTGTGATGGCTCCACAGGGAGCATGCAAAGCTGTAGATGCCGGACGCCAGCTGTCAACATAAACGTCGAAGGTACAGTCAGTCACACTTGTAACAATATTTTTACATGGCCTTAAAGTTACTCTGTGTCACAACAGACTTAAATGCATTCATCTATAGCCGAGACCAACAGACAATGGTGGTGGTGCAAACATCACAGACAAAAAGAAGCTAAAAAGAAACCACTGAGTCTAATTTAACTCTAAATGAACTTCCCATTACAGCTATTGACATAATATAATTTAGGGAGTTTTATTTCAGGTAGGGATGTCTGGGTTAGTATCAGAAGATCGGTATAGGGGCCAGACATTTTTGGATCCAGACGTTTTTCAGTTATCGGATTGTATCAGGCTGCAGCCAAGCCCCATCTTTTGTAGTCATGGAAGAGAGTAACCCTACGTCACTGAAAAAGGCAGTAAGACAGCAATTTGTCAATTATACAATGTGGATATTTGGCAAAGTGGTAGTAGGTGATGGTTACTCAAAGTACATTTAAATTAAGTTAAATTATTGTCAACGTTTCAAGTATAACGCCATATCTCGAGCACATGAACTAAGCAACACTAACTACTGTGTGCCTAGGGTAACACTTTAGACCAATTTTAAAGTTTCTGGTATACGCATGCTGAAAGAGAAATCTCTACTTTGACAGCACAGCACAGGGTTTGATATATTCTTCACAGAAGTCGCAAGATTGGCAAGTTTCTTCTTTGCAGAGATTTCTCTAGAGCTTGCCACTTTTCATTCCTCAGATCCAAGACTAATCCAACACACGGAACCTAAAAGTGATGAGCCAAGTTTAGAAAACAATCTCATACTCGTCTGTCGGCTTACTCAGTACATGTGAGTTGGAGTTTTTTTTTTTCGTGAAGTTTAAAGTGGCATCTATGTTGGATTCTGGCCAAAAGCAGATCTGACCTCACAGCTGGGTATTCTTGCAAAGGAAACATGGGAGGGGGGTGAAAGGCAATTTTCAAAATGCTCCGGGCACTTCCAAGGGTATATTGCCAGCCAGAGTTCGGTGCCCTATAACAGAGCCTTCAGATGTGTCATCCCCGTTCGCTTTCTTCCACCATGTGACAAGGATCCAGCTCAAGTTGTTGAACCAGTATTTACACAAGTAACAATTTCCTAACTCATAAAACAACTGGAAAAAGAACACAGCCTTCACAAGGTGCCTTTAAACAGGAGCCTGTGTGATCCAGTGTTCCACAAACTAAAGAAAAGTAAATATATATAGCCCAATGAAATGAACATTGTACCTTGAATGACATCTCAAGTTGAAATGAAGGTGTGAAAAAAATTACATTATACAAGTAGTTCCGACCAAGAAATCTGATTGGTCAATAAGACATTTAGAACGTGCTCAAACCAGCATTACAGCACAGCTGACTCATCACTAAAAATCTTGCTCCGCCAAGACTGTGGCAACATTGTATCTATCTCCATGGCAACACTGTAACTGTCAGAGCTGGAGCAGGAAACGGCTGAAAAATATGCCAGAAAATGCATCGGTTTGTTGTTAATTTCGATTTATTTGGTGGTCTCAGTTTCGTTGAATGGTTGGAGGAGGATGAGAATAACCAAAAAAAAAGAAAGATTTGTGCCTATTTCGGATTAAGTGGGACTAGAAAATCATTTCTGTTGCTAGGTTGTTACTAAGGTTCGGATTATTTGCTGTAGTGGTGAACTAGGTTCCATTATATATAGTAGTCTACTGACGTGACTGATTGTGTTCCAGTTATTAGTCAGACCCGATTTATTTCTATGGAAACGGGAAGCACGCTTTTGCAAAAAAACTTTAAATTTTGAGAGCAAAATGTCCAACAACATGAATAAATATTTAATATACGCTTTATTTAGTTGGTAATTGTTGTATTATCGCAATATTACCCTTCAGGATGTGCTTAAAAAGCACACCCTCTCGGGTAATATTGCTTAAATCATCGTTCAACCAGTTCAAACCACACATATCTTCAAATAAACCTGAGTCTAATCATGTCACATGTCAAACTTTCTCCTTCAGCAAAAACCTGGCGTCCAAATTCACTAGATCCTAAACTGATCAAATATACCCAAAGGCCCCCACTAACAACATCCTGTTTCCAGACACCACAGGACACCCTCAGGAGGTCATTATCTCTGACGAGTCACAACTGCTCTGGAGACAAAAGAGAGGCCTACATAATATTAGGAAGGCAGGTCATAATGTTATGCCTGATCGCTGTACACCAGCCGTCTGCTAGCGAGTACAAAACAGATAATCGTACACATCTGTGCATTTCATACTCACAAAAAAAGAAGACTTTATCAGTAAGGCTGAAGGTGAGGCTTTCCTTGGTGTAATTTCCTGAGGCAGACCACAATCCCCATTGTGACCCCCCCAGGTGGCACACTGCACTGATAAGAATTATGAAACAACACAACAACGCCGCTTAGACCACAAACTGCTACACATGGAGTCCCTGTCACCACAACAATGCAACTTTATAACTGACCCACTCTGCCGACAGCTAAGCGGGTTAAAAGCAGAGAATGCAGTTGTGAATTGTTTGGCAATCATTAAAGAGAGAATAAAAAAATAAATAAATAAAAAAAACAGCCAAGAAACACTTATTATTTCCACCCCTGTAACTGAGATACACCTTTGTGTGTTTTTGGGCACAACTCTGCTCCAAACACACAAAAAAGACAACAGAGAGTCAAATATCTATGAAAGAAAACTATTTCCTCCAGCTGCGAGAAGAGTCTTTATTACGGCTCACACCAAAGCCACCCCAGGAAATTTTATTTCATTTGACAATCTGTTTGCGAAGACCCATCCTATAGGGCATTGTCCCGACTGTTGTTGTACAAAAACACAAAGCGAGACAAACGGCTTAAGTTCGGGAGCTTCGGTTTATATTCACATCAAGCGTCAAAACCTGATCTTGGTGACTCTGACAGCAGCGCGATCGTTGGCGGCAGATTTGTTGGCGCGAGAATTTGTGACACAGTTGATCCCGGCATTTTCAACACCGGTTTAGAGAAAGGCGCGGAAAAAGTGAGCGGTGGTTCTGCAGACAGATCTGCCTGCGCCTGAGAGGAAAATGGCCCGACAGGATGGAGTTGGCAGAGGGGCAATAGTCATTAAGATAACCCTGTGTACAAGTGAAACGGAGCAGCGGCTCAGAATGCTCAGCACATCCAGCTTCGAGATGGATCGTTTGCAAAAGCAGAGGGCTGTACACCTGTACATGTACATAATTATTTTCCAGACACAAGCAGTAGGACCTGAGCATTTCTGAGCAGCATTCCTCCTCCAAACTTTCTCTACTTCTTTCTAAGGATCAAAGTTTAAACTAATGAATACTTCTGAAGTTGGAGAAGTGTCCCAGTTCCTTCCTCAAATTCAGCCCGAACTTTATCTTCACAGTCTTATCCAACTTCTCAGGTGATCCTCCTACTGGCGCCAACGGGCCTCCAATGCTTCAGTTCCCTGCCTCTCCGTCTCCCTTTCTTTCCTGTTATCTCCCACTAAGCATTTTATCTCTGTGCAGGCTGAAGAGTTTGCTGCCAAAGTTCCATCAAGCAGGACAGTAAAACAAAGGGCTGCTATCAGTGCATCATCCTCCATGATGCAGTCAACACGCGCCTCAAACTCTTTTAGCTGGGACCATAGAGAAGGTACACTCTTCATCTCCCACATGTGCTGTAACTCTACTTGAGCACAAACTATAACCATACTACAGTACACTGTTCAGTTTAAACATTTATCTAATAAATATAGCATAGAGGGAAAAGGTAAGACAACCAGTCGGGTTTCTACAAATGCTTGTACCTGCGGACCTCCTCGGGCAGTCATTCTTCAGTGCACTCGATTTTAACAGATCCAAAACAATCAGAAAATTGCGGAGATGGAGAAGCAGTCGGAAACACTGAAGCGGAAACACACCACTACTAAGCGGACCGAGCACAGCCCTTGAGGTCTGCGTCGCCATGATGAATAATTACTGATTAGGTTTCTGGGGGAGTTGCACGTCAGGCTACAGCGTTGGGGTCTGGGCTGTTCCTTTTTTATTAAAGGTCTCACTTTTTTCCTCGCCTCCAGAAAACAGACTGTGAACTGAGCCTTGCACACGGCGGAGAGAGCACTGACAGACGCTCACACAAATGGCTAAGGCCGAAAATACACTTGCCAGTTCATTGGACGCAGTAGTGAAAATGCTTCCTAATGTAAAACTCCTGGACAAAATCTCAGCTTCGGGACGGTTATGGTATTCAGCATCTGTTTAAAATAACTGTGAGTGGTACTGATTCAACTGAGTTTGGACTCAAGGGTAAAAAGGCGTCTCGCAGTCAGACTTCCCATGAGAAAAGACGTAAAGGTAAAAGGAGGTAAAGCACACGGCTGGAACTGAAATTAATAGAGTGTGGCACGATGGCCACCGAGCCAGCTGTGTTGTGACAGGGAAGAGGGCTCTGCATGGGCTCTTCACTGTCAAACTCATCAGCGTACGATTTAAAAACTGAACCGTTTAATGGGGCTCAGGCTGCGTTTGTTCCTCACTTTGCCTCTGGGCAAAAAGTTTTGGCATAGGCAGTCCGTTTGCCTGACATCCAAGCATTTGGTCTCAGTCAGTGCTTCTCATGCTCTTTTTGTTTGTCCACGTGATCCTCCCAGTCTCAAACCCATCCCATTCATGTCCATCCTTCCACTCTAGTCTTCTTTTCTTTAAAATCAAGGGTAGAAATGAGTACGTACTCCCATTCACCGCCTCCTGGAAAGAAAAATCTAATTCACTGAACCATGTCCCCGTATCCTTTCACGCATTAAATCTATTATCAGACAAGTCAATCATGCTTGATCCATGCTTGAAAACAGCAACGCATTCACAGAGAATGCAGCTGCTTTAAGTCTTGTATTTGGCAGGTCTTTTAGAGCAGCTGAACAGCATCTCCTACAGACAAACTGAAAAAGGGCAATCGTCAAGATAGCTCTTTTCTAAATGGTTTAACAGAAAAAAAAAAGGTACACGAAAAAATCAACACAACAAAAGCTAAACAAGCAGCAAGGCTCAGAGGAGAGAGTTGTATTTCTTCTTTTGTATATTCAAGCGTTCACAACTACTGTACAAAGTGAGGAGGGCAAAATAACAAAATTCTGACGGACAAACAACAACTTGCAATAAGGTAGCTGGTTAGTTGGGTTTACGAAACGGCCAACGCTGTGGACTTACATCCTGGAAAAGTCGTCTGTCCTGTGCCAGACGCTTGGACGCTAGGGTTTTGGTGACATGATAGAAGGTTAGCAGAGCTCTGTGCTGCTGCAGGCCATCCTGACCCTTCACGGACTCCAGCAGAATGGGGATGAGCTCCGGCCACTGCCTGGGGCAGTCCAGACGGGCCACCTTGGCTATCAGTACCGCGATCTGGGTTGCTATCTGTTTGAGAAAAAGAAAACAGAGAGGAAAAGATGACCAGCGGCAAAAGCATAAACGCAGCAGAAGGTGGTTACGCCGAAGCCAGCTTAAAGAGAATTTCACCACATCGGGAACATTTCAAACTATGCACAATATCCTAGATGTCTCTCGTGGCTTCTTTTTGTTAGTCTGCCCATTTCTTCTGTCCTTGAGATACGACAGACAATAACGCATAATAAATGATTGACCATATGAGCCCTCATCTATTTTTGTGGCAATTCTGCCATCTTTAAATGTAAAGAGCCCTACTTGTCGCATGTTGTATTCACTTAATTCTAGAGCAGTCTAGGCGTTCAAGATCTTCCATCACTTGAAAGTTATTTAGATATTTATATCAAGCCGAATGGTGCATATATATATATAGTTATATATTTTTAAAGCATTTCAATAAGTAAAACAAATAAAATAATGTCCTTTTCTCTACATTTCAGTCCTACGAAAATGCAGGAATTAAGTTCACTTTGCAACACTAATTTTTGGTTTAGACTTAGACTTTAATCATCCACGAGGGAAATTACTTTGTCAACGCAGCTTTGTTGCACATAAAAGTAAACACTCATTGAAAAAAAACCCACAAGAAAGATAAAATGAACTCGACTTGCATTGGATGAGAAAGTTGCATTCGATCAGACTTAACATTTAATGTAATGGTCGTTAAGAAGCTGTTGGGACGTTAGTCATTAGTTTAGTTTCTCATTGTTTAGGACGCTGCTGTTGACAGTGATGTTGTGTTTCAATGTCAATTCCCAGCAATTTTGTTGGCATTCTGGCGTAATTTCACTCAGTAATGAAAATCACAAATAAACAAGAGAATTACTTCAGTGTCGGTAGAATGCCTCTACGGCTGCTTGACGTCTTCTAAAGTGATTATTAAGAAATCAGATTATATATAAATTATATTTTCTATAAAAAGTCAGATCTAGACTATAGAACTACAAAATCTAAACTGTCCACAAAACTTCTTACACAGTTTTGATTTGATAAGCAGTTGGTAGTATCCTGTGAGACGTGTGGTGTTCAAGCAGTATTGAGTGCTGGCCACATTGACCCGATCAGTCCTGACATTAATGAGCTGTCCCTCAGGGACACACGGTACAACCTGTAGACACCAGGATGGATCACCGTCATTTAAGGCCACCGTCCGTGTAGCTTCAGAAACATGTATTGCACACTACTAAATCCTGAATCGTAGCTTTGTGGCAGCATAAGTAATGTACAAAAACCACACAATGTGGTTAATCTTTTGATATTTTTATTTCCATTTTCCATATTGGCTCCCTTTTCTCCCCACTAACCTGATTGACAGGCTCATTGAAGTTTGTGATGAGACCAGCCCGCAACGATGTCTTCTCCTCCTCTGATAACGCGCTGTCAACAAACCAGAAAGGAAAGACGTTCAGAGAGAGAGAGAGAGAGCAAAGGGAAAAAAGACACAAGAACTGTTCTTTACATACACACACACAAGAAAAACTTAACGAAATTAATTAGGCGTAATTATACGGGGATGGTGCTTCTTAATAACCACCGTTAAGTAAATCAATTATGGAGAATTATATTATATAGATAACATTAAGATATACACATTTTTCTGCAGTTTAGTTCAGTTTCATTATTCATGATGCAATTTTATTGGATTAATTACAATTTTCCACAGCCTAAAAGAAAAAAAAATACACAGAGATAAGGAAGGAGAGGTGTCCGTACAACTTCCCCGCAAAATACAGGATTATTAGTTTTAAAGCCAGGGCTTTGCGGCAGTGGCAAGTACCGAAACCTCCATGTCACATCGCGACGATATGATGCCAGCTGCTCCGGCATTGTCAGGAGCAAAAATAAATACCCTGGGAGACCAATTATCATCTCATTTTGGATGCTAGACATGCAAACCAGGAGTCAATATAATGAAGATGTAGATATTCACTTGCCAGCTTGTTATGAGATTGATTAAATTGATTAAATGTGTCACATTCTGCAGTGTAGAACCAGCCAACTGCAGCTTGATTTAATTAAGCCTCCCCATCCACCAACATAGATCTTGTAGTTTGTACAAAACAGTGACAACTAAAATATGCACAAAAATGTTTTGTTTTATGACTGAATGCTCACTGTTTGATGTGACACATGGATTGTGCTGAAACCATGGGCAATAAACGAAGAGACATATATGGGCGGAAGACAAATTACTCTGAGCGAGAGGGTGAATTAGTGAAACAAGAAGAAACTTCTTTATTGGAGCTGTAGGTAGCTCAGGGAAGCCAATCACAAAGCTGGCATACTAGCATTACACAGTGAGCCTTTAAACTGTTTTTATACACTTTTACATTTTTTCTGTAGTAAAGTCTGTGAAGGTTCTCAGTCGTTGAGGTCATGCTATGTCCAAAAAACAAAAAAAAAAGCATAAGAAAGGCAACTGGACTTTTTCATTTCCAAGTGACGTTTCGCCACTTGAAAAAGCTTCCTGAAATTGTAATTTCAACAAGTGCATCACTTGTGCAACGTTGTGTTACTTCATTAGAATTGTTTGCTACTGTTCATTCGGTCTTCTATTACAGTGCACTGGTAAAACTATTTGGATGGATCAGCAAAGAGGAGTGACCACGCTTGTCAGCAGTTTGAAAGAAATTATGCAAACGCATGCATTCTGCACCTGCCTTATATAAACGTGTGATGTCCTGTAAGCCTGTATGAGCTGCAGGGACCTTGCATTATTCAAAATTAAAGGTGTGTGCAAAAGCATTCAACTGCAACACCTTAATGATACGCATTCAGCCAAAATTATTATTTTTAAAACTAAAATGTTTGCCACAATAAAAGTGCAGCACGTCTTCATAAACCTCTCTCTGGTCGTCGGGAAAGCTTTTCATTCCTTCCAGGCATAAAAATAAGCACGAAACACTTTTTCACCTCTGATGTCGGTGTTTATTTGCATACATATTGGAAACTGAGATCAGATGTGGAGACAGATACATATGTTCACACTTGACATTAACGTACGTCTGTTAATGTCAGGTGTGAACACACGTGCCTAATAATAGGTGGTTTAGGCTTCGGTGTAAATTTGACACCGTAGAAGACAGCCAAGACTTTACGCAGACCCTAGCGCCATAGCCTGACATGCACCTCCCCAGAAATGTGACTATACATCATGATGTCACAGAACGCAAGAGCTGTGATTGGTTCACTGTCTTCAGTGTTTCCGCTTCAGTGTTTGCGTCAAATTTCAGTGTTTTTAAATAATTATGTTTAGGTTACCTACTAGTTGTTAGTCACATGGTGTGTGACATAGTGTTAAAGCTCCACCCACTAAGCACCTGAGAGTGCCCATGTTAAAGCTTCATGCTACTTCCTGTTGATATGCCCTGACGAAGTCCAATATGGCCGCAACTTGTAGAACCAGTTTTTTATACATTTACTAGAGGCTTTTTTATACGTTTTCAACTACATAGTGGCTTTGCAATTTTGGATCAATAAAGATGGAACTGGAACAAATCAAGGAAAGGTTAACTGAGCAGGTTCAGAGATACAAACATTTGGATAACTCATCTTCGGCGACATTTTGGTGAAAGTTTCAGTCTTCATTGATGAAGATGTAGCAGGAAATGGAAAGTGAAGGAGCAAGTACAAATGATTATTAACCTGACTGGCAAAAAAAGCCACCAACTAACGTTTGGGTGGCGTTGTTACATAGTACGTCAGACTGACAGGCACACAAGTATAAATAGTTTGCACTGGTGTCAGCAACCTGCATTGGTTACCCAGGATGAATGGACTAATGCCAGGTCTGAACGGGTACTCACGGCAGCTAAAAGAAGAAAGTTTAAAGTTCAGTATCTACTCCAATGAATCATTTGTGATCACGTCTCGCATATGATCTAAGTAGCTGTTAAGGCTGTGGGCTACTGATCACGGGGGTCAGGAGTTCAAGTGTCCAAACCAGATAGTGACCACACTTGAGCTCTCAATCAAGGCTCTGGCTCTGACGCAGATACAGAGAAAACTATTTCACTGAGCTGCAATTCATACGAGATGAAATAAAAGATCCTTTTCTTTCTGCTGCCATTTAAAATGTTTCCCTTTATTTTTTTTAAATAAAGTTAGGGAAAACCTCTATGAATTACAGGGAGAGGTAAGTTTGTTTTTTACAAAACATGTAACAAAAATGAAGGATTACAAATAGGATTGGGAAAAAAAAACTTGCTTGGGACATTCCTTTCACGGTAGCTAGTAAAAAAGCGATAACTAAATGTTGGATGAATAGTGGGAAAAATGGAATTGTTAAATTCCCCACAATGACCCCTAACATCTTTTTCGAGTCACAGCGTACTGTGCTATGTAATGTACCTGCACCTTTTTCATTGTATGTTTTATTTCTGCCGATACTCTCCTAGCCCTCATTTGTAAAAAAAAAAATTCCATTATTCCCACATGGAAAAGTGGCAGGCTCAAGTAACATCATTGATACCATTACTAAAAAAGGACGATCTAACCGAGCAGCAGCACAGGTTGAACTAATGGCATTAATGATGGTTACCTATTACCCTTAAGCGGCCCAGTCTCACCAGTGAGCCATTAGGTATGAAACCAGAGCTGTGGAAATCGTTGCCATAATGGAATCTTGTCATTTTTCTTTATTGCCGAGGCATGGGCCATCTCAGCTACGAGAAGTTGGAGCATCCATTAAAAGCATCTCCTCCGAGTCCTCGACTGGGTATTTATAGACTCCTGATGACTATCTTAAGGCCTTTATATTATTTAAACTGGCTGCATTTCTGATGATTTTAACAACATTGAAATATGTTCCATCAACACAGCAGCCGTATATTACATATCCCACTGTAGGTAACTGTAAAATAAATGCTATGTAATGCATTCAGCGCTCCATAAAGTGACACCACATGAATCTTGATGTGTCACGCAGTGTTGAGACTCGGGATAAATGGCAGTGGTCCAAAGGTAATCCCATAAATAACACAAAGAACAAGGCGCTTGCACAGCGCTCTCACAAATGAAATTCGGGTTTACCAACAAGAGCGAATCAACTTCGGTGAGATGCAAGAAACTTTGCAAAGAAAGAAGCAAATAGCAATAATTTGTAGCGGCCCAAAAGGGGAGACAGAGCACTGAAGCAGAACTGATTACCACCGGCCAAGCCTCTGTCCCGTGAATTTAAGAGCAAACACTCAATTTGAATCGGACAAAAGACGCCTTGTCAGGTACCCAAAGACAGACCGCAGGCTTTAAATTCTCATAGCAGATGTAAGCCAGACAAAAGAGGCACAAAAGGAATCAAAGGAAGATGATATGAATAATCAGGATAGAAGCTTTAAAAAGAAAGATGCCGGCTGTGAAAAACCGTGGAGAGAGAACTGCGGGCGTGAGCGATAACTGGTAAGAGGAAAAACAATAGGAAAGTGAAGACAACGAGGAAGAGAGACAAAAAAGACAAACGTGGCAACAAATCTGTGCCAAAAAAGACGAACGGAAAAGCCTCAAAAACAGGCTTAGAGCCAAGTAGCAGGGACAGGGCGAGAGTGGATGAGTGAGACGGCGAGGGGAAAGAGTGAAGACGAGCAGATTGAAGGAGCGATGCTGGCAGCGGGAGGGAAAGCGAAACAAGCAGGCACTTACTGAGGCGCTACTCTCCTCCAGTATCTGTCAATACCATTTTTGAAGTACAGCACAGCCAGCCACCTGACGTTCACATCCAGCATGTGGTTGTTGAAGATATTCTGCGAAAAAAAAAAAAGGAGATGGAACTTTAACCAAACTGAAGTATACATTTGATGCCATATACAGCCACTTTTCAAGGGGCGACTCCAGGCTAAAGTAAATACAGAGCATTTCACTTAATTGCCATCGTGTATTGTGACATAGTAAATGTACGTCTGGTACAGTCAGTGTTCTCAAAGTCATTCTCCTTTGCACTGTAATAGCCAGGCCTCCATAAAGAACAGCACAGTAATATCGGAGATTGAAATCTTGGCTCTAGTATTTTGGGGTGCAGGACGTGCGGACGCAAGCATGGCTTTAATAAAAGACAGACTTAAAGTTTTATTTTTGTTTTAGCACAGACATAAATTATCCATCTTCTGTACGGAGGGAATGGGAGATCATTAGCAGAGATGCACTGTGGAAGTATTTACTGAAACACCCAAGCAGAAAAAAAAATAAAAACATTCATTAGAGTCATCACTGCAACCAAAACCTCATCGACGTGGCTGACATTTGATTTATTGATGCCGTCCTTCCAGTACCATTTCTGTAGCGAGGTACAGACACAAACTAGATGAGACGGGACACACAGGCGCGAAATGGCACTGAAGCAAAACGCACAAATATAAATCTCAATTTATCAATAATACAATCTCAAGGTTTTTAGGTGTATAACTTAAAGCAGACAAACATTTTTGCCTTCAATCTCCAAACTTTGTAACATTACAGCATTTAATGATAATGAAGTGTCTTTCTGTGCCAAAGGATCGACCAGATCTGTCATCAAGGTGTCGCTTGTCCTCCACAAGCATGTTACGTTGAAAAGGCGTGAACGTGTAAACCAGGGGTCTTCAACATTTATCAGGCCAAGGACTCCTAAACTGATGGAGAGATTAAGTAAGGACCCCCTACATATTACATGTGTTCTATATTAAACTCAACCTAGTGCTATTTATAAATATACATTATTATTATCATCATTTTGCATTCAATATTAAGCTACCCCTTAACTAAAATATGTTGGATTCATGTTAATGTGTATTTAAAGAAAATTAAATTTATGGGAAAAAATTAAAAATATATATATAAAAAAATGTGTAATCAACCAAAGATTTTGCGACCCCCCCGCAATACCTCCGTGGACCCCCTAGGGGTTGTGGACCCCCATTGAAGACCTATGGTGTAAACCACTGAACAGACAAATTAATTCTTACTCGAGCAGACGTGTTAATCAGTTGCAAATCAGTTTACATCGATTTAATTTAATCAACACAGGGACATGCAGTGTAGCTGTCTGAAGTTGTTGTAATTGTGTCGTAGTACCAGGTTGTGCCACTAGGTGGAAAAATCTCTTAACTAACAGATGCTCGCGCTTCTGATTAGTTTTCAATGCACTAAATTGGTTGTACAGACAGTATTTTTCGACATATTAACGTTGCCAATGCTGTTACAGCGCAATTTAGATTTTTCATGCGTTATATGGGAACAGCAAGCCCGTGTCGCAATAACAAAGGCTAAAAACAACAGCCTGGTAAAAACAAAACAGTGCGAAACACCATCGTGGAAAACAGTTTCCACCAAGTTATATTAAGACAAGGCAGGGGGCTACGTCAATGACGTCAATACCTAGTTCTGCCTTCCGACCTCCGAGATAAATGGTATGACGATTATTTTCTAGAAAACCAATCCCACTCAAATTCCTTGTGCAGCCTTTAAAAATGTTATAGGTGATTATTTTATCTGTCCTTCAAATTCCTAACGTAACCGATTTGGTTTGAGTGTCAGAGGTTTTAAAACCAGTTTTATTATCACACGAAAAAAACCTTCATCATCATATGTTACCGTGGGTAACGAGTAAATAAGGACACGAGTAAATGAGGACACGAGTAAATAAGTTAGTTTCATTAGTTTCATTTTCGTCTGAAGATGTGTTAGGATGATGTGCGTCAGTGTCGTCTCCGTTTACAACAAAATTCATATATTTTCCTGAGAATAGAACAGGTCTTTGTTCTTAGCTGAGCCGAACACATCCTGAGCCGGTTTCTTTACAAAATCCCCACGGATAAAACTGAAATCCATCTCGCCTTGGTGGGACAGTAAACAAATATTTCTGAAAAGTCAGAGTGTTTGATTGCAGCTCAGCGTAGGTTTTGTGGCGGTTATGCGCCAACTGTTCAGGTCAAGGCACAGTGCAGTGATTTTTCATGTGGTCTCTTGGAACATTGACAAAGACACTGGCCAAGTGTTCAATAGAGATTTGTTGTCTGGCCTTCACTGGCTAGAAAATAAAACCCTGAGATGTCCGGCTTACCCCACAATACAACACATTCAATGGGAAAGTTTTTGACCGTCCTTAACATGTATTATAGTTGTCTGAGATCATCCCTCACCAGAAGAACCGAGTAGAAGCCTGGTTGAGTCTCCCACTGGCGAAGCTGCTCCTCCGCCGGCTTCAGAACAGCTGTGTCTTGACTGGTAGCTTGGGTTAAGGCCTGCAGCACCACTGAACTGGCACTGTCTATATCCATAGCTGGATATATCTGCAGGAGAATACAGGGGAAAAAAGTAGAATTTAGTTTGCGAAAAGTTCGGGATGAGTTCGGGGGGGTTGGAAAAAAACAACACAACAAAACATGTGGTGAAAACTTAGACAGTCAAACTATATTCACTGAAAATGTTAGAACCAGGAATCCATTCTTGCTCTCTGTGGCTGTATCTTGTTTCTCTTTTTTATTATAGATCAAGCGGCGCTGAAGTCACTGTCAAACACAGTGGGCGGGGGAGAAAATAACTCCTCCAGAATAAAGAAAAGCAAATCTAATAGAAACACTGGCAGTCATCTCTGCCCCAGCTTCACACGTCCAAAGATCTTTTTCATTCTCAAAGAAAGTACTTGACTCCGTCGCCTCTGCACCTCAGAACAAAACAGATTCTCAGATGAAACCAGAGACCTAAGATTAGATCGTGAATCCTTCTGTAGGAACTTGCGCCTCAACATTCTATCATTTCAAGATATTGTAGTCAGATTTGGGTCATTCAAGATACAAAAAACTACGCAAAGGAACAGATTGAGCAGTTACCCACTTCAACCTGCCCATGATTTCTCTTATACTCTCAAACTGTCACATAAAATCAGCTATATCTTGTATTATTCGATTCTACGTGTTTGCTTTAGTCAGATGTATGCATCTATGACAGAATTTTGTTTATCTTGTTTCTCCTGCTCTTCTTTTCTCTCTGTCTTCAGCCCAGCCAGCCTGAGGCCGACGGGTCCCTCCACACGAGCTGGGTTATGCTCAAGGTTTCTTCCTGTCAAAAGGGAAAGGTTTCTCCTCGCCACAATCACCTCCAGGCCTGCTCTGGAGGTTTCAGGCTGGTTTTTGTCAAGCATCTTGAGACAATTTGTATCGTTATTGACGCTAGATAAATATACTGAATTGAAATTGAATTTTCTGAAGCAAACTGCTACAAGGAGAAAGGGTCATCGGCGAGACCAGCAGAGGTGGTCCGGTGGCAGAATATAGAGCAACACTGCCACCTACCATCCAAAAACGAATCCTCGGTGCCACAAAACACTGGGAAATTGCATGTGCGTTAGGGCATTTTTTATTATGTAGGTGTACTGGTGTACTCTTAATGATCTCTGCTGGCCACCACAATAGGAACAGGTGCAGATTTTCCTGGTTATTGTGCACAAATGCATCAGCGCCACTAACTACATATTTCAAAATGATCGTCGAGGTGAATTATAACTTTTCTTACGCTGTTTCGATATAAACTGAAAAATATAACTGCCAGGACGGGGGACACAGAGCAGGACTTGGTGTTTGAGTGTATATACTGAACACGCATAACATTACGACCACCTTCCTAATACTGTGTCTCCCACAGCTTTCTGTACACAGGGCAGTGACTGATGGACAGGTGATTGAGTGCAGTTTAAAAAGTCCTCTGTGGTGAAACCGTTCTTCCTTTTTTCCTGCGACCGACTGTATAGCTGAACAACCCTGTTCTGGGCCTACCACTTTATCCTATTGGACACCCAGGAGTTTTTAAAAAATTTCAACCGCAGTCCCTCCAAGTAGGACTGAGAAACCAATTCCGTTTTCATTTTCCTCTTGGATTTGTTGTATCTTTTGGGGTTTTTTGTTTCAGCTATGCTCACCCTGAAGCTTAACATAAGGCCAAAATCAAGATTACTCTGGAATGCAAGTTTGTTGGGGACTTTACGCTACGCTAGTCACCCTTTACGCTACGTACTAGTTTCCCTTAGGCCGGTCGTGAACAGATGTGTCCATGAGCACAAAAGGTGTCTGGCAGCTGCATAATTCTGTGACACATGAGGCTCGTGCTAATGGTGCGTTCCATTTATAAAACTTCACTTTGGGGGTCATTCCAGTTGAAAATTCCAGTTCAGAACTCGGAAATTCCAATTTCGTGAGAGAATCCTCACTACGTCCAAGTTGAGTTAGCAGTAATTAGAAGAGGTCTCCTTTGTGCCTCCAAAACAGTTGTGTCTCATTAGTGAATGGACATGGGCCATCTAACGGTGTCCTGTGGTTTCTGGTAACAGAATGTCATTAGTGGGGGTCTTTGGGTCCTGTGAGTTGAGGGGGGGGACCTCTGAGGATCAGGACTGTCACACATATACTTGATCAGTTTGGGATCTAGTGAATTTGGAGGCCAGGTCAACACCTCGTGATGTTTTTTTATGCTTTAAGAGTTGTTCATAAACCGGTTGCCTGGTCTGATCTAGGTGGGTGGTACATGTCTAAGTTACATCCACACGAATGCCAGGTCCAAATGTTTCCCAGTGAATGTCGTGACACTGTATTAGCACAAAATGGTCAATGTTATTTACTGCTCCTGCCGATGGTCACAAGGTTATGTCTGATTGGTGTATATTCAATTTCAGTTTTATTTATCTGGCGTCAACAACAATACAAAAACGATACAATACAAAATGCAGGAGTAACAGGAAGAAACATTGAGCAGGACCCAGCTCATGTGAAGTGACCCATCTGCCTAAGGCTGGCCGGGCAGAGACAGAAAAGACAGTAAAGAGACAGAAGAGAACACCTGGAGAAACAAGATAAATATAAATCTGTCATAGAAACATACGTCTGACTAAAGCAAACATGTACAATCTGATGATGATACAAGATATAGGCAGTTTGAGAATATAAGAAGGAGAAAGGTTGGAAAATTGTTCATTCAGATGGGAGTGGATAACTGCAGGCCCTGAAGACTGGGCTGGTTGATGAGATCACGACAACAGATGACACACAACTCCAGGCCAGAGACACTCACAAGAGGATGGAGGAGGAGAAGACTGTGCAAGTGTGATGGACATACACTGAAATACAAGTTTATTCTGATGAAGGAAATAAACTATGATGGGGTTACATCCAGCAGAAAGTGGAGAGATGCAATCTAAAAACAAACACGCTGGCATCTAGTGCTGTAACGACGCATCTATGTTATCAATGTTACCAGTGACATTGACTTCAACCTCAAAACAACTAGACAGGACACTCAATATTTGGACGGGTGGTGGCCAACGCCCAGGAGTCGCCACTGAGACCTTATCTGTTGTTTTTCAGGCAAGAACTCAACAAAGAGTCTCTACAGCAGATGCTCATGGCAAATCTAGCGCAACTGCAATTTTGCTTGTTTATGCACAAACACATAAAACTAAATGACAGATTCCCACCAACTTTGTCTTCGAAGTGAGTATAAGCAACCACACATCGACAGCTAACAGAGCTGCATTTCCAGTTAAGATAAGCACGATTTATTCTTGACACTATGTTCCCCCTTTCCTAATTAGATGTACACTGCTGCATGAATCTGGGCTTCGCTGATGAATAGCGTAAAAGTTACAGGTTTCTTCTAGGGATTCAACCGGACTTCAGTCGAGCCTAATGTTTTGTAGTTTTTATTGTAGGTTTATCATAAAACAAAACCACATCCCTTCTTTTTTTCCTTTTATTTTAATGCCGGTTGAATAGCAAGAAGAAGAAAGGGAACCAAAATCACATGACGAAACACGTCTGCTGTGTAGAAGTACTTGAACCATCCAATGTGGATGTTTCGCATGAAGAAATCAAACTATAAATTAGCGGAGAAAGTGTTTGGTTGATTTACTGATGAAAATATATCAGCTGGCACAGAAATGACGGAGAGAGGCAGCATTATGCAGTGGTGAATGTTGATGCCCAATGAGTCATAGTCTTAGATAAAAATCTGAATGTTGTATACAGGCATGCGAATAACTAGATATTGTTATGTACCATGTCAAAGTCATTCACAAGCCAGAAACCAGGGTAAGATGCATAACCTAACACGCACTTAATGATCGGATGGATGGATGGATGGATGGATGGATGGATGGATGGATAGATATCAGACTGTGTTTTTAAAACAAATATTTGTAAAAGGAGCTCAATGGAACCCAAGAATAAAGGTTTAATGACTTGTTAATTCTGATGCCCATTCGAAGGTTGTACTTCCTTCATCAATACAGGAAGTTCAACCTGCCCAAGTTAAGCTGCTGGTCATCTTCTACACGGTAATAATCCAGTGTGACATGACCACGTCCTCCACGGTCTGGTTCGGATCAGCCACCACACATGACGGGGACAGACTGCAGAGAACAATCAGGTCTGCAGAGAAGATTACTGGTACTGACCTTCCCTCCATCCAGGACCTGTACATCCAGGACCAGTCGGGGTCAGGGAACGGGACGGTAAAATCTCCACAGAACCCCTCACACTCTGGACACAATCTGTTTAGACTCCTCCCTTCGGGCCGGCGTTATAGAGAACTGTATGCCAAAACCACCCACAATCACAAAGACAGTTTCTTCCCCCGGGCTGTCGCTCTGACGAACTCTGAGCAGTCACAGAGTGCGAGACCATTCACATGATCAATAACTCTACATTAAAGATACATACTCACTGTTTAACTCTGTCGAATATATCTGCTATTGCCTTTTACGTTTCAATTTTTCATTTGCTCAATTCTAAATTTATGCTGCACAGTTTAATTTTTTTCTCGCTTTTATTTTATGCTTAATTAAGTTCTGTGTTTTTGGACAAGTGAGCAAGTGACTCATATTCTTTTTATGTACACAATAAAGCTGATTTTTAAGATGACGTTAACCCAACAGTGGACAGCTAAATGTCTAGTGTTTCCACATGTCATAACCTACCAAACCCACTTGTCAAATGCTGGCTCTGTGGACAAGTATGCCACCGGCGGGTATGACTTCATCAGCTGACACTGAATAGTGATGGATTCAGGTTCAGAGAATTTAATTTATCCTAAACAGGGGAATTAATTTGCAGCTTTTTCACATGCACTCAGTACACAGCCAATGAATAAAATAAACAAACAAGCTAAGGAAACATTTAGTGTATGGGCACATAACAACCCACCACAAATCAGTGCTCATTAAGATCGATAAAATCAGTAATAAAAATCCCACAAATAAGTAAATCATATGGATAAATAGGTTCAATACACAGCTTTTTCAACAGACAGCTTTAGCGCCACAGACTAAAGCCAAGTTATCAATCGTCTGGAGCTGGTCTGGAGATGGAATGTCTTCCATCGGAGCATGGAAGTGTTGTGATAAAGATGCCAAGGTACAAAACACGACACAGTCTGCTGAGAAACGAATCAGTGATGTGGGTTCGTTTGTTTTGATAGCACGGAGGGGCCGAAGTAAACTAAGGAATCAGAGCAATTTTAAACTGCTGCGATTCATAATCTATTTGCATTAGTTGTGTAATATTTACAGTGTAGGCCAACCTGCTTTCTAAGAAGAACTACTTTAATGGTAACTGCACACGAGTAACAACCACATCTTGTTTGACAGCAATGTCCAGTAGCATGTCATCTTCTATCAGAGCACTCACTGATAAACACGGGGTAAACAGAGCTCTAGATCGTGCTTACCCTCAACACCAAAGCTAACTTTGGGCTAGCTAGCAGGCTAAAGTTATTCAATACGAAACCAGGGGCCGACAACGTCCGTGATTGTGTTTCTTCCTGTGGTATTTAATCAGCAGGTGATGCTCGAGAGAAGATATAGAAACCCGGACTCACCTGAAAGAATGCCTTCAGAAAACAGAGTCTGTGCTTGATGCACTGGTTGCTAAAGCACTGGCAGCAGCAATCTAGACAGAGATGGAAACACACGCTTGTAGGAATGGCGCGGACAACCCGGTAGACGCATGTTGATGACGTGGACGCATGCGTACGTCATGAATGAACAGAGACGACAAGCTGAGGAGAATCAGAGAAAATCAGAGCATTATATATATATGTAAATATATATTATATTTTAAAACATGCCAACGAACTGATACCAAAATAAAGAAATGTTGACACAAATTGTGTACTTTGCAAATTGCAGGACGAAACAACCTGTTTTATGAGAATGTGCCTGTGTTTGTTTTGGTTGGATGAATTTTATTGTAGGACACAGGCTCAGCTGTCATATTGGACTTGGAAAAAGTTTATCCTCAACCTCATCATTTTGTTTGGAAAATTCTTCATACACAAGTGCAGATGGACAGATAGGACACCCAAGAAACAACAGTTCAAGACTGAATTTCTTTATTATTTCTTTACAAGGACTGAAAAATAACGAAGCAGCCAAAACAGTTGGAATCTGCGGGGACTTGAACATTTTCCTGTAATAGCTTTTTGTTTATATCACCTCCACTATTTAAGTTTTTTTTTGTTTGTTTGTTTTGTTTTGTTTTTGATAGAAGTGGATTATTATTTTTAAATCTCTTAAGTTGACCACAGAAGTGTAGAAAATGTGTAGCATTGATGAATATCCATCTGGAGGTTTTCAAACAATAAGTGTCATGGAAAATTAAGAAGTCTGTCAGTTTTCCTCGTTGTTTTCTTTTTTCCTTCCTTTGTCTCTTATTTGGTCCTGCTGTAGATGACCCATGTTAATGCCATAATGAACTGGAATTAGTTTTTTGTTGTTGTTGTTGTTGTTATTTGTACTTCTGTACTATTATTTGTAAATTTTCCATAAAGTTTTTGGAGAAAAAAAAAAGCTGAAGAGAGACAATACCTTCTCCTATTATCCTAGTCAATAATGTATTCACATTCTATGTCTGACCACACCTAAAGATGGTCACTTGCAATCCAGTATTCCAGATGTGATCTTAATTCACGGTCTGAGGAGGTCCTAGGGAGCACATGACATTATGGAGGTCATAACCGAGTGGGACTCGAAAACCCAGACAGACACACAGAGAACGTGCCTATCATTATAGTATAAAAATACTATAAGGGCCACTAATGTCCTTCCACTGGCCGGAGGCTACACCATAAGCATAAGCTTGGTGTGTTGAGGAGGCTGACACCTCCACCTGCAACCACAGTGGGCTGATCATCTGGCTGTTGGGTTGGACTGACCAGAGTCAGCGGAGGAGGTTGGACCTTTCAGTCCAACCTCTAAACTATTAGTGGCAATGACAAACAGGGTCCTATATAAAAGCTCCTGCTGGTAATTTGATGACATCATGATGACATCATCAAGAAACAAGAACATTTATCATACTCATAACCCTAACATGCCCATAAGGGGCATGGCTATAGCCACATTTGTTCATGTTCTCGGTGATGTCATCATGGCATCGCTGTGACGTCATCTAGTTCCGTTCTCTCTTTGCCTGTCCGGGTTTTCGAGCCTCATCAAGTGACCATCTTTAGGTGTGGTCAGACCTGGCATTAACATGCGTGTCCAAATGTTTCCCCTGATCCCATCTCAGTTTCGCGCTCCGTATGCAAATAAACCCCAACATCATCTGGGGCCCAGTAGAATACTTTAACATCTATTGACTCTAACAGATCTCTAGTGCTGCTCCAGAACCAAGAACAGCTCTGTTTTGTGTGTGCATTGTGACTTAGCACACGTGCACAACTTATTGTTTACCAATCTCTATCTTGACATTGGTGAATTTATGAGACAAAATGCTGCTTACGTAGAACACCCCTGTTCAGTGTAGGAGGTATTGTGTTTCTATAAGCAGGAATTCTGCTGTGACCCTGAGGAAAAACGCACATGGACGCTGGAGACAGTTCATGGCCTCTTTATTTCATCACAATTTATTTTACATATAATATGTAACCGAAAAAATATTTACACCATATTGTGTAAATATGGATTTAACACTTGTAGTAGTTAACAACTGACACTATGAGGAAGTTGATATCTAACACTATACACTAGTGTTGAGAGAAGCTAACTCTGGTTAATGATGTGAGAGGTCAGAGGAGAATGGGCAGAAAGGTTCGAGATGATAGAAAGGCAACAGTAACTCAAATAACCACTTTACAACCAAGGAATGCAGAATATCATCTCTGAACGCACAACACGTCCAACATTGAAGAAGATGAGCTACAGGAGCAGAAGACCACACCGGGTGTCACTCCTGTCAGCTAAGAACAGGAAACTGACACTACAGGTCACACAGGCTCACCAACACTGGACAATAGAAGATTGGAAAAACATTTTCTGGTCTGACGAGTCTGGATTTCAGCTGCGACATTCGGATGGCTGGGTCAGAATTTGGTGTAAACAACATGAAAGCATGGATCCATCCTACCTTGTACCAAGGGTTCAGGCTGCTGGTGGTAGTGTAATGGTGTGGGGGATATTTTCAGGGCACACTCTGGTATTAATTGAGCATGGTTTAAATGCCACAGCCTACCTGAGTATTGTGGCTGACCTTGTCCATCCCTTTACGACCACAGTGTACCATCTTCTGATGGCTACTTCCAGCAGGATAATGCACCATGTCACAAAGCTCATATCTCAAACATGTTTTTTTTTGTTGTTGTTGTTGTTTTAACATAACAATGACTTCACTGTACTCCAATGGCCTCCACAGGCACCAGATCTCAATCTCATTGGATGTGGTGAAACGGGAGATTCATATCATAGATGTGCAGCTGACAAATCTGTAGCAACTGCGTGATGCTATCATGTCAATATGGACCAAAATCTCTGAGGAATGTTTCCAACACCTTGTTGAAAGTATGTCACGAAGAAGTATGGCATTTCTGAAGGCAAAAGTGGGTCACACCTTTTACTAGCAAGGTGTACCTAATAAAGTGGCTGGTGAGTGTATATGTAGCTTGATAAATTCTTTTGTTTATTTTTTTTTTTAAACGCAGTTTTTGAGCTCTTCAAATATGTCACGCTCCATTCAGACCATTTTTTTAAGTAAATTGTAATCATTGAATGAGTTCTGCATTTTTTTTTTTTTTTTAACGTTTTCCATTTATTCCGTTATGATGACATAACGTTTGAGTTCATCAACAAATTGAAACAGGATTTGAAGTAAAATCATTTTAGGTTTGAACAGTTGATATAAAATATAAATGCATTAACCTGTACATTCATGCCCAATTTACTACTGAGAATGATTTAAATATGCATGGGCATGGACAATGGTGGTTGAAAAAAAAAAGAGAGAAAGAAAGAAAGAAAGAAAGAAAGAAAGAAAGAAAGAAAGAAAGAAAGAAAGAAAGAAAGAAAAAGAAATTTTGTTCTTTTTCTGCCTTCATGCCTGTATTGCAAAAAAAAAAAAAAAAAACCTTTGTAGTCTATATTTTGTGTAAATCCTTCTAAGGCTTCTTTGGGAGGAAAAATGTCTTCTTTCACTTTAATATTAATACAATAATTATTCACAGTAATGCACGCAATTTTTTTTATTGTAAGTCACAAGTGACAGAATACAGAAGTAATTATTTACTAATACTAATAAAGTCATTATTCTCTAAGAGATTTACAACACTTCAACATATTTACACATATAGGCTTGAGTTTTAGCCAATATGATAGTAGAACTAATCAAGTATACATGGAACATTGTTCTAAGAGAACAAACAACACATTACACTTAGAAACACAGCCACATGGGTTCTGCAAGAAGTTTCACAAGACAGGGCCGAGCCAAAAAAGAAGATTGCACTAATGTTAATGTTTCTTGCTGGATTGCACTCATGAATAAGTTTGAAGGAAATCTGTTTTATTAGCCAACAGACTGCCCTCCCACACACTACAATTGTTTAACTTTATGAAGCAACTTCAGTGAAAATCTATTTGTTTAGATCATAAAATTGAGTGTTTGAAGATGTTCGACTATATATGTGAGATAATTTTGTTGTTGAATGTCAAATAAATGCTAGTTTGATATACCTTTAAGGCTAAAGCTACAGGCTAACCAAAACCTAGCTAGGATTCTGGTACGTCTCCAGCACATCTGCTCCATCCTCATCATGGAAAGAGCAAAAGACAGAGGGATGTGTCCAATGGGAATGATTATGTGATTGTCTTATTTCGTTCCGGACAGTGCCGCTATTCTCTTTACGCTTTGGTAACAATAATAGCTTGAAAGCCCCAGATGTTTATGAGCTTTATTCCTCTCTTATGTGTCGAGGATGCATCTAAACTCAAACAAAAGAAGCATGCATTCAGACACTGAGGACGAAATGCAAATCTGAGCTTGTGAAGTTAATAGTTTACAGAAAAATATCTCTATACTGTGTCATAAACCGGATAAACAAACATCTGATGGTCAAACTTGTACCATCCCGCGGTAGACGTTGTGATATCACGAGGAGGCAGAGATAGAAAAGGACACTTGCAGACACTCAGCCCTGAGCTTATCCATTTCTAAAAAGACTGTCTATTCTCTAGAAATCATACATAATAAAAAACATCTCCTCACAAGTCCTGCAAGACTGTTTGGAAATGTGTCCCGCCTTTCCACGCCTTGCACTAGGGAGCTTTTGAACCCTTACCACATGCATATACTTGCCAATTAGATATATAGAGTGATTTCCAAGGAAGGGCTAAGGGCATAATCTCCTAGCAGTTATTTGTCACACCTCAAACTAATCCTTACCATGTCCCTTTTAAATTTCACTTGTATTTTATCAGAGCATAAACCCAATTTAAAGCCACCACTGAAAACTCTGTTTTAACACGCAAAGTTTAAATGAAGCGTTGTTGCCCAAATGGCCAATGAGGTAAAAATTGAAATAGAATCCCGCTCTCCTAAGATTGTGCTCTATCCTTTGAACAGCGGCCGTCCTCTGGTGTGGTCAGCCACCTTCTGCGGAAAGACGATGCCCACCAGAAATGCAGGTTGTCAAGCTTGTAAAGGCTGGGTATAGCAGTAACCAGACGCATATGTCCCTCTGGTACAGAAGGACCCGTCTACAGAGTAGAAAGATTCGAGCAGATCTTCGGATCTCCGAAGTTTTTAAAAGTTTTAACGCTCTGTAATACAAGTTCACTCCGAACACAGTTTATTGAACAGTGAATTTCACTTTAAAACCCCAAAATAACAACTGACTCTTGTTCGCTAAAGCACTCAGATGCTTTGAGCGATGTGGGGCTCTGCCACACAAACTCTGCCACGCACTGTAAAGTGTGCAAAAAGTGAAGGTGTTTGAATTATGTACAGTATGTGTTTGAGACTTTGTATAAACAATAGATAGACAAAGCGGCAGGAAGACAGCTCATTTGTTCGCATTGCAACTGTTTACACTGTGTGTTCATATGCAAGTCAGATAGAATGAGAGCCTGAGTGGGTGTGTGTGTGTGCATGTATGTGTGTGTGTGGGTGGATATGCTCTGGAAATGGGAGTGTCCTCTTGCAGAATCAAACACTCTGTCTGTCAGTCTTTGTCACTGGACTGAAAACCTGCTCTCACGGTGGTCACAGACACAGAGAGGCTGTCATTCCGAGCTCGCTGTGCTTGGGAAGCATGGACTTGATGGAAAGTTTTTTTGTTGCTCTTGGGGCTGCAGCTGTCGTCTACTATGGAACAAAACTGGTGCTTTTCAGTAGGATGCTTTTCCCTAAACTGTGCTTTCCGCTGACAGACACCTTCTTTACTGCTATGGGAGAGTGGGCAGGTGAGACGCAAGTGTGGTGCGTGTGTGTGTGTGTGTGTGTGCGTGTGCGTACATGCGTGCATCTGCATCCGGGTATGCGACTGACACATTATGATATGGAAGTGCATGCCGAACAACTTACACACAGCAGAATGTGCCCGTACATGCAGAGACGATAAATAAACGAGAGGACAAATGTTTAGTTTACTGTTTACTTTAGGTAACTGATGGGTATAGCAAAAAAACAATTTGGATCGCTGTTAAACTATTTAAGTATAGAACGCAATGCACTCAAGATTTTCAGGCTCAGACTTGTTTAAATTTTTCACTGTTACCCAAGACTGCACTTGGGTAACGTTAGAACCAAAAGAGGCAAGTCCTGACTGTCCTTTCTGAAGCCATTTTTTTCATGCCCACTGAACGGTTGCTTATAGTGTATCTGATTTAACATCAGTCATTAAATAAGTTTGTAAACAGCCAGCTGTCTGGGCTAATCCGTGCAACGTATGCTAAATGACTGTCAACTGCAGTGGGAGAAACCAGTTTGACTGGAAGTAGAAAAACACTTTGTTACACAGGGGTTAAAAAACACTGCGGAACACTGTGATCGGAATTTTTATTTTCTGAGAAAACAGACCCAGGAAGTAAATGAACCGAGGGCCCCTTATATGTGAATTTACCCTTCTTTAATGTCTGACTGCTGCAGGATATCAGTTTTACTTAAAAACTTTTATTGAGGGCACAAAATCCACTCCAGCTCACTGCTCAGACTCAAACATTCCACCACAGGTGCCAGACGCGCCTCAGTGACTCAAAAGATTGGATTTGGCATCTTCTGAAGAGCTTATTCAGTTTCCCACAGCGCTAAATGCGGCCTAATAGAAAAAAAGAAATAAACAAGGGAAAGAGAGAATACTAGGATGTTCTTTCCTTTTTCAACTAAGCCCACTTTCATTCCATTCGAGCACAGAAGAGCATCAGAACAGCATGTTCCAGGCTGTATTAAACTCGTCCCTCCGCCTTCATCCCACTCTTTACAATCGCAAATCAGATTTGTGCTCCTTTTCAATTTTCAAGTGGCCTGAGATGTATTGAATGTTGCGAAAAAAAAAAAACAAAAAAAACATTGTATGTAGAGAATTTACATTTATGCATGTGTGTTTCACTGCAGTATGTAAGGACATCATACAACGCATGTGTTTGTGTCATTTAAATAATTAATCGGAAGATGATTTTCAATTAGATAAAAATTGTAAAAATTCTATCAGATATATAATTACTGAGTGGAATCCTCCATACAGCGCTTATTTTATGTCAGATACTTGAATGCATTTTGCAGAACAGTTAAATGTCACAAATGCAACGTTACAGAAGGACAGGCTTTATTTGTTGCATGAGATAAATGAAATTTGAAAATGAGAGCCATTTAGTGGTTTTCCTGTCCTGTCTATTTTTAGAAAATGTTCTTGGTTTCTTTTGACTGGACACTTAGGAACAATATAACTGCGTGCTTCAGGACGGGAACCACTTTTGTGATAGATTAAAAAATACCTTGGCATTTTATAAGTTCAGGAACACATGCCATGTAAGGTGTTTGTTAAGTCTCTCTTTATTGGGTTGCAGTTACTTGTCTCTGGTAGCCAACGGTAGTAAAACAGTAGTAAACCGAATCTCTTTATTGGCCAAATGTACACAAGAATTTTACCTGGTGTATCAGTGCCACATAACATTAAATAAAAGTTAACTTATCAAGAAAGAAGAAGAAAAAACAATATATACAAATTAGCAAGATAAAAAAAATAATGGAAATACACATGTGACGCAATGACTGGAGTAATTAAAGGCAACAAATGGCTGTTACCGTGGATACATGCCGAAAGGGATTGGTGTGTGCTCCTATTTTAAATGTCCTAGGGAATGGTGGGTATCGATCTGGGAGGGTTTGTTCAGGAGAAAGACGACCTGGGGGAAAAAAACTGAATCTCTGGTAAACTGATCTAGGACACGGTCACTGTGGGAGGATTTGTGGGGGAAACAATGGACTCTGGACACACATGAACTTAAGACAGACAGAAACTGTGGTGGAACTGGCACTATGTCACCCTATTTTAGTACTAAACAATATAATATTTTAAGGGAGTATGGTTGTAGTTTAACTCTGTCTCACTCTCTAAAAGAAAAGCCAGAAAGAACTCATTGCCATAAAAGTCATGTCCCAGACTATTTTGAAAGTGCTCTGATTATTGTGTACTTTTGTTTCAGGGATGCCAAAAAGCCCCAAAGTATGTAACTATGTAATGGTTCCTCTGGCTAACCCTGCAGTGAAATTATGTTTTCAGGAACATGATGAGGGAAAATGTCGCTCTGGCATTTCTTTTACAATGGAAAACTGACAGATGCAAAATTGGCTTGATTAATTAACTGCTGTAATAATCTAATTCTGGGAAACAGAAGCACATTTGTGCTTCCGCCTTTGCTATGATGTTTGAGCAATATTTGCATCTCGTGTTGATAGGTGATGGTGTGGATGAGATGCCCAAAATGTCCCTCTCCCTAGACATGTTGTCAAGCTCTTCCTGTTGCAGCGTCAGGTGGAATATTTAATCCCTTCATTGTGATACGAGCGGGTGTGCGATGGGATCTCCTCCACAGTAAGGCATTCTAATCAACGTCCTTAGATGCAAATTATCCTAAAGTCAAAATGAGCTCTTAACAGACTTAGAGTTGGAATGTCTAAGTCTTAATTATAGGACTCATGAAGCACTTCAGCACTAAGAGTATATCCTCGGTAGGTCTGAGGACTTTCTCATTCAAAGCAGCCCTTGTAGACAGAATGTGTTCATTCATGAAATATAAAGCCCCAGTAATGCAACATCAGGAAAGTGTGGGAGTAAGAAACTTTCAGGGGAGCGGTCTCAATACTTCAAACACTGTCTTGAATTCTGTTAGGAATATTTTTGTTGGGAAAAAAAAAATAAATTCTAGTACTGCCACACAACTTTTCAGTCGTGTTCGGAACAAACAGTAACGCTGGACAGTTCTGGGATGGTCAGGTTTGTTGTACACCAAATATCACCAATTCAAATAACTGGTCCACCCATACTTTTAGTGTGATTGATGCAGATTAATATTCACCTTACACCACCTAGACAGTAGACAGTAGGTGTGATTGGAATAATATGGTGCCCCTGCATAAATAAAACGCCACTTTCATTCTCCAGTGTTATTTTAATGCTACTGTTGGGAGAACTATGGGGGGAAAAAATCTATTTTTTGCCTCCAGAGTGTAACTAGGTTTCATCCCAGGGATATACACACCTCTATTAGTACTTGGGTAAATAAAACCAACTGGTCTGACTGTAGGCTACGTTAAGTTCAAGATGGATGTTTAATTAAAATTTTAGGAGCGGCAGGTAATGGGAAGTGTGCCAACAGTAACCTTAACCCTCCAGAAACCCGTGTTTCAGCTTGACAGCAAAACAACAAACTCTCTCTCTCAAAAAAAAAAAAAACTTATACATACGAATCCGCACAATGGGGGAACCCCAGATGAATAAATTTCACCCAGAACTTGGACATGCTGCTCTGTTAGATGAGTTAAGGATGAGTGAAATAATGTGATGCTAGTGGAAATCATTTAATTCATGTCTCTACCCCATGTAAGGCTAGATTAGTCACACTCAATTTGTTACTTATAACTACCTTTACACCGTCTTGTTTGCTTTTCTCCTCTTTCTTTTTATTTCACTCTCACAGCAACAACTTCTTTTCACTTTGAATTGGGAGCCATTGTTAAACAGAACTCATTTAAGTAGGTGTGCACATGAAATGCATAGTTTCCCACATTTCCAAAAGACCCTAGATTTCATTTCTCATCTCTACACACCACACCAGTTTAAAAGTTATCTTGGTTTCACTTAACATTATAATAGTGAGTCTTGAAACACCCTCTTACACATGGCTTCTCATCCCTTTGTGACTAAAAGTAGCGAAGAAAAGAGCGTTATCCTTGTCATCAGGGCCCGGGAAGAGAATATGAGGGGTATAAGTGCTAAAGGACCAGGCAGCCCTTATCTGTATCTCAACAATTTCCTTATCGTGACTGGGGAACAAACTGTTTTAGAACAGCCTGCCCTGTAAGAACGGAGTGGGTTGGTTATATGGTAAGGAAAACAAATACAAAATGCAACCCTAGGGCTTCTCAGATATGAGTAACAGTGCCCCTGGTGGTTGGGACAGGAACGGCAGGAGAACCTACGCAACTGGAGGAATGTGTTGGTAACTCTAATCCCTGCATCTGTTTCAGTTGTGACTGGTGCATCAGAAGGCATAGGAAGAGCATATGCACATGCAGTAAGTGTTTGTTTCAGTAGCACATTTTGTGTTTGCATGTATGATATTTCTTTAAATATGCACTTATTTGAACAATCTGAGCCAGCTGGTCATGCAAGCTGAAGTATTTACATTTTATTTATTTATCCTCTTCTCCACTTTTGCTTCTCAGCTGGCTGAGCGAGGGATGAACGTGGTCATCATGAGCAGAACCAAAGACAAGCTGGATCGGGTGGCCAAGGAAATAGGTAACGTTTCGTTGTGTTTTCAAAGCATCCAAGCGTCTTTCGTCACCTGTGGGTACACTTAATGTTCTTTTTGTCCTTTCGAAGGTAACAGCACGGGACAGAAGGTGAAAGTGATGGTAACAGACTTCATAAATGAAAATATCTTTGGTGAAATTGAGGACCAGCTGAAGGACCTCAACATTGGGGTTTTAGGTCGGTCTTTTACTTGTTCTTCCACATAAAACTTCAATTGCATCCACGTGCGCAAGAATTCAGTGTTTAATATTGTAGGTTGACCCTCTGAAAATGCATCTTATTTCTTCCCAGTCAACAACGTAGGCATGCTGCCCAGCATCTTCCCCTGCAGGTTCCTTGAGTCTGAGGAGTTGGAGAAGGTCAGTGGTACCTCTGCAGCTAACACTTGATGCCTTGTAAGGTTTTTTTGAGTATCATATGTTTACTAGACAGCTACAGCATCTTTGACTCCTCATCTTTGATTTGCTCTTGCTCTTGCTTCCTATAAATCAGTGGAATGGTGTGAAAAAGTTTGCATCCCCCACAATAGACTGTGCAATAGAAAGTATATAGATAGATGGTGGACCTGCTCTTCTAAAGTGATGCCAAAGCAAGTAGAGCTCCTCCTAGTGACTGTCTGCAGTATAGGTCACCTCCTCTGTGTCAGTGGATTCGACCAAAGCACTAAAATAACACGTCACAAAATATAAAATAATTTGGATGTTTTAATGTCATTTTAGGTAGTTGCCATGCCAACCACTCCGTAAAGAGGTGCTGTGGGAACATGAGAAAAAAAAGAAAAAAATAATAATTAAGAAACAAAGTATTAATTTAACAAAAACACGAGTGAGCCTGATGGACGCGTGGCCGGGTCACTGATATCGCGACTCTGCATGGCTCCACTCTGTGGCAGTGTTGCGCAGACTCTGGTTCCAAAGTCGCAATTTATTTAACAAATTACTTAACAAATTGCTTTTATCTGTAGTAAGTTTCATAACATATTTTTTTTTCTTTAATCTTAGTCCCATCCTGCATTTATAAACTTTTTGTAGGATGGTTGCCCTACACTAGCGTTGACAACGTGACCTCCTTGGGTGATTTTAGGACTGTAGGACCGTGGCAGCCGTTGACTCCCAGTGTAGTCTATTTTCTAAGGCGGTGCTGTCTTTATTCATTCATTCATTCATTTATTCATTCATTTGCTTGTCCTCTGGAAGGTTGCGGGCAGGCTGGAGCCAATTCCAGCTGTCACTAGGCAAGAAGTCTGGAATACACCCTGGACATGTCACCAGTCTGTCACAGGGCTAACACTAAGAGACAAACAACCATTCACACTCACACCTACGGCCAATTTAGAATCACCAGCTAAACTGATGGGCATGTCTTTGGGCTGTGGGTGCTGTGAGGCCTGGGCTGTCTTGCACACGCAAATAGAAAAACCACTGAACTGTTTGTCTCTCAGACTTTCTGTCCAACACCGCTAAGGAGTTGTACGTTAAGCTCTTCTTCCACCTGACTCCACAATCTTATAAATCATCCCTCTTTGCTTTCAGACAATTACAAAGGTGATAAACTGCAATGTGAAAACAATGGTCAAGGTAAGGTCTATTTTTTTGTTGGTGTGATGTTTTTATTGATCTCATTTAAGTCCACATAACTTATTTGTGTAATTTCCGATAGACAACATTTAAAATAGTTGACCACGACAATAGTTCCTGTCTTGGCCAATGTGACCTGAACATTACCTAGACCTGGACAGTGTATGCAGAGGATCTTGTCAAACTAAGCTTGTTCATTTTTTGGATTGCAGATGTGCAAAACAATCCTCCCAGGCATGGAGACCAGGTTTCCTTTTCTTCATTACATGCAATGCGTGACATGTTAAAATAATAACATGCTGTGCAAGACAATGGTTTTTTTTTTCTTCTACAGGGGAAAAGGCCTGATTTTGAATATTTCGTCTGGAATAGCCTCCGTCCCATGTCCCCTGTACACCCTATATGGATCGTCAAAGGTAAATTCAGCACCACCAGCGCACTTCTACACTTCTAGTCCTGCTAAACTCTGTTGTGTGCGTTCTCATGCTTTGACTGAATTTGTGTTCCTGTATAGGTGTTTGTGGAGAGATTTTCCCAAGCTCTACAAGCTGAATACAGACATAGAGGAGTAATAATACAGGTACTTAGATTCTCATTCAGACTCCACTTTGAGGGCTTTAGATCACAGATAGGGGAACTAACATCTTAAAAAAAACAAAAAAAACAATGCTTTCTTTGGTCCGTCAGGCAATAGCTCCATTTGGGGTCTCTACTCAAATGACGTGTTACCAGCGAACGAGTACAGTGACTCTGTCGCCAGAAGACTTTGTAAAAAGTTCCCTGCAGTACATCCGAGCTGGAGATAAAACAAACGGCAGCATCTGTCACACAGTCCTGGTAAGACGTAAACGCCAACAAAAAGCAATAAACGCAGCAAAAGACTTGTGGTTATATCGGTGTCTGTGTGTGACTGTATGCGTGTGTTGTCACAGGCCTGGATAATGCAGTCTATTCCTTGCAAGATCCTCCAAGCAGAATGCGTCCTGCGCAGGGTGCAAGACTTTGTGAAGGAGAAAGCAGCGAAGGAGGGACTGAGCCGTACATCGAGAGTGTCTTTGGAAAACGGCCGGAACAAATAGAAAATGTGAAGACGTCTGGCTCCTCATTAATAACACTGTATACATGTGTCTGTGTGTGAACTACGCGTGCCTTGTGTTAGTTTTTATGTGTACTTACTTTTTGGACCTTTTTTTTATGAGTCTCAAGGCATATTATGTCTTGATTTATGTCAAATTTTGTAGCAAGGGAGGTGAGGACTCAAACGCAGGACATGCCTACAGGTGACCAAAGACGAGATGAAACTAAAGAAATGAAATTAAGATTTTCATGAAGACTGAGTGAGGCAGGAATATCCAAATAAAATAAATCCAGTAAAATGCAAAACCCAATAGATCAAAAGCAAGAAAACAATTGACCACTAAACTTGTTAATGCATTCAAGTTTAAATTATTGTAAACTTGTGAACGTCCTTTATAGTTAAAATTAACATTTTATCCTTTGGATTTAATGTATGTAACTAAATAATAATACAACCGACAAGTGTGTGTGTGTGTTTATTTGTGTGAGTACCCCTTGTCATAAATCCTGTGGAGGAATATGAGCGATAATGAGTCTGGTGCCTGGTCCTACTGTTCTGTTCTGTTAATCCATTCACCACCTTTCACTCATCGCTGTTGTTACAGGATGCACACGCACACACAGCCACGTGCAATCCCCGCAGTCACGAGCACACTTTTAACGGTCTTCAGCGTCATACAGTATTGTCCCCCTCCCAAATGGAAGAAACATTTCATCACGTGAATACGCCACCAGACCGCACTGTCAGTCACCGTTCTGAGCCTGAACGGATGAGCCTGCATGTTCTAAACGCGTCGACGCCGGAGACCTGGGTTTTGATGGCCTGCAGCGTGCAAGATGATGCATAGTGTTTAAAAAAAAACTCGCCCGCGCACATACAGTGCATACGCACAAGCGGACGCACACAGTCACGTGAGTTAATATATCCTAGACTAGAGAGACATCTGACTGAGAACAGACACTAATTCATCGTGGTTGTTTGGACAACCGCAATGAACGATCCTCCCCGTGGGAGACAGAGCAGAGAATAGAGAAAGAGAAGGTGGAGGGTGGTGGGCCGGTGTGACCCTGAGCTCTGATGGTCCGTGTCTGGTCTGACTGTCTGAAAAGGTAAAGAATAAAAACTCAACCTTCTGCTGGCCACTGGAAATCCTTTAATGCAACAACTGAATCCCGTGAAAATCTCGAAGGAATACGTTGTAAACTTCTCATCTTTTGGATTTCTAAACGGACTTGTAACTTTTACCTTTTGTAGGAAGGAATTGTCATTTTCTCGTACATTTCATATACACGGATATACACAAATATGTCCTGGTATTGCGTAGGTCTCCCTTGTGCCTCCAAACAGGCCTGGATCATCAGAGAATGGATACTGGCCTTCTGAGGGTGCCCTGTGGTGTCTGGCGACAGAAATAATGCCATTAGTGGATGGGAGGATGTTGTTAGTGGGGGCTTTTCAGTCGTCATGGGTTCAACAATTTGTGAATCAGGTTTGTTCCAGTGCATCCCACAGATACTTGATAAGTTTGGGATCTAGTGAATTTGGAGGCCAATTTTTTTTTTGGAGTTGTTCCTAGGTATGTGATACATGTCTAAAAAAAAACATCCATACAAATGCCAGCTCCAAATGTTTCCAAGAAGAACACCGAATTGTGTTAAAATAACAGAATATGATATGAATTTGTTTAAATCGCACTGAAGGCATCCTGTGTGTGCTTTCCATTGTTAAATATTACAGAGATCGCAGTACCGACTGCGTCCACTGGAGGGCACAAAAAGAAAAGGTTTCATTCAGCCTTTTCTTTCGATATTGTAAAACGCATCAGCAGCAGGAATGACAACCATCACACAAACTGATGAAGTGTCACGTCATCTTCAGTTGATGAGCCAAGTCAAAAACAGGATACACAGCCCTGCATAACCCTGTTTTAATAAAGCCTTGTTTGAACTTTCTTTAAGCTGCCTTTTTAATTTAGTTTTATCGCACCATCTCCCAGCACGACTGGGAATTTCCACAAGATGTGTTATCTATTTAATATTTGTGTAGCTGCATTTTCTTCAAAGCTCCAGTCTGATCAGTTTCTCTGTGTGTGCGTGTGTATGCGTGTGTGTGTGTGTGTGTGTGTGTGTGGGTGTGTCTTACCTGCAGCTGGAAGCAAAAGTTGTTTACACTTGTTGCTCAAGAGCAGGGATTTTCCTCACCTGAGGTGATCTGCAATTTATTGGTGCCTGCACCTTTTAATTTACTATTTCAAAGTGTCTTACATCAAGCGAGGTTTTCAAAGCTGATAAGTTATTATTATAATTTTAATTACAGCAGGTTATAGCCCACTGTAGGTGGCCGAGATGGTTCACTTTCTTTAAAGTTTTAAAGCTCTTCGACATTTGTGGAATAATGTCTTTGCCGTCAACAGGATCACATATAAGAGCAAACGCTGAGTGAAAGCAGCTTCAGCATGTGGAGAGAGATTCGTTAAGAAAAAAAAAAAATCAACAGAAAGTCATTGTTCTCTTTTTAGAGGATGGCCATGGCTAACATGGGTGGTCAGAGCTCAGAGGATGCTTTCTTCGCTCAGATTGCGTGCGTCTATGTGGGTTCGAGAGGTGCCGCCTTTGTGGATGCTCTCCGTGTGACTCCTCTCGTTCCTCCCTGGACGCCGGCTGCTTGTTGTTTCAGCAAACAGAAAGGTCCACGGACGCTCCAAGACAAGCACACGGCCACTGCGGCCCACCCAGGAGCCAAGGTCAGCGCCGGTAACCTCCACACACATGAACACACTAAACCTGCCTCGCAAAAAAAAGAAAGAAAAAATCCAGGCTGACCCCAAGACTGGAACGCTTTCACCTATATGCATGAAAAAATGTAATAAAAAAAAGAAACGTTGAGTCTAGAAAGCTATAAAATCTGCAAAAAAAAGTAATGCTTTTGACATATTTCCTTCACGAACTGCCAAATATTCTGATTACAGTCAGTTTAGAAGCTCAAACAGAATGGAAATGCTCCATATAAACACCTGAATCAGAATAAATAGGCCCAAATATTCCTTTTCCCAAACCGATCAAAAGTTACGTAAACGGTGAATCAGAATGAAGTCAGGCTCCGTTCTGTCTGCGCATGCGCAGTCTCGACGTAAATACACAGTGACGTTCGAGTGACGTTTCCTCGACTGGTCTGCGGCTCCGCAGAGAGCTTCTTTTTAATAACAACTCCCTCTTGTAACTACGCGTTGTTGCACGCTTAGACGGCAGAAACATAGAAATATTGGACTGTTTAAAACGGCCTATCAAAAATGAATTGATTAATTGATAAACTGAAGCGTGGAACAAATTCGGAGCCGCTGGAAAACCTTGAAGACCAACTACAACAAGGCTAACACAATAGCAAAAGCGGATATGAGCCCACAAACTTTCCGAATAAAGCCGTTGCTTTAATGATAAAACTGTAAATACTGCTGATTAGACCAGGGACCTCCACCTTTGATTGAACGTGATGCTGATGCTGTTCCGATTAAACGTAGAGGTACATGTAAACATTAGATCGGAATAGATCACGTCACATGTAAACAGTCGACCTGAAACCTCCAATCGGAACGATTTCAATCGGTATGAGAAAAAAGTCTCCGTGTAAACCTGTCTACTAATGTCTCTCTCTGACACGCCACTAAAAATCCAAGCTGAAATATTTATGTGACATAGTTACCGCCGCGTCTCTCAGGCTTCAGGCTGCTGAGCGCATGGACATTTAATGTCACAGAGGACCTCCGGGCGTAATTATTTCTCACGGTGGTAATGATACCTGCCGCTTCTCCGCCATCCAGGACGAGGGGTCTTTGAAATTCAAGAAGATAATTGCAATCCTTCATCTGCTCCGGGCTGCCGGGGGCGGGACGGGCCGTCGGCGGCGGAAAGCAAACAAGACGAGGGAAGGGGGGACGAAAGGCGACGCGAGGTGGGGAAGAGAAAGTTTGGGGGGGAAGAGAGATGGATGGATTGAAAAAAAAAGAGAGACAAAAAAAAAAAAAGGAAAGAGGCCAGTGACTTCTCTGATGGCTCGGTGCTCACATATGGCCGGGCTTTGCTTGTATAGCCTCACTTCAAGGCGAAGGGCCCTGCAAACATAAACAGTAGAGAGGCTGCAGCTGGAGCAGGGAGGCAGCCGCTTGCTTACCGAGACCTCTCTACACTAAACAATGGATCAAGTGACGCACGGGCCTTTGGCAGCGCAACAGAGACACGGGCGGCTCAGAAAAGGCCTTTCTTCTGTACGTTTATATCTCTGCTCTCTCAATATTTACCGAACGGGAAAGCGCACAATTTTCCATTGCTTTTGTTCTGAAAAAGGAGCAAAAGAGACGAGACCTCCCTCCAGTCCTGTCATCTCCTCCACGGAAAGACGCGCGCGTTTTTTCGGGGGGGAAATTTCTTGATAACAAGAAACTATATTTTCAACACTCTCGGTCCACTGCAATTCATTGATATTCACCCGCACACACGCACACGCCCACTTCCAGCCGTGTCGAGGAGAAGCAAACAAAATGAGGATTAGCCTCTCTTACTGCGTGAGTCACGGCATTCGAGACTCCGGTTTGTAACGAGTGTGTGCGCATGTGTGCATCTGTGTTATATCTCTTTTATGATGGGGCACAATGGGGAACGGAAGGGCCCAGGAGCCAGTGAATTAACCCAAATTACAGCTAACAGTTGCCTGGGTAACTGGATAGGAATGAGGGGCAAATGGTGTGTAATTTCCTAATGAAGAAGGAGAAGTGAAGGGAGGGGAGGGCGGGCGAACGGAGGGGTGGAGGGGGCTCGTCTTTTTCACATTTGGAGACCTCCTCTGCCTGTTACCGTAACAACGGGAGGACTCTGAACCCCTCCAGTGTAGCGGTTAACGTGCTGAGTCACCTTAAAGTTGTTGTTGTGTTTTTAGCAGTCCTTAGATACAAACCATTTATCTTGTTCCTACATAAACATCTCTGACAGTCAAAGTTTTTTTTTTGATTTTCGAGACAATGCAAACATTAAAGTAAAGATCTGATGGCGGTTGAAGGGGGTTAAAGTACACCGGCGCTGTCCTGATGGATGTTTTTGAGTGTAAACTCTTGAAGTCACAGAAGTGAAGACACTGCAAGGGTGTAATTAACAAAATCAAAAATGTAGGAGTGCAGTGGTTTGGCAAGTACAGCACAGTAAGGGGAAGATGAGTACAAGGGTTATATAGGTTTGATCTAATTGCATCCCAGATGTTAGAAATATTAGATATTTCACAGACGAATACATTTTCTTTGTGCATTTGCTTATCAGAGACAGTTTTGCGGACTTCCTTGAAACGCTGCGGAGCGAGCGCACGGATACCTGAGCCGAAGGCGACTGGAGGCCCAGGTCAGCGTGGGTCAGCACACATTCACAGCTTTTTACAAATCAAATCAAACTAGGTGTCACAGTCTGGCCTTCTGCAAATAAACCTACAGGTCCGGGGCTGTCCATTTTTCTGCTCTACCTGAAGGGTCCAGCATGTGACAGACTCACAGGCTCACAAGGTTGTAGTGGCAGGAGATATAAACACACTTCTCGGCCTGCCCTTGACACTAAAACACGAAAAAAACTAATGGGTGAACTAAAAAAAAAAAAAAAAGTTTCTTTGGTGGCATTTCCTTTTAGAAAATCACCTTACACGGTATGTGCTGGAATAAAATACAATCATCAGAATGACTGGAGACATTGTCAGCTATCACTCATGTCTGTGCTACGTCTCGCTGTAGATCCGTTTTAGAATCTGGCGGATAGCATTAAAGATAAGAGAGCTTTGTTTGCCACTGAGCCATGCTAGTCGGCCTCCATTAGCCCCAAACCAGTCCGTTGGAGAGCCTTTCAGTCGTCGGTTAAATGCTAAAACCTCTCCGCTATCACACTCGACCCGACGAGCACAAAAAGACACGACAGAGATCTGCAAATCTTAGATGACACATTAAGGCAGAAAGTGTTTTGGAAGAGAATTTTTTTTTTTTTAACAGGTGTGACAGATGTGTGGCCTCAGTACACTTACGTCTGCGAGCGCAGCTATGCTCTACCACCCAG
Organism: Mugil cephalus; assembly: GCF_022458985.1. Lineage (NCBI taxonomy): Eukaryota > Metazoa > Chordata > Actinopteri > Mugiliformes > Mugilidae > Mugil > Mugil cephalus. Next base: position 10,086,470 of record NC_061777.1, read on the forward strand.
AAGCACGCACACACGCTGTGTGCCGACTTGCGTGTTCTGTTGAGGCATGCTTTCCTCTCCTGTTTATCGATAGCTATCAGCACTTTCTCATTTCGGCTAAACAAAACACAACACTTACACGGAGCACCTTTCTTTGGGGGTTCTGTTTGCTCCACAGCAACAGCTGAAAGAGGTCAAACACAGCTGCGGGGTTTCGGCGCACTTGAGCACTCGCGGACGCACATAAAAAAAATAAAAAAATAAAAAACACTTGTTTTGTGAGAAAAAAGCTACAACTTTGATATGTCACTAACATTTTTTCGGGCGCGGTGCAAAAAACTATGTCATGTCGTAAACAGAGTTTACAGAATTTGAGGCTAAAATACAAAAGGATGGGATGTTGGAAGGGTGTGAGTACAGCTCGCCTCCTCTCCTCTCAGCTCCGTTGAGTCTTCAGATGCTTATTGTTATTTCACTAATAGCACAGCAGCTTCCACTCTGAGGGGCCTTGTAGCCACAGACTGCTCAGATTACAGTGCAGAGGACTGCAGGGGGAACCACGCCATCTACATTATATGCACACTCTCTTGGGGAGTGGGAGGCAGTGAGGGGTGCAGAGTGACAGAGACGTTAAGAGTCACTAAGGAGCTTTAAGTGAAACCTCGGCAGGGCCGACTAACAATTCTTGGGTGGCAGTCATGGTATCCTGTAACAACAGCGGCCGATGCCTACGGTGGGTTGGTTTTCTGTGTCCCATCATCCACTTAACATCTTATCAAGTGCGGCAGCAGCTGAACTTCTGAACACACGCCGATCAGTCAGCCACAACATTAGAACCATAGAGAGGAGAAGCAAACCGCAAATAACATTGACCATCTTGTGACAACACAATGTTCTGCTGGGAAACTTTTGGACCTGACATTGATGTGGATATTACAACGATATGTAGACCAGGCACCCCCACCCCATAACAAATGACACTCCTTGATTGCTGTCAATCAAGGAGTTAAGAAACAAACAAACGGTTAAGGAACAATGAAAAAAAGAGCATGAAAAACAGCTCAAGGTGTCGACCTGGTCTTCAAATTCCCTAGATCTGATCACGCATCACTGATCAAGCATCTTTGGGATGAACCCTCAACCCATAGGACCCAAAGGCCCCCCACTAATAACATCCTGTTGCCAGACAGGGACACCCTCTGAAGGTCCATGTCCATTCTCTGATGAGTCGGGACTGTTTTGGAGGCACAAGGGAGACCCCATATAATATTAATAAGGTGGTCATAATATAAGGCCTGATCAGCGTACAGTAGGCGCAAAGCCAAACTCCACAATATACACTGCCTGGCCAAAAAAAAGCCACCACCTGGATTTACCTAAGCAAGCTCTTGCCCTCCTATTGGGCAGTTACTGCATGGGTGATTATCTTATTCAGCCCAACTGAAGCAATGAGCAGCTTCTCATTTCTTAAACCAAGTGAAAAGACACATCCCGTGGTTGTGGAAAAGATGTTAGTCTGTTCGAGAAGGGACAGATCATTGGCATGCCTCAAGCAGAGAAAACATCTGAGGAGATGGAAGCAGAAACTACTAAAAATCAGGTTAAGAACTGTCCAACACATTAATAAAAACTGGAAGGATGGTGGGGAACCACTGTCTCGGCAAGAAATGTGGTCGGATAAAAACCCTGATCGATGGTGATCGGCGAGCAGTTAAAACGTTTGGTGAAATCAAATCAAAGAAAAACAGCGGTAGAACTCAGAGCTATGTTTAATAGCGAAAGTAAGAGCATTTCCACACGTATAATGTGGAGGGAACTCAAGGGATTGAGACTGAACAGCTGTGTAGAGCTAAGAAAACCACTAATCAGTGAGACTAAGCAGAAAAAAATACTTAAAAGATTTGACTCTGGAGCAATGGAAGAAGATCATGTGGTCTGATGAATCCAGATTTTCTCTGTTCTGGGGTGATGTAGCATCGGGGTAAGAAGACAGGCAGATGAAGTGATGGCCACATCATGCCCACTAGTACCTACTGTACAAGCTTGTGGGGGCAGTGCTCATATCTGGAAATTCTGCAGTTGTTCAGCAACATTATGTCCAAAGAATGAGGTCAGCTGACTACTTGAATATAGTGATGCATGAATGGATTTTTTTCTTCCCTGATGGCAATCGGCATATTCCAAGATGACAATGCCATTATTCATTGGGCTCAAGTTGTGAAAGAGTGGTTCAGGGAGCATGAGACACCATTTTCACATGGATTGGCCACCACAGAGTCCAGACCTAAACCCCACTGAGGATCTTTGGGATGTGCTGGAGAACGTTTTGCACAGTGGCCAGACTCTCCCATCATCAATACAAGACCTTGGTGAAAAATGAATGCAACACTGGATGGAAATAATTTTCTGCAATGTCACAAGATTTATCGAAACAATGCCACAGCGGATGCTGCTGTAATCGAAGCTACGGGCCGTCCAGCCAAATATTATAGTGGCATCTTTTTTTTTTTTTTTTTTGGCCAGGCAGTGTAATTTTTCTTTGAGTTGTATTACAGTAAACCAAACATGTTTTGGTTTTTCGTCTGTTGGTCACTAAAACAGGCAGATTTGATTTAATTCTGGGAAGCAGTGATGGATATTTTTTCACAGTTTTGGATCCGTCATAGTCTGATTGATTAATGGACCACGGAAATCATTGTTAGTTGTACCTTTGTAATGAAAATACAATATTTACAACTGTGGGCAGCGCAGCGGTAATAGTTACCACTGTTGGCTGGATTGGGCCTTTCTGTGCAGAGTTTTTGCATGTCCTCCCTCTGTCTGCATGGGTTTTCTCCATGTGCTCCAGCTTCTTCCCACAGTCCAAAGACGTGATGTTAATTTGTAATTCTAACCTGTGTGAGTCCAAAAGGTTGTTTGTCTCTCTGTGACTGCAGCGTGATAGACTAGTAACCTGTCCAGGGCTACAAGTGATAATGGATGGAGGGATGAATTGCATTTGTTCCTTTTTCAATCATGTGTAAGTGCTCCACAAAAGGTTTAGGAGAAAGAATTTCCATAAATCATACACAGGTTCCCATTTCCAGAGTGGTTAACACCCTGTTTATTTGAATAACATTCTGGTCCCGTCTCTAACAGTGAACAGAGAATATTTTCACATATGTAAATAAAAAAAGACACATAAAAAATTAATTGATGATATGGAATTTTAAATCATCACATCAATCGCATCACCAGATGTAGGAAAGCTCGGTATGGTTTTAAAGACTAAAAGAGCTAAAATATATGGTCTGTATTATTTCCTCCACAGGAACTTCTCATTAGTTTTCCATAGACTTGCGGTGTCTTTCTGTCCAGACCTACTTCTAGCTGCAATGTTAGTGTTGATGCAAACTCTCTGTATTTCTTCTGGGTCTGTTAATCTGTTGATACTCTCCTCATTGCCTTCATTCAGGATGTCCCAGAAGTCTTTGCGACCGCCTTTCATTGCCAGCTCTGTTGTTTTAACCTGCTGTGTGGTTTGTCTGGGTGAGCTTGAATCGGGATCAAAAGCGATTCCGGTGAGAAGCGAAGGTGAGCCGGCACCTGCGGGGGTTGTTTTTAGTGCGCTCCTCCGTTGTACACTCCTTGATTTGGGTTTCAGCAAGTCATCAAGTATTGAGGTATCTCCAATCAGATCCGTAAGCAACGAGCAAGTGCTGGAAGAGGAAGGAGCCTGAAGGTTTTCGCTCTGCTCTTGCATAGCTTCACTCATCGGCGAAGATGATTTGAGTTCCCGCTCCAGTCCTTGCGCTGTGGGTTTGGATACCATGGTGGACTTGCCATGGCTGAGGTCTGAAGAAGAAGGGGTATCTCTGTCTGTGCGGTTCAGGAAAGCAGCAGCCTCCCCAGACCCCAGACCACTGCTGCTGGCCTGATGCACGCCAAGACCACCACCAGCTCTGAAGGCTCCAGAATTAGAAACACTATCCCTCTTTGTCCGCTTGTGTCCTCTGGCACTGCAGTCCGTCTCCTCCTGGTCCCCTGACTCAGGGTTTAGAACATCGCTTTTAGGTTCTACAGCATTCTTCTGTGAAACCTTTTTCTTTTTGAAGGGTTCTCGAACATCATTTCCTGGGATTCTAGCATTTTTCTCTGTCAAAGAAACAATGTTTTGTGGAGTCTCGTGTCTTTTTCTGCATTGCCAATTCTTCGGGGTGTTTTGGGGAATTTTTGCAGCATGTGGAAATTCCTTTTGTGAGGTCCTGGTGTTTGTGTGGCATTTTGGGGCAGCTGTTTTTGTGGAGAGTGAAGAGGAAGCAGCTGAAACGGAGGAGGAGGTTTGTGCTGAAACAGTTTGCGGGAAGTTGTTTGTGACTGCAGCGGCAAGGTTGGGGTCATTCAGTGAAGTGTAGTACTGCTGTAGCCAGGCTAGTCTCAGGGTTGAGTTTGTGCGCAGAATCTCCTTCGCAAACTCACGGGCTGAGGGAAATTGGAATTTTTCTGCCATTTCCTCAAGCTGCTGCCTGAACAATAAGAACACAAGGGCAAAATAGGTTAAAAACACAGACAATGAACAACACGTATTCTTATCACTTGCTGACATCCTCATATATTCATGCTTACACTGCAAGAACAAAGCCAGAACTAGGTAGATGTGAGAGTACTGTAAAGTACTTTAAATCATCACACATGTCTTTAAAAAGCAAGGCCTATACTATTAATCAGATATTCTGTGGGTCTGTCAGGCTTAACCTAAGATGAATAGTTCCCCACATATTCAGGCTCATATCCAGACAGCAATGCAGTATGAGGTGTTTTTCCTGAGCTCTGAGGCAGTCATTAAAACGCTGGTCTAACCAGACCCAGGGACAAAAATACTTCAAAGTCACTGGTGGTATAGCAGCATTATGCTGGTGTTATTGCCATTTGTGGCTTTCACTGGAAAAAACAATAAATAAAAGTAAGTGCAGTAAAACCTGACGTGCATGTGGGTTTAAGCCATTAAACAGTAAGGTTAATTGAGGTGATATCAATATAAGTAGTGTGAATTTTCACTCCCGAGTGAGTCTCTGGGCAAAGATACAATCAGTGGTTTTACATGCACAGCTTAATCGAGCTATGTTCAAAATTCGACTTTCTCAATGCGGTCCTTGTCCCAGTTCATGGAGAACGGACAAAAATCGAATAACTGACGGGACATGTCCTCCTCCTCCACACTAGGTGGCGATATATGTGTTATTAGCAGGTTAATACGGCCCCCTTTGGGGGTGACCTATTACGTCATATATTAAACAAATAGTCATTCATGCAGCGGACCGGCATTTCAAACAACATCAAGGTTTTTAATCTCGTACGGATATTATTGGTGCAGATAAGATGCGCACTTTCCCTCAGGTGGTTCGTTTACAGGCTCTGTCTAGTTTAACTCTGATTAAGGCGTATACCTGCCGGTGAAAATCCATTTCCAATCGCATCATCTGGGTGTCTAAGGACAACTCCGATATTAGTCGGAGTAACACATTTACATGCACTTACGTTGTCCAGATAAAGTCGGATTAAGGCAATAAATCTTTTTTTTTTGTTTTTTTTTTCACATGCATGTAAACGTACAAAGTGTTCCCCTCAGGGGGACTGAAGCCACAAAGGTGTCTGTGTGTCTGTACGCGAGTGTTTGGGAATGTAGGGGGGAGCGGAGGTGATGCTGCAGACAGAGTTGTGTATTTGAGCTCTATTGGTCTGTATGTGTGTGTAAATGCTTGTTAGGACCTGTGTGTATATATCAGTGTGGGTTTGGAAGTCCTCAGGCAATCATTTTTGGTTAGTCCCAGAAGGGCTGTGGTTGCGAAGGGGGAAAACTCCTGCACTGCCGAGCCTGATCATAACTGGGTAATCTTTGGCTGGGATGCTGGGAAATAGGTGGAGGGGAAAGCTCAGAGGTGGTCCCTCACTAAAAACACACACACACAGACAATTACAAAGACCCAGGTGGGGGCGCTCCACGCTACATCTGTGGTGGGTTTTGGCCTACTTCCCTACACTGCCAGGAATTATTATCCTCTTTCCTTCTCTCTGAATTAATCCACTTTTTCACTTTCCCGAAACTTTCTTAAGTTCTTTCCTTTTCCTCGTGTCATTTCCCCATTGCTATGCCATCACCTCTACCCTGCTCTCCTTCACTCCTGCAATTTCTCCCTGGTAAATACATGTCATCTTCTGCTTCTTCTTTCTTGCTTTTTCATAATTGCAGCCGCTGTCTTTTTTCCCTTTATTTCCCCTCTTCCCTACCTGCATATGGCCTTGGGAGTCTCTCCAATGATGATGGTGGTGTGTCTGGTGCGGTGCACACTCTTGCTATTAAAGGTGACTGGATGATCCACGCTGAGCGTCCGCAGCGCGGGGGTGGCAGAGCAGGGCTGACTGTCGGGTAGGCTCAACGACAGGCTCTGGTAAAGTCGAGATGAAAGAGGAGTGTTTATAGAAGCTGTGATCAGATCTTCCCAAAAATCCAAACACGGTTTAGGATAATAACATTTTTTTTTTTTTTTTTTTTTTTTTTTTTAAGACAACTATTAAAAATTAAGCCAACCAGAAGTAGTCCACTGGGTTTGAAGTTATTTTGCTAAATCTGTTCACCAACTCTCTCGGTCCACCACTCAATAGTGGTGGCTGTGACGTGTGAGCAGGATGGTGGGTGTAAATATGCTGCCTTACGTAGATAATCTGCCGATACACACAAAGAACCACTCAGCTGTAGTTAAGCTACACAAGCACGTGCTTACGTCCACTCTCATGTTGTAGCAATCACAAGTCTTTCAAAAATACTGACAAGCTTTACTCAGGTCTATGAATTAGTTTGAACTGATCCTTTAATCATCTAACATCTACGGTGGCGGCAACTACAACTTCAACATCATATGCTCGAAGAGCTACTGAACCGGACCAGCGTTTTGTGTGTATACTGTACCTCCTCGGTGTTTAGAACCTGATTGGCCGGGAGCTGAGAGTAAATTTTGCGTTGAAAAACATCCCGAACAGCAGCTCTGCTGATGAGATCCTCCGCTTTGCTCCCACCAACAACGCGCTGGTTCGAATGGGTATACGCCACCTCCCGTACGCCCTCTTTAAAACAAATATACACATCATCAACACTAAAACTGATTTCATTAAAAAAAAATTGCCATATTAAAATAAGTTTTGAATCTTACCAAGCACACCGTCGATAGTTACGTTATTTTCTTTGGATGTCTGACCTTTCAGACTGGTAAATGAAACACCTCTTGAAACATGCCTTTCTTTTGTGTCCGTTGCTGCTCTTCGCCCAACTCTGGACCTTTCTGTCCGTGCAGTTGTGCACTCATCCTCTGAAGAAGTGAATGTCTCAATGTATTCTGTGTATTTGGATCTTAGCATGTTCCTCACACTCGCATGTTGCCTCTTTCTGTTGCGGCCTAGACATCCTCCCCCTCTATCTCCTCTTCTGTCGCGTGAATGTGAAGCATCCTCCTTTGCCTCTAGGTCAAAATCCTCAGACTCGTCAGAGTAACCCTCCAAGTGGTGCATTCTGAGCTTGTTGGCTTTCTTTTTATTTGGTGAAGAGTTTTCATCGCTCTTCTCATTCACTGTCATTTTTTCATCTATGCATCGTTTCAGGCTCTGCCTCCTTCTTATAGCATCATCATTTTCTTTCAACAGAGACACCTTGTCTTGCCTTGCACCTTTTTCATTTTCTCTGTCTGAATCCCTAAATGTGTCCCAGTTTGTTGTTCCCAATTTAGGGAGACCACCAGCGCCATTGGAGGTGTTCTCCCCCTTCTGATCCTCTGCATATTCCTCCAAGGGGCTTCCTTCAGCACTGTCCTCTTCGCTCAGATCTGGTTTCTCTATGACTCTTTCGAGGAGTCTGGAGAAACCGTGCTGGAGGAGACTCATTCGACCAGGAGCAGCGGAAGAACCCCCAGTCCTACTGCCTTCATCTGCACCGGTGTTCCTCCTAAGCCGCTGCTCCTCCTCCTCCTCCTCCTCTTCGCTCCCACTGCTGAAGTCCAGTACCCCTGTGGGGACCTTCGTTACACCTCTGTCCTCTTTTGTCGGATCATTACTTGGTACGGGACCATCTGTAGCTGAAGCATCTTCACGTTTCTTGAAATAAAACAGCAGAAGCAAACGGTTCAAAAAGAGAACTGACAAAAAAAAGTGGCACAGGTTGTACGAGAAGATACAATTCACATGAAAAATGTAAATGATCCATATTTAAAGAGAGTATAAATGAGGTAACAGATTCTCATCCCCTGTTCCCTTGGCTTCGCTTCTTCTTTTAGTGGGCCAGTACATGAGACATATAGCTATTTAATACAAAACAGATGTCTTCTCAAAATAAATCACCATAAACATCAACGTGACACATGCCCTCCATAATACTGCAATATCAAGAAAAAGAAGGGGGTCATAAGGTTTCCCAGAGTTATGTGAATTGTCATTGGATCGGCCACCAACGGTGATTCTAATTTCACAGAGTTTGCTCTGTTTTGCAGAGCTTTCTCGCGTGTGTGCTGAGAAGCCCCAAGCTTCTTTCAGCGTGTGTTGAAGCAGCCCAGTGTATTCTGTATTTTTTCAGCGATATAAATGGTCTCGGTGGAGAAACAGCATTGTGAAACGGACAGAGCAGCCCCAGCCGCTGTGGGGAAAGGACGATAAGGGGTATCATGTGTAAATAAATAGCTGAAGAGTGGAAGACAGACTTCGGTGTGGTCTGCTCGTTCCGTTAGGACGGGAGAGTAATTTTATCCAGCTGTGTCAGACAACATCAGATGCAGAGTGAAATAAAGAGGAGCCCAACCTTCAGTGTCTTTAACCTACAAAGAATCGAGTGTAAAATGTTTTCCGTGAGCCAACGCATTTAAGTGGTACTCTGGATATACTGCACTTCATTTTACTAAAACAGTACTTGGCCTCTGTGTTTAGACGGTTACTGTAAAAAAAGTTTGTAATTTTCACACTGTCAGACTAGAAGCTGTGGCATGTATAAATGGGATTGTGTGGCTTTGTTGAGTGACAGACAGGAAGATCCCGTTTGAGGTATACCCTCTTTCGCATGGGAATGGGAGGATGAGTGGGCCGCCTGGGAAGAGAGACAGAGTGAGGGATGGGAAAGACGTTCTGGGTCTCTGAGAAAGGCAGAGCTACTCACGCTAACTCCAGTCGTCACCTCCTCCTCCTCCCCCTCCTCCTTCTCTTCGCCTCTGTGCATGCTCGTTGTCATTACGCCGGCCTCCACCCGCCCTTCACGCTGACAGGAAGAAGCACACATTCATCAAAACTGAACCATTTCACTGGGCAACAGCTTAGGCTTGTCAAAAGCAAGGACATAGGATTCTGTCATCTTTTAATTTTCAACTTTGCTAAAAGTGTGTTTACTGTACACTGATCAGGCATAACATTATGACCACCTTCCTAGTATTGTGTAGGTCTACCTTGTGCCTCAAAATCAGTCCTGACCTTCTGAAGGCATTTCTGTGGTGTTCTGGCAACACAATGTGGTTAGTGGAGGGCCCTTGAGTCCTGTGGGTTGAGGGGAGGGGCCTCTGTGTATCCGGCTTATTCCAGTACATCCCACAGATACTTGGTCGGTTTCGGATCTTTTCATGTTTTTTGAGTTGTTCCTAAACCATTTTTGGTTTACCTGGTCTGGTCCAGGTGGGTGGTACATATCTTAGTAACATCCACATGAATGTCAGGTCCAAAAGTTTTCCAGGAGGACATTGCATTATCACAAGAGGGTCAATGTTATTTACTTTACCTGTCGGTGGTTTTCATATTGAAGCTAATCAGTATTTTAAACATGAGTACCCCAGTTATGACTGTGTTTTCATACTTGAAAACATATCACAATTTCAGAAACCTGTATACTATATGTAAGTTTCTCATATAAGCTAACCAGAACTAGCGCTAGCACATATCTTATCCAGGTACCTCAATTCTAGCAACTCACACACAAATCACATAGGAGCAGCTACAGCACAGTGATGCAACAAAATCAACATCAAAACCAGGATAAAGATCATATATTTGTATCCATGTAACACATCAACTGCAACTACTTAATTAACCGTGGGTATGAGCCAGTCGGATGAGGCGAGCCCAGGCAGCACGGTGCAACAGAACATATCATCAATCACACAGTTAAAGACGTGTTGGTTATCTAACCTCTAGAATCTTGCGGGTGAGACACGTCCCTTGGGTCTGCAGCCTGAAGAGGTTTTTGATCCCAAACAGTTCACCCCTATGGACACCACGCCCTTGCACTGCCTCAAAATACCTCCGGGCACTCTCCTTACCGATGACTGACGACTGCAGTTGCTGGAACATGGGAGGATGTGCATAGAAGCGTATGTTCATAGTTTCTATACAGGTAAAACTTCATAAAATGTATGCATGTAATAAAAAACTCCAGATAGATGCTTTGCTGAGATCACATTATGACTGCTGTTAGAAATATCTGTTACCTGCTTGTAAACTTGTCTGAGGTATATAATCTCCTCTACAGTCCCCAAGGAGATGAGCCTGAGAACAGTCACGTCCCTGCACTGGCCGATACGATATGCCCTGGGGAGACGCATAGATACACACAATAAACATTAACGAAAACTCAAAAACTCAAATATTATGCCGAACAATTAACAATTATCCAAAATTTGTAGCAGGGTATATTTTCAAGAGGGAAAAATTGTAAAAGGTTACCTGTCAATAGCCTGAAGGTCATTGGCTGGGTTCCAGGTGGGATCGAACAGCACCACCACATTAGCACCGACGAAATTCAGACCAAGACCACCTGCCCTAATAGAAGAGATACTTATCACTAGGGTCAAGTTTTTTTTTTTTTTAAATATTTTAAATGATGAGACCATAAAGGTATATTAGCAAGATCCAAAATACCAAAAACACACTACTAATTGTTAATTCGGCAACTAACATTGTGGAAACCAGGCACAGGTTGACGTGAGAGGAGCTGTTGAAGTCTTTGACAATCTGCAGCCTCTCTTTGGATTTGGTGGACCCATCCAACCTGCTGAAGTCCAGCCCCTCTGCCATGCAGTAGCTCTCCAGCACATCTAACAGCTTTGACAGACATTAGACAGTTATAGAAGATTCAAAGCACATTCATCAGCTGTGTAAAGACTTAGCAAGCTCTAACTAGGACTTACTATCAACATAGAGACTCTGTTTAGGAGACGGAAGCAATGCAAACAAATACATGCAACACATACAAATACATGAGAATATCCACTGGCTGTGTATTTATAAATGTGCTACAGGCAGTGGTGATCCTAGGTTCTGGGGGGCCACAGGCAAAGACGTATGTGGCCCAAACAATTGTTTGGTTTGCCTGTCCTTTATGATGCACCTCTGGCTATAGAGATAATGGACATAGATCCATGTTTTCATCCTACTAAAGTATGTCTGCAATCATGTGCAAAGTCATTGACATGCAGTACAAACAAAAAAAATACGGAGAACTCACTTTTGTCGAGAGAGAAAAAACAAGTACTTTATGTCTCTTTTGCAGGTAATGCCTGAAGAGCTTCTGCAAAACCTAAAAGAAGAGAGTCATGCATTAACATCCACTGAAACAGCCTGTAGAGAGCACATGACAGAGGCCGCCCTCGCTTCTCTACTGCACCTTCATCTTTCCACTGTACATCGGGTCCGACAGGGCTTCAAACGCTTCAGTTTTGCATCTCTGCACAAAGTCCGGAAACTTCTGGAATACCTTTGCACAAATGGCACCGACATACTTTTCCTAGGACAGACAAATGAGCCATTTTAAAAAAAAAAACGTGTCGAGGACAAAGCTTAAGTACGGTAAATCAAATAAAGGATTACATGATTCTACCTGCTTTTTGCTGATGCCTGCAGTGGACTGAAGCAGTGCTGTATGGTTAGCGACCTTCCTCAATATGGCCAGGTAGCTAAAGTACAGGTGCTTCACTGGAACACCCTCTGAGTTTGTCTGAAGCAGAACAAATTATTTAAGATGACAAATTCATGCGAGTATTTCCGGATTCTGGGTTCACTGTGTTTCAAATTTGTCTTGTATTAAACTCTTCACAACAAGTTCGCTGTAGAAATACAAGCCTCTATGTCAAATCTCAGCACATACAAAACAATAACTCAAAATCAGACTCGTGTAAAGTAAGAAAACTTTAAATACAATCAAGTTTTACTTTATAGCAGCATCTTCTGCGGGTGCGTCCACTCTGACAATCACATTTCTCCGAAGACCTCAACAGTAACGTCACATCATCAGTGTCCAGCACTGTCTGATACACAGTCTGCTGAAAGTCTGTCAGAGAGCAATACACCACCTTGGATGAAACAACAAAGAATTTATTTCAGACAGATGTTTTGAGACATTAAGAATCTCGTACATGATGACATTTAACTGTGGGTTTTGAGAGAAGATAAAGCCATTAAAAATGCCAAAATCTGACTTATCCAGTCTTACTCTGTCGTCCTTCTTGGGCAGTTGTTCTCCGATGAGAGCTTTAGTCCGTCTAAGGAACCAGTGAGAAATCTTCCTCACAAGGGCTCTGACAGTCTTCCTCCCTGTAGCTAGGGCACGTTTCGTTGCATTGTGCCGCTGCCCTTGTTCAATGGGATCTGAAAACTGGTTCTTGAAATGCCCCAAACGGCCGAGACAACCAGGTATGGCCCTAAAAAGAAGTAAAAAAGTATTTTGAAAACTGTAGTGACAAAAAATGTGCTTGTAAACATGCCAAGTCTCTTAACCTACCAATCCATAACACACCACAGCTCCTCGAGGTTGTTCTGTAAGATGGTGCCAGTGAGACCAATCCTGATCTGAGGGAAATATAACCACAAAGATATAGTCAAGTGTGTCTTGAATGCAAAGTGAGCATCTGCATACTTGCTGCACTCAATATCAGGTGATCTGTACTGACTGGTTACAAGTTAGACACTAGTACAAAACAGCAAAAAAACACAGATGCTATCTTACCTTACATCTCAGCTCCTTCATGGCCTGAGTGATTTGAGAGTTTGGATTTTTTATTTTGTGGGCTTCATCCACAACTACAGCAGACCAGTCTATGCTGCAGGGAAGGCAGAGGTATATTTTAGTGTGCAGGAATCCCAAAAATTAAAACATGACATGCACATAATAAATAACAAATGAAATGTATTAAGAAAATGTGTTGTGTTTTTTTTTCTTAGCACGGCTCTCCATACTTGTTAAACTGATCCAGGCAGAGGCGAAGAGTCTCATAGGTAGTTAGAGCTATCTCAATCCGTCCCTTCTTGATGCGAGCCAGCTCCTCTTCTTTCCTCAGCCCATGGACCACCACACACTGGAAGTGACCCCACATGTCCAGTTCATCTTTCCAATTATAAAGCACTGATAATGGGGCCACAATGAGAAACACCTGGACCAGATCAGAGAAACGCAATAGTCAAGAGTAACACCACTGTTAATGTAATGGATTTAATACACGTGATAACTGAGCTTGGCTGCATATTTTAATACATACTTTGCTGGGACTACTTTGCTTCGAGGGCATCTGACTCTGGAGAAACTGAGGCCTGTTGTTCTCGATGTCCTCCCATGTGCCTGTTTTGTGCAACACAGCAGCAAGAAAACCAATAACCTACAGTAACGATGCAGGAAGTGGAAAGAAGGAGAGCAAGAGAGGCCAATGAAGTCATGCAAGAACAAATTCTGACTTTTTAATAGTTCAGAAAACAGTATACACTCTATATATTCATATATTTATATATAAATACTCCTTGCACCTGCACAGTTTTTCCAAGGCCCATATCGTCACCCAGGATACAACCTCTGGAACGGATGTAGTTGTTGTAAATGAACCTGATGCCTTCCCTCTGGTAATCCCTCAGGTATCTGTTGATAGTGTATGGGACTCTGTCTTCATCAGCATCACTGAGCTCCAAGGGGACGCAGTGACCGGGCTCTGTGACGCTGCTGGGAAACACAGGTTTCTCCTGTATGAAGTGGTTCATGCCTGGCCTCGTGAGTTTTGAGACAGGTACAGCCTTCTCTTCCTTTTCCTCTTCTTCTTTTTCTTCTGCATTTTTATTATTGAAGATTACCCATGCTGTGTCATTACTATGGGAGATGGAGGTCAGTTTCTGGATAGTGGCTGCTCTCAGGGTGCCATCTTTAGGGTCAGGAGCCAGACAACTGTCACCTACACGCCATGCTGCTGTGAAATTATATTGGGATATCAAATATATTTATATAGAGTGCACCATAACAGACTGGTACTTAAAAAACGTATACAACAATAGTTATAATTACTAAAACCACAAAGATACAACAAAAAAGTTGCACATACAGCAAATATGCAAGAAATATCTTTGCAGAACAGGGACACTGACTGAGTACACGATAACAGTAACGTTAAAACGAGTCTAATAAAAAATATATATATTAGATCGCTGTATCGCTTCATATCGCCTACATCCGTATTTGAAAACTGTCAAATGTAGAAATAAGTATTAAGTAAAAACAAATGGCTCACAAACAAACCTTTTGCAGCTGCAGAAGTTGAATCCATGAAGATACATCAAGTATCCCCCTCTGCTCTTCTTCCTGTGAGCTCCCTGTAGCTTGTTAGCTAGCTTGATTAGCTTAGTAGCTAACATTTAAGACAATCGATCCGGTGAAAAAGACCCGGAACAACGAAGTTTTTTATTCCTGTAAGTCGCATGTTCTTGGATACGTCTTTCATACCCGTTCCTCTCTTTATGTCCATTTAACAGACGAAAGGGGCAGAGACTACAGGCTACAGCTACTGATGGGTGTTGTTTACCTAGCTTCACAGCCACTGCCACACTTTCGACACATTTACGCCGATTTTTAAAAAATGTTTTAAAATCTTTTGTGGACGATTCCCGAGTCACCTTTAGTGTGGAAGAGAGAATGATTTCAAATTGAGTATCATTATTTTATTTTCTTCTTGCAAATGTCTCGTTGAACATCGTGATGAAAGGGTTGTGCGCAATCTAAGCAGTGCTTACATAAATTAAATTAAATTAAATTAAATACTACAAGTTTATAAAATAAGTGCTAATAATAATAATAATAATAATAATAATAATATGTAACATGTTTGTATTCCAGCAGCTTGACAACTGATCTACCCCATAGTCCCCATTAAAAAAGACCAGCTATTTGGGTTAGAACCACGCTCGTTTTACTAGTCAATCTATTGGCTAAGCAATAAACTCGACAGGTTCAAACATTTTGGAGTAATACCACCATTGTTGTATTAAGGGTGTCTCAGGGTGCTTTCATTTCTCTGTCCTAAACTGACTCATATTCAGACATTGATGATCAGAGCTGTTCTTATTGTTTATGGTCTTTCATGACTCATACTGCAAAATGAATTTGAGACAGATCAGCTGATAAGTTGCTAGAAATCTAAAAAATCTAAACAGTGTTTTGTATTAATAATATTTTCTACACTTCTGTTCACTCTGTGCAAAAGGTCATTTGAAATTTAAGCAAATGAGTAATATGTTAATGGGCGTGTGCGTGACTTCCTAGTAACTTGACTTTTCTGAGAGTGATAAAACCTCTATAAAATTATTTTATCATTGTGCACACAGCAATGAGATGGTTTTATTTTTCCACAAATCTAAAGGAAAATTCAGACAGTTTTGTCTCTGGGGCTGGTGTACAGAGTAGAGTAAAGACATTCTTGCAGAGGAAGCAGCGATATCATCACATCAGCCAGCCTTTCTTAGCTTTAACAGGAATAAAACACACAAATCTGATCTTTTAGTTGTTGTTCAGAAGACAAGTAAAACCGAGTCAAACACATTTGTTTGTCTTCTGGGGCTGATATGATGGCAATCAACAAGGTCGCTTTAAAGTTGTCTGTTGCTATGCAGTGCAGTCTCATAAACACACAGCAACACTGTCTCAGATCTCCATCCCCCGAACTGAGTTTCCCTAAACGCTGGCCATGGTGCTCCAGATGAGGCTCGGCTAAGACCGCTTCTCGCCATGGTACACTGCCATACAAAAATGGAACTTTGTGTTCCTGCTTTCTCAACATTGGGAATTTATAGGGCAGCTGCCACAGATGTTCTCATAAAGAAAGCCCAAACACTGATGTCAAACGGTTTACATACTGCACTAGATCTCACACACACTTGTTCTCTCACTGAACCGCAAGGGCTTTCTCTGGCCACATGCGCAGTCATATATTAGCAGATCAAGCTAGGATAAACAGAGCTGCGGGTTTCTATGTTGAAATTGGAAAAAAAAAAAAAACAAGAAACTTTTAATTAGTTATTCTGATGTACCTGACACAGAGCCAGAATAGAAGCAAAAATACGATAAATAAATAAATAAATAAAAATCTGTTCTGCTCCATGACATTAAATTCACTTTTTTACGTTCATTATTTTTTTAAATACAACAGTAAAAGGTTCCTCCATTTAGATGAAAAAGTACCTGTGTTAAGGCTAAAACACTACAGTTATATAGTTAGACTGTAGTTGATGCATAATGTCCCAGTAAAGTGTAGTCATAGGATTTTACTTGTAGTTTTAACAGATATAGCTGAAAAAGGCTAGAGTTTTCTTCTTAGGGTTGTGAGAAACAAAAAAAGATGAAGCTCTGTTTAACATACAATATATGACGTGCAATGCTTCCTCCATTTTATTAATGGTTGTGTAAATGACACAGCCGCATGAGCTTTTTGGACTTTTGTGAGTACCTGTTTAACCGTGGTTTATTTTGTAATGAAGAGGAAAATTTTTCTAATTTATTCTAATCAGGTCAGAAGGGTGCATTCACTTGCACCCGCCATGAAATTCCCCCACCGGCTTTCCTGAAACCCACCTGGACTGACTTAAGAAAATGTTTTTCTCTGGACGAGGTGTTTCCTACAGCTATAACCTTCATCTCAATCAGATTAATTTGGCTGCATTGAGGTTTGATTTGAATAAAACACAGTGTTGGACCAGACGTTTCCTAAACTTCTGTTGTTGGTCATAATCAGTGAAAACCTGAATGGAAGTCTTGTCCTACACTCAAAGGCGTTCGGAAACACTCCTGCGTTCCACCTCTCTCTCCCTGTCTCCCTCTCTGGTGAGTCAGAGGGTCCGCCGTGAGCCAAAAGTAATTACCACCATGCCAAAAATGACAGTTTCAGCTTCCTAAGCATTGATTGCACAGACGGAAAATGAGGTTGAAAATTCATATTTTTTTTCCTGTTTTTCTTTCTCATTTGCTTTCCTGCCCATTCACTTGCTTAATTGGTGAGCTCGCTTCATTCATGGCTTGTGTTAACCCAAAGAAACCAAAAAGAGTCATATTAATGTGACTTAACATGCCTAGAATCAACATGTCCCACATAGTTTTTAATCAAATGAGCTAAAAGATATAATTTGAGATGTTTTGGCTACGTTTACCTCTCCTCGGCACTAGTAACTTAAAGTTACTACAGTAGCTGGTACATAATTGTACTCAGCGCAGTTTTGTATGATATAGAGTTTAAAAGAAAAAAGGATATGCAAATCTTTAGAACTGCAATCCTGTTGCTGACAATTCGAGAAATGTTCATTCATTCTTGCCCTTTTTAAAATAAGCTGAGTTAGTAACTCCTGGCCTGTTACCATGATGACATCTTTTGAAATTGGACAATGGTCCAAATCCCAGGCGCAGTGCGCGTTAGACCGACGCCCACATGGTTCATTCACAAGTTGTTTTTCCAAAGTCACGGCATCTTAGGGTCTATTTGACGTATGCTGCAGCAGCTGCAGTATTTCAAATGCAGCTGTCATCTTGTCATTGTCTTATTTGTCATTGTATAGTTATGGGCTAGTCAGTGCAAATAGTGTCGGTTCGGCTATTCGCTTGCAGACAAAAGTGGTGCAATTCTTTTTCATAAAGAAGCCTTAAACCTCTTCCTCGAAGCTTTACACATCATTCGGTTTTTCTAATCCTCAAGCCTCCTTCTCTTCATACTTTCTCTTCCAGGTGCTTATAGTTTGGTTTTTCTTTTTTCTCTGTCACGGAGCTCAGCTGTAAGCGCCGTGAGGCTAGAAGGAGGATTTATTAAACCCTTGCCACGCTCATCTCTGCACCACAACTTTCACCTGTGACGAGGTGAAAGTTGACCACTTTGGGCCCACCCTCCTTTGACCACTTTGGGGCCACAGACAGCACCGATGACACAACTGATTCTGCTCAGCCAGTTGATTTACAACGCAGAAGTCTCTGATGACCCGAATTTGATGGCTTTGTCTCTTTTGTCCTGCAGTGAGATGGAAAAAAGTCTGCAGAGCAACGTATTTACGATCAAACTGCCTCTCATTACACTGGAAGCCCATACAGGAGTCTTTTGTTTGTCCACTCTGGCCGCTCAGAGCACATCAACCGAAAAGTATAACTGACTGTGGCGTCTGTGTGTGTGTGTATGTGGGTACACAACGTGCGCAGGCTCGTGCTTGCCTAGTTGGTGTCTTCCTAAAAGGCTTGACAGGCCCTTTAAAACAGCTGATTAGTTGGCTGACGAAAAGAGTGTTAAACCACGATGCAACAGAAAGAGCTTCTGATTTCTACATAGTTTTTTTTGGTTTGTTTTTGTTTTTTTTACTCCATTCTGGCAATAACCACACTCCTATTGCCAGGCATGGTGGACAGGCACAACGCGTTTGATCTTGGAACTAAATATCTGGCGACTGGACAACATTTCCCCCTCTCCCACTTTTCTGCACCACCCCTAACCGAACATGAACGCCGACTGGGACTCAAAGAACTGCATGACTGCACGTCTCCACAATGAGGCCACACAAAAAGGACCAGCTCAGCAGAACTGGATGTCCGTTTCTCAGGCGTTTAAGCATGCAATTATGTTCCCCTCCGATCCCCAAATCACAATTGGGGAGGGGGGAGTACAACGTAGTGTCTGTAGTAGTTCACTTCCAACAGGAGAGCATGTGGAGACACGAGCACATTGCTGAATGGACTGGCATGATATACTTTGGTTGCTGTATATGCGTGTGTGAGATATCTGTGTGCTTGTGTGGATTAGGGGATTGTATTTGCATATCACCCTAAAAATTTATGCATAGGTGCATTTACAAGTAAAATGCTTCAGGAAAAGGCCGGTAACAACCACGATAGGTGAAGCAGGATATATGAAGTTTTTGTTTTTTACCACTGGTATGTGTAATGCCCTTATGTGTTTGCGTTTGTGTCAGTGTTTTATGGGATGTTATTCGGTGGGGAGCAGTCCTGCTGAAGGCTAGGCCATGCATCCATGCATGCAGCACGCACACATTCACCATATGGGATCCAGAGGGGCTGGAAGGGCCAGGCCAAGCCATGCCTATGGACCATTTAGCACACATTGCTTTCTCCTTCACGGCTCCTCCAGATACACAAGTCAGAGCTGGAAAACTTTACAGTGAATCACAGTGAAAAACCCCCACAAGGCACACACAGTGGGATCTTGCTCAGAGGGTATACAAATCTGTATTTATTGGCATATTTGGACATTTTTTTCCACTTTCCTTCATGCTATCCTTGATGCTGTATATTGTCTGTTTAAATCTGTCAGCGGTAATGCAGTGTTTAGTGCAGTCTGTCAAAGCAGACTATTGTGAAATACAGTCATGAGCCGAGTTAAGAGAAATATGACTTCTTTTGGCCATTTTCTTAACTTTCTTGCTGGAAACATACACCCCATATGTCACATTTCTGTAGTTGTGAGGTCACAACAGCATCAGCCTCACTTAAAACAATGATGTCTCTGTTTTCTCAACCAAAATGTAAAGACTGGCTACTTTTAGACTACATGAGAATAGAATATATCTGGTCAAGTCAGAAGTCGATGTTTATTTCTAGCACTTTTCAAAACAAGACAAAATAAAACGAAATGATCATACATACACTTAATAATAAATAAAACAGTAATGGAATTTTAAAGTTTTAAAGGAGATAGGGAATCACAGATAAGGATAAAAGCTTAGGTTACTCGCCTAGCTGGGACTGAACACCAAAGAAAATAGGAGCACTGACAAGAACAACTGGTTTGATGACCTACGTGGTCCCTGGTGGTTGCGAGAGGCTCCAACAGCTCAGATAAATAGGACAGTACCAGACCATTTAAATGCGTAAAAACAATTAACAAAACTTTAAACTGTATTCTAAACTTAAGAGGCGGCCAGTGCAAAGAAGCTTGGACATGACTAACATAATCACGGCTTTTCTCACATGTCAGCAGGCAGGCAGCAGCATTTTGAGCAGCCTGCAAATGATGCAGTTCTGACCGGCTTAGACCAACAAACAGAGAATTGCAGTAATCAAAGCGTGACATAATAAAACAATGGATAGCTCTTTCAAAATCATTTTTTTTGCAGAGATTTCTGTCTGTAACAGTAACTGGAAAAAGCTTGATTTTACTGTAGATCTTATCTGTTTATCAAGCTTAAGGTCACCAAGGTTCTTGGCAAGTCCATGGCAAAATGAATGAAGTGTGCCAATGACGCTGTTATATGCATATAAAAGATTTTGTTGGCCAAATAAAATAATCTCAGTTTTCTTCTTGATCGCGGACAAAAAGTTAACTACTATCCGAGAACGAACAACACTGACACAATTTAACAAAACCTGAACAGAGGTTGATTTGTTTTTATTGGCAGATATATTGGAATGTCATCTGAAAAGCAATGAAATGATACATTATGCCTCTGGACCCTAAGGGCAACATATATAATAAAAAGAGAACAGGGCCCAAAATGGGACCCTGAGGCACCCCACAACTCAGAGGGGAAGTGACTGAAGAGGACTGGCCTAAGTGGACAGAGAAACGTCTGTCTGTGAGATAGGGCTCAAACCACTTAAAAAAAAGTTTCCCTAATGCCCACACAAGTATTTAGATGTGACAGGAGGATATTATGATGTATCGTATCAAAGGCAGCTTTCAGATCCAGAAGGACTATGACTGCAGAGTTACCAGAATCAACCGTTAAAATATCAACTCTTAAAAGTGCTGCTTCTGTGCTATAGTGCAGCTTAAAACATGACTGGCATATTTCTGAGACATTGTTTTGATCAATATGAGACTGCAGCTCAAATATCACCTTTTCCAAGACCTTGGAAAGAAAAAGAAGCATGGAGATCGGCCTAAAATTGGACGGAACCGTGGGATCAAGATTGCATTTTTTGATGAAGGGTTGAACAACAGCATGTTTAAAAGCAGCAGGGAAACACCCAGACATCAAAGATGCATTTACCAGATCCGTAACCTGGGGCACAATAGTATGAAAGACCTACAATAAGAAGGTCTGAGGTGCTGGACAATACCAGTTAACGCTAAGCGAGAGACTTGATCAAATCTGTCAAAAACAACAGGGCAAATTTGGAGAGAAGGCAGTATCTGATATATAAGATTGAAATTGATATATCTCTGATATATGAGATTGTTATATGGAATATATAAGTGTGAGATTGCTACTGATTTAAAATAACAAGGTCTACTATGCAGTCGAGCAAAAAGTAAAATCTAGAATTTGAGCATTTGCAGGACAAATTCTGCCCAATTTATTGTAAATAGGGCTGTACACTCACAAACTAATACCTCTCTCACTGTTCATGCTTATCTTTGTTGTCTGCCTTCTGCTGCCATTTCTATAAGCAGTGTTAGGCTATGTGATTCATGCAGAGCACATTTATTTGGCTACATAAAGTATAATACTCACTCATATTTTTCCACCCCAGATCCCTTCAAAATAAAGTTATTCTATAATATCAAAATATATTACGATATAAATGTCTTGAATCTCAATGCAAAACTCAATTAACCCAACTCCCCAGACTCTCTTTTACCATCTCCCCTTTTCTCTCACCCTTGTTTGCTTCTTCTCCATATCTCCTCCCTTCCTCCCTCCCTCCCTGTTTGTCTGTGTGTGGTCTGGAGACACTGTAAATCCCCAAGTCACACATGGTGCCACCCAACACGACGCCCTGGCCTCCTTATCCACGGTATCAGCTACCATGTCGGACCAACCGGTTCAAGGCCATTTATGCCTTTATACTTCCTCCCAGCAGCCTCAGTGAACTCTTCCCAGTTACACGAATACACAGTATCTAACCATTTGATATGGAGGAACAGGTAACATACTCTACTTCATTGCTGTGTGAAAAGTTCCTGTGCTATTCCAGTGGTTTCCAGCATTTATTGTTGAACACAGCCCCACAGACTGTTTAAACTATTCTTACGCTACCTGTTTCCTGTAGATTAATGTTGAACCTTTTCAACCTTTTAATCATTCTAACTGTGAGTTGTTCACGGTAGATTTACTTTCCTCCTTATGCGTTGATCTCATGCAGTTTCGTCCTCCGCCTTTAGAAGGACCCTCTTTAACAAATACATTTCCTTCCTTTTTATTCCATCTCCTTGCCATCCTTCACCTGGATGTTCCAAAATATGATTACCATCCAGATTTTGCCATGACTGCACATACATGGTGACAGAGAGGGATTAATCTCATTCAGCTCTGAGGCCCTGGGAACGGCGGAGGCGTTGAAAAATAAAGCTTAAACTCTCGTGTCTTGGCCTGGCTGGCTGGGTGGTCCCGCAGGCACAAATATCATACCAAGTGACCATCCTCTCTACGGTTCACATCAGCATTTTCAAACAAACACGGGAACGGAGCGCGGTGCTGCAATTGAAAGAGCGGTGTGCAACAGCGCACACAACCTCTTCTCTGCTTCAGGCAGGCAGGACTGGGTGGAGGTGAAATGTGGGACGAGAGAAGGAGACGGAGCCATATTGAATGAACGGCCATGTCAGATGGTGGGAAATGGGTTAGGAGGTAGGAAGGGAGCAAAGGAAGGAGGAAAGGAGAAAGAGTCAGCCCTGCTCTGTGTGTGGTCTGAAGACCTCCAGGCTAGTTCCGGGGTGACTGCGTCCTTCCTGGGCTCGGAGAAGAAGGGAGGGGGAATAAAAGAAGGAGAACGAGAGGATTCTGCACAATAAAGGGAATGTTTGCCTTCGCCTGCGTAAGAGCACGAATGAGTGAACTGTTCTTTTATGTGGAGCGAGCAAGCAAACACTGGCATGTTTGGCCCGCCATGGGGAGATTACTGTGTTATTTGCAAATATATCAGCTAGCAAACCAGTCAGTGTTTTTTCTTTTTTTTTTTTCATCAGGCAGTCATGCAGGAAGAAAGGAGCCTTTTTCCCTCTGACACATAGAGTCATGGGACTTTTAAAGCGGTTTGTGATAGATCTTGCCATTTTATACAGCCTTTTTGTGTGTGTTCTGATTTATAGGTCCCGCATATCGTTATCTGTTGTACAATTGTTGCTAATGACATGTACTTATATAGAGTAAAATATAATATACGACATTTTATATTTAGGATGTAAGTTACATATCACATTGTCACAGTTAATATTCTACAAGGATCCTTACAGAATTTCTGCTAGAAAACTACCTTGGGGTCATAAATCACAGCTCCACATCGCTCCGCGTCCATGTATGAAGTGCCTTGAGGAGGCATCTAATCCCCGAACCTTAGGAGCCACACCTGTAGTGTACACACTACAATGTGAACAGATATTTGTATTAAATGCAAAAGCACAATTAAATTAAAAAAGGAAATAAAAAAATAAAAATAAAAAATGAAGTCGAAGTTGAAGGAGCTTCTTGTTGCTGAAAGTTTCTTCAAGCAAATGTTGAAATATAAGGTAAAGAGTACATAGGGGTGATTCTTCTTGAACCCTTCCAATACCACAAAGCACATCCAATCTCTAAACACAGGTTTCAAGAGCTTACAAAGTAGGGGTTTGCAGAGCATCCAGTATATACAAAGTATTTGTATTTGTATTTGAATCCTTTTTTTTTTTTTTTTTTTTTTTGAGTTGGCAATATAATTTAAACAATCTGCTTAACTCTTCATTGGGCGAAGAACCATATTTGGTAACTGCGTCCCTGTGTTTTTCAGTGAGGTCGAGAAGCATGTTGTTTTCACCCAGCCAATCAGTAAAGATCAAGGCAACATCTTCAGGTCAAATGCGGTCTGCAAGGTCCACCTCTGCATGGACGCTGGGCATAACTGCTTTATTAGGTACCACGAAGGAGTGGCCTAATGTTGTTTAATGTGATAATGTGAGTGTTGATGTTCTAATGGTCTAAACTACATGTTCACATGTTTACAACTTACAGCAATATATGGTAAAAGGAAAAAGAAATGAAAAATGTCACAAAAATAAAAGTCATGTTATGTCTCTAGTGTTAAATATATTTCCAAGTATTTCAATTAGTACCTTATAGAAGGTTAAAACCAGTATTAAAGCAGTTAATTGGACAATTCAAAAATTAATTCACATATGTGTTGGACAGTTTAAGGGAGCTGACCTGACCTGATGAGTAAATGCTCTTGTTAATGTTTTGAACACTGAGTGCTTCAGTGCTCAATGACCTGAGATAATAACTGAGTGTCTGAGAAAGAATCAGATCAATGAAACCACTGAGGTAATTTATACAAGTGCGAACACATAGCACACTCACACATACATGTGCTAGCTCATAAATCCAAGAAGATCACACAAACATCAAACACGCATACTTGTGCTCAATCAAATCAACACTGGCAGAGGCCTCAAACCCTGAAACCACTTCCAGAGAGATGTTTTGTCTCCCTGGCTGAATGTGGGCTGTGTGTCAGTTTTGGAAAGACTTGGATTGAGGTTGTCTGGTGATGAACAGGAAAAGATTACACGTGAGAGCTGCAGTGCAGAAATCCATCTACGTTTCTTCAAACAAAGACTCTGATTGGACTCCATCAGTCATACTCTATGTTAGGTTGGGTCCATCTTCAGCTTGGAGGAGAACAGAGGGAGAGGCAGAACAACAATCATAAAAACTAGGGATTTTTGGCATCCAGCAACACACTGAGAGCTTACTTGTTCACCGAAAGGAAAGAATCAGAGCAGTGTAATTGTCCTTCATGTTCTATTCCTGAATAACCCTTTTTTGGAACAATATTGTTATTTTAGCCAGAGCAGACAGATGGTCTGAAAATTGAGGAAAGGATGCCATCTATATAAAATTGTAACGGACAACTGTGTTATTCTTGGTTTTGTCAAATAAATATTGAATATTTGTTAAATTGTCCTACAATTTTTGTGTTTTGAAATTGTCTTGGACTCAAGTTTAGTCGTGATTGTGAAAGAAATGCACAAGTCACTGGATGACCTGGGATATCTCATAACATAGAGGAGGTCCCGGCCTTGTTTTACAAGGCTAGTTTGCAGCCCGAGGTGCATTCCCACCTTTCTGTATGATTCGTGAAGGTGTGCCTGCATGCAAGACCTGTGTGTGCGCTGCACGGTCACACCACTGTGTTTACCCAGCTGACCAGACGCACTTTCCATTTACATAAAGCATACAGGAATGTTTATGACACTCTGTTAAATATAATGACGGCTTGGTTTGTCTCTATGAATTAAGACCTTTCCTATAAAAAGAAGAAGAGGAGGTTCCCCTGGGGCATGTTTGGGGCTCTCTTCTCGCAGCTCAATGGTTTTTACACACAGCTCTGGAGAGCTATAACTGCGCTCTATATATTCACAGTGTCCACTAAATACCAGCCAGGAGCCCTCTCTGATATTCTTTGAGTTGTTACTGTTAGACATTCGACTGTTTAGTCTCATTTGTCTTTAAAGTGCACTGCTTTACATAATTTTTTTAATTTTTTTTGTAAATCAAAATTTGCTTAACTGTTTGAGCTCAGATGCTGAGAACTTGTTGAAGAGTGTTCAACTAAACTGTTGTCGCTGACAATCTGAAAGAATGAAAACACGTCTCATATTTAGAAAAAAAAGGTCTTCTACAGGGGATCTGCGACCCCTAGAGTGTCTGAGGAGGTACTGCAGGGGGGCGTCGCAAAATCTTTGGTTGATTAGACATTTTTTATAAATTTTCCCCCATAATTTTCCCCCACAAATTAAATACACATTGACATGAATTCAACATATTTTAGGAAAGGAATAAATGGAGGCAGAAGATGCAACCATACTATTGCACATGTTTCAAATAAAAAAAAAATGAAAATAATAATCTATATTTATAAATAGCAATAGGCTATAGAACACGTATAGTAGGTAGGGGGTACCTACTTAATCCCTCCATTAAGACCCCTGTTTTACACCCTTTACACATCGTTTTGTACATTGCTGATCTGAATAAAGGTTCTCCATCGTCTGCATCAATCAGCGACTTCACCTTGACTGAATATAAACCGACGGGGTGCGATGGACTCCAATTAGTCTATTACTCTCCACTTCTCTCTGTATTAAGGCATTCGTTTCACAAAACGCCAGTGTTTTATATACCATCCATTTAGTTTCCCCCTCCTGCGGCATGCCACAAAACAATACAGCCCGCTGGGTCTCTCAATCAGAGCCCAGGCCCAGCTCGACCAGAGCCAGATGTGGCTCCTGAGATGCTGATTATGTTTGCCTTGTTTACAAATTCTGCTCAGAGCAAATTCCTCATTTCTGGCCTCTCCCTTAGAACTATATACACAGACTCTCATTCTGACATGTACCGCAAACAAAGAGGATTTGGGTTCTGTTCTGTTTGTTAGAAATTGTCGCTCAGCTCCATGGTTTATGGCAGCAGCGGAGCGGAGCAGGGATGCCTGTGTTGGTGCGCTCAGGAGAAAAAGTGCAGCAGGCATCTTTGAGTGGCACTTCCACTGATGATTCTACCGTAATGTCATTTTCTCCCAGGACAGGGCGATGGCTTGATTAGTATTGACAAAATCAAGCTGAATTTTCTCATTGCACACACTCATTTGTCGCGGTGTCAGTATATGACGTGCAATAAAGTGATAAAACCTTGTCAAGCAAGGTTTGGTCCAAGACACTGCATTCCCTGAATGCACTGAGAAGAACAAATTAATTATGCACAATACATATTTTTACAGTGAAACTGTGTGGCTCTATTGCGTTATGATCCGTCACCGTGAGCCCCCTCCCCACTGTACCTCGGTTTGAGGTCAACTGATGTGGCCCCCCTTTGCTTCCTCACAGTGAACTGTGGCAGGAAATGACCTCACACAAAGAGAATGAATCCACACCATCAGACAACAACCCCCACTCACTTAAGGTCAGAGGTCAGCGAAGTCATGGAGGAGTCAGAGTGTGTGTGTGTTTGTGTGTGTGTCGTTGGGAGATGTGCGCGCGGCACGGCCTCTGATCAGTTGTCAGCGGCGGACAGTTTGAGTGACTCATGTATTTGTGTGAGGGATCCTGTGGTATGTCAGACATGTGGGACTGTCCAAGTGAGAGTGTGAAAAGGTTTCCTTTTTTTTTAAGTGTGTCTTTATGCTTGAGATGAGGGAGAGACCCAGGATGAATGACTTTTGTGTGTGATTAGGCCTCCTGGATTTCCTTTAAAGTCACGCATGACCTCTTTCGGAATGACCACTCATAACAATAAGGGAGTGAGGCCGCTTCGCTTCATGCAGGTGTCACTGACAGTTACTGGAAGACCACTTCTGCACTTTGCCCCCCGTCCCTCCTGCTCATTGTGATGTACGTGTGTGTGTGTGTGTGTGTGTGTGTGTGTGTGTGTGTGTCCATGTATGTGTGTGTGTTGAGCTATGGAAATCGGGAAAATGGTTCATTTTACAATAACTTAGCCGGCATCATGCGGTAAAAGCTACTTGAGTGATTTTACCAGGTTTACTGTGCATTTTATCACTGTAAGACCAAAAAATAATCTGGTTTTGACAGACCAAACATCTTTATAGGCGTCTTACTCTGTGTGACATGAAGACTGAGAAGTGATGGTAACCACTGGGTGTAGCTTGGAAATGACATAAGTCAAATCCTATTTAAGAAATAAATTTAAGTGGTACTCAGGATCTGTCCTGAGACATAGCATTATGACCACCTTCCTAATATTGTGTAGGTCTCCCTTGTGCCCATGCAAAACTTGATCCAGTGCATCCCACAGATACTTGATCAGTTTGGGATCTGGGGAATGTGGAAGCCAGGTCAACACCTTGTGCTGTTTTTTAATGTTTTTGAGTTGTGTCTTTGCCTTTCACCATTAACATTATATTTCCTACTTAGAAAAGCCTGCGAGTTTCCAGCTCTGTCCAGGCCCTCAATAACAATGCTACAGCCTGTTCTTTTTCTTGTTTTGTTGAGCCAGCACATCAGCAGATTCCATTTTAACTTTCCAAATGGTCATCATTGACAATTTCATTTTATGTCCAGATGCTCACAGAAAAGCACGCCATTTGCAGCACTTTTGTGTCTTTACAGCCTGTTTATGCACACGGTGAAGCTCCGCAGTGCATGTCAGGATAGGGGCGGCTCCATGCTGGGCTGAGTGTTTCGTTAAGACGTTATGATGTGAGGGAAGGGATGAACGCGCCGACATCTGTAATTTGTAAGAAAGGCTTATTTCTAAAACGAATCAGGCCCACGCTCCCCTCGCTTCAGACGAAACTCAGAACGGCTTTCAGTCTTCCGTTGGGTTTGTTTGACATTTGTGCGCTGCCCGCCAGCATGGTGGTAAGAGAGCGAACGAACGACTGTTTGTTTGACACCTACAGACTTAAAACTGCAAACAAGATATTAGCACGATGTGTGACATGAGACGTGAATACATTTTTTTTGTTTTTTTTTTACAGTACATCTAATCATTCCTCCTTTGACTCATATTCAGGCTCCTCTCATTATTCCTCCTGCAAATCAAGACATTTCGCAACGGACACACAACTACATCACACTTGACTTCACCAAAGTCCCAGACAATGCTTCTTTTGAGACTTCTCTGCAAAACAAAACAAAACAAAAAAAAAAGCCAATGCAGATAAGTTGTCAGCGGCACATTCTGTGTATACACAACAGTCCTTGGCAGTGTACGGCTAGGCAAAGCAATAATTAAAATGCAGCCAATAAATACTCTCATCCAGCTGTGTTTACATTCAGCCATTCCATCTGGAAATGTCAGGTCAGTCCTTCTTTCCCTCCATATACTGACTTCCTGGCTGCTACCACTTTCATTTCATCACTATCATTTATTTACATATTCATGCACACCTGACTCGGAAACTGCTGTGTCATTCTTCTGCTGAAGAAAGGGAGAAAAGGCGGCGACACATCACTCCGTAGCCTCATCTGTTTAAAGTCTTCAGAGGAGACGGCGGTCGAACGTTCGCCGCAAGACAATTTTTGCCTGAACTGTGAGAGAGTCATAGAAGAAAGTGCCCACATCTTGACCAACGCGCATAAATTAACAAGATTGTTAGCAGGCTGTAATTAGGAAACAGGGATTTTTTTTTTTCTGCGAGAGAGGCTCGGGTAATTATGACAGCTATTTTCCCCCTGCTCAAGTCAGACCTCACAGCGAGCTCCACCAGACACTTAACCAAAACAGGCGAGAGCCCAAAGGCACGATTCAAGAATGCACACAGTTACAAACACACTAAAATGCAAGGGTAAAATTAACACGACAAGAGTAAAGTAGGCAAGTTTCATAATCCTCAAGTCACAGATGTCTGTTGAAGAGGCTATAAACACCCCTCCTCGTCCTGCTCTTGATATCGCCAGAGACGTCCCAGATTGAACTGTGTTTTGGTTAATTGGCCACTTAAGCTATGACTTCATGGTACTTTGGGGAAAACAAGCACATGATGACTGTGACGGCACGTTGCTGAGCCAGAAGACAGTTGATGTAGACACAGCGGTTAGGCTGCAGGTATTTTTTTTTTAAAGCGTATTCTATAGGTCTGCACCACATCTAAGGCAATATCACTGAAATGAGGCGAAACCTCTTCTATTCCAAATAAGGGGAACGTGGATATGCACGAACATGATTTTGATAGGAGCTTCGGCTCCGAAAATTCCCCCGTTGCATCTAAACGTTCCAAACGAGGAGCAGCAGTTTGTAAAAAGCCGATCCAAGATCCAATAGTTTGAGGCCAATGTGTCCTCATTAACCTTTTTTTTATATATACTGAGATGGTCAAAACTATCCATAGTCTACTGTGATTGCAAAAAAAATGTGTTTTCCTGTTAAAAATATTATCATATTTGTCAGAATGCCTAAAATTCAAACACAACTTGTACAGATAATTAAAACCCAAAAAAAATACCCCAAACTTTGTAATGAGAGTTTGTGTCAGAGGAGCTTTCAGTCACATGCTGTCCAACTCAGTCTGCGGTATGCTGGCGCTGTCTGTAAGTGAAAACGTCCTTTGCACCATGTTCCTCAAGGCAGAGATCTCAAGGAAGCTGTTTAGGGACGTTATGGTTAATGTATATCATCGCAGTACACAAACTCTCCCTCTCTCTGTTGTGTGATTCAAATTGTGTCACAGTGATGGAATTTAAGTTTCAAAGGCCCTTTTTGTGTTCCTCAAACAAACTGACACAAAATAACCTGTAATTACAGGTCTAACCCCACCTCAGAAGAGTTCTGGCATTCCACACACGTCTAAATACCGTCTCATCTACATTAATGTGACTCAAAAGCCGAAACATCAACCCATGAAGAGAGGGATCCCCCTGACACGCCACAGACCGTGGCTTAGCTTAACCTCCTGAGACCCCGCGTCCTCATACGGGGACATTATGTTTTAAGGTTTGTAGTAGCTCGTTCTGCTTCATTTAGACGCGTTGTCCTCATAAGTGGACACCTTTATCTGCCATTTAGTGGTAGTAAAGGGTCAACACATCAGTACATTCAATAATACATAATACACAATACATTCTCTAGTTTGATATGACACGCAAATTTAACAACTTCTATCAGCAGTAACAAGCTACAGTGTCTCTAATTAGCAAGTAGCCAATTGAGGACATTAGGATTAAATGTCCTGCTCAAAGATGATGCTTGGCTTTTATAATTCTCAGGTCCTTGGACAAATTAACAACACATAACAAATAAAAGCTCTGATCTCAGGAGGTTATATAACTGGCGAGGAACATTAAAAGCAAATGATAACAGTAATCACGTAGGAGACATTTTGTTGATTCTTTCAGGAACATGAAAATGGTGCGTTCAATGCGTACCACGCTGCTGGAATAATTCCTGCTAATAAAGGTTGATGCTGCTTGTTTATGAGCTCAGATTCCATTGAGGAAGGTAACAGTTCCCGCTGTTGTTAAGGCTCGACTGAACAGGAGGTCTGGGTGAGTAAACAGAGGTCTGGACAGCTTATGAGGCTCTTACCTTTAAATGTGTCACTTTTTCCAGTGGGCCTCCCACAGAGACCCACCTCTGTTCAAGTGGAAGCCAACAAACCTTCCACCGAGGTGAATGTCAAAATACGCAGATGTCAGGATTCGTGACAAATATATTTGTGTTTCTGAAAATTAAAGTCTCCCTTCATTCTTTCTTTCTATATTTTTATTTTTTTTAAAGAATGAATTTGTTTTGAAGCCAGCTACATCTGTGTGTGACTGCTCTCTCTGTTTCCTTGTTCTCTGTGTCCCATCTTTCAGTGGAGCCACAGCGTTGATGTTGTATTATACTTGCTTATTTGTTGAGGCCATGTGTATACATTCAGAGCAGAACACGTTTCCTGTTAACGCTGGAGGCAGAGCTCGCTTCCAAAAATTACAGCTTCTCAGGCCAGTTCTGCAGAACAGACCACTGCCTTGTCTAAATACCTGCCAGCTCCAACATTGTCTATCCCAGATCTCAAAGTAAATGTGGGCCAAGCAGTGAAGTGGACTCTTACAAGAAGTCTAATAGGACTCGGAATTACTTAAATGCCCTCAAATCACAATAACTATTCATTTAAACGTAGCTTTTCATTCAGGGGCACACACTTTTCTGTCAGGCACTCTTTTCTTTTCATTTCTCCATTTTCACATATCTAACAGTTTTATTTTCTTTTGTAGAAGATGACCATAAGGTGTGATTTATGCCTCTAGGGACTAGATGCTGTAACCTATGCTTGTGCACTCGCTAGTCTGGCGAACTCTGTGAAAATACAGTTTGTCTTTTTTTCAGACGAGTTAATTTTTGTTTCTACTTCCTGCTTCACTTTCAACAATAGAGGGTATGAACGTGACGTCACAACTAGTGAAGTCTCCATGGTTATGGCCACTGTGTTGCAAACAGTGACAGTTGAGCATGGAGATTAGCCGTGTTAGTTTGAATCATAGACTTTAATGGTGTCTAAATTGCAAAATGTATTTTAAAAATGTGAAAGAGCTTTTGTGCGATTTGACTGTACCAACAGTTTTAAAAAGCAATATACTCAGCGGTGGAGATATATTTTACAGATATCTCCGACTGCCAAACAAAGGAGAAGTAAATCGATTGCTGCAATAATAATATGCATTACTTCATATACTACTGAAACCCGGTGTTGTGGTTCACATTTTGTTTCAGGTAATTTTAATTTATGCTGAATTTTTTGATGAAGTCATACTTTAAGTTACTTTCCAAGTTACGTCTTGGAGGGCTGTCAGATAAGTATGTAGATGCTGTCGTTTTGGTGTAGTTATAGCCGACAGTAACTAATTCAGTTCCAACAATAAATAGCAAGAGAACAATAAACAGAATATTTGTGATCACTCCTTGTCATCCTTATAACGTCCAGTTGGACCCTACAGTATTGTATGGTTAACGTTACTTCTCAGTAAAGCTTCGCTAGCATTAGCATCTTTTATTTAGCTACATCTATCACAACTGAAATGAACTAAAACTAACTTGAATTAACTGAAATTGAGGCTAATCCACTTTTCCAATTCCATACTAGTTCCTATGGATCATTGCCGAGTTCCATTGCCAATTTGATCTGATCTGATCTGATAATCCCAGTCTCGCTGTGTTTACTACTACATTTCACCATGTTTTTGCCACTTAGTGAGTGTGACCCCAGGCAGCAGTGATATCAATATGGCAATTTCACCTAAAATTTCCCAAAGGTAAGGTGTACAAATGCTCATACCTTCGAAACCTCTTCAGTTAACCTTTCCTCAACGTGTTCCATCTTTACTCAAAACAATCAAGAAGGAGCCAGAAAGACTCAAGCAGAAACACACAACCAACAATCAGACCAAGGACAGCTCTTGCAGCCATGACGCGTAGTTACATGTTACATCAGGCTATGGCGATAGGGTCTGCATAGGGTCTGGGCTGTCACCAAACTGATGCAGGAGCATAAACCACCTATAAGAGTTGGATGCAGTGAATCCTTTCCCTAAATTGTTGTGTATACTGGCTTTCAGTAAGCCCTCATTTCTCTGCCATATCCATACGACTGTGTATCTTAAATCCATTAATCCTGCTTTGTTTACCTCGACGTTTACCTTCTCTGATTAAGCTGGTCAAATAAAAACATTTTTGCGTTTCAAGTTATGATGCATTCTGGTCCGTTTCTTTGTGTTGCTGCTTAGATGGAGAATGTCGGAGTCTTCCGTCTCAGAACTGCTCTGATTGTGCATACAAAGCCTTTCGGAAATTGGCAGAGGTAAACAGAGGCCAGGCAGCGCTGCGACCTGTCAAACAGCTCGGCGTATAATTGAGGACAATCTTGAGCTGAAGCATAAACATCCCGGCAGGCTCTTGCTTCGCACTCAGCCCTTGCTGTTTTGCAGTCAGGCAGCCATGGTGGAACAGATGGAGTCCACCGCTGGATGAAAATGGAGAAGGACAGTTCATGATTTAGCAGGAAAATTGAAATAGTACCAGTAAAGGATTTTGGCTATCGTGGCATAGTTGTTTTACAACTACAAACTATGATAGTTGTGACATAAGTGGTGCAGGGATCTGGACTGAGAATAGAAACTCTACAGGAGTCTTCATTCCTGTCCACCACTAACCGCTTCAGTGAAAATCTGGTTGGATGACCTCACCAGAGCGATGAAAACTTCAGATGAATGAAGTGTGTTGCTCTGATCTTTATTTATTTGCATGGAACTTTTTAAAACATGGAGTTATAAAGTGTTTTACATTAAAAAGGAGGAAGATGCATCGCATAAAACCAACAACTCATGGCAGTCTAGACTGTGTATAGACTGTCTCTATATGTCGTCATCCCTCTAGAGTCTAGACGAATGACAACATATAGAGACAAGCATGTTGATCTAAGAAAAGGCTAAATAACAGTCTTTAAAAGCAGCTTAAAACAGCCCAGAGAGTCAGCAGCCCTGATACGCTCAGGAAGCTGGTTTCACATGGTAGGGGGAGGCCCAGCAGAAGCGCACTCGAGGCCAAGATTAGGAGACAGGAATGGGGCGAGCGGTAAAGTACAGAGTTAAAAGCCCGGAGATGTCACTAGGGGCAAGTGTGCGCAGTGCCTTAAAAGGTGTTCAGCTAGATTTGGAATATCACTGTAATCACAGCGGTATAGTAGTTAGCACTGACACCTCACGGCTAGGTTCAAACCCACTGGCTGACTGGGGCCTGTCTGTGCAGAGTTTGCATGTTCTCCCTGTGCCTAGTCCAAAAAAACATGCTGATTAGGTAATTTTGTGATTCTAAATTGGCCTAATGGTTGTTGATGAATATGTATGTTTGTATACGGGACGTGGATGGTGTAACTTACCTCTTTTTTTGCCAGTTGTGTTATTTGTTATTTCTGCTTCCTGCTTCACTTTGAGCAATGGCGACTGAAACTTTTGCAGAATCATGCAAACGTTTATATATCCGAACCTCCTCTTGGCATTAGTCAACCTTTCCTCAATGCATTCCATCTTTATTGATCCAAAACAATCAAGAAGCAGCCAGAAATACTAAAGTGGAAACTCACCACTATCAAGCGGACCAATCACAGCTCTTGCGGTCTGTATCGCTGTGACATGTAGTTGCATTTCTAGGGAGGTGCGCTTTAGGGTTCGCTTAGGGTCTGGGCTGCGGCATCAAATGAACGCAGAGTTATGAACTACGCATCAACCCCGTGATAGACAGGGTGTACACCACCTCTCACCCAATGACAGCTGCCTGGGATAGTCTCCATCATCTCAAGGAGGTCACGGAAAATGAATCCATTTTATTGGGAGGTAGTCAAGGGACACAAGAACCGGGGCGAACGTGAAGACTAGTTTCAGTAACTGATCTGGTAGCTGTATTCTCAACCAACCGTAGACTTAGATAGACTTTATTGATCCGTGAGGGAAATTACTTGGTCACAGAAGCTTAGTTGCACATAAAAGAAACACTCTTTAAAAACACAAGTAAAAACAAAGATAAAATAAACTAAAAAATAAGTATTATCAAGTAAAATAAAACAGAAAAACAGTGAAATCAAAATATGTGCATGATTTCCATTATGAACAAATTTACAAAAGTAGTTAGGGTTAAAACAGCAAAACAGAGTCCGAGGTGATCCAGTTGTTTGGTCAGTTGTATAACAGCAGTGGCATGGACCGTGCTTCCTTGTCCGCTGAGGGAGAGATGTAAACTCCAATACCCAATCTCTCTCAGCCCTTAGAGTCCTGAAGCTGGGCACAGATGCACTGTGGTCTGTATGCACCCATGTGACGTCAAAACAGAAAGCACTTCTCACGACGCACTCCATCTGGGTCCCAACAAGCACTGTAGGGCATGACTGCGGCAGGTGTAGAGGGAATTGCGCTGGTTTGATTTAAGAGACATTTTGTAGCTCAGGTTTAGCGATCTGGTGGTCAGAGTCAGAGATAATACTCAGCAGCAGAGAAGGAAACAGATGTAAGGTCCAACAATAGCAATTTTCTTTCAGAGGTTGGGGATTATTAGGTAATGTGGAAGCCCGAAGATTGCATCTTTAATCAATTACTGAAGGTCAAAGTTAATCCAGAGAAACTTTCCCAATAGAAATCCTGGCAAACTTTACTGTTTAAATGTTCAGATGTTGAGACACATATTCACATATTCATATACATGCATGCCAACATTCATCTTGACAAGTACACGTAATGGTGGAACTGTGAAGAATGCAGCTAAAGCCTCGTGGGCTCTGTGTTCAGTCTGCTTCTCTCAATGAATGGAACACATCACCTGATCTTTTAAGCACCAGGAACCCCTCACTACCAGGCATCCATGTCCGTGTTTCTTTTTTTCTTCCCTTTCTTTTTTCTTGTTGATGGAATGAAGACAGAAAGAGGGAGAGAGGACATTCTTACTTAATTGGAATCTTGAGTGCATTTGTTTTCAATCAAGAGGTGTGCTTTGTTTGGATTCTCTCACTCTTGTTTTTTTCTGCTGCCCCCCCTCGCCCCCCTCCCTTGTCTATTCTTTTCTTCAATGCGCTTCACTGTGAGTGGCTTGAAACGTGAGTGGCTGCCTGCACCACTCCTCCACCTAGCCTTACACAGCTGCCTTGCCATTTCCATTCATAATAATTACTCAAGCCAAGTACAGTTTTCTGATTTAAAACTCCAAACTTCATCATTTCTCCATGTAACGGACATGGCATTCATTAGAAATCTCGGTACGTCCCTGAATCAAACTTGACAATGACAATCACTAAAAGAAGACTTCGATAGTAACATGTTGGCACACTTCCCTTTAAACTGTAATACACCTGCAAATCATAAACAAGGTTTTTCCGCTATTCCTCTATGGTCGCTAGCCAGCGACCAGCTTGAGGGGTGCGAAGTGCCCTGCCAGGGGTCAAAGAATGTGATAAGCTGATGAAGTCATCCCGGGATCAATGCCCAATTCCTCGCCTAAACAAATACTTCATCTCCATTCCTCATTAAAACCTCGCTCTGTCAAGAGAAGAGGACTAGATATAAATAAAATGCTCACAGAAATGTACCGAAAATGAACCACAGGGATCCTTGCAGAGACAAAACAACTTCTTGAAGTAGCAAGTTCATCAAGTTTATTACTCATATCAAAGAGCAGGATACAACGAGCTACATGACGAAAATGTTGCCGTTTTTACGGCATTATGACAGGTGAATATGCAGAGGGCTGTAGTGTTTACATACAACCTTCCTATCGTAGTTTATTGCTGTCACTTTCTAGTATCAGCATCCAGAGTGGAAGGCATGGGAGGAATGAAGATTAAAATAACGCTACAGTATTACAGTACGACCACAACGGAACAGTGTAACAAATGATATACATTTTTGTGGATTGATTGATCATATTTGTTTTCCTAGAAGCTAAGGCTGCTATGAGAAACATGCAGGCTTTACATTTGTATTGTTTTTCACTCCTGGATGGACTTGTTGCCCTGCTTGTCCAATAAAGTATGAAATCTAAACTATTGTCTGCATACTAAAATAAGCTTTCCTAAAGAGAACAATCGGTCCATCTGAGTCACATTAGAACATAACGGTAAATAAAGGAAAAGAAAAAAAAAGGAGAGAAATCCCATCTTGTTTGGTCAAGGGTGTTTTGGCATCGTATGTGCATACGTATTTCATTAGTTCACACAGATGCTTGCAATATAATCTCCCAGAGCATTTTTACTGGCATATCTTTACAGCCCCTGCACTACAGTATTCGGAGGGGACGACTGTTTTCCCACATGGCCCGCGGCACTTTGATGGAATCCTGCAGCGTTACTGTCATGACAACAACCTGAATGTGTCTAGAAAATGTATGGTGCAGCAGTTACGGCTCCTGCTCTCTGGAAGGGCATATCCCACTCTATTCTAGGGCATTAGGGGGCACCGCAGCCTAACTTTGCTCCCCCTTGAATGTTTTTTTTTTTTCTTTCACCACTCAGATGCCACACCAGGGATATCATTACTGCAGTTAAGTGCTGGTCTCTACGTCCAAACTCCCCACTGATTCAGTGTATGTCTGTGTGTGCATGTCTCATATTTGCAGTTTTCATAAACCGTCATATAGTAGTAGTTAATAAATATTTACTGTCTTGTGTGTGCATTGATGTCTGACTTGTGCAATCACACTGAAGACTTCTGATTCTTCTGACACCTTCTGTCTAAATTTGTGCAGGTACTCGTTTGTGCACAACTAAATTGTGTTTGTGAGTCCGCACCTGTGCGTGTGCACACCTACCTTAAATGGCAAACATTTAAGGTAGGTGATGCGCAACCTCACACCTGACTCGATGTGTGCGTGTGTGTGTGTCATTGCTAGACACAAACTGCTCAGCATGGGTTGATACAGTTAAAAAAAAAATTGGGATAATCACGTGACGCTCAAATGGTCCTGCCTATGGAGCGAACGGGACCACCCACGTGGCAGAAAGGGAACGGCCATGTAATTGTTGAGTGAACCCTTTCTGACGCAGAGACACGATGACTGCGGATAAGACGGATTACGATGCGTCCACTTCTCCCCTCACAACACCAAATCTGCTCTTTTTATCTGCATCATAACTTACTCCTTTCGCGCTCCGCGGGGTGCGGAAATCACGGATTTGTTCTGAAAGCTCTCCCCACCTGGACTGAAGATGGTAAGTGCGGCGCGGCTGGCAGCCAGACGAGCCGCTGAGATCAGATGACTCAGGTGTGAAGTCCAAGCTGCTGATCTGTTCCATCAAGTGGCTGCATGGGTGCATGGGAATGAACTAGTTTCATTTTATGTCTCTTTCTGCTTTAAGCTGTAGATAAATAAATTTACTGCAGATAAGTAAATGGTTTGAATGCATGGAATGTGTATTTTAATCTTAAACGTAACAGCCCTCATTGGCTATGTACTCCATTTGCAAACGTTTACTCGTGCTCTGTCAAAATAAATTGAATCTAATACACTAATAAGACTTAATCATATTAAGCTGCCTGGTAATATTTGTGGAATTCTGTGATGGCATCTACAATGTGGTCGTTAGACCAAGGCAGCTTAAATTCAGATCACAGCGTTTAACATTTTATTTGTAATGCGCTTAAATGATCTATTGCGAGTTATCTCTGCAACCTGTCTGTGAAAAATTAGTTCACTTATTTTGATGTAGATCTGCATGAAACCGATACTGATATTAAAGTGGTAGTAGGTAGGCTATAAATACAGTGGACATTTAAAGCAATAAAGTGGATAAATAAGCATTT
Organism: Mugil cephalus; assembly: GCF_022458985.1. Taxonomy (NCBI): domain Eukaryota; kingdom Metazoa; phylum Chordata; class Actinopteri; order Mugiliformes; family Mugilidae; genus Mugil; species Mugil cephalus. Next base: position 10,125,424 of record NC_061777.1, read on the forward strand.
CCATGCGCAATTGCGCAAAAAGTCTCAAAACTATTCGACTAATACGCTGTCATTAAAAAGGGCGTTAAATTGCATCCAGTTACTGGTGGTCACGAGGTGCGTTTGACCGCGGACACCATTTCTTTTGTAAGAATTTTAAAATTTTTAATTTTAATTCTTGTTATTTCCATCTTAATGAAAAAAAGAACAAGGCAGTGAGTGTAATTTGTGAACTCCAAGGAGCAGCTTATGTTGTAGTGGAACTGACATTGTAACGACACCGTAGCCTTCTATAGGACCTCCCCTTGAACCGCTGTAATTTGAGGCTCAACCACCTCCATCATGGTGGTGGCAGAAGAAAAAAGAAAAAAAAAAAAAAAACAAAGTTCAAAACTTCTGTTCTGACATTCCCCGGTCCTCCTCCGACACACAGACCGGCCGCCTAGCCTCAGACTTCACATCCTCTCAGGCAAACGCTTCATTCTATCAACGGGACGCCATGTGGGAACCCAAACGCACCAAGTGGTTCGGCGCTCAGCGAGCCTCCCCTGAAGTTGGAGATGCACACATGAGGTCTGTCTGCCTGGGTGGTCTCTCTACTTTAGTGAGCTGTTGCTAAGCAGCTAATAATAGTCGTGTTTGCTGAGTAATTTTTGCCCTTCTGGAACCAATCAGATGCAAGAAAGTCCTGCGATCTGACAGCCCCAGAGGCGGGATCTCGAGTTTTTTTTTCTTTTCACCCCTCCTCCTTCTCTGCCTCCAAATGGAGAGAGGTCTTTTTCTCCTCTTCTATTGAATCTCAGAGTTGGCCGTGACGCGCGGCCCAGGGGAAGACCACATAGATCTCAGCAGAATGCTACGACCATCGAGGTTTCTTGCCCGACGACTTATGTATGGGAATCCCTTTGCGCACCTCGCTTTTTGAGAGAAACCTACTTTTTTCAAGAGACACGGTGAATGCGGTGAAAGCGGTGGAGACCTCCGGATCACGAAATGTTGGGATGGAAGGCGCAGACTTTGACTCGCCGTCTCCAACAGGAGTATGAAGTCCTACTTCACGGGTGTGAGATCTCCGAGAGTGAAACTCTGTCGCCTTGGGATATCGCTACGCGCTTTCGGGGAAATACTATAAAGTGGGAAACGGTAACCATCTCGCAGTCCCCGCAACATGGCCTCGGCTGCTAATGCGCACTCCGAGCAGGAAAACAGAGACCCCGATCGGCCGAGGATAACGCGGAGGAACAGGGGGGACTATACCCGCAACACACCGCTGGATTTGGAGTATTTGCAGCGGCCGAGCTACTGCGATGCGGGCTTTGCTTTGGAGCAAATAACAGAGGTGCTTATTTCTCATCTTACCCGGGGGAGAGCTTCACGGTCCCAGTTTCATTGTACACACCGAGAAAAGTAGCCAAAGTATGTCCAGTCGCTGCTAGGTAACGGGACGGGCTGGGCAGGGGGACGCAGGGGCACGTTTGTAGAGAGCCAAGGGTTGTTTTGTTGTTGCGATATTTGGACTCGTCTGCTTTAGGACGCGGAGCAAGCAGCGGCTCTTCATTTATGCACACAAACGCCCGCTTGTTCCTACCTCATCCAAACCTGTAACGGTCTCGGACAAGGCGAGAACATGCAGCTCTCGCTGTCAACACAGGCGCTCACTGTTTCATAACGTCCAACTTGACGCTTCTCTCTCATTGAGACGCGTAAAAAGTTTTGGAGTCTGTGCCGAAAAGGTTTGTGTGACAGTGTCTACACTCGGGTGGCTCGCGTAGAGAGAGCGAGAGAGAGAGAGCGTGAGGGGGTAGAGAGAGAGAGGGGGAAAAATCCATGTGGCTGCCCTCTTCCGTTCACAAATATTGTGAGTCCCCCCGTGATGGTTCCTCCACTCCCCATGCAGGCCGGAACACACGGGCTGCAGGGCGCGGAGCGGGGTCGTGTGCATGTGTGTGGTGGTGGTGGTGGGCTATTTGTGGGTTTCACCACATGCACCGTTTCGGGGTATTTAATATCACCGGTTGATGTGCGGGTGAAGACCCCTCCAGTCAAGGAAACACGTTTTGTGTGCAGTGGGGAGCAAACGTGCTTCAAGTTTTTGCACTTATTGACAGAGATTACACTGTCGCAAATGAAAGACCCTGTAGGGTGTTTTATGAAACAAAACGAGAGGCCGCTTATCTTAAGCCCACCTGCTGTATAATTCCAGTTTGACAGTCATCTCCTTTTATTTACCAGCTCTCGGAGGTCCGGCTGCAAACCCACATTGCAGCAGGACTTTTGTTTTTGATCCGCATATTCACAACTGGCCACTGTAGCTGTGTGTGGGTGACCCGTGGGGGATGGATGCATGCTTCCAGATAAGGTTTCAGTTTATATGTGTTACTGATACGACAGGACCGGTGGCTCTCCCTCACTGACTTCCAATCAATCTCCAGAAGACACAGATGTGTCAGCCGCTAACGTTTTGCAGAGTGACACTGTGATTGCCCTCAAACCTTAAAGTGAATCACGGCAACCGGTCTTATGAGGTGCGGATTATCGTGCCAGACTGGGGCTGGTGGTTGAAATGCGTTACGCGCGAACACACCTGTTGTTTCTTTGTGACAACCTTTTCCCCTCGCGCCCCGCAGCCTCACCTGTCCAGGTAAGTGCAGTGTTTTGGTGTTTTAACTGACAGTAACATCCGCGCTCTTGTCTCCTCTTAGGGGAAGGCAACGGGGAGGAAGGCACCTCTGTGGCTGAGGGCGAAGTTCCAGAGACTTTTGTTTAGGCTGGGCTGTTACATACAAAAGAACTGCGGAAAGTTTTTGGTTGTGGGCCTCATGATCTTTGGAGCTTTCGCCGTGGGCTTAAGGGCAGCTAATTTGGAAACGGACGTGGAGAAACTCTGGGTTGAAGGTAAGGAACTTTCAATTAATATTTGACTGTTTTTAACCAGTTTGCAGGGTTGATGCGTTTATCTGGCCTGTGTCTGAATCAAACCTGCCGGGCCGCATAAAGCAAGGTAGGGGACAGCTCAGATCGGAGGAAGAGAGGGTCTGCGGCTGTTTGCTAAACAGGCTAGGGGGATTGTTTATTGTTTAGGTCCTGGCTAGTGGCCAGGGGAAACTTGAAAATAACTGTATATTTCCTGACATGCTCGCAGCTCCACACACCACGTCGGATGCGCGCATGAGCCGCGCAAGAGGCTCCTGCAACTGCACTCACGAAAAGGGTTGTAATTAAGTTCATAAGCAGCTTTTGGGGTAGAGGAAATTTTTGTCAAAGCCGCCATTTTGTGAGAGAGTGTGTGTGCGTGTGAGAGTGTGTGTCTGCCCGCCCGCCCGCCTGCCCCCAGCAGTTGAAGGCGCAGAGACTGTGTGTGGTCCCGTTTTGGACAGCTCTCAACTTTCCAAAAAGATTTGTCTCCGGCTGCAGGGAAAAAGCGGAGTGAGGACAGGAACTTGTGTTTGTGCGCTGGATGGGATACTTGTGTGTATTTTTTTTATTTTTTTTTTTATTAGTACTATTATTATTCTTTTTTTAAAGAAACAACTTAACTGAACATTTAAAGGGGAGAAAGAGACCGTGCATATGGGTGGTGCTTGTGGAAGGGGGGTAAGGGAAAAGGGGCCTAGCTTTTTTCCCTTCCCCTTTGATCCGCATTCCTGCACTTATGGCTCGAGTCAGTGGTAGGAGTCATGAATGGAGGAGTTTGCTGTTGAGGAATTGAACTGAAGGACGTATTTAGACGCGGAAAAGAAACAGAATGTTTTTCTCTGCGTGTGCATTTGATCGCTTTCACTTGTTGTTGCCTTTGTTTCCTCCACTCTTTAACTGATCTCTCTTGAGTAAGAAAACGTATAGTTCATGAGATCAAGCATTACAGAGGGCTGACTCCTGCACACATCAAACACCCCACCACCACCTTCACCACCTCCTCCTCCTCCTCCTCCCCCCTCCGGAGTTGGCTCTTCTCTCCTTGCGTGCTGCTGCAGGGGTCTGACAGACAGCGTGTTCTTCTAATGTGTGGCGCAGGCGCAGTTGGCAGCGGTTTAGGCGGAGGGGAGTCTCTTCAGCACAGCACTCCTGATTGTGCACATGAGGATCGCACTGCTTTCACACCCCTTTCGCACCCGCATGCACTACAGCGATCCTTAGTGGGGAAATGAATTGGCCCGAAAAGCAACTGTTGACATTCTTGATGATGATGATTCAGTCTCCTTCGTGAAGTGAAATGTCCTTCCTTTTAATTCGCTCCCCCGTGTCACCGCTCTTCTAAGACGTGTGTTTGCAGCCGCTTTTTGGCAGGTCAGTGGCAGAGCTTCCGTCACTGTCACTATCGTTTAATGCTGCTGCTGTTTTGCCTCAGGAAGCAGAGATCCGTGAACAGCCACCATGAATGCGTCCTGATGTAATAGACCTGCGCCGAATCCCCCTTCGTGTCCGTTATAATGATCGGTTTACGTTGGAAAAAGCACAAGAACGGTGTTGATCCAGCTACATGCGATCATTTTGGAGGATGCGGCTCGCGATGCTGTCAAACCACATCGAAACGCAGTTCAACAATAACACAAAACCGTGGCCTCTGAAATGAAAACGCAGTCGAATCGACTTTTTCTTTTTGGGGAAAAAGATGATGGTGCCCTTTCACTTTCAAGGATTGTATGGCGCTTCCTATTATTGTGGGACACCATATCAAAACAGTTGAGGCTCTGGCCGCTCACGATGGCTTTCGTTGTTATTCTCGACGTTTTTAAACGTCAACCGATCCCCACAGTTACCTGTCATTTAATCCAAGCGGTGCTGCGTCAAATTCAGGATATTCTAATTGTGCGCGGCCTCCGCTTTTTTTTGCCTGACCCAGAACGCGCTCGGCTTTGTGGCGATCCTGTCCGTCACTCATGCGGTGGCGCTGACCCCTGCCAGACGTCCGCTAACGTATTATCACACTGGCTCGCGCTGATACACAGAGACCTGCTCATGCACACACACAGACACCGCCTGAGACAGTGAGTAAGAGACAGGGCTGCTGTGGTTTCCTAGGTCCCGGTACATGAGGGGTTCCAGATGCTGGTAGGGAGAGATCTGTTTGTTTAGATTAGACTGCACAGCTGAGGGATAGATTAGTTCTGCCTGGACCGAGGAACGCTGTGCTGGGCCGTGCTGGCGGACTGGCCCGTCGTCCGAGAGGAAAAAGAGGAGAGAGGAGGAGAGGACAGAGCGGCTGTTTATGTTTCATTTGGAACTGCCCTCCGCGGGCGACCCGTGGACGACCCCGCCTGGAAGCTGTGTGGCCCCTGTGGACGCCACACACACGTAGAGAGCGCCCAGCTCGCATTAGCGCTCCCCTCCGGATCGACGGGAGCCCTGCGTTTGTGATCTCACGTCGCGTCTGTCGTCTCCCGCTTCCTGCCAGCAGACCACCATTAGCTGCGTACCGGAGTTGGCCGGTGTGTTTATCCTACGCGGCGTCACGTGCCACAGCTTTCGCAGGGATTGTCTCTTCTCACACAGTGCTCACTCAGCACTGTTTATAAATACTCAGACACAGGAAGTTCTGTTTATTAGACAAAGTGACAGAGACCAATTGGGAGGGAGACGCATGCCTGCACAAAGAGGCGATTGTGTCAAACGTCTGAGGATGTATCGGGGGGGGGACGGGATGTGCTTCACTAAACAATTAGTGACCGTTAGGAATATTTAAAAAGTCTTTTTCTCCTACCTCGAAAAGATCCTGGCGTGCGTGGAGCGCGGATCGCGTCCAAACTGCAGATGGATTCTGTGTTTATATCCACTGTGACGCTCACAGGAAATGATTAGCCGAAACAGGAAGTCGTAGTATTGTGGCGCCCTATCTCCATCTCCCCACACACAAGCGTGGCCCCGGGAGCCCCTCCGCGCGCTATCAGGAAAACCTGCCTGTTGGCTTGTGGTCGACTTCGGATACACTCCTCGGTTTCGAATCGCAGATGATTCTCGCCGGGCCTTGCGATGATTAACCATAAGCCACGTCCGGGGAGAGGGTAGAAGATTGGAGCGAGGCCCCTTTACAGTTCCTCCTGGCGTCAGATGGAAAAAGGAGCTATCCCTTGGCATTCTAGGTTAAGGCAAACACAGGCCAAATTGTAAAGAAAATAGCAGCGCTGCCTGACTCTAATTAAAACAGTATCACATAAACATTGGCCTTCCTGTAGGACAGCCCCTCACTCTTCACTCTGTTTCTGTGCCGAGAGAGGGGCTGGAGATTATGGGGCTGTGTTGATGGGGGGAGAGAAGGTGCGGGGAGGCGAAAGTTTGGAAATGGGGCTTTTGAAGCTTGAGCTCCGGGCAGGGGTTGAAGTTGAATCTCGGGGTGATGCAGACGAGCTGAAGCTGTACTGTAATCTGTGCCGAGGTGTGGTTAGGCCCGTGAGCTTTAGCCCGGGCTAAGTGGAGGAGGGAGCCCGTAGAGTTGAGCTTCGCGGACATATGTGTGAGTGATTCAAGTTGAAATGAGTTTATGGTCATTAGATTTATGGCGCGGGGCTGGGGCACCGGGTTATGGACCGTAGTCTCAAGGCTACAGACTGAGGGGAGGCCCTGGGTCCCGTAGCGCTTTCTTTGGGTGGGGTGGGGTGGGGGTGAGCCATGAGTGTAGAGGCCAGGGGCCACGGGGGTAGACCCCTGGGACCCTGAGGTCATCTCGTAGGGGCCCCGCTATTTAAAACCTCACCTGATACTCACCCTGTGGCCTGGGTGCAGAGTGAAGACTCACAGCAGAGGGGAGAGGCGAGGAAGGGGGTGTGGGGGGGGGGGTGGGGGTGAGGAAATGCAGCAGAAGCCACAGCTGTCACCGGTCGCCGTTTTTCCGTTTGGCCTGCGTGCGTTCACGCGTCGACCGCGTACGCTCGGGCCGCGCCGTGTGCGGCGAGGCGGATGCCGCTTGTGGGGAGCGCGCCGTTTCTCACCGTGTCCGCGTTTCATTGTTATGGTTTGATGGTTAACCTTTTGACACCTCTTCTCCAGCAGAGGGCAGTGAGTCTGATCTGCTTCGCTGCATTATACCTCTTAAACTGAAATAATCCCACATCGGTGCTTGTCGTCGTTCGTGCTCAAACGGCCGCATGCGTGTGGAGGGAGCGATGCAACGAAGGAGGGAGGAGGGGGGCAAAAAAAAAAAAAACGCTTGCTGTCTGCTTTTTACTGAAATCAATGTGGGAGCAGTTAGAGTGGTGCCAACACACGTCTGTCTGCCTCCTGCGCTTGATTTAATCCATTGTGATGCGACCAAATGTTGTTGCTTGTTGTTGTTTGTTTTTGTTTAGTTTTCTCCTTAAGCAGCTCCTTCCCTCCCTCGCGTGTCTGTTTCGTATCTAGTATGATTAAGAGCCGAGTTGACGGAGTCGGTGGTTGTTTTGTTGTTTTGCTGGTAATGGCAGCAGGGAAGGAGGGAGCGGTATGATGTTGAGTGCATGCGGAAGAAGCCCTGACGTCCTTTCTTGTGGACGGGGGTGAATGCGGCGTCTCCACTGAGAGGACTGTGGTTGGCGTGATTGAATTATTTGGCTTTTGATGTGCAAGGGAGCATTGATACATGCATGGCTGCATGCACACACACACATGCACACACACATAAGTGTGTGTGTGTGTGTGTGCATGCATCCATTTGTATATGCATATATATGCATGGATGCATGTACACACACACACATAGATATACTGTCATATGCAGGGAGCCTTTGGAGTTATGGTTCTGTGAATGAGTGGGTGGTTGACCAGGGCTGGCAGGCTATTTTGGTGGGCCTCTCTTCGCCGTTTCTCTCTTCTTTAGTCGTCTTTTTTCCCTGCCTCGTCTTTCTTTTTCTGCTTTCCTCTCGCCCCGTCCCTCACGCTTTATCCACCGCCCGTTTCGGTCAGACGCACAAGAAGGACCCACGCCCAGTGTTTTCACCCAGCTCGCACAGCCTGTCCCGCTCTCTCTCTCTCTCCACGCGTCACCTGCGCAAACGCGGGCTATGTGCGCTCCTACCAAACTGGACCCCAATTAAGCCTGTGTTTATCAGTGCGCCACAAGCAGGATTAAACTTCTGCATGAGGAATAACATTCCAGCGTGTTGTGTTAAACTTTACGAGTTGATGAAAAGTGCAGGCTGGCCGGTGAGGGATTTAGTGTGGGGAAGCGTTTACGCCTCTGGTACTGTACACAGAATTGCAGCGCTGTTTTCTCAGGCTGGCTCTCCAAACATTCAAAATATATACATATACATATATATATGTGTTAGCTCCTACCTGGCGAAAGATATAAAATGCTGCTCATTAACGGCGCTCTGTGCCTGCGTGAAGGGGAGCGCGCTCCCATTCACAAACAACATCCTGAGATGCCTCCAAGCTCTCTGTTTACATTTTGCATTCTTCCAGGCGCTCTTATTCAAAAACCAGAGCCCTGCGAATGACCGACCACAGGAGACTGCGGAGAGAATTACCCCCCTCCCCCCCCCCCCTCTACCTCCTTCTCTCCCTCTCTTTTCTATCCTTCTCTTTTCCTCCCTGCCAGAAAGGTCTCTCTCTTTACCCGAGCCTCCCCCACCCCCTCCCTGCCTCCCTTCACCCACCAACACCGCCGCCGCCGCCGCCGCTGCTCCCCCCCCTTCTCTGGCTGGAGAGAGTGGCCTCAGAATGCCAGATGTATTACAGAGTGAGCCACGGCAATGTAAACACTCAGCCCTGCCATGAGAGCAGGGTGGTCTGGCCTCCCTCCTTCCCTTCCCTTCGCTCCCCTCCCCTCGTATCCCTCCCCCCCTTCCCCTTTCCTCTCTTCCCTCCCTCACGGCGTTGACTGCCAGAAGGGTGGAGAAAGTACAAAACAGCAGAGGGAAAGAGAGAGTGTGTGTGTGTGTGTGTGTGTGTGTGTGTGTGTGTGTGTGTGTGTGTGTGTGTGTGTGTGTGTGTGTCTGTCGGAGGGGAAACGGAGTGAGGGAAGAAGCAGGAGTATAGTAGCGGCAGTGTGTTTGTGTTTTGGCTGCAGTGCCTACCGTACACTAGGAGAGAGATCGAGGTGCAGATTGAAGCTTCTCAGACCGCGCAGCGGAGACGTTTTCTCTCAAACATCTCAGTTTTTTTAAAATATATTTTATTGTGTGTGTGTGGAATTTCTTCAGCCCCTCTGGCACACCACAGTTACATACGTAGCTGTATAGTTCATTGCAATTCCTACAGCGCGTCGTCATAGATTCTGGCAGCGGCGGCAATTGCACAAGTACCACACATGCACGCAGAAAAAAGGCGCAGAGATACAGAGATACCGTCGTTTTCTCTCCTCGGATGACTGAGAGGGTTTGGAGCTCCGCGTCGAGCCTCTTGTACTGAGACTTTCCTGCTTGTCTGAATGAAGCATTGGGGTCCCGGGAGTACCTCTGACCCCGCACAACAGATTGGGTGTTACTAAGTGCAGCAGTTGATGGGTGTCATTGTGTGACGGGTGTTTACAGTGAGAAAAGTGATTGTGTAACATAGGAATATGAAAGAAAAAAAAGAGTATCCACACACTTGCTTAAACTTTTTCACCTTTTTACAGCTAAATTAATCTTCACTTGCTTTGTTTATTAAGGGGGGCTATGAAGTAAAAAAATGTGTCAAGGATCCAAATTTTTTTTTTCTTTAATCAATCACTCATCAGTTTGTTTTTAAATGCCTCTCATAAATGAACATGATAAGATGATACATTCAGGTAGCGATCATTTAACACAGGGTTCTTCAATGTTTTTCTGATCATGGACCCCCAAACTGATGGAGAGATTAAGTAGGGACCCCCTACCTACTATATGTGTTCTATATTAAACTCAGCCTTATTATTATTATCATTCTGCATTCAATATTAAGCTATTCAAATAATGCACAGGTTTAAATATCCATATTTTTTATTTCAAACAAATATATATAAAAATGTCAAATCAACCCCCACAACAAAAACAAGCAACAATTCTACGACTTTATTCAAAGTGCTGTACGTAAAATGCCCAAAAAGGGAATAATACGTGACAAAAGAGAAGTAAAGTTCAAACAAAGCTGAAGAAGGCTGTTAAGGCACAAAAACGTAGCATATGTTCGTTCACAAGTCTCAGCAAATCTATTCCCTTCAGAGGTTGGTGGAGGCCAAAAAGGAGCCAAAAGGAGAGTGAATATTTTGAAAAAGGGGAGATATTCAGACCGGTTTGCTAATTGAAGCCTATTTGCTAATTCATTTGGATGCATCGCCGCGTATGAAAGTTGAAGATGGTCCAACTGTTGCAGTGTAAGGTAATGTCGTCTGTCAAGGCACTGCCCAGTAACGCAGTGAACATTAAATTGCACGGTGTTGGTAGATTACTTTGAGGTGCATCCATCACGTTTACCTGCCAGTCTGAGTAAAATCAGCCATTTTTAGAATTCGTAGTGCAGCTTAGCTTTGACATCCTCTATTCCTTGAAACTAAACTTCTTGGATTGTATGAAGTTATTCCATTTCAGTTCTGTGATGAGTTTGGTCTGGTCGGCTAGCCAAAAGCTTCAACTCCAAGTAAAGGCTAATATGTGAAAAGGTTGTTGCAGTGGCCTTGAGCAGGGATGGGAGTGCTAGTGCTGATGTTGAGGTATTTTGTTAAATGAAAAAAGCAAATATGCCTAAAGCTAAAGTAAAATGTGCAGGTGATGGTGATCATCATGTTGGCACAGTTATTGACAAGCGATATTTGCCTACGACTTGCTGTGGTAGCATAGAAAATGTCCTGCTATGAATGAAGTATCTGGAAAAAAATGTATTAATTAAGTTTTCTTCCATTCACACTTTGCTTTCTCTCCTGCACTTTGGAATGTGTGATTTTGGGATACCTGAAATCAAGGGCCATCTTTACAGGAAATGACAAAGAGATGGCTGGTTGAGATTGGCTGCACAGGCTCATGTCACGGTGTGTTATGACTGGGCTGGGGGCCAATCACAAGGCTGTAAATGCGGTGCGGATAGAAAGGCTCACCTGGCTTGAATTTGACATGCTTCTCGTTTCTTCTTGTGTTGTGTTTTATCCTCTGGTGGTGTTTTTTTTTGTTATTTTTTTTTTTTTTAAGAAATTATTTTTAATGTCTCTTATTTATCTCAACAAAAGGCCATACTACTATATCTGGGGAGCTTCTGAAAAAAAAAAACTTAAAATAGCACGGTAGCATCTAATCTCTTGTTGTGACTTCTTGGTTGCATTAATACATCATTTCTGATTGAACCACAGCCGCTTCGCACATGCTATAAACACAAACTTTCTGTCAGCGTTTTCTTCCCCAACTACTCTTTCCACTGCTCTGTGAATCCATTGGCATTGAATAGATCTTTTTTTTTTTTTTTTTTTTTTTTTGGGAGTAGAGGTTGGGGGTTGGTAGTGGGGAGGGAGAGAGAGAGAGAGAGAGAGAGAGAGAGACCTGAATGAAGGCAGCAACGTGGAAGAATCTGCCCATTGAGGAGTGTGTGAATGTACACCTCGGGCCCAGGGGAAGCTGCATTGGGAGCCAGCCGACTGCTAAATACACCCATTTTAGGGGCTACAGGGGCCGGACAGGTGATTAGCATAATCAGGGGCGAGGGAAGCCATACATATGGTAATGCTGTAGTTTTGGGGGTGAGGGTTGGTGGTATGGGTGGGGATTCAGGGGGGCAGTGGTTGGCAGCTGGGGTGTCACATTTGTGTCAGGGGTCGGGGTGCTCGGGGGGGTGTGCGGGTACATGAGGCGCTACAGCTGCGCGTCGGGGCAGCCTCTGCTGCTCTCCGCTCCTGACGTTTCTTTCTCTTTCCTGTCATCTCCTCACTTTTTATCCTCTTCTTTCTTACTCACTTACCTTGGAAAAGCTTGCTTTTACCCTTCCTCTGCATGGCTCCCCCCACCCCTGTTTTAAAAACTGATGGGAGAGAGGGAGAGCGCAAGAGAGTGAGGGGTGGGTGGGAGGGTTGTGGCTCGCCGTGGGTCAGATAGGGTCTCAGCTCTCAGTAAGGCCTTTCATCACATATTTGTGGTTGTGTGCACACCTGCATTGCAGAGCCCACATTCAAAACCACTATTAATGCTGTGTAAGCTGCAGTGTGTGCGCTGCACGCGCTCTACAATTGAGATAGAATCGCATTTTAGGTTGGTCTTGAGCTGACTAATTGATGCTAATCGATTACTACTTTTAAAATGTGTCTCATGACTTAACGTATGTGGAGTGCACTCAACACTAAATGTTGACATTACTTTTGTTCTACTAATGTTAGGGGTGGGAAAAAACATTGATATGATTTCTTCCTAAACTATCGATTTTAAAAGAAAAATCATGTTTTGGGCCGATCGTGAACGACTTCTGCACCTCCACCGCCACTTTTTCTGTACAGATGCAATAAATTGGAAATGGATCATTTGGATTAATATTGTCAATATGTCACGCCCAGTGTCAATTTGTCCAGTGAATTATCACTGTCATCTGTTGTACATACAAAATTTCTCTGTGAACTATGTAGAATTTTGCAACATATCGCAATATCATGATATCGCATCGTGACTCGGACATCGTGATACGTATCGTGGAGTCCTTGCCGATACCCACCCCTACCAATGCTAGAAAATATAAAGATAAAGGCAAGAAAGGCAAAAGTCGTGGAGAAAAGCCCCAAAATTTGTGTGTTCTGGATCATAGTTCGAAGCGAAACACACCGTCTAGAGATGGACACGGTGACAGCAGGTGGTACAAGGAAGAAGAAACAGGTGGGTTCGTCTGATCAAAGCTCCGTCCGGGGATTGGCAGCAGCAGCTGAGAAAGAGACAAACAGGAAAAGACGAGACGGGGACGTGAGGCGGGGGGGTGGCGTTACCGTGGGAAAGTCCACCTGAGCTACGGACTAATAGCAGGGAGGGAGCAAGCAGATCTCCGGCTCTTGAATGCTTGAAAATCAGTCCTAGTGTAAGCGGCTATGTCTTAAGTTTTCTTGGATACATCCCAAACGAATGTACTGTAAATTATACATATGTATAATAAAATGTATAATAATAATGATAAAGCTTTAACTTTTACACTGCTTGAACTAGAGTTTCTTAAACTACAGACATCTCCGTGCAGACGTCGCTTTGCATTTTTAAAAACAGTAAAAGTTAGTAACCATTTTCTCCAAAAACACAGCAAAGTAGCCAGTCTGCTGGACGGTTTCCCCTTCATTCTTTTGGTGGTACAGGGGGCTCAGGGTATGGGAGGTCGCTATAGACTCTGTAGCGGAGAGATGACCTGGTTTTGGGGGGCTTCCTCCTCACCGCAGGGGTCCCTGCTGAGATGGGGCCTAATCCAGCTAATCCTTTCTCTGCACACAGACGCACACAAAGATGTGTTTAGCCACATGCATGCACATACAGTGTATTCTTGGACGGGGTCTCCCGCATATGTCAAGATCAGACGTTATACGAGGCGTCTGTTAGAAATAAAGAAAGCGTCGGAAGGCTTCAAACTGCTTATTCTTCATTGTTTAATTATAAATATATGTGCAAATGTGGTCAGGTGAAAAGTATTCCTTTGTTTTTTTTTCCTGTTTGGGTCCCATAGAAGCATCCCACGCAGAATTTGGAGGAACTCTTTGCTGGTGGTGTCTCATGTTTTCCTTGAAAGTGCGGGCCGCTTCCGTTGTCAGACATAAGAGATGTGCAGGGGGGTGGGGCTGTGCCGTTGTGTGCTGGCTTGGAAGAGGGAGAAAGTTGGCGAGGGTGAAAAGGGGGTGGTGGGGTGGGCTGGCTTTGACGGAGGGGGCCGGGCTGATTGCCATCATGATCTGGCCAATCCCGGAGTAGAGCTGAATAGAGCAAGGAGAGAGAAAATGAGAGTATAAAGAGGAGGAGGGGGGAGTTGAGAACTGAAAAGAGGAAGGGGGTGATGTCAGAAAGAAAGAAAGAAGTTCCTTAGAAACCTACTTTCTCTCCTTTCGTGCCCCCCCACACCACTCGCCCTCCCCGTTCCTCTACTTTGAGAATAGGGGGGACCAGGGGTTAATGTTATGCAACACGCTGAATACCCACACTGAGGGCTCCACTACAGTGACACACATAGGCCTCCTCTCTTCTCTTCCTTTCCCTTCTGTTTAGGTCCATCTTTGGAGGGATTTTTTTTTTAGTTTTTAATCTCTCATCAATCATTAGAATCACTTGCACATCTATAGCGCACACAGGTGGTGGTGCACGTTAACTCTGCGGTGGAAGAATTAAAGGAGCGCTTACAGAACTGAAAAAATTGGTCCAGCAACAGTCATCTGCTTATTATTGTGTTGATTAATCAGTACGTTTACGTGCACGTGAAAAAAACTAATTATTGCCTTAATCCGACTTTAACTGGACAATCGAAGCGCATGTGGAAATCAACTTCCCCTGGCATGTATACGTCTTAATCAGACTTTAACTGGACAACATGCGTGTGCATGCTGGACCCCGGAGCAAAAATATCCAAGAAAGCTGGTCGCAAAAGAAGACCCTAAAAAGAAGAAGGTAAACAGAGTCAATAGAAGAACCACCTGAGGGATAGTGCGTATCTTATCTGCACCAGAACTAGCACGCACATTACATACGAGATTAAAAGAGCTGTAGTAGTGTTCATGTTGTTGCATTAGACTCCGGTTGTTTATTATATGATGTAATAGGTCAACCGGAAAGGGGGCCTTATTAACCCTCTAAAAAGACACATATCGCCACCTAGTGTGGAGGAGGACGTGTTTCCACCAGTTACTCGATTAAGCTGTGCACTGAATGATTTACAGTTATCTGAAATAGTTTCTGATTATAATTATGTTGATAGTAATCAATTAATTTGCGGAGCATTTCAGCTCTGTACTGGTTGATAAAAATTCGTCAGTTGCCATAATTTGATCTGTTATGACAATCAAAATACTTTAACTTCCAAGATATATTTAAGTTTCGTGATCGTTTTTCAGAGCAGTTAAGCACACTCTGGCAGCATCGCATGAGCATTTTCTTTAATAGTCACAATAATAAGAATAGTCAACAATTAGTCTAATGTTAAATGTGTTGATGGATTAGGGGAAGCGAGAGCAAGCGAGTGACAAATTGAGCTGGCATGTGAAGTATTAGAAAGCTTGTGACACTTTGTTTTGGTGACAGCAGCTGAGCCTGCGGCGAGATACCTCCGAGATATCAACACATGCTGGGGTCAGCCAGTTTTTCTTAGGAGAAGGAATATGGGGAATAAGGAATATGTGTCACTGAAGAAACACAGCTGTGTGTACACACACACACACGCTTGCACATACGCCGAAGTGTGCGCGCATACACACACACACACACACACACACACACACAAACGCGTTTTCCTGGTCCAGCTGGGGTGTTAATTTCACCCCAAGGCTGTGTGAGTGTTGACCCCAAAACTTTGTAACCTCGTGAAGTGTGGAATTCTCTAAGCCCGAGGCTGTAATGTGCTGTTTCCTGTAGAGAGAGAGTGCATTCCTTTGACTTGTCCCGTTCCTCCACTGCTTGCTGTAAACTCAGGATCTTTGGGTGGCAGTCCACGACTTGGAGAGTGTTCAAAAAAAGACAGTGATTCCTTCTCAGCGTGACAATCCCGTATTATTTTTCAATCGGACCTTTCTTCTTGTCCTCAAACATCTAGAGGCATCCTGAACGTGAATGTGCCTCTTTCTCTATGTTCCCCCTCTTCCTCTTGGACTTAGACCGGGGCCTCGGGCTAGCTTTGCCTCTGAGCATTGAGTGTATCAGACAGGTCGACTTGTTAGTGCGCTGTCAGTGTGCGTTGGGTCTTAATCAGTTCCATGCGTGCTCCTTTGAAGAGCGGGCTGGTGTAACGTAGCTGTGTAGCCGGGCCTAGCAGTGGAAAGCATGTCGCTCCAGTTAGCCCGGGCCTGCTATTAATGATGAGTATTATAAACATGCCTTCAGACAGGATCAGATGGGAATGCTGTTTGGGTCCAGAAAAAAAGAAATCAAGTGTGTTTTCCTAATGCCCCAAGACATGGCCCCCTCCCTCCTCGTTCCATTGGTCTGACTGGGTGGTCCGTCCCAGCAGAACAGGCATGCTTATGTTCAACTTTAATGCCATTACAATGGACTAAAAATATTCAATCCATGCCTGCTGTTGCACGAATTGAGCGGAATTGTTAAATTGGATTAGGGCGTAATAAAATGTTACAGATTTTTCACACAGTCAGCTCTGACCGGACATGTTTTGCCCCGTGTGTGTGTGTGTGTGTCTGCGTGACAGAGAAAGTGAAAGAAAATGACTATAAATTGCCGGAGCTTTCACTGAGCATTTAGCCGCTGATGATGGAAGAGCGCAAATCATCTGCTTGTAAATCAGACACAGATATGCTGAACCCAAGGACGCAGGCACACACACACACACATACACAAACACACAAATCTCTGCCTCGAGTACGAAACATGAGAAAACTTGTGCTCTTGTGTGGCTTCGAAAACGATGCACCACTTCTCTTGTCCTTTCAGTTGAAAGTGTGACGCTTCACCCCCCGTCATCGCGTGACTGCAGCCGCCTGCGTTTGCTCATACGTGTCCGCGGGACTTTGCCACACCGTCCTCCGCTGTGTGGCGTAGGGAGCGGAGCGAGGCTGAAAGGCTGCTTTTGTAGCTGGTCCATCGGGCTAGCTCGGAACCCGGAGCGCACGCACAGGGCTTAGCCTCGCCACGATACTGGGAGCAAAGCCTGGAAAAGTGCCCTCTATCAAACACGCACATGTGCAGAAGACGTGGCTTGGCGCCGACGACTTGTTTGCAAGGTTTCAGCCGAAACGTTGAGCTGTTTGTGAAATGTGGATTTGTTGGGGTGGCGTTACTTTTTCGGGAAGGATGTTTGCCACTGTAGTGAGCTAAGTGCTTTCATTTAAGATACAAGTCTGATAATGTCCCGGCCTGGCTGGGAGGATGTCTTTTGGGGAAAGAACAGAAGATTGCTTCTTGAGTCACAGATGTCTTGCACACGGTGATATGAATGCAGCAGCTTGTTCAGACTGACTCACCTTGGCTGTCAGTGCTGGATAGATGTTTGCAGTGCTGCACGTTCTGATTTGGTTTAAAGTTTAAGATCTGTATTAGTTTTATTAGCTTTAATGGTGTCTTTACATTAAAGACCTCGGTGAGAAGTCCCTTTGTGTTAGACTTGACATTTCAGCCTTTGTTACACTTTTAGATGGAGCACATATTTAAGACCTGCACGATGGAGCTGTATCATTTTACACATATCCTCACTTTTTTTTATTTATTTTTTTTTACCTTGACTCATTTATGTATTCATGTACTGATATTTGTATCTGCACATGCATTAATGTACGTGGTGGTCCTGTCAAAGCAAGGTTTAAGGTTACAGCCATCCTTGTTGCATGAAAAATGCTTGAATTAAGCTCACACTCTTCTCTTTTTTTGTTTTTCTTCCCCCAGTTGGTGGGCGTGTGAACCAGGAGCTAAGGTACACGCGGCAGAAGATGGGCGAGGAGGCCATGTTTAACCCTCAGCTGATGATCCAGACGCCGCGGGAGGACGGAGCCAATGTGCTTACTGTCGACGCTCTCCTGCAGCACCTGGAGTCAGCAATCCGAGCCAGCAGAGTTCATGTTTACCTATATAACAGGTAACGAATTAAACCTTATTCCCTCTTATTTGTGTAGGCGTCATATTTTCTGGACAATCGGAGTCAAGGCAACGTAACAAAGCACGATTTCTCAGAAAAGACACCTTAACGCGATCGAATATATAAAAGCTCTGCAACAAACGTGTTGCAGGTTGCGTTTCATTGCACTATATAGTGAGCTACTATATCTGGTACTATATAACAGAAAGATGTATTATTATTTTATTCAGTTTAACCCAGGTGCTTAATTTGTCATATGGCCATGAGAAAAACTAATCAGAAACTGTTTTGTTCTCTTTTCAGACAATGGAAATTAGAACATTTATGCTACAAATCAGGAGAACTAGTCACAGAAACTCATTTTATGAACCAGGTAAGATTCAGATGCTGCATTGTGACCTTTGCATCAATCACTAGTTGTATATTCCCTCAGGATCATTACCAGTGCACTTCCGGTTTTGTCCACGCGTGTCATATCTGTTGTATGTGTGCTTCTCCACGCGTAGATCATAGAAAAACTACACCCCTGCCTCATCATCACCCCTTTGGACTGTTTCTGGGAGGGAGCTAAGCTTCATTCTGGAATTGCCTATCTCCCGTAAGTACATGAATCTGTATTTGATGAAATCACAATAGCCGCAGTCTTGACCGACTTATTTACAGCCAAATGATCAAATACTAATTGGACACACATAATGGATTTCCGTACTGATTCAGGGCAAACTCATTCAAATAGTATTTGTGAAAAAAAGACTCATAAGAACTGGTTGTGGCATTAGAGTGTCTGCAAGCTGAGTGTTTTGAGACCGGGTGAGAAGGAGGAGGTCTTGAGTCTCCTCCCTCAGGAGATCTTGTTTTTACCCCCTGTAGCAGAGGCTGCGCTAACACACTCCATCCATCCAAAGGGACACCACACAGGAACAAGTGTGTGTGCGCATCTTGTGTGTGTCCTGAACTCGTCCCCTCTGAAGGCTCTATTGTAGTGGTTGCTGGCATGCGTATCACTGCCGATAGTTTCTCTCCAGCCCTGGGCCTCACACTATTGTCTGGCCATTCTGTTGCTAATGGCCTGCTGCTACAGTAACACTCGGCAGACCTTTACCTCCACATGTGCCACGGCCGTCGGTGGGTGCGCCCGTTTCGCCAAACCCTTGAAATTGTATCACGTTAAATCGGTGTCATTGGGGCGTGTGCTCGTGTGTATGTTTTGCCCATTCTGCCCGGTCTAAGACGGTAAATACGTTTTTTTTTTTTTTTTTTTTTTTTTTTACTATGTTCTGGTTGGGAGGCTGGGAATAATAACCCAAGCCTGGTTAAGCACATACAATGTAGTCTGAATGCGAGAGATTCAGAGAAAGAGAGATTGGAATGTGTAGAGAGCATAGAGAGACAAAGTCTGGGCTGGAGTAAGAATTCTAGAGTTGCATGATGGGAAACAACTTCAGCTGATTATTTTTTTGCCACTTTGCAAGAAAAAGATAAACAGACTAAGTAAAATGTTGAATCCATTCTGTCCTCTCTTTCCATCTGGACCATGGGTCGGCAACCCGTGGCTCTGGAGCCGCATGCGGCTCTTTCGGTCCTCTGCTCGGCTCTCCGTGGTGAGCGGTGCGGGGCAAGGACACTGATTAAAGTTGTTCACTTTTTCATGATGACTGCCTCAGAAAAGCAGTAACTGTTAACTCAGTAGTAAGCAAGCAAGAGCTACGCAACAACTGAATGCCACACTACTCACACTCATGGTTGTAACCATAGACATATATACGGTATCTATGTCTATGGTTGTAACATGTATTCGTATGCATAAATAAAATTTTAGTTTTCTCTGTTGCAGTTCTTTCATTTCATAAATGCAACACACTTTATTTTTTTATACATAGGCCTAGCATAGAGGTCAAAACTATATATGCAGTGTTATCTTCATTTTAGATATCAAAGGAGTTTTGTGGCTCCCAGTCACATGCAGAGCTTAATCGAGCTATGCTCAAAATTAGACTTTCTAACTACAGTCCTTGTCCCAGTTTACATGCAGCGCACAAAAAAACTGTTGTCCTCCACACTAGGTGGCGATACATGTCTTAATACCATGTTAATACGACCCGATTTCCGGTTGACCTTTTACGTGATATAATAAACAAGAGTTCTTCATGCAGCAGACCGGCATTTCAAACAGTAAGCATAGGGATAATACTGCATTTTTTAAATCTCGCGTGTAATGTTCTTGCTACTTCTGGTGCAGGTAAGATCCGCGCTATCCCCCAGACGGTTCTTCTAGCGGCTCTGTTTATGTCCTTCTTCTTCTACGACTGGCTTTCTTGGATGTTCTTGTTCCGGGATCGCACACCAGCGCAGCGGTTGTGCAGCAAAAATGCAATTCGCTGTATACACGGAGAAAATCGAATTCCAATAGCATTATCTGGGTGTCTCAATCGGATAATGAGGACTCGGATTTTAATCGGACTAACGTGTTTACTTCGTTTTTTTTTCACGTGCATGTAAACTCTCTGAGTGTCTTTTCTGTGGGAAACAGGTCCAAATGGCTCTTTGAGTGTTGAAGGTTGCCGACCCCTGTTCTGGACTAATTTAATATCAGCCACAATTCTGGACATGTTTCACACGGGTTACAATAATAATTGTGCTCATTAGTATTCAGCAAGGCAGTTTGTAAAGTCATATCATCTAACATAGTCAAAATAACTGTGATTTGTACCATGGCTCAGAAGTGGAATCACGGTTGACCACTTGAGTCATAGCAGTTTCTAGATTCTTCTCTGTCTAACAACAATTTCTAAGAAAGATACAATTGCAGTGTACAGACAGGAAAAGTACAAATAAAAAGATGCCCAGCAAAGCTGATGGTTGTGCTTAACTCCTCCTCACAGAGGTAAAGACCCTCTGCAGTGGACCAACCTTGACCCCCAGGATTTCATTGAGGACTTGCGAGAGGTGAACTTGCCCGTAGAAGTCTTTGAGGAGATGTTGGAAAAGGCCGGCGTCGGACATGGCTACATGGACCGGCCCTGTCTGAACCCCGCCGACCCCGACTGCCCCCTCACCGCACCCAACAAGAACTCAACTAAGGTACACCGCACGTCTACGAGTCAGCGCGCCTACACACACACACACACAACATTTATGTGTTTTCGTAAAACATTAAGTCTTTAGTTTGGGACAAGCTGCTGACAGTTATTTTCTCGCCTGTGGCTTTTATTGAACCAGCCGTTCGATGTGGCGCGGATCCTGAGCGGAGGCTGCCACGGCCTGTCCAGGAAGTACATGCACTGGCAGGAGGAACTGATCGTAGGAGGGACCACCAAGAACGGCAGCGGGCCCCTGCTCAGGTAACACGCGCACCTTCATAAACGCCGCGGCGATCGCGGCGGCGCTTATTCTGGAGAGACTGTGTGTTTTTTGTTCTCCTGCGCTCTCTGAAGCGGCGCGGGCGTGCGTGCGTGTGTGCGAGCGTGCGCGCTGTGTGCTATAAATCTTGCAGTCATTAGCAGATTCCAGTGAAATCTTAGAACTCCAGCTGTTCCTGCTCAGCTCTGGCTGCTCTGCTTGGACACTGCCCACTCGCGCATACACACACACACCACAACCACACACACACACACACACACACACACATGTGCGGAGAGTGATCTACTGCCTTGCTAGTTTGTCCAAATATACAGCGATCTGAGGTACATAGACTTAATTCCAGCACAAGTACCAGGCTAAAGCTTATGGATTATGTGGTTTACCTATGGACATATAATATGCAGTTTCATGCATGAAAGGAAACATGTAGGGCAAGCACATCACTTAACGGAACATATTACAATGTACTTGACTCACTTTTCCCCTAAGTCGAAAATATAAAATTTACGCGGGAATTAAAAACATGTACTCTACATTAAGCAATAAAAAGCTTCCTGGTAACGCAACAGAAATGATCCAACGATTTGCTAACAGACCACTTACTTAAATGTTAAATTGCAGCTTGAACGGTGCATGCATATGCATGTACACACAAAGGCCGACCCGCACACACACACACGCACGCACGCACACACACTGGTCACAGAGTACAGTGGGGCGCGTTGTTTGTGTTTTGTGGTTGTTTTTTCCTGGCAAGGTTGGGTCATTAGAGTGTCTGTGCCCGCCTGCCTGCCTGCCTGCCCGCCCGCCCGCCTATGTGCGCGTTTGTGTGTTTGTGCGCGTGTGTGTGTACTTCTCTCCGTCGGGCTGTTACTGCTGGCACTCAGTTTCTACATCTTGTTTACTAACTGCCACCATTACCGTGATTATCGCCACATTACAGAGATCACATTCATGAAGCGAATGACAGACTTAACGTCCGCTGCGTTGCTTCGTAAATAATTTTAGGAGCGGAAAATACAGAGAGTGACTCGACTACTGTTCGGAGGCCGCGCGCTCTGCTCCGCTCCAGAGTCGAGCTGTTAATGCCTGATCGGTGATGTTATTTTATTGCCTTCCTCGTGTGTATATTGGGAATGTGCATTCCTCATGACGCTATGATATTCTGGCCCTCGTGATCAGATCAGAAGGGCTTTGAATCTGAAGGAGAGCGTGTTGGAGGAGAGTCTTTTCCTCCAGTGGGTAGGAGAACAATGATTTTGGTGATAACTCAGATGAATGTATAGGGATTGTGGAGGTACTGTATGTTATATTTTGCCCACAATAATTCAATTTCCATGCCAAAATTAATACAGAATATACATATATATATATATGTGTGTATACACATATATATATGTATATTCTGTGTATATATATATGTGTATATATATATGTGTATATATATATGTGTGTATATATATATATATATATATATATATATATATATATACACATTCAGGTGAAATGACAATCAATCCGAAAACATTACTTGACAGTTTAGATATAACAACGGAAACAAGTGCATCCTAACACAACAGTCCTGCGTTAAATCCTCGCTTTGGGAAGGTTATTGTATCCAGCGTCCCTTTAAAATAACCACCGACCTGTTGGTTCAACTGTGTTTTCATTTTGGAGGCTGCGGCTTGCAGGACTGTCGAGCGGTATTGTGTTGCGCCGACACATGTTTCTATTATTTTCACAACCCCATTTTTTTTTTTAGTCGGTGGGCTCGATTAAATAACAGACACACTTTTGCGTTTAATTCGATCCATAAACCGAACATTAGAAGGGTCGTGAAGGATGGATGCAGTGCAGGACGGCCATTAGAAGGCTTTTGTTTTCGCTAGTGTGCCTAATGTTTTGGCAAGCGAGTGTATTTGAGCCAGCCTAATGAGCGTGGCAGCGCTGTTTTGGTGTGTGGTAAATGAAGCAAGTCCAACAGCTGTACGCTGGGCTCAGTAGTCGCATTAGATGGAGCAGTAATGTGCTTAGCACACTACCGCGCATGGGCTCCGGGCGCTGCAGTTTTGATATATTGCGTTTTATTTCGTCTTCACACCTTCTCTGTTCCTGGATTAGATCCTAAGCGCTTTTAAAATCACCTAATCTGGGCACACGCAGGTGTTTGTAGCATCTGCATTACTGAATGGTGTCTGTGCGAATCAAACTGAAATGCTCATCTGTGCGTTATCTCCTTTTTTTTGTTCTCAACCTTTCATCCCCCCCTGTGTTTTCCCTTTCCCCCTCCCTCATTCCCTCCTCTCCAGTGCCCAGGCCTTACAGACCATGTTCCAGCTGATGACTCCCAAGCAGATGTTTGAGCACTTTCGGGGCTACGAGGAGGTTTCCCACATCAACTGGAATGAAGAAAAGGCCGCGGCCATACTGGAAGCCTGGCAGAGGAGATACTCTGAGGTGAGCGCCAAAACGAGAGAGACAGAGGGTAAATTGAGAAAAGCGGCAAAGGGAGGAGAAAGGAGAAAAAGGAATGTAGCCTAAATCCTCTACAACCACACTGTAAATCACAGGCCGGATACAGGTGAACATGGAAAGGCCCCATCCAAAGCCCGGGCCCCTGATAGATACTAGGACCACTGTTGGTGTGTGGTAAAGGGCTAAAGCCTTCCTCGCACCGCTCAGTAGAGCAGCAGCAGCAATAGAGCAACGGGGCGAGCGTGTCTGGAATACATTAAGAGGATATCTCTCTTTTTCTTTTCTCTTTCTCTCTCTCTCTCTCTCGAAAACCCGCGCACGAACGCACATCCAAAAGCAAACTCAAAGGTTCACACACAATCGCTTTCCCAGCTGTGGCCCCATTGGTGGCTCATGTGTGACATCATCTGGTCTTTGTTTTGGGGGCCCTCATGGTGTGACCTTGTGAGCCTCTGTGTGTGTGTGTGTGTGTGTGTGTGAGTGCGCGCTATTAATCTTCAGACCAAGTAGTCACCGATAGAAAAGAGATTTAATCATTTATTTTGATTTCATTTCATTTTTTTTAATTGATCGTCATTATTAATGCAGGAGGAAGGTGAAAATAATATCGTGTGTGTGATTGCGGCGTGAATAAATCCTCCACGTTTAGGCGTCGTCCACGCGGGAGTGTGCATTCACGTCGGTATGCGGCGGACACATGTGCGAGTTTACATGTGGCCGTGAGTGTGTGTGTGTGTGTGTGTGTGTGTGTGTGTGTGTGTGTGTGATCTAGTGCGTGTTTCCTAATGTGTGTCAGCCAGCATTGCTCCCCACTGAGCAGTAACTGCAGTTCAATGTTGAAGCCATCTGTCTGCTCTAAGATAGAGAGAATGCGAGAGAGGCAGAGAAAGGAAGAGGATGGGTCGTGGTACTGTCTGCGGATCCTACTACAAACAGGCAGACCTCATTATTCAGGCCTGTCTTTGTTTTCCTTATTTATTTTTGTTGTGTAATGCTTCTCCACCTTGAGACATTATTATTATTTTTATCAAGCTGGTTAAAAAACAGACTGGAAGTGCAGTTTGACTTTCATCTGAGATACAGCTTGCATTGAATCCTTTGGGTTAAGTGTACGTTCTACTGAAAATCATGGTCAGCCGCACATGGAAAACTGGAAGCGCACTAGTATACTGAGAGAAGTTTAGGTCATGGGTCGGCAGGATTTGTTTTCTGGGAGTTTTGTTCAGCGAACAAGATCTTAAACTTAAAAATGTCTAGTAGGAATGTCAGAGGTATTATTATGCTTCACTGATAACTAAACATTGTGTGGACTTGAATGCATAAGGCGCTGTTGCTGCATAAATCCCATTTTGAGACATATTTTATACATTTTTTTAAGCAATCTCTTCAACCATATTGTATATTTAAACACTTTTAACCACACGGTTGATCTTTTTTGTTGTAGCAGTAGACGATAAAATGCTTAATTTCTCATTTTGTACCCATTTTCTAACCATTTCTAGCCATTCAAATGGTCCTTTGGCGATCTTTTTTTTGTAGTAGACAATAAAATGCTTAATTTCCAACCATTTAAGTCATTCACTTTGTAAGATACATACATTTGCCCATGTGTGAATGCATTATATATATTTTTTTAATACTGAAGCTGTGGCTTTTATACTTTTTGAGATATAGCGCTTTTGAACAGATACCATAACTCAAAAATATTATTATCAGTCTGTACAATGGTGAGAACATTTTAATAATGATGTCAAAATACTCAGTTTGCAGCACACGCTGTTAATACAGATTAAAAATGATATTTAATTGTGATTGATCCTATATCTTAGTGTGGAAGTCAAAGGGTTAATATCTTAATAATCGTTTAAATAGTAGCGAGTCCAGGTTTTCACAGATTCCTGACGCAGACGGGGTTTATAAATCATCGCAGACTTCTCCTTGTGTCTCATTTCCTGATCTTCATTATCGATTTTATTTTTATTTTTTTTCCCTCACACTGCTCTCTGCCTGCGTCCGTTTGTGTCTCCCCCTACAGGCTGTGCTGCAGAGTGTGGCGGCAAATTCGTCCCAGAAGGTCCTGTCTTTCACCACCACCACCCTGGAAGACATTCTCAAGTCCTTCTCCGACGTCAGCGTTATCCGCGTGGCCAGTGGGTACCTGCTGATGGTGAGAGCCGTCGTTTGACACCATTTTTCCCAAAGAAACCCATCGATTGCGGTTATCGATTTTCCTACCGTGTTGTTTACTCGGCTGTTGTTTCCTCCCAGCTGGCCTATGCGTGTCTGACCATGCTGCGGTGGGACTGCGCCAAGTCTCAGGGGGCCGTCGGGCTGGCGGGTGTCCTGCTGGTGACGCTGTCTGTGGCAGCCGGTCTGGGCCTCTGCTCTCTCCTGGGCATCTCCTTCAATGCCGCCACCACGCAGGTAAGAGAAACAGAAAACACAGACAGAACGAGCACACAGGACAGCCTTTATATCCTGGAAGACACAGCTCAGACACTTACTCACAGCTTCCTCTGGTTTGCCTTCACTTTTCCCCCTTAGAAAAACTGAAAGTGGCAGAATTTATGGTTAAAAAAACATTACTTTTCCAAGATCCGAGAAACAAACACACACGGGGGCAAACATGAACTTTATGTGTGTGTGTGTGTGTTTTTTGTACAGGTGCTCCCCTTCCTTGCTTTGGGAGTCGGAGTGGACGACGTCTTTCTCCTCGCTCATGCCTTCAGTGAGACCGGACAGAACAAGAGGATCCCATTTGAGGTGAGTGCACGCATCTATCCACTCCGACCCCTCTGCCGTCTTATCTCCTCCACAGAGGGACGTGTGAACCGTGACGTGGCCCGATCAAACAAAACCGGGCGCCACACACACACTCGGCCGACCTATCTGCAACGATAAGAAATCCTGTTTTTGTGTTAACTTTATTAAGTCGCTTGGTAAAATACTAAATTGGGCAATTATTATTAAATGACCACAAAAAAAACAACGCTTACTTGTTTTTTTCTGCCGCCTCATACGGGTATGTGTGTGTTTGTGTGTGTTAGTGTGTGGAACGCGGTAACTTTTCATCTGCAGACGGTGAAAACACAGGCATGTATTTGCTTGTTTTTGTTTTCCCCTGCCTCCCTCTCCCTCCTGGCCCTCGCCTTCCCTCATCCCCCAGCTTCCTTTGTGTGGCTGAGATGAAAACTAAACAGAGCTGAACCTGATCTCTCCTGTCTGACACACACACACACACACACACATACACACACACATGCGATCCCACAGACACACACAGAGATGCGCACGCCTGCAGACACTCCCTGTGTGGTCTTGCACGTCCTCAAGTCTTCCCACCCGCCGAACCTTCCAGGCTCGCGTTTACTTGCGAGGTTGAAAAAGTTGTTTAGCCGCGGAGACTTTTGCTAAACGCCTGGCTGTTTTCCTCCGCGCTTCAAACGTCGACAGGTCCCGGGTGGATTATCCAAGCACTTCAGGGCTTCAAGAAATATCGCAATCACTGTCAGTCATATCAGTATTACGATAATTGAACATAATCTCAAGTATTACACGTTTCCCCCTCTGGCTACAGTCTGATCAGAAGAGTCACTGCTTCTCCTTTCATCTGTCTCTCTGTGTGTCTGTCAGGACCGTACGGGGGAGTGTCTGAAGAGGACCGGGGCCAGCGTGGCTCTCACCTCTATCAGCAACGTCACGGCATTCTTCATGGCGGCCCTCATCCCCATCCCGGCGCTCAGAGCCTTCTCCCTGCAGGTATGCCGAGTTTCTGGTTGCGTGGGAGCCACTCTCTCCGTCTCCCTCAGTAATAATCCTCACATTTCTCCAGACTGTTGTTTTTATTGATTTCATTCATCAAGTCCAAGTTGTGTGTCTGTCAGCCCGTGTGTGTATAAGAGGAGGAGGAGTGCGTGTTTTGTTAAATCCTTCCCCGCTCTCCTCCCTTCTTCTTTGAGGCTGTGTAGCGGTGGGCCCGGTGTCTGCCCGGATTGTGGCTGAGGTCCATGTAACTGAATCCACCTCCGCATGTGTGTGTTTGTGTGTGTGTGTGTATGTGTGTGTGTGTGCGTGTGCACATCCTCGCGGTCATGTGTGGAGAGTTGTAGTATCTGTGTGGGAGGTTTGAAAAGCAAAACGGCCTGGTAGTTTGTGTCTGTGCGTGTGTGTGTGTGCGTGTGTGTAAAGGTTGGTGGATACGAGTGGGAGCGGAGGGGAGGGGGGGTTCTGACCCCTCCAGCATCTGTCAGTAATTACAGACGTCACCAGAACGGTGAAAACTAGAACAGAAAGCGGCATCCGGCAAAATGCCTCCCAACGCTCGCTCAGTTCGCGAGGCACCGCGATACGAACTGTTTAGAGAAAAGGTTACGCTAATATTTTGATGGCTGTTGCGTGAGTCTTTGCAGAACGAGCAGAAAGAAAAGGACAAAGAAAACAGAACGTAAATAGAGAGTTCAACTGCAAAGGACAGTTTAAATAATGCATAAAGTAAAAATAAAAAAAAGGAGTTGTTTTAAATAGAAACATGTACATTTACACCGATCAGCCACAACATTAAAACCTTGTGACAATTCAGTCTTCTGCTGGGAAACGTTTGAAACTGGCATTCATGAGGTTGTTACGTAGACATGTACCGCCCACCCAGAGCAGGCCTGAACACCCCCGCCCCGTAGCAATGACACTCCTTGATGGCAGCAGCCGTCCCCAGCAGGATGCAGCCTGACACACATACAAAAATGGTTTAGGAACAACTAAAAAAACAAAACATGAAATATAGCCCAAGGTGATGACCCACAGATGCCCCTCCCCTCAACCCATAGCACCCAAAGGCCCCCCATTAAAAACGTCATGTTGCCCGACACCACAGGACGCTCTCAGAAGACCCATGTCCAAAACTGTATCAAAGGGACAAGGGAGACCTACACAATGTTAGCCAGGTGGTCATAATGTTATGCTTGATCGGTGTACGCAACCTCATTGGAATTGGTTTCCCATTTTCTTACTTTAGTTCATCCATAATCCAAGCAGAGCTACTAGATCCAACACATCTGAGCATACAGAGATGAGACCAACTTAAGTTGTTTTAGAAGCACAACAGCAGGAAGGTGGTCATAATGTTATGCCTGGTCGGTGAATAAGCCAGTGGGGTAAGAAAATGTGTAATATAATATAATAGAAAACTTGAATAGAAATGAGTAAGAGCTGCAAAAAAAAGACGAAAACTCATCGTATTGACTAATAAGCCCTTTTAGATTGTACTGGAAGTACGAACATGATTGCGGTTGAGCAAAAATAATGACATGCCCTCCTATCTTTCTCACACACACACACGCACGCACACACACACACCCTCACTGTGAGGTAAGATGTCGCCACGTTGAGTACGATATTAGCATGTGTGGATGGATGGCTTTAGTACAGCGAGTCTGTCAAACATGATCCATTTACCCCATGGGTCTAATCCATGCAGACTCGCCGGAGAAAGGCACACGAACATACACATACCACGAATGCTTTACACTTCGTGGTTTTGTCCGGGGCGAACTTCACGGACCGGGCTCGTCGTGATGATACCCATCTCTTACTGTAGAACACACACATGCACGCACCGAAATTGGAGATATGTGTTGCGTTGTACGTGTGCGTCTCTTTATCAGCATTAAAAACTTCCTGTTGGTTCATCTCTTTGTCTCCTTTCTCCGCTATGCCTCACATTCGCTTCCTTTCCATCAGTAGGAACGAAGAAAAACAAAAAGAGGAATCTTGCTCTGATAACGGCAGGAAAACACGCAGAGGAACACACACATTTGCAGAGGACAGATGTGATGATAAATATTCCCGCTCTGAGGTCAGCTAGCGGTCATCCTGTGTGTGTGTGTGTGTGTGTGTGTGTGTGTGTGTGTGTGTGAGAGTGTGTGTTAGTGGAGTCATATTGTATCTGTCTGGATGTTAGCGGGCCAATTGAGAATTAATTGTTCCAGGATACTTACAGAGGTTTTCTTCGGACTCCGTCCCTGTTTCTTTGACGTTATTGCTCTCTCGTTGAGTGAGCTGAGGAATGAAGGGGGGCGAGGATGAGTGTGTGTGTCTGGTTGGTGTTAAGGTGTGGTTGAAGTAGGAGGCTGTACAGTTTTTTTTTTAAGTTGGCAGTAGATGTGTGTGTTTATGTGCATTTTTTCTGTGCGAGTGTGTAAGGGGTGTGTGTTGTCTGTACAGCCGCAGCGCCTGCTCATCACCTCAGGCCCCGTGGGCCTCTGGCTCCTTGGGTGGTCTGGGACACACACACACACACACACACACACACACACACTCACACACGGGATAGTGTGTGTGTTTGTGTGTGTGTGTGTGTAGCGGTCTGGCAACTACGCAATATCCAGATTGTACTCTGGGCAGGGCCCCAACCTAACCCCAACCCCCACCCTCAGCTCCAGTGCACCACCTTCAAATACTTAACCACAACATTGTACTGGCTTCTATTAGACATACACACATGCCTCGTTTTTTCCCCCTCCTTTTCTTTCTCTCTGCACACTCAAGTGTTTCTGTCTTGAAAGGAACTGAAAATGTGTTGAAAGGCAGTTTTTTCTTGACATTAACTTACTGAGATTGTGTTGTTTTAACGCGTGTTCGAGATATTCCACTGTTTTCGTTAAGAGACGACGGCCGTTTGAGGCTCTGCGACTGTTCGCAGACGACCTCGTTGCTTGCGCCGAGAGATATTTGTCGAGAAATGCGTCTTTCATCACGTGTCTACGCCAGGACTTGGGGTTTCGTCTCTGTTTTCTCGCGATTTTAATCTCGTCTACCTCCTGAAGCCCCAGACTTGATCCCACCAAAGTGTCATCAACCAATCAGATTTTTTATTTTTTTTGGTAAAACAAAGATTTCCGTGCTTCTTTTTCAGGCTGCGGTGGTGGTGGTGTTTAACTTCGCCATGGTGCTGCTCATCTTCCCCGCCATCCTCAGCATGGACCTCTACAGACGAGAAGACAGACGTTTTGACATTTTCTGCTGCTTCTACAGGTGTGAACACAAAACGCGCATACACCCAAAGGCCTTCTTTTATTAATGATCAAAGTTATTGCTTTCCTGTTTTCCTTTCATGTTTCCCTCATATTTGACGATGAATAACTGCAACGCTCGGTTATCTCAGAGATATCTTCACCTTAATCGCCCACGGTCAAAACCTAATTACTGCTCAAGTCGTCTCTCTCTGTCTGAGCGCTCGCTTGTTTGACTGTGCGTTTATCCGTCACGGTCTTTATTAAACTTTGCCAGTCTGCCTGCCAGCCTGGGCATGCTTGTTGGCTCGGGGATCGTACAGATGTGTACACACACTATTAAATTTCACGGCTTCATGTTATGTGCTCTTTGCGAGAGAGATGGAACATCTACCCTAACGTAAGACTCAGAAGTCATTTTAATCAGAAACATAATAGACTTTATTGTTTCTACATACAAGGAATTTGCCGTGGTGTTTTGCTGCATGGAAAAAAATGTAATAAAATCGTAAACATATACACATTCAAATACACAGAAAAAATATATATATATGTACAGTAGGGCCGGGTGGTATGACCAAAAAATTACATCACGGTATACTCTGCTGGTTGAGAGATGAATTAATGTAGTATTTTAACTAAGGATAAACTATTCTACTGTGATGATAGGTAAATGTTGCAGAATAATCCCACACTAGTACTACAACAGGTTTGCATGGCCCCCTGTTAGCACTGCCTGCTGATGTGGAAATCCGACGACATTTATAGCTCGGAGATAAATAAATGAATAAATAAATAAGTAAAATGTTATGAAGATGAGATGACGACGAAACAGGGACAATTACGGTTTCATTCATTTTGACATATTTATTCATATTTAAACACATTTAAACTGCTGTGTCTGCAACGTCAATAGCACCTCAATAGCAGCGCGACAGGCTACCGTAATAATTGTAGTTTGCGCGCAACATTTTTTTTCCTCATTCGTGAAAAAAAAACTAAAATTGGGGACACTTTCAGGGGCAGTTGTAGCTGGGGGACAAGTCATCCAAAACGGGACCGTCCCCAGTAATTAGGGATGTCTGGTCACCCTACCTTTCCATCTTCACCACACATCTCAGTGATGGAGTCGCACCATGCGCGTTTAGAAGCGCTACATTGAAAATGGTCCGGTCTGAAACAGTGTCTCACAGCTCAGTCTTCCAAAACGCTGTGTAATTAAATACACCAGTGTGCCGGTGTATTATATATTCATATCATATGAGATCAAATATTCTCTCTGTGTGTTCTCTTTCCCTGGGGTGGGTTGTTTGACTTCTTTCTTCCGTATCTCCGCAGCCCGTGTGCCAATCGCGTGATCCAGATCGAGCCCCAGGCGTACCTGGACGGGGCGGACGGCAGCCGCTACAGCCCTCCCCCGTCCTATCGCACCCCTCCTCCCTCATATCAGACGCCTCCCCCGAGCTACAGCAGCCCCCCTCCTTCGTACAGCAGCCACGGCTTCGCCCAGCAGACCCAGATCACCATGCAGTCCACGGTGCAGCTAAGGACAGAGTATGACCCCCGCACTCAGGCCTTCTACACCACGGCCGAGCCCAGGTCCCAGATCTCGGTGCAGCCCATGAACCCAGCTCCGACTAGAAGCAACCCCAACAATGACTATTACAACAACAATGCAAGCAGCAGCAGCGGCAGCAGTGCTCACGGCAACGTCAGCAACAACAACAGCGGGGGCCGAAGTAACGGTGGATCCCGAGGTTCTGCCAGCTTCGCCCATCACCGTCCGGCTCCTCCTCCTTCCGTACCGACTCCGAGCGCGAGCTCCGTTCCTCAGGGTGACGCAGCTTCATCGACTAGCCAGACTCCCGAAAACAACAGCTCCACGCGGGACCTGCTGTCCCAGATCGGAGAAGCCTCGCTGGGCCTGCGCTGCCTCGAGCCCCCCTGCTCCCACTGGACCCTAGCCTCCTTCGCGGAGAAGCACTACGCTCCATTCCTTCTGCAGCCCACCACCAAGGCGAGTTCAGCTTCTCTGTGTGTGTGTGTGTTTGTAGAAAAGGCAGACAGCGAAAAAGTGTGTGAGGGTGGGGGAGGGGAGGGGGGAGAGCTACTGTGTGGGTTTTGAGTGTG
This sequence comes from Mugil cephalus, assembly GCF_022458985.1. NCBI lineage: Eukaryota > Metazoa > Chordata > Actinopteri > Mugiliformes > Mugilidae > Mugil > Mugil cephalus. The sequence continues at coordinate 10,157,973 of NC_061777.1, forward strand.
TGTTCTGACTCACCTTGGTGTTAATTTGAATGGGAAGTTTAGTCACCGGGGTGAATGGAGACCGAAGCTGGGGTGGAGGTTGTGTTTTTGTCCTATCTGAGTCACATATGGTCTGACCTCATTCTCCTGGGTGGCCACTCTCCTCAAATCCTTCCAGAACTGAAATCATCTGGTGTCCTGTACTTGACACTGGAAGCAAATGTTCCTCAATTTCATGACACTGTTAAAGGTTTCTCCATAGTGTAAATTGCTTCCTGCGCCCCTGTGATGCCTTAGTCGTTCGCCTTATTGGTGAAGGTCTTAAAGGGAAGTTTTTTTTGTGTGTTTTTTTTTTTACAAATGTACAATTTTTGTACAAGCAGTGTAGATAAACTAGTAGACGGTTTATTAGGGGAAAAAAATATGAACAGATTTCAAGTAAAAGTGTAGTTGGCTTCTTGTGTTTATTGGCATGTCAGAGATCTTTCTCTCAAAGCAATTCAAAGTAAGTTATTCCTCCTGTGAATCTTTTGTGGCTGCCAAAATCCAACCCTCTTCTGTCAGAGTGTAGCGAACTGACCGTGTTCGTTCCTCCGATTCCAGGTGATCGTGATCGTGCTGTTCCTCTGCCTGTTGGGAGTCAGCTTATACGGGACCACCCAGGTGAGGGACGGCCTGGAGCTGACGGACATCGTGCCCAGGGAGACCAGCGAGTATGACTTCATCGGCGCCCAGTTCAAGTTCTTCTCCTTCTACAACATGTACGTGGTGACGCAGCGGGGCGACTACGCCCAGAACCAGCCCTTGCTCCACCAGCTGCACCAGAGGTTCCACACTGTCCGCTACGTGCTGAAGGAGGACAACGGACAGTTGCCCCGCATGTGGCTCCACTACTTCAGGGATTGGCTGCAAGGTACAACCAAACTAGAACCAAACTGATCAAGAGTCGCGTGTTACGCTTTTTGGTTTATACCTCACTGGATGGTTTCGACCATGGGTCTTCAACAGGGACCCCTTGGGGGTCAGCGGAGGTACTGCAGGGGAGGGAGGGTCGCAAAATCTTTGGTTGATAAGACATTTTGTTATGTATTTTTTTAATTTTCCCCCACAAATTTAAATGCACCTTAACATGAATCCAACATATTTTATTAAAAAGATAAATGGAGGTTATCTTTCAGTCAGCGCTTCACTTATTCAGCGATACAGGAGCTGTACCACATGTCAGTCTAAGCTTCTTCCACACAGTAGGCCCCGCCCCTATCGCTGCTGAGCCAATCACAAGGCCGCATATTACACATTGACTCCATCAGGTTCCCCACAATTGGCCGAGAGCCTATTCAGCCCCCAGGTGAAATCACAGCACGCACGCTGATATGTTTCTGTCAGGTATGTTTAGGTTTACGGCAGTTGGCCACCCTGCTGTTGCACATGTTTATTAATTAATTAATGTTTGAACCTGCGTATTATTTGAATAGCTTAATACTGAATGCGAAATGATAATAATGATGTATATTTATAAGTGGCGCTAGGCCGAGTTTAATATAGTACACATACAGTAGGTAAGGGTCCCTGTTTAATCTCTCCATCAGTTTCCGCGTCCTTGGCCTGAAAAACGTTGAAGAACGCTGGTTTAGACGTATAATTTGGTTTCTGTTGAAACCATTTTGAGATCATCATTTTCTGTGTTTTGACACCACGCTGCAGAAATCAAGATGTTAGGCAGGAGCTCAGAAATAGGAGGAACTGCAAAATGGACACTGGTTGTAGCTGATTAAAGTCACTTATGTCTTCCGTAAGTGGGCCTGATGGACTTGGATGAAGTGAAAGGCCATGTTATTAAACTTGGCCTTAGGCAACGCACACTATGTCAGAAGTTCTGGCGGCGAGCTGCAGTTGATGTTGGCGGTGAATATTGTCACTCAAACACACTTATCTATCCCACGCTTGTGTTGCCCGTGCTAGTTTTTGACATGCCTTGTTAAAATGTATTTCCCAAAAGTCTTCAGATTCATTTTGCGTGATGGCAGGACGGGGAGGGTTGCTGGATTTACATCAAAATGTCCAAGCGTCAGTGAAAAAAAAAAAAAAAAAGAATAATACCCTTCATGTGTCAACCCAATCCAAGAATGGCTTCATCTTCGGCGTGGAAACTCGCTCCCCGACTTGCTCTTAACGATAAAACACATTGTGAGAGTCTGTGTGCGAGCTGGCCGGGAACCACACAGAGAGTTTGTGTGTGGGTGAGGGAGAGGGAGAACTGTGTCTGATATTGCTCTCTGCAATGGTGGGACAAATTGGAGCCAGACAGGCCAAGGAACGAGACCCAAAACAACATCTCCCACAGACGGACCACAGCATGGGCCTTGGGGGAGAGCCGAGAGGAGGGGAGTGATACACATATGGATCAGAGCATAGTATAGTAAAGGAGGCACATGTTACTGATAAGAGTCCCTAACGATCGCTGCGAATTAAAAGCAGCAGATTCTGGGCTTTTGAAGTCGCGCTTTTGGTGGTTTGAGAATGGAACCGAGTTATATTAAATCAATGAAGCTTATTATAGGGTTAGGTTTAGGTTGCAGTGTTGTGTTTTCTTCCTCTTTCACCGCGCCGGGTCATTATGTGTTGGTGTTTTCCTGTGAACCGTTCTTTTGTAATTGAGTCGCGGAGGGAAGAATGAAGATAACAGGGCATGTAACCTTTTTAAACATCCACATCTAACCGATCTCTCTTGTTGTGGTTTTCCTGCAGGCCTCCAGCAGGCATTTGACAAGGACTGGGAGGCCGGCCGCATCACCCTCAACAGCTACAGGAATGGCTCTGATGATGGCGTCCTGGCGTACAAGCTTTTGGTGCAGACGGGACGCAGGGAAAAGCCCATCAACTTCAATCTGGTGTGTTTCTGATTTAATAATGTCAGTTGTCACCATCATTATAACCGTATCAAAGGACACATACACAGAAGTGGTTTATGGTGTAGACTGTGTTTAATGGATCTTAAAGTTCATCTGTCCCCTTCTATGTGGGTCTTGTTTTGTGTGATTGGGTCTCGAAGAGCCACACCCGCCTTAAAGCGGTCTCTCTTTCCAGATTTTTCTTTCTTTCTTTCTTTCTTTCTCTCTTTCTCTCTGTCTCTATTCATCTTCGGTCTGTGATGACTTTACCGAGCCCAGGAATTTAAAGCTCTCACTGGAGCTGCAGCCTGCCTCTGAAAAACCCATTAACTCTTCATTTAAACCATTTGTCAGTGTGTGTGCGTACGTGCATGCGTGTGTGCGTGTTGCGCATGCTTCCAGGGCCTTGACAGGGAGTTTAGCATCATGCCACAGTTCATTGGAAAGGCCAAAAGAAATTGGTGCAGAGAAACTCCGGTATATGTAAAGGGCGCGTAAATGATTACACCGGGGGCTGCAGCCTTGTGGAAATGGGAATTTCCTAAATGAACTAAATTTTTATTTTTTCACAACATGCATTCAGTGCATACTTTGAGAAATGGTTCAGATGATTTAGAGGGCATTACCGTGCAGCTGAATGAGTTCAATCTTCAGCGCACGCTAGTACGTTAAAGAGATGTTTATTTGTCGCATTGAAATGCCAGAGCTGCTGAAAGCAGTGTGAAATAGGCAACCAATTATATGTCAGAATGTTTGAAAGCGCTTCAAGTTCAAGCTCAGTTCAGTGTTCCGTGCCATCAAGTTAAAAACGAGTGCATTATGTGATCTGTATTCCAGAAAAATGTTGCATAACATGAACAGGAATTGCCTTAAAGACCGTTGTCGTACACTGAGGCTTGGACGTTTGTGCGCACGAGTTCGGGAAAGACAGCGCTTTGCTGTCCAGCAGTTTGAGCGGAAAAAGGCACGCAGATTTCATCACTAGTGCTGGCAGGCGCACAATAAGTGCATGACATTGTGTTTCCGAAACACTGACATTGCAGCTCAGCTGAAGAAAAAGAAAAATAGTACTTTTCTTAATTATCTGACAATCTCCAATTCAGCTGTCGGGGGTGAGCCAATGTGGCACCGGAGGAGTGTTTGACATCCAACAATGACTCAAGTCAAGCTAGTGAGCAGCTTAGGACTCAGACGGAGGTCCAGAAAGGAAGTGGAAGATCAAATCGAGTCTCTTATATGTCAGCAGAAAGATTCCAACCAGCTGATAATGAGTGAACGGGAGGTGTGGGGGCAAGAGGAAATGAGGGAAAAGATCGAGTTTGTGGAGCGGGGGAAATCCGCTCAGCTCTGGGCTTTGCAAGCTTTTTTTATTCTATAAGCTTTTTTTTTTAAATTTCATTTTTTAGTTTAGTACCACCTCTAAAACACAATATAACGTGGATGCATGGCTGCATTCTTTGGCAGGAAAAAAAAAAGCAAAAACAAAAGATAAGAAACTGGAGAAATATAAAAACAAAATTCTTGGCCCGGGAAAACAAGCCATGTCCTTTTCAACACCGAGATCACTTCCATCAAGTATAATTAACTCTGACATATAGCTCTGCTGTATCTTCTGTTTATTTATATTTATAATCCATGTGAATCTGGATTCAGGTCGTGCATGTCTGCAGATGTGTATGACGAACCGCACCCCCTCCCACTTTAATCTCGGCTGTTTGTTTTGGCTTTTGTCTTATCCAATGAACTCCATCACTGCGGCCGCACGGTGCTCTTCCCGTCCCTTTTTTGCTAGCTGACAGGAAGCAGAGGCAGGCCCGGTGTGCGGCCCTGTGACATCACTTCCTCTGCCTGTGAGGGAATTGTACTTGCCGTGAGGCGTGGGGGCCGCCAGCAGAGCTGCCTGGGCTTCCCGTGACAGCTTGAAGACATACAGTTGTTGCGTATCCCGCTGTTAAATTCAATCCAGATCCTCTGGAATCCTGCTCCACCCCCCACCCCACCCTCCCCGGCTCTCCTTCACTAACTCCTGCTCACACTACCACTCTCTCGCCTCTCTGTCTCTTCCTCCCTCCTTTTCTTTTTCCCTCCCCCCTGCGCTCCACCGCTGTGTCCTCTTTCAATGAGTGGGGCTGAAAGACGTGGTTTCTTTGAGGAAGCCCTGCGCGTGCGTTTGTATGTTTTGAATGTGTCTTCTGCCTTTGTGTGTCTTAAAGCAGCACTCAAAGCAGTAGCTGTTTTTTTGTTTTTTTTTTGTTTTTTTTTTTTTGTTTTGTTGCGCCTGAAAATGAGATCCAGATCTTTTCCGACCCCGGCGAATTGCAGTGCTAGATGTTTTAATCTGATACGCCGCTCTCTGGATCCGTCCGTCTGTCTCTGCTGGCGTGCCTCTTGGGTGGGTGACCGTTCGCAGTGGAAAGATAAAGCTTTGGTGTGAGAATACAGAAGGAGGTGAAAATGGAGAGGAGGAGGAGGAGGTGGAAAGTTGGAGTCCTAAGAAAGGCCAGGCTCGTGCTATCAAGAGCTCTTTTCTCCTTAGGGCCCGGTTGGTCTGTGGCGCCAGGCATTCTGGGTACCCATAAGGGTCAGGAGAACCAAGTGTGAGCAACATTTGTACAGATGTTGTGTTATTTTTATAGCTCTACTCCATTTGCTGGGTGGCATTTCCTTCAGTGTTAACAACCAGGTTAACTGCACACAGACGCGCTCGGGGGACTCCAGCCAATTTTTTTATTGTTACGCTAACTCAAGCAATTTTTTTTCTCCCATCCCCCCCACCCCCCCCACCTAAAAAAAAAAAAAAAAAAAAAAAAAACACTCCTTTCTTCATCTACCTAACCCCATGAGTCCTGCTTAACCCCCCGAAACTCTCCCTGCCTCCGTGAAAGAGGGATTTATGGTTCCTAGAAGGGAGAGTGGCAGAGCGGTGGAGTAATGGTTTTACCTCTCAGGAGGTAGCAATGCTAGGCTACACTCCCCTGCCTCCACATGGGAGGCCGAAAAGTAACAGCCATTCGTGTCTGGCTACCGACCGCAGCTGTCGGAGCTCGGGGAACAATGGAACAATCTGCTGAATGACTGAAGTTTGGTCAGCGGTGGGAGGATGTTGAGTCTTTAGCCCTAGACCTTACAAATTCAGACATGTTAGTATAAGGAAAGCCAAGGTGCTGAATGTACAAATGGAAAAATGCAAATGGTATTTGTAGAGATAATACAGTTGTTACAACCTCGTTTTGGTGTCAGTGAAGTTGCCTCAGCAACAATATTTAAATGCATCCAGCAGATCAGAAACTAAGTTCCATATTCCAAATAACAGCCCACACAACTCCCAAAATGTCAAATTGCTCAGTTGCCTTTCTCCTGTAATAAATCTGAACTTAAGACAACTTATAGGCATCGGCAGCAGCTGCTTCTTGACAGGCGAGTGCTGCAAGGCTTCCTTCGAGAAATTTATTCTGAGTGGTCAGGACGTTGGGCCCAAGGTTGGCCAGCCAATATCTACTGTATGTAAAGGGAGAAGCTGATTCAACATTTTCCATGTTTTAATGTGGCATGATAATTCTGGGAAGCTGTGATCAGAAGTACGGGAATTTTCAGAAAGGCAACCAGTGTTGGACTTGTTGATTTTTCTTTGGTTGGAAAGAGAGAGCGGCGAGAGGGAGAGGGGGTGAGGCTAATATTTGAGTCATATTTTGAAAGCTGCTTCGTTCTTTTGCGCTCATGCGTGCGTATAAATAAGCACTTCTGCGGTCAGCTCACCTGTAGAATGTTATGGTTGAAGGTGCCTCCTTTCCACAATGCCTCGACGCGTCCAGTGTACGCAGCCGCAATCTCCTTTTTTTTTTCTTTCCATTTGCTAATGGTTCCACTTTCAAATTTTAGAAGTTTGGTTTAACCCAACACAGTTTATACAAGAAAAAGCAGCATGTGTCTTGAGAGTTTTAACTGATGACTTAATTGTCAGTGTTGTTAATTATTGCCGCCATTAATCTTCATTCTTTCTTGGTGTTTTGCAGCTGACTCGTCACAGACTTGTGGATGCAGATGGGATCATCAACCCTGGAGCTTTTTACATCTACCTAACAGCCTGGGTCAGCAATGATCCCGTGGCGTATGCCGCCTCGCAGGCCAACATTCGACCGCACCCTCCCGAGTGGCTCCATGACCGTACCGACTCCATGCCCGAGACACGCCTCAGCAGTAAGTCGGCATGCCATAAGTCCACAAGTTATCCTACTTTCGGGGCAGGATTATCTTATAGTTTATGAAGCTAGGTCCATCGAATTGTTGAAATGTCGAAGTTCATAACGGCTACGGTCTGACAAATTGCACGTTTCTGTACACTGAAATTTCAAGCTCTACTTTTTTTTTTTGGTCTCGGCTGCTACATGTGAGCAGTGTTTACCTCTTGTGGTTTGAGTTATTGCTCCTCGTCTGCCTCTTAGCTCTAAGTGAGGTTGTGGACTTTACTGTACCACTGTGGCGTGTGTGCGTTTGCGCATGTGTGAGCTCAGGTTGCAAACCTAAGGACCAAGACACAACTCAGTGTTGTTCTTCTAATAGTGCCTGTGGTGAAGGCTATAATCCTGACTATGCCCAGGCATTACACACACATACACACACATATATTATTAAAACTCAGTGACCCCAAACACAACACACACCCTGTTCTCATTTCCCTACCACACACACAGACTGTAAGTCACATAAAAACTATAGCGATGTTGTTATTTGATTTTAGCCTGTGATTTGGTACATTTCAGGAAGTGCTCCACGGGGGAGGAAAATGATTGGATAACGAGGCGAGATTGGGTTTGGGTCAGTAACACAACTGGTTAACAAGCAGGAAGCCCTTGCTTGGGGGGTGGGGGGGAGGGGGCGGCGGGGGTGGAGACTGTGATTGGTAAAGCAGAGTGAAGTGCTTTGCTACGTGGGAGCCCCCTGGAGCAGATCTGTTTTGGCCAAAAGCCAACTGGTGGTCCTACAGAAATTTATAGTTGAGATTATAATAAGTCATACCATGTTAACAAGTGCTCCCGTCTGAGCCTGCTGTCATTGTGGAATACACACACTCGCGCTAACACCACACATCCAGGACACACGTGTATTTTTATGAGAGAAAAAAAAAAAAAAAAGCCAATCGCCAAGATGTGCAACAGTTTTTTTTTGTGACGTTGCCACTCGAGTTGCACCGAATTTCCAAATGCATGCAGCGTTTAGTCACCACCGACTATTACTTCATAGCGGAGTGACGCGCAGGTATACGTGTTCATGCATCTGTATTATGCTTTACGTGGCAGTGCTTAGGGTGATGTTTAGGGTGTGGTAATGGCAGGGATTCTGACATTGTAATTACCACGAATTAATGTTAGCCCTGACAGTCCGCTGTGTCTGGAACTGATAGGCCCTCATTAGCCAGGCTGGGCCACAGACGAGGCAAGGTTCGAGTCAATGGAGCTCTGTTTCACGCTCCTTTTCCAGCCCTACCGCAAACACACACACACACACACACAGAAACACACACACATATGCGCGTGCGTTTGCTCGCAGATGTAGCTTCCCTTGGAACAATTCTGGATTATAGAGGAAAGCCTCCATATTGGTGGTTTGGTCGAAATGATTTTTGCAGATATACTAAATGATCAGAACTTAATGCTACTTAATCAGAGCGGACAAATATCATGTGCAGATGTTGCTGTGGCCGCTGTTGATTTGTATGATTTCGTCATCCCTCTGCAGTCTGTTCCTCTGCTTTGAATTTTAGCGTCGTTGCTTCCAAGATGTGCAACATTTTCGTCGGTTTCTTGTTGCCTAATAAAATTGTCTCGTTGTCTCCCCGTCTAGTTCCGGCTGCTGAGCCCATTGAATACGCACAGTTCCCCTTCTACCTCAACGGGCTCCGGGAGACGCCGCAGTTTGTGGAGGCCATCGAGAGCGTGAGGGCCATCTGCAGCAACTACAGCCGACAGGGCCTGCCCTCCTACCCCAACGGCTACCCATTCTTGTTCTGGGAACAGTATGTTAGTCTACGCCACTGGCTTCTGCTGTCCATCAGTGTTGTGCTTGCCTGCACCTTTCTGGTCTGCGCCCTCTTCCTGCTCAACCCGTGGACCGCCGGCATTATTGTAAGTGGTGACAAATGCGCCGCTAGTCAAACGTGTTTAAGGACAGAGAATTAGGCACACATCCATCAACGACAGTAGATGTTCTAAAGGGATTGCTAGGAAAACCTTGTCTCCTATAAGTCTTGCTGATAGACTCGCACATAACACGGACAGACAGAAAAAAAAAAACGTTTTTCTCTCAGTATTTCCTGGTTTTTGTGTGTGTGGTCCAGAATTTACGTCAGAAAGGGAGAGTTGGAAAGGACAAGGGGCTGCTGTGTGTTATTGTAGCCCCAGTCACCAGTGTTTACCTTGTGCTGTTTTGTGAGGGCCAGTCTGTTTAGTCTAGTCCAACACTCCCAGACACCAACGCTGAAATAAATGGGAAGAGGACCCGAAGTTGCCCCGGCAACTCGCTCCCACTCTAAACCTATAAAAAGTTTGATTTTATTTCCATCCGCCGCACTCGTCCTTCCCTGCTCCTCTTGTATCCAAGGAGACGAGCAAGCACACATTCACACACACACACACACACGCATGCGAGCACACAAGCGCACTTTGAGCCCCTCGCGGACATGTATACACTTGCACACATGCAGCGCAAACGCGTAAACACGCAGGTACATAACTCACACAGAAGCGCATACACAGAGCGCTCTGGCTTTTCTCTCTGATGGGTCGTATTTTACAACAGGCAGTGGCCCGGCCACCCGAGCCCTTAAACAAGGAGGAGAAGAGGACTTCTTGTTCATCCTTCAGGCTTTACTAGAAAGATCAAAAGAGAAGTTATGGAGAGGCGTCAAGGACCAGACCACACCATCAAACCCTTAGGCCGTTTCAGCCCCTCGTAGACATTTCGCCCCGAAATCCATCGTAACCACGTAGACAGAGGCTTACGCGTAATTTTATACTAGTGCACGGGGCTGCGCCTGGCTCGCTCGGTAACAACTCCACCTAAACGCTAGATGGCACTGTCTTTTTTTTATTTTAATTTTTGTTTCCACTTCCTGCTTCACTTTCCACTTCCTGCTTCACTTTCAGCAATGGCAGCTGAAACTTTCGCAGAAATTCCTCCTCAGTTGACCTTACCGATTCTTTAATGATCCAAAACAATTATTATGAAAAATCGTGGAGACAGAGAATAAGCTGGAAATACTGAAGCTGGAAGCTCTCTGCTACCAAGCGGACCAATCACAGCGTCGCCGGACTGTGTAGTTACATTTGTGGGGAGGTGCAATTTAGCAGAGCAGTATAAATTACACATTTGTTTAAATCTTGTCCTGTGTTTAGATTTACGTGGAGTGTTTTTAAATCCACTTGACAGTAATTGCTCTTAACGCTGGGCATCAGAAAAGAGGCCTCGACCACGTCTGAATTGATCTCCAGTTGCCCCCTGTCACGTGTGTGGAACAAAAACTGCGACTCGCTAGAAAAACACATGCATACAATATATTTAGGGAGTAGTAACAAGCAGAAGGAGTCTGCTAATTTCTTAAGTCAAGTCTAGTTGCGAGTTTAATTTCCTGAGAGTCTGAAACGTGATCAGGACCAAATGTTTTCTTAATATCTCTGCCCACTTATGAGCCATTCACCCAAGATGCACTTGAGAACAAAGTGTAAACGGTGCCCCGCTCGCACAAACACCACCCCCCTCCTTTGAACAGACACGCATGCTCCGTGCCGGCTCGCTTGCATATGCACCCGCACACACGCACACAGCTACGCCGCCTCCCTTGCCCACCTCATCCCTCTTCAAAGGATTCAAGGGCCCCATGTAACCTGACACCTGTCAGCTGATAATGGCATTTACTCTCCGCTCCTGTCCTGCTCTCTGCACAGGGGCCTCCACACGCACACACACACACACTCATACACACATATTTCACCCACATGTATGGTTACTACTTCACACATCTCCTGTAAAAGACAAAGACACTCACACTTATCTCCCCACCCCACCCCCAAAACAAGAGCGCAGGTCAACTCTAAATTCACCCAGGACGGGGTGAATTTACACAAGAATGGTTTGTTTATTGTAGAACAAAAAAAAATATTTCCATTTATGGTCATTTGACACACTATCCTTACAGATGGTTCTAATCTCTTTCACACATTGGTGATGAAAACCCTACCAGTGAAAACGACTTATTCCAAGACACAGAAAGAATGTAAATGGTGTTTTCTTCTTTTGGAAATGGTGTGAAGACAATTAAGAGCTCAAAAGTGACAGTTTTTTTTTTTTCAATGTTTTAACCAACCCCCATCTTTCCCTTTCAGGTGTTGGTGCTCTCTCTCATGACCGTGGAGCTCTTTGGCTTCATGGGGCTGATGGGAATCAAGCTGAGCGCCGTCCCCGTCGTCATACTCATCGCTTCTGTGGGCATCGGAGTGGAGTTCACTGTCCACGTGGCCCTGGTATGCATACGAACACTGGTTTCAAGCTTTGCTTTTTTCTATTTTTTATTTTTTTTTCATTTAATCGGTTTAGAATTGGTGATCCGCTTATGGGCGAGACACGATAAAGTGTGCGTCTGTGTGTGTTGCAGGCGTTCCTGACAGCCATAGGGGATCGTCACAAGCGGGCAGTGCTGGCGCTGGAGCACATGTTCGCCCCGGTGCTCGACGGAGCCTTCTCCACTCTACTGGGCGTCCTGATGCTCGCGGGGTCCGAGTTCGACTTCATCGTCAGGTCAGTACGAGCGATCCGCCGCCGTGCGATACGAAACAGGCCTCGCAGGAATTGCACTTAACAGGGGTTATTGTGTGGCGTCCTTAGACCGCGCCGGGACCATGCCTCAACCTGTATGTCACACAGGAATTTACCTGAGACACCGGCCAAGCGTGACGGACGCTCTCTTCTTCTGTTTCCTCCCTCAGTCCCTTTCTTGTCTCTCACCCGCATCTGCCGCTCACGTTCAGTGTCCATTTCTTGGGGATGATCTCTAACAAACTTCAGTTTGAAAACGTCCTCCCCTCCGCTTCTGTCTTCTCTTTCATCCTCCTCTCCTGCCACCCGATGACCCTCGTGTCTGACATTTTAGGGCAAACGGAGGGGGAAAGGACGGTAGAGTTGAAGGCCACGAAAAACAGTGGGAGGAAGGGGAGGGAGTAGATGGATAAGCAGAGGGAGGCAGAGTGAGAAGGAGAGCGCGCCAGAGCAGGAAAATCCTCTGGCTTTTGTAATCTGCTTCAACTAGTTTAACGGCCATCGCTAGACATTTATAAGCACGGGTAGGAGCAACAGGGTGGGGGGGCAGGAGAGCAGTTATGGAAAGACTGGAGAAGTGGAAATGAGAACCGACAAACTGTTGGAAGCTCCGCGTGCCGGTGGCTCCTTTTGTGCGCCTGTGATCTCGCAAAGGACCGGACTGAAGGGTGGGCGACCTGCCACTGCACAAGGGAGGAAAATGAAAGATTTTGCACGTTCTCAACCCCGGAGTATTGTGGCTACTTTTCACCGGGCTTGGTTACAGACGCGGTGCGTTCCATTAGTACTCAGAAGTCGAAATTTCCGAGTTTCAAGTTGGAATTTTCAACCGGAGTCTCTCCCAAGTCGGATTTTCTACTCAGAAACTACCCACCAAGATGGCCGCCTCTAAAAGTAATTAGAGGCTACTGTAATGTTCCATTTATTAGCACTTCTGATTAGTTTTGTTGCATTAAATCGGTCATACAGACAGTATTTTTCAGCACACATGTGTGACGCCATTCCCAGTGACGTTTCCACTCACGGTGGTAAATGGAACGCACCACTAGATGAGGTAGCTTTGTCATTTGGTTGACTCCTGTAAGAGCCCGGAGGGGGGGCCACTGAACTCCACGTGATGTCATGTGCACGGGCCCTACGCTCATGTATGCGCGACGACACAATCAAACGTCCTCCACCGCCCCTCTCCCTCATGTAGACTCGCAAACCAACCTGCTCCCTGACCCCGTAATCACGGGGGTCAATGATGGGGTCACGTGCCTGCCAGCTAGCGAGCGCACACACGGATACACACACACACACAAACACGCACACACAAACTGTAGAGGCCTATAGACCTTCTCTCCTCACCTCCAGTGGTGTGCTCTGGTTTCTGGCTCAGTCCCGGACCTCCATTTAAAGGTTCTGCTGTTGTCTGAGCAAACAAAGCGGCGCCCCAAGATGGTGCAATAACAACAGGGCCAGCTCGTATTTTCCTGCTTGCGCCGAAAGAAATGTTTCCCTGACTTTCCCCGTCAGCCCCTGTGAATGTTTTCACTCTAAACAGCCTGGCGGGGCACTCGGCCCGGTATGTGGCCTCCACGTGTGTGCATATATATATGTGTGTGTGTGTGTGTGTGTGTGTGTGTGTGTATGTCCAAAGGTGACGTGGCGTTTACCCCTCCTGGTGTGTATGGAGATGCTAACTGCAGTGATGACACGGTTGTTGTAGATCAACTTGCAGAAACAGTCACGATAATCTAATAAGCAGATGAAGACTGGGTGGGCTTTAAATAGTGTAGGAAACAACGTGTGTGTTTTTGGAGATTTACCGCAAAGCCAGTCATAGGTATAATTTGTCAGTGTCCATTTACTACAAAAAGCTTCAATTTGGCAGGGTCCAAAAATTGTTCAATGCAGACTAGGTGCAATTTTGTACCGCTTTCCATCCAAGAAACTGTCCGTTGCAATTAAAACAAAAACAGTCACAAAATAGTTAACTTCATGTATTTTTTTTTTTTGTATTTGTTGATATTGATTACCAGCATTTCCCCCTGGATCCAGTACAGACATAATAAAACAATGTTTGCATCTTCAGAAAAGTGCAATTCGTATCTTGCTTTGAGGTTCTGTCTCCTTTGTGCATTCATTTTCAGGATGCTGTAGTCTTAAGAATCTGAATGAGATAATGTGTTTTTTTTTTTTTGGAAATTATTCCCCTCATGGCCAATTTACCCATTGCACTTGTTGGTTAACTCTAAAAACACCTACAGCGTTTAGTCCCATGAACATGAGATGTTCTATGGGCTCCTTTTGAGGAGGCACAGTCTTGTTTGATCTAGTAGCTCTGAAATGGGAAATTGATTCAAACGAGGTTTAATATACACCAATCTGGCATAACATTATGACCACCCTGCCTAATGTTGTGTAGTTCTCCCTTGTGCCTCCAAAATGGTTTTTGGGTTGTTCCTAAACCATTTTGTGTGTATGTCGGGCTGCATCCATCAAGGAGTGTCATTGCTATGAGGTGGGGGTACCTGGTCTGGTCTAGGTGGGTGGTTACATGTCTAAGTAACAGCCACACGAATGTCAGGTCCAAAAGTTTGTAAGCAGACACAAGTTGCTTAATGTTATTTACTTCACCTGATAGTGGCTGTAACTTTGTGGCTCCCGAACTGTCATGCTGGTGTGGAGACGGGGACCTTCGCTTCTCACTCGCGTTGCAAGTACAACACGCATCCGCGGATTAGTTCCGAATGTGAACCTAGTCAGAGGCCCAGCTGCGCGGCATACCAGCGCATCTACAGCGCCGTTCACACCCACCCACCCATACGAATAGTCAAGAGTCAGTCAGAAGGGGTCCATCATTGGGTTCCTGATGACCTGAGAGATTCCAGTGGCGAACCAATGAGGAGCAAAGCTTCCCCTAATGAAGGACGCTTGTCTTAGACAGAGGCATAGAGATTTAGAGTGGAGATTGAGGCGGGGGAGGGGGGGGGGGTCTTACCTGATACATTGGAGATTTAATTAGACGGAGGGGATTGTGGAGTGGCCGGGAATTTCACAGGGGCTTAGCTGGAAAGAAGGAAGAGAAAAGCAAGGCAGAGAGAGAAAGAAATAAAAGAGAAGGAGAGAGGCCAGGGAGGGGTGTTGCTCTGAGGGTCCCCTTCTCTTCTTCCTAGACTAAATTGTTTAAATTCTATACCCTTCACTTCATTTGTTTGCTTCTCTACCTCTTTTTTTTCTGAAGCCAGAGAGGAGAGAGAGGCCCCTGTCCTCTTGTGCCCCCCCATGCCTCAACGTTCCCCTCACCCCCCCTCCCCTCCTCCCTTTTTTTTTTAACTCTCCCTTACCCCCTCCCTTCACATTCCTCACTGCTTTGTTTTCTCCATGTTTGCTTATACACCACACACCCAAGAGAGAGTACCCTCGCCCCCAATAACCACCCCCCCACCTCCTCCTTCTCTCTCCCTCTTTTTTTTTCCTTTCTCCTTTGCCTTTGAATTAACCAGCTCTGGCTAATTATGCTTCCCCTTTTCTTTTCTCTCTGCGGCTTCTTAAAGACTAACCCTCTTTGGCAGGACTTAGAGACACACAAGGTACATTTCTGTTTCGCTCCTCAAAAACCACGGTGAATGCCTGCCTGTCTCTCTGTCTGTCTGTCTGTCTGTTGGGGGGGGGGTTCTATATGTGTGTGAGTGTTTGTTTGGGGAGTGGCTGGTGTCTTTGTGGAAGTGTTTATTCGGGCATGTGTAATGGTTGATCTTGCACATGTCTCTCCATGTCTAAACCTCTGTGGTCTGACCAGGTATTTTCTTTGTTTCTTCTCCGACTCTGTTTCACTGGTTTGTCTGTCTGTGTTGGTCTGAGCCACCAGAAGAAAATGCATGCAGTCTTGTTGTTGTGTCCCCCCACCCTCCTTATTGAAGTTTCTGAAGTCTTTTTGTGTTTGTGGGTTGTGTTGCAGGTATTTCTTTGCAGTGCTAGCCATCCTAACCGTTCTCGGAGTACTGAATGGATTGGTCCTCCTGCCAGTGTTACTATCATACTTCGGGCCCTATCCAGAGGTAAGAGCTATACAAACACATATATGTGTGCAATAACATAGAATCTAAGTTGACCGAAGAAAGCTGATCATAGATCTAAGGATTCTCCGACTAAGGCATGCAATCTCTTTCTCCCTTCTCCCTTCTCGCCGCGCAGGTGACACCGGTCGACGGTCGTAGCCGGTTACCCACGCCCTCCCCCGAGGCCCCTCCTCACGTGGTCCACTTCTCAGTCCATCCTCACCACACCACTGGGGCCACCGCCACCAACACCACCACCGCCACCACCACCTCTGGCGCAGCTTCGGACTCGTCAGACTCCGAGTACAGCTCCAACACCACAGTGTCCGGCATCAGTCAGGAGCTGCAGAATTACAACCTGCACTCTCGCAGGGGACAAACCCGGGCAGAGGAGCCGCAGTGCCACCTCCAGACCAGCAGGGGCAGAGCAGCAAGGACAGAGGAGGAAAGGAGAGTAGGCTCAGGACACAGGCGCTCAGCCAGACAGCCTGACCCCCCAGCCTATACTTTGTCTTCGGTAAGAAGCCATAAGAACCAAACTATTTTCCCCATGTGTTATTTGATTTGCTTCTAACATAATTTTGCTTGTGCCAAACTGTATTGTAATAAACGTCTTATTGCCTTGCTCTCACAGGGTTGTGATTCTGGGTCCCAGCATGGGGCTACTCAGCGAAACAGCAGCAGGGACCCCAAGAGCCAGCTGCACTGGCAGGCCCCACCCCCAGCCCGCCCGCGCATGGACGCTTTTGAAACTGCTACTGAGGCTGGGGGCCATTATGGCTCACACAGCCATAGAGAACACTCAGCGGGCCACAGGGGCCGCTCTTCCCACAACCCACAGCCCAGCCACCACCTCCCGCACCATCACCCCAACCCCACCCCGTACTGCCAACCCATCACCACGGTAACGGCGTCGGCCTCGGTCACCGTCGCCGTTCACCCGGCGCCGTTGCCCAGCCAGAGCCCCGCCTCCTCTTACCCGGGATACACTGCAACGGACAGTTCAGGACAGGAGGAGCCGGAGCCTGCGTTCCAGGACCCGCACGTGCCGCTGTACGCTCAGACGGGGGCCAGAGGCGTCCAGGTGGAGGCCATGGAGCTCCAAGATTTGGAGTTTGAGGCAGCTGAAAGCAACAGTGACAGACGGGCTAGCTGAGGTGAGATTTCGTCCGCGGCCAGCGCACCCACATCCTTTTCAGAAAAGCCGGCTTCGTCTTTAAGTACTGACGGTGCAATCTCATTTATGTTTCCAGTTCTGGAGAACACAAATACTACAGCCAAAGATGGACTCCTCTGCATCACTAAGCAGCTGACCCGGCCCGGCCCGGCCCGGCCCAGCCCAGCCCAGCCCAGCATAGCATACCCCAACCTGGCTCTCCCCCCGACCCTAAGCAGCGAGAAACTTGCCAGTGTTGCCATAATGGTGCTCATTCTTACTGTAACCCAGTGAACTGTTTTTTTAGATATTTCTATCTATATTTAAAAGATGTATACATATGTAAATATGAACAAAAAGTAGGTATACTTTTAGGAGCTGTACAACTCCTCATGTTAACAGACTGGGGCTGCCATTTTATATGGTGTGCGTGCGTGCGTGTGTGTGTGTGTGTGTGTAAATGTGTGCGTGAGAGAGATGGATCTCTGATTACTGTTCACTTATCTGTGGATCTGTGCCATTAGGAAGCTTCATCTAGACAAAAATACACGTCAGCATTCACTGTTGCTGCTTAAAATATTTTTTACAAAAAGTATACATATATAACTCTATGCAAATGTCTCTTTAAACAACAGAAGTGATCTGTCTATGTGTATGTGTGTAAGTGTAGTGGGTGTGTGTCGGGCTGTATGATGTGAAACGGCCCTTTTTTATTTTTCTGACTTCTACTTCAGATACATCCTCAGAACAGACTAACATTTACACTCATTGAAAACATGAGGGAATTTGTTAGAATTATCCAACAAAGCTATGGTATATGTGTGTGTGTGTGTGTGTGTGTGCGTGTGTGTGTTACTGTGTGACTGTTTATTATTGTATAAAGGTACGCTTGTAAAACTATTAATTTTTTATCACAAACCTGTGGTAGTTATGAAACAATTACTGTTTAACTTGACACGCCATGCGTGCTATTTAAGACAAGTTGATATGAAGAAATTTTTAAAGCTGTTTTTTTTTTTTTTTTTTTTTTTGGTGTCTGTCTTGTTTTTCGCCTCAGCATTGGAACCTGTTTCTGCTCTCAGCTTTGTATCACTGTCTGTTAGGCTGACCTCCGGTTGTGTTTTACTGTAAGAGGTTATGTATTGGTTAACCCTAGCAGGCTCAACACAGGTTCTGTCTTATATACTGACATACGAGCAGTAAACCCACCTCAGAAAACTCACTCTACCTTTTACAGGGACATTATCATTACTGATTCTGGAACAGGGTCAACACGGGGCGCTGACTCCGCACCCTAAGTGGCTGTGTCTCGTGGATAAGCTAAAGCTCAGACTGTATACTGTATGACCCGATTCAGCGTGCACTTGACTGCATTTAAACTTCACTCACAGGAATATGTATCGCCTTAAGTAGCCTTTTCTGTCCATCCAATAAGCTAGCCCATGCAGCCTGCTGAGGTATGGCCTTTACAATATGTTCTACATTTGTGTCTCTCTCTGTCTAAGCTCTCCTTTAGTGACAATAAAGACAACTGGCCCCAGTTTGGCCACAGCTGTCCCCACTGACCTCGGCTAATAAAAAGCCACAACATAATTCCGTGACATAATTGGACGTCTTTCACTCAACTGCTAAATTGCACAGCCCAGAACCTCAGGGGTCAGAGTTTACACGCCGCCAGCCCCTCTCTCCACCCGCAACGGCCAGTTTATATCTCCATGCGTGCCTATGCCAGCATGCATACCTGTAACCTCTCCCTGGCCCCTCTGGCCTCCTCACGTGCTCCCTCCACTTTTACACTCTCACTTCCCGTTGAAACACTTGTAGCTCTTCCCAGAAGCCTTTGCAGCCCCCCCCCCTCCTCCCTCCCCCCTTCCACCCATCCCTCCTTCCACCCATCCCTCCTTTTCATCGAGTTACATCAGCTGCTTGCATGAAATAGGTTGTTCTGTATGTCTCGTCGTTCTCCCGATGTCACATTGGCAGTAGGGGAGAGAATTATAGCTGGCAACTATTTTATTATACATTTTTAAATGTCTTTTTTTTTTGTTTGTTTGTTTTTGTTCAGTTGCGATATTTATATTTTTGTAATATAAAATATGTGTTCTTTTTTTTCTTTCATTATTGTTGTGATGCCAGTGGATAACAAATGCAGGGATTTTTATGTCTATTGAAAAAAAAACACTATTACAGTTTTAATGTTTTTACATTAATGGAGTTTGATCTGTATAAAGTGCTTACTAATGTTAAATAGGGAAAAAAAAAGAGTATATAACATTTTACACTACAGGTCTCATCATAGCTCTTAGAGGATTTTAAAAGGAAAAAAAAAATCATTGGTTCTTCCAGACTGCCATTTTGGTCTCGGTTGGTGTGGATGTTTGCTGTTTTCAGTTACAAAGATAAATGTATGCCATATAATTTATTTATATGAAAATTTATTTTTGTAGTGTACATAGTAGTTGTCAAGGTATTTGACAGAAGTATATTTTTAAAGAGTCTATATGTAATGATATACCATAACAGAAAAAAAAATGCCTTAAGGTGCACACTTTCATTGCTAACTGTCTTGTGAGACAACATTGACACCTCCCCTTCAGTATTACGTTCCGATCCTTGGAGAGAGAGACAGCTGTTTCTATGGGTTTGTCAAACGCTAGCCATGAAAGTAGAAAATTGTACTAGCTCTCTAAATATTAATGTTCAAACACTGATAGAATTCTAACAAATAAAAATATAACTTATTTGTCTCTTTGTTCATAACTTTAATAAATGGAAACTTGGAAAAAAAAAAATGGTGTGACTGTGAGTACTTGCAGGTAAACATGACCTCCACTCCCTGCGTCCCTCTCGTAACCGCGTCCCTTCCCTCCCTGTTATACGTCCCGCAGTGTAAAACTCTTGACATCTGGTCTGGAGCCCTGCAGCCCTCCCACTGCCGCCGCCGCCGCCACCTCCTCTCCCTATTCCGTATGATTTTGATTGACAGCTTTATAGACTGCAAGGAAATTGGTTGTAGTTACAATACAGCTGGCCTGTTCGGAGTAATGAAAAAGGGCATGTGGCCTTGAGCTCACTGCACTGATGGTGCAAGAGTGAGAGTGCCCTGTCAGCTGCATGGGTGGCAGCGATTTGTTCCCTGTATGTCCGAGAGCTGTGAGAGAAAGTTTTGAGCCGCCCTACTGAAAACTAAAGTGCGTTTTCCGTTGTCTCCGAGCACAAATGCGAGCGCGGCCTTCCCAAGCCACAACGTCAACCTGAACCTCAAGGAGTCTGAAGAACTCGCTGACCTCGGACTGGCGGTGAGAGGCAGGCAGTAGGCATGTCATTATCTTTTAAAGCCAATAAAGGCACTCAACTCTCCTGCGTGCTGTCCAACCATTGCAAAGAGGCAGGCTGACGTCTTACAAATGACAGGGTGTGTGTGGAAAGCTGGGTGGCAGGGTGGTGTGTATCATGTTTTGAACCTTTCTAACTAGACTTGACTTTTTTATGTTGTTACTTGATGAGAATGCGGAGCAAAAGTAGAGACACATGTTCCCCCGCGCAGATGTGGCTCTCAAAACATGAGGAGCATGTCAAAGTAGCTCTATGACTGGGTGAATGCACATTCCTCAAATGCCACCTTTTAGTCTTAAAAATAAAAATGGTTTAATGAAAAATACCGCGGGTGAAGTATGCCTGTGCCCACCCCGCGGTTGTTTGTAGGTGTCATGCTTCATTGACTTTTAATGTTGTTAAGATCTCTTTCACCAGCACTCCCCTCATCTGCTGAAGGACCCCGGGTCACCCATGCAGCACACCCCCCTCCGGTGGCCCTGCCTTACCCTTTAGTCCCCCTCACCTCTACCCTCCTCACAAACACATACACACACACACACACTCACACTAAGAGTTGCCCTCAGAGGTGGACCTGCACATATTCTGAAGAGTGCTTCACTGAAGCTAACGAGCTCCAGGTTGTTAATGAATGAGTGTTTCCTGTACTTGTCCTTTCAGCCGTCGCAGAGGGGGTTGGAGAGGGGGAGAAAGATGGAGGTACCTCGAAAGAGGAAGAGAGAGGAGGCAATTAAAACCTTTTTAATGGACTGGTCGATTGTGGCATTCTTCTGGGTGACAATGGCCCAGACAGGCACTACAACAAAGCCTTTTTCATTCTCATTCTCATTCTCATTTCTTTTCTCCAACGTACACTTACGATTCCAATTACACATGTGTTATTTATCGATTCCCCTGCTCCAGTCCTCCTTTTCCATTCCTCCCTCTCACTCCTCCCTCTTTCCATCCCTCACTTGTTCCCTGAAAGGCTTGTCCATCATCACCTGCCGGCAGAGCTAAACCCTCTAAGTGTATACTCTCCTCTACATGAATGATTGCTCTGTTGACATGACGGCATGGGACACACACATTCGCACACGCATTCACTCCAGCCGGATCTGGGGCCTGATTTGCACATTCTTCATAAAGATAAATAAATAAATAAATAAAGGGAGCTTAGGGATAAATCTACAGGAAGCGTCACATGGTTTGTTGATTCCAGATAAAAACGAATGGGGGTCAGATGTTTTTTTTTTTTTTTTTTTACATTGTAAGGCCTTACAGACAGCTTGAAAAGCATTCAACCGTGGACTTGTGTTTGCTCCTGTGTGCATGTGTGCATGTGTGTGCAACAACGGAAGGATGAAAAAGCTCTGATATCCAGTCAGAAGCAGGGTGAATGAGAACTATATGTCTCAGCTGAGTGAAACAAGATGAGAGCAATTCATTATTGTATCACTAAACTTTTAAGAAGTTGGTAATGTATGGCTGGAAGTTCTTTAATGTGCCAATTTAAACAGAGGTTTTAACCTCATAGCTTTTGGGAAATACACCTGAGTGAATGCTATGAGTGATACTGATCTTTTTTTGCTCATCTACACATGATATATAAGTTTTTTTTTTAAGAACAGCTTTAAAGGACCCATGTGTAGGATTTAGTGACATCTGGTGTTGAGGTTGCAGAATACGACTGACTTCAAAGTCTTGTTTCACCTTTCACCAAGTTTTCAACTTTTCTAAATATGAAAGAGAACCTCCAATTCCTCCACTTTATATAATCTGTTTGCACAGTACTGTGTATCAAATAATGCACTAGTTTAGTAACATGAGGTTGCTACTAGTTATTATTATTATTTATGCACTGTTTAATTTATTGCTCACTTTATCTGTATTTTGTATTACTTAATTCATCATCTGCCATTTCCTGTAGTATAAATTATGTTATAGTTACTGTATATAGTCTTACTTTTAATGCTCAAGTCCATCTGTAAAATCTTAATCATTGTGTATATGTTGCTCACTCACCTGTATATATGGTTTCATCTGTAAATATTGTCCATCTGCTGTAAAACCAACCTGTGCCATACCGCTTATATACCATACTATTTATGCTACATGCACTTACTGCCTATTGCACTTCTTGCTAGTTGCTGCTTTTCGTTGCTCTGTACCTGTACATGTGGAACGACAACAAATCTAATCTAATCTAATCTAATCTAATCTAATCTAATCTAATCTAATCTAATCTAATCTAATCTAATCTGATCTAATCTAATCTAATCTAATCTAAATTCCATTTCTGCTAATGGGTCTTTAATCCTGCATACTGGTGTTCATTTTTTACAAATTCCTACAAAGCACAAAGACTTCAGCGTGATGAAGCTCTAATGTGACAACAACATAACTCTCCTCTCTTCTGTAGCAGCCTCAAAGTGGGTGGTTTACTTGCTGATGTTCAGTCCAATTCTGGGACTCGTTTGGCTTGGCTGCCTCTTGTATCTCCCACAGAGGGAGTACGTTCTTCCTACAAGACCAATCCAGAAGAATTTGAGGTCCAAGTCCCCCGTGACCAAACTTACATAAGCTTCATATTAAAGAACAGTCTGGCAGGCTGCAGTCGTGAATATGAAAACTAGACTCTACGATGAAGTATATGAGAATGACGTGAGAAATATGCTTTGTGTTTTACATATTGGCCAGAAATTCGAACCATTTATCTGTGCTGGATTTGCTTTTCTTCAAGGGAGACTCTGGCACCTGTCCGCTATTAGTTTCTGTGTGTCTGAGAGTGATTACGGCTGGAATTCAGTTTTCTGAAATCAGATGTGCAATCAGCAAAGAAAATGAGAGTGTCGAGTGGATGGAATGAGTGGAAATCATAGAAATGTTTAGAGCATGTTATCAAATGTCTTGCGGTAAGTTGCTTTTGACATACGGCAAGTGCACACACGTGTATACTTTTCGTATTAACAACAAAACTACAGTTATGTAACTATCAATCATCTGCATCTCCAGCTTCAGCAGAATGGATCTGATTACTGTCAGGTTTGTGCACAAAATTCTGAGCAACATTCATCATGAATAAATGGTATACCCAACTGACTTTGTGGTTTTTGAGTGTTGCATCTTAACAGCTTTGGTTTTGATGGATTTCCATGGCCTAGCTAAATTTCAAAATGTCCTCAGTGTGGTTTATTTGTGTTTTATGGTCCTGTGACAAAGTCCAGCAATTTTGGGCCAATATTTATGATAATGTGTGTGAGATTGCAGAGATGCAAATCCCATTTAACTCTAGACAATTTATTTCGGATCATTCAGCTCTGACAGGACAGGATACACATGTTAGAAGTTTTTTCCAAACCAGCATTGTGATCGGTAGACAGGTAGTTATGAGGTGATGGAAGACACTGTGCAAGCGTAGGCTGTGGAGATGGCACGACTTGCAGCATTTGAAAAAGAAAAAAAAAGTCCATTTTCATTTATTTGTTTTTTATTATTTTGTATTTTATTTTATTCTTTTATCTTTTACAACCACAGCAGGATCAGCATAGACTGTCATGGTTACTGTTGAAATAATGAAAATAAAAAATGTTATTCATAAAATATGTCCTTGGTGTGTTACAGTCTATGTAACACATATGTAAACTAATCCCCATCTCTTATGACAAAGTAATTTCCCTCGTGGATCTTGAAAGTCTGAGTATATACACGTAGCCTACGCCTGTAAAAACTCCACCCAAACTCTAGCTGGCGCTGTGACATTTTTGCCAGTCGGCTTAATTTTTCTTTTTCCGCTGCAGACGAGTCATAGAAATATTTATACTATACAGTTAACCTTTACTCGACGTGTTCGATCTTTATTGATCCAAAACAATCAATTCGAAAATAGCGGAGATGGAGATACAAACGGAAATATTAAAGCGGAAGCATGCTATTACCGGCGGACCAATCACAGCTCTTGCCCCAGGGCTCTCAAGTCTCGCGCTTTGAGACGCATGTATTTCAGTAAGTTCACACGCTCTCACATCACACGTGACGTTTCTTACGCCGTAAAATGATAGAAAAAAAACGATAAAACTCGCCACATATAGACTTTAAAAGAGATCAGTGATCTATGATTAGATGAGGCGAATGCAGGCTGCTCTGCTTCAATCGATGAGCAATCAGCCAATCAGAAAATAGCATATCGTTGCTAGGTGAAATAGGTGAAATGGGAGTGCCCTAACCACGCCTTTCCCAAATGCAATCAAAACCGGAAGTCCGTGATCTGGTAATCACTTAATTACAACGAGAATTAAACAGGTTACTGATGGAATCCGTGACAGAAGGTAAGAAAATGGCTGGACATAGAACTAAGTGCTTGAGCTGACTCTACGTTCTGTCGAGTGAAGCTGGCACAGCGGAGCAGATGGCTAGATGATGGAAGCTGGTTAAGTCGATGAGATCCTTTCCTGGCTGCACAGCACCTGGCTCCACACTGGGCATGGAAATAGGATGCAAGCACGGAAGCAGAGGCCATGACACGATGCTACATTCCAAAGCAGACATAAAACCATACAGCATTTGAATTTGGATAAAAACTGTTTTTTTATTGCCAAGTGTCCTTCCATTCAGGCAAGACATGACTATAAGTGATTTTCAAACACACAGCTCCCACTTTCCAGGAATCATACGAGAGAAAGTAGAGGGGAAGAGCTGGAGAGAGATCCAAGACAGCGAGGGAACCACATCCAATTCTTAGAAACAGCTGACATGATTCACTGTGCACTCAGCAGCGTTCAAAGGCTTTTGCTGCAAGACACATTCACCTACAGAGCCAAAGCGTGTATCTCAAGAAAAAAATATATAAATATATCAAAAAATTTGCCAACATTGTTATGACTATTGGCTGTCGGCTCCGCATTCTGACAACACTGTAAACGAAAGGCTGATGTGAGGCTATTCGTGGTGTTTTTCTCCCAACTTTCACAGCCTCATATTTCTTCTGAGTGGCTCAGATTCAGACCACCCTACACCCTACTAGCTTGAGATCGATGGCCTGAAACTATTAGGTAATTTCGATACAAATAGGAAATGTACTCTGCCAAGGGTGGACGGATCGTTAGACGAGAAGAACAAGAAGTGAAGGAGAGAAATGGAAGTAAAAGCGAGTGGATGTTAAGACAGATGGAAAATGGAGGGAGGAAGAGAGTGAAGGGGGTGGAGGATGGTTGATGGTGGATGGGAGTAGCCGTATGAGAGTAATTATAATGACTGATGTTGTTTACTCCCATTTCCCCTCGCATCATTTATTCTGTGGAGGTGGAAAACCCACCCACTCTTTCTTTGCATAACAGACGAGTGCTACGGAGCGGTGCCAAGCCATGCCACAGTCTCCCCTCTTCTGCTAATCCTGGAAACATTCTCCTCCATCCTCCAGCTCCTTGCTTCCCATCCTCCTTCAATTATACAGAACCCGACCCCTCTCATCTCGCCTTTCTCTTTCCTTTCCTCCGTCTCTATCCATCTCTTTCTCGGCTTTTTTTCCTCCCTCTTTCCATTCTTTTGTTTTCATTACTGCCGTGTTGACACGGCCGCGTGTGACGTGGGCCGAGCACATGAAAGATGTTAGCATGATGTACGGCCGTTTACACTGAAGATGACAAACCGGGGTTGGATGCTGTCATGCTTTCTTCCCTTTGTTTAACGTGCTCCCGGTGGCACGCACGCACACACACACGCACTACACGCCAGATGAGCTCGCACCACCCACCTCTTTGTTTAAACTGCGCTGTTTGTCTTCGCCGGCAAACATGCAACAATGTATGGAAACAGATGCGTCATCTTAACTCGAGGGGGGTGGAGGAGAAAGAGGGGAAGGGGGAAGAAGAGAGACAGAAAGAAACCCACAACTAAATATTTGCATGTGCGTCTGGGAGTGTTGAGCAAATACACGATTCTGCAAAGCCAGACCGGAGCGTGTGATTTTAACACTAAAGAGGAGGATTTTACATCGAAGGAAATAACAGGCGTACAAGCTGCTAAACGTACAGTAAATTTTAGGCTTCTCCTTTGCGAGGATGGTAAACACTTTGGAATTTGCTAATGATCTGCCCATTCACAAAGAGAAGACGATAGAAGAGGAGAGGAGTTTTTTTTTTTTTTTCTCCCATCTGTGCTTATTGATTCTGGCACCATGACAGATGTCTAATAAGGAACAGGGCTAGGAGAGGAGAGCTCTGAGGACCCCAGAGGGAGATTCAGTCTGAATGAATGCACACATGCACGTACAGGAAAAAAAATATATATATATATATATATATAGGAACGAGCGTGTGATTGCACTGATAAGAGATTATTGCGCTGACAAATACAGAGCCAGGGAGATATTGCAGAGCCGACTGAAGCTCTTCAAAGTTCCTCAAAGTACCAATGGCTTGTTTAATGGGAACTTAATTCTTGTCTAGATAAATAAAACAGTGGAACATTTTTGAGATGAAACCAGCTGCAGGATAAACCTACACAAATAAATCCAGCACATACCAAGCAGTAAGCCATAAAAGTAAGTTCCGGTAGCATCAGCAACATTAAATTCATTTAACAGAGGGCTGTTGAGATCGAGAGAAACACTTAATATATCTTCCTCCAATAAGCTCTACGGCGCAACACTGAATCATCCGCGCAACTACAGGGAAACACCTGAAGCGGCTCAAACCAGCGGAAGCGGTGTCGGTTCTTTTCTTTCAGATCTCCATGCGTGGCAAACCTTTAAGCATGTGGTGTCTGAGCTGCCAACGATGAGCCCATGCAGACTTGTGCGCCCGAAAACCAAGCCCGTCAAACACACACACGCGCGCGCACGCTCTTTCATGCACGCCGTCGCTTGCACACTCGAACTTAAACAGAGACACGATCTGAGTGGAAGCTGTCGGAGAGGGATTTCAGAGCAGGAAGTGTGTAATTATTGCGGACAGAGGGCCAGATAGATGGATGTGTGTGTGCTTAACACTCCCACTCAATTTTCCTGCAATCTACTGGACTAATAGAAAGCAGGTGTCTGTGTGTGTGTGTGTGTGTGTGTGTGTGTCTGTGTGTGTGTGTGTGTGTGTGTGTGTGTGTGTGTGTGTGTCTGTGCGGTAAATGTGGGGGTGTGGGGGTAATGACACAAGTAAGTGCGTGTGCGCATAATACAGTATGTCATGGTAAAAACGGAGCTCTGGTATCTGGATGTTGAACTTGGGAGATGAATGAGTGACAGGGACAAAGTTGTCTTGGGGGCCAACTCACTGTCATTTTGAGGTCAAGTAGAGTCTTATGGGGCCCGATATAGCCAGAAGCAAATTTAGCACAATCCCCTCTTTGCTCTAACGTGTGTTAAACTGAAGGTAGAGGTGACTGTGAAAAAAAAAAACAACTAAATATGTTTACTTCAGTTGAAAATAA
This sequence comes from Mugil cephalus, assembly GCF_022458985.1. Taxonomy (NCBI): domain Eukaryota; kingdom Metazoa; phylum Chordata; class Actinopteri; order Mugiliformes; family Mugilidae; genus Mugil; species Mugil cephalus. The sequence continues at coordinate 10,185,590 of NC_061777.1, forward strand.
AGACTTAAAGGACTGTTTTCCAAATTCTAGACATGAATCCAACATGATTCAAACTGACTGCGAACTATTGACTGCAACAGATTTCTGGATTTGCATTGTAAGGGGCAATTAGACGGTAAAAGGGTTAGATGTGACAGCTGCCACGAGTTCCACTGGTGATGGGCTGTTGTTTTTTTTTTCCACTGGCTGATTGCAGCTGGTTTTCTTCCAACTGGCTAATTACCAGACTTACAGGCAGCTGTATAATATGAACCCGAGTTTAATCCGAGCGAGCGTCGAACTAACCTGTGGGAAAAATAATTTAGAATAAGTATAAAGAGTGCAGTTCTCAGTATGCAGTGTGCATGCGTGCATTGTTAGAACGCGTGCAACGTCACGCGGCACTGTTTCACATTGGTCACAGAATGGCTCTCCCTTTCTCAGCCAATCCCCAGCTTCCTCTCAAAGCAATAAACAGGCATGCTTTGAAAATGCCAGGAATTGCCATGAAGTGTGTATCCAAGAGACAATATAGTAAAGATGTGTGTGTGTTTTTTTTTATATATATATCATTTGGTCCTGTGTATTTTACAGTGACGGTAACGTTTAAGGGTTACATAAGGTGAAGTCTGTTCCTCTAGGCACAATTTTACACACAATTTCTGTGACTGCTCACTCCAGACATTACAAGGCAGAAGAGGCTGGGGGGAGCTTGATTTCCTTTTAAGGATTCTCTGTGTGGGACATTTTTTAATATATTTGTATATTACATGAAACAGGCAGAGACACATCTTACTAATTTTCTCCAATACCTTTCCTTAAACTTGATTTTTCTGACTTATTATGATTTAAATGAGGTACTTTGCCTTCACATGTACATGACAGTGTCTACTGTAAAACTGATTTTATTCTTAACACAATTTTGCAATGCAAAAAAAAAAGTAAAATAAGGGACTGAAGAGCCTACAAAACTAATTATATGGTTGATATGACTGAGAAAGTTTAGCCAAAACTGAACTGACATTAGGCTAAAGACTCCTTTAACAACAGCACATTTAAAACCACTGCACACACAGCCACACAGGAAGTTAAACTTTGTGTGAGACACCAATCCATTTATGAGGGAGAGCTGGGCTCTGTCTGGAGACACCTCTGACAGTTCTTCCCTTTTTCTTCCAAAACGCGCTCCTTCTTTCTTTCTCCCTGCCTTCCTCCTCTTCTCCGTTGCTGTGCCGCTCTCTTTCTCGGCTAACGGACACGTCCCGAGTTAAGCCCAGGCGGATCTGAAGATTTAAAACGGCGCATTCCTCCGCTTTACATTTGAGCATCTCCTTCCTCCTCCCTTGCCACTGCTCTGTCATCGTACCTTTGGGCGGCAATTCACCAAAAAGGACCAACATTGACACTCGGACTGAGAGAAGCCACTGTACAAATATTTTAAAGGGTGATTCCGGTTCTGAGTGTTGGCGATGAGTTGGAACCACTTTCATAATGGATGGCAGGAAGCAAAACACAGAGTCAGAGAGAGGGATAGAGAGAGAGAGAGAGAGAGAGAGAGAGAGAGAGAGAGAGGCCCGATTCATTATTTAAACCACGTTTGTTTGAGTAAAGAAAAGTCCATCTGAGAATTCACTCATTATTTTTTCAGCTCGGGGCGGCACAGCCTGCTCGCGCCGACACACCGGCTTCAGCGAGCAGTTTCCTCTAAAGGAAGATTGATAACCATAATAGATAATGGATAGATCAATATCTCTAAGTGCTAAGTAGAAAAATAAACCTTCATCATCCAGGGGTTGAGCTGCAGCTACAGACTTTAAAATGGACACCTTTGAAAAACCCTCTCTCTTCTGGTGGTATTTGCTTTTCCTGCATTAGGGTGAGCAGCATGGGCAGAATTAATGAGTTCATATCTAAATATTTCAAACTGGTTTTGCAGGAAGAGATCTAATTTGTGTAGTTTGGAGTGTATTTTGACTTGTGTTCCGGTCCCACTGAGAGAAATGAGACAAATTAGGGCGTGCAAAAACATCTCATTGGAAAATGTAGGTTTTGCGCACGAGTTGATGCGTTGTGGAAAACAACAACACCCGACTGCATACAAGGAACTCATGCAAACTGAGGTTAATGCACCTTATCGAAGGAGCACATATTTTCCACTTGCGGTACAGCGCGCCGTTGGTGTGAGACAGGCCCCAGGTTCATGCAGGGCCACAGGGCAGCAGAACTGGGTTGGTAATGGCTTCGGTCTGGACCAGAACTGGCAAATTTGTCAGCAGCTGTGCAGCTCCTGGTCTCAGTGAGGCCGTGATATGCTCCAGAGACTGATACTCAAGCTCCCCACACGGCTCCATCTCGTTCTGGCCAAACCACAAGGTCACAAAAACAACCATACTTCAAAAATTCTCGATCATGTCATTTGCCTTAACCTATTTATGGTAGGGGTTAGATTTATAGCACTCAGGTGACTTCCAAGGCGCATTTTTATGCTGTGGGGCTAAATGAGTGTGATACCAGAAGTGTAATGGTGCAAATTCAAGGCTGCAAAACGCTTTACGCAAGACAGAATGCCCAAAGTAAAACTTAATTAAATTCACTCTGTGTCTTTTATGCAACATTTATCTCACCAATTTGACAAGTCGGTGTCAGGTTTCTTTAAAAGTCAAAAACTGTGACAGGAGGTTGAATTAACAGCTCACAGTTGCCCAGTTGGCACAGTCACGTCGCTGGCTGTGATCAGGCCGCCGCTCAAACCCTGAAAGCGCCGTGCAGACGAGCAAACACACACACGCACGGTCGTACAGAGGAGCTGCCGCTCCACTGCGTGACTACCCGTCTCTCGGCTCCGTAATAATCACAGAGTAGCAGTACAGTAAAAACACACGTGGTTCACACTGCATTTCTCCCAGCGTCCATATGTGCGTCCAATGCGAGCACAGGCACAGACAGCAAACACACACACATAAATGTGTGCACACACACAAAAACATCAGTGTGCGGGTTTCCACTTTGGGCATCAAACCACACTCTCAAGTTTTTTGCCGTGGTTTTTCTTTCCTTCTCTCCCCCCCTTTTTTTTTTCGAGTATTGCCAGGGACCTTGTTCCAAACCCATATACTGATGTTTTTACAAGACTCAGACACACACTGAGTACCCTGCACATGGAGCGCTCTAGCCCTGGTTGACCTACATGTTGGGCCAGGCGAGCAACCAGGGTGGAGCTGATGGTGAACCTGAGCCAGAGGCTTTTGATTTCTGCCGCTGCTTTCGTTGGACATTTTCGGATGGAGATGTTAATACATATAATTTGTGCGATGGTACTGTAACAACATGTGTGTGTGTGTGTGTGTGTGTGTGTGTGTGTGTGTGTGTGTGTGAGTGTGACAGTTTCAGGCCATATATCAAAAAGGTCCACATTTAGATTCACTTATTTTGAAGAACGAGCAACAAACGTATTACATTTGAAACAATACCGTCTTTTAAAAATAAAATATCACATTAAGTCTTTTGCACACATTACGCTACTAATCAGTCAAACGTTTACAGTCACCCTGAACTCATACTCTGTTATTAGTCGGCGCTGCATTGTCTCCCAAGTCCTATGTTTTCATGTAACTCCATGTAGCTCCATGGTCCTCTTTGACCTTTAATATATGATAAATAATGGCAGAGGATGACGCCGATAACACATTTCCTGCACATGATATTCTTCTACTCATACTCTACAATTATTCTTTTGCAATGTCTGCATGCTCTCAAGAGAAAGGAGCGAAGTAAATGCTTAATGAGTTTTAAGCAGATGTGATGGAGTACATTTTAAAGAAAAAACTTTGAAAACGGAAAAAAGAGTTGCACTTCACAGACATCCCGTGTTTGCTCAGCGCTGGTTGGGAAGCAGGCCACGAACACCAAGCTACCAGCACACACTCTCTCTCATCACTCACACCTGTACACACACACACACACACACACACACACACACACACACACACACACACACACGCACACACACATATCCACAGGCTCAGGCTTTCCTACCACAGAAATTTAGAAGTCTAATGTTCAGCTACTAGACCACTTTAAACACATTCCCCGTTTAACAGACTGCACTGGCTCGCTGTAACACATAGTGTGCGCGCACACAGAGTACATACCGTGGCTTGTACTTGTATATTCAGCAGTATTCAAGTGGTAAAAACGGGCCTTAACAACCAGTTGACCACACACAGATGCTGAAACTAAGTGTGCGCGTGTGTATGGTGTTCAGATACCTACATTTTACTTGTGTATAATCTCTTTCTCATACAGGCACCCACACGCACACAACGCGTGGACACACACACACCTACATGCACAAACACATGGCATTACGTATGTTTAAACAACCGCTTCCTGGCGCAGTATGCTCGGCTGCTCTGGGTCTGACTGGAGCCTCTGGGTGATTTGTCAGATCGAGCCGTGCAGGCCGGTAACCCCTCAAAGTTTGCTTTGGGTTCCAGAGGGACACACTCCGGGACCCCTGAATTCCTGGACACGGTATGAATTCTGCTTCACCTTCTGGACCCCTGAAATGTATGACACAAATGCATGCATTGGCTCAAACGAGAACATAAGCATGTACAGGGCAGGCGTGCATTTTCATATTACCCGACACTCAGCATAGCCATTATTCCACTGTTTTTTTTTTTTGTTTTTTTTTTAACCCCTGGACCACAAATAAGGCCACCTAGATGAAATGATGTGCAAATGTGAAAACAGAAATAGAATTATTCCTTTATTGTTCGGAAATCACAGTGGAGATCATAGGCGGCAGACTAAGATAAGTCAACAGGCAGACCATTGCTGACTAATTTGTCGCACATTTCAGAACAAATGCTTTTTTAGGCTTAATTTTGTTCTTATCAATTGCCTCTGACTGGCTCATTTGAATTGCATCATGAGTGCAGACATCACATTCTGCATCAGGCAACGTATATCAGCCAAGTCTGCTTTTCATTGCATTTGTTTTTGCAGTATGCGTGTATGTATATGTTCTCCAGATAGTTTACACTTCCCTTTATATACTCAAATCTTAATCATCAGTCATTATACCTGTGAAGAATATTTTATCAGTCATGAAGAATTTTGTCTTATAATAAGTAAGCAAGTTTGTATAATTAGCTCTGTAAGACAATATGAACTGTTATATTAAATTAAGACATTCATGTTCGTATTTGTATTTTTTCTGTACATATTTTTTATGCAAAATTTCGTTATGTTCTAATAATGACAATAGACTCTTGATTCTCTTTTTTAGACTGTATTTCAAATGTGCATGATTTCCATTAATATCAGTTCATTCATCAAACTTTCAGAAAACTTGAGACCACCTACAAGTAACAGTTTGTTTAAAATTAAGCTAAACTGCTTACTGTTTGCGTAGGATTAATAAATCTAAATCTCAGCCCTGTGACTCCATATCCCAGCAGGCATTGCAGGGGTGACGTAGACGGGTGATGCGGCTCTCAGCCAATGGTCTTCTTTCGTTTGCAGAACCGCGATTGAAGAGGGAAGTTCAGTTTTATTTACGCCGCGCCACGAAAGGCTCGTCCTGTTGTCCCAAGACATGAAGAATGAACGGTTATAACCGACTCCTGCTCGGTGGAGATGTCAATTTAATATCTCCACGCCTTCATTTATATGTAAGTTTAACTTTAAGCTGGCATCGCTAACAGTTATACAACCGTAGAGCCACTAAGCTGCTACCGAGCTCACATCTGAAATTAAAGTAACTAATGGATGATATGTGGTGCGTTCACGGAGCTTTTCAATTGCACGACGTTGACTGACACATAGAAGATAGAGTTGTATTGTCTTTCCATTGAACTAAAAGCCTTTCTCTGTGAGTGCAAGTAGTTGCTGCAGAGTGGAGGAAATACTGACACCCTGTGGTGTGGTGTGGTTATTGCACACAGATGTTTTAACAACTATTTTAACAAATCCCTCCAAATAAATAAGATTAGACTTGTTACGGATGCTCAAAGGTGGGTCAACGTGTGTCTTTCTCTGTTACAAAAAAAATTATGTTATTGTTAGATTAACCTCAGTAGAGCTGAAGTAGCAAGTTAGTAAAAAGATTAGTTCCTCTATGGTGAATGAATCTGCAATTATTTTGTTAAATTATAAACAAAGTGTTCCAGCAATGAATGCCAAACACATTGGCAAGTGGCGCTTTGATGCAGAAAACAGAATGTTTTTTTTTTAACAGTTCTTTGAACAAAACCACCAAATTAAAGTAATCGACCAGGGTTTTTAGAAGATTATGTGAGTGATAAATTGACAAAATCAAGAAAACTGACCAAAGTAACGATCATTTTGTGGAATAAAACTACTATTTGGTGAATGAAAATAAATTGAGGAGCGCCGAGAATAATCATTAATAATGGGTTGTAATCCTAATCTATCCAAAATAGCCCCTCTGACCTCACTTTCTTTATTTCTAGGGCTGTACTGGAGAAATGAGACCGCACAGAGTTAATTAATTTCTCAACTCAATATAATTGGGTTATAAACTGGTAACTATGAAAGTCGTAGGAAATTATTTTACACCATTTCCATACTTGCAGAACGAAGCAATTAACTAGCCCCTATCGCGGCGTATAGGTGCATCTGTATTGGTTTAAAAAGATTAGTCCAAACTAGTTGCGAAAAACTGTTTTATAACTTTTAATGAGGAACCCCTTACATTAGTCTCATTCAGTCCATGTGTTCATAGCTGCTACATACTGAAGCATAAGGAAGTAAATTTGCAGAAAGTGATGTTTAACTGATTTGATTATACTGGAATAATGTCAACATGCTCATAATTGGAACCGCAAACTCAGCGAAACCCAAAATCCACAAGCTTAGTTTAACAAATCTTCAAAAATAATATTTGACCAGTCACATCTTGTTCCTGCTCCAGAACGTGTTCAGCCAACCCCAGAGCTGCCATCGAGTGCGTTTGTGCATGTTTTTTTTTTTTTTTTTTTCTGGCTGAAATTTCGTACCAGCGGCTTTGAGTAAACACATCTCTGTATGTACATGTAACTGTCCATGTGATGGGATTGTGGGTATGAATGTCTGCTACGTACTTATCCCGCATGCAGTTCTTTTCCACCACCTGTTTTACTGAACGCTGAGCCCCTGAGACACAAGTCAACAAGAGGCGTTTGTTCCTAATTTGGTCCATTTTTTTTTTTTTCCTCCCCGAAAATGAGTATTTATATATTCACATCAGCGAGCCATAGGGGCTTTCCAGCAGAGATGATGGCAAGACATTAAACAAATCGTGTGTAACGAGGTGATCATAAAACACTACCCTGTGGTGTCCCACACAGACCTGTCATTATGGCAAAAAAAAAAACAACAAATACACACATACACAATTCTAGGACTATATGCAGACATGAAACACATCCTCACACACACACACACACACACACACACACACCCTTGTGATCTGCCCCCCCATGTATTTCTCTCCGTCTTCATAAAAGTCGAAGAATGTGCTGTTTATTTCTCAGTAGGCCGTCATGAACGTCTGGGAGAGAGCTCCATCGCCTCAGGATGAAATGTTTGATCGTTAGATTGTGATAATAAGAGGTTAACATTACACACTTTGCCTCAATTTATTTTCTACTTATTAATACCCCTTATTATTGCATTTGCCACCTACAGTACGCTCTCGTACACAGTTGTAGATGATGCGGGCCACACATGCATGTTGCATTCATGCGCAGTTAAAAAAAAAAGCTTTAAGGCTCTGCATGTTTATGTGTATTTCACGCATTATTTTTTTAATTCAGCAGCTACACTATATGACTTACAGATATAAACAACTTTTTTGTTGCTGAAAATGTTGCTTTTTTTGTCTTTCTGCCTGCCCGGGCACATCGCGCCACAATCGCGTCAACACACCCACCGCATCAACTGTTCTGGCTGTGCACACGTGCGTCCATGTGTTCCATGTGCATGTGCATGCACCATTCATAAATAAAAAGCCTCCATATTGCTAGGTGATGAGACTTTCCGTGTAATCCTTGGATTTAACAGTGGTCTCGTTGTTTATCTTTTGTAGGATCTTTCTTAGCTCCCAAACACATTTGCCAGGACAAGCAGAAAAATGTCTGCGCCGCAGCCATTGAGTCAGCTCCAACAAACAGCGGAGCCCCTGCTGAATGCCCAGGAGACGCAGTTCTGGCTGGACAAAGCGGTGGCTTGGGGCCAGGCGGACAGGCCCGACTCTCAGAAAGACACCTGCCTACACTTGAGCGGACTGAGGGATTTCCTTCAGCAACTTCTAACGCACATAAACAACATGGTGAGCAGATAGAGGAATGCTCTGAGATTTATGCTCATGACTAATTTGGATATTTATATATATATATATATATATATATATATATTTCCTACGTATGCATGTCCAGTCTGATTAAATATTCCATATCTGAGAGGCTGTTTCTGCACACATGACCTAAAGAAATGCATTGATTAATCATTTAGGCTGAGCAGCCAAGCAGATGTCTGATTAGCGAAACACTAAGTTAATTCACACATTAGCTAGTCTACAAGACGCGCCAAAAACATGCACACGCTCACTCTCGGCCCGAGCCAGGGCTCGAACAGTAAGTCCAGCGTTTGGTAGGGACTCGCTAACAGAAGCGCCTCTGTGCTGTGCAGAGGTTGTGCGTGTCTGGCTGGCAGCGCTGCAGCATTTGAGTCAGTCAGGTAACAGCCGCGTTGGGACTTCCAGCACTAACTTAATGTATCCCCATGTCAGGGCCAGCTGATTTGGAAATCTGCAGGGCTGATATCCTACCTGAGCGAACAACGCTCCGACCTGCCCACCTCTTATATTCTCAAACTGTCGTGTAACATCATCGTCTATATCTTGTGTCTGCATCAGCATCAAATTCTCCATGTTTGTCTGATGGTTGTATCTTTGACAGATGCATGTTTATCTCCTTTCTCCCGCTGTTCTCTTCTCTTTCTGTCTATTCTGTGTCCAACAAGCCAGCCTTAGACAGATTTATCCCTCTGTATTGTTATTGAGCTGTTCCTCTGTTGAACTTATAGGACTAGTACATTAGACTGATATAATATTGGAACTTGAATCAAATGTGGGCAAAAAGCTTGATCAGGACACCCTTGCTTTTTATAACCATTTTGTGCATATATAGTTTTCCTGTTAGTTTATACAACCACAGTAATGCTTCACTCTCCATATGTTTTACTGTAACACCCCGATAATAGTTACAGCGCCTCTGTCTGCCTTCTCTGGGCTTTGGCAACTACGCTTTTATAGATCATGCGCCGGCTTTTATGTTTCTTTTGTCTGTCTCCTTTTCTGTCAGCGTTACTCTCGGCATACGTCATGCAGAGGTGTCAGCGAGTGTAGAGTGATGAAGCGGATACAATGAAAGATAGAAAGAAAGAGAATGGTATAGCTTAATTGGGTCGAAATCCTTTTTACTGGCAGTGGGCTCATAAAAATACAGCTGAAGATAGCCTGCTTCTTGGCAGCGTTTTGCATCCTTTGATGACTTCACAACTTTACTGTGGCCTAAGATGAGAAATAGTCCTAGTTGTTGTTGTTGTTGTTAATTATTATACAGCACTACAGTTGCTGTGAATGGTGAAGGACTCTTTATGCTGTAATATCGGCTTTAAGTATGTCCCTTTGATCTCTTATAGAGATGGATCTGTCCCCTCAATAAGAAGTCGGTGCCATCAGACAGTTCACTCACCCCAACAGTTTAGCTAGGGTGACGATGTGTGAGTGCAACAAAGTTCACCACCAGTAGTTGGGTTTACATGGAGGCAAATATTTCGAGTACAATGGGTTTAGGAGTCGGGACAAATTTGGAACCGCTGGAAAACCTTAAAGACCGGCTGCTATAAGGCTAACACAATAGCAAAAGTGGACATGACCCCACAAACTTTCTGTATCCAGCTGTTCCTTTAATAATAAAAGTGTAAAAACAGACCTCCATCTTTGATCATTCACATGAAGTTTATATCGATCTGTGCTTGTCACACGTCTGTAAAGCGGCTGTTCCGATAAAATGTAGAGGTGCATGTAAACATAAGATCACCTCACATGTACAACAGTTGACCTGAACCCTTCATTTGGAATGATTTCAATCAGAATGAGAAAAAAAGTCTCCATGTAAACCTACAGCTGTATTATATTTTAACTGTTGGAAAAAAACTAAAAAACTGAATTGTAAAAATGACATTTGCCGTTTTATGAGCCGTTACATGACAGCGTTTTTCTTGGACAGTCTTGTTATCAACGTGCGGTTTCCAGGCAGGCAGCGGTCATTTTCGGAACGTCTCTGTAAAACCACACATTGACATTTGTAAGGATTAAACATCTGTAGATTAATTTGCTTCGGTGGGGTTTCTGGATCCAAGCTAGTATTGTCTTATTTAACCTCTCAACGGGAAAGCAAATGAGTCCATTTTCCCGAATGTCGGGGAAAAATGTTGTTAAGTGTTTTCATGTGCACCTGCTGTTTGTTGTCCAGCTTGTTGCTCTTTATTAATACGGCTGCTACACTACAGATGCAGCAGTACACTATCCTCGCAGGGAACCCTCTAAAGCTCTAAAGCGAGGCGGCCGGTGGGTGTATGTAGGGAACTGGACGACACATTCTAGTGTATATTTATGTGGTCGCCATAGTAACTTGTTAGGGGCTGATTGTGGCTTGGTGATGTCAGGGACAGAAGTGTTACCTCACTGTTCTCTTTATCGTTGTCTATAAACTTGTCCCATTTGGCTCTTTAGCTCGCACATAATCAGTCACTTCTGTCCGAGATTTTTTGCCACTAATCAAAACAAGATACACGGCCCTCCGTTTACGTTTACCGGTGACAACGCTGACGAGGCTCTGACGCCGCTGTTTTGTTTGCCCTGGTAGTCAGTGGTAATTACTTTGCTTTGCGATGTCTCATTCTTAACGGGCATTCCTGTAATCGCTAAGCACTGCGCCGTTTCTATTGTAAACTGGCATTCTTTCGCCGTCGCGTCAGCAGCGTAGACGGACGACCGATGGGAAGGCTGGCTACGAGAGCTACGTTTCAGACCACATCGGTGGTGGTGTGGGACATAATGGGGGTATTTAGAGAATTCCTCCTCTCTCCTTGGCCTATTACCGTTATGCTTCCCATTAATGGTGATGTCATCCGCTTGAGTGAGTCAAGTTAGTCTCCTTGACAGACTAATTGTCTTTTAAACACACAGGCCTAAAGCTGCCTTATTTATTTTTCTTTTTCAGTTTTCATTTTTCATGATTAGAATCAGAATCAGAATTACTTTATTGATCCCAAAGGGAAATTACTTTTTGTTACAGAAGCTCCTACACAAATACACATATCAATGTAGAATAAATATAAATATATATATATATATATATATATATATCTACAAAATACACATATCAATGTAGAATAAATATAAATATATATATATATATATAAAAAATATGTATGAGTACAATTCTGATTGAATATAGGGTGTTGCACAGTGGGAAATTATTGCACATTTATTATTATTATTGTATATTATCCTTGTTACTGCACAAGAAGGAATTATCCAACCAACTGATTAGTGTCTGACACCCAAAGTGAGGAGTTATACAGGTTGGCGGCCACAGGCAGGAATGATTTTCTGTGACGCTCTGTAGTGCAATCATGTGGTGCAGTCAGTCTGGTGCTGAAAGAACTCCTGTGTCTGACCAGCGCGTCATGGAGTGAATGATAAGGTACTTTGAAACCTCTGCTCTGCAAGTTTGCTGCATGAACAAAACATCATTGATTTAAATTTGCATAGAAACAACCTCTTTTTTTAAAAAAAATCTCATTATTTTTTGATTGTCTGTTAATATGGGTTCAGTAATAAGTAGATTTGCACATGCACAGAAATGTGATTCATGCACACATGTGCAGACTTGTAAAATTTAAGTAACACGTCACCTCTTTGATCCCAATGCAGTCATCATATCGTAATACTGTATAATGCTCGTTGTGGTTATAGATTAAATGCAGAAAAGGAATAAGATGGAAAAATATATAAAAAATTCTGTACTGCCCATTTACCTCAAATTACAAACTGAGGTCAGTTATTCTGCATCTGTTTCAGAAAGTTGGCGCGTCCTGCTCGGCCCTGGGACGGATGTAATAAACTGATGACAAACATACATGGTGTACTCGCAGCAAAATAAAAATGTGACTTGGGTTTAATACCAGTTGTTAATCCTCACATTCTTTTGAACTCTCGTCTTAAATAATTGGAGCGCACGTCCCTGTCAAGGTAAAATAAATGTAAAGGAGGCCGTGACTGGGTTGCTCCAGTTCTTTAAAGCAGCGTCTGCCATAGCTTAAAACCCTTCTGGGTGTTTTAATTGGCTGTGAGGTGAAATAAATCACATGGTCTGTTATTCGGAGCTGGATAAACAAGCGCAGACGAACACATACTAAAACCCTCCACCCGGTGCTCTGTTCTGCACGATGTTCTGTTTTCTGTATCTCTCACTGTTGACACTATGGAAGGAGTTGACATGACCATAACACAGGAAACACAGGTGATGCATGAGCAATGTACTATACACCTGTGGACATGTCTGTTACTCAGCTCAGCTCAGCTCCCTCGCTCATTAAGTGGAGTTGTGGCCCTTTGCGTCTTCTAATGTTTAGTGTTGTGGCACTGGGTTGCTAGGTTAAAGGGATGAAACAGGTGACAAGGTGTAAACATCTGTAATACAGTGAAACAAAACATATTTTATGTTTTGTATTGGCTGCACTTCCTTCATATTTTGGTCTGATTATATGCCAGGTGGAAAAAATATTATACACGGCCTTCCCAGATGCATTCGAAAATTAAAAACATGTACAGTATTAAATAAATTTTCCTTCTCTCTGTGGTTGTCTGTGTCTGTTTCCAAGAGCTCCACAACAGAAACAATGAAGAAGCTGCCCTTCTTAGGCCAGTTTTTGGGACGTCTCTGCTGGAACCCGTATGTCACTGTGGGCGGTGAGTTCACACTCTGGACGGCTTCCAGTCCATCAGTAGTGGCTTTAGGAACTACCAGGCAGGCAGATGTTATAATGATGGTAATGATTCTGACATGATTTGTAATGTGTTGTGTGGTGGTGTGTTGTCTGCAGATACAAGCAGAGAGCTGCTGCTCCGGTGTCTGTGGGGACTGTACTCGGATCATCCAAGCAATGCTGTGGAAAGAAAAGCCAACCAGTGGATACAGGTACAACTTATTAAATCTGAGAGTCATATACATAAAAAAACATATTATAAATTTCTTTCTCATTCACTCCATTTTGGTTTGTGCTGCACATTAACTATTTATTATCTGCACAACTTTTTTTTTTTTTTTTTTTGTAGCTCACTGAAATTCAATTTAGGAGAGTGTTAATGTGGGAGTAGGGTTCATAAATTATAGCAAGTCAAGTCATTTTTCAAACAAAGGATGCATAAAGGCAGGAAAAATTGTGAAAAGTAAAGCAGGGCTGGTGTTCATTTTATATGTTTTGATAACAGTTTCAGTGCAATGCTGCACTCTTGGTTAGAGATTGAACATTATGGATTCTTTAGGGTTGATACTGATATACATGATAAAAATGACTCAATGATAACAAATGTTAAAAGTCTCAAATCAACCAAAAACATAAACATTTTTGAACTCAAAGAATATTTAATGCTCTTATGCATACAAAATAAACAGTTAAAGAAAAGGTAGATCACAGGCATTTTCCACCTTCCAGCTGCACGCAGTCTGCTAGTGGGGCCTAGTGGGATAATGCATGGGCTACATTGGTCCACAGCTGCTCCAGCAGCACAGGGCCGACTGTGGATGTGTCTGTCTGTAAATAGGGCTGGCTTTTTTTTTCATGCATAATCACATGTTCTCGACATTTTCTACTAGAATAATCCCACACTGGTAGTAAGTAATAGGTTTGCATGACCCTGTCTGCTGATGTGTAAATCTGAGATCAGAGAGAGAGAAAAGAAAAAAAATATTAAATGATGAAATGAAGAAGTGGGGACAATTTCATTTATTTTGACACATTTATCCATATTTAAACATTTAAACTGCTATGTCTGCGACTGACTACCGTAATAATTGTAGTCTGCACGCAACATTTTTTTTCTCATTCCCCTGCTTTGTTTTTCAAACTTTTCTATTTTCACCACACCTCACAGTGACGCATTCGCACCATGCGTATTTAGAAGCGCTACATTGAAAATGGTCCATCTGAAACAGTGTCTCGTGGTGCAGCGTTCCAAACGTCGTGTAATCAATCAATCAATCAATGCTGGTGTGTTAAAAATTCATATTATAATGAAAAAAATAAACCAAAAACGGTATTTCGGTATGAACCGGTATACTGCCCATCCCTATGTGTAAATCTTTCCGGGAACCACAAATATCAGCCTGGACGATATATCGGTCGATCTCTAGTCATCGCACTTGATGAAATCTTTGTAACCTGAAATTGAAGACTTGACATAATAACAATAATAATAATAAGCTAAATGTTTAAATTTCACATGTTGCTGCAGATAAATCTTTTGTCAGTAGTAAGGAAGTGCTGTGTAGAGAGTCGATTTGCAGAAACAGCAGTCTGGTAAAAGACTAACGTTTTATAGATTATAAACAGTGTTTGAGTCATAGTTTAACATATCCTTGTTTCTGTCCTATGAACCTTGTGATTATTTTTCACTGTGGGAGCCTACTCATTAATCCTGCAGATGAAATATTTTATTTTACAAATGTTTCGGTTAGGCGAACATAAAACGACGACATAAAACAATTACACAATGCACAACTGGAAGTCATGCACACAAAGAGAAAAAAAACATGGCTGCCGAGGACACATTCAAAAGTTCACTCATTAGTTCACTTGATCTGAAATCATTTGATGGACTTTGTTAATCGAAGATGTGCAAACAATAACGATAACAATTATTGATTTTGTGTTAGTTGAGTTTAGTTGTATGAAACTGTATTTTCTTGTTATCATCCCTTAAATTGTCATCGTGTTCAGGCCTGATCTATTTGTTGTCTGTGTCCTTATTTGTTTTGGACAAACTTGACATACAGATTAGCTGGCGGTGACATACTTTTAACAAATATTTTTGAAAGAATCTCTCTTAGACTGCCTGTGGGCTGCTGAAGAGATTTTCTGTCTAATTTACTTTTAATAGGAGTTTGCTCGCCAGCTCTCTTGTCTTTCCTCTCCAATTGGACATGGGATGATGAATGAGATGAGACTGGGTCTGTTAGCCTAAAGCCTCTGTGCCCGAAACTGTAAAACATATTTTGAAAGCAAATTAAAGCTGACTGCTTTACTGCCTCTTGTCACCAGAAAAGGATCAGCCTTCACATTATAGAAAGCTGATCCTACTTACTGTGCGTTCTCAAGGCACGCACACAAAAGAGGGGAAAGAGAACAGAGGGAAGAAAACGTTCTGCAATTTTCAACTTTGAGAGGGTTCACACAGATGGCTTATGATAAACAATGTGGAACCTTCACATTTTTGCCAGATTAACTGTGTGTTTGTATTCTCCTGATTAATTTCTCATCTAATAAAACGTCGTGCTAATTAAAACAATGCCTTGAACGTAAACCTTGAATGTGCCAGATGGTCTTTGACCTGATACAAGACTGGGAAGGGGAGTGCACTCCGTCTGGCTGTAGGGTCTTTACAATGTAACGTATGTGCAAAATTAAACTTAGGTGTAACAGTTGGGATATAACGGCTTAATTGCATGTTTTTCAAATGATCTTTATTGAAATTATAAACATCTATTGTAACAGTATGAAGCTGAAATAATGATTTAATGAATCAATAAGAGGATCAAGAGACGATAACCGGTAGCTTTTTTTTTGATTTTTTAAAAAAAAAAGAAGAAAAAATCGAATCGATCAGTAGTCATTGATCTAGGAATTTAGTCAAGAGTGGAGGTTCCTTAATCTTCTGCTGTAGTGAACTGGGAAGACTAAACTATAAATTGAAAGATGTCACAGAGTTGGACTTCCTGTAATTGGATAGATAAAACAATTGTCCTATTTATCATGAGGCTCTGTAAATAATAATCATTAATCACTAGCTACAACAACACTCAGTACGTTTACAGGCACGTAAAAAAAAAAAAAGAATTATTGCCTTAATCTAACTTTAACTGGACAATTTAGGTGCATGTAACAATGTGACTTTGACTGAAATCTGAGTTCTTTGATTAAGTCACCCAGATAATGCGATTGGAAATCGATTTTCTCGAAGCACGAACCTTATCTGAACCATAAGTAGTGCACACATTGTGTATGAGATTAAAAAAGATGAACTATTATCCATCTTGTTGTTTGAAATGCCGGCCTGCCGCATTAACGACTCCAGATGTTCATTATTTGACGTATTAGGTCAATTGAAAAAAAGGGGGCCGTATTAACATGGTATTAACCTGCTGACAAGACATACAGTATATCGCCACCTACACTAACATGTTCTTGTTAGTTATTCGATTTTCTTGGTTGCATGTAAACTTGGACAAGGACCGCATTCAGAAAGAATTTAGAGCGTAGCTCAATTAAACTGTTAAATGTTTAAATTTTAAGGTTCGTGCTGTATTTTCAAGGATCGTTGTGCAGCCCTGACAGCTGTGGGGGGGGAGTTCATTGGGGCCATTTGCACTAAGACTGCATGCATGTATTCAGTGCTGCTGCGCTCGCAATGAAAAGTGTCCAAAACTGCAATAAACTTATAACCACCTCTGCAGCTTATCCTCATTGTCCCACTCTTGTTCCTCCGACTGAGATTCCACTTACCACAAATGACAGCAATGGCGGGAAGCACAAAAAAACCTTTTCACCACAACTCAGCCCATCAAGGAGGGAGGTGGGGGGAGGGAGGGGGGGGTTGGTTTTAAGACCAGAGATGGTCTGTCTCTGTGTCTCTGCCTGTGTCTGCGTTGTGTTGCGCTGCCTGTCCTGGAATGCAGAATGCAGCCTGTTTTCTGTTAGCCCTGTCTGATCTTGCTCCCCAACATTGTTTTCTTGCTGCCTCCATAATAAACTGAAGGTCTGGTGCTAAGTGGCATCCAATACTGTGTTTTATTTATTATTTTGTTTTAGGTTTTTCCAAGTGCTTGCACATGTTTTTAAGCATTTGTTCAAATACATGTGGTTTTCTGCTACTGCATATGTTTGTCGCTTAATGTATTTTCCCTCATTAAATTATCATAGTGCGCCGAGTATTTTGCCTTTTCTGCCATTTTCTTTTTTTTTTTTCACCTTATCCCCTCCTTTCTGCGCGTCTCCTCTCCACATCTGAGTGTTTGGTGAATTCTGTGTACAGCCGCACACAGTAGCTGCAGGCGATATCAGAGAGTCATTAAGTCAATTGGTCTTTTTCTCAACATCCTGTAGCAGCAGAGGGACCACACAATGCTGCAGCAACATGGCGTGATCTCGGAGGAGATGACGGATAAGTGAAGCATGGGAGTCCAATATTAGAGGGCCACATGATGAACTGTTTGATAGCTCGATCTTTGATGTGTGTCTTTAGTGACTCAAACAGGGTGAACCACAGGTAGGCCCTGGAGCCGCTGTGGCTGCTTTATAATTTTGAAACCTATTTCTGACTATTTGCTGACATTGGCTGCTGTTCTTTGTGTTTTTATTTGAAGATGAAAGCAGCTTTGACACAATAACACGTAGACATCTCTTCCTTATTGACTGAAACCATCCTTTATATTTCTTCCTTCCAAGTTGAAGGTTTTCACCTCAGTGGAGAATTCACTTACTATTTCTCACATTGTTTTGCTGTACATAGAGAGTTACGTAGAGGCTGCCAATAGCCAAGAGAAGTGACATCTCCACATCTCCACACTAGGAGTAGACACAAACACTGGGCTGACATATGAACTGAATAGTTATAGTGTTAAAAATCTTCTGATCTGCTTTTAAACAAATACAAATGTTTTTCATTAATTTTATTCATAATGTTCAGGCAAATCTAAGCAGAGTTTAAGACTTGGATTTAATCTCCAGAGACCCTGCGTCCTCATATGGGGACGTTAAGTTTGACATTTGTGGCATATTATTCTAATTAATTTAAACTTTTATCCTCATAAGTTGATACTAGTTGTTGTAAAAACATGACAGTGGGAATTTCAGCAGATTCATTCTACAGACGATCACAAAAGTGGACAAAACCTCATCAAATTTTACAGTTGAAACTTTATGCTTATTAACTTTTCTTGTTTAATATGACACACAATAGTAACAAGCTATAACTTCTATCTATCTATCTATCTATCTATCTATCTATCTATCTATCTATCTATCTATCTATCTATCTATCTATCTATCTATCTATCTATCTATCTATCTATCTGACATGAAAATTACCATTTTGTTACATATTGGTGACTTTATTATAATATTGAGTGAAATAATCCCCGTGTCCACACATGAGGACATAATTTTTTCCCAAAAACTACTTCCTGTTCAAAGACAAAGCTTAGAGTTTATACTTTTTAGTGCCTACTAATCCTAAATAAAGAGAAATGGAGAAATTAAAAATGCATACCAAACAAAAGCTCAGGTCTTAGGAGGTTAAACAAAAGCTACATCCCACTCATAAACTGCTGTTTGCATCAGTGTTATTTTTTAGTCATAGTCAAAACCTTTCAGTGTCGAGTGACTTGATGTAAAATTCATCATTTTACTGAAGTTTATATGAATTTATGGAAACAGTTATGGAAAATGACTTTTCTTCTTTAATTGCAGTTTCCTTTGTTCATGTTTCAACACACTAGGCGCTAGTTTAAGCACTCTTGCTTCTAACTTTACAATGTTCTACATTCAGCCTATCCCTCATTTCATCTTCCCTTTTCTGTTTTGACTGTCTGATGCTATACTTCAGCCTTTTGTCGGTTTTGGGAGAATTCAATCATGGCTCGGTAATTGTTAACAGACACCCATCAAAAACAGCCCAAGTCTTTGCCTTGTGCATTTTTCTACATCCTCTGTTTTAATTTTAGATTTATGGAGGGATAATTTCTATGGCAGCAGCATGTCCGTGTCCCCAGAGCCAACCCAGTTGCTGCTTTCTGTGAAAGAAAGAAAGATGACTTTTGACCTAAACTATTTGCCATCCATGTATCCTTTTGCCCTTCATCCCATTCCTTTGGAGACCACACCCTTTCTCCAAATACAGCCATCAGTGCAGCGCGTTCCCAGTGCGACCGTGACATTTCTTCTAACCAGCCGTCCTTCCCTCGCCGTCGCCCCCCCCACCCCCCCCACCCCAGCACCACTGTGCCTCCTTTACCGAGGGTGGGATAAATGTGATTGGTTTTTTATGCACTCAGTGTGCAGGGTTTGAAGGCTCTCAGATGGTAGTGATTGGGGTTGTTTTGTGAGACTATGTGGAGGGTAAGCATCTTAGCGTGCTGTAGAGCCCGGCCAAAGAAACCACACAGCTCCACCAACATCACTGCAGCACTCCTCTGCCTTGAATTTGGATTTTTTTTCCCCCTTCATATTGTGCCTCTCCCACTCTCATTTTCTCCTCATCTTTTGTTTAGCCCCATTTACGTGGAGTTTGAGCGTGATTTGTACTTCTACAACAGTGAATGTTTCTGTGTTTTTGGTTCGTCCCAGTTGTAAAACCAGATGTGCGCTGAAGATGTGAGGACTTGGCTGTTTCTGTTGGATCCCACTCTCCGGCTTGTACCACCGATTCAGCTTGGTGGTCGAAAGGGAGAGGATCGTCTCTATGGTTTTAAATCAACTCATGATGGTTTAAAGCACTTGTCAAACATTCGGTACATTAATCACGAGACCACTGAATGCTGTGTGGCAGCTTTTTAGGTTTTAGATTTTGCCAACACTAAAAGTAAAACAAGTCAACGTGTCTCAACTGTTCCCGTGCCCCCACATATTTATTTAATTTTCTGACAAAAATCATCAGCTCTTTTGTTCTCGAATCCCTCCTGTAACATTTTGACATTATGAGTATTTCTTTTCCTCTCTTTGTTCCTTCATCATAAACAGTTTTTACACAGACCAGAATCAACTGAGTTTATTACTCTGGTTTATCAGTGTATGATGAGGCCCCCCCACCTTTTTTTTTTTTATAAAAAAAAAAAGCTTGTTAAACACCAAGACCCTCTGTAACGAAGAATGCTCATATGCTGTCCATACATTCTCCCTTACTGGAATACCTTTTCTCCACTCATGTGGTTCAAATGATGTGACGCCAACACAGTCATCCTATGTTCCAGTAACTCATTAGCTTTGATGTTATGGATCGTGGGGTTTTTCGGGCAGATTGTTTCAAAGCCTTGTCCACTCTGCTAGAGATACGGTACATGTAAAGTCATAATACTCTGCTGTGCGCTGTGTTGCATGCCTCCTCACAGAAACTGTTGCGCCAGCTTGCCACAGAAGATGATGACGCTGCAGCACAGGCTTTAATGAAGCATATAGGTGCACCAGATAAAGAGTATCACCTCGAAGTCTTAAAGAAGGTAGCGTCTCTTTCACTGTGTTTCACTCTGCTGGTTTAATACGTGAATATAATTATGTCTGTATCTAATTTGTTTTTTCCTGAAATTCAGATGGTGACAAAGCTACAGGAAAATATCGGGAAAAGCTGCAGCTTTCCTAGCACCATCAATCAGAGGTTAGCATAAATCACACTAGAAACTAGTGCTGCAATGATTAGTTTGGTAATTAAGTAATTGGCTGATTATTTTGTTGACTGATTTGTTTTGGTTCATAAAAAGTCAAGATAATTGATCATCGGTTTCCCAGAGAAGATTGTGTCTTCATATGTTTTGTTTTGTCCAACCAACAGACTGAAACCCCAAAATATTTACTCAGCAGTGATTGATAACAGAGAAAAGCAGCAAATGTTCCATAATCAGTTATCAAAATAGTAACGGATTAATCATCTCGATTGTTGCTGCTCTAGTAGACACTGCCTCGAGCAACAGATTGGCTTACACAACATTATAAATTAGCTTGTACAGTGGGAAGCAATATATCTATATCTATATCCATCTATATCTGTCTGTCCATATGCATATATGCACCACTGAATGCTGTATATTCAAATCTTTAGACTATTTAAATGTAAACTACTCTGTGCAGGTGTGCATGTGACACCATTCTGGCTACATCAGAGGCTTGTGTCCCCCTCGTCACCTGTCCCGAGGCTTCCTCTCTCATCGATGCGTTGCTACAGCGACCGGTGACTTGTGTCAGAGATGGTCTTAGTGAGGACTTCCTGGATGCTCTGAGCTCTGCCTGCGCCAGGTAAGGGAACAGGCGTGGAGCTTCTTTTAGACCGAGGCTGCGTTCATAATCACTCTTGGCTTACAATACTACTGCGTTTGTTTTTCACCAGTGTCCAAATGAGTGTGAAATGTATGCACTATATATTGCCCTCCAGCATTCCCACAGTGAAATGACCCATGGATGTACGCTACGTTCTGCTAACATTCCCACAATGGCACTCGTTGCATTTTACAGTTGTGTGACCCTACAGCTGTTGGTGATGATGTAAAAAATGATGATAGGTGTCCAAAATCTCAATTTACTAGTCACGAGAGAGCGAACTGTTGAGTCTCTGTGGCCTATAGGGAATAGTGAATGAGTGAAGACTTACACAGGAAACATTCTTCTTACAGCCAGAGTTTATCACTGGAGGAGCAGGCCTTAATCTCTCTGTGGTGTCACAGCCTGTCCAGCCTGGAGGAGGCAGTGCTCAGTCTGCTGGAATCTGTTACCAACACAGGGTCAACGCCTCACAAGCTAGAGCTACAAGTAGCGCAGTCACTGCTGGTGGGTAATATCTATTTTATTATCTGTATATTTTGTTGTGAGATTGTGCGGAATCACAACCTAACCTCATATCATTCTAACCTTTTTGGGAAATAAAACTCATATTTAGGTAAGTTGAATGCTGTTAATGGACATTTTGGAGCTCATGCGTGACCTTGGTCTCTTTTGGAAGCCAAGCCTCGGAAGTTTCAGAATCACTCTCAATGGTATTGTTCTTAAGTAATGAAAGTTGGCACACAGTTAAAAAAAAATAAGAACCACTTGGGTTTTGATTTTGAGCAAATGTGTTGGTTGAATCCTATAATGACTTTTATCAATGACATCATAAGAAAGATACATAATTTAAGCAGCAGTTACTCTGATTGGTTCAAAAAGCTGCTGCTGTCCCATATACGACCGTATACGGATGTTAAAGTGTTAAACAGGATAAAGTCCTTTGTTACAGTCTAGGGCTGCAGTTAAAGATGGTTCTTGTAACGTTTTAGACAGAAAAACCCAGATGAACTGTGAATCCACGGTAGCATTCAGTCTAAATTATTTCATTTACAGTGATGTAAAAGAGAAACTCGACATAAATCCGCGGATTAATCCTAAGAAATAGCAACACATTTGGCATTGTTACTCGCTGATTAATGTTTCCTAAAACATTGAGTTAATTGATAGGATAATTAATTCATGGATTTGGATGCTATATAAAGGAAATATCAGATTGTGTCTGAGTGGATCCCATGAGAAACTATCATGACGACCCATATCAAGCCAAAAGTCCAGAGCATACTGTACTGTGTTTGGAGAGCTGAAATTCCTACCGTTCACCTGTGACACTGTTGAATAGCTAGAAGTGGGCTTGTTTTCTGTTGACAGTGTTCAAGATGAATCTGTAGCATATTTTGCCATTGTACTCTGGCATTTCTGTCCCGTTTCACTGCTGCGTGAATTGGCATCGTTTGAGACCGTTGATGAATGGGTGATATACAGCTGCTGTTAAATGAGTTTATTATTTACACAGTTTGACTCATCTGCCCTGAATTATGGAGGCCCACATCAGAAATCGTTGCACACTCCATATGTGTTTAGCTCCACTTTGAACTGCTTTGTAAACTGTGAAACCAAAGCATTTGAATATGAAGCATTTTTATTATGAACTACCGAGGTGTATTGTTTTCATGTGCAGAGCTCTTGGAAACGTTCCGTTGTGTCTTCATCCGCTGTTTTTGTCTGGCTAACTTACACCATTTGGCTTTGCTCTACATACATCTCACATAATCTGTCGATCTCTAAACCGCGTCTCACATCATTTGGCTTTACTGTACTGGGTAAGTACTGAACTCTCCGTCACTTGAGTCCTTGGCTACTCCTCAGTTTATATAATCCAGAATCAAGCCTGGTTCAGACGTAACGAGTTATTTTTGATTTATAGATTGTTATAGCTTGTTATTGAAGATAATGTCGTCATTACTAAGATGCAGTCGGAAAATACCAGCAGTGAGTTGTGTTCTTTTAATAACAAAGGGTGCTATTTATCCAACAAGTGTTTGACGAATTAGTGGGGCGGATGTGAAAAGTAAAGATTATAGTAAAATAATTAACAAAACTCTGAAATGGGATTCAGTAACACGCCAGAATCCAGACCTAGCGCGAAGGTAGACGTGTCTCCTGCGTTTTGTTTGAGTCAAACATCTCAATCCAGCAATAAATGACCTGGGTGCTTTTCAGAACGGTATCCCGTTACTGAATTACTGATTGCATTTGCCTTTGGTAGCTATGAATGGTAGTGGAACAACAGCTTACCTTCCATTTTTGCTCCAGTTAACATAGGTAAAGTTTGTCAGTTGTGTTGCTCTTGTTTTCCCAGAGTGATGGTCCACTGGAGCCGTGTACATAACGGGGAAGGAATGCACAGTTTCTCAGTTTTAGAACTCAAAAATGAAGATAGATTTGGACACGCTGGTGCACATGTTATATGGATTACTAACACTGCATGTACAAATAATGCCTGTCTGTTGATTGAACCTGTTTCCACCATCTTGAGTTTGTAGGAGGATTTCTGTAAACAGTCGAACTAGCTCTGTGTATATATACAGTGCGTGCGTAAGACAAAGAGGAAATCTGTTTATTTCTCTGTCCTGTCATGGACCAATAATTGTACGGAAATGTTTTGGAACTTCTGGGAAAATAAGTAAAGACTTTTCTTTTTTCTTTTTTCCTGGAGTTGTTTTTTTTAATTTATTTACTTTTTTTTACATGTGGACGTATTGATGTAAGGCCAGGGGGCCCACGCTTTTGCATGCAACATCCATTTCTGATTGACCTCTGGTTTTATCGCTTTACTAGTTCGCATGTATTTATGCAAAGCCTCACACAAAGGCCTTCAGTGGCCACGCTTTTGTTTATGATATTACATCTGGTATAGTGTGTCTGTCGTTAAGAGGGTGGGAGGCGGACGTTTAAGTTTCACTTAGCCTTGAGGTTGTTTGGATGTCAGACGTGCGTTTTCGTACAAGTGTCCGTGCAGTGCACTCTGTTGGGACGCACGTGCGCGGGGGCACATAACGTGAGGCGTGTAAGCAGACTGGCTCGCCTCTCTCCTCGCCTCCCTTTTCGCTCACTTGTTTAAACTACAATCAAAAATGGGAAACATGAAATTAGGTTCGCATTCCTCATTTTGGCTCACCCCCCTCCGCTCCCGTGATCCAGTGAGAAACGCAAGCCCAATAACAATAAACAGTCACTTCCTGGGCCCAACTGCCAAAAACAGGATGTTTGTTGCGTGCTGTAATTGACCCTCCTTGAAGTGTTAGTGGTAAGGTATAGAGGAGGATGCTAAAAAAACCCATCTGTTTTCACTAGGGGCAACCACGACAGTTCACATGCATGCATGCAAGCTGGCATGCAACCCTGACATGCAGATGTACACTGTTATGCATAAACCGTTTGCCAACATATTTCTGATGCCCACGCAGTTACATGTAAAGCCCAATTTGTTTGATTAATGGACTTTTCTGGACAAAGAGTGAAACAGACGAGAATAAAGAGGATTAAAACGCTCGCTTTCTATTTTATGACAATGTAATGACACCATATAAACACTTGGTGGGGCTGTTTGTTCTTACTCTGACCGTAATTGTTGTGCCAACTCAAGCATGCCCAGTGGAAGGGGAAATGCCCTTTATAACACCATATTGTAACTTATTGGTACATATTCATAAGTCAATCATATTTGACACCAACATTAAACTACATTTTCAACTACTACAGCTTTTAAATAGGCTGTGAGGAAATTAAATGGATCATCTTCCTAGTATCTGCTTCTCTTCTTAATATTCCCACTACTGTGTCACCCTGCAGGAGTAAGGCCTGTAAGCCAGACAACATGTGATCCTCCTATAGCGAACCACATGTCCTTATATAATAAGTTGGGCGGAGGGAGTGGGTAATTAGGGGCTAGAAGATATGAACAGTACAGCTGCTAAATGTTTGCGCTGGGGCGTTTTAGAATGTGTTAAATCTAAAACACATGATGAGTATGCATTAAGAGGAGATGAGAAAGTGAGTAAAGGGGGGGAGTGTGGAGGTAGGGCTAACAGAATGGTAAACTGATGAGTTTAATGGGGAAAGATTGAGAACAGGGCCGGAGGTTTTTAGACGATGCAACAGTGACACCCGGTGACCAGTACTTTGGGAAAACTCGAGCATTGCTCGTAGATAAACTTCGTCATCATATGTTCATTATCATTATTTCCTGTGGCTTCTAGATTTGTTTTATTGGATGTTTGCATCTATAAAGCATATTAATGTTTGTTTTTGTCTTTCAGCCCAAGGCTTGTGCTCAGCACTGCTCGATGTTCTTGGTTGCAAATGACATCTTCAGGTGAGTGCCGTCTTGTGGCGTCAAGGTGAATCTGATGTGTGTGTGTTTAAGTGGGTTTTTCTGCATTTATTTGCTGCTAATGGACCATAATTGTGTGTGTCTGTGTCTTTGTGCTTGTGTCTCTGCCAGGTCTGTCCTTAAACAAGCTGAAGGAAATGAGTCCGTTAAATCTCTTATCCAAACCTTTACCAGGTGTTTCATGAGGGAACTGGCGCTGCTGCAGCCTCAGGTGGGCTTTTTCATTTTAACAACAGAGCCACATGACCTACAAACTACAAATTTGTGTTTTTCTCATTGGTTAACTGATTCATGAAAATTCCAATTGTAATTACCCAAAGTGCAATGTTTTTTTCAATTTTGCTTGGACAATAATTTCAACTATTTACCTGTTTCCCTATTATCAGACTTGCTGCTGATGCATGTACACTATTCAGGCATAACAATATGACCACCTTCATAATGTTGTGTAGGTCTCACTTGTGCCTACAAAACAGACACAAGGGAGACTCATCAGAGAATGGACATGGTTCTTCAGAGGGCGTTCTGTGGTGTCTGGCAACAGGGAGTTGTGGATGTAGTGAATATGGAGGCCAGGTCAACACCTTTATCATGTTTTTTTGATTTGTTCCCAAACTGTTTTTGTGTGACTGTGTCAGGCTGCATTCTGCTGGGGTGGCTTCTGCCATCATGGAGTGTCTTTGTTATGGGGTGGGGGTGACTGGTCTGGTCTAGGTGGGTGCTACATGTCTAAGAAACATCTACACTAATGCCAAGTCCAAAGGTGTCCCAGCAGAACACTGAATTATCACAAGATGGTCAATGTTATTTACTTCTCCTGAAGTCATAATGGTCATAATGTTATGACTGGTCAGTGTAAGTCTTTGGACTTAGACTCTTTAGACTTACAATAATATTTTCAGCTATTGTTTCTTGGAGACAAAATAAAACCCTTTGTTTTCTTGTCTCAACCTCTCTCTTTTGCATCGGTTGCAGCTCGGTTTTCAGGTAATCACAAACAGCAGAGACATTACACTATCATGTATAACCACAGCTGTCTTCAATCGGGATGCTGAAGTTTTAATGACACTATTATTAAAACAACCATTTTCATCTTTAGTATTTAATGCCAAAGAAGACTTCACCAACTATAACAAGTTCTGAGCCTTATAACAGATGTCCACTGACTCTTATTCAACATCTCTTCTGGAAAGCAAACAGTGGTTAATACTTTAATGCAGAAGTAGAAGATACATACACACACACACACACAAACACAATGAGCACTTACCTCCCCTCTGTGCGCAGAATCACTTAACTTTTGATGAATCCTCCACACCATTATCACTTGTCTCCAACTGGGAGCCTGCCGCTCGCACCACCGGCACCACAGTTCACAGCTCGGCTTCGCAAACAAAAAATGCAAATCATCAGATTGCAGGTAATAACTTTGCACAGACAGATCACCTGCAGTGTCTGGAAAGCACTACACGGATGTGTTGATATGAACTTTTTCTACCTTTTTTTAATACTGCACTGATCCCACAAGGGGAAATGATCTCTCTGCATTTTGACCATCCAGTCATTCACACAGTAGCGTTTACGGTCGGAGCAATTTGGAGGTTAGGTGCTTGCTCTCAAGCCACCTCAGCCATGGACTTCTCAGCCCCCGGCTCCCACACTTACGTGTCAGCCATTGCTGTCACATGGCTAGAAAACAGATGTGTTACTCTGTGAGTGTGATATTTTATCTGCTGTTCAGCTCCATGAGAACGGTTTATTCCCTTTCGCCTCAATAATCCACTAGATGGCAGTGCTGCAGCACGTTTACAGCGCCCTCTGTTTTAATGACCGTTGTCACAACGCACTAAATGATACCTATTATACGCAACATTACACATTAGCACCTACTGTATCACCATTACACAGCCTCCCATTCAAAACGTCATTTTTCAGGCTTTCGAGCTCACTGAGCTATGGGTTGAAGGTATGTGTGATTTACATTGATGAGACTTGGGGAAAAATTGTGCTTTGTGTTGTTTCAGGCGATGAGCGTTTCCATGAAGGCCTTCTTCCCACAGTCGCCTCAGAGTCTGCTGACTCCCCTCATTACTTTGCCGTCAGGTGAGTGAGAGGACACACTTGTGCTCTGCGTGTCTAGCTTTGAACATGTCCGTGACACCGTGCACAAAAACTGGTATTGTGAGTGGTTGGATATTCTTTAACGGTGTGTAAACAGTTTTCCTGCAGTAGGCTGAATGGGCTACTGTGTTTCTTGCCGTTGCCGATCGATAAAGTTAGTTAATAACTGTGTTTTATGTGCCTGATGTTAGAAATGAAAGTTGACATGATGTGGAAAGGAAGTTGAGATTGTCAAAAATGAGCGTCATTACTTTTCTGAAATCTATAATAGTTTTAATAAGTAAAAGGTTTAGTTCAAGCTGCTTTTATTTTGAGCAACTGAAACCGTTGCTCATGTTACAGAAACACGCTCTGCTGTTTTTAATTTTATTTTTCTCATATGAGTACAATCTGTGTTATCTATGCTGAGCATGCATTACTGTATTGTTGTATGGGAATCCTTAGCATTGAAGAGGTGCACACTAGGTGAGTGCAGGAGCACAACAGAGTGGTGCTTATCAGCGTGAGCCCAGGCCAGCCTGTAGGCAGGAATGATTTACATGAATTGAGCCATTTAGGGACACACTGGAGCCCAGCCAGAACTCAGAGTTAATTATTACTGTGTGTGTGTGTGTGCGTGTGTGTGCAGTGAAGGGCAATTTTTCACCAGGGACTGAAAGGAAGCGGTTCCGTGATAAGTAGAAGGTTTGAGGTTTTATCATGATTCGTGCCCCCTCCTCTTAAAAAAAAGTCATAAATTAAGGTTTAGCAGTGCTTTGTTAAAGCACAGCCGAGGAGGGATGGGGAGACCTGGATCACGATCAAGCGTGTGAAATATTTGCTTAAATTTGTGACTCGACCTGTTTCAGTTAGTGTAAAAGTTGGGCTGTGACAGGAGATCTGTTTTCCAGAATGTGGCACGTGACAAATACCGTTGTGGCCCCCTAACACTTAAAGTAATTGCTGGAAAACAGGAGAAAGTAATTGCACTTGATCCCGTTCTGCTTGGAATTTATGTGTACCTTACACTTGGAGTGTTGTTTACATGCCACGTTGACTTATGTTAGTCTTTAGTAACTTTACATTCTGCTTACGACTTTCATTTGGAAGCATTTTGCAGCTTAACATCAAAATAGTTTTCCTTAATTGCTGGTAGTTAGATGAGAAGACTGATACTGCTCCCATGTTTGGACAGTAAATCTGAAGTTACTGCCTGCAGCTGGGTTAGCTTAGCTTAACATAAAGACGAGGAACAGGAGGAAACGTGTGCCTTGGCTTTGTCCAACGGTACTGTAAGAAAAATCAGCAGTTACTGATTAACACATTATATCTAAGTTGTTTAAAATGTCAAACAGTATTTCATTTTAACTTTATTTTCACATCAGAACAGGAAAACGGTTGCTAAGTTAATGAAAACATAACTAGCAAACCTTTTTTTTGTACAAATATAACAGTATCCATTTTCTTATCTGACTTTTGAAAAGGAATTTCCAACTGTAACATTGACTCGTTAGCTACTGCTGAATCTTAATTTTAAGTACTGGCCGATTGTAATCATCATGTTTGTATATTTAAATCTCTTCTTGCAGAAATGTCTCAGGAGGCTTGGAAAAGTCACCTGAACTGGCTCAGCAGCTCATTACAGAGAGTGACAGAGGGTGAAGAGGAGGGAGCGATAGATAGCAGAAGCACCCGGTAAGAGTAACAAGAAAGGCTGTTAATGTGTATCTGCTTCTACCACCCTACTAAATGCTTGTGTGGTATCCTCATTGCGATTAGCTGCCGTTCAAGGACTGTTTAGTTGGATATTTTCTCCTTGCATCACAGCAGCAGAGGTCCTGGAGCACTGCGCAGCTCATGCAAGCACTCATTAGAGGCTATTAGCTCGGGAAAGAGAGAACTGTGGAGAAAGCAAATGTTGGAAACCCTGATATGCATGTGAAAAAGGAGACAAGAAAAAAAAAAAGAGTAAAAAGATACCATATTAGCATTAAATAGAGATAAGTAGAGAGTGAGTGGCCTTGGTTGGACAGATTTTGGAGAAGAAAAGGATAGGGATAAAAAGCAGAGCACCCTTGATGTACTAGAGATGGAGACGATGGACTGGATCCCCTACAGCTGCGGTTTTTAACAGGGCCCATTATCCCCACTACTGCACCAGTCTGGAGCTCCATGCAAAATTCCCAAAACATTGTTTCGAGCCAGCGGTGGGAAAGTACTGAGTTGTGTTGCTCCAAGCGGAGTTTCGGCTGCCAAAGCCCTGCAGAGGGCTACTGCTGTTCGTACTTCGAAGCCAAAAGAAAAAAAAAAGGGAGATGAGGATGAGAGCTCTAATGATGGTATTAGGGAAATGCAAGACAGAGATCTTTATTGCTCTTCTAACTTCAAATCATTTTGGCTGTTGCAGCTGTGTAGCTGTGTTTATTGTGTTGCCGCTCTGTCCAAATCTCATTTTATCTAGCGATCTTTCTTTCTCTTATCCATTTTACTGCACTCCGTGACACTCCGTGACATGTTTCTTCGTCTCTCTCCGTCTCCCTTATGCTTTCTTTTCCTTTAGGGGTGCAACTAATAATCATTTTTATTAACTTTTATTCCGTGGTCTGGGTGAATAATCCATTCAGATTAGCTTAAGGGTGTTCATTAACTCCAGATAAAGGACACCTACAAAGTAGTTCCAGTGCAACCGTCTGTCTGTCTGGTTTCAAATTAATACTCTGGCTTATCCAGGATGTAAAGTATGTAACCATAGCAACATGGACACAGTCAAAGCCTAAATTTACAATTTACTGTGTCACATGAATAAGATAACACCTATATATCTGATTACTACAGTATATCTGCAGCAGACAGGACACGAAGCCTACCATTTGTTTGTGAAAAAGTTTTTTATTGACACAGGGAATAGCAAAGACAACTACTTAGTCTTTTTAAACACACCAAAGTCACTAGCTTTAAAACGTTACCCTTCTCTCTAATCGCAATAGGGTTCTATGAGTTGGGGGAACTAGCTATGAACAGTCATGGGTTTGTACGACATGGAAATCTTATGGGATGGTAATGATTATTCGTATCAGTCAACCCCTCTGATGTTACTTGGGAAACCTTGGGCTTGCAGAATGCCCTTCAAGGTCTCCATTTTCAGAACTTAATGGACCCCTCAGGGAACATCACTTACTTAATGTGCCAGTTAATTGTCTTTATCTATAAAATTATTTCATTTTATAAACAGTCAAAAATATTGAAAAATGTCTCTCACCATTTCCCACAACTGTTAAGAAACAATTAGATGCTTAAATGTTTACAACGCTTGTCTTCCTTTGATTACCTGTATGTATCTGTATCAGTGGGCCATGAGGATGAGACTTATATTATTACAGCTCTTCAGATTTATTAATAAAGCTAGTGTCATGTAAATAACCACAAACAGCTTGTTTTTTGTTTTTTTTTCACAGCACAACCAGATCGTTTTGTAATAACAGTGGTTTCCTTTTTATAGACGGCGTGTTTGGACTGCAGCTTGGGTGTAAATTGCTGCGCTGACAATTATCAGTTGTATTTTTAAACAGTAGTTCGGGCAGGAAATGAAGGTGGAAGACAGAGTTGCACATATTCTCACATGTAGCTTGGAAAAACTGAGACTGAAACGGGTGAAGCGCCAGGCTATAAAGCAACTAGTTCAGACCACCCAAAATCTCCTGAGTTTACAGATATTAAAACCTGTTTATAGCCCTGTTGGCCTAGTGGCCTTGGGTACTTGCAACATAATGCCGTGTTTGTAACCCACCAGACTTTTTATGTAAAAAAAAAAACAAAAACAAACTTCAAGGCATACTTATTTGGTTCATCAGCCACATGTTGCATCTTTTGCCACGTACATAGTTTAGTTGTTACCGAGCATTAAATCAAATTGTTTTATTTATTTTTTTGTTTTTTTTTCCCGGTGATCTGTAGCATCATTTTTCTCTGCACTTCCACTTTAGTAGCACTCAAAAAAAAAAAAACAAACAAACAAATGAAACCCAGTTGCTGCCTTCTGCCAGTAGTGTTGAGTGTTGTTTGTCCTCCTGTCCTCTAGGGGGCACGACAAAGTGTTTGAGGCCTGGTTCCTGCTGGTTGAGTGTGGCCACTGGGTGCAGGTGGCTGTCCAGCTGCTGGTCACATCAGGGCCTGAGGACTGTGGCCCTCTCCTGAGGCTGCTGACCTTTTACCACCACCCCACCAACAGGTGGCACCACAGGGCTTTACAGCTGGTAAGAATTTATTAAGTTTATTTCATGTTTCCCTTTTTAGCAAAGAAATGGCCAAACTATTCTGTGAGGCTGCCACATTTGTACTCCCAAAAATATATGTACTATCAAATAACTTGGGTGATTTGAATTTATAACACTCGCGACCCTCTTAATAGCCAAATTTACACTAAGGTGGTTCCCATCAGTTGTGCTTAATGTTAGCATGCTAACATGCTAAACTAAGATGGTGAACGTGACATTATCACTGTCAGAGAAGCTACTTGTTGCGTTGTAAGTTCTTTATTTTGAAATCTGACTTGATATCTTAAGTTTAATTATTGGTCTTGCGTTAACAACACTGCTGGTCCTGAAGTTTAGGCATAAAATCTCAGGTAGCCTGTCGACAGCAGGTGCATTGCTATCAACTGCCTCAGAGCCAACACAGAGAAAGAATATTAACACGTTAAAGAATAAATTATGGATGACCCCTATCTGAGAGGGGGAGAGTGAGACAGTGGTGAATAGAGGGAGAGTGAGATCGAGGATGGAAGGGGAGCGGGGTGAAAAGGGGCAGATGTAGTATTGATTTCTCGGTGAGTGTCTGGCCAGCTGGCCTGAGTTTGGTCTCTGTCTCCTCTCATAACCCTGCAAGTCTCGCTGCTGTCGCCACCGTCTCCCCCATTACAATTATGCGTTCTTCTAACAGCAGGTCGTCTTCCTTTATCAATTGTGAATTACTTATACATCATGTTTTATTAGATTGATATTTATTTAAGCCTGGAGAGGCTCCAGCCAACCCGCTTCCCTCTAGAGGACAAATGGTTATAGAAGATGAGATTTATTTATGAATGACAATTAAGTATCTATGTGCTTGTTTATTAAACTTCATTGACAATAAATGTGTTATAAGCAGCGGTTCTCACAAGAATCTGTCTTTGTTCCGTAATTCACACGGTTTTTCTTTTTAAATTTATCTCCAGGTACGTGCCAAAGAAGTGTGGGACCACCTCAGCTGTCTTTTCTCGCGTATACGTCGTCCTCTTCCCGCTGACCGCCTGCAGTCACTGGCCACTCTGCTGTCACCACCACCACCACCGCCTCAGCAGCCAGCCCTCGCTCCATCATTCACCCTCAACCTCCTGGTTAATTTTGCTGTTTTCTGTCAAATACCACTGAGTGCCTCAACAGAGATTTTGCAGACGGTGAGAAAATGGTTTCTTTTCCCTTCGAAATCTTTTTTTTTTTTTTCCTCCACACATCCCTCAATTTACTAGTCCTGCACATTGTGACTATATTTTGTTCCGCTTTGAAATAAGTGATTGTCCCTTCTATTCACGTTGGAAGCAGCAGAGCAGCATTTGCAAAAAGAATCGTTTTATCACGCTAGCGTCCTCAGGTTCAGTCGGTAGACGTTTAAACTTCCTCGCCAGGTTTTTATGTGTTGGTTTAAAAGTTCACACTCAAAATGGACTGCATTTCCATTCTGGTTTCCTACCTAAACAGCTTTCCAGCTGTTTCATTCCCCCATTCATATATACACACACGCTCATTACCCCTATAAAAATAAATAAAATATGATTAATCTTGATCCTAACAAAACTATTTCACTCCCAGGTCCATGTAATACAAATATTTTAAGAGTGTGGTAAGTGCATGAAATGTTCCATTAAATCAGAAAAAACGTGTGTTTAGACTATTATGCTTTTAAAATAGAAAGTTCACAAAAAACAACAAACCAAAGCCTTTGTTGTATTTTTGCATACATATTAATCAGCAAAATGTTGTCCCATATACAGCCCAGTTCAAATTGTGGCTCTAATTTAGATTTCACATGAATTATCTGGTGTGCTGCTGAATTTTGATAGAAGAATATATCAAAAATGATCACAAGTTCACTTTGTTTTTCTAATGGTGCCTGTGAGACAGGTTTCGGGCTCTGTCACTGGGATATAGCGTTTTGTCTTTGTGTGTGTCAGTCCAGGTGGTGGATGAGTCTGGTCTGTTTGACGAAGCAGCGTGTGCTCTCAGCTCACTGGAGCTCAGACTAAACGAAGGAAACTGCTTACCAAGCGATGGAGTTCATCTCAGGATCAAGGAACTTCAAAACACAATAACACATATGCAGTCAGCACCAAGTCCTGCTGCGATCTAAGCCACCCGCCCACCCACACACTCACACACACATTCACACGCACACGCATTCCAAAATGGATGAGACAGGTATGTGACCCACGCATACGCACAATAATGAACTCACACAGGCGTGAGTTCGCCTTCTCATGGGTTTTCCAAAGCATGTTTGCAGAATGACAAACAGGCATGCTGTTGTGCTGATATGCTGCGGTACAATGACAGGAGTGTGTCAAAACAACACAGCGAAGACAGATTATATGGGGAGGCTACAATTACACGCACGCATAACACAACTACAAGGCCCACAAGGACACTTGAGCAGTGACAGATCACGCTGCAAAGAAGCAGCAGCTTGTACAACGTGTCAGAGTCCTCCCACTCATATAATTGCCTCGCACTATAAATCCTTGGGGCTTACACATGCTGACTGTGGGACGTAGGTTTGATGTAAAAGAAAGGCTCAGAAACATATTCTGACAGCACTGAATGTATGATAAAATGTAAATAATTAATGTCAGTACTTCCTGTATGCACATTTTCTTTTCTATACTTCATTGATGCCAAATGTAAACTCCTTTTGTCCTTTTGATTATATGGGGATATTCAGAATTTTGTACACATATGATTTGCAAATTAGTTTTTCGCATGGAAAATGTGGGATAAACGTTGGAGAAATTATTGGAGTGTCCTTCCTTTTTTTGTCACAGCCTATGAATTGTTCTTGATTGAGACATAAACCAATCAGGATAGGATTGAGCCTGTGGATCAGGCTTGTTCCAATGCATCCCACTTGATCAGTTTGGGATCTTGTGAATTTGGAGGCCATGTCAACACCTTGTGATGTTTTTCATGTTCACGTTTGAGTTGTTCCTACTGGAGATGTCAGTTGCCATCAAATAGCGTGGTCGGATGGGGGATGGTTGGTTCCTTCAGATGGGTTGAGTTAATGTTTAACATAAAACAGAAATGTGATTTCTGAGAACTGCTGTCATCTGTCAAAGAAGGACGCAAGGAAAAAATGCAAATCTCCTTCCTCCCACCATCTGACAAGACTTAGATATATATGGTTCTTTATGATCAGTAGTTATTGCAGTCAACACCAATACCTGACTTCTCAGAGGGAAAACTGAAGTGTAGAGTCACATAATACATCGTTTGTGTTAGTACAGAAACCCAACCTGTGAACAAAGGACGTACTAAATAGTTTTCCTTCACCAATCCAATTTATTTCATTAATGCAAATGTAGACGATACAACAATCTGACACAATCTACTTCTTAAAAGAAAATGGCATACGAAAATAAAACAAATAACTCCACCATTTAAACAAATGACCTGAGAACTGTCCAGTTTCGACCTGAGTGTAGTCATTTGTTTAAAAAAAATTACTCACCTGAAAGTATTTCTAGTCTAAACTATTATGAATCAGGTCGTGACTTTAGACTAAACAGACATGAACTCACACCTACACAAACAGGCACTACCTTAAACACAGCAGGTTCTCAAACATGGCTGCAGGTGCAGTGACGTTATCCATCAACTGCCTCGTTTCACATTTTTCCATCGCATTTTAAAAAATTGGTGCAGTGATGTCATTTTTCTCGTCTTACGCGCCGTGACCGTGTAGCCGACCACGCCGTCTCCCCGCCAACAGCTTGTACAGTGGTCCACACACCGGCTATTTCTTTAGACTCCACTGAACAGAACTGCTGTGCTCTAAGTCTTGCCAGTTGGCCTTGACTGTAGAGTATGTAAGGCAGCCTTCTGGTGTTCACACTGCTGAGCGATTCTGCAGCATCCCAGAGGAAAAAAGAAAAGGGAGGTGAGCGCTGGACCCCTCGTAAGCCCTCTGTGCCAAACTCCTGTCATCTCTGTTTGTAGTCACCAACCTGGAAGAGAATGAAGAGTATGTACAGGCTGAAGCGTGTTACAGAGCATTTGGTAGAAGTTCACAATCATCTAACTGTTGTCATCTAGCTGCTATAACACAAAAATGACAAATAGTCCAGTGTGAAGTTAGCTGGACGAAAACGCAGAGCTTTTTGAGGTAGATGAAAAGATTTGACAGCAAAAGGTGGTTTCAAACAAAGAACAAAAAGCCGGAACCAACATTTGCCTTGGCTCCACAATTATTTTATATTTAAATGAGCTTAAGCTGTACTCAACTGACTTCTGACTGTAGAACGTGATTCAGAAACTATTTGTAAATGGCTCCTAGATTCTGTTTTGTTTCTCATGGCCGCCAGAGACTGTAAATTCATAGAACCCAGAAGTATAGTTCATAGAACCGAAGTTACATTGATAACTACTCCATCTCTACTGTAATTCCTGGTTGGTGTACTGTTGAAAGTACTGAGACAACGACCGGACACTGACTTGCTCAATCGGCTTCAATTGGAAAGAGCTTAAGTAGAATTGACGCTCATTTATATTTTAAAGTCCTGAAAGATAGCTTCAGTTGTTGACTGCAAAAAAAAAAAAAAAAATGTTGACATTAAATTCAACTCCAGTCCAAAATTCTAAATTTCCATTTTATCATCTTAGGAAATGGACAAATCATCAAAACATCAACTATTATTCACCAGCAAATCGTTTCAGAGATGGACACGTTGACAGCTGAAACTGCATTGAAACGCTCTTGTGAAATATAGTGCAGTTCATCTGAAACCAGAGCACCCGCTGTGTGACAAATCTGGGACCTCCACAGATGTGATCATTTATCAAATCACATGAATAAAAAAAAAAAAAAAAAAATGAGGATAGCTCAGCACTTGTTTTTTTTTTTTTTTTTTTTTTTTTTTTTAAAGAGAGACCTCTTGGTTTGATGATGAGACGACCGAACTCCTGTTCCTGCTGAACTGAGCCAGTGGTTCTGTAGGACTGATTATCAGCTCAGTAGGCACAGGAGGCCAAGCCCAAATCTCTGTTCTCTCTTTCTTGTGGAGTGCTCATTGTGAATGTGTTTATTTTTTCTTTAAGTGGCGTCATTAATAAAGCAGAAACCAATGTCAACTTAGGCAGCATGTCGGACGGCGTTCCTTCCCTTCGCCAAACCCACAAGAAACCACAGTACTGCAGGTTCATTGAAGCCATTAAGACTGATAGACTTCACTGGCTGATGAAAGGTGTGCTTGACACTGGTGTAACCTTTTCACCACAGCCTCACCAGATCTGTCCAAAATTTTATACTTTACGATAATTTAGGGGTCGGATCTCTATTATAATCCATCAAAATCACATTCCTCCACCTTCTGTGACAAACACCCAACGTTACTCTAAATTGCAAAAGTTGCCAATGTATACTTTGGAACCGACTCCAGTGCCACAGCTTCTAGAAATATACTTAAAGAGACAATCAATCAGAGTTTAACATGCATGAAGAGAAGATGATGTGCGCCGAATAAGTTTATTTTCGGTTACTTTACACAATGTTGCTTTGTCCTTTGATGTGCAGAGTACCATTTCCCTCCCATTAGAGTGTAATAAATCACCTTTTAGAAACGGGCTCTGATGGCAATTCCTCTCTTTTACAGGCCTTTGATGGTCATTACTCTTTTAACAGGCCCTAAATATAGGTCTAAAAATGGCAGGCTCCACATGGCCCTCATTTCTAATTCACACATCTGTCCTCGTTTAGTCGCCATTTTGTCGTCGTGAATGTGTAGAGCGCCATAATACCTCCTCTCGGCTCCTATTCTAATTGCTCGGGGAAAAAAAAGGACTGACCCGTTTTAAAATACATTTTCAGCCATCTGTCACTGTTTTGATTAGGGACCAGTCGGTCTGGAACAGTATAGATTTGCATTACAATTAGCTAGTTAGAAAGTGGATTCTGGCAGACTACCGTCATGTTATAGCGGGAGTTGCACAGTAAGTTAGCGGGGGTCAGTATTTAAAACTTTAGGGTCTCAGTCATGCACGATTAATTCTTTGCGCATAGTCCAGCTGTAGATACCAACAGCTGGGACGTTAGCCGACGAATGCACTTGGCAGGAATTAGTTTCTCTGAGAAACTTTGTGTTCGGCAGGGTGATGCAAATGGAGGTTGTTGCGCAGCAGCTCCAAAACAAATCCATTTCTTGCAGAATGTGAAATAAATTTATGGATTTTTTGCGCTGACAGCAGGCACTCCGAAAATGCAGCCTCGGATGATAAACTTGCCTGTATTGCTTTACCTTTTGTTTGCATTGTGTTTGTGTTAAATCTTATCAGGACTAACTGGGGAACCGTGTCACTGTTCTCTCTGTTGAGCTTCAAACAAAGCATGCGGCGTAACCCAAACGAGAATTCCTGCTTTTCATGTTCAGCGGGTGTTTTACAGGAGCACACCTTTTTCTTTCTTCTGTCTGAGACCAATTGAGGCTTACACCGATCAGGCATAACATTATGACCACCTTCCTAATATTGTTTCCTTGTGCCCCCACAAACAATTGTGAGTCATCAGAAAATGGACATGGGCCTTCAGAACCCTCGACAGATTGTTGTTAGTGGGGGCCTTTGGGTGCTATGGGTTGAGTGGAGGGGCCTCGGTGGATGAGGCTTGTTCCAGTGCATCCCGCAAATACTTGATCTGTTTGGGATCTAGTGAATTTGGAAGCCAGGTCGACACTTCTTTTTCATGTTTTCCAAGTTGTTCCTAAAGTGTTTTTGTCTGTGTGCCTGTGTCAAGCTGCATCCTGGGAGCATCATTGCTATGGTGAGGGGGGTGCCTGGTCTGGTCTAGGTGGGTGGTACATGTTTAAGTAACATCCATATGAATGCCCGGTCCAAAAATGTCCTAGAAGAACATATTATTTACTCGTCCTGTCAGTGGTTTTAATGTTATGGCTGATGGGTCACACATTCAGTCTGCTCCAGAAACACGTAATTGTCCCAGTGAAGTGAAACTCGCACCTCATTCATAAAAGGACCTTGAAACTGTTATCAAAATCTCAGCTACGTTTCCCCTCCCAGTCTGAAAATGTGTCAGAGTTCACCCGTTTGGCGAGCCTCTGTGTCTTGGTTTCCTCAGGCTGAGATTAGATCAAAAATCAATACATATAAGGCAGGGATGCTCGGGCAGCAATTTTCACTGCCAAAGTGTTTTTAAGTTTCAAGCCCGAGGCATTTTTAGTACTTAAAAGGATGCTTTTTGAGAACTGATTTTATCTTGACCCTGTCAGACTTTTTTTTTTTTCCTCTCCTGCCTGAGAGGTGGATGATAAAGCTGGATACAGTACCTCTCTTTTATCTGTTGGGCCGATGTGAAGCAACAGCATTCGGCCGGGTAATTAGCTTAGCATAGAGTATAAAATACAGGAAAGGAAAGCTAATCGGATCTTGTTTAAACGACGCAGAAACCAGAAGGGGCTCCAAGGAAGTGCATTTACTCTCCAGGTTTTTGTTCTTATTGTTGGTTCATCGGGGTGCTGGTAGTCGCATTTAGTTTATCTAATTCTATTTGTATCATTTCTAGTCTATTCCCCAGTTTCTAGCCTCTGCCCAGAGTCAAGCTAAGTGGCTTCAGGGTTCACAGAAGTTTCAATCCCCCACATCTATGTTTGGGGCAACATGAGGCATCTCTAAAAGTGTCAAAGTAATTCCATAAAAAAAAAAAAAAAAGCTCAAATTTGGTTTAAAAGTTGCAGTTCGATGGGCGTCTGACGCTCAGGGTAAGCTCAAGAAGGCCTATAAGGGGTATTAAAAGAAGCTAGAAAGCCTTCAACATCTTCTCTCGCATTTATTTTATGCCACATATCTGTGACCAGACTGCCCCGAAGCAAGTATAGTTATATACTGCTGGTTTTCTTCCATACTCTCCGATACTGGTTGGTAAAAGGACTGCGATGAAGAGGGCGACGCAGTCCCAGGATTGATGAAATATCCGTCGGCAGCATTAAGCAGAGCCCGGGTCTCCCCAGGCCTCATTAGTACCGCAAGTACGGTCTTTTCTCCTGAGATACCTGGCTCTCACCTTCGCTAGAGATACGCGCCGCGCAACCGCCATCGTCTGTAGGATTGTGTTTCATGCTACGTAGCCAAAAGGAGACAGAAGCAGAGGGGTGGAAGTACAGAGCAGAGAGGGAAGATGAAAGGAAGAGGAATGGAAAAAAAAGAAATTAAAAAAAAAAAAAGGCAGGAGAGCGTGGCGCTCATTAGTAGCGTTGCGCAGCGAGGAGGCTCGGGTGTTTAATTCTTCTGAGTGAGAGTCTCAGTGGAAAGTTTAACAGACGTGCAAGAGGAGAGGTACTTGGACTGAACCGAGGAGGGAAAAACTGAAATGAGAGAATGAAAAAAAAAGAAGATGCAGGACAGTCAATTACATAGTGAGATAACATCGAGGAAAGGTGGGGTGGGGGGTGGGGTGGGGGGTTCTTTGAGTGAAATGTACACATAATGAAAAGACATTAGATAACCCCTGAAGCAGGGAAAGTGAGGCTCAAAAACTGCACGCACACACTTCTTTTCCGTCTTTCTTTCCCGCCCATGCACTGTCTCCCTTTTGTCTGCTCGTCTGGGTCATGCTCTCCTCAGGTGCAGAACTTAGCCACTGTGAACAAAGAGGAAATCAATCACTGTTCACCAATCAGCTAAGCTCTGTGTCTGGCTGGAGAGAGGATACGGAAAGAAGAAGAAAAAAAAAAAAAAAAAACCTGTCTCTGTGG
Organism: Mugil cephalus; assembly: GCF_022458985.1. NCBI lineage: Eukaryota > Metazoa > Chordata > Actinopteri > Mugiliformes > Mugilidae > Mugil > Mugil cephalus. The sequence continues at coordinate 10,226,458 of NC_061777.1, forward strand.
ACTGACACGTACACACTTGACGCGCGCTCGCACGAAAACACCCACGATGATGAGCCCCCTCATCGTCCCTTTTTTCCCCACCTCTCCACACTTCCAAAATCACCGGCTCCTCAAACACAATCACACGCACCCTTAGGTAATCATGTCTTCTTAAGTTTTAAGTTTCCGAGGGACGAGTAAGTGAGAGTGTGTCTGTGTGTGTGTGTGTGTGTGTGTGTATAGGAGGGGCTGTGGTTGCCATAGCAGCCGGCTGGGTCAGAGCTGTGTGGTAATCCCTGGCAATGTGATTTTTATCATAAGTCACAAATCAGCACGCCAGGAACCCTCACAGCCCAGACATGAAAGAACAAGATCGTCTCTCCTTTTTTCCTCTGCCTGCATCCTCACATTGTCCACTCCACCGCTAACCTGGAACACCCATAAAACAAAAAAAAAAAAAAAAAAGGAAATATTCTAACTTTCTCTGCTCTCGCTCCTATGTTTTTCCCTACCCTGCTGCCACGAAAGACCAGACCTGTAGATCCTCGCCCCGCTTCACCCTTACACTATTTCCTTGGTTACCCCTCTCCTCGTCTCCCTTTCGCTACGCTCGGCTAACCCGGCGATATGCCCCTCATTAAGCGGATCAAGAGGGATTCCAGAGGCATGTACCGGGAGAGGGGGGGAAGAAAAGAACGAGGGAGTCAGCCAGGAGGGTAGAAAGGGGAGTGAGAGGAAAAAAAAGAAAAAAAAAGACATGGAGAGACCACCCTTCTCTTTTAAAGCGTTGTGCTTTTTAGGTTTAAAAACACAGAGCGGGGAGTGCGCTTTGACAGACATGTTGTTTTCAGTTAAAACCCTCTCTCAGCCCGCCCGCCTCAGCCTAATCCCCCTGTGCTGTGGTCGGTGAGGGTGTAAGAGGGTACAGGGAGGACTCTTCTACTTAAAAAAAAAAAAAAAAGGAGAGGACGACGGGGGGGGGGGGGGGGGATGAACACAAACTGAGCACTAAAACATAAATCCATTTCCCCACAGTGCAATATGAAAAAGCAGCGGGGAGGACTGTTCATCCATCATTTTAATTGGAGAGAGATCTGGACCTGAGCTCAGATGACCACCGTGATCCACTGATGTTTACAGGGGCCTGTTTGGGTCGCTCCGAAGGGAAGCAATGGTAAAAGTTGGGGGAATTAATCTCTAAATGTCTCACGTCTTCTTCTCCGCCGCTCCTGTACTTGTGTCGAGACCCTGCAGGGAGGTGCACCGAGGGAAGGTGACACTACATCTAAAGGCACAGGCTGATAAACCTGCGATACATATGTGTGTGTGTGTGCGCGCATCCGAGAGATTTATCAGGACTGAGCCAGACGCCGAACGCTTGTCGAGAAAGCCTTTGCGCAAATGCATAAAGCTGCCTCGGTGTGTGTGTGTGTGTGTGTGTGTGTGTGTGTGTGTGTGTGTGTGTGTGTGTGTGTGTGTGTGTGTCTGAAGATAAAAGCCTGTCTTGTCGCGGCCTAAAAAAGGATTTAGTGCAGTAAGTCACTCAGGTTGATAGTAGGACTAGTATTTAGCAGCGCGTCATGACGCAGGCCCGTGTTGACCAAGGTCGCAGACGTCTTCCTTGACCTCTGCAACCGGAGACGATCAACAAACACGGCTGACTTCAGGAGTCAGAATGAAAATGTGGGACATAATAGACATGTTTTAGCAGCATTTTCGATGTAGTTTAAGAAAAGGCCTTGAGAATCTATTTTCTTGAACTCTCTGACAGCATACTATTTCTACATTAATGAGTTCACGTCAGATATTGTGTTCTTTCTGGTTAGCCCGGGGGCAAAGTTCTATTAGAAGAAATTATGTAAATAATTTACATTTACCACTCGAATGTGATCAATATAATAGCCAGATTTCGATGACAGATGTGGGGTTGTTTGCTACAAGAAGCCTAGAAGCCAAGCTGAATTTCCCCTTCCAATTCATTGTAGTGGGGGGAATGTGGGCTTGGAGTTTAGAATTCGTTATGTCTAGCGAAGGTTAGATCATTTGATGGACTGAAGAGTGTCGTCGACGTAGTCATGAATGTCATCCGTTGCCAACGAAGTGGGCGTCTGTTGTAAAATATACTGACAGTAATTAAGAGATTTGTCGAGACGCACGTGTCCATTGATCTGATTAGTTGTAGGACAATTGTGTGCAGAGACCAAAAGTGAAGTCTCCGTGGTTACGGCCGTTGAGTGGCAAAAACTGACAGTTGAGCATTGAGATGAGCAGCATTAGTTTGAATCACAGGCTTTAATGGTGTCTAATATTTTTTTAGACACTGCCAGATAAGTTTGTGGATGTTTGGTGTAGTTATGGCCGACAGTAACTATTTCAGTTCCAACAATAAATAACAATAAAACAACAAATGGAATATTTGCGATCACTCTTCGTCATTCTTTTAACGTCTGGTCGGACGCTACAGTATTGTATAACTAATATTACTTCTCAGTAAAGCTCTTAGTGTTAGCATCTTTTATTTAGCTACATTTATCATAACTGAAACTACCTGAGGCTAATCCACTTTTCCAAATCCACACTAGTTCGTGTCGAGTCAGGTCGTCCTTAATTTGATCTGACAATCCACATTTTTCCAGGTCTTGCTGTATTTACTGCTACATTTCTCCATGTTTTTGCTACTCAGTGGGCGTAGCCCCGGACGACAGTGACGTCTATTCATATCCTCTATTCTAAAAACGACCCATTTTATTATGTTTTATTGACCTTTGGACCGTCAAGGAGACAAAAACACCAATTGTTTTGTCATTTCACTACACAATGAATTCAAATTATGAAGTAACCGAATGAATGAAATCAATAAAAAACATTGACAAAGGAGAATTTTCTTCTCCTTTAACTCTGACTGCAGCCAGTGACCTATTGATGCCTGACAAGCGTCAATGACCTCAAGTGAATTTGTCTTCCCGTCTTTCATTTATCTGTTTCCTGTCAAACACAACAAATAAGGCAAAAGTGGTGAACCCAGTTTTCCCATTTAAAAAACAAACAAAAAAAACATTTAAAAACAAGTTGAACTACATAAGCAGGTAGAATTTGAGACTGTGGTTCCTATACTCACATTGTCAAGATCCATTTAATTGCCCGCTCCCATTATTCAAAGGTTAACGTCGGTAATAGCGGGACTGGTATGAAAAGATCTGCAGCCTCAAAGGGACCTGTCTTCACTCCGGTCCTCCCTTCCGCTCTTTCTCTTCTTCTCTCCAAACCATAAATTTCCCCCTCTCCTTCATTTACTGTCAGACCAATAAACCCCCTCACTGTTCCAAGTCATCCAAAGGGCCGGCCCTCGACAGTTGTGGTTATGCGTACGCTCACGCAGACACACAGGAGGAATTCCAGGGTCAACAGTATAAAAGTCACTCCACATCGAGCAGAGACCTCACGAGCCCCTCCGAAAATGCTCGCTGACCCGGCCTCTCTCCCTCTTTCTTTCTTTCTTTCTTTCTTTTTGCATTCTCTCGCTCGTTTGTTTGAGGAACACATTCCCAAATTCCTCCTCTGACAAACACATCCTGACGGCGCTGATGTGAAACCACGGAAAAGCCGTTCCGAGTCTACAAACACACACACACACATGTGCTTACACACTCGTGGGGACGCACACTCAATGGGCTCAGGAAAGAATGTGCAGAATAGGTAGCCAAGTGACTCAAGTGGGGACTGTTCGCTGGGGCGGATGCAATCAGGATCAGTTCGACACAAAGTTCCCTTCAGCGCACGCCATTTCAGACTGAAAGGTCACGTAACAGCAACTTCAGAGCAATAATAAATCTTCAAGTTTATTGGATATTTTTATATATATATATTTTTAATTTTCCCCCACAAATTTAAATTTCTTTAAATACACATTAACATGAATCTAACATATTTTAGTAAAGGGATAAATGAAGGCAGAAGACGTTATCTTTAAGTCCATACGGAGCGCCACACTACACCTGTCAATCTAAGCCTCCTGCACATAATAGGACCCGCCCCTATAGCTGCTCAGCCAATCACGAGAGCCTATTCAGTCCCCCCGGGTAAAATTGGAGAGGCGTGCTACAAAATTAGCAGAAATGGATCGGTTTGTCACTTGAACAAAGAATAGAAATAAAAAAATTAATATTTGAACCTGTGTATTGTTTGAGTACCTTAATACTGAATGCAGAATGATAACAATCATGTGTAAGAATTAGATGACACAATATTTGAGGATTAGTTCAGCTATACACCAAACTTTTGCTAGTCGTCGTGTTAAAAACTGAGCTGCAAAATGAAAATGTATTTCTGTTTACAGACTTTCATCCTATATTCGGCACCGAGCCACTAAATCTATAATGAGACAAACAAGGAAAAAAAAACGTGTTAAAACGTGAGCCGACCGAGACGGGAGACTAAACCAATGCAGCACATTTCTACACCGATAAAGAACTGAAAATGAAGCTTCACCTCCAGCGTCAGAGCACCATCTCCTCCACCACTCCACGTGCCGATTGGTCCATTTCTTGCCGGACTAATGAGAGGCAGCGACGAGCCAGAGCCTGCTGCTCGGCGTCCTCCTGAACCATCAGCTCCCCGTACAGATAAACACCCATGGCCTGGAACACACATTAGTTCATGTCTTATTTTCTCTCGGGAGGTTTTTTTTTTCTCCTTCTTCTTCTTATTTAAACAAGGACAAATGTTCCAACAGTTGTGTGTATTTACTTGGTCGTGAATCAGAAAGTTCTCCACGTCTCCGTATGCCTGAGCGTACGCATGCTTGACCACCAGCTCACACCAGCGATGACGGACCTGGAAACACAAAAACAGATGGAAAAAATGCATATTTCCACGCACAGACCCAAGAAAGTATAGAATTAGGCTTTAAGACCTTATCGAGATGCCCAATTTCTCACTAAACAAATGGAAGCTGTGCCGACTTCTATAAACCTTTGCTATAAATCAGTCACTCGACACCACAAAATGGTGTTAATGGTTCTTTTTTATTTATTTGTTCTTTAACAAGCTGCCATTTTGAATGACATTTTACCATAATGCCAGCTGCCAGCGGGCTCGCACGCAAATGTGAACAAGTCTCCTTTCGGTAACAAAAGACAAACAGCTCATGTGACAAGCTGACAGCAGAATAGATGAGATTCATCCAGAATCAGAGGATTAGCTTCGTTTTAGAAAGAAAATAGTTTGTGTCTTTAAGTTTCGTTTAAAATCTCATTCGGAGGTGTGTGTGTGTGCGTGTGTGTGATTTTTTTTTTCTTTTTCTTTACTGTATGTGTGCGCGTGTGTGTTTGTGCGTAAGCTAATGCTTGGCCTTTCTCCCGAAGGATCAATAGGAGCTCTGTTGCCGCGGTTACAGGAGAGATCAGAGACTGGCTCTGTCCCTGCCTCAACCATCATCCTTCATCATCTGCTACGAGCGTGCACGCGAGCGCGGACACGCCGTGAGCGCGGACGGGGATACACTCGAGTGGAGGAGACGGATGGAGGATGATATAAGAGACAGAAGAGCAATAAAAAAAAAAGAGGGAAAACCAGATGAAAAATCTTTCAAAGCACGGTTACTACCATCTCCGTTGGCTTTTTCTTCTTTTTTTTTTAAAGATGTTTCTCAGTAACTGTCTTGACACACTCAAGATAATAAACTAGTCCCTCGGAGGGGACGGTGACCGACCGTGGGATTTTTGCGGATTGATTCTTCTAGAGCACAAATATTCATCTGGAGGTGGCACGTCTAGAAAGGAGTGTACCAGAGTGCTTATTTAAAGCAGCCTCGGTCTCAATGGGAGTTCCTGCGATTCATGCAACATAAGAGCAACACATTTAAAACCTCACGTTGACTCTGCAGCCGGCTAAATAAACACGAGCTTCGTTTGCCTCAGAAGAGCTTCGCCTGTTGGTCTTCCGTTTATTTCCAGCTTTATTCTGGGAGGACCAGACGTTAATAAAAAACATGCAAAAAGCAAATCCCGATCTCGTGTGTGTGTGTGTGTGTGTTCACCAGCGTGTACAGTATGCGTGCCCTCTAGTGTCAGCCGTGCCCTTCTGGCTCGCGTAGCCCCGGCAGCTGTTCCCTGTGCTGGGTCACATTCCTGGGGAGAGCCCTGGGGCAAAGCAGCTGCCTGGTGCACCTCTCCTTACCCCTGCCCCCCCTCTTTTTTTTTTTTTTTTTACTTTTGTTTCCTCTCGCTGGGCCCCATCCCTTCTGACAGCACATGCAATTACACAGTGAAATTCCTTCATTTATTACTGCGCTCCCACCCCTCCATCGTCGCCCTCTGCCACTCACACACAACTGTTTCGCAAGTACTTTGTGTGTGTCTGTGTGTGTGTGTGTGTGTGTGTGTGTGTGTGTGTGTGTGTGTGTGTGTGTGTGTGTGTGTGTGTGTGTGTGTACACATCTCCTGCAGTCAGAATTATGAGGTGAAGATGGTAGCCTGGACACGTCCAAATACTATATATTAGCTTATTTCTGACAATGAGATTATCTGTTTGATAATTATGAAGCTACTCCCAGGAAACTCTAGCTGGTTGGACGTTGTTCAAAGGTTTTCGTTTCATCTCGTACCCACCTCTGTCATCCACTTCCTTTTTACCTAAAATAAATAACTTCATGCTGAGTTCAAAAGTAAAGGTTCTCCTTTCGTAATTCTGCAGTTTTTTTATAATCGATGTTTTAATTGAGCATTTGAGTTCGTTCTGAGCGTAATAAGGAAGTAATAAAACGGCTGTCACGTGAACATTTTAGACCATTACGGTGGCCGCATTCAGTAAACAAATCCAATATGGCGGCCAATATGGATTCGGATAGTACCTGTTGATTACATGAAGTAAAAAGTACGTAGAACATAGGTCTTCAACAGGGGGTCGGCGACCCTTAGGGGGTCCGCAAAATCTTTGGTTGATTAGACATTTTTATATATATATTTTAAATTTCCCCGGCAATTTTAAATTCTCCAAATACACATTAACATGAATCCAATATATTTTAGTAAAGGGATAAATGGAAACAGAAGATGTTCATTCACTGTCTAAGCCTCCTGTACACAGTCGGCCCCGCCCCTACAGCTGCTCAGCCAATCACGAGAGCCTATCAGTCCCCCAGGTGAAATCGGAAAGCAGAATGGATCGGTTTGTCACTTGAACTACTGCTGCTAAGCCAATCACGAGGCCGCGTATTACACGGCGACTCTGTCAGGTATGTTTATTATTTATGGGAGTTGCGGCACCATACTGTTGCACATTTGAAATTTAAAAATTTTTTTAATAAATGTAATATTTGAACATGTGTATTATTTGAATAACTTAATACTGAATGCAAAGCAATGATAATAATGTGTATATATATATATAAGAAGCACTAGGCCGAGTTTAATATAGATCACATATACAGGGGTTCCCTACCTAATCTCTCATTAGTTTGGAGCTGAAGACCCCTGACGTAAGTGGGAACAAGATTAATTTTCCAGGCGTATTTTCTTAATTGTCAAGAATGGAAATAAGCAAATTTCCCACAATGTCAAACCACCCCTTTCTTGCAATCTTACATCTGTACTCCACTACCCAATCTAAATGCAGCATTACTGCTTCCTTATCTAGTTTGCCCAGTGGCACCTATTAGGCCTGGAAGGGATTTCCTTCCCTGTGAGCCTTCCCGTTTTCTTTTCTTTTTTTTCTCTTTTTTTTTTTTGTATTTGGACAAAGGTTTCTCACTATTTTCTGTTTCCAGTCTGCAAAGCCCTCTGAGATTGTCATTTTGATTTAAGCACACAAATAAACTTCAGATGACTCCTTTTTTTTTTCTTCCAGTCTTTAGTTTATTCTAACCAAATCCTTTTCCCTTTTGTTCTGCTGTCTCTGCTCCACACGTCCCCGCTTCTCGAAGTGGTCCATTCACTGGAGCAAAGCTAACCTGAGCGGCATGCTCGCACAATAAGGCCTGTGTGGCCGGCCGACAGATGGCCCTCGACGCGAGCCGCACGTGCATGTGCGCGCACGCGCTCAGCGTCTCATATCACATGGGGCTCATATGAAAAGGAAGTGGGCCGAAGTCACGCACTCCCTCTCATACATGCAAACACATGCCCCGACTCAGAGACGCGCCTCACACACTTATTCATGGTCACTCGCAGCCCGTACACAAAGTAGTCGGACTTGCACGCACTCCGGTGGTCAGCCGCATATTTTCCTTTCACTGCTGGGCGCACGCATAAGCTCAAGCTCGCACACCAGTCTTCACGGCAACCTTTAAACCCAGAGATGAGCTCCTTTATCGCCTTCGCTGCGAGGCGTCTCCCTTCCCTCTGCTTTGTTTACAGTGAGACGTGTTAAGTGCGGAGCTAACAGGTGGCGAGAGAATATGTAGCAACATACCGCGCCGCTATTAAAAGGAGTATTAGCGCATTTTGTTGAAGTGAAGAGAAAACACAGATGGATTCACTGAAATAATCAAATATCGGAACTCTCAAAACATTTCGCTTGATGAATGGGAATCACCATAAGAGGAGTGACTGCAGACCCCGCTGTATCGTAAGGTGATCAATCAGACCTTTTATAATGCATCCAGAGTCGCGGTATTACTAACATCCTTTCAGAAGTCATAACAGCCACTCCTATCAACCAATATCCATCCTCTCTGAAAATCTCTCCCCCTCTCTCTGAGGTAAACACAGAGGGGGCTAGAGAGGCTGTAGTGCACTCAGGCCGGTATTTATCCAAGAATTTTAAACAGATCAATCGTCAAACATCCGTAGAGAAAGTCGTACCAGACGAAGCAAAGCTGAGTTACAAAAAAAAAAAAGAAAGAAAGAAAGAAGGAAGAGAGAGGAGGATAAACAGCCCTATTCATAAGGAGAGACGTTGGTGATTAACCTCTTCTGAATGAGATTACCAACATTAGGACTGGGCCATTGCCTTTGGACAGGTGTGTGCAGGTGTGTGTGTGTCTGTGTGTGTGTGTGTTTGTGCGTCTGTGTTCGTGAGAGTGTTTTTTTTCCACATGACTATGTGCGTAATGGCCCTGCGTATTTTTAGCCAACACTGAAAGTTTTTTTTTTTTTCTTGTTTTGTTTTTTTCCCCCGTAAATTGCAGCAGATGAGAATCTGTTTTTATTTCTGCCAGGAAGTCTGAGTAAAGAGGCCACGGCCTAAAGCTGGACACAACGCCAAACACGGGGCGGCGTCAGACTTGTGAGCGCTGGGTCGATTACTACAGCGAAAAATTAGACAATGACCCCCTGATTTCAGATTTCAGCTAATAACCGGTGGAAATACAGAATTAGAAGCTTTTTTTTGTTGTTGTTGTTGTTTTTAACTCTTTGTATGATAGTGATTTTTTTTGTTTTTTTTAGATGTCAATATTAAAAACTTGTCTAGTTGTCTGGATTCAATGCAGTGACCGCTCAACAGAACATCTGAACCACATTACGTACATCACCGCCTCAACGCGACAGCTCATATAACTAATAAGAACTTGCGAAAAACAAAATGGGAATTGCATTTTTATTTTCAAGACGAGCCGCGTGTTAACGGTGGACCTTGGCGTGGACAGTTTACGGGTTCTTATGCAGCTGTGCTTTCCTGTACTGGGGGGAAGAAAAAAAACACTCACGCTCAACACTGTTAATAGTGCCATTAAAGAACTTTGTCCTAAAACATGAAGCGAATACTTGTGGGATTTAGCCAGTAAATGGAAGCTGCAAAGAAGAGAGCAGCTATTACAACTGAATTTACTGCACATTGCTAAGCGCTACGCCTTGGGATGGAAACGGAGAGAGAAAGGCTTCTACTTTTTTATTGCCAGAGGAGATTGTAGAGCTAGGATGCATACACTCACTTGTCTGAGCATGTGTGTGTGTGTGTATGCGTGCGTGGGTGTATGGGTGTGTGTGAGTGCGCGGCCTCACCTCAGCGTCTTGATCCTGCAAGCCGTAAGTCCTCTGCAGAGCACGCAGCGATGCCACGCTCAGCTCCGGCTCCTCCAGCAGAAGCTCCAGAAGCATCACGAGCTGGTCCGACGTCAACTGAGGAGACAATGCAATTTATGAAATCGATGCCGGATACGACGAGCTCCAGCGCAAGATGTATTGACTTATTATTAAATAACCTGAGCAAAAAAAAAAAAGGCACATTTTCCTTCTACTGAATTACTAAGATTATCAAGACAGGCAGAATCATTTACATCGTGGATAGCAGGCACCCACACACGAGCACATTACTTTCCACAAGTTTCATTTCATTTTCTTCTCTGCGCTACGAAAGCCTTGATGAAAAAAAAAAAAAACACGTCAATGTAAGTCGGGCAATTAATGCAACCTTTCAGACGGAAGAAACTAATAAAACGCAGCTGAAATGGTAATAAAATAAATCGAGTGAATCTTGTACAATTGGGAGATGAGGGGAAATATCAGGATGTGAGTCGAGGACAGAGAAGGAAGTGAAACAAAGCATTTAATTTCTTGGTTTTGTCCTATTGTCGAGAGACAAAGAGCTCTGTTCAGGGACGCACCAAAAGAGACACCTTTCAGAACGCGGATTCTTCGTAGGTCGCACGACTGCAGTGACATCCCAGACTGCAGCTTTGTCACAAATTTTCAGGAAACAGGGAATGGCTTCCTGGTAGTCTGTATAACGATTGCGTTGTCCTGAGGTGGAACCTGAAGGAAACAACCTATTTTCTGCTGATGACTAACATCTTCGGGGACAGTGGGGCTTAGACGTGTATTCTGATCGTGGACGCGGGCGGCGATATGAGAGAGCGACTTCCTCCTCCAGGGGGACGGCTGTGCCCAGCCTTGCCTGCCTCTCTCCTGGATGCACCCAGCACTCCCAGCCACGCTCCGTCTCTGGTCCCAGTCTGGGACACAATTAATGGCTGAGGTCCCCGTGGAGACTAATGTGAAAATAAGTGTGTGACTGAGCGAAGCAGAGCGTGAGAGAAGGAGCGAAGACAAGAAGATAGTGACAGGGAAAGGAGGTAACCTCATCCCTCTATTCAGACCAGCAGCTTCGGTGAATAGCTAGATTTGTGCGGAATATATTTTATTTTTCCTTTAAAAGCTATCTTTGGTAAACAACCTCCCTAGAGCTGCTGGGAAATACCTGAACCAAAACCAGGAAGCATTTCAACATGTAGTTGTTGGAGCTGAGGGAATAACACCCTGACTCTAGCTGGCAAATAGTCAAATCAAACACTACAACCACCACCGCTACAGCACACACACACAAACACTGATGATGTTCTAACTCCGTGGAAAATCTGATATCCAGTCTTTCCCTTCACCCTCTATTGACTCTCCTCTCTCCCCGTCCGTCCTCCCTCCATTTTGTGAAGGCTGAGTGTTTTTCTGAAGTGGCGTCTCCATCTCAAAAAGGGTCTCTTTGGGGCCCACCCATGATCCTTCTTCAACTCCCACCCTTTGAAAAGTGGGGAGTCCATGGTTTAAAAAAAAACACAAAAAAACACTGTCTCTTTCTCTCCCTCCCTCACGCACACACACATGCTCGAACACACACACATCCCTCTGGAGTGACTGTGAGGTCTTGTTGTGCTTGTATGTATTTATGTTGCTATGGTAGTAATCAATATGTCTGCACCAGCGCCTCCACAAACAAATTCTTGGTCAATGATGGTACATTACAAACCAATTTACATTTTTTGTTGTTGTTGTTCTTATTATTCTGACACACAAACACACGCACTGTACACACACACAAATCCAGGGACAGGAACATGATCGTCTCCCTCATCACATGCAACATCTCCATGATGAAGTCACCAACAGTGACAGCAGCTAACGTTGGCTCGGATGAACTGTTCCAAAAACACAGACCAACGGCACTTACTTAACACTTCATACTGAGCTACATTTCAGAGGAAAATACTTTTCATCTCACTAAATGTTTCCTTCCCATTTTCTGATGCCTGCAACTGCAATCTGGATCCACCAAGATGGACTTGAAAAGCAATGAAAACCAAATGTCAGCCTTCAAGACACTGCTTGTAGACATACTTTCTCTGAGAATAAAGACTGAATAAAGATGGACAACGGAACAGCTCCTCCTCCATTTTTTCATTCCATTTTCTGATAAGTCTCATTTAAGTGAGTTATTTGATGCTATATAAACAAGCTACAAGTAGCCAACCGCTCCATCAAGCAGTCACATAGGACCGTTGGAAGAGTTGGAAAAAATAAATAAATACAGTTTATATATGTGTATAATCCAACATTTCTTTGCCACGGTGGAGATAGAACAGTATTAATCGAACGCAGACATCAGTGAGTCTGGCGGAAGTGACGGCGGGTCATCGACAATGCAGCTCCGCATGGCTCGGACCATGCTGTGCAGACTCTGGCTTCAAACTCACAAGATGGTGCTGGGGAAACTAGCGTCAGATTGGCCAACGCAAGGATATGGGGACGTGGCGTCCATACTTATATACAGTCTATGCTTCTGCCACATTTTCTGTATACCTGCACACATGTTGCACTTCAAAAAGACTGCTGTGGCTCTTATTCACAATGCTGTCTCCTAGTATGAACTAATGTAGACAAATATAGAAGGGTTACCAAACATCATAAATGTCAAAAATGGGACCTGATACGGGCTGAATACTTGTATGTTTAATATCATATTTGACCGGTTAAGGATCACACCGGTGAAAATGTGTTCAGGGAAGCTTGGGTACAGCTGAGTGTGTGTGGGTGGATGAGACAGGAAAAGAAAGAGCAATTATGGAGGAAAAGGTGAACTCCAAGGCTGAGCACTCCCTTATTAATGGGCAGAGTCTGCGCTGTAGCACGGCACACAAACACTTAAAAACACTCCGTAGCGCGCACACACAGTCAAACACACAGGCAGTCCCGTGTCACGACTGGGTCATGGGTAGCTAACAATAGCCCTTAATAGTACAGTGCTGAAAGCCCCTCTGAAGGGGAAAACCGTATCCCTCTCTAACTCAGTGCTTCATGTGAAAAAAGCTCCTCACACACTCACACACACACACACACAAACACACACACAGCAGAATTTGTCCAGATTGAAGGGGCATTTAATTCCCATACTGTAAGTCAAAGCTGAGGAATGCTAATGGTGAAAGAGACAGAAAACAGCCGCTTCCTCTCAGACACACAAACACACACATTCAGAACCAACTTGGATATATATGGACATCAATTATATAAATATAGAAAACAATCCAAACACAAATGTACGGGACAAAGTCCCCGTTGGTATAAACCACTGGGTAGGTGCTCCAGCTATATATTGAGTCGAGCCTTGCAAGGGCCTCTGGGAAATATTTCGCTGAAATGTCCCTTCACACACTGACCTCTAAACCTCTCCAGAACAATGGCTCTCACACACACACACACTGACATACATGTACAAATATAGACTGTTTGCTACAGTGACTGACAGCACAATGAGACAAACCTATAGTAAACACTAGATATGATATCCACCACAAACGATAAATTAAATGAAGTGTATTTAGTGAAAGGAGTGTGAGCACAGGGGTGACCATGCCCTGCTGTGGGGAGTTGGAGAAAAGGACGCTTTGTAATATATAACAGATAGAACGAGTCAAAGAAAAAGGAACAAGTTATGTGAGGTGTGTATTCTTGTTCATCTATCTTTCTGAGGACCAGTTTTTAGTTTTTTCACCAGCCAAGTGAGGACCTCGGTGCAAAGTGAGGACATTTTGGCCGTTCTTCACTTTGGGTAAAAGTTACAATCAGGTTACGGTTGGAATTTGGGTAAGGAGATAGAGTCAGAGTTAGGCATTTAGTCGATGTGGCTCGGGTAAGGGGTCTAGGTAATGCATTATGTCAATGATGGATTAAAGGGTAGGGTAAAAGTTACAATTAGTTTAGAGTTAGGTTCTTAGATTGATTGGATTGGAGTAGGATGTGTGTGGGTGTATAAGAGTAATAAACATTACATTAGTCAGATTACACACGCACACACTATTCTCACCACGGATCAGGCTGCAAAGAAGGAGATTTGAAATTATGAAATATCACCTTCTCCGAGAGTGCAAAAGATAATAAAATCGCTGTCCAACTTTCAAAAAAAAAAAAAAAAAAAACAGCGACCTGTAAATCTTAAATCTTTGTCTGTGCCTGTCTAACAATCCATCACTTGTTCAGTATTTCCATGACAACGGCACTTAGCACCGCTCAGCACGATACATCGCCGAGTCTTTTTTCAGGACCATTTATGCATGTACAAAAATTGATCATCATCTGTCCATTACCTCGTGTGTGCCAGGTCATGATCCGCACCTTTTTAAGTCTAGCCAGAGGGATTAAAGAAGACCCTCGCTAACTGAGTCATCAACGCCTCCTCCCACGTTTCTGCTTTGACTTTCACATATTCGCAAAAAAAAACAAACCCAAAAGAAAAAAAGAGGTTTTAGTCTTATTTTGTTATTTCTTTCACAACACTTTTCTTTCTGGACTTGTACAGAGAGATTTATGGCTTTAAATGCTGCATTTAGGGAACAGAGGCATATTATAATTTTATGAAATATAATAGAAAAGGGAGAAGACCAAACCAACTGTTGACAAGAAACAAAAACAACTGCACTTCCAGTAAAATCACTCCAAATAACGCAAGAGAACTTTTCCACACGTTTAACACTGTTGCAGTACATCTACCTACAGATGTGTTTACTTTGCATCTATTCAATATCTTAATTATCCTTAGGTTTCTTCATCATTAGGAGAACTTTCAGGGAATATATTCCACAACCAGAAGGATAAAAAAAAAATATTTTATTTCGTATGGATTACTCCTCGAGTCAAACTAGTGATTTCGGGAAGTATAAATATAATCTTACTCGGCTTAAAAGTTATCCAGAGACGGTGCTGATACTTTCTTTAACTCCCTTACTTCTCAGTCTCCACTGGGGAGAACGTGCTACTTGTTCAGTCACACTGCATTACGGGGGTTGGAGACATTGAATAACTGTGACATTATAAAACCAAACTGTGATTTCTGGGAGGCCATTGAATCATGTGTGTGCATGCGCGTTGTGTGTGCGTGTGATGCCATTCAGCCGCTCGGCTGCCTTTTATTTCTGTCTGACCGCAGACTCGTAAAAAACACATTCTGGCACCAGCAGCTAAAGGCCTCAGCCCACGCCTCAGGTACTAAGGTTTCACTCTTTCTTTCGTTAAAACCCTTTCCCTTTCTCTCTTACTTTGCCTCCGTCTCCATGACTGTCTGCCCCCTGTCTCCATACCGACTCCTTTACACTCTTTCTTTCAGCGGACCAAACAGAGCGTCAGGCTCCTCCAATTAAAGGCCCCTTCTCGCTTCCTTTATCGCTTTTTGTCCGTCTTTATTTTACCCTTGATTTAAGGGCCCAAGCATTCATCTACTGGGTCTTGGGTCTCGAGTACGCCAGGCAGCTGTTAGGATTCTCTCAACAGGCATGACAGCACAAATAGCATCACTAATACTTAGCTTTTAATTAGCTTGTAACTGCACTATACAGCTGCACAAAATTAAAAGGTGCAACAAAAGCAGGGCAGATGGTCAAGAATAAGATCAAGAGGGGAAAATCCGGAAAAAAACAACTGATGTCTCCTTTGAAATCCTTGAACCAGTGCTCACGCTATACCGTGCTGGGACTTATTCTGAACAGTAACTGATGTTCTTTCTACCTTCCAAATAAACAGGTGACTTTATTCGGTTGTCACATCACTAGGTCACATGTTAGCAGGGAGCCCCTTCCATATAATAGCGGTAGTCTCTTCTCACAGAGACAGCAATCTATAAATATGACAAATTAGGCTAGAGGGGATGTGGCACTGCAATCACAAGGTCCAAAAAGACATTATAAAACAGCCTGCTGACATAGGTTTTGTAAACCAATTTTGGGTAATGGATGATTGGAGTGCGCACACACACGCGCACACGCACACACACAGATACTAAAAGGTTATCTATGAGTCACATGCTGCCCTTTCAACTCGCACAATGGAGCCGTCTTCAGTTCCACCGTTTCCTCAAATGATGTCACACCTGCTGTTGCAGAGTGGTGATGATCTCACAGACAGCGCCGCTCCAGCCGTAATTTACTCATTAATAGGATTCATTCTTTGCTTTCCGATTTGGAAACCGCTCCAATCAACAACCGCACCGTCTACAGACAGGCACAATGAGGCCGCGTGTTTGCGTGCGTTTGTTAATCTGGCTGCCGCAATCAGGCTCGTGCCTAATCAGAAATCAAAACACACAGAGAGTTCTCGAGAGTCCAACGCGGGGACGAGTGAAAAGGAGGCAAAAAGGAGGACGAGAGGTAGAGCTGTTGAAGTTTTGACCTTCGCAATCACGGCAATTGCCAGTATCGATTGTGTCGCCGCCGTGTCTCCTGGCGCAAACGCATGCGTTGGCTGACAACAGGGGGAAGTGTCACAAGTGTTCACCAGTGTAAGTATGGCTGTGATTAGGAACAAATACTCGCAGTGTGTGTAATACACTGCCAGTCGACAGAGCCAATTCGGAAAATAAACATGTCTAAGTGTCCAATTTTTTAGTTAGTAAAGTGCGCTGCACACATTTTCTTGCCTCTGTGCTGGCAATAGGCGTGGCCGAAGGCATTGTGTTTTCTGCTAGGTAGGTAGCACCCGCCATTCACACTCTAAACGTGACAACTTCAGATTTGGCACAAATGTCAACTCAATTTTTTCCACTTTGACCATATGTCCATTCCACCCTCATGATCTTAGGAACCCCTCAGTGAGACTGGACACTTTACCGAGGTCCATATGACCTCCCAAAAACAGTGTTTAGAGAGGTTTTAAGAGATGACAAATCCCAAAGATTTATGTATATATCCAAGTGCGAGCGTGTAAATTCACGTGGTCGGGAGTGTGTTTTATCAGCTGCTGGTTGTTAGGATAGGTGGCCCCTGGTAGCTGCTCTACCCCCCATCCTATCTTCCTTCTTGGCTCCAAGTTCATAGTCTTAGGCCAATCAAAAAGCAGCGTGGGGTCACAGTGGGGCTGTGAGTCAAGGGTTAAGCTGAAAAACCACAGTGGGACCAGCGGTGGGAAAAGGACTAGTTGCTTCCAGGGTCAATCATCTGAACAGGCAATACACACCCTCCAGAAGTGAGCACGCAAGTACACACGAAGCAGCACACACTCAAGTCGCCCACTTCACCGCTCATCAGGTTACTTTTCTTCACGGCATCTCGCGCAGCAGTAGAAGGTGGGGTGTTTATTACATAAAATCTCATGTTCCCGCAATTTGGTGTGGATCATGAAGGCAATTAGCATGTTTTATCTCCTACTCATCGCTGCTGTGACTCATACTCACATACACACACCTCCAAAACAAGGGAAGTTTAATTAATCTCTGGCACTCTGCGCAACCTGCAAATCTAAACGTCTCCAGTGGATGCCTCCCTCGCCTCCCTCTTACCATTCCTCCTCCTCCTCCCACAATCCGTTGTTCCGTTCCCAACGGAGAGACAAACAACTCCTCAAACACATTTCACACAGGCCTCTTTTTTTCCCATCTTTTCATCCCTTTCAAGCCAATTATCCAAAGAACAACTCCCTTGCAGGACAGTCCCTGTCACTTCTTGTGCTACTGTTGATCAGGGGAGTTAGAGACAGGCGAGGGGGCTTCTTCACCGGTCCTCTTAGATCCAACCGCGCTGCAACGCAGGTGCCCCAAACAACAAGTAGAAGCCACGACTGCGAACTGAACCCGGGTCTCAGCAGTGTTTTGCCCCTGCACCACCCCGTATTCCTTTGAAAGAGAGAGGCCTTTGAAACGGAGCTGGAACAAAAGGACTGCTGTTTGTGTGTGTGAGAGAGAAAAAAAAAAAAAACATCGGCAGCATTTGTACCATAGTGACACATCCAAACAGCTGGACGTCAGCTTAGACAAAGGGAGAGGTGAAGGGAAAGGGGTGGTGGAGGACCGATACATATTGCCCTTTTCCTGTTTCTCTAGGAGAAACTGATGGAGACAGATATTTAGGAAGGCTGTCAAACCCCGATGATACCTTATGTATCTTATTCTAAACAAATCCCATGCAAAAACCATGACAACATATAACAGAATAAAGATAAAAACCCAAATATACAGAGTATTATAAGTTATAGATCCCTGTTATTAAACTACCCCCACAAAAATGCAAATTATGTGCAAATTATGCATTTTTGAATAATATTTTCTGAAAGTCACCGAGAGTTCAGATGTGTAAGGAAGCTATTTTGCATTTCTAAGAAGAAAAATAAACATGATATCAGATTGAAATGTATTAAAGATGGCCTGACTCGTGCAAAAATACCACTCGCCTTTTCCCTTTTCCTTCCGTTCTTTCTTAAAGTGTGTCAGTTCAGTAAGGCTGATTGTTTAAAGCAACATTTTATGGAATCACACACACGTACAGGCTCTTCTCGTTAGCGTTGTTTCCCCCCACGGAGTTGCACTGACTGTCTGCATTTCGCTTCAGTGGATTTTTCTCCCTGCAGGGAACAAAATTTCGAGTAGGATACTCACATCTCAATCCAAAACCATCTCTTGGGGTTTTCATTGAGCCCCGACGCTCAACACAGACGTGTACTGTACAGTGTGCATGCTCTCGCAGTGCTTTAAGTCACACCGCACATAAGGCACAAAAGTATGAAATGTGACTAAGGCTGAAAATAGCACAGGTTTAATTTCCTCATGTCATTTGTTCTTGCCTGATCCAGAGAGGGTGGGAGCAGCCTAGGGGTCGTGGTTAAATATTATCTCTGCGAGAAAGGAAATAAAAAAAAATAAAATAAAAAGTGCCACAACCAGCCACGCTACAGTTTCCTTTAACAGGTTGTGGATAAATACAATCAGTGGTGGGTGATAGCCTTGATTATCATAATTAGCGGGGGTTAAGGGGCACGGGCGCAGACGCGCACAGCGAAGGGCCAAAAAACTTCTGCCCGGCTCATGCAATCGAATTTCACCGTGCCATTTTGCAGCGGCTATGTTTCTAAATGTCAGCGTACACACACACACACACACACGCACGGATGTGAACAGCGAGGATTTGTCCATTCAAGCCAGGTTTAGTCAGATGACAGCAATAATAGGGGTAAAACACAAACATGCACCGGTGATGACCTCCAGCGCGGAGCGATAGCATCTGCCGCTGCTGAAAGGTACACCGAGGAAAAAGAGATACAGAACCTTAATGGGAGGGAAAACACGCACAACGAAAGATTTGGATGGCTCTGGCAGACGGGGCCGAACACAAAGAGGGAGCGGTGGCAAGAGACAAGGAGGGGAAGGGGAGACGACGAGAGAGGGAAAGAGAGGGGCAGATGTAGCCGGAGCGGTCGAAAAGGAAAGGTCACGTTCGGGAGGCGACTCTCCTCGGCTTCAAGTCCCCGTGTGTCCGTCCGCCTGAGTGTGAACCGCGTTAACGCGAAATTTGCCCTATGAGTGGCGCATGAAAAAAAAGTGTGTTGTTGTCTCCTGTGTGAACTCCGGGCTGGCTGGGTTTTAAGCAGTGTGAGCTGACAGAGGTATGCAGGATGGACTAAGCCCAGATATCTGCTGCACAGACGGACACACGCAGCTGTGGAAGAAGACGCCACATAATAAGAGAGAGATGGAGTAACAGAGAGCGCATTGACACTTACAGAAAAACAGGAGAGAAATACAAAACTCGTTGTTTACTTTGAATTAAAGCCCCAGGAAGACAATCCTTTAATCTGCTCCTTCTATTTCTTATGATTAGACTCAGCAGCACATGAAATCCCAGACTGGGGGTATTTTGGATGGTTGTATAGTTTTTGCATGTAGTTGATAGACTTAATACAAGTTTACACACGACCTGTGGGACGACCTAGACGGCGACAGTTCACTCGGAATAGATTTCTGTATCATGATTCAGCAAGCTTTAATAATTCAAATGCCATTTTACCCCTCTTTAGTGACACTTCATCTCTCCTGACTGCAGAATTTTCCAGTGCCCATCTTAACAAGCGTGAAAGTTATTTTTACAAAGGCAGCAGCGCCAAGCACTCACTTAACCAGTTTTCTTTCTTCTTTGTCCCGAACATACTTCCCTGGCAAAAATAAGCAATACCGAAGACCTCACCTTGGTTATGAGGAAATTGTGACGGGACTTTATTGCTATTCTGACATTTTACAGATCATGTGATTACAATAAAACTGAAACAGCATTTCGGTCTCATAGGCTCGTATTTCAGAAAAATGAGCGGTTTGAAAATAAATATGTATTTCATCTGTCCGTGTCAGTCCGGGGGCATTTTGCGCATGAGTGTTTTTGGCAGCAAGCCACTTCATAAAATCACAGTTAGACCGTCGTTTGTCTCTCGGCTCTTGGCTCTTCGGGATAATCTTCGAAGCGCCGTGGCTTTAGATCAAAACCAGCGCTGCTTTCGGGACAGGAACTCCTTCACATGGCACGAATAACCACCTCCCCAAACCCCCCACCAAAAAAATGACAAAAAGGAAGCATAAGTCAGGCTCCTTTTACACCAGCACCTCCAACACTCGCTCAGATCTATGTTATATTATTGGTTTCACGTGGAGGGATTTCTGAATTCGCCGGGCCCGGTAGCGTACAGCTGACATTACTTTGCGCGCAGGCCTGTGCGCATCTATGTGTGTGTGTGTGTGTTTTTGTCAAGGCCGACCGCGTCAGGGCTGTCTGAAGGCGCTGTCGGCTCCTCCGGTCATTACCAGGAAAGACAGATGTTTTAGCACTCAGCACTCTGCGTTCAAGCGCCGCGTGCACGGCGCGCGCAAACACAACATTACGTACAGTACCTACGAAAACGGCGAGGTGACGCCAGCTTTTATGTGTATTGATTCATTTCCCGCCACTATAAAGCCGGGGTCCATTTTTACAGCCAAGCCCGGTATTGAACTCTACACTGAATATCCAGCCCAAGTGTGGCGGGCTTTAAAATAGTTTTTAACGTCGTTAAACGTTTTATAGCGCCGAGCTTCGAACCAAACGTCTAAATTAGCGCTTGAAAGGACTCCAAAATGGACAACGTGAGTTTGTGCGAATGACTAAGCGTGGCGCTTGTTTTAGTGCGTATTGTAGCCGACATATTCGGCAGCCTCTCTCTGTCTCCGTCTCTGTCTCTCTCTTTCTCTGGCCCTGATGTGTTTTCCATGTGTGCTGGAAAGACAAACACAGCTGCACTTTAATGACACTCGAATGCTTCTGGGATTCAGAATGTATGTGTGTGTGTGTGTGCGCTCATGTTTATCTGTGTGTTCATTTTGACCACTCCAGTGAAAAGCCTGTTGAAGCCACTCACCGTCTAAGTATCCCTCGCCATCCCCCTCCAGAACTCTCCAACCAGACTCGCTGCTGCCTTGACGTCGTATTTGTGAATGGAGGGCAACTCCGCGTACAGACCTTAGGGGAGAGGTCGTTTTGAATCGCTTTCAGCCACAAGTCTGTTTGAGGGTTAAGGGGATAAATTGCGGCCTTCGTAAAAGGCAGACGAACCAATGTGCGGGTGTGTCGTGATGAAGCCTAAGTGGTATTTCTGAGCAGCTGCCTTTCACAAAATTGCCTGTCAGCATCGTCAACCCTGCCTGGTGATTCTCCGTACACCACCCCCACCTTTACCCTACGCCCCCACCCGCACTCGCGCACACATGCAAATATGTACAAATAAGGCATACGCACACAGACAGCAGGGAGTCCCAGGACGAGATGAGACAGGCTGTGAGCTTCAAATGACCCCGAAAGCAGAACTGCTGCTGAGTGATAAATGAGACAAATACACACTGGCAATTTTGTTCCCCACTCACTTTCTCTCCCTCATTACCACGGCGCAAATGGAGCCTCCTCTCACATACATAAATCCTTACATCATCTCTTTCACCCGGCTTCTCGCTAACTAAACGCTGGCACTTTTTACGGTTGAAATCTGGAGGCCCGTATAGCGGAGGGGGAAGGCAGGTTCCAGGGTGATAAAGCGAGTGGATACACAACTGTGTTTCGCCGCTACCGCTAGGTCACCGTGCACGGGCGGAGTGAAACAGCTCCGTCGGCAGGTAACGCCGCACCAACGGCTCATCGACGTGGAGCCGCCGCGAGAGAGCGGTGAAATCAAACAGCAGTTGTTTACCGCAAGCGATCCCTCGATTCACCGCACACGGGTCTGTCCCTGCCGGTCAGCACTTTCCACAACAGATACCGCAGAAAATGACAAAGCCAGTAAGATACATTTATTGATCTGTTGTTCTGCTCCGGCCCTATTGTCTCTTTAGATGTCCTGGTCTCACCCTCTCCTCCTCCTTCTCCTCCTCCTCCCTTATCCTCAGATCCTCTCTTGCCCTTTCGGTAGCTCGTCCTCTCTTGTCTGAGCTCACGCACTAAGCCTCGAAGAAGCCAGCGAACTCAAAGGAATGCAGCAGCCTATTCTTCTTTGGCCGAAGCATGCGTGATGCTGTCAGTGAACGCATTAATATAGAGAGTCGTCCTCTGCTATCTTACTCCACACCTCCTGTCCATTCATGAATATATGCATATCCATACACCATACAGACCCGTTTTTTATTTAATTTTCGGCTGCTTGTTGTGTCCCAGTCCCACCAGAAAGTTGCACAAAATGTGCTGCTCTGCTACAAGCTCAGTGGTATAGCAGGAAGTGCTTCTGGTGAGCTAGCTTCTAATACACAGCAGTTTGGTTCCTTCCATCTATTCATTAAAATATCTATGAATCCGTTCATTTTAAGCTTAAGTGCACCAGTTTTGCCATTTTAAATGCTTCGTGATTGGACCAGCAGGAGTCTCACTCCCAAGCTCCAGCTCCTCATCTGAACTCCTCATTCTACGCCTAGAGGAGAGTCCAGACAGTCTGAAAACAAGCCAAACACTTGTACACACTTGTATAACTGTATAACTCGTAACTGTATTATTCAGACACTGCAAACGCTCGGGTTTCCGACGTTTGAAATGCAGATCTAAGACCTGTGTCTCGCAGCCGTTTCACTTGTTTTTCACTCCACCTGCTTATCTGGGAATCTGTGTTATGACACCTCAGCCTCCAGCTGCACATCACGACTTCATCTGAACACAAGCCAGCAAAACAGTGAAACGGCATCAAGAAACGAGGAGATAATGAATGGACATTTAACAGTTAAGCACATAATCAGACCCTCTGGATACAACACACACAGATGTGGTGACTTTCCCCAATTTCATCCTACTGCTGTTCAGAGAGCAGTTTAACTATTGCTGGGAGGACTATTTTCCACAGACTGCCACATGTGCACGAAGCAGATTTTATCAAAAGACAATTAAAGTGTTTTTCACTCACAATGGTGGAAATGAGCAGGCCCCAGATCCCCAGTAGGTCTAATGATGGAGAAACACACAAACAAGCACAAACACACACACACACACACACACACACACACACACACACACACACACACACACACACACACACACACACACACACACACACACACACACACACACACACACACACACACACACACACACTTTTCTTCCGACCATCCCGATGTCTGGCCGGAAACAGCCATTTCCCTGAATGTTCCCATCTCTCCTCAGGCATACTCCCTTATCCCTGATTCATTGCCAATGAATCATAGACAGAGGAAGAGAACGAGAGAGGGGGAGGGAAACAGAACGCGCAAGAGTTAATAAGAACAAGTGTAAAAAGATAAAGAGCAAGGAAGAAGGGGAGATGGAAGTGTGAACCGAGAGAGGCGCGCTCGGGACTGGAAAGCTGAGATGGAGATGGGGGGGAGGGGGGGGGGGGGGAAACAGATGCGTCCTCGTACGACACAGCGTGCAGGGGTGGAGTTTGCGCTGCCTAATACGGCCGAGGGTAATTCGAAGTGGTGACGTCTTTTTGAGGAAAACAACAACATAGATGCCATAAAAGCACCATTACTGAACGGATATGCTTTATTTCATGGCTGCCGGTCAAACTCCAAACAAAGACAAAAAGAGCAAGACGTGCTGCAGATTGCAAGAGGAAAACAGACAGGGCTGCTTGGCAAGTTTCCACTCAAGCTTACTGATTATGGAATTTATTACACATGCACACACAAATATTTAAGTCTAGACTGGTTCTTGGATTGGATGGGCTTTGCCGTCTTACAAATCTCCTAAGCTATATTTAAAATAATCAAAGCAAAGTGCCAAACAACGCGGACTGGAACAATTTCCACATTGCTCCCTCCTTGCTCCCCCGCCACTCAGAGGCGCCTACCATGGCGGAGTAATGTGCGCCACCTGCAGACCGCACCCAACTGAAGAGGCCTTTTTGATCATGCCCTCTCTACTGTTTACTCTCCCACAGCAGGAGGGGGGGCGGGCTCCAGTTACCGCGACCGCTTCCCCCTGTCGGGCCGTCAACGTCGCACCTCATTACGACACAAGAGGTTTCAGTCACCACTCAGGCTCGGTTGATTTCTTTGTGCGTTTACATTATCTCCCAAAATAGAAGCTGACATGTACGTCCATGCGCCACACGAGCGGCGCGAGGTCCATTTAGTAGCCGCTGCGGCGCTTGTGATCCGAACGCAAAAATGGAAACAACATGACAGCTGGGTAAACTCGAAAAGCGCCAGGACAGCCATTAAATGGACTTTTGTGGCGAGAATGTTTTGCTATTAACAATAATATCTTTGAGCGGCGTCAACGTCTGACGCGAGGCCTCCGAACTGTGCAGAGTTATCTTTAACTGCGGCGAGTTTTAACCCACAATATATTCACAATCTGAAGCAAACCGAACCTCGTCTTTACGTTCTGAAGTTTCCAAACTGCTCAACCTGTTGCTGTTGACGTTTCCTCGGCCAGAAACACAAACCTGCCCGGAAAGTGTTTTCACAGCAACTCGCACCGTCGACCGCCAAAGTGCAGATGGCCATGTAGATGCAAAAGAGGTGACGGAGGGACTCTCACACGGAGGCTGAGTCATCGTCCACCTATTCCGCTTGCATCTGCGGCCGCGCGGAAATCTGCCCCGGCTTCCAGATACGTTATCTCTTTCGGAGCAGAGATGGAGCAGAGATGGAGCACGTACAGTAACACATGCGATTAATGCGACAAAGCCTCAAATAATTTATTTTTATTTAAAAAAAAAACAAAAAAACAATTAGGGCGCAAACTTTTTCCCAGACAATAGCAAAATATTTGGTGACTCATCATGTTTATCGCACATATAATTCCTATCAGTCTGCTTCCACGTACTGTAGCTACGCCCTTGCGTTCATGGTGAGGTGTGCAGATAAAAATAGTGCGGCGCAGGACAATTTCAGCTGGAATGACAAGAATTCAGGATTGCACCGCTTCCCGGACTTGTTTATCCGCGGGAAAGAGAAATGTAAACACTTTCTACAGTACATAGAGAACCTTATCACGTCTGCACCAAGGGCTCCACGATGCGTTAAAATGCATGAAACGGGGCGCATTGCAGAGCAGAGATACAGTAACTAAACTACAGTACATATGCCAGTCGTTAAAGCCATCCCATAGGCAGGATGTTCCATGAAACCTGAGACCGCTGAAAATATTCTACAGCAAAGCGGCCCTGAGGTTAAAGCATTACGATGCCTATTGACCATTTTACCATAGAGTCAATTACCACCGCCGTAGAGCATATAGATGACTGTCATTGCCAAAGAAGAGGAAGAAGTCGGCCAAGATCTCTCGCTATACAGTCTTTTCCCCCGACAGGGTTTCCTGTTCTGATCAGCAGGGGCAGATGGAACCCCTCATTAAGGAGACCGCGGATGAAAATGAGAGCAAAATGAGGCCCATTACCACGCGGGCGTGACTAATATCCTCCTACAGACCTCTCCACGCACACTGGACACGCATCACACGTGCGCACAACTCGCGCACGCGGGAGGAAAGACGCGCGCGCCGAGATGCTTGTGAATCAATAACGTTACACAGAAACAAGGGCGAGGGGAAGTTGATAATAAACTTCGGCTCTATTAAATTGACCAGATCTTGGGCGGGGGGGTGGGGGGGGTGTGTCTGGCTTTCACTGCGCCCGTGCATCTACAGTTTTGTGTGAGTGCGCGCCCGTATTCCCTAATCATCCCTGATGTCGTTAGAGCTAAATGCAGCACGGGCTCAGGCTAATTCCTGCCCACAAAAAGTCCTCCATCTCTTCCCGCTCCCCCTCACATCACCTGACCAGTCCTCACAATATTTCCATCTTTCGTGCGTTTCTTCATCTTCTCCTCCTCCTCCTCCTCCTCCTCCTCCTCCTCCTCCTCCTCCTACTCCTCCTCGTATATCCGCTCTGCACTTCATTTCCCTCAAATTTCCGCAGCAGATTCATTACCTTACCGGATTTCACAATCATCGGCCTCTAACTGGTCTTTTGCTTCAATCTCCAAGCTCCGAGAGAAAAAAAAAAAAGAGAAAAAAAAACCTCCCATCTCACCACTTTGTTTTGCTCATGTGCCTGTTCTCTTTCCATCACCCATTCCATCATCTATTCCTTCTCTTTCCTCAAGTATCATCTGCTTTCTAGTTCCTTTTTTTTTTTTTTGTTCCACTGAAGCTCATCATTTGTGGCTTGAACACACTTTAAGTTTCCATTTCAAATTAAATTGATCTAAAAGACACCCCCGGGGCATACAAAACACTCAGCGGTGGCGTGTTTCTTTTTCTTTTTTATTATTATCATTACTCTCTCCAACCGTTCCATCCTCCGGTCGTATCTTCATCTCCGATTCAACTATGTCTCCTGCCTTCCTGTGTTTTTTTGACCGCCTTCGTCCAGTTTCTCTCCGTGCCTTTCGCTGATCAGGTCCGCGTGAGTGATTTATGGCCTCGCAACAGGCTGGTGGACGGAGGGGAAGAGAAAGGGAGCAGAAGCAGGGGAAGGGGAACGGGAGGGGAAGGGGAGGCGGTGAGGAGAAATTGGGCTGTTCGGGCGTTTGAAGTAGATGAAGGAGTAATATAAAATACACCTGGTCCGTCCACGGGGCACTCTCTCTGTTCATAGAAACAAAGGGAGAGGGGAGGGAGACGCAGGAGAGGAGAGAGGAGAGGGCCGGGCCACAGGGGAGAGGAGTGGATGACGGGGGAGGAGGGATCACTCCGTGTTTCCTTTCAGGACGGCTTTTATGGTGTAACTTCAAACGCTGACCTCCCACACCCCCGCCCCTATATCCCCCTTCGCTCCCTCGCTCCATCCATCCGTCCATTCGTCCCTCCCTCCTCTTTCTCACTATTGTGTATGGCCAAGTGGACAGTAATTGGCTATTCTTTCATGAGGCTGATTTCAGCACTCTCTTCCCCCAACAGGAAGAGGCCCTTTTGCTGCCCCTTAGAAGTAAGTGTATTTGTGTGCGAGTGTGTGTGTACGTTGTAAATATGCCAGACGGTAGGTATCAGGTGGTTGGAGGACAACGAGGCGGGGGGGGGGGGGGCTGCACTGGCATTCCAGTGACCGTGTTCTCCAAATTACAACACAGGGACTGTGTCCAGAAAAGTCATGCGAGTTTGTATAAAATGGATTTCAGAACATATATATATATATATATATATCTTTGTGTACGAATAAAGTTTTCATTAAACCTGCTGAAAGCTCAAAGTGTCTTAGAGGAAATTTAAAGCCCTCAAAAGTCAGCGGATATATATTCAATATTCTTGGCAATGAGTGAGTGTTTTACTTCTCCCTCCAACATTTTTATTCACAAACACCCAGAGGCACCCACCTAACTTATTCATGGCATGAAATGTATTGTACGAAAAAAAAAAAAAAAAAAAAGACTTTGCAAATGTTTCCTACAATATCCGAACATATTGCCAGTGATATATAAAAGCTGCCCCACTCTCACTAATGACTCCTGGCCCTCTGTGGGCTTATAGATCAGTGTGCGTTCATTAATGATGCAGGCGTGTGCAAGTGCGTGTGTCAATTAGTGGGTGGAGGGGATTAGCCGTCTCCAGAGAGCCCTAATTAACGCTACGCACACATTCAGAACCAGCTTTTTTTTGGATTGTTTTTATGGCTTTTTGAAGACAAAAGAAAAAATAAACATAAAAATATTCGATTTGGTTGGCAGAAAGTAGGGGGAAAGTAGGAAGTCGGTTTGGAGGCCAGGTGCCCCCAGACTCTGAGTACACTGTACTCCCAGACTATTCAACCCACGCACACACATGCGCACAGTTTGTAATGTATACAAGCTCTTAAAAGGTTAAATATGTGGGAAGAGGACACAGTATAAACACAGACTTAAACAAGTACAGGGTAGTCTGTCGTTGCAGACACAACACATAAACAGAATAGGGGATAATTGTGTTGACAGACAAGCAAAAGACACTAAGCTACTTTACAAGAGGGAGGCAAAGAGAAAAAAAAAAAAAGCCCAGACAGGATGAAAGAGGCTTCCAAAAGAGGAAGAGTTAAGAAGGTAGACGGAGGTCTTAATAGTGCGGAGTGCCTCCTACCTCTTTGTAGTTCACCTTGGGTTCTATTCTCTTCCGCTTTCTGCCCTTCCCCTGATGACTCTGACTGAGGAGAATCCATTTTACAACCTGCAGGAGGGAGGATGAGGGGGTGAGGTGGGGAAGGCGGGAAAGAAAGGAGAGACAGGAGGAGACAACAAAGTATCAGGATTTGAGTAAGACGCAAGACGGCGTGAAGGAGAATCAAGGAAAAAAAAAAAGGTGTGACCACGGCAGAGAGAGAGAGAGAGAGAGGGAAAGGCTCAGCAGAAAAAGACAAAAGTGGTCACATTTAACAGCAAAAAAAAAAAAAAAAAAGTGAATGTAAACAGACTTTCTGTCTCTCTCGGGGGCATATAAATGAAAATGTTCTGAGTGAGCCATTAGCATTCGACGCTTGACAGACTGTAAAGTATAGACACACAGACGCACAACAGCCTCCCATTAATTCCAACTATTCAGAGCTCGCTGGTGCTCCACATATAAACCAACGCACACAGCCAGCTCAGACGAAAAGAGTAATGAAGGCATGCTCCGGAGAGATAGAGAGCAACTCCACCTGTCATAGGTTTCCATTAAGCGATCAATCAAGGCCAGACTCTCTTTACTTTTCACTGATTCCTCTCCTCCTCGCGAACTTATGAAATAAAAATGCACTTTTGTAACACGGGTTAAAGAGAGTTAGCACTTTCTCAAGTATTCTGTTTTGAAAGGCGCTTAAAATATGCATATTCAGAACGGAGTGAGAATTATTCCAACGGAGAAGACTAACGGGAGAAGTGTAAAATATAGGCGCATCGATTCAGAGCCTGACACGCAACAGATGCACAGCACTGTGTGCCATACTTCACTTACAGACAGACGGACAGACAGAAAGCAAATGAGAAAAAAAAAAGAAAAGAGAGAGGTAAAGGGAGTGCGAGCGAGGCAGAGATAAGAGAGATGGCATCAGACACACTGCGAAAGAAAAACAACACAGAAGGGAAGCGGCGCAGCGGGCAAAATAACTTGGAGGGGATGGGGGGGGAAGGAGAACCGATGGGAGCGAGATGACGATCGCACAGAGCCGGCCGAGGTGAAATATTTTTAAATCCGAGAGTCTTGCCCTCTGAGTCCGTCTGCCACTCCCCGGGAAAGAAGATGAGGAGAAGAGACAGGGAAATGGGGGAGACGGGGGGAGAAATGAGAGTGAGTGCCTACCTCCGCTTTGACTTCTTCCACCAGCCTTGCCTGTGACCACGCGGCGCTCCTTTCGTACAGCCACTGAACGACAGAGGAGAAGGGGGAAAAAAGCAGTGAGCCGGGGGCAAGTGATCAGGACAGAGTGGAATGCTTTGCAGAGGCAGAGTGAGAGAGAGCGAGAGAGAGCAGAGCAAAGCAGGAAGGGGAGGGAGGGAGGGAGGAGGTGGGAGGAGAGGGAGGAGGTGGGAGCGCTATCACTTGTTCCTCTGACGGAAACTCGCGACTTGACTCCGGAGGATGAGAGAAAGGAGGAAAGTGCGGGAGAAGAGGGGAGAGGATGGGAGGCGGAGGACGGAAGAAAATCACCTGATTTACAATCAACGGCAGGATGGACGTCCATTACACACACACACACACACACAAGCATGTAGAAACCATTCACACAAACATACACACCCACGCACAGAGAGAAGGCAGTGGGCACAAACACACAGCACTTACTCTATCACCTTATTGAGGCTTTCAGCAGAGCCACTGCTCAAGTGTTGTGAATCACGCAACAGAGCGATGATGGTGCTGTGTGTTTGTGCGTGTGTGTGTGTGGAGAAGAGGAGGAGACATGGAAGCAAGGTGTTTATAATGTCACAAACGCTCACACACACACACACACACACACACAAACGAGCTACATACAGCGGCAGCACATCGCATTCAGTCCATCCATGCCACACACTCCACAGACGTTTCCCACGCACACACACACACACACCACGGCACCTCTGCCATTAGCGTTACCATAGCCACACACAAAGTTCAATACTATGACTGCATGCCTGAGCACTTCTCTGCGCGGATTATACAAAAGTGCTCCGGCAGAAATAGCATGAAGGTGTGCGCGGAAGCCAGCGACAGAGAGAGAGAGAGAGAGGCAGACGGCGCACAGAGAGGCTCAGATACAGAGGGAGAAGGAGGGAGGTGTTGGAGTGGGCAGTATAGAATGTAGTGAGTGTTGAAGCAGTAAATTGGCATTGTGTAACAGGATACCACACATAGCTCTTTTGATGCCTAGATCTCCACAACTGTTCTCCGAATAGCGAGGCCTTTGTCCACCTCCAACTCTCTCGTCCCGCGCCTTCGTCTGTGCAGCGCCTCTGTAGTGTGTCAATATTAGGCCGGGACTCGAGGAGCGAACAGGGAGTATTTTGCACGTCTTTGCCCCGTGCGCTCCGGAGGGACTCTAGTCCCGCTCTCGTGTTTTTACTTGAATTATATGTTATGAGTTGTTTTGGTACGAATTAGCCTGGAAAGAAGCCCGGCCGCAGAATGTTAGCGGGGGGAAATTGTCGTCAAAGGTCCACAGGGCTGATCTAATAGCTTGGATGTATGAGGTGATGGGCAGAAGTTAGGATTCCTCTACTGACAGAACAATAACCTTAAAAGGACAAATAGTTCAAATTGGTTCAGACAGTTGTTGCTCAGCATACATCAGCTCAGTTTTATTTATATAGCTTCATAACAATACAAATTGTCTCAGGACACTTCACAAAACAGGGTCTGAAGCCCCCAGAGTGAGCACGAAGGCGACGGTGGCAAAGAAAAGCTCCCCTTTTAACAGGAAGAAACCTTGAGCAACCTCATATGGAGGGACCCATCTGCCAAAGGCCAGCCGGGTAGAGACAGAACAGAGACAAAAAAAACATCATGATTCATTGCTCTGTTTGGATGTGGGACTGTCCACTTGTGTGCAGAAGCACATGTGCAATATTTTTCTGTGCGACTTCGTTTAAGTGGACTAATAATTTGGTGACGGCTCTCGGGATTTTTGCAGCTTTTTCGCTTTTACCGCTCCCCTCTCACAGCTGAGTTTGACAGTCAGCTTTTAACAGAGAGAGCTCCGAGTTGCAGGCACTGGCACTCTGTTCTGTCACATCAGCCAATTTAGCTTTTTTTTCTTTTTCTTTTTTTTTTTTTAAATGTAATTTGAGGAAAATGCATATCAAATTCCTGCCCGGAAAAACAGTAAGCATTAACCTGCTTATATAGAGCAGCAGCAGCACCACCACCTTAGCACATTAGTCTGCGATAATTGGTATTTATTAATAACCCACGGCTGAAAAAGCACAAACATAAAATATTAATGTTGCAGGAGGAGAAAGTATGAGGCTGGGGTCTCTGGTGGTGTATCAAAAGTAGCCTTTATTTAACCTAAGTATCCCAGCCTGGGTACAACATCCCAAAGGGAGTGCTTACTCATCTAAACTGAGGTCTAAAATAGGCCCTGGCCTTCTCATTCCACATCTCTTACTCTGGTGACTGGTGAATGTCATTGTTTATTATTAGACCAAAACCATTTCCTCTCTCTCGCCAATCATGGAGCGATGGATTGGAGGCAGAGAGGCAGAGAGGGAGATTTTTTTATTTATTTTTTTTTCAAACGTGTTTGTGTGTCTAGTGTGCGTAACGCACAAGCACTTGCATTTGTAAAAGGTTTCAATCGATCTGGCTGATCTTATTAGCCACTGACTGGCACATCAAACACAGAAAAGGAGCTTTCGCAAGAACACTCAGACCCGTCGCCCAATCAGGTGTGAGAAAACAGCGGAGCAGTCCCTCCACGCTGTCCTTCCCACCCTGAGAGGCCCCTGAAAGGCTCCGGTTACATCATCAGATAATCTAGAAGGTGAAGGTTCCCAGACAGCAACTCGAAATACACAGACACAATCGCACACACACACACAAAAAAAAAACGGACGTGCACACAGCGATAATTAAGATCAGTTACCATGGAGATGGGAGAATTGAAGAAGCTGTTAAAGTGGATTGATTGCATGAGAGCGCTTGCCGCCTCGCAATCCTCATATCTATGATCTCTATTAGAGGGCAGAGGCAGAGCAGCGGCTCTCCTCTCACCTTGTCAGGGCACGGCCAAGGTGTGGTAATACAGACAACGATTCAACAACCTGGTGATGACGGACGTGAAGGGAAAAGATGAGCTCTTTTGAGAACTCGCAATGTCTATTATAAACAAAAAAAAAAAAAACTCAAGTCGTCTCATTTTTCCTGGAAACCTACTTAACACGTTCAAGAACATTCAAATGGTGCGTGCATGAAGGCCTGCTGGGTAATATTCTAATAAGACTCATCTGTTTATTATTCTATGCAAAGTAAAAACAGCAGTTTAGACCAGACAATGAAATCCTTACTTTGCAAGTCTTTGCAAATAATTATAAAACCTAGCAAAACCTACCTAATTAAAAAAAAAAAAAAAAAAAAGCCAAGGTGCAAGATAAATCTGTTAAATACAACAAAGCTAAAAACACTAAAACCTGAGTTTAGAGAGCGCTCTTGGCTACAGATACAGTCGGTGGGAGTGATGTGAAGTGAGGCGGTGCATGAGCTGCTTTAAAGTCACACACCATTTAAGCTGTAGTATTTATGGACAGACAGCTATTTACTTCTAATATGAGATGCCATCTTCATTATGAAGGAGTCATTACACATCTATTTACGTCTGCCCAGCACCGAAACGAACGCACCGATCAGCCATAACATTATGATAACTGACAGTCAATGACGCCGGTGGGATATGGTGGGCAGGCGAATGTTTTGTATTTAAAGCTGATGTGTCAGGAGCTGGAAGAAACGGATGAGCGGAAGGATGTGAGTGACTTTGACAAGGGCTGCGGTGGCTAGGCGACAGGGTCAGGGACGTAGCTCAAAGGTTTAAGCTCAAAGCTTAAAGTCGGGACAGATAGAAAGGTGTCAGAACGATGTTTTGTATGGAGCTTCGTAGCCACAGACCAGACCAGGACTCTAGAGGAGAATCAACATGCCTCAACAGGTCAGTTTTGGCGGCAAAAGAGGGACCAATGTTGTATTAGGTAGGTGGTCATAATCTTATGGCTAATCAGTGTGTTTGATGTAATGGACGCTCCTAACAAAACAGCTTGAACTCAATCCAAAAGTAAGATCTTAACCAACGCGAGTCTTTTTGATTAAAAGGTCTCCAATGCATTTCGATTGATTAATAATGGTTGAAGTTATAACACGTGGCGATATTATACATTCCAACAGATCCACAATGCTCACGTCAATTTTAAATTCTATCAGATATGTCCTTTTTATGCCTAAAACTGGACAAGATAATGAGTAATAGTGGATGTTTTTCTCCATATACTAATGTAAAACTTAAAAAATACACTCTGCCTGTTCTCTGAATCATTTATTAAGGATTAATCATGCATCTGTTAGTAAGACATTGGCTATTTAGATATTCTAAATAGATCTGTAGTTCAAATTTTGGTATAGACACTTACTATGAGAGTTGTTGTTTTTTTTAATACATACAGCGAAGGCATTAAATGAGAACAGTATGTAAGAGTTAAGGAAGATTTGGTTTTGGCATGTAGATTTCAAATCACTTTCCAAAGTAAGAGATAATCAGGGGCCAGTACATATGGTAGTTACTTAAATTATAGCACATACTCAAAAATCAGTAGTAAAGCAGTAGTACTTAATTATAGTCTACTGTGTACAATTGTGAATATGAAGTATTGACTGACTTTATCCATTACAGTAAGTTGTAAAATGAACTGGGTATTTAACTAGTTCATTTTTCTAACTTCTATGAAAGCACATATCAAATACGCGTAAATAAAAAGCTGTATTTACTCTGTAATCTAAGTCTTCACCAGGACATTACCAAACACTAAAGCAACATTTTAAAATTCTAGACGTTGATGCATTTTAAAAGAAAAATATTGAAAGAGTCCCTCATACCTCTGGAATCCCCGGTCGATCAAGCCACTCAGCATAAATAGCAGCGAGGGTGAGGCCGTCTCTGGAACACAATGGCACAGTTGTTAGCATTATTTCTATTATTACAGCAATGACTGTTATTGCCCAAGACACCCTATGAAAACACAGTTCTGGGAAAATATTGTTAGGGTCATGGCAGACTTGAGGTTTAGGCCAACACCTTAAACAAAAAGCAGGGCGCACCCACTTTCCAATGCAAGGACAGGCAAACAGGCATGTATAGACAATGCAGTGGGCTCAGACGTATGCATCTGCAGAAAGTAAATATGTGTATGCACACGTGTGTGACTGAAGAGGGGCCCGGGCGGATGGTATGCGCGAGAAAAATGGTCACATACTATACGCAAGAGGACACGCGGTGACAGAGCTTGACCTACAGAGACAAATGTGGATGCAAACAAACATTCCACAAGCCGGCCGCTGCCCGTACGCAAAAGTTAAGTATACACTGAGCATTCGCACAAAGCACACAGGGTCGGAGAGCAACTACTCGGCGTACCCTTTACCCCACTGACTGTCTGTGCTTCAAATAAAATTCCACACTGTTTCTGTACACTGTCACGTTCAGCTCATTAAAGTGGTTATTTTGTAATGGAACACTGTAATCTGCATTTTTTGTGTACCCATTTTCTCCGGGTTACGCTCTCCTAACCTAAACTCAATTAGTGATTCCCACCATCTGCTCCACTCAAATGACTCCCTTTGTTTCCTCTTTTTTTTTTTTTTTTTACACTGCTTAAACATTTTGTACGCCAAACCATTAACAAAATATGAAGACGATCACATGTGTGTGTGTGTGTGTGTGTGTATACACAGAATAGTGGGGACACTGTAATTATCAATAATCGTCTGAAAACATATCCACTGCTGGAGACTTCTCCAATTTTCATTGGCAGATGGCAGGAGTTTCCATCACATTATGTAAAAACGGTTTGTTTCCATTGACTGTGCTGCTCAGTAAATTCAAGGAATCCTCTGAAATCTTTGCCACTAATGCGGCCACGAAGGGTTTAACCTCTTTGCAGTGGTTGTTTAAGCACATCTTAGACTCACCTTGTCAGGCTCAGTGAGCATGTGGAGCATATGTCAAAGGCTCTGAGCTGAAGTCTAATGTTAGCACGCCAACATGCTCACAATTCTTTATGTGTAGTATGTGACTGTCTGCCTACAATCACTCAGCAAACCCATAGATGAAGCTAAGATGCAGAGAAGCGGACTCTTTGTTGCAAAATCAAGGATCTACCCCTTGCTTCCAAACAGTATACTTACCAATATTTAATTTTGCGTACATCGATCAGCCAAAACATTAAAACCACTGACAGGAGAAGTAAAGTAAATAACAGTGCTCTGCTGGGGACCTTCGGATCTAGGGTTCGTGTAGACGTTACTTAGACATGTAGCACCCACCTAGACCAGACCAGGCAACCTCACCCCATAGCGATGACACTCCTTGATGACAGCAGCCATCCCCAACAGGATGCACAAAAATGGTTTAAATAAAAAAAAAAACATGAAAAACTGATCAAGAATCTGTGGGATGCACTGGAACATTTGATCCACAGAGGCCCATCCCCTCAACCCATAGGACCCAAAGAGCCCAACTAACAGTCTTGTGTTGTCTCAGAAGGGTCCATTCTCTGATGAGTCACAACTTTTTAGGAGGTACAAAGGAGACCCACACAATAGTACGAAGGTGGTCATAATTTTATGCCCGATTGGTGTATATTTTTCCCCGAGTCCGCAAAAAATGCTAAGGTGCAGTAGAAGACGTAATGCTCCCAATAAACCACCAGTCTGCTTAGAAAGAGATGAGGAGTTCAGCCATAGACTAAACATCTGACACCAACATGTTTAAGGTCCGCATACTTCTGCTGAACAGCAAACAAACGGTTAATACTGTTAATACAACATATGACTAATCAAATACGGTTTAATAACAGGGCTAGAGAGGAATAAGCTTCACGTCTCACGAGAGCAGGTGAGACATGTATCTACCAGTTTTTTCAAGCTCCGAATGGAAACTTCCTTTCACGTTTCTACTTAATCACCTCACTGGCTGCGATGCCTCGGAAATAGCGGCCTCTTCATCAAGGAGACCAGTACATTCAATTATTGTTTTTAAACATGTACATTCATAATCTTTATATTTCTGTTAATTTAATCTTGCAATTATTGCATCTGGATCATTTGGTCTAAAGAATGAGCAGGATATATGATCGCCGCATCATAAGAAGACTGTCCAAGCCCCTTAGCGTCTATTCTGATCCTAAACCCTACACTTCCACTGGGCTGTTTACCGAAAGAGGCATCACATCCAAATATTGACTGTGCCCAACTCCCTCTGTTTAATTCAATCAATTTCTGCTAGTCCAGCAGCACACTCCACATGACGGAAAAAGGCAAAATGAAGACGCTCAGAGCGCACAAACGGGTATTAGGGAAGCGAGGCGTGCGAAAGGAAGGCTGGCGAGTGGCGCGAGGAATGTGAAAGACAGACAAGGGAGGAAAAAAAAGAGTGACAGAGCAAAACAAGAGGTTAATGAGGCAATCAGGAGGAATAGAGAACTGAATGATTAAGCGAGCGCAGGGAGGGATGGAGAAAACTGGAGAGGAGGAGAGCAGGAGGAGCAGTTATCCTTTTACACTTCAATTAATATGAGAGTGGATGAGACTGTTCGCTTAATAGGATTGGTGTGGGGAGCTTTTGTTGGCCATGTTTCCACAGCGGGACCAAATTAGTTAGCGGCCAAATCATCACATGTATTTGATAGCAAAGGCACACGGATCAGGCAAAACATTATGACCACCTTACTAATATTGCGTGGGTCTCCCCTTGTGCCTCCTAAAAAGTTGTGACTCATCAGAGAATGGACGTGGGTCTTCTGACAGTGTCCTGTGGTGTCTGGCAACAGAATGATATTAGTGGGTACTATAGGGAGGGAGGGGCCTCTGTGGATCGGGCTTGTTCCAGTGTATCCCACAGACACTTGATCAGTTTGGGATCTAGTGAATTGGGCCTGAATTGGGCCTTGTGATGTTTTTTTGAATTGGGCCTTGTGATGTTTTTCATGTTTTTCTTTTTTTCGTTTTGTGTGTGTGTTAGGCTGCCATTAAGGAGTGTCATTGCTATGGGGTGGGGGTACCTGGAGCTAGGGGTAAACAAACGCCAGGTCCAAAAGTTTCTACATTGTATTGTCATAACATGTTCAACATATTTACTTCTCCTGTCAGTGGTTTTAATGTTGTGGCAGATATGCACATTAAAAAAAAAATCACATGTGTTAAAATTGATCTCATCTCATTTCTCTGTAACTGGAAACGAGTAGGCTTCTGCTATTTTAGCTCAAACCAAAGTGGTTTTAATGCACGTGTTCATTATTCATGATTTACACTGTAAGAATTATTCATAGCCACTTACATACCTCTCCAAGTCGGGAAAGGTGATCAGCAACATTTGCAAGAAATCCTGTCCAAAAAGAACAACAAAAAAAAAAGGAAAGAAATGGAGGCGTTTAGGGAGCTGTGGGAGCGAGAGAAAAAAAGAAAGAGAAAGGCATACCTGAGCTTAACTCGAGAGTACAAGGTCAAACAGTGTTTATGTTACATCCATTATTTAGAGGGAAGACTCAATGTGCCACTGAAGAAACAGGAGCCAGGTGGAACACATCACATGTCACACATACGCACAAACACGCACACACACACGCATAGACTTCCAGGTGTGTTCACTCAGCTACACGGCCCCGGCAGAATAAACATTTGTGGCTGAGCCGATGTACAGTCATCAATTTCAGATGCTGCTGGAGCACTTTCAACTATATCGTAACACTGTGGCAATCAAGCTTACATCAACCTCCAATTAATTTATGGAAATAGCATCGTGCCTCTGAGACAGGTTATATTAAAGCAGTTCAAATCTGAGCTCAGATTTTATTACCAGCCTCCGAAACCGGCGGCGAGATGGTGAACCTCCATTAAGTTAATCAAGTGCCGCAGACACACCTGAGACAAAATGAGCCGCCCGTGGTGTTTCCTCACAAATAATCTGAAGAAGTCAATGAATTGTTGTTCTCCCACTTGACTGGATAGGAACCTGAGCAGGAAATAGCCCTAGACAAAGGGCGAGTGAGGTAAAACACAGCAAAACAATTGATCACAGACAACCCAGATGAACTACTTTAACAGGAACAGATTTGTAACATTTCCTCCTCCTGTTCCACCTTCCCTTCCTGTGTTCACTATATTGGTCTCTTACCTTGAGGTAGTGGACCTGCATGAAAGTTTTTTCAGGATTGAGGGCATGTTTGACTGTGGAGGAGCCAGAGTCACTAACCTGACCGGTCCTCTCCATGTTGGGTCTGCGGGATGACAAACAGAGCAGGGAAACCGAATTAAGGCTGGACAGGTAATGAGATGAACGTACAGTAAACAGGATGGAGCACAGTGACGTAAAAATACAGACGGGGGAAAAACAGCGTGGGATGGTCAAGAGAGTTGTGCACAGAATTTATTATTTTTGCCCAGTCTTTGAGACGATTTAGTCGCAGGAAAAACACAACTTCAACAAAGCCAGAGTACGCCGTCAGCGACACCGGCTCCAGCCAGCGGTCCTCTCAGAGAGACGAACACGCAACCAAGCTGCCACACTTCGCCAGAGGCCGGCTGGAAATCAAGCTGCATATTTATAACAGCGTTCTATAGTGTTTATATGACCTCACGGCGCTCTGCTCCGACTTGACTGCCCATGACTCAGGGAGCGAACACATCCACGAAAAAGCACCCCTGACTGCCGGCGCACAAAAGAGCCACGCTCAAGGTTTCACTTTCCCTTGTTACACAGATACAAATCATCCCTTCAGCCTCCATAACCACACAAACAAACACACACAAAACCAATAAAAAAAAAAAAAAAAAGGCCAAACAAACAAAGCCTTGACGTGGGCCGCTGTGCGATGATAGGTTCAGGTTAGCTGGTATCGATCAGGCCGAGCAGATTAACTCTGTGTGCCAATAGGAAGGTCTTGAAGGATCACTCTCCTACCGAGTCGATACGGCAGGCGCCTGGCCCACCAATCAATACAACCTTCATCACCGGCTACCCCTTTTCCACTGGGCCGCTTCATGACTGGGCACACGTATGTGCACACATACGATACAGACCACCAAAGACATGCACCCAAATTCTTGTTAATGGAGAACCAAATCTTTTGAGTTAGGTTGTAGCTGTTGGCTGCAAATATTTGATCTATTGGAATCTTTGTCCAGGCAGGCATGGTGAGAAGAAAAGCTGGGGCAAGGGGGGAGATGAAGCACGCTGTAGATTAGAGTTGAGGACAAGAAGAGGAGGAGGAGGAGGAGGAGGAGGTGGGGGAGAAATCGAGGACAGGAGATAGACAGGAATGTTTGGTTTGCTCCGTGGACTGAGAGGGGAAGTCAACAGCTTCCTGGAATTTCTAAACTCAACTGGACGTGCTGGCGAGGACTTAAATCATAGGTCTGACGTTGCGCGCCGACTTACGCACATGTGCTCGTGTCATAAAAATGATGTGTTGGAGGTAAATCAGTATGCCAAACAACCTGGTTTGGAAACCTTTTACTAATGATCCTCGGGTTCTGTACAACAAAGGACACTCTGAGGCTGTCAGCGGACAGGTGGACCGACACAAGTTCGGAAAACAGATGAAAGCTTATGTCACAAAGACATTAGAAGAGGTAAGTGGAATCACTGCGGAGAGTAACTGTCGCTTGGACACCCCTGAAACACGCAGCTAACGTTGCGTTACCTAGCAGTTAGCATTAACATGTACCAAGAATCCCCTAAATAAGGAGCTTAACATAATTTCAGTCACGATTTATTCTAACCCATGATGTTACCGAGGCTGAAACTGGTGAGGCATTATTTGTATTATTTTTAGGTTTTGGCACCAAAAAATACAACAAGACAGCTTTATCAGG
Source organism: Mugil cephalus (assembly GCF_022458985.1). Classification (NCBI taxonomy): domain Eukaryota; kingdom Metazoa; phylum Chordata; class Actinopteri; order Mugiliformes; family Mugilidae; genus Mugil; species Mugil cephalus. The sequence goes on from NC_061777.1 coordinate 10,266,881, forward strand.
GTTGAAAGTGACAGTGATCGCGTCAAGCTTCCCTCTGTTTTGCCTCCAGCTAACGTTGTGATGTCACAGTGACGTAGGCCATGAATGGGTCTACAGTGCCCATTTTAGATGTTGTGAGAAGGGCTCATTTTCTTGACATCCATGTATCCCCTTTAAATTGTGGGGTTATTTTTTTTCCCCACTCCCTCTGCACCAGTGCGCTGCCCCCGGTGCCCATGTCTGTCTGCTACTGGTGATAAGATGAAATAGTCTCTTTTTAAGACAGCGGGGCAAATGCTGTATCCCTGCGAAATTATGTGTTTGTAAGTCAGAGAGAGAAAAAAGAGGAACTCTGGCAAGAAAGAAAAATTATGACATGAACACGTATTTCCAGGGAAAACGAGTTCATTCTGGGCGTCGGATTCGCAAAGAGAGGAAAATTGTTGATCCATCACTGCTGTGTTAGACAAAGGAACTCCACCCTTCCTGCTGTCCAGATCAGGGATGTATGGATGTGTAAGTGCCTGGCTTTTGCTGCCTCTCCTTGTCAAAGATGATAAACTGAATCTTTAAGAGGAGTCGCCGCTTGCTGCCTCGAACGTCTCACAATAGCTCAATGTATTTCACAATAAATGGTGCTCTTATCTGACTTGTAGGCCAAGTGCGTGAAGGGGGGTTGTTTGTCGGTGTGTGTGTGTGTAGCCATGCATACACCTGGATGTGTCTGAGATTGAAAGAGAGAAAAAGAGCAAGAGGAAATCAGGAGCTATTACGGACAGAACTTAATGTCAAACGTGCGCGCGCGCACACACACACGCACACACACACAAAAGAGGTTTACAGCTCTGCGAGCCATATCCTGACAAATTACACTGGGTTGACTGTGGAAACCGGATAAGGTAGAGCAGCGCTCCCAGCAGCCCAGTAAATCAGCAGGGAGAATGGCGTCTGGCCCAGACTGCCCTAAATATAACTCATCTGAAATGGACTGATAAACACTGGCCACTGGGGCCCCTGCTGGATCACGGGGTGTCAATTGTGACCTACTGAACTTGGAAAGAACAACCTGCCATTTAGCCATTGTGCGTGTGTATGTGTGTAATCTGGTGAGGATGTTGTGCGTCTGTCCCCATATGTATCGCTGCTCCTTTCCTTTTCCTCCTCTTTTTCTCCAGGCACCGTGGCAACGGGTTTTCATATTAAGTTTCGGCACTGTTGTAATTCAAATGACGCCACGAGGACTTGTACACACAGGCAGTCTAGTCCCCAGCCTCGGAGTAAAACCCAGACCTTAACTTAGCGTCCCTCGTATCTGAACTACCTTTCAAGGCTGGAGGATAGATCTGAAATCAATATCACAAAGCACATATTACAACACGGCCTTTATTGTACGCTGCCGGAGCCGAGTCACCGCTTTTATTCTCTTCGTGTGTCAACATGTTCAGAAAGGCGGTAAATGAGCCGTGAAGAAAACAGATACGAGTACATGTGAAACAATCAAACTGAGGGGGGAAAAAAACAAACAAGAGACTCGAGAGAGTGAATGGTAGAATCCAAAGGCTATGAATGTAAACTGAGATGAGGTTAAAAGTCGGTGTTGGAGGAGGAATGTCGAGGAAGTTATTCACATCCGACACTGAAAACCGTCATATAACCGAGATTGCAGTTACTCCCACACACATATAAAATAAGGAGGACACCTAAATCATGTTCATGAGCGCTGAGAAAACACAAAAAACGTAGGGAGCTAATCTTTTCACTTGTTATTTTTTGGGTCTTTCATGCAGTGATTTGATAACTGCAAGTGGTGATGGCACAAAGCAAAGGGCGCAGGCTGGAACTGAACCAGCACCACTCCAGCGGGGACTGCCAATGTCCCAGTTCTCCGACAGGGAAAAACTTTAACTTGTACAACATCATCTATTTAAAGGATAGCGATTTTTAACTACACAGCACAAAAAAAAAAAAAAATATAGATAAAAACTGGAATTTCCCTGAAAGAGCTGCTCCATTTCAACCCGTCCATTAATCATTTATTATCCAGAACTTCTTTTTTGTTTTTTTCCATGAACAAATATGTTGATTTATGCTCGCCTGTGGGCACATGACACATTTTCACACGTTCAGCTGGCCCACCGCGAACTAAAAGACTAACTATGAAAAGGTTACGCGCCAATTCATTGGAGTGCTGCCTTTATCCTCCCCATAATGAACACGGTGCCATTCAACATAATTACATTGGTAATTGTCAGGAAAATATTCAGAGAAGACCCATAAGATAGCGCCTCCCCGTATTTTGTAAACACAAAATGTTCATGCGGTATAATCATGACATGTCTCCACGGAAACAGTAATTAAAGTAAAAATTGCACAGTATCTTGACGCGTAGGTTGAATATGTTTATTCGTAATTATACGTGAGCGGGCTTCCTTTATGTCTCAACATGCTTCGGTATTCTAGAAAAGGCTTTTCTCTGTTTGGCACTTGAGAAATTATTTGGAATTTCGAGGCAAATACGACGCATTCTGCTCCCAGATAACATGCAAAACTAATGGGCATGCATTTGCCTATATCCTCCCCATAAACGGGCACGCATTCGTGTGCATGTGCACATATCGTTTGCGCTGTTCAAATGTTAGTTTTATGTTGTTGACTTAACCCCGTCAGGTGCAGAGAAACCTAATCCTGATCCTTTTAATCACCCGTGTGTCTGCCTTATAGGGGAACACCCTGATAGACTGCTAGACAGACGGCGCACTCGGGTGCACATTTAACCCTTTCACTCTCAAAGAGAAAAGCGCATGCAAAGAAGAGCACAGCTCGGAGATAGTGAAGTGATTTAAATTCTGAATACTGTCAAGAGCCTGAATGTGCGATAATAGCATATTAACAGTGGAGTGACATAGTTAGAGCTTAGTGTCAAGACGAGGAGCCATGAAATCAATAATACTCTGATTTGCTGTTATGCTCCGCGCAGCCTCTCACAAGCGTGACTGTCAATAGCGCTCTGTGCTACGAGTGTCATCTCCAGTGAAGATGCCTTATTATTTCATTCTCGAGGAGAAGCCCGGCGCACGAGAGCCAAGCGCGCCTCCGTCGCCTGAAGAGTTAACTCTTGGCTGGGGTTTTCACCCTTAATCCCCTGACGACACTCGACTTCCACGCGGGATGGAACAAACAGGGTGTGGGCCCCACATCGCCAGGATCGGATGAAACGTTTGTGCGCGTCCGCCGTCCTCGTGTGCAGAGCTTTTCTAAAAGACATGACAGTGCAGCACACCTGCATACGCTCGGGCGCCACACCTGCCACACCTGTGCCCCTGGAATGCGTATACCTTCCACTCTGTAAAAGCTGGGGCGTAGCCCTAGCTGAAAAGAAACACAGTGTCTACTTTTCTTTTTTTTTTTTTTAAATGCAAGTGGAGCCCATTCAAACTTTTTTTTTTGAATCTGTGTCAAAAAGAGTGCTGTGTGATTTGACGCCTTTTTTTCTTTTTCATATTAACATTACATATTTCTTGCCTGGATCATTGTGTTGTACAATAATATGTGTATACTAAGGTTTATAGAGTATTTATTAGAAATATCAACATTCATGAGTGGTTGCCTTGAAGTAATATGTTGTCTGTGTGGGCGTTTCTCACATAAATTCTATAAATCGTGCACTCATACAGTTGATCAAAAGCACAAATAATGCAAATTTTCTAGGTCATGCCATGTCAAAAGCTGATGTTTAAAGTCTATCCTTGTTGCATGTTAGCATTTTAGCACAACGCTGCCATCCTCCACAAACTGCTAACATTATGGCTGATACTGAAAGGCAAACCTGAGGATCTGAAGTTCCTCCTTTGAATTCTGAAGCTCATCTGAAAGTCGCCTCCACCTCAGCAAAGCCTTCAGGTCAAACTGCTCCGTCGCCTCTTGCAAAGAGAGCTGCAGGGAGATGGTTACATGGAAAAAAAAAAGAAAAAAAGAGAGAGAACGTTGGCGAACATTCGTCGCGTTTAATTGTGCTTTACGATTAAATTGACGCTGACATTGATTTTTGGCAACACTTAAATACGGTACAATTCTCCAGAACCAAGTTTATACCACAAAGTGACACAATTAAACAGCGCTGACAAAAGAACGAGATTTGTGTAACTCTGGAAGGTGTGGGAATACAAGCAGGAGGATTAGGTCTTTGTGCACATCAATGGCTGAAGTTGGTGTTGCAACCAAGTATTTGTCAGTGCCGCGCCCACTTCTTTGTCTGTTTGTTGATTTATTTTCTTTTCCAATTAATCCTCGCGGCTCAAGTTGTAGAAGTACGTATGAAATATGGAGAGGCACACAATCTTTCAACAGGCACATGTGGCGCAGTACTTTTCCACAACTGCGTGGTTAACTGTATTTGGGTTTATTGATTAGAGCAGCCTAAAAATAAAGGTTGCAGGTAAGTTGTTTTCATAAGAACAGCTGCAAAACTATAATCATAGCCATAGTACTTGTTGTGCTCGGGCCCAGATGATGTCCTCCAGGCAGGTGGCGAAGCCCTCGCTGATCCACTCCTCCGTCCAGTCTCTGGCTCCGATGACCAGGCCGAACCAGGAGTGGGCAATCTCATGGCAAATCCGAGAGCCGCACAGAGACAGGTCGCCCCCCTCCGAGCCGGGACTCCCAGCGCGCAGCACGCTCTGGGACAGGAAAATTATATGGGGGCTGTGGAAGACAAACGACATGAGACGAGATAAATGATGAAAATGGGAGATAAAGCCAGGAATAAATTCTAAGAGGGAGGAAAGGAGTGAGAAATAAGCGCAGGAGTGAGGAGTAAACAGAGGGTAGAGGGTGAGAGAATTTTGTTGTTTTTTTGAAAGTAAGACGAAGGAGGGAAAGCAACAACAAGAGTTAACCGCAAGTATCGGTTATGAAGAAATAAAACAAACTAAGAGAGAGGTGAAGGCACAGGGTACATCTAAAAGGATCAAAGAGTTACTGAGGTAATGCTCAACACATATGATTAGTGACAATTTATAGCCCGAGCACGTCATTGTAAGACAAACCCACACACTAGTTTAATGAGCATGGGAGTCACAGACAGCAAATCCTTCACTCAATCTTCTGCATTATCTTTAGCAAAGGGCAGCTTACTCATCGAGCGGTCTTGCCAAACTTAACTGGCCTGTACAAACATCAAGAAAGAACATCGTGTTCCCCGGACGGGACTTTTCAAGAAACAACGGGAAAAAAATAAATGCAATTAAATTTACCAATTGTAAAACATTCTAGTTGTATAATACATCAAACAAAGACGAGGACCATTTTTGGTTAGGTCAAATATTAAGATGCTATTCCAGCTCATAAAAAGGGGTAAAGCCTTCATTAAGCTATTTAACCGATAAGAATACTTTGTCAAAACTCAGAGCCAAGAACTGTTGAGGAAAGAACTGTTCACAAATGTGAGTTGATAATTTATTCTGCAGAATGAAGGTAATATTCCCCTTTATGTCATAATTTTAATATTTCTGAACTCAATTAAGGATTTTTTGTTTTTTAGGTTTGGCAAAGTTAAGGGTTTAGGGTTAAGGTGTCAGGCATAACATTATGACCGCTGGCAAATGAAGTGAATAACATTGACCAACTTGTGACAATACAATGATCTGCTGGGAAACGTTTGGACCTGGCATCATGTGAATGTTACTTATACATGTAGCCCCAACCTAGGCCAGACCACGCACCTCCACCCCAAAGTAATGACACTCCTTGATGGCAGCAGCCAACCCCATCAGGATGTTACCTCATCTGTGAATTGCGTAAGTCTTTTCCAACGTTAGTGCCAATCTACCTGACGGTTGTTGAATTATAGCAGTTTGGACATCGACTGCCTTAGAATCTATGACGCTTCTAGAAGAAGCACTGTACGAAACAGGAACACGTATGTGATCTTTATCTGTGAGACAGCGCAGGTCCAATCCCAGTCCACCGTCAAAGCCAAGGTCATGGCTGAAGGCTCTTGTGGAGCATTCTTTACTTCTTCCTTATGTAACAGGCTCTGGGTGCCCTGAGGGGCTAGGGGCTGACTGTGTGTGAGAGGCAGGCCATTCTTCACCAGAAGAATAGGAAGGGGGTCACGGAGGTGCGAATGAATGGCCTCTCTCTCTCCTGGCCCATATAACAACATCGGACTGTCTAGAGATCCTTTCACACTCTCTAGATCATGTGTCCCAACTGCCAATGACCTGACGCTGGTGGGAGAATTTATGGCAGACTGCAGGTCCCCGGTGGAAAAACGGTCACCCACGCTGTTGCGGTGACAAATTAGTTAAAGAAGCCTCTATGCTACAGAAGAAATTACTTTAATCTGTGTCGTACTCGCATGCCACACGTTAAAATGCCTCCCCACACCGGAATAAAAAAAGTCATCTGGAGCGGTCCCAGCGTCCAACAGCTACAATTACTTCACCTGTTGGATTGACAGTTTACTCCCACATATTGCTTATGATTGGTGTATTATTGGTGTATTACTGCAGGCTGTAAAATGAGCTGCTTTCATCAGGGAAAGATTAGCATCTTAAAAAAGCAGATTACAACAGTTATTTTTTCCCCAGCCATAACCTAATTATGGCGACAAGGTAAGTGAATTATAAAAGAAAAGAGTGAGTAAAGACATAGGTTAAGCCGGGTCTGTCAGACCTTCTATTTCCGAGAAACACAAAATGGGATATCTGAACAGCACAGCTACTCTTTATTTCCCTGAGGATTGTTGTATCAGACAGAAGGCAGGCCTTTGCTCTGTTATTTAAGAAACATGTCAGCATCATATAATAGGGTCTTATGGGCATGATTTCCAAGACAGCATCTCAAATCTAATTCAGTGTTTGTCCTGATTACACAAACAAAAGCTCTCGCCGGAGCAGGGGATGCTAACATTAGCCTTATGAGTTCCTTTGTAGCCTAATCTTATTCCCCCACAATTGGATAAGCTCGCCTTTGTTGTCAGTCCCAGCGCCGTGTTTGTGTGCATCTGTGTTTGAGTGAGTGTGAAACACAAAGACAGCCTTTCAGTGACGGCGCTTGCACATGTTCCTCCGAGGGAGACGGAATCCGTCACTACAGTGACAAATCGTGTCATCCCACCACGGCGGTGATGAATAACAACGGCATCTTTCACGTTCGCTGATGCGCTGACTGACATCGGTTGACATCGGGGACCCGTCAGGGACGCGCGCATGAGAGGACGCTCACACACATTTGTGCATACCTGTAACACGAGTGAGTCTCTGGTCATTGGTCGTGTCTGACGAGTGCAGTTTTCAAATTTGAATTTTTGCATTTTGCCAGTTGGCAAAGTTATCAAGCACTAGAAAGTGGTAATGCTGCAACTTTCATTAAAGTCTGTAAAACAGTTTGTACCCTTCACTGATTTTGTATCACACACTTGTTGACATCTTACCACCAAAACTGTTCTTTAAGTTTTCTGCAACAATTTTTCAGCTGCTGAATGTGACTTTTTTGTGCTTTTTGTTAATTCTGAGAGACATTTTTAAATGCTTTCTTCTGATCATCTGAAGTGTCTGTATAGTTATTTTAAGAGTTTTTTTGTTTTGTTTTTTTGCATTTGTGAATCACAAAAAGGGATTTCAATTATGTTAAAACCAAATAAATGACAGTTTCTACTGACAGTTCAAAGTAGCAGCTCCCATTTAACCGTATTGTTCACTTTTTCCAGGTGGCAAAGAAGGAAGATAAACTAAGCCGATCGTGCAGTACATTATGATTAAAACCACTGACAGGAGAAGTGAATAACGTTGTACCCTTGCAACTATGCAATGTTCTGCTGGGAAACGTTAGGACCTGGCATTCCTGTGAATGCCACTTAGACATGTAGCACTAACGTAGACCAGACACCCCGACACACACATAAATGCTTTAGCAACAACTCAAAAAAACCTGAAGAACATCACAAAGTGTTGACCTGGCCTCCAAGTTCACTAGATCCCACTCTGATCAAGTATCTGTGGGATGAACTGGAACAAGCCTGATCCACAGAGGCCCCTCCCCTAAACCTGTAGGACCCAAAGACCTCCACTAACAACGTCCTGTTGCCAGACACCACAGGACACCCTCAGAAGGTCCACGTCCATTCTCTGATGAGTAATAACTGTTTTGGAGGCACAAGGGAGACCAACGCAATATTTTGAAGGTGGTCATAATGTTATGCCTGGTCAGTGTGTATCTTTGATTAAAGGAATAATCAAAGAAGTGCTGCACCTATTATAAATATTGGATCAAAGAAACTAATTTGGCATGGATCCTCTCATTAAGGTTACTAAGGATTTTCGGGTGATTACACATTGCTGTCTAATAACTGGATGTTTGATTCAGCCACTGACACCTTTAAAGGATGCAAATTAATTCATATTTGTTAGCCGCGGTCTTGCGTCTGCTTTTGATGTCTATGTTCTCAATTTTTTTTTTTAATCTGCAAGGTGTCCAGCAAGGATTAACTCAGCGCTCTGTTCAGGACCATCAGAATAATGCATTAGAGAAAACGGATTACACTTTTCAACATTTAACTGAATGCCAAAATTCAGTTTTACATCTGGTTCTTGGTCGTCTTCATGTGGTTAAATTTTAAACCAAACTAAAAGACACTCACAGAGTCAGACGTGCGCTACGGTATTAATGCCCAGAAGGTGATAGACGATGCCAAGCATGATGAGCGGCTGTCTGCGCAGAGAATAACAGACAAAGACCTTAGGTGACCTTTGTGATGGCGACACCCCACCGGGTTTTAACGCACAAAATGAAATACTGATTAAAGTCGTCCTTTGCTTCCTAACGCGACTGCCGCGCGACTCTGAGTCACCGGGGTGACTCGGCCCTGAGCTTCAGAGGTGTAAGCCAGGGCAAGTCTTCAATTTGGTGAGACACAGATTGCAATGGTGTTTCGCTTCTCCATCTCTCCATCCATTATTCATCCCTCCATCCATCGTTCCTGGCTGTAGGCCATTTTTTCCCCAGTGGGACACTTCCATGCATAATGCAGCAGGAGCCCTATCATAGTCCTGTAATTGACATCCGCGGCCTGGCTCAGCCCCATAGCTGGGACACTGGTAAAACAGCCCCACGAGACGAGGGACGGGGGAAAAAGACGCTATGAGCCGAGTGTGTATACTGCATGTGTAAATGAGAGAGGTGAGATAGAACTGAAAAACACAGATAGAAAGATACGGAGAAAAAAAAAACACGAGAAGAGAGAGAAAAGGGAATTTAGATGGTGAATGAAAGGATTATCTCAGGGATGTGTTTATGGAGAGAGTATAAGCCAGAAAAATGAGAGGGAGAATATTGTTGTCTGTCACTCTGTGTGATGAGTTTCTCCAAGTGCAGTGTCAACTCCCTGGTGTGATAACTGCCGAACTGCTGAACCAGTGTGACAGAGACGCTGTTGCAGCATTGTTGGTGAAGACTCGCACACATATTGTGCCTAGCCACGCTGACAGATCAGAAAGTAAATGGACAAAAACAACAGGCGCCAAAGTACAACTATTCTTTTCTATTCAAGTAAAGGATGAAGGGCGGTCCTTTCGTAATGTCAGCTTACGGGAAGAAGCTTTGTCTCCTCTCCTCTCCTCTCCTCTCCTCTCCTCTCCCTCCCTCGCGAACACAGAGTCTGTGGGCTATTTTAGACACAGGGGCCTATTTGACCAAACTCCTACCACCCTTCGTTCTTTTTTAACAAGTCTGACTTCAAATGTCTGGCATTCCAGGCTGGCTGCAGATCAGTTCTCCGCTTCCAGACGGGGCCCCACAGGGCCCGGCCAAATGCCACTCCATGTAGGGCCTGATCACATGAGCGGGGGGCCAGGCCGGGGGCCCCAAGAGAGTCGCCCCACCCACATAACACTTCATTGCATCAGAGCCCGGGAATAAATAGCAGAAAAGATATCAGGGGTCATCAGGAACAAGGAGGTGGCCCGAAGTCTGGAGAAAGTCTTTGTAGTGCCGGCGCATGACAAGCAACTGGCACATTTCAAAGTTGTACTGTAGTTTTTGTCAAGGGCTTAAACTTAAACGCCCGTAAATAGACACCGAGGCCCGAGCAGGTCAACGGGGCCATAACCTCGTGAAGCCAAGAGCGCTCGTGTAAACAGGGATATATACACGAAGACGCAATAAGTGGCTAAGCTGCAGGCCTGAGAGAACACCCGCACAAACCAGCGGAAAGTCACAGGAACAGACATGCACGCAGAAACACACACCCATGCACTCCGAAACAACTCCACTTTCAACGCGCATCAGCTGGGAAGTGATAGCAGATGTCTGATCCATCCTCTCTTAACAGTAAAACAATCCACAGTGCAGTTTGTTCCTTGTTTAGCTCAGAGTCCAAACGGATGTCATGCCAAAGGAATGTTCTTCAGAGCGTGTGCATGTGCATGTGCAGGATGCTGGAGCAACACACTTAAAAAAATAATGACTATTTGTCTAGGACGTTTACTCCGTCTGATTCACTTCCAAGAGGACGCCAGTAGACACGCACCTACACCGAACATACAATCAAAACTCCGTATCGCTGGTTCACACTCCCGTATCATCCTAATGTCGCGGGGTTAAAAGGGGATACACAGTGTTTTAATTAGCACTAATTCAATGCAGCACACGTGGCGAAAAGCGAGCTCCTGTCAATCAGCCTGAGGGAGGAGTTGACATGACATTTATGTGACATAACACACATTCCTGTATCAATGTAGCTATTTGCATGCAAACCCCATCACTCATCACACAGCACTCAGAGCCCCCTTTTTGGCTTCCACCACCGCTGGAATGAAAAAGACAGGACAAATCTATTTCACAGGATTATAATATGAGACATTTTCTTGCCCGCAGGGTAATAAATAGACTACTTTTTCCCCCCTCTCTTGCGTAATGTGAGAGAATGAGACAGTGAGGGGATGGAAAGTGAGACGGCTCTGTGCTGCGAGGACACATAAGAAGTGTTTGACAGAATGGAAAGATGAATGAAGGTGAGATGGGAGTGAAATTAGCCAGCGACCAGAGCCGTCGTCTCCGCGCAGGTTTTCAGGCTGCCACCTGACCGGGGCCGTCTGCCTGTCAGATGTGGATATAATGCGGGGCTGAAGGTGTTTTTGGGATAAATACTATGCAACAATTACAGCTGTGCTGCACCAGACCTATCAACAGGTGTGAAAGCACAAGGAAGAGAGAAGAAATAATGACACGGTAAAGAAGGATGCTTAGAAGATAAGGCTTTGATAATCTGTTACTGTCAACTCAAAGAAAAGACTAAAAGTGAAACAGAAGAAGTTACATTTGAAGCTGTACATCTCTCAAACAGTATTTCAGAACTGCCTTTAGTAAGTCAGTAAATTTGCTAAATCTAATTTGAACTGGCTACTTATTAAATAAAAAAAAACTACAACAAGCGCAGCTTGACGATGAAATATTATGACATTTCACAGTAATCTATCCCAATAGTTGTCGGGATATTTCGCTCAAGCACACACCTCGTGGTGAAACAAGAGGAAAAAAAGGTCCTGGGAATCATGAAGGTCAAACGCAACATTTTCTGACGATCCTCCTAATAGATGTTAAAATATTTTCACAGGATGTGGTAGAGAAAACAGCAGTGCGCCCTGTGAATCTCTATAAACGATGTCTTAGTCTGAACCAGGCTGACGGACTGACCCACTGCCAGACGGACCAATGCGGGCCGTCCACGGAGCCGTGCCCCTAGCGTGACTCGAAAACAGCCAAATGCGAAGGTGACCAGCAGACCGGCTTTGAGCGCTGCTCTTTCCCCAAGGCTAAAAGCCAACCCAGACATGAGACGCATTACCAGAGAGCATTTCACAGCACTTTGTTTCAAATGTCTCATTTTGGCCGGTTCAGCGCAGGGGACCCACGGACATTAAACTGTCTGGCTTTGCACAGACAAATGAAATTACCCTCGGCCCACTATCACACACATGCCCCAGGATGCACGCCAAGATCAGCAGCAGCGTCCCCCGCGCCATACAATGGGCTCATCCATCACTCCAGGGAATGGGTCCTGTGGACTCATCCATTAGTTAGTAGAATGGGTGTGCGGTGACAGGCCTGTCTTGCCACAGCCTCTAATCCAGACTTATGGCACAGTGTGTCTGTGTTACTGTTAAATGCAGTACTATATGCCAGCTGTTGCCAGCAGGTTCTCATCTGAGGGTGTTTCTAAGCAACGCGCCGTCACTCACCCACCGAAAAAAACAGCCCATGCGACATTGGTTAAAGTGGTGTGCAATGCTGGACTCAGCAGTGGGGCAAAAGTCAATGGTACATGTTAAAACAAAAGTCTCTCCTTTTAAGCAGCAAAAAAAGAGGCGGCTCCTTCAGTCTGCGAGCAGATACTGTAGCAGAGAAGGTAAACCAACACTGCAGATGGGGAAGATGAGAGGCCCCAGATAACTAGAAAGGAATGTTCCTGCAATAACAAGACACTTGCTAAGCTGTGCCCTGCTATCTTCATTAAGACCACAGAGGAAGGTCTGACCCAGCAGAAGAGACTGGACCAGGATTGATAGCAGTGGCCTCCGCTCGTGGGGTTTGGAGCCGTCCCTGTGTGTGTGTCGAGCAGGAAGTGAGCACACCGACGGGGGAAACTGTAAAGGAAAAGAAATAAATCCCACCTAAAACTCCGAACTACACGCAATCACTTTAAAAGCACACACGACGCTCCCTCCTCCTCTGTCCAGGTGCAGGCATGCAGAGCTGTCTTTTCAGCTCCCTCTCTCATCCTTGACTATTTGATTAACAGCTGTCTTCTGTGCCAAAAAAAAAAAAAAAAAAAAAAAGACGACCCCCCCACCTCCTGCCCTTCCCCGCCCCGAGCCAGCACCCCCCTAAATTGCCTCCTGAAAGAGCAGCTCTGTGTCACACACTTCTAGGGTTACTTTGCAGATCAAACTGGAGAGGAGAGCAGAAAGGCAAGAAATCCACAGAGACATCAGAAGGAAGAGGGAAGGACAAGCAGTGGGAGGATTGGGAAAGTGATAGAGAACAGAGGGGGCTGCACGTCTCAAGGAAGAGGAGGAGGAGTAGGAGGAGGAGGAGGAGGTAGGAGGCGCTGTTCGGTGAGGGTGGAAAGTGATAAGAGACAGGTACTAGTAATTGGGTACTGTCTAAACTTTTAAATTTCCATTTTCTGGTTCGCTCCTCTCAAAGTTAGTGATCTTTCCCTAATGATCGGCTTCATGTAGAACTAATAATTATTTATTGTCACTGTATAAGTGCATGATAATCAAATTCAAAACCATCGGATCAAATAAAAAATAAGAATCAAGAAGACAAACCTACAGCTAACTCGACGCTTCTGTAGAAAGCAGGAAATCCATTCATCCACAATCCATGAAATCCGTTTAAAAACTACGGGAACGGTTTGGGTAATGGTCGGGCAGTAACGCGAAGAATATGTGATTCCTACAACATGTAAAAACCACTGGTCTGGTCCTATAAAAGATGAAAAAAACAGCTCAGGTGGCACACTAAAGAGCTCCAGGGCGGCGGGGGATTATCCTGCAGGGTACTAACCCCCTCCCCTCCGGCGCGCCAGGTCCCTACTTCCTCTCAACAGGGACCATTGGCCAATGTGACTTCCTGCTAGCCCATAAACAAACAATGCAATCAACTGAAGCCAAGCTGAAAAACCTCAAGTGCCACTTAGAAAGGTCAAGAGGTATACACTAGTCATAAGTCTTCGCTGCGCCTGTGACAGTTATATGACGGCCTAGTTTGGCATATGCTGCAAGTGGAACTAGCAGTTCAAGTGCTCGATAGTATTTTTTTTTTTTTCTCCCCCCGTTTTTTCAGGCAGCCACTCCCTATGAGACGAGAGTTGTGTAAATAAATGAAACAAAACAGCAGGATGAGAGATCAGGAAAAAATTTTTTAAAAAATGTGCGGGGTCGTATTTAAGCTCCCAAACAACATGTTCACAAGACGCTTTGTTTGTGCAATGTGTTTTTATTTCCCATTTAAGGTAGAGAACGGGTGAATAATCAAGAAAGCTGCGAATGAAAGCGTAACGAGACATGGTGAGAGGCAGATATGTTTACATATGCACTATATGCATGTGGGTTTATCACAGCCTGCCATCAAGTGGTGTGAGGCGGCCCTCCCTTCCCGTGTCATAAAGCAAAAAAAAAATACATAAATGCATAAACATTCTCATCAGCAGACAGGCTAGACAGAAGCGCACATTGATCCGGCTCAGTTAAAGGCCACTGATAAATGACCTGCATTCCTCTGACGTCCGGCCATCAGAATAAATACACATCCTTACACCATAACGCGAACAATGCAAGCATTCACACAATCACAAGCACAGGAATCGGCCTGTCTGCAGCAGGGGCAAAACAAAACCCACATCGCCCACACGGCTAAAAGGCCCATTTCAACACCAGCGTGGGGAAACCACCACTCGCTCTCTCAGGGATGTCTTCATTCGGGCACAATGCAAAACACAGTGATCTCAGATTAGTCCTGCAAGTCCGGCCAACACTTTGGGACACATAGACCTCAGCTTCAAAGAGCCAGAGGAAGTGCCGTGCCCTTCCTGTCACTCCCAGTCACAAGCAAATGACGTGGTCGCGATGCGATGAAGAGATTTCAGATGCAAAACAAAAAATAAAAAAAAGAACGTATGAGGTAAGGGAGATGAGAACAAAGCAAAAATTGTGCGCGTTGAAACAGTGGACACCATTCCCTTGTCCTTCAATCACGGTTGTATTCAAGGGGACAGATGGAAAATGAACTTTAAGTGACTCCCCAGCTGTGCTACACTCAAGACACCTCTTCATCCCTAGTCCATCCTCCTCCATCAGTGTTTAACCGTATCATCTTTGGCTTCCACTCCCTCATGGGCTCCTCAGCGTTTTACTGAAAGCACTGGGAGCAGTAATGCAGCTAAAACGGTGCTTCAGCGTTCTCTCTGTTTTTTTTTTCAGCCCAGCCGAAGACAAGAGGACCAAAGGAATGGACACAAATGTTTGAACTATGTGACATCAAGAGTATTGCTATTACAATTTGAACCACTAAAGGAAACACAGAAGACTACTTCTCACGTTGTTTCACAAATTAAGCAAAGGTTAATGACGGAATACCGTGAACTGGTGACTGGCTTCATACGTTCGAAAGCAACATCCACGCAAGTTTTCTTTGTGTGTCTATATGCACGAACCAGATCACAGTGTACGTGGCACGGCCCTTGAGCGCAGACATGCCCTTACTTGACTCCTTAATCTTCGGTTTCCTGCCCTCCCTCTCGTATCTCAGTATAAAAACTTCACGCCACTCTAATTCCTAGCCTGCTTCGGCTCTGCCCTCCCTTCTCTGTATCACACTACAACAGCTTTATGCCTCCTTGCCACAGCTCCCTGGCCTGTAGCCCCTCCACTCCTGCTGTTTCCACTGCAAAAACTCCGCTTGGCTTGATCCCAACAAGTGGGGCCCACATACCTCCCAATCTCTAGATTAAATAGCGCCAGTCTCTGAAGTCCTTCCAGGGGCTAATGGCTTTTGTTGCTGGGAATAATCCACACATCCTCTCCCACATCCTGGGGGTCTGCTGGCCCGTCGTGAACCCCGCCTTTACCCTCTCCTTCTCCCTTCTTTCTTTCTCTCGTCTCAATCTACGCCCGCATTATGGTTGACCTCCCAGTATTCCTAGAGCACGGCTCCGCAGAGGCATACAGGACTCGAGCCACCGGCATTGAGGGGAGGACGCAATGAGTTGACATTGGGTTGAGAACCCTGCAGAGTTTTATAGGGAGTCAGTGCAGGTGCTGTCTGAAACTTAATGAAGGCCCTAAATCTCTTCTCTGTCATCTGCAGCTAACTGGAGCCTAAGCAGCCGGGGAAAGAGGAATATGTGCCTGGAAGCCATCCTCATAAGGGAAAGAAAACATCCGTCAGACAACAACCACAGCAGAACTGCCTCTGTGTCAGCACTTGATGTCCATTCAAAATAAATAAGGCACGGAGGCAAAGTTTTGCAACGTGGGGGGAGAGATTTTTCGTGACATCAAAGGCCGCTCTGTGTTTTGGGGCGAAGGAGCAAAAATAAGTAAGGGCGAGAACGAGGCCCAGACTGCGACCTTCTCCGTCACCCTCCGTCATTCGGCATATCACCGGCTGAGACCACTCTTGGCCGTAACGTCAGAGACTCACGCGGGCCACATATTCAGGTATGAGCTCATATCCTGTCTGGGGCACTTCTCCCCAGGGAGGCCAGCGGCGGGGGAGGAGAAAGGCAGACGGAGAGAGAAAAGAGAGCCTGTGGTTGCGGACCGCAGACACCGGGACGTTTACTGACCACCCTAATCGGTTTACTTTATCAGCACCATTTCAAAAAAAAAAAAAGGCCAGACGTTGATGGTCTTTATTTTACTTAATTAAACGCTTTAACTTAATTCACATGGCTCCCGGCTGGTTTCAGTTATATCTGCAAGGACAGCATATGCCACCTGAAAGGACTGCATTGCGAAATATGACCACTGAGGAATGCTGGAGGCCAAACTGAAGAGTGATTGGCCGTACACACAGCAGAGGTGGAAAGCACTGAAAACGACAAGCACGCAAAAACAGGGGTTTTAAAGTACGAGAGAAGTGAAGGGCAAAGACGGAGCGACAGGAGCGCGACACGCATCATTTTCAGGACAGGACGATGACAGAAAACGGGGGGAGTAAGAAAATGAAAGGAGGATAAATGTGGAGAGAGCAGAGCCTCTGAAGACAGAGTGAGGGCGAAGAGGAAACAAATACATAGAGGCGAATTATCTATAGGGTGTACAACAGTGAATCTGTCAACCTCGTGGCTGTGCACCCACCCATCTGCCATACATAAATACACCCAATTCTAGCGTGAAATGGAGAGCCTCCAGACCACCTGAAACCCCCAGAAAAAAAAACCTCCACCCCAAATACACAGCAGCCTATTCACTGACTTGCTGACTCAATGAAGCTGCGCCCAGAGAAAATGTTAGCTTCCATCATCACAAGGGTCAGGGCTGTGGGGTAGGGTTTTGCGCACAAGAAATGAATTGAAGAAGAAAGAAAGTGCATATTTTATGGGGAGGACGGGGTGGAAAAGATGCAGTGTAATGCCGACTGCCTTGGCTGGGTGTCAACTTCCCGATTGAACTGTGAAAACATCCACGTGCAAGTGAGACGATTCGGATTGTGCTAGAAGGGTGAAAAATGTGGGAAAAGATAAGGGAAAGGGAGCCGTTTAGGAGGAAAAATGGAATCAAGGTGGTGAGTTTGGAAAACAACACACGTGAGCGGAAGGAGAGGCTGATAACCAATAAGATTCAATGACGTCAGGCGAGGACGGCGCTTTGAAAAAAGGTCGATGTAAGTCCATTTGCATTGAATGCGTGGGTGCAAAAAAAATAAAACAAGATTCTGCTTTCCATTGCATTTGTAATCAGTTTGTTTCTGGTCATATACGCCTATAAAACTGAATTACACAGATTTCCATTAATGTTACGCTCTAATTCAGCGTAAACAACCTGCAGCGGATAACGAACACAGGTGCATTTCCAATTAAAATAAACACAAGGCATTAAAAATTAAAACATATTCAACAGTGTATTATTTATTGTGCTACAGTACAGTGTGCTATTTATTGATGGAGAATAGTGAACAGTACATTTCTGAATAAATCTTAACTTTAGTAAAAAAAAAAAGAAAGACTGTAAAAATAGGTGAAAACTTAAGTTTTAAGTGGTTTCTTCTTTTCTAGATATAATGTTAAAACTATGCAATTATGATTATTCTTGCAAAAAAAGGGGGTTTAATGGGAGTCATGTTTATTATGTTGTGGTCATCTAAGGATTAATTAGTTAAATTATAAGAATAATTAATAAATCAAGACTCAGACTATACAGTAGGTGAGTTTTGAGAAAAAAAAAAGTTGAAAATGTCATCCTGCACTCGGAGGCATGTAAAGAACTTTCTCTATTTTTCATATCCCTGTCTCCCCTCATCTTTCTGCTTTACCGGCAGCATTGCCAGTTTTGAATTTCGGATAAACATGTATAGCTGTTGTCTCCTTGAGAAGCTGGAGCTGACCTATCAGAGCACGCTAGGCTTATTGGGAGAGGGTTTTTAGAATCAAACAGCACTTAAAACGCCGTTTCATTGGAGGCTTTAAGTAGACGATTAGCAAAGAGGCTGAAGATTCTTTCCCTTTCCATCTTCCTCGGCCAACTGACAACTTGTGCATGTGTTCGTCTGCACTGGACTTAACCGTAGATATTCTTGAGCAATTGCTGGTAAAAAGCTTTAGAGACAGCATTTAGTCTTAGCAACACTTCATTCTACAAGCACCATGGACATCCATGGACCCACGGTCAAGAGAGAAGTCCCACAGGCCAGTTTTGGAAGCAGTTACGCTGCGGGGGAAAAGGGAGGGATGACAAGTGATTGAACAAAGTTTAGAGGGAGTTATGGTTTGAGTCTTTAATTCAGAAAGAATTCCTGCGTCGAAGATCCGCACACAGCAGATTGAGACAGAGTGAGGGGGTTTTGAAATGTGAACCGTCATTAATCATGCAGCCCCAGAAACATTTTACTTGAAAAAGCAAAAGCAGAAGCAAAGGGATAAAGTTGAAACAGAAGTTGTTGGCAGTAGCTTTGTTGTTAGATTCTTTACAACTTTTTACAATATTGTCCAAACACTGGTCTGAATAAACGACTGCTGAACGGAATTAAAAAAAATAATAAAATACTGAGCCAAAATGGAAGAACTGCTACAACCACGACATTTCACATCCACGTTGGATCAAATGACTGTATGTGCTGAGGCAGGTGATGCTTGTGGCAAGACACCTACAGATAATCGACACCACTGTAATTCCCAAATACAGTCCGCAACCATTCGGCGTTACTATTCGGTTCACTCTCACAGCTCTCATCAGCGCCGTCTCCAGATGCAGCAGGCAGCTGTTCTCATCGAGAAATGACGAAGAACCTTCTGCATATAGACTTCCAAGGACCAATCAGCAAACTATTTATTTAGTAGCTGGTGAACATACTGGAGCATTTAGCCGTTATGAGCCAGATATTCCCCTCAGGAGTTGGTAAAGCCCAAAACGGAGCTTAAGTGAGACTGAATATTGGATATTCATCAAGTAGCTGTAAACACACAACTCCAAATGAAGTGTAAGAAAGGCAATTGTTTGAAGTGTCAACTTAGAAAGTAGTATGATGTGTTGACGGGTTGTTTCTTCTTCTTGGACGACATATCAGCGATTAGATGTTTTTTTTTTAAAGTACAACAGGAACTGTTTAACTTTCTAATCGATCTTCCTTCCAACATTTTGCACAATCTTCAGTACCTTCACCGGACACAGCGGCGGTGTTAACTCACCTGGCCATGCCGAGACTGGAGAATCCCGCCGGGACGATGAGGACGTCGAGGCGGGGAAAGGGGTGGACGCCCAGGACGGCGTGGGCTGCAGCCAAACATCCAGGCAGCAGCTTGAGGACCCGCATCTGCAGAAGCGACACGTTCCTCAAAGCAATCGTCAAGACACAACTTTGCCCTTCAAAATGATGTTTACACATTTATGCAGACTGATGAGACAGTCTGTTTGTTTGCAGGTATGTGTGTTTGTTGACATACTTGTGTACATCTACTTTCGCTCAAAGGCCTCCGGGTAAGGCACATAAGTGTCAAGGAGCTGCAGTTACTTTTTCTTGAAGATGTTTTCCCACTGTCAGCTCACTGACTAAAAGGCTTTTTATTTCATACTTATACATGTTATTCCAGTTTTTTTTAAAATATATATATCACATTTAGAGTATGAGGGATGTTTTAAGTGGCTCAATTCGTCTAAAACTTACCTGGACCTTCTGCAGCAGACAGACAGGACTAAACACACGGTGCGGGATCACCCGCTGGGACCCAGCCGACCGCTCAGTAAATCGACAAGGGTAGTCACCATGGGAACAAGAAATGCCGTCATCCACCATGCCTGAATAATCAGTTACAGAGCGCCCCTTGCCCTCAAGGGAAGAGTAACAGAATGTAGAGTCTGAGCGGGTGGTCTGGTCTCCGCTGCAGTAGATTAAATAAGGGAAGAAAAGTTTAATCTGAGGTTAATGACGACGATTTCATTAATTTTTTTTCATTTTTTTTTTGTTGAAAGCATATATGGACCTCGAGTTAATGAACCACATGTGGAGCAATGTGCGCTCCCTCTTTCTGCGCTGAGCATGGAAACGGAAGAAATGGAAATACGGAGCATATACGTGCATCGCGAAAAGCGAAACCACAACGGCCCCAAAAATATCTATGTGTCGGCATGCAATCTCATTCACTCTAATCCAATATCCAGCACTAACTTCGTCCCCGGCATCAGAGCCGTTCCAAAGGGTTCAAGAGACAGCCAAGTTTCCTTAGAGCCATTCACTGAAAATAAAGGCTTTCCTTGTAGTTGGAGATTCATGGGGCCTGCAGCAGGCTATGACCGGGCTGCTGCTGGAGGAAAACCATGAGGGGAGGAGGGGGATTACTGGAAACCACTGGCAGACCTGCCAACCTGCTGGCCAGCGAGGAGGGAGACCCCAGCCCCACCATCCCCTGCCTACAGTAAACCAGCCCTCTCTACTGCTACAACCTGCACTCTATATTCTGTACTTCTATAAAAATTTATGTTAGCTTTACCGTCTCTCTCCAAAGATAATTTATTCTGGGCACTGAACCCAATATAATACGGTGCAAGTTTTAATGTATTCGTCATAAAAAGCTAATTGAGTGCCTCACCCCATCCATCATCCTAACTTCACCTGGGCCTTATTTTTTGGTGCGGTGAAAGGAAAGTCTCAACGTGGACTGCTGGAGGGCCGGACTTAGGGTTTATAACAGTCTAGAGAGGAGAACGCCGTACAAGACAAAAAGAGCACAGGAAAAATAATAAAATACCTGCCAGTCTGGAGTGGAGAGCCCTTTACCGCTTGGCTAGAGGAACTTCCAAGTCCAGACACAAGCTCAGTCTCACTGAATTCCCCATACCCGGCTTTGGGTTTGGCCGCCTTGCCGATGTCTGTCCTGTCCCTCACCCCTCTTTCCAAAGCTGGGGGAATTTCTGCCGCGACTTGGTGCCAGTGGCCCACGGCCAAAGTGAAGGTGGAGGCGGGCATGGGCATGGTTACGTAGTAATTCCAGGATGAGGAATCTGCCGAGGTTGGACGAAGGGCAGGAAGGAGAGGACGAAAATGAAGAAGAGATCGTTTTAGATGACTGACAGTGAACATAGAGTGAGAAATGGATGAACAAATCTGGACTAAGATGCTATTTTCTTTCAGATGAATCAGAGGCATACCTCTCGCGCCAACAATTCTGGTGACACCAAAGATATGGCAGGATGATAAAATCTTCAAAGAAACACTTACATTTAAAGTAAAACAGATATAAGCACAATATCAAGTTCTGAAATAAATGTGGACGGAGTTTCGACCTGGATAAAAATAATGAATTCTTGGTAATGAATGCATTTGAATGTATTTAGACAAACTGACTTGAAATATATTTTAAAAATTAATGAAAAATTCCTGGTGTGATTTGGATGGAAATTTTTTTCTTCTACATTTCCATACCCGCCTAAAATTGTGTAGGTCTCCCTTGTGCCTCTGCGCTTTGAGGTCCTTTGGGTCCTGTGGGTTGAGGGGAGGGGCCTTGATCAGTTTGGAGGCTAGACTCTGTTTTTCATGTTTTTTTTTTAGTTGTTCCTAAACCATTTTTGTGTGTGGGCCTGTGTCAGGTTTCATCCTGCTGGGGGTGGCTGCTGTGCTGGAGCATCATTGCTACGGGGTGGGGGGTGCCTGATCTTTTTTAGGTGGATGGATGTCTAAGTAACATCCACACGAATGCCAGGTCCTAAGGCTTCCCAGCAGAACACTGAATCGTTACAATATAATGGTCAATGGTATTTATTTCCCCTGTCAGTGGTTTTAATCTTGTGGCTGATTGGTGTACATAACTGAGGTCCTATACAAATTGCTACTTACAATTTTCTTTGTTAAAAGACAGTTAACAATATACCACATTTCCTGAACGAGCGTCTGAGCAGAGCGTGTGTCGTGATCTGCACGTCCCTCCACGAGGCAGATTTTTGACTTGTGATTTTCAGCCTACGGTAACAAATTCAACTTGTCTACTTGTCTCAGCTTCACGCCAGCTTACGTGTGTCATCGCCGTCGTCCCCGTCGTCGTCGTCGGTGGGCACAGCCGTCTCCTCCCCGCTCATCAAAACCACACACTCACTGGGGGCCCGTACTGTTGCCTGCCACGTTGACATGGCAACAGGCGGCTCCTGGCAGGGGAAGAGGGCTCGGTTGTTGATGGGAGAACCGGCAGTGTAAACACACACCCTGGAAGGGTAAACAATGGTAAACCATAAACAACGTTCACTTCAGTGCTAAAAAGATCCACACACACACACACAGATACACAGAACAGTATGGCAGAGCCCGAGGTGTGTTTTTTGTGAATTAATTTAACGGTGCAATTCTGTTCTGTTCAACACTGAAAGTTCAGTATATAAAAAAGTGCAAATATTATAACTAGAAATTAAAAGAATATGTGATGCTAATTTTAATACCATACTAAGGAATCTGATCATCGTTTGTCCAACCTGTCGTCCTGGTCTCTGGTCCACCTCACAGAGCCTCCTGTTGGTCTCGTCTCATAGCAGATCCTGAGAGCACGGGGGAACTCCTGAGGTGACGCGACCCCCGCCTTCCTAACCCGCAGACTCCACCGGTCACAGAGGAAACGCAGCGAGCCGACACCCGGGGCTCCGGGGGCACGGCTACACAGCGAAAAGAGCTGACGCTTCCGCCTCCACTCTTTCGAGGGCATGGAGATAAGGTTCTGAATAATGGTGGCTTGCGTGTCCGCGGACGTGACCCCTGGCTTTTCAGATGCGACGCCTGGGAGGAGGCTCAACATTTCTGACACGGAAGCGATGTCCACCTCTTCAACCTTTGACACATCAAGGTCACAGCAGTCCAGCACTAGGGTGAAATCAGCTTCACCGCCGGTTTGCCACGAATGTGAAGACTGAGTATTGTCAGCCGAGGTCTGCGAGTCAAACCCAGACGCAGCTCCCCCTTTCCCGCCACACATCTCCTCCATCTCCGCCGTGCTCTTCCCACGCCCTTTCTGATTCTCTTCAACCCCTTCACTTTCAGCTCCATCACCAGCTCCGGGTGCGGAGTCATCCTCCGCCTGAGCCCTCGCTCCAGAGCGAGGCTCCAGAAAAAGGACAATGCTACCACTGATGACCCTCCGTTCGAAACGTACAGCCAGGTCCAGCACGTAATGTCTGACAAGAATGTGGTTAGTGTTGGCTCGGAGCGGAAGGTCGTCTTTGTCGGGGTTTAGGTCTCCATCTGGCTCCATGTCACACCGGTTAAATCAGGTTTGATGGCTAACCCTAGGAGGGAAGTGCAAAAAATGAGTACCATACTCTTTCTGTTCACACATTACGCAAATGTTTCCAAACAAGAAAACTATTTTGGTAAGTTATAATGAAGCCCGGTGCCAGTAAGAGCTACGAGCTACGGGTTATTAAAACTGCCCCGGTTTTGGCAGTCACAATTTGTTTTGTTTAGCCTGCTCAGGACATGAAGAAGGGCTGGCAAGAAAGAAGTGCTTTTGCCAAATACCATCATCTGATGTTATTTACTGCAGGAGTACAGGCATAGATCTATATACACCGATCAGCCACAACATTAAAACCAACCAACCGGTGAAGTGAGTAACGTAGTTGATCTAATTACGATGTAATGTTCTTCTAGGAAACCAGGGTTCTGGCATTTGTTTGGATGTCACTTTGACACGTACAACTATGCCATTGCAATTACACTCCTTGATGGCAGCAGGGATGCAGCTTGACATGGACACACACACAGAAATGGTTTAGGAACAACTAAAAAAAAACATGAAAAACAGCACAAAGTGTTGACCTGGCCTCCACATTCACTAGATCCCAGACTGATCAAGTGTCTGTGGGATGATCCACAGAGACCCCTCCCTCATCCCATACAACCCAAAGGAGCCCACTGTTGCCAGACACCACAGGTCACCCTCAGAAGGTCTGTGTCGATTTTCTGATGAGTCGGAATTGTTGAACTACACTTTATTAGGCAAGTCGTCATAATGTTATGCCTGATATGTGTAGAGCATGGGAACCCTGTCCGGATCTGCGACTACACTAAATAAACTGTTACGCACTGGATGATCTGATGTAATGCCTATTATATCCCACCAACTAGCAGGTGCCATGATGATGAGGTTATCTGTGTCATAGCCTTGGCTAGTGGGTCATAAAGTTATGGCTGATTGGTGTATACAGGAGCACCAGGGGGGGAAACCATTAATATTACTGCTATAGCTAAATCAGATAAGCTTCTATCTATAATCTATAAGCTCTTACGGAGTCCTGATGCTTCAGGGGAATAACAAACTTTTGGCTACAGCTGCCAGGTTCATTACAGGGTCAGTCTTCACCTTAGTTTTTAAATCACAGACTGAAAGTAAACATGTTCTGTTAGTGATGTTAGCACCTTGGCACTTTAAATTTATATTTTATACTACAAACGTAGTGTGAGAATCCCTGATGGTTTAGTAGCATCATGCCTTGACTCAATACACCGCTCATGAAACTTCACTGTGGAGTGAAGTTCACTGTGAGTTTCACAGGAGAGAGTTGAAGCTAACTTTCCGTGTCGAGTCCGTCCTCGAGTCCGTTTTATTAAAAGCGATCAAAGCTACAGCAGCTTTGTCTCTATAAACCTCCAGCTTTACTGTAGGGAACCGTGTTTAGCCAATATCTAACAAAACAACTGCCAACATACCGGAGGGCATCACAACTACCCGCTCGTCCTCCTAAATGAGTCCAGCAACGAAGCTGCATCCGGCATGTCGAAGGCGCACGGTGATGTCGTCACACTGACGCGACGGCAGCAGATTGTAGTTCTTTATACTTATGTTTCATTGTTTTTTTGTTTTGTTTTTTTTTTATTTTATTTTATTTTTAACGTGTGTACAAAAAGAACAAAGGCACTCACATATAGGTGCATATTGGTGTTAGCATTTGCATTTTTTTTTATCAAGAAAATTATTACAAAAATTAAAAATAAGACCAGGTAAACAATACAGTGAGAACACACAAAACAGAATAAATCAAAATAAATAAAATTAAGTGGAGGAAAGAAAAAGGAGAAAAGAAAAAAAGAGGGGATGGGGCTTATATGCCTTATATCACAAAAATATCCATAAAGGTTACCATTTATTGTAGAAGTTGTTTAATATCATGATGCCTTTTTGAATATCTAATTTTCTCTACTTGACATAAAATGACATAATCTCATTAAACCACTGTGTGCTGTAAGGAGCTGTTGTGGATTTCCAGTTAAGAAGGAGGTGACGTTTAACCATTATGGAGGTATCAAGTTCGGTTCTTTAGCAGAATATCTGGTACACTCTTCTGGAAAATCAAAAATACTGGTCAATGTGTATTAATATTGTGTATAAACATTGTGTTGAAATACATTTGCCATAAATTTACCAGGGATGGACAAGAAAAAAAAACATATGCATAAGATTGTAAGATGAACCTCTGTAGTTTTATATACTCGCACACAAAAAGTGAGAAAACAAAATAAAAGAAATACATCAGTGTCTGTGTGTATATATTACATTTTATTCAGGTTCTTCAACAGCATTTTATGGACGACAAGTAAAAATTCCACTTTTAACAAACTCAACAGGAACATGAACATGGATGCAGTCTCCAGAGGCCGCATGCCACCAATACATCTTATAACACCGACGTTCTGACCGTTTCAAAAATAGGCCTACATTTTAATTCCTACAATTGATAAAAGTTTCGTAATTTCATTTAGCCATTCGTAAATTTCTCAACAGCTAATAAATAACACAAGTACCTAGACACAAGTATTCAAAGGAGCATTAATAATGCAGGTGGAAATGTATACCTACTTGTAAAACGTCAGCCGCAGCACGAGCTGCAATGTCAATGCATCAATGAGATGAGGTGCTTCGTGGACATCTAATAGAAATCACTTTTAATACTTGAAAGCAGTGACACATTTATCTTCCGGAATGTACTCTGACATGTGGGGTGAGCATAATTCGATTTGCAAAGCACAGCTGTGTGGAGTGACTTTTAAAAATATTGCATTTCTTGTTCCTCAGTTCTCAAGTAAATAAAGATGGACCTAAATTTGGCACAGTGTGTTTTGTAGGATGTGGTCTATTCACTAGCTACTATTGAAAGAAAACAACACAAAACAAAACAAAAAGATTGTTTCAATATGCTCAGTCACTGAAACCCACCTCCTGAATAATATTTCCAATTAATACCATTATTACAATTATTTATCTAAAAATACACTTTCATAAAATAAAATGCAAAATAGTTTTTCATACTTCTGTAAACATATTTGCAATTACCTGATCTAATACCTCTACTATATACAGAATGCAGATTTTATGTGCAGCCTCAGAAAAGCCTCCTGTGAACAGAAAAACACATATTACCTCTTTTTATTAACTACACAGCCACTGTGCGTCCGACAGGAATATGACAACAACAGCCGTAAGAGTTAAACACAGGAAATTGTACCTAGTGCACAAATCCGCCCACACTCCTCTCACTGGCACATGTCGTGCATAGATGTCCAGACTGAAATTTTAGAGCACATAGCAGAATCATTTATCCTCGCTGAGTGCAAAGTGACTTCAGTATGGCACCAAAAAGCTTCTACTCCAAACATGATCTAAATAAACACACATCCATTCAGACATTTACATACATATACATACAAAAGGGCAAGAGCGTTATTGGCACACACATGCACGTCTTAGGTCGGTAAGAGAGCTCCTTGACCGACCCAGAGGAAATGTTTGCAGCATTATTAGGACTAGGAAGTCTTCTATAAAAAAAAAAAAAAAAAAGTACATCAGCAGAGCCATAGCATCTGAAGATTTTACAGTGAAATGCTCAATAAGCTACACTTTGCTTGCAAGTCTCAAACCATATTTTTATGTGCTCGTTCTCTCTTGTTTTGTCTCCTAATAAGCAGCAGACGTTGTTATACACTCCTGCATTGCTGAGAAACTGTTAGTCCTCCATTGTGGACGCAATGTGCTGCTCCAGTGCAGAAGAGGAGCTCCTTTTCTTGTCATTCTCCCCCTTTCATCTTCTCTCGTCTTTCTCCCCCCCTCCTCTCTCCGTCGCGCGACAGCCTGCCTTTCCTCTCCGCAGCACTCGAGCTGTGGCATCTCAGGAGTTTTCCTCCTGAGCTCTACGGAAACTTAGACGCTTGAAGGAATCCCTAAGAGAAATGGAGGACAGTGGACGGGGGAAGAAGGGGAAGAAAACAGAGACAAAACATAAGGCAAGATGATGATGAAGGATGAGGAGGTGGAGGCAGGTCATAGCAGGTAGACGTAGAAATTACTTAATAAATAAATAAATTACTCAATACGGGATCCGTGTATATTTTGGTCGTGGGATTTTCAGTTCAGAAAAGGATAAAATGCTTTCATAGTGAGAGCATGTTTGAGGACGGAGCTGTGTAACAGCATTTGATGGATATGCATGAGTACATTGTTCTACAAACAATAAAAGAGTGTGTCTCAGCGAAGACGACTGGCTGCAGAAAATCTGAGCTGCAAATTTCAGGTATAAACTAAAAATAACTTCATATAATCAGGGGATAGTTGGCTACTAGGCTAATAGTTGATTACTAGCTAACATTACTCTGATAAGCGTGCAGAGATTTCTGCAGATGACAAGCCTTGTTTTGCGACATCAAAAACCACATCAGAGTAAGGTTCCAAGGACATTTTAGCCTGAGCTAGGATGGGAAACCACAGACATAAGTCATACATTTGGGCGCACTTGCCATAAACGCAGTACCGTCCTCATACGTGCTCTTACACACAATATGGTCTCACAATGTGAAAAAAGGGCAAAGATTTTTTTTCCGCCTTCATAGATTTAGTTTTTAGGAGCAGACAATGAAAATAGACCACTTTTTAAAGTTTTATTTATCCATTCGGGACTCTGATTAAGAAAAATGCCTTGAATTTCAATTAAAATTTTTTGTATTTTAAAATGAAAATCAAATAACCGCTCATTTTTTGTTTTTTAATGTCCATTTCTGAATGGAAAATCCAGTGACCAAAACATACACGGACCATATGGGAATGTCAAATATATAAAAAAAAAAACATCACACATTTCCACCAGAGAGCAAAGCTACTTAAAGATTTTCATACTCGGCTCCCTCATTATCACCAAGGCACAGGTCTGCACATTGGTCACACTATACATGAGATAATTATGTGTGAAATCACAAATCAAGAATGCATTGCCGGGGTCTAGTAATTAATACATAAATCTAAATTTAGACCGTGAGCTTCCTTTGAAACACATAATACACTGTTGTATATACAAGACGCTTGAAAATTATCATGGTCCGTTTGCCTTTATTGCTCATGTGAAAGCGATTCCTGTTATACGTAGCATGGCACCGGTTCAGCATTCAATAACTGCAAAGGTGACACGAACAGTGTGAATGGATTTCAAATCAATGCAGTTTACTCTTCCCTTCCTTTTAGTTTAGCGATGATACAGAGGGACGAAAAGATCAATGGTGTGTGTTTTTCCACCTCGTCCTCTTTTGTCTGAATGGTATTGGCTGGCTGGCTTTGAAATGGTGCGTCTGTCTACCTAGTCTCCAGTCGGGGCCTGATGATGGGCTTATAGAGCTCAGGGATCTTCCTCTCCAGCATTGGCCTCAGGCTTTCTCTCAGGCGGTTGTAGTTCTTCTTCAGCTCCTGCTGGTACTCCTTCTGGTCTGATGTGATCAGGTGCTTATTCTTCTCGACTGCCTCACCACACCTGCAAGAGAAAGACGAATGGGTTGGAGCCAGTTAAACAATATTCTCTTAAAAAGGAGTTTTCACGAATTCAGAAATACTCTGCACTGTCCAATGCTGGTGATATCCTGCAACGACTCAATATAAATATGTTTCTTTTTACTTTAACAGCACTCTAAATGACTTAATATAATCTGAATTTAATGTCCCTACAGTCACATACATTTTTAAGGTTTCTATGCCGGAATGAAGCTGGACTTCGAATGACTCACAAGGCTTCTTTCACAGTAGCAGCAGAGGAAAAACTCCAAGTCACAAAGGACTGAGAAATAAAAATCCCACTCTCCTTCATGCGGCGAATAAAGGACGGCGCCTAATTATAAAGGAAAGAATTAAACGATCTGAACTCAACTAAGAGCAAAGGGCAAGTACGGTTTTTCTCCCCGCAGCATTCTCTCATGACGTGTATAATGGCCAACATACAGAGCAGTCTGCAGGAAATCAGAGAGAAGGAGATAACTGCAAACACATGTCCAAGTTTATCTCTTAGCCTTTAATGACGCTAATGTGGAAACTGCAATCTACACAGTAAACACGGTACATACAGTGACATGTAGCTTTACATGTTGCCGCCTGGTCTGGAGTTTTTATTCTGAGACAGATCTCTACAGTCTTTCTGCATCACTCATATATTACTTGGGACTCAAAACCAACAACAGCTATGATCCTGTTCGTCACTTATGGGTGGTTTAGATACATATCTGGACTAAGGAATCAGGACAAGACGACAACTTCAAAGTTTGCGACAGGCAGAGACATCTGTCAATCAAGCACAGGACTGGATTTCCAAACAATCCTCTCTGAAAGCTAGATCTCTGAAGCTGGAGACAACACAGCTTCAGCTTTCTGAAGAGAAAGAGAGTCTGGCCAACTAGGGAATGGACCATCTGGTTTAGGAACAACTAAAAAAACATGAAAATTAGTGTTAGTGTTGACCTGGCGTCCAAATTCACTAGATCCCAAACTGATCGAGTATCTGTGGGATGATCCACAGACACCTCTCCCCTAAATCCATATGAAGACACCACAGGACACCCTCAGAAGATCCATGTCCATTCTCTGAGAACAGTTTTGAAGGCACAAGGGACACCTACGCAATATTAGGAAGGTGTTCATATGCCTGATTGGTGTACATTTGTTTTCACTAATGTACCAAATGTTTTGGCAAGTAAGTGTACATTACACAGCACCTGTTTGTAGTAATAAGTGAGCAGTAAAAAAGCAATGTGTCATGTAATGAGTTGCAAGGCACATGACGTGTTTGGGTGTGAGGCCCAATGTCTGCGCTGGCCGTGGAGCGCCGGGAGGCATTTAGTTCAGTCAGTCAGCTTGGTTTAACTTAGAAATTCATTTTTTTTTTTTTTTTTTCAGTGTGTAACCAATTGCACGTCAGGGGCACAAAGGGTCCAGTCCCAGGCAGCCTGGATGTAGGACTAAAAATAAACCTTTTCTGAAATTACAGTAAATATTTGCCAACCTGCTTGTAGCAATCATGGCAGCTGGAATGTGACATGAGGGGTAGAAAATGAAAAGCACCTTTTGGAGGCGAGCGACACGGGTCCGTGAGATGAAAAAAGGCAAACGCACAGACCCACCAATACGGCAACACCCAAAAGTACGACACAGCTTCTGCACAAATTCAGGAAATCCCCGCGCAACTTACAGTTGGCCTGATGGCTTAAATTATGTCTAGAGAATGAATAAATTCTGGGGAACAATAAACCCTTGCAATTCCTGAAGAATAATAGCTGAGTGATTTTATGAGGGAAAAATGGGTTCTAGTCTCCAATGGACATGAAAAAACATCCTCACATTACATTAATCCAGCCTGTTTCAGTCTTAAACTGTGATCAGTTAGTCACATCCACCTCTGCGTCTCAACCGTTACTATTAAACAGCAGGATATCAGTCATATTTCTCTGTGGTGGACTTTTATCTTCCCACACTGACACAAGTAATGCTGGATACACACTTTAGAGTGTATTGGAGAACACTTTTACTGCTTAAAGCCTAAAGATACTGCTATTGCTATTCAGAAAATCTCTTTGAGGTATTGTTCCGTTGTTCTGCCACCTACTGAGCCAGTGCCATCCACTGGAAACAGTAAAAAGAAAGTAAACTAGCTGGTGAACTTTGCGTTTTTTTTCTGCTCGCCGTGGAAGTTTCTCCTCCATAATCTTTGCATGACTGCGGTGCAAGTGTGTGTCACTAGGTGGTGATTCTTTGATCGTATCTTACCTCATTATAAACTCTTTGAAACACAGGCGTAGTTTATTGTGGTGACGGTAGAGCTTCGGGTCCGCCGGGATCTCATTCAGGAAGACCTGGGCCACCTCCAATGGGCCCTGCGTTGGGGCGGAGAGGGCGGAGAGAGGAGGAAAAGGGACAAGAACAAAGAGGCAGAGTTAGGGAGGAGAAGAAGAAAGGGAAAGAAAAACAGAGCGGAGGAAGGAAAGAGGAAAGGGAGGAAGTGTTTGGGAGCATGTGAACAAAGGAGAGATGAGAATGGCCCTCATTCAGGCAGGGGGAAATGACTTGCTAACTGAATGCCTGATGCAGCTGAGGGCCAAGACGCTGAACGAGAACATGAGGAAGAGATCAAATCAGAGCAGGAGCCATGATTAGCCTCTTGCATTGCTAATGTCGCTGCTAACCCCGCATACACCCACCATTTGGCTCCCATTTGCCCAATATAGGGTCTTGTTATCCTAACTTATATTCATCATAAAACCACAGCTTGCGCAGCGCCTGCATCACGACAGGCACGGTTAAACAGCTCTGATTAGCATCGTAAACGCATCAGGCCAGGGCCTCGGTCCTCGGCTCGGGCTGAGGACCCACACGCAGAAAAGCAGCCTCCTATGCTGATTACAGCCGAGAGTTATATGTTTACGGAGCTGCTGAGCATTAGCGTTATGTATACAACCATCAGGTCGGAGCGAGGGACCTGTCAGATTAGACGCTGGTAAGATAAAGCATGGGGGGAGGGAGCGGGGGCGCTATAGCTAGCCTCGTCATTACTCCAACATTCACCACGCTGGCAGGACCTGGAAGCTATCAGATCAAAGAGACCTCCGGTTCAGCACGCCGTGCAGCCGAGACATGAAAGGAAGAGGGGCCATGAATTGATGTTTTAACTAAATCAGGAGAAAAGCAAAGGAAGGATTAGGGTTGTGGACAGGGTGAAGGCTTTGATGTGTGATCACTGTCATGTCTCCCACCTGCACTCTGCGACTACAATGGAAACTGTAAATGTGATAATATAAATAGAGGTAAATCATTGTCTGATTTTCGCCGACACATTAGCACAGAACAGCCAGGCGATAAAAAGGGCTGCAATGCAAAGTACTGTTTTAGTAGAGGGGCCTTCGTTTTGGTTGGATGTGAAGTTAATGATCCTTTCAGCCTTCATTCACAAAAATAGAATCGGCATCGCTCATTACCTGGTTAACAGTGGCTCCCACAGAGCCTTGTAGCACCATTTGCAGCATCTTTGCGTCAGGTTGTTCTCTGTGCGTGGCGACTGCTAGCTCTCTAGTCTTCTTCTGCATGTCCTCTATGGCCACCTCGATAGGGGTGAGGTCAAACTGGTGGCAAAAGAGAAGGATTATTTTCCAAATTGACTTTATTCATCGGGTGAAAAATGGAACCCTGTGAGCTCTACTCCACACTTGCCTCCTCTTTCTGGATGACGTTGATGCGGGTCTTGACGTAGGGGAAGGCGTGCATGGTGGTGAGGATGGTCTTCCTCTTGTACTGCTCGTTGAGCTCGCCCCGCGGCCGCCCGCTCTTGGTGAACGGCGTGGTGTACATGAAGCGACGCAGGTTGAAGTTCTTCTCGAAGTTCGTCAGCCGGTCTTTCATCTCGTAGTCATCAAAGAAGGGCTCCACGTATGTGATCTGGATATACGCCTGGAAGAAGGGGGGGTTTATTTGAACGTGTAACAAGTTAAAAAAAAAAAAAATAAATCTTTCAGCTTTCAGTTCATTATTAGTTTTTTTTTTATTTATGGCTGTGTGGCTTGTGCACACACATTTGTTCACTCGTCCTTTCACTATATGCAATAAGGCAGACCAAAATACATTTTCAATGGGGTACATGTGGATTTTTTCAACATGAAGTCTTCATGTTCTATATATATTATGTCTACATCTGGAAACAGTAAATTAAACTGTATCTGTATAGAGGATACTATATAACCTACACTATACACCGATCAGGCATAACATTATGACCACCTTCCTAATATTGTCTAGGTCTCCCTCGTGCCTCCAGAACAGTGACTCATCAGAGAATGGACATGGGCCTCCTGAGGGTGTCCTGTGGTGTCTGGTAACAGACAGTATCTATAAAGTGGGCGCCTTTGGGTCCTATGGGTTGAGGGGATGGGTCTCTTTGGGTCAGGCTTGTTCTGGTGCATCCCACAGATACTTGATCAATTTGGTATCTGGCGAATTTGGAGGTCAGGTCAACACTTTGTGCTGCTTTTGATGTTTTTTTTTTCAGTTGTTTGTAAACCGTTTCTGTGTGCATGCCTGTGTCAGGCTGGTGTCATTGCTATGTGGTGGGGGTGCATGTCTAAGTAACAGCCAGGTCCAAAATTTTCCCAGCAGAACATTGAATTGCCAGAAGATGGTCAGTGTTGTTTACTTCTCTTGGTCATAATGTTATGCCTGATCGGTGTTCAAGATACCACGTTACTTACACTAGACACTAGTTGTTTGATAAAAAATAACCTAAATCTATGATAGAAAATAAACCAATCAGTGGTGTGACATCACTACCTTATTGGGGTTGAGCTGTTTCCTGTCCACTGGTGTAGAGTCCTTGATCATCACCAATGTGTCCTCTCCAAAACACTGACCATAGAAGTTCTAGAAATAGGAGAAATTGTTTCATCAAGATCAAAACTTGGGATGCTATTCAAATGAGAATCAAATTTAAAAGCATGCGTGAAATGCAGCAAACTCAACAACCAGTTCACTGATTTACTGCATCGTCTGTGGCATTATTCCTCTATTTGAGCTTAAAAAAGGATTCATGCAATCGTGCGCTCAGTCACTCACAGTCTCTCGGTCATTTTCAGATTCCACCACTCCATCTTCCCATTTTACTCCACCTCAAATTAATCCACAATACACACTTACACAGTACGCGCACATACACACAGTCTCCTCTACGTTACCTCCAGCCTGTGTGATATCTCAGGCAGATGCGTGATCCCAGGCTCCTTGTAAATGAATTCCCGTTCATCCAGGTCGCCAAACTTGGCCCCATAAAAACCCACCCGGAAATAGGTGCCAAACATCCTCTTGTGGCCCTGAAGGGGAAACAAAAAGAAGATTTTATATTCCACTCTAATTAGTGGGATGCCTGTAGATTATACTAATAAACTTTTATGGGGTCTTCACTGAGAAAAGAAATTTAAAATCTGGCATTTTGTGAGGAAAAAAGTATATATATATATATATATAACACTGACCTTATATTACATTATTTCTAATGCTACATTAGGACATTTAAAGATTATGTTTTAAATTGCTTCCCACTCTGCAAAAAAATCTTTCTCCGCAGTATCTCAAGCTCTTTCTCACTCTTACTTTAATTTTATTTAAATAAATGAAGCAGACCCTCCAATGCAATTTACTTCTTACCTTCTGAATGATGTTATCAAAGGCTCTCTGGAGTTTGTCGTGAGTGGATGCCAGTTTTCTGAAATCTCTATGTGCCTCCAGGATCGGTATGATGATCTTGTAGACCTCATTCACTGCCTCATAGAGACCACCCTAATGAGACAGGCAGCCATTACTGCTGGTTAGTGTATACAGAGCACATAGAGAGTCTTGCACAGCCTCTATATATACTCTAAGGCTGATTACTTCTAGCATTAGCCATCAAGTTGCAGGGTAATGCAATAAAACGACTTTCAAACTTGATGAGAATTAGTATGCAGTAGGGATTTGGGACACAGCTACAGGTTTCTGTGTTAATCCTAAGAATAAACATCAGCTTGTCTCACATTGCTGAAGAGCTCAGCAGCCTGCTCAAGCAGTCCCACCAGGCCGCTCTCTGTGAAGTAACGTCCAGAGCACACTCCGTCCTCGTCCGGGGACAGGATGTCATCTGACACTGCAGACTCCTCCAGCACGTTGGGGGAGATGTTCTGAGGAGAAAATCGGTACGCTAATCAATCAGCTACCCCTCTTAATCAAATAATCAATCACATGGTTTAAAATGAGATGTCCTATAGTGGGAAATGGAACTTTGATGACCTTCGCAATCAATGCGCCGCTGCAGGTTAGAGTGTCCTGTACCTGAGCAGCACTGAGGACTCGTGTGTGACACAGTTCCCCAATAGCGCCATCATCTTTGTTACTGTTTGTTTCCACTTCAGGGAAACGGGCTGTTCACATGTTCCCACAGGAGCACATTTGCCTTTTTCTCCCCTTCATCTTCAAAGGCGTTGTGTTAGGCAGAGATGCCACAGGGACCGTGTTTATATGTTGACGTTCTGAGAGCACAGCTCCCCCCTCTGGACACCCGCAACCAAATATAGAAGTGATCCACGGGGAGATGTGCGATGTGGCGTGGTCTGCAGAGGAAGGCTTGCCTCCATTCAACAAAGCAACCATAACCAGCCATAACACACACAAACGGTGATTTTGTTATTTTGTGTTGCGGTAATTGTCGCTTTCGTTTGTCGGTTTCTGTGCTAATAAACAAATGTGTATTACTCGCTCCTTCCCGTTTATGCACGCCCGTCTGCATTTGTGCTGTCTACCTGGAAGGTGACGCTGCCAACGGGCAGGTACTTGTGATCCTCCAGCATGCTGAGGTACTCTGCCACCAGGGCAGCCGCGTGGACCAGGCACATAGCCGACTCAGTGAAACACTTCCTGTTGTTGTGCTTCTCTGCCATGTTTTGCAGCCAGGTCAGACGGAGGTCAGGAGACGTCTGGTAGCCCTTTGCTATCCTGGATAGTGGAAAAGAAAAATGATGGTTACTCTACTGTCTCTCCTTTTCCTTTTATTTAACCTGAACTTGTGTTCAGTATATTTTGGCGCGACTGCATCCATATATAACGATCAGCCACAATATTAAAACCACTGACAGGAGAAGTAAATCACATTCTGTGACCACCCTGTGACAATTCAAGGCTCTGCTGGGAAACTTTTGGACCTGGCATTCATGTGGATGTTACGTAGACATGAACCACCCACCCAGAGCAGGCACCCCCACCCTATAGCAATGATACTCCTTGATGGCACACACACAAAAATGGTTTAGGAACAATTAAAATAATGATAATAATAATTGAAAAACAGCACAAGGACCTGGCCTCCAAATTCCCTCAATCCCAAACTGACTGAGTACCTGTGGGATGCACTGAAATAACCCTAATCCACAGAGGAACCTCCCCTCAACCCATAGGACCCAAAGGCCCCAACTAACAACATCCTGTTACCAGACACCACAGGACACCCTCGGAAGACCAATGTCCATTCTCTGATGAGTCATTACTGTACTGGAGGCACAAGTGAGACCTATAATAGTTGGAAGATGGTCATAATGTTATGCCTGATCAATGTATATTTAATAACGATAGGTAAAACCGCACATAAAAGTAGGTCCATTAATATCCTTGAAAATCTGTCTAAATACGGACTAAAAATATCCAAAAAGAGAACGTGACGAGAATGTGTGCAGCGGCATCGGACAAATGAGTGGATTAATTTGTTTTATGGGCAAGAAGAAATGTGGAACATGATTTCCCGTTTCTGAGATGAATGGGTAATCACCGGGCTAACAGGAAAAGGAATAACAACTCTGAGCTACTTTCACTATTATTATTTTCTAAAGCAGGTGAGTCACCGCACCGTACGTACAAATGAGCTGAAGCATCTGGAGACCAAATGTCTCGCGCCGCCATGACCCGTGTGTGTTTTGGGAGCTCGGAGGTAAATGCGCGGGTGAGCGTAGTTAAGTGTGTAAAGTTAACAGGTCAATCGGTACAGCTGTCAGACACTTAGCCGGTGACTGGGACCAAAGCCCAAACAGAAAGGTTTATGATAAATGATACATGTAGGTGACAGCGAAGCATGTTGAGGTAAAGTGCCTAAATCAACAGCAGCACATGTATGCTCTCTTTGTCTCAGTGTTTCCCCTTAATGTTCTCTCCCACACACACACACACACTTGTGCACACACACTGTTTGCATTTGCATATACACAAAGCCAGATCAGAAGACTAAACTGCTACCACATGGTTTCCATAGTGAGGGCAGCAAATAGAGGCAAAACAGCGCAGACCACAGAGAAATAGGAACCAGGAGCGAAACGTAGGGAGAAGCCGCTGAGTGGTGGGAATGAAAAAAAAAGAGCGTGAGGGATGACAAAAAAAGGACATGAACAAGAAGACAGGCATTTTCTCACCTGTACATGAGGTCCATGAGCATCTCGGGATCTTCCTGAAACTCCCTCATCTTCACCGTGTCGGACAGAATGCTGTTGAGGTTTCTAAGAAGTTCGTCCACCTGGAGTTGGAGACACACACCAACGACACGGATGGATGTATCACTGCCAGCAACGCAGCAAGATGAGTAATTACACCGCATGTTACTAGTTCATACCTGTGAGGGCAGCTGAGTGTTCTGCATCTCGGTGTCTTCCTCTGCGTAGGCCAGGATTGTGCGGAGCGAGCGTCTCAAGTATTCCTCCTGGAAGTCTGATGACTTCCCCACCAGCGAGGCCAAGGACATGGTGACCTGCATCTTCACTCTCGAGAAGTTCTGATGAAGAAGGGGGTCGCAATGTGAACTTCTTTTTCCAGAGCGCATTATCGAATAAAATTTGTGATATCCGTTTCATGCAAATGCAAGTTTCCACAGACCACATTATTAAAACTAAAAAGTTTTCCCCGCAATCAGCAGAAAAGAAGTATTCAATGACTCAACAAGGGATCCTAATACACAACAGATAAATGCTGTACGTATGCAAAATATTGCTTGCTTCTGACAGAAAAGTTGCCTTTTAATTGCTCTAATTGTCATTCAATGCACTAATTAACTGTTATTCTTCTGGTCTAACATGCCGATGGTGTAGGCAACAGATATACCATGCAAATATTATTATTATTAGCTTTCCTTTTACAACTAATGCAACTGACAAACAGTTTCTCGCCATAACAACACCAATAAATCTTAACAAATCTAATCTAAGCAGAGGTTCACTGATAATTAAACTGTGGATTTTTTACCCTAGGCTTGATTCTCCCCGACAAAAAAAAACAATCTAAACTTTAAAACGAGATTTCACGTCATGCGATATTTTCTCCCT
The DNA here is from genome assembly GCF_022458985.1 of Mugil cephalus. NCBI lineage: Eukaryota > Metazoa > Chordata > Actinopteri > Mugiliformes > Mugilidae > Mugil > Mugil cephalus. Next base: position 10,305,224 of record NC_061777.1, read on the forward strand.
TCGGCAGCGCTTTGCTTGTGCCATGCCCATTTTAATAATTTGTCACATTTTTGTCGGTATAAAAATCCCCACGTCAAGCTGTTTTCTTGTTTACGCTCCTCATTTTTTTTTTTTTTTTGTGCCCGGTCCCCTCGTCTCTCCATCCTTCACACTACCTGTCCCAGAAAAACAGGTCTAACAACCACCCCCCCAATCTTCCATGTGTGTGTGTGCGACAGAGAATGTGCCCGTGTGTACGTGTGAAGTCCCATCTATCTCCGGCATGACCAGCTAAGCGGGAAATGATCTCCCATTAGCTGAGACATAATCACCCATGGATCATCTCTACGGCCCCATTCTGTTCAACTGAGCATAGAGCCAGAGCCTAACCACCCATCACTGCCCTCTAACCGAGTGTGTGCATATGTGTGTGTGTGTGTGTGTGCTGAAAACTAGCCTAAATGATAGCTTAAGTCAACACATAACCCTCTTTGCCTTTCCTTCCACTATTATTTCTCATCCGTGACACTTAACCCCCAGCTTTCCCTCCAACTGTTCCACAACTGGACAACTTTTAAGCACATGTATCTGCTTTTAGTGTTGTGTCCCATTTTGAGGGGAAAAGCTGATCGGTATTTCTGTTTCGCTTCCTTCCTCTTCTTCGTTTTTATTACCACAATCTAAAATTAAAGTCAACGACGGAGGGAGGACAAAAGAGTGTGTGAGAGACGGAGAGCAAGGCGAGGGCGGATAAGGGGATGAAAACATAAACAAAGGAAGAAGCAGAGAGTAAGTTCTGGACTGGTGAGTCATTCGGCTGCGGCGCTAATTCAGATCACGGCTCCCTCTGTATACATCATATAAACAAACATGCGCTGGGACACGCAGAGGGGAAATACTCTCCTTGGATTGGAGATACTGTGTGTGTGTGTGTGTGAGTGAGTGTGTGTGTGTGTGTGTGTGTGTGTGTGTGTGTGTGTGTGTGTGTGTGTGTGTGTGTGTGTGTGTGTGTGTAAATGTGCTCCACAGACTGGTGTCTGACTTTCATTAAAGCGCACAGACTGTAAACACAGGAAATATCGACTGCAATAGCAGCAGCGATCGAACCAGTACAGAGGATGAAAGAAGATACTCTGTCCTATACTTCCCTTCCTTCAGATCTGTCTTTTCTCAATCTCTTTCAATTTCCTTCTATCACTGCTTTACCTCTGTCTCCATCATGATTTCCTCCTTTCCGGCCCTTTCACATTCTCCCATTCTCAGCCCTTCAGGCGCAAATACTTACACTCACATATGTACTAAAATGCTCACACATTCACTCTACACTCACTCACACACACACACTCACACACACACATACAGGGTGGCTGTCATTAGTTAAAGAGGGGCAGGAACATTGGGAGGCAGACAGTGACATATCTCTCTGCTCTCTACTTAGAGGCACATCCTTCAGAAGAAACTTTCGGCAGCGGGCTCAAAATAGACATGGAAAAGACATTAAAGCGGAGCGGGAGAGGAAGAGTGGGGAAGATGGGATAAGATCTGTGCGACTCCCTGCTTCTGTGTGTCATATGCAATTCTGAACTTTCATGTGCACTTAAATTAAATTTAATCTGATCTAAATGCAATTTCTCCCGCAAGCTTAGATGTTAGATAAGGTTTTATCTGATGGGAAGATAACACGATCCTGACATTTGCTTCGTCAGTGTGTTTCTGGGCTAGTGTGCATCCTTACAACCGGCTGGAACACATAAACAGGATCAACCATTGCAATTGATTACATGTTCTGCCACTGTGTGTGTGTGTGTGTGTGTGTATTTGTGTGCTTACACTGGCGTTACTGTAGCTGTATCTCATGATGAGATAGAGGGTGGCGCAGGCCTGGCTTCTGTTCTCATCAACGGGACTGCTGCAGTACTGAAGTACCTTCTGGCACAGGTCTGCACACTGCTCCGCCTCCTCCTCAAACAACAGGTCTCCAAACTGCACACAAAATCACACGCGTACAAACAACATCAGACGCGCACGCAACCCCACACACATATACAAGAATAATTCTGGCTTGTATCAGCGGTTTGCCACCCACACAAACAAATAAGAACATTTAATTTAGACACAGATAGCGTTCATGTAAACACATCAACCCACACACCAACCCCCCCCTGCGTTTTTTCCCAAAGCAAAACTAAACACACATACACGCACGCACATACATCACAATGAAATTACCTTGACGACAAGCGCTCTGAGCGTGCTGAAGGTGTGAGAGAGGAAAGTGGTGCTCTGGTTGCAGGTGAGAGAGTGGAGTAACACCTTCAGCACCCCGCCAACAACGCTGTCCTTACAGTCGGCCAACGGCACCGCCTGGACGGGAGACACAAGGACAAATGAACAAATCATGTTGAGACAAATTACAAGCCCTGGTGGAACAATGAGAAAGCAGATGAATGTAAAAGTAGATGCACATAACAAGTAGCGCTGTTTCAAGCTAACACTGAAACATGTTGAAACACGGACCTGGGTCTGCATCCTTATTCACCCACTCACCCTCAACGACCCTCATCCCCCACCCGAACCAGGGTCTGCATCCTCATCCCACCTCTTCCCTCCCAGGGAGAGAGGTAGCTCCCAACCCGACCGACACAATTGTGTATTTTGTTGAACTGCAATAAAAAGGGGTAAACTAATCTCTCGCGGTTGAAAGTCAAGCTGCTGTGCAGTGGCCTCATGGAGGGGGGTGACTCCAGGACACCGGTACTCACTGTTAAGCCTTCTTGAGGTATCGTGGGCCTAACTTAATGAAACATCAGGAGATGTGGCACATGCTGCCTACTGCCGTTGGCTAGGCTAGTTAGCTGGTGTCTTCTTGTTGGTTGCTAGCTGTTAGGTGACTGCTAGCCTGCTGGTTGGTTTTGGTTGGACTAAGCTTGGGCTGGGTTAATGTGTTTTGCCTAGGATCCCGGCACAAGGGATTGTAACATCTGATTCTGTGTAATAATGAATGCATGTCTGTACGGTACATGACGTTGGTGTTCTATTCATTTAACGTTGGTGAACCACTGTGACCATTGTTTTTACACCAACCTTCTTGTCATTCACTGAAAACATGTTTTTTTCTTGGTACTTTTAAACTAATCCAAAGAAAGATGAGCAGGGTTCATTCCCCAAACAAGACCTTTATTATGCAAGCACATTAACATATTTTTATTAGCACATGCTAATGAGAGGCAATTCCTTGTTGACTTCTAGTTACCTTTGTAGCTGGAACATAATACATAATCTCACGTCATTTTCTGCCATCACTTATCCTCGCTAGGGTTATGGGGGTTTACACCCTTGACAGGTTGCCAGTCTATCGCAGGGCTAACACAGAGACGAACAACCATTCACACTCACACCTAGGGCCAATTTAAAATCACCAATTAACGTAATGAGCATGTCTTTGGAGGTGAGAGGAAACTGGAGTATCCAGAGAAAACCCACACAGACACAGGGAGAACATGCACCCCACCAAAAAAGGCCCGAGCCGGACTCAAACCCAAGCCTTCTCGCTGGGAGCCGTCAGTACTAACCACAGAGCTACTGTGCCATAATACATAATATATGATATATATTTTTAAATTGTAAAATTTTGTAATCTTTCATCTGAATGGCACGGAATTTGTACAATTTTACAACAATTATGAACTTATGCTCTCCCTGAGTGACAGTAAATTCATGGTACCTGGGTTACATTCATAACTTTTATCTCCAGACGCAAAGGTCTACCATAATTCTAGTATCTAAAGGCTGCTCTATCACTCCCTTCTTTAGCTCTGGCAAACAATCATTGCCAGCTGACATAAAATGCATTGCTATTGGCGCGCCAAAGACAGAATGTTGCCACGCACAACAGATTTCAAATTAGAGCATACAGCGATTTTCCTGGCACTGATTCGCTTAGTCAGGACGGTTGGAACTCATTTGGCAAGGGCTTGAAGATGATGGACGTTCCTTTGTACAGACAAGTCCTACATTATAGCTTAGACAATACAGTGCCAAATAAAATATAGCAACGCTTCCAGGAAATTAATGGTGTTTTCTGACCTGTACGATGGTCTCCAGCAGGTCCAGCACTATCAGGCTTGTCTCTGTGGTTAAGTTCCCACTGATCACAGCCTCCTGATCCAACTCTGCTTTGGTCCTGATGAGAAATGAAGAAAGTGAGACAAAGATTAGAGACAAATGAACCACAAAGTAAGTACATAAATAAATAAAAATTACAGTGTAAACGATTTAGGAAGTTCTATTGGCAGAACTGAGTAATGACAATTATGGTTTCATTAGTGTATAATCACCTGTAACTACCAATCACCGAACTCATTTCACTTAAAAACGATTCAACATAAGGACCTGGCCTTCTTTCATTCAGGTTGCTGCGTTGCCATGTCTAGTAGCCCAGAGAGGGACTTTCATGTTTATAAAACTGAAGTGATAACCTCATCAGTAATGTCACTACACCAAACCTTTGAGTAAGGCCCAGAGCAAGACACCTGACATAAACATGTCACAGAGTAACAAAAGAACTCACTTATCCTGTTTGTCATTGGTCTGTCTCCACTGAGTGAGATCTTTCCTCCAGCGAAGGTTCTCCCTCTGACCAATGGTCTTATCCGTTCCTGTCGGGGATTTAAAAACAATCATTTCAATTTAATCAAAAAACATTTTACACATTTATTACAGATACTGAACTAAATTGTATCACTGAAATCCATGTGGCACTTTACGAGTTGTGATAAAACGAATATTTCTTTTTACAAATTGAGGAAAAAAAACTGATGGCTGATGTGAGAAAGTGCAGCTAAAAAGATGTGAACAATATGTTCTTTTATACACTGTATTATATACAGTTTTCTGTACGAAACTAACTGATTATCACAAGAAGAATACAGGGGCACGGACTGCATAACCCCAAATTGCTTCTCCCCGTGACTTGCTGACCGCACATTTACAAAGCACTGATAAGATTTTGTAAATTTGACTGCTCACTGGCGTTTGGAGGTAGTTCATGCGCAGAAGTTTGAAATATGGGAGGTTTAAACGTGACAGAAAAGCTATTCCGAGCTAAATTCCTTAAAGCGCTGGGAAATACTACATTACCTCCAACTCGTTTCATCATTTCCCCGCGGGCTCCCATTCCTCTCAGCAGGGCTTGCTCCAGCTGCAGCTTTGCCTGCTGGGATTTCTGCAAGGCCTGGGTGCTCACTTTGTCACTGCTCTGCTTACCCTACAGACACAAGTAAACACATAATCACCAGACTCAACAGACTTCATGAGCAACGCCGTAAATACACGCGCACAAATGATATGCAAATACGCAAAACGTTTCCAGAAACATAAAATTAAATGACGTTTGCAAAAAAAACGCAGAGTCTGTCACTGACCCTGTACTCGAAGCAGGATATGCAGATGGTGAGGAGCTCCAGCAGTTTGTTGAGCTGCGATGGAGGCATGTCTATAGTCCAGCGCTGAATCAGGTTCCTATCAGCGTTCTTCATCACCCACAGGAAACACACCAACAGGTGGCGACTGGTGTCTGCTGCCAGGGTGGCTATGGATTTACCGTGCTGCGAAGGTGAGAGGACAATGATGACAGCAATAATGAAGCCCTCATTATCAGACAATCACAGTTTGAAAAAATAAAAAAGCAATTTAAAAGATGTTGAACAGTAAAAAGCTTTGTAGATGTCTTATAACCCTATCATGAGTATGTCCTTGCACAACTGGGCTAATCATGCCTTACTGTGCACTATAAACAAACTAATAGTATGTCATTCATAAGTTTCTCTCAACTACAAATGTGGTTGGTCAGTTCTTTCACACTGCCTTTAGTGAAGTATGGTTCTCTTCCCCATCTTAACAGGTGTTAAATCTACTGCAGATTAATTTACCTTCATTCGTGCGATGATGAATCGCTACTATAGACGGCTACCGCTGCTTCATTGTGTGGCAGCTTTGATAAATGTAGCCATTAACCTCCTAGCGCTCTAGGTGTCCCACCTAGAACCTGGATTCCAGGTCTCTTTTTCGCCGCGGGGCAGAGTGAAGCTCACCAGAACCGACGTCAAAACACCGTGGCGTGTGATCACCACTTGTTTATTTGAGAATATGCTCCAAATGAAAATCTGTTCCAGTCGCCATGACTAAAAGGTTCCCCTCCCAAAAAAACATTGTTTGAAGGTGAAAATGAGGAACAAGTGCTCTGGAAGCCGCGTTTGGATTCGTGATGGATACCAGACGGCCCAGTTGTATGAAAATCACTTTTTCCACAACAGAGTTTCTTGCAACAACATACAAGGAACTGTTTCATCTCTTGTGAGTGAAAGAGACGAGGAGGAGAACGGCGGTGTTCAGATTTGGGGGCCTGTGCTGTTGCTGTAGCTGCACTTGATGGATGTGTTTGTCAGGGAGGACGGCCCTGTTCACTTATGATGGCAATGCCTGCCCATAAACCATCTCCTGCAGATGTGTGTGCCTACATGTGTATGTGTGTGTGTGTGCGTGTGATTTTTCAGGATGGATGAAGTGTGTGTGTGGCTCTGACAGCTAATCAATCTGCCTCTGTGCAGCTCACCTGTTAAAAAGCGGGATACTCGAAGATAGAGTCGCACACACAAGCAAAGCTTTGAACTTTTCAACACAGCGAAAGGCAAACTCGAATCTGTTCACATCTTAACATTAAGCAATTAAGTACGCATGGGCGAATTTTACCATGGACGCCATGGAAACGAGAACATTTCGTCCCAGCGTGTTGAAGGGGTTCCCGGCAATCGCCATGGCAACAGACTGATTGATAGGCGGAACGTTTTCAAGGTCATCCTCCAGTCCGCCCGCCTTGTTTTTCCCGCCGCGTGTGTCAGAAACTACAGGGAGAAACAGGGGTCAAAAATGTTAACCTGAAGTGGAGACCACTGGAGCGCACGGGATTAACTTCAAACTTTGACACTGCTGTCTTTATTAGAGTTAAAATAGATGGGAAATACAGCATTTTTACACGCATGGTGAAGGAATTACTGACGGCTATAGTAAAAATACTACATACATTAAAAAAAAAATAATAAAAAATGGGCGTTGCACTCCAATGGGTATAATAAACTCATTAGCCTGTGCCCTTACTAAAATTCAGCGAGGGAAATAAATCGTCTTATATGCGTTTTGCAGGCTTGCTAAATGAAACTTACTTGCGCATATTGCTGTATGTGCAAGATGATGTGAATTTTGATTAGATTTATGGAATATCAAGGACCACTTTGTACATGTAATTGAGGTGTTTGGATGTGTGTGTTTGGTCATAACTTTCCCATTTTGACTTTTAAAGGTGACAATTAGGTTAAGCTTAAACTTAGATGAGATGATTAGGGTTAGGATAAGTAACTGTGTGTGTGTAGGTGTGTGTGTGCATGTACCAGTAAAATCCAGGTAGTTGGTGGAGTCTATAATAATCCCCACCAGGGGGAGGTAGAGAGCAGCAACCTTGGCCCTGACCTCAGGTTTGATACAGCGATGGTCCAGATCATGGGAACACAGCAGGCTGTAGATGGCGTTGATTGCCTTTCTCTGGACCTTTCCACTGTAAACACATATTTTAAACGTTTCATTTAATCCGTATATTGCAGATTAGCAACAGCGAGGAATGGGAGATATGTCTGTGTTTCCGTACCCCTCTGACTCCATGTCTAGCGCTGCACTAAGTTCTGTGAGTAGCAGACCCGTGAGGTAGTGTTGCTGCTTGAATTCCTGAGAAAGGTCAAACAGCGCCAAGATCCTCTGCTGCTCCTGGAAACTACACGAACCGGAACTCTGAGTGGATGAAATGACGGAGAGACAGACACAGTGACGGAGTCAGGAACTATTAAGGATTATGGTAAATGTGTTCCTTAATGGGGAAACAAGGCTCTTTTTTAAACCGAACCCCATCTGTTCTATCCAATAAGCCCCTACACTTCCTTTTTAAATTCTCCTTGGCACACCTCATATTTGTATTTTGCAAGATGTCTATCCTTAGATGGCCATGTGAAAGCATGAAAGCACAAATATTTACTCTCTTCCTGTTATTTCTGCAGGCATGATGATGTTCCTCATCTAAAATAAGGGCCAACAGAAATAGGACTTTTGTTTTTTTTAAGCTGCACAAACCTCCTAAAATATTTTTTTTGTTGTTTTTGTTTTACGGCCGTACAAACAATCGAGGCATGATGAAACAATTTGCCTGAATTACACATGTAGAGTATTGACTGGGAGGTGGGCAGACCTGCGAGGAGATGGATGGACACGGCGAGGCTGGGGCTGACGCGGGGCTGCTGAAGAAGAGGCTCAGGTTGAGGTAGTGCTCGTGACTGCAGAGGATTCGCAGGAACTCCAGGCGCATGCTGATCAATGTTGGCAATGAAACACACTTAGCTGACATCTAAACGAGACAGAGAGCACGTATAATCGATTAAATATACATATATATATAAATACACACACATATCTCCATTTACACCGATCATGCACGACACTGAAACCACTGACATGAAAAGTAAATAAAATTGAGCTTCCTGTGACAGTTCAGTGGGAAACTTTTGGATTTGGCATTCATGTCGATGTTAGACATGTACCACCCACTAAGACCAGACCGGGCACCCCCACCCAAAAAGTAAAGCAAATTACATTCAGTAAGACAAACATCAGAAGAATGAAACGGAAATCTAGACTCAGAATTGACAAAGGTAAGGCGTTCCTCATTCTGGGGGCTGCAGAAAAAAAAGCTCTATCACCTCTGGACTTAAAATGTGTGGGTGGGACAACTAGTAGCTATTGATCAGACCTCAGACTGGCTGTATAAGATCTGAGAGTCAGGAAGGTGATCACAATGTCGTGTGTGATCGGTGTACATGCATACACACACAAAAAAACGTTGTCATTCTAGAAGAAGAAGAACTTTTAATTGTCACTGCACACAAGTTAGTACCTGGTTACAGTAGTTTTTCACCAGCTGGAAGACAAATCCTCGGTCCATGAGAGACATCAGGTCGTAGAGGAAGAAGGCCAGGCTTATGTTGACTTTCTCCGCTTGCTCTACCTCCTAAAACAACAGTTAGCAAACAGCGATCGGTAAGCCACGCAGAGTGGATCTTGACCGGCATCTAGCTGTGCAAGCTGAGCTTTTGATACTGCCGAGACAAATATAATTAGCACTTCCAACTCCCTGCTGTTTGGAGGACAATGACAACACGTACACTCAGATAACAAACCGGCTCAGCAGAGGGTACCTCACAAATGCTGCATTGAAAAGCTTCAGGACGGAAGTTAAACCGACTTTGGTTGAGGTGTCCTTTACTGATCGTCATCTTTACATGTCTCACCTTCTGCTGCTTGACGAGGATGGTCCCGATCTCAGCCGTCACCACGGAGACGATGGTAGTGATGTCGTCTTTGAATCGGTCAGAGAAGCGACTTCTTCGAGGAACGTTGTTCTTGTCCAGCTGAGACACGTGCTGAGCCATGCTTTTCACCTGTTTGAGCCATCATAAATCACGAAACAAGGTTATTGCCACTGAAGATCGCGTAAGGTGAAAGTGAAAAATAAGAATGCAACTCAATAATTTATCAAATAACCTGAAAGATGCAGAGTTGAATTGATAAAAAAAATAACTGAGATAAATTGAGAGAATGTATGAATGTAAGAGATGATGCACCTGAACAGCAAAAAAAAAAAAAAAGAAACAGAAAAACTGTCAAGGGGATAATTTACTGACTAAAGCGCTTTCAAACTGCCCTTTAATTAATCACACAATACTACTATCATTAATCTTTAAAGGCATGTGGCCATGAGGTCTTACATTGTTATGAGTCATTTATATTACTTCACCCATTCATCATCTGTAGAAGTTGTTTTTTTGCCAAGTGGGAATCATGAAACATCCCATGGAAATACACTGAAGGAAAAAAAAAACAATGTCACTGACCAGCAGCTCAAAGAAGAACCAGGCGTATTTGTAGGCATTTTCCCTGCACACTCCGGTACTGACGACCATCTGCAGGGCCAGCTCCTCGTGAAACTGCTGCAACAGAGAAAATGCAAAAAAACTGTGGCGTGAAATTCTTTTAAAATACCTGCAGGACTTTGATCTGGGAAAAAAACGTGATTCAAAACCTTAACAAGCCCAATAGCAGTGTCCTTAGTGTGACACTCCCACCTTGTGGTTGCCAGAGGGAACTAGAGGCTAGAGGCTGTATATATTTTACATATTATATCTCACTTTCACTTTATTTTTGACTCGTTTTGCTGACTGTAATTCTTCCTGTTTCTGTGTAGTGACGCTAGTGGATACCGAACACAATAATATATGTTACACAAACAAATTTTTACTCCGGTTGAAGTCAAATATCTTTCAAAAAAAAAAAATCTATTCTTAAATTTTAAACCAGTCCTAAACCTCTACTATAATACTTGGGGCCGTGCTGGAAACAAAAGAAAACAAGGTCTTTTTATGGAATTATCTATTTTAAATCCTTGTACATCACAGGATATTACTGGATAACTGTGTTTTAATTTTCTACACCAATAAACAGGAAGAAAATAAGACGGTGAGATAACAGAATCGATATACAGTTTATACTTTCTTCAGAAGTCAACTCATCGAGTCAGTCAGAATCGAGACAGTCCGGAAACTGCATCTTAATCTTGATCAAATGCTTAGAACAGTTTGGTTTTAGATGATTTATTTTTTCTCAAGATTTTTATGCGTTTGTGGTTATGGTGTCGGTAAAGATGTCAAGTCACTGGCAATGGCAGTAGAAATTCAATTTAATTTCGATAAGTAAAAAACTGCTAAAAAGTTGGTAAGTGGAGCATTTGGTTTCCACATGACTTACCACACACAGTGGTGGCGAGACATGAAAAGGAGAAGTTTGGGGATAGTGTGAGCATATATAGAAATAATTCCCAGATGAAAAGATTACCATATTAGGGCAAAATACACATTCAAGAGTTAAAGGCGTTTTACAAGAGTGCTAAGAAAAGTACAATACTATGAACTGACAGCAGTTGTGCTAAATGATCCATATGCAATTGTATTGGTTTCCTGGAGAAGATGGATAATAAAAAACTGGTATGAATGGAAGCTGAATGGAAGAGCATAATAAGGCAACATACGAATTATTATAATTTAATAAGAGTAATAAGTGAAAAGACTTTTTCTTCAAATGACAAGGCTGTAGTCATACTAAATGAAACAGTTTGTACCTTCCTGTTGGAGGGCCTGGTGCTTCCTGTGGCGTTCTGATGGTTGTTTACATCCACATAGGTGGACATGCGGCTGCCTGGGTTGTTGTGGCCCTGCAGGCGGAAACACACAAGTTCCAACACATTGAGTGTGATGGATGCGTTCATTAGTGGCTGTCTAGTGGCCAGTTACAACACCTAATGTACTGTGGGGATGAATAACAAATGGCTCTTTTGTGTGTATGAGCAGGGACACTGGGACATTTACATATTGTACTGTGAGTTTGCCTTTTGTCAAATACATAAATCCATAAACTAGACTGGTGAGATGTGGATGGTACAATATTATGTAACTCTCCCGCCTAGTATGACAAAAGCTTAAAAGCTGTATTAATTAGACACATCATGGCTGTTTTTTGGCGTCTTCTTTTTTTAAGGGTTTAACAAGATCATTAGTACCTTAGCTGAGAGGATGTCTTTGACCTCAGCATCTTCGGCAGAAGTGTGAGGCCCGGGGATGTCTGGGTTACTGCTGCTACGGATCCTGGAATTGAAGAGCATACTGCCCACTGCGGCAGCCGTGGCCCGGCCCATGGTGCTGTAACGGCTCTCTGCCGTAGGTATGGCCCCTGAACCTGAGCACATGTGTGTGGACACACGAGAAAAGATCACTTCACTAATCACGGCAAATATCATCACAAGAAAAAAAAAAATTAGCAATCTCAATAAATGATTATATATCGGCACCTGCGTTCTGCGCGTCTCGAGGGGGGTCGGGCAGACGGAAGACCCAGTACAGGTAGGTCGCCAAGAGGCAGTTCCTTCCCTGATGGTCCCTGATCAGCTCCTGGCTGTTGTGAAGACTGTTGACAATGGACACCACTGATTCGAAGGCAATCTGGGCCAGGTTGGCTGTGGAACAGGGAGCACAGACACAGACATTCATTCATTATTCCTTGGTGTTATGCAATGAATTACTCCTGCATCGCTGAATAAATGAAGTGCTGCCTCCATTTATCGCTTAACTTAAATATGTTGGATTCATGTTAATGTGTATTTAAAGAAGTCTAAGCAACCAAGGATTTTGCGAGCCCCCCTGCAGAACCTCCACAGACCCACTAGGGGCAGAGGACCCCCTGTTGAAGACCCGTGCATTAAGATTCAAATATTAGAGTTAAAATAGCACCTGATCCAAAAACTGTACGTTGTATGCAATAATCTTTGATGGTGCTTAAAATTCTTACTTAAAATTCTGTGTTTTTGAGCTTTTTCAGGAGTGACTCTCACAAATTTCTCGCAATATCAACAACAGTGGTTTCACTGTGAGTCAAGCCAGCTGCTCACCAGTCTGTCCAGCGATGACCATGGGCTGCATGATGAGGGTGAAGAGCTTATCCAGCACCCGGTGGAGGAAGAGGACCAGGGGCTCTAAACTGGACGAGGACAGGGATATGATGCTGAGCTTCAGCTCATGCTCCAGCTTGTTCTCTGGAATCTTCTCCTCCCTGACCCGCAGAGGGAACGTAGCACCGCCCTCCAGCGCATGGCAGAGGGTGAAGAAGCGCTCCAGGTGGTTGTCCTGGTGCAGGAACAGAAACGATCTGTTACAGCGTGGCGCTTGCGTGGGCAGTAATCATGTTGTTGCTGGTGTGCAATCCTCACTCACCTGTGTGTGCACAGATGATACGGCCTGAACCTCCAGGTTGAAGAGTCCTTTGTGACCCTCCATCCACTTGACTGGAGGAGCTTGAGGAGGCAGTTTCTACAAGACACAGCAGGAATTATTCAGACTCTGACATAGGAAAAGTAATTTACAGATGATGATGTGGCAGGCAGAATTTTTATTTTTTTTTTAGAAGTAGGTGTATATGTGTATACCTCGGGTGTGTGCAGAGAGTAATTGACGGGGAGTCGCTCCAAGACGATGGGAAGACAGAACTGACCCGTCTGCAGTCGGTCGCTATTCAGTATGGGCAGCCACTGCGCGAGAAGCAAACAGATCGTGTCAGCTGAATTTAGGTTCTTTAAAAATATTATCCTGTCAGACACAATGATCTGATCTGATCTGATCTGATGTGACACAAGACGGTCAGTTTTTTTGCCTGCTCTTAAAAATACAACTGGGTAAAATCTTACAGAATATCCGATGAGCGTCTCGCAGCTGCCACTCTGGTTCTGCTTCTGCTGGCAGCTGATGTGGAAGAACGTGAACAGCAGGTGGTGTCTCTCCGTCAGACGGGCCGGAAGAGCAAGCTTCACTTCCTCATAGAAGTCTGGAGACCTGAGAGACAGCAAGGCACGGACCAAAACCAAAGGGAGCAACGCAAAAAAAAAAAAAAAAAAAAGATTGGGATTGCCAATTAGAAGTGTTTAAGTGACATGGTATTGCAAGCAGTTGACTTCAAATAATAATGTGTACTTGCTTGTTATGGTAGGTAACAGGCGTATAGACTTCCTTGAGGAATTCAGAGCCACTCGACTTTCCAAAGATTATCTGACAACGGACAAAAAAACCCAAAAACAAATAACCTTTAATTATCCAAACAATAGCTGGAAATTGTTTTCAAAATGGGAAACGGGATAGATTTACTGGGAATTAATTATTCAAGTATGTAATAGTGGAAAAATTAGGAAAAATCCAATTCACTGTGAATAATAGTGGATGACCTTGATGAAAAGCTACGAGCCAAAACACGCCAGTCTAATAAAGTGGTTTAAAAGTGTTGCTTGAGTCTTGATCTCATCATATTTCATTTCCTCCTCCATGGAGTTGCACCAGAAATACAATTTCTTCTGCAGCACACGGTTATATGGCTGCTTTGAAATAACACATTGCAAACAGCAGCACCCACGGGCATAGAGCAGGAAGGATCCTCTCCACTCATAAACTGGATTTTGATGGAGATGTTTCTCGCCGACGTCAGTCTGTTGACGAAGTTCAGCCTCTGGGGGTAGACGTAAAGCAGGTTCCTACGGAAACACAAGGAAAATAATTAGAGGAAACTGCTACATATAAAAAACAAAGCAGCTCCAATACACATCACTAGGTGGCACTGTCTGCACAGCAACATTATGAAGACGGTTATGTCACATAAATGGTATATCAACCAGTGATTTACTGGGGTCATCAGTGGGTTTAATACAACGCTGTAATCTGCCCTGAAACCTGGAATACAGGAAAATACCGCAGATTCCTCAGAACAGGATCTCAGACAATGTCACTGTGTAATTAACATGTAGACGACGTGTTTACACATGTTTTGCTGGGAAAAAAAAAAAGCCATTTCAGAAAAGAGCGTTGGGTAAAATTAAAACCTGTTCTTGGGTAGTCTGGATGGGAACACCTAAAAATATGTGCAGCGATAGAAAGAGGAGCGCACCGTGGCTGCTCCTGTTGCCTCTGGGCATTCAGAAAAATAAACCGTCTGCAAACCTGTTTACACCTCAAGCCACAAAAGATTTGTTTTGGTCCAGTGGAGGTGAATGTCGTACATGCACGGTTATCAAAAAAAAATGCAGAGATAACAAAAACATAAAATGTAAACCTGTAACGCCTGTATACTACTTTAGTTTATGTCTTTAAAACCCACCTGTAAATGTTGTGAGGGACGTAAACCTCACTGGAGGGAAACTCCAGCACCTCCTTAATGGGACGAATGTTTTTCTCGGCCACGGGTATGATAGGGATAAGCTCAGTGGACAAGCATGCCAGTGGCGAGTCGTGGACCGGAGACATGTCCAGTTTTATGGAACCTGGTAAACAAAAGTCAACCTTGCAATTCAAAATCATCCAAATGTCACAATCAAACACTTTAACTAAGGTATTGGCCTACAATTTGGGGAAATATACTTTCTTGACAAGTGTTTCCACTATAGTATTTACAGCTGCTTCTCTATCTCCTCAGAAAGAAACCAGATTAACTTGAAGTAACCACCAGAAGATTAGTACACTCTGGTCATAAAGGGATGGATGTGGCCCATGGCAGCAGGTAGCCTATGGCATTTAAAACCTTGCTAATTTGATACTAAGGTGCCCAAATGTACCAAGAACCACGTCACCGCACCACAACAAGCATGAGTCGTTGATATAAATTAGCATGGATCCATGCTTTTCTAGTTGTCTACACCAAATTTTGACCCCACAATCCAAATGTAATGTGTTTTCAGAGACGCTCTCCCACGTAACAAAGCTGTAACAAGTAGTTATTTCCCCATTGTAGACGTTTTTGTTCACAAGATAAGATCCACTGAATGCTTAGTGGTGACGAGAGATAACCTGGTATCAACTTGACTCTCCTCTGTGGGGTGGAGGTTTTCTTAATCTCAGACAGGAACTTCAGCAAATCCTCGTCACTCAGACGATCTCCCTCCTGACAGAGGACCAGAGTAAGGATCAGAACGTTTTTAGCACGACAAACGGCAGCAGAGTACAGATCTAGCAACGTTTTTCACAGTCAAGGATTTATAGTAGAAAATCACAAAAACCTGATGGAATGCGTGACAGAATTTTTGACCAAAGAATGAGACAAGGCCAGTCTGTACGTGCAAACTTGTCTGCCTGTGATACTGTATCTTCTATCTCTGGTAAAGAAAATATTTTTCACAACTCTATCTGGTTCTACGTGAGGAGGACAACTGTCCGACCTGTTTGAAGATGGTGCTGATAGTGATGGTGGCAGGTTTGAAGGCGGAAACGTTACAAAATGGTTCATCGATGGTGCTGTAACGTTCAGAGTTCCTCCTGGGAAGCTGCGCCCTCCGATCAATGCTGCTGGCTTTACCTGGACAATAAAGAGACTCGGGTCAAAACATGCTCACGAAGCTACGGAAATGCACACAAATACGAAGTGATTACAGCAAATTGCCGTGAAACAAAAACAAACGCACCTCCTTTTAAGCTGTCGGCGTCTGTGACGTCACGGTCTATCGCAGCGGTAGAGACGACTTCCATAATATTAACCGTGGCCCACGCAAAAGGCATGCGATAGCGGCCCAGCCTCTGGCAGAAAGCCTCCGCCTGGCCTCGCAGCTTCTCAAGCTTGTCCTTGTTCTACGGAAGTTATCACAAACAATAATAAGAGTATATTTACATTAAGTCTTAATGTTAAGCGTAGAGGAAGAACAGAGGGAAAATGTGAAGCACGCATCTTTTGACACATGAAATAATTGCTCTGCTGCTTTACCTTTGAAGACTCATTTTCCCTCAATGCCATGTAGGGGTCCGCACAATCGGCGATCTCTCCCTGTTGGAGAACTTTTTCAATCTGAAATACAGACAGAAGCACAAAAATAAGAGAAGCTCAGCATATTCAAACACCACCAAGTCAATATTTCACTAGAAAAGTTACAGTATGCTCAGAATATTTAAAAATCAATTTAAGTTGTTTAAAGCCAAGAGGAAACATGCCAACTCATTATTTCTGCTGTGTAGTTTACGGCGCATTATTTTTTTAAGGATTTCATTATTACCTTGATGACCAGGTATATATCTGGGGAAGGGTAGGTGATGGAGAAGATGGCCGATCTGGCCAACGTGGACTGATCCACATGTGGAGTGTGAGGTTTCAGGAAGTTCCTAAACTGTTCCGAGTTCAGGTCACAGTAGAAATTCTCTGATATCTGGAGGGAGACAGAAGTTCAACCTTCAAAAAGACAGGACTAATCCAAGGAATACAGTTTTCAGGAGACAGATGGAGGGAGGACTGCTTTGATGTAAAGCAAACACTGATCCTGGAACATAACCCACTCACGTCCACTCATCTCTGCTCATCTTCCTAATGACCACAGACTAGAAACACAGCAATATATGTCCTAATATGGCTGAGTCTGGTGTGTGTCATGTGATCCAAATCACTGAAGGGCCATTAACAACTCTCCTTCATCATGCTCATCCCATAGGACCAGAACACTGACCACACCAAAGCACTTCTAGGAAGCCAAACCGATATGTTGACTAGAGGCAGTAACACTGACTCTGCATTGATGACTTTTGTTTTTTCAAATGAAATGCTCATGGCTGAGTAACAAATGAGAAGGTCAAAACCGCAGTTAGTAAATGACCCTATTCTCTTTAAAATCAGGCATTCTTAGTGCAGGGGTTGTAATGGGAGTCAACCTCATACTGACAAAAGACTTCTTGGAATAGCAGAAATAGTTTCTTAATAATCAAGGCCAGATGACTTAAGCAGCACATTATGCTTCATTGTCTCCTTAAAAAGTATAAACACGTCAAACAGGACAAGGACAAGTCTTCACTGAGTTGACTTTCTGAGTGAATTATAACTTCCTTCAAACCATTTCATTTTGATGTAATGAGACACGAGGAATGTAATAACCCTCATTAATATTACATTTTTTTCCAGTTACAAGGGCCATAAGAACAAATTCTTAAGGCTTGGGAACACCCCCGTGCTGTTAAATTAACTATTGCGTAACTCGATGTGAAGTTCTCAAAGGCTCCTTTATTTAAAAGCAGAGCTGACACAAATATACTACAACGTAGCTCGATGAGTCCGCAGCTCAACTGCGCACCGAGGCAGCCGGTTAACAACAAATGTCTTGTCCACTGATTGCACTGCAGAGTGTTTACGGCATGTGTGAAATTGCTGCGGTTTACTTGTCACTCGCGTCCTCCCAGCGGGCCCCAGTCACAGCTGAGCAAAGCCCGGTTCGCCTCGTCTCGTAAAGGAACGACAAGGAAATCGATGCAAGCTCCCATTAAACCTGGACATTCCTATTTACTGCAAAGACACAGTTTTTGTCTTTTCTCTGAAATCTGTCTGTTTATAACCAAGACTTCCCCTAAAAATCTTAATTAGTTTAAATGCACATTAACACAAATCCAACATGTTTTAGGGAGGGGATAAATCGAGGTTGTCTTTCAGTCAGCACTTCACTCATTCAGCGATACAGGAGCTGTCTCAACAGTGCTTTGTTGAGAGTTATTTCACACAGAGCGCCGCACTAGCCGAGACCTGACAATTTAAGCCTTCTGTACACAGTAGGACCCGCCCCTGTCACTGCTCAGCCAATAACGAGGCCGCATATTACACGCTGACTCTGTCGGTTTCCCCACAATTGGCCGAGGGCCTATTCACCCTCCAGACAGACGCTGCAGGTCGCTCCCATCAGCCAACTGAGGCCAAAATGTTTGGGCAATTCAGTGATTTAAAGGTAGTTAAAGGCAGTTTCATGGCCACCCTGCTCTTGCAGATGTTTGTAATTTGAACCCATATAATTTAAATATCTTAATATTGAATGCAAAATGACAAAAAATAATGTATATTTATAAATAGCACCAGACTGAGCTTAATATAGAACACATATAGTTGCTAGGGGGTTCCTACTTAATCTCTCCATCAGTTTGGGGGTACTTGGCCTGAAAACTTTGAAGACCCCTGAGCGGGGGTATTACGAGAGTATTACATGGGTTTATATGCACATCTGCTGCAGATTTCACAGATGTGCAGCAACAAAAAACAAATCTCCGCTGGACGCGAGATAAAGTAGTAACGGGACGCGGAGGTGTAGAAAAGTGAATGAAATCAAAGTAAACAAGTAAAAGGAATGCAGCGAGCGGAGCTGAAGGAAGAGTGAACAGTTCAGAGATAAACGGATTAGTGGAAAATGCTTCACAGTTCAACAGCAATTAAATCTATCTGACAAAACAAGCTTGACAGCTTAACTTCCGCACAGACACACTTCAGATTACCACATAGTGACATTAGTTGGCTTAGACAAAATACTGCACATTTCAAAAAAAGTCACATTTCATCTCCACTCTTACGGCCTGACATCGGAAGAAAGCAGAACTCAAACTTTCCTTTATTTACAAAGTAATGGGTGAGAAATGTATTAAGTTATGTAACTTGTATAGATGATACTCAACCCTAAATGTGAAGTTGTCCCAAGACTGCCTCTTAATCTCAGAGGTCATTTAATAGCTGTGTCTTACCCAGTGGAGTATGTAAGAGCCATTACTCCGCCAGACAAGCTAGGAAGAAGTGAGGCGATGCGTAGCAGAGAACAAGTCTGGTGGCATAAACCCCGTCTCATCCGAGAGATCCATGAGCACTTAATCCTTCCAGCCCCTTCACCGTGCCCCCTCCAAAAAAAAAAATACTATCCAGCAGCGTAAATCCACAGAAAACATGTAAACAGCCGCAGCTCGGGACAATTTACCAGAAGATCTTTATGTAGCATTAGCAGTCGGACAACGATACACGATGATCCCCGGGGACAAAAACATGAAGAGGATGATGAGATACAAAACCTTGATCTCTCAATAACATGCAGACTACGAGGCCACCCTGCATCGACAGGAAGAACATGATATGCAGAAGCCACTGCTGAGATGTAAGACGGTGCTTGTGGCTTTTTGGAGCGGCCATGAGACCATTCATTGACATTTGTGAGACTGTTCATGTCTAAGTTACCTGTTACGTGACCGTCAGTGAATAAAGACGGTTCATTCGTGACGAGCGTTTCGCTCTGTTAAAAGAATTTTGCTTCAATCTGATACACAGGTCATCGGCATGCAACAATTTGGCAAATCAACCGTAACGAGGTATTTTGGTTTGACACAAAGCGCTTTAACATTTGCATTCCACTTATCTGTTCACTTATACACACGGATTAAGACACTGATAGTGGCAAGCTACCATGCAAGATAAAACTGTGGTTCAGTCTTCCATTATTATACAGCGACCTGCAGCTGCAGCTTAAAAATGGCCTTAAACGCCTTTAAGAATAATCTGCAGAAGAAAAAAAAAGTTGAAAGGGTATAACAGTATTACAGACATCTGAAGTATACACCGATCAGCCGCAACATTAAAACCACTGAAAGGAGAAGTGAATGTCATTGACCATTTTCTGACAATTCACAAGCTGAGAAACGTTCCCTCAACTCATAGGCCCCAAAAGCCCCCACTAAAAACATTATGTTGCCAGACACCACAGGACAAAAAAAAAAAAGGCTCTTATCCATTTTCTGATGAGTCACAACTGTGTTGGAAGCACAAGGGGAACCTACATAATATTAGCCAGGTGGTCATAATGTTATGCCTGATCAGCGTAGCATCAAATTGAACGTGAAGAATGATGTTCCTGTGTGTCCGGTATTTGTTTCCACAATCTGTAGACCTGTTAAGTGTTTGACTGATACCAGATCTCGAGTTTAGATTTTAAGAGATTACAATAAAATTGGGATTCATTTGGTCAAAAGACTTGACCTTAAATCACAACTCACTAATGAGGCACAATCAGTTTCTGCAGGCCTCTTATATTCCAAGATGGTTATTATGCGGCAACAATAAAAAAAAAAAGGGGGATGATTTTCCAATTAAGAAACGTTTTCTTACCTTTTTTCTCTCTTTCAGGTCGTACAGGGCCATGGTGGCAAACAGGGGCTCGATCTCAATTTCAAACCTATGAAGCCAACAAGGAAATGGAAATAAGTTATTCAGGCACAACAACAAGACACACGCAGAACGGTTTTAGCATTAGTACTCAGCTTTCCATTTACTGCAACTTCTATTCTATTCCTGTAGGTCACTGTTATAATAGGAGGCAGCCCAATGTACCAAAGTAAGCGATGACATGTTTGAACTGAGGGTTAAAGGATGACAGGGTGACATTGCCAAGCCACAGAAGGCAGGGAAATCAGTTCAAGTCAAACATTTGGCAGCCGCGCAGGTTGCACAAGGACGGGAGAGATCAAGAGTGTAAAGCGGCGAAGCTGTGTGTTTGTGTGTGAATGATGGAATGAGAGAAAAAGAAACAGACACAATCCCACAGAGAGAGGGAGGGACGGAGATTTTCTGGAGAGCAACCACCGCTGCACAGCGCTCCTCCGCCCTTGCAAACGGCTCTGTCCGTCTCTGCATGTTCTTATTTTTGTTTTTTGGGCAACAACCACTCAGTCACAATGAGATGCAAATTCAACAACGCACTCCATGTTAAATGCAAAGCCAAAGGTCAGAAATGAGGGCGTGTTTTGCACTTCTTTAATACATCCAAACTGTCGGCTCCCTGTCCAAGTCCTAAGATCTACAGAAAGCAGCTGTTGAAATGACAGCACTATTCTCACTCCCACATTATAATGAAAATGTATGACATACTTTATGGTCTGGCATCGGACCAGTATGCGCTCTCCCATGTGCTCCTTGGGGCAGTCGGGAATGGGCCGGAGTTCTACCGCATCTTCCTGAAATGCAATAGAAGAAAATGTCTTTTAAAGCATGAGAAAACAAGATTTACAGAAATAAATGAATAAAAAAAAAAAAAATGCAGGTATCTGTGGGCCGGTGGGAACTGAAAGTAAAACTTGTGTGTTGAGAGAAGAGTAGTGTTAACAGGGTGTTAAGTTAAGTTTTCAAGTACTAATTCTGAATATTTTCTTTTTTCTAAAGGACAATCTCTATAGGGAGCAGATAAAGATGAGCAACTTTGCATTACTTATTATATATACACTGATTATTATTACTGATCATAGATTCATAAGATATTCTTGGAAATTACTTGGTCTATAAAATGTGAATAAAACTTTTTTTTTTTTTTTTGCTCAACCAGCAGCCACAAATCCCTGTATAATCAATCTGCTATGGCATTAAATAAAGAATTATACCACCCTCTGGCCTAAACATTGGGAAATTCTTTAGTTTGGAATGGTTTAAAAATCATTCACTGATTATTAAAAGCATAATATGATCATTTTCTATCTAAAAGACTAAGTAATATAAGCAATATTGCTTGTTATGTTGCTATGTCTTGCATTCTCATGTATAAAGAAACCAGATCCCACATATCATAGAGCCAAGATAGCGAAAAACACATGTTACAATTTTGAACTCGCACGCGGGCCACTCATCTCCATATCTCACCTCGTCAGCTGGGGGGTAAAGCGCGAACACTTCGGGGTATCTGTTTCCCTGCCTTGCCTCCTGGTTGAAGCGGTCCAGCTCCTCGTGGCTGCTAAAGGCCAGCAGACCCTCCACTCTCTGGTCCGGGGTCAAGCAGCGCAAGTTAAAGTCAGAGGAGGTCAGCGTGCGGCCAGAGTCATCAGTCAGCGCCGCTAGAGTTGGGGACTTGACCTGGGGGCAAAGCCAGAGGGGAGAGGGGTAAAAGGGTGGTGCCGTGGTTGCGAGTGGGGGGAGCACAAAGAGAAAAGGCCCAGATGAGTGAAGTGAAACAGGGGGAAAGCACAGGATGAGTAAAATAGAGGGTATTAAGGCAGAACATCCAGAGGGAAGTCATTAAGAGTGACACAGGCTTGTTTTATTAATGGTGATTTGGTCAAAGCTTCTTCTTCCTCAGTATTAGCCATAAAAAATTCGAATAGATAGAAAAAAAAGTCATCTACACATATTACTCACAGTCTGTATATTAACAAAATATTCCCTGGCATGAACAACAATTTATTAACCATCAACAACATACACAACAACGATTACATTGTCGGTAGATGCTACAAACAGCTAACAGGCATTCAAGCAGTCTAGACAGTCTCTGTTGTGGCCCGGAGACAACTACACAGTCTCTTGTGTTTTCCTGAACAAGGCTTTCTCAGTGGGGCAAACACAGCGTGCAGTGAGATTAAGGTTCACTGAAAACTGCAGCAGGTGCTTCCCTATGACACAAAACTGCTACTTTACATATGTATTTCTTCATTTTCCTTCTACTTAACAAGCAGCTTTACAGCTCTGACTACAGACCAGTGAGCAGCCATTCACAGGAAATATTGAATTTGGATGCGGAGCAAGGGCGTATGAATTACTCATCGCCACCGGCGATATCGACACGTCGCACATTAGCCGATCAAGCTCTGTAATCAGAGATGTCCCAGCAGGCTGTCCGTTTGTCGGGCTAAAATGAAACGGCAAAGGGTGGGTGAGTGGACTCTGCTGACCCAGAGAGACAGCGGCTCTGGAAAACAAACAGGCTAGATGCTGCAAATTTTTGACACCCAGTGCCAGGCCAAAAACAGCACTGGCATGTTGGGCACAAAAAGAGCACCAGGCAGGGACATTAGACGAAGATGTCTTGTTAAGTAGATTTATTGACTCCTCTTTAGTTGTGGACTTGCAGGGAATAGAAGGTAACAGCCTTTCTTGCAAAACAGTCTGTTGCATAAAATCATTAGCCGGCTAATTAATGAGCAGGCTAACAGCAAATACCTTGTTAGTTGAGTAATTATTATGCTTAAAAGTACATCAGTAAGAGGTCTCTCGGTCTGGCACTGGCAGCATATGGAATTACTCAGACTCAGCCACAGGGCCGGGCGTAACCTCAATGCTCCCATGCTGCATCCTGATTTGAACAGTCCCTCTTGCCACCCCACTCTCCTTGTCTCTTTTACTCCCATCATCCATCAGTCTCACGTCCCGGCTCTCACACCACAGGCCAGGACTGACCGAGCTCCCACCCTGGTGAGGCTTCGCCCTGTGGAGGCTCCGAGAGGCCACGGAGCCACGGTTCCGGGGGCTATTGTTAAAGCGGACTGAACCACAGAAGAGCCCCATTAAGTGCTAGGGGGACAATAGAGCCGCTCTTCCCCTCCCAGTCGGTCTCTCGCTGGCATGCGGATCATGGGAAGCTCGGGGCGGCAAAAAGAGGCTTTTGGTTAGGCAGTTGATTAAACCAGAATTGGCAAGGACGGGGCAACAAGAAAGGGCTGGTGAGACTGGATTCTGGGCAGAGCGGAGCTGACAGCGTAGGACTTTAATGGGCAGGACTGTGTGAATCTGGACGCCAGAAATTTGGGTCACAACAACACAAAGACGCTAGAAAGGAGGCAGTGAAAGAGGAAGGGAGTTTGGCATGAACATGTGTGATGCCATGATTGAGACAAGGATATGTGATGAAAGTAACATCATGAAGGTGATGTGGGTTGATGGGTGTAAAATATTTAGGCTGAGTTCTGTGTAAGACGGGTTATTATTCACTATTCATTATGAAAACATCACCAGCCCTACCTTCAAAACCTTTCATTCAGTTTTATTCACTCTCTTAAGCCTTGATCAGTATGGACTACCACACAGCCCTCATGAAAAAAAAGACAATTTATAGTCCAGAAGCCAAACAGTAACTTTCTTTCTTGCAGTTCTACTTAAGATCTGCAGTTTCAGGATGTGTAGATAGGGTGAGTAGCTTAGCTTGGATGAGAATAAAGACGGGCATTAGGTGAAGTAAGCTGCCCGAAAAAGTCCACGTTCAAGCATCTCCGAAATTTATCTGAAATGAACGGTCTTCAGTTGGTGGTTTTCCTTTTAATGGGCCTGACAAATGCACCTAGCAACAGTGGGTGATACGCAACAGCGCACGGACACAATAGCAGAAAGACAGGTCTAAAGAATTACACAAGACACAACAGACTGGAGAAAGAAACGCATAAAGAATTGTTCGAGTGCAGTGCATGCCACACTGCACAAGACCGGCTCTGAAAAATAACTTTTATTGAGCAACGGACCATTGTTCACGACATCGGCCAAGTAAAACTTGTGTAAAGCAAACTTTACTGATGTCCTCTCCTCTTAAGAGTCTCGGGTGTGAATGAGGAGGTTAGTGAGGGATTCTTACACTAACAACTTATTGGTTAATTTATCCAGATGAAAGAGGGTGACGGATGTGTCTTACCGGTTTCTCCTGGTTCTCTGGCTGAAAGTCAGACTCAAAGGTCTGTTTCCGAAGGAGTTTGTGCAAGCCAGCTCGCTCTGAATACGCACTCCAGCCATCCCCTTGGCACCTGCACACACAAGCCAAACACACACCCAGAAAAGACGTCGCATGATTACAACTGAAACACCTGAGAACTTCTAATCAGTCTAGACATCTGCACAAACAGAACTCTCATGCAATGTAGACACAGTGTGTGAGAGTGTCTGTGGAAAACAGAGAGGGAACTACAATGTGTGTGTGAAGGAGTACCTTCTGGAGACAACAAGCCACGGCTGGACGTAACTCTTTACGCAGTCTCTTACGTGGGGGTCTAACTCCCCCCTGTAAAGTGAAGAATAAGAATGAGGTCAATAAGAAAAAATGCAGACATTCACAGACAACTGAAAACCTTAAATACCTCTCCTATCTCTTAATTTGTACTTCATGGTCATATGTGTTACCTTGACCATGAATACGACCATGACTGTGCTTCCAAATTATCTTTTTTTATGTAGTGAATGAGTTTGCGTACACTGATCAGGCATAACATTATGACCACCCTCCTAATATTGTGTAGGTATCCGCCTCCAAAACAGTTGTAACTCATCAGAGAATGGACATGGGCCTTCTGAGGGCATCCTGTGGGATGTTGTTAGTGGGGGCTTTTGGGTCCTATGGATTGAAGGGAGGGACCACTGTGGATCAGGCTAGTTTTAGTTAATCCTAAACCCTGTTTTTTGAGTGTGTGCATGCGTCAGGCTGCATCCTGTTGGGGACGGCTGCTGCTATCAATGAGTGTCATTGTTATGGGGAGGGGGTGGCCGGTCTGGTCTAGGTGGGTGGTACATGTCTAAGTAACATCCACACCAATGCCCGGTCCCAAAGCTTCCCAGCAGAACATTATATTGTCACAGCATGGTCAATGTTATTCACTTCTCCTGTCAGTGGTTTTAATGTTATGGCTGATCGGTGTATATACTCACTAGTACACTAGCGATCAGCAATTAATTTCAAATCCTTCATTATGACTGTTCAGTTTATGTTGACATAAACAGAAACAGCACAGCAGAACAGAAACAGCATCATAAAAGTGGTAATTTAACTATATGATCATTTTGGAGGATGGAGTTTGTGGTGCAGTTGAACTGGACTGGACGAAACAGTAATGTTGTAATGTTGTTCAGGACACTTATACACAAATAGTAACATGTCCATACAGCACAATACAATTCAAGTACTATAGTTTTACAAATCACAGTCTCCAAAGCGGAACATTGAAACACTGTCAAAAATAGTCACTGTTTCAGTTATTTCAGATGCCGAATACCAAAATCATTATGAAGCTAAGATTCAGTGCGTATTAAAACACATTTATTTTCATGTGAGTAACTACTGCACTGGCAAGCAAGTCTATATCAGTGAGGTTGTTGTTCAGTCGTACTGTGTGCAGCAGCTCCTTCCTGTTAACAGCGTCACTGAAGAATATTAAGATAAAGAAATATTCCAAATAGCTCAGGCATTGCCAATACTGAAAAACACAATTCTCCCTGCACAGAACTGCAGAACAGATTCTCCTAATGGTTGTCTCTCTTGTAGGCCTGTTACCTACCCATCTTCCGGGACGGTGTGTCGAATAGTTCGACACTCCTTCTCCACCTGCTCCACCTTCAGATCATCATCAGGAAAGTCCCCAAGTTCCTGCATCAGGGCAGATTCTCCGCTTCTTAACTGTGACAACAGGAACTCCTCCAGGTCCAAGGGCTCCACCGCTTCATACGCCGGAGGCTGAAGAGTAAAGGAGCGATGGGGAAAACATATCCGATCACCAAATGTCATTAAACAGTGTTTTAAACAACGGATCAGCGGATATTCTCAGGGCTGCATTACAATTGTCTCATGAGAATTCGCATTAGGACGACACAAACAGAAAAAAGCTTCAGTTTTCTTTTCTTTTCTTTGACATTGTACAGTCAAATAAACACAGTGCAGAGAAGAACTTGAAAGAGAAGAAGAAACAGGAAGCATAGTAAGAGAGGTGGAACCAAACATGTTGAATCATGACTATTTTGCTAATACCTCATACCTGTCTAGAAACAAAAGATACAAACACGTACATAAATAGCAACGGGAACAAACTGGTCGGTATCAGACTGCCAGGCATTTGTCTTCTCTCAGTGAACCTATTTTTAAACGGAAACTCTATCATCCCACACTCTGCTAAAGGAGATCAAAAGCTGTAATCGTTTTAATGTAAAGCACAAATGGGTTGAAGTGTCCGTATGTCTTTGTATTGTTATGATCATAGACACATATGACATGAAATGTTGACTCAGGCTTAAAACAAGAGGAATACATGAGCTTTGCATCCTTAGAAAGTGTTCAGAAGGAAAAAAAAAAAAAAAAGAAAAGGGACAACTTATGAGATAACTTTGTGGTGCCTGACCGGCTCTAAAAGAGGAACCTGCGTGACATGCAGGTGTCTCTGTGAGAGGTGACCGCAAATTCTGCAGACCTCCCGCCCGGTTAGAGTCTGCAGGAAGACGCCGATGAGGCAACGTACAAAAGGAAGCCGTCCCGTTA
This sequence comes from Mugil cephalus, assembly GCF_022458985.1. Lineage (NCBI taxonomy): Eukaryota > Metazoa > Chordata > Actinopteri > Mugiliformes > Mugilidae > Mugil > Mugil cephalus. The sequence continues at coordinate 10,332,684 of NC_061777.1, forward strand.
ATGCTCTTCTACGGTGTTAAGAGATGAAAATCTGCCTCAGCGCCAGAATGTTTAGATGCAAACGTTTAGATACTGAAGCTTTTAATTGCACACAGTGTGCCACACAAAAAAGAGGTAGTGTGTGAGTACAGGAGGCGGAGAAGAAGAGGCGATAACTGGAGCAACAACATGAGTCATGAGGCTATGTTCAACTTTTAAAGTGCAAATTCCATTTGCCTTCAGACATGTTTTTGCACATCAGTCCAACCTAAGGGGTATTTTTCCCCTGCTAAGCTCTCAAGAGCAAATAGTACCGCACGCTTTGCTATTAGTGGTTAGCATGCAACACAAGAGGAAAAGAACACACAGGTAGCCAGAAGGAACAGCTATATTATTATTATTATTATTTTAATAACAAGCCTAAAGTATATGACACTGTAGTCAGTAAAGTCTTCACACAACTCTGCGGATGCTCCCTGCCTCCGAGTCGAGACGACCACTGTAGAACAGCCTCTTTTTTCTTATTTATTATGGAGGCTAGCACAGACAAATGAATGCAAATCTATGCATGCCTCTGACCAGCGCCGGCTGCTATGTGGAGTCATCAGAGAAGCTCAAAAGAAAGTGACCCCCACCCCACCCACACACACACGCACACACACCCACCACCACCCTTGCCAAATCGAGAGCCAAACCTTTCATCACCCTACTCAGTGTTGATAACAAACATGATAACTTTGCAACTTTTATGACGGTGGAAACAGTTTATAAAAAAAAGCAAGTAACACGCCAGGAAATACAAATGTGACAGAGCCAAGTGCAATAAAAGCTACAAAACACTGCGAGTTACTACTGATCGCTCTTTTCAGTAAAACTGATCAATGCAAAAAAGTGTCTGCCAACATCCTTGTTCTCAAACACACACTGGCATAAGCAGGCCAGTGGAGAAAACAGACACGCAAAGGACTCAAGATACATCAAGTTCTTACAGAATAAACCCGCGTTTAAACCGACCTGCGGCTTTTGAGTACATTAATAATCTCGTTTTCATTCAATGACTTCTGAGCTCAAACAGATTGTAGACTTACCCTGCTGAAAACTGCAACATAAAAAGGAAGTGTACAAAATGGCGCACCCCGGATATGGGAAACTTATGTGTGCACCTACTGACGCTAGATGCTTGAAACTAAGCCACAGCGCGGAGCGCAGATCCTCTTTAAAATAATCTTCATATTCCTCGATGCTGAGAACCCCAGTGAGAGCTAAGAAGAACCAATCTGCATTACCAAAAGTGGAAGTTAATAGCCGGAGGGAATGTGTGTTTAAGTTGAGCCCGGCCGTTTTAACCCACAAACAGACGTTCTGACTGCAGTTTCAAGCCTTGCATCACAACAACCAGGCGTCCCACCATCAACTGGTGTTTCGACAGACAGGAACAGAAACTGTAGACGCGCACGCACGTGCGTGCCGCCCGTATGCACACACAGCGGCGCTGCACACATGCGCAAAAGTGCGCGCAGCTTTCCCTTTCAATGTAAAACGACACCGGACAGGCAACATTCGTGATTTCAGCAACTTATAATAGCGGCAGAGTCAGAGAGAGACGACAGCGACGTCAACATGGTGATCGGTGTCACAGCTGCAGCTACAAACATCGCTAACACCTCTGGAAAAAACATCCCTCCTTCATCCCTGTGATGAATAATAGGAAACTATCATCCCAGAGATTATGGCATTAAAACCCTTCTCCCGCATCCCAAATCCGGACATATTAAAGATTTGCTTGCATAAGCTGCAAGGTAAGCAGGCCCCCATCCAGCACATGTCAGTAGCCAAAGCAGTGACCCACTTCCCAAGCAGGTTAGAGATTAACCACGTTGCACGCCACAAACTGAGGTGGGGCGGCTGGTCCAAGTGCTTCTCCTCAAACCCCGTCAGCTGGCAGGCTCTAGGATCATCACCAGGGAAGTATCAAAGGGCGTCAGCTCAGTCACTCACACACATATGCTGCATGTCAAGAGATTTAGCACCTAAGAGCTTTGGAAAACTTTAAACGGCAGAAATGTAGGGCAGCAGAGAGAGAACAAATGTGAGGGAAAGACGGAAATAGAAAAAAAGCAGGAAGACTAAAAAGAGGAATCTATAAAGCTGAGAGGCAGAGACGGAAGTTCAGAGGGTACGAGAGACACTAAAAGTGTAGTGAGAACAAATCCACGCAAAGGATTACTGTCTGCATCTTTCTGTCTGGTCGCTTGAAAAACAGGAATCACTCAAAAAGTCTGCGACACTTTAGCTGAAGAGGCAAGACGACAACTGGCGCGATGACGTTCGGTTTTCTGCAGAAATCAAGGTTTTCTCAGCGCCGCTAAGTCGATGAGCAGTGTCAGGCTCATTTCTAACAAAGGCGCGCTAATCCTTGACTAGGTTCTAAGCTACTGTAAGGGGAACAAAGGTTCTTGAAAAAACAAAGCACCACAAAAAAATAAAACGCAGGCAGCTTTCTTTGTAAGAGCAGGAACCTTCGTCGCAGCAGAATCTTCAGGATTTAAAGTATAATCTCGGAGACTAGACACTGAGTCAGACATTCTCAGCGCTAATGACAGTAAAGGAACAGGGTGTGAAGATGACACGTTCATAAACCTTTGGAGGCACAAACACTAAAGAGAGAAAAGAGCCTTGCTGACCATTCTGTCAAGCTTTAGTCCCCCCAACTAGCATTACAACACTAATACTCATGATGTAATATTGTTGATGCACATATAAATTTTAGTTTAGATCTTGTTAATCAGAACAAGAATTGACTATTTGTGTATATTATGCATACACATTAAGAAAAAAAATGCTTATGAAGAAAAAACATCAAAATAAAACAGAAACACCCACAAAAAAATGGTGCTGTATAGTCTGTGCAGGAATGTGCAAGATATAAACGCACATATATGATGAATGAGAAAATGTACAAGGCTACTAGTCCAGAAAAATCATTAATGAGCATAATGTTGCTCACATTCCTTTCTGAAACTTGCTTGCAGCGATACTGACCCACATTACCTCAAAGGTAGCTGCAAATCCTTCAAAGGAGCAGATTTGGATAATGTGACAATTTCCTGCCACATAAAAATGGCGGACCTTCAAAAAGCTGGAAGCTATTTGCAGAAGGAAACTCACCACAATGAGGGACACTGTGGCCGAAGCATTGGAGTTGGTTCGGCTGTGGCTCGGAGTGCCATGACTCCCAATGAAGTGTCGTCTGATCTCCGCGGAAGAGTGCCTGAAAGGAAGCATCGGAAACCACAGATTCGTAAGGGTTCGGGAGGCAGAAAAAACAGTGTTGCCTTACGCCATTATATCATATGTGTTAGTATTTGCATAGACATAACATGAATTACGTACAATTCCATCAACGTGCTCGCGGCGCATTTAATGACAGATGCAACACCGATTCAGCCATTGTCCCTATACTCGCACTGGTTTGAATTGGTCAGCCATGGAGATTCTATTCAAGCTATTGTTCACGCCCTACAGAAGCACATCTCTGCTGGCTGTGTAAGGGCTTTGTCATGGCTGGCAACCATACAGGCAGTGGAATAAATACGGTGTCCTGATTTAAGGGTCAGACCAAGCAAGAAATCAACGCGACATCGGAATGGGGTTAGTATTCAAATATGTTGGGTAGATGGTGTTCGTGTGTGCATGCCTGTAGCCTGTAGCCTTCTCCTGAAAGAAGGGGAGAGCGGAGAATGACACAAACAGAGACAGCGCCCCAATTAGTTGCACACATTCCGTCCTCCACGCAAGCTAACGCTCTGTCTGTCTCTTTGTAATTAATCTACCATATCATTGGAGCCCTCCCAAACTCTACACAACAACTGCTTTATTTTCTTCAGCTCAGTTACAAAAGGCCGTCTTGGTTTCAATATTGTCTTAGTTTTGCATGTACTGTTTTACATTTGAGTGTCAAAGATGATTTATTGCAACTCTGCCGTACAGAGAATAGTTGGAGGGCAAAGACTGAGGCAAATGGGTCACATTCCCGACCGCTTCCCCCTATGGTCAGTCTCATGGGTTCATTAAGCCCCCTTGGACTTTGTTACGACTTTGCTCTCACTAATTATGACCGCAAGCCAATAAACTACAATTGCATTTGAGGGATATTACTGTCAAAACCACTGGAGCAGCAGAGTCATAAAACATGTAAAATCTGCAAGTACATGCAAACAAAAATCCACTAAGCCGACGTACGACTCCTCGGCCACCACCTACTACTCCCGTCATGCCGACTATAATGCTCTCTCCTCCCCCTGTCAATCCCATAACATGCTGAGTCAATAAAATGTGTGAAGGCATGGGTGGGAGAAGAGTATACAAATTTACACAACGAGCAAAGTCCAGCGGTGAAGCAGCAGCACTGTTCTAATGAAACACCGAGCTGCTACAAGCAAAGCGAAAGCACCGTGGAATAAACCGGGACAAATAGCCAGTAAAAGAATCTGATCGTATGGTATAGTAGAGAACTAGTCCGTGCCGATTTCCACACTGTGCCACAGATATGCCTGACCACATTATCAACTTCGAGCCTTATCACCAGCAACAACAATCTCGTTGCGTAATTCTCCCTCACGCATAATCTGCTCATTCCAACCCCTCCTGAACCAAAATGCAGCTACAGTCTGATAATGGCAACCGACAGAGGCGCTGCTGGTCGTTTGTCCGTGCACCTCCTACCTTGTACCTGAGCATCAACAAACTAAAAGCCTCTGCACACACCCACTTTTACATTAGAGGTGTCTTCTGAAGGGAATGTGCCGAGTTACTCCTCTAATAACGCAATGAGTCAAATCCAATAAGCCAGTGATGCTTAAAGGGGTTTAAATAAGACACCAGAGCTCCAGAAAGTCAACACAAGACATGATGCTCCTCACAACTCCTCCACTCATCTATCTGGAGAGGATTGACTGTGAATCCTGGCTCTGGCGAGAGATTTAACGACAACATTTAAAAGATGTTAGGAATTGTTGCTTTAAGTGGCCTAAGGTAGCGTCTAAAGAAATAAAGCACCCTAGCAAACACAAATGCTAATTTATTTTTTCTGTATTATTCGTACCAAGGGAATATTGTCTGGCGTACTCAGTTCGTACCCCAGACAATTTAAACCCTGTAAAACCTTCTCATGCCCTGCCCTGTGTACAGACCAAGCCCTTAACCACTCTGTCACTTACATGTTCCCTTTTATCCTCTATTACCGCTGGAGCGAGAAAACAACCCCACAATATCACAGAACACACATTCTCACACACACATGCACACGTGGGGATTGCTAACTTGCAAACAGTGACGCACCATACGGGACCTTCTATAAAAAGGCCGTGCAAGTAAAACAGTAATCAGCTCTTGCCAGCAGAGCCAAGCAGGCATTATTTTACCGCTAGTAGACAAACAGCTTGTCACAGCAGAAAGCATCTGTCTCTCTCTTCAACGGGCTTGTGTCTTGGCATCTTTTGTTACATAAAACCACAGCAGCTCTTGTCAGGAACACAAAAACAGACCTTTTGGATTTTTTTGGTAATTTCAGGAAAAATAATACCGAACGCAGCTTGTGTCATAAGCCTGGCAGGAGCTGGTGTCTTTATTACTACGTTTTACTGAAACCACAAAGACTGGAAAAGTGAAGAATGCTTATAATGGATCAAGAGACGACACTACAAAGGGACAAATATTTGACCAGCAACAATACTTCAGCCGACAGGACACAACGTTTATGAGCAGCGGTTACTGAAAGTCAAGAATGTTTTCTATAGAGTCCAGGACGCCGTCTTTCTTTAACTAGACCTATGTTTGTCCTCTCGAGCGGTTATTGGCGTTGACCAGTTTGGTCTTAAAATCTGCTTCTGAGGTTTTTCAGCCTCATCAGGACACAAAATCCCAGGACTGAGAGTTCAACCACAGTCGGCTTTCGAAAAAGAAAATGAAAAATGAGCACATGCCTGCACATAGGAAAACCAGTTGATGCTACAACTTAACTGAGCATAAATTTGTTGATGCATAAATCACACACAGAGATATTAAACATTTAGGTTCAAAAGTCTTTCCTTATCCAGTCCTTCAACATTTCCCTTTCAATGGTCAACTCAACAGAGGGCGGTGAAATGGGACTTCACTTACTGTTTATCATAATTTTGCATCATGGCCGACAGCTGTCGAGACGCAGACCTGTAATTTTCACATTTGTAAAATGGGACGCACTGCATCATTGGAATGCAAGTAGAAGGTATTATAGCTGGTTGAGAGGCTGCCAAGCCTCTGGGACTGGCCACTGGGAAGAATGTAACATTTTAAAATCACAATCAATGTCTTCTCAATACGCGCGGACGAGTGGTGGTACATGCTGCATATGTTGTGTATGCAGTTTTACAGTATTCAAGTTACCACCCCGTGCATGGGAAAATGGATTTCCTATGTAACCTAACCGTTTTGGTGTACATGGATGCCTGCCTATTGTCAATATACAACATGCTGCAAGGCATTGAACACACCATGTTGAAAAGTGGTTCTTATTTGGCATAAAGAAAGCATTGTCCTACATACAAAGCCTGATGACAACAATTAGCAGTTTTTTTTCCCTCCCCACTATATAATTAGAATAGGTAATCAACACTGATGGGGAAGGCACTATTAAAACAGCTGCTCCCTGGAAGCTGACATCAAGCCAGCATTACAAGCCATTGGCAGCTATTAATCAGAGCTGGAGACAGATTAGGCCACGCTGTTACTACACACCAAGACTCAGCACAATTGTCATTGTTTGTTACTGAATGAGCTGTAAATATCATGAATCATATCACGCACATCAAATATTACGGTTACAGCAAATGCCATGTCGAAGGACTCATTAGAGGAGTGATTAGCCATTAATCAACTTAGTCGATGAACTTAACACATTTTAGGATTATTACTTTTCTGAGACAACTACCTGGTAAATTATAACATGCTTTATATATTAATGTTTCTCTCCACAGATTATCATCGTTTATGGTGTTGTCATTGTCGCTGATCTCACGTTCACTGTGGTAATGAAGTCATCCTTTGTGAAGGAACGTAAAAGAAAAACTCTCACTCAATGACCGTGTGAATGGGGGAAACGAAATTTGAGATTAAAGTATTTATAAGCCGTCACATACGCGCCATGTCTGCCAGTAATGCTGACAGACTTCAAGCCACAGCAGGCCATGTAATTCGAATACTGGATGATACTTTCATCTGTTTTATGAGGGAATGTGGGAATATAACTGCATTGCATCACGCCAGGGGAGTGTTTCCTCAACAGTCTCTACCAATTGAAGAAATCTCCGAGTGTGGGTCCTGGGCTTAAAAGCACCATTCATCATCCCCTTCTTATAGACAGAGGCTGACCTCTTTTTGTTATGTCATACATGGCAGGCCGGCGCTTGCTTTATGTACATATGGTGCGTTCCTGTAAGCGTTTCTGGAATCGATGGCCAAGCTTCGCTCAAAGCTGCAATGTCCCTGCTACATTTCTGATTAATAGGCTACCCAGATAGCCGCATAGCTTGACTAACAATTTTCTCTATGTTGTCTTCATGACGTGACACCCAACAGGCATCCTGTTCAGCCAGTCTACAATTATCTCTATTTTAAAGTCAGTGCAATAGGTGTGGGTGTTTCTTTTGACCTAAAAGGCCCCGTCCCTCATGTGATAAGTGCTTTCTGCTTGGTCTGGGACGAGCAGGAAACACAGGAAAACAGAAAGAATGGTGGTATACATGACAAGAGAAGGAAAGCACACCAATGGGATGCCCCCACTCATACTATCATATGTCTCCAGAGTTAATGGGTTTCACTCCTATCAGCACCATCACGACTCAGCTTCCTGTCAAAGGGAGGCATGCACAAACACAGCAGTCATTTGGCAGGACTCGGGTCATCGGCGGCTCCGAGCAAGAAAATGTGACTTTGAGCTGAGTATGAGTGCTTTGACCACAGGGTGATTTTTTTTTTTAGTTTTGTTTTCATCCACCTCATACCCCAACGGCCCACCAACAGACATGAGAAATTAACAGATGTCCTTTTCTAAAGCCCAGAGGAAATCAGATGAAACCCAATCCGGATTCCCCTCGCCACTTAAGAGCGCTGAACAACAGAGGCCCCACGTCCACAGCTGTCCTCACACCTGCCACCATATGCTCTTAATTCACCTCGGGTCCGGCCCTAGTATATTAAGTGTCCATCGGCCCTCAGAAAAATGAAAAGGCAACACTATGCTATGTTGGGAGTTGGCTTTTTAGACTGATGTAATTTTTCATTCCCCTTATTATTTTGCCTATGAAGAAATGTCAGTTTCCTGATTTGAAACTGCCATGAGCAAAAAAGCGAAGTGAAACCAGCGTGACATAGTGTCCTAAGTTAACAGGATTTCCTTCCGACCCTCCTGACCGAGATATCGAGTCAGGGCGTGACACTAAGAACATGATGTATAGGATAAATATACAGAGTACAACACAGCGCAAACAACTCTGGATTGGAATGATTTGGGTGCCAACTAACAGTTCCTTTCAGCTCATTATGCACCGCAGATTTGAGTTACAACTTGTGACCATTGTTCCTCTTTGTCCATACCATGTGTTTGTGGCTGGCTTTTGTTGCCATGATAAAAACACTTACGTTTAAGTCAGGTCATCCAACATAATGGTTATGAAATAACCTCCACACACTCACAGCACATGACTATCAGAATTATTACGCATTCTTTGTTCTGTAAAAATCATAAAGATGCCACTACAGAAACATGAAAGTGTCCGCTTTCATTTAAGTACATTCCCTGCTGATGATCTCTCTGCGTTTATTCTCATCTTCAACAAGTGTCTTCAAAAGCTCTTTCAAGGGTCGCTTTCAGCTCAAATTTAGGATCGTTCATTCAGTGAGTTTTGAGGTTTATCTGATATTCCATCCGTGAAATAATAAATAAATGCCAGCGCGCCGGTTCCAAAGGCAGCTACACATGTCCAAATCAAAACAAAAGCACCGCCATGTTTGACAGAGAACGGTGGAGTGCTTTCGCTCACGAGATGTTCTTTTTTTTTTCCTTCCACACTTATTTCCATTATTGTAAATAATGTGGTTCATTTGTTAAGCAGTTCAGAAAAATTTGTCCAAGGGCTACAAGTTCATTGTAGTACTTTTTGAGGACAGCCATCTGGCTTTTCTGTTCACATCTTGTGTTGAATCCTCAGAGCTCGTTCTCATAATGTCTTCACCGAGGAAATATGTATGGAGAGACCACTCTTGACTAGATGTGCAGTCTTTCTTCACTGAAATTGTCCAGTTATCAAAAAACTGTGAGTTTTCCCCTGCCTTTTTTATGTAGCCAGCAGTTGATTTGTGTCAAACTAACTGTACCACTAATATCCCTCTGATAAATTTTAGTTTTCTGAGTCCCACTATTATCTTCTTCACTTTATCTTTACCAACAAATACCTCCGTCTCAATCTAAACGGCAACTCTTAATCAAATTTGAGCCATTATAAAGCCTTCCCTGAAAGCTTTTTTCTTTGTTGCCTTAATGTTGTAGTGTTCTCTCACTAAAAGCTGTATAACACTGTGAAACTGCACAACAGTACAGCATATTCCAGCCAACTATACTCTGCTGGCTCATCACTGGATTCAGGCTCTGACCCAAGATCCTTCACATCCCTCAGCAGCTGAGCTCAGCTCTGCACAGCACAGAACAGCAAAGTAGTCATGATTGCTCCTGGCTATTAAAAACAAGAGTTTGACACATGTCCTGCGGCGTACAGAGGAGTGGAGAACACATGAAAAACATTATTTTTCTCTGGAATAATGTAAAATAAAATATAAGGGTCTCCTCATCATCCAATACCGCTCTGACCTTATGTGCTCGCACAATGTGAATGAACCTCAGTTCACTGATGAAACATAATCACAACAAACTGTATCAGAAGCAGTGCTGTTGGAGTTTAACACGCCTGAGATGCTAAACACAGTCAACTGTGTGTGTGTGTATTTTAGTTGCATGACTCCTTCACAGGAGGCATGGTACACAATAGACTTCCATGTACACAGCTACTTCCTCCACACCTGTGGCCAGTGGCACAGCAGGAACTCTGACCGCATGCCTCCTCCTCATTTAACGGCAGAGCTATGGTCTACTCAGACCTTACGCACACTGCAGGAAATGATCATATTAGAAACTCCAGACATAGATTTGGCATTCTCATGAGGAGGAAATGAGACTGATATTGCACGGTTTTGTCCGCCTAGTTTTCAAAGTTCAGTATTGTTTTTCATTTCAATAATAAGCAAGAAAATAGGTATTCACGGTTGATCACAAGGCTGTCACAATTAGTCTTAAACAAGTCCTGTAATAAAGTACTTAGTAGTTAAATAAAAGTTATTATGCTCCCGGCTGACCTTTTTTCACTGACTGAATCAACCTGCAACATTGACATTCAACACATGCCTGCTTTACAGTGGAATCCCTCCAACTCACAGGGATCCCTCAGTCACTGTGCTACTTCTGAGTCCAACAGTGTCACACTGGCCCCTAAATAAACTCTAGAATGAAAAAACACGCAAAGACATGGACGTTGTTACCTGTTGATTTTCAGAGCGAAAGCCCGTCGATCTGCGCTGCTCAATGAGGAAGCCATGAGCGGGTCTGAAGTCCAGCTCAGCGGCGGTGGCCGTGGGGGTTTTCTCGCGGTCTCGCCGCCTCGCTGTCACCGACGCGCCGCTTCGTGCGTCGTCGCTACAGCTCGACTGTCATGCCAACACGCATCTTCGTTTTAGCGACGGCAGCTCCACTCCGCAATGGGTGTAAACTTCCGCATCTGATTTCAGACAGAGAGAGAGAGAGAGAGAGAAAGAGAGAGAGAGAAAGAGACCGGAGGGCACGAGGGATGGGACAAGACGAGACACGCGCGCTCCCTCGCTGCTGAGATGAGCGTTAACAATCAGTTTTTTGTGTGAGTCTGTGTTAAAACGTGTTTGGGGACCCCTAAAAGTGAGAGTCACTTACATCCTACTGAGCGAAAATGAAGTCATATAATTAAGCAGCGATGTTGGCAGCACGTAATTACTTTTCAAAAGAAGCCCGCGATGTGAGCCAGAGATGTGACGTTCATGAACGAATTGAATCTATTGACCCAGCTCTTTAAAACACTACCAGGAGACTCGAGTTGCCAGCTGTTAACCTTTTTGCGTGTTTTGCACAGATTCACAGAAGCCCCTCATTTGCTACTCCCCTCAGTGAGACTGAGACATGCTATACTTATTTGATATCTTAGATGTCCACACTGCCTTCATGCCCCAGTAGCAGTGGTCTCAAGAAGGGGAGGACACTTAAAGTGTAGCTGCTAGCTGGTGACTTAAAAAGTTAAAATGAGCCAAAGAATATGCAGGACTCTCAAGTTTTGAATTTAGCTTGGAGTGAGATTTTTTCACTTTCACTTTTTTTTGAGGAGTGGACATTTTCATGCATTTGTGGAAGGTATGGTTAGGGCACTCCTGTTACACCTGGCAACGACTTTCTGATTGACTGATTGACTGCTGATATTTTCTGATTGGCTGAATGGTCGCTTATATTTTCTGATTGGTCACTGATTGAGGCAGAGTAGCCTACCTTCACCTCATCTATTCATACATTACTAATAATGTGCTGCGAGTTCTTATCATTTTTTGGTCATGTGTGACATGAGAGCATGTGAACTTATTGAAATGCATGTGTCTCACACATCGAGCATGAGAGGCCTATGGATGTACATTTGTGATGACAAAAATTGTAAAGGAAAGTAACATTTGTCAGAATCAATATTTCATAATAATTCAAACTAACCCACCAACACAGTGTTTAATTTCCATATCAAGTTAGTTACCCCCACAACTGGCATCTAAATAAATTAATAAATACAAATATCAGTCAGTCATTTGAACACCTCTTTTAAAGGAATGGATCCACAAGACCCGGCTCCCTTCAAAGAGCTGAAAATCCCATCTCTAACCTCAACTTAGTCGTTGCCCAGGGGCGTGGCCCATGTTGCCAGACACAGCTAATTGGTTTTCTGCCCAAGAGCTGTTTAAAAAAAAAAGTCAAACCATAGAAATCAGCAAAAAATGCACCAAACAGCCACCACAACTACTCACATCTGGCTATTTTGACGTAATGTGATGCAATTTGATGACAAATTATCGACCACTGATGAACAGATGGAGATTTTCTATTCTTTGGAAAGAGGCACAAGCAACACACATTTATTTATGCACGCACATATACACACATTTGCAGAGTTAATTCAGTTTGGTTTAATATATAATCAGCATTAAAATGTAATTTGAAATTGGGTTTGAAACCACCCCATGGCCCAGGCAACACACGATACACAACGAAGTTGTGTTGGCCTCAATTTTTCAATCAATCACCAGTTAAATTGACGCTTAACTTAAACAACAACATCATCATGAGCAACACTTCAATTTTATCTATCTAATGATGTAGCTGGTTACCCTTTTTTAGCCATTTTACAGTTGGTGTTGACCAAAAAACCTGATGAAATAGTTATGGAAGCACACACAATAAGTCTACAATAAACTTCGCTATTAACCACGAACACTCTATGAGGTCTATGAGGTTAATCTTTACTTGAACCTAACCAAGTTACTTTTCTGCCTATATCATGGGCTGGCCATCGCCATCCAGAAGTGACAATAAGTCAGGTTTCCTGTCACTTGTAGGGACATTAATTTGGCAGATGCTCAGTGGGTCTTGGTATATACTGAAACACACTATGGGGTTATTAAGTTGGAGAACCTGTTGTGTTATTTACCATAAACGCGTTATCAGTGATCTAACTTACATCAAGAAAGTCATTAGGCCTGGGTGTGCCCAATTACATGCCTCCAACTGTGTATAAAATCCAGCATTAAGAGGCAAGTATTATTAGTAAACTCCTCAGCTTGCAGAAAAAGGTTGTGTAACATCCTCCGTCTCTTTGGAGGAAGCTTTCTGCAGTGTGGCTAAATCACCTTTGTGGTGTTATTGGGGTTATCTTTTTGGGTTACATCCTGACTTTTCAATAGTGAGAGCAGTTCTTCTGACATTTACTCTGTGCAGTTAAGGCTGGTGGACAGGAAACAGTCATGTTTGAGAACAATATGTTATTGTGCCTGATATATGTTACAAGATCTCCAACTTTATGATGCATAATAGTCCAACCCTTTTAAATGAGATGCAGTTTAATTTGGAATCCTCTTTTATTATTGTATAGCTAATAGATTAGATTTTTTTTTTTTTTTTACATAGATGAGTTTTGAGAAATACCAGTTGTTACACTAAACAGTTGTTAAATCCATTCATTCTTCCATTTTCACTGTTTGTCTGGGCAGTCAGTTAAAGGACTCTCTTTTCTCGCTGCCTATCCAAGGGGATCCAAAGGTACTGTTGGATTTGACAAGTTTTACAAAATCATATTTGTTTGAATTTTGTGTATATCATTTATCTTAAGGACTTGAATGCCTAAGTAGACACATTACTGTACACTTTACAGTCAAATTGTATTATTCTTGTTATTGTTCCTATTAATATTATTATTAATAATACTGCAAACGTAACTACAGCTTAGATAGTACTAATAATACTCTTTTATCCAACTCTCCTCTGTATATTGAAACCTCGGATCGATACAGTTGTCAGGATGTGAACATAAACTGGTTTCTGTCGCCATCTTGCGGTGAATAGTGGTCATCACACCATGCTTAGTCCTCTTTAAGAAACTGCTGCTACAGACATGCGAAACAAATCCTTAGTTTATTTATTTTCACACAAACGTTGTAATAATACATAAATTCTTTGTGGTTTAATATCTTTATAATTTCGATGTTGCATACTTTGTGTGCGCAAACACAAACGGAACGATTGCTGCAACGTCGGGATTTTAACGGAGCATTGACGGTGTTGCACGCTGTCTAAAGCAACACCAGATCACAGAGAGCACTGTCAGTAGCAATTTAAAAATACTCTTGTTGTTAATTCAACGCCTTTTTAATTCAAGGAAAGAGACGTTTCTTCTGCTGTCGTTACTCTTGAGCAGGTAGGACTCCGTGATGGTTAAAGATATTCAATACATTTTCCGACAATGGCGCACGAGTTGTAATTACTTTGCGAATTCTGTTTAGATTGTGTCTGATACAAATGGACACAATATAGTTCCTCAGTCTTTTTTATTGTCTCAGTAATATAAACTTAGGACATATCTAGGTAGTATAAATCCATCTCGACTTGATGAAACATTCATGACTGATTTCTGTTTTCAGTCATGTTTTTCCTCAGACGTGTCATGAACTTAAAGTCATATTCCTCCTTTTATTTTTAGTGTTTCCTTTTATTTCTATAGCACACACGTAGATTCATCAAACGTGATTCTATACAAGAGGACGCACGCATGAATGAGTGATCCCACTGTACATGAAGTGGGGGTGAATGTGTGTTTCTGTGCTCATTCATCAGATCAGATCCTGCTTGTGTAAACATTATTTCTGGTATGGATGGCACGATGATGGAAGAGGAGGAGGATGACTGCCCGGAGTTGGTGCCTATCAACACCCAGCCCGGCCTTCCCGCAGAGCAGATACCTGTCACCATCATCACAGGCTACCTAGGTAGAGTATTTATTACTTACAGCTTTAATGAGCTTATAAAGAAGATTATAGTTGCAAGTGTTTGTCTGTCCACTCTCAGCATGATGAACTAGGGTGTTGTCTATTTTTGCATTTGCTCGCTTCTCTACAGGTGCTGGGAAGACGACACTACTGAACTATATTTTAACCGAACAACACAACAAGCGGATTGCTGTCATACTCAATGAATTTGGAGAAGGTAAACTGAGAGCAGCAGTCGTTTCAACCGAATGTGTTCAGATCAAAGACGGTTCGTACTGCGTGCTTTAAGAAGTCTGTGCCAGACGGTTGACTGATATATCCAAACGTAGGAAAAAGGCAACTGGACTAGGTAGAGTTTCAGGAAGATGTGTGGCCACTTATCCTTCTTCAGTTCTTAAGGACGGTGGGGAGTTAGGGTAGTAGGCACAGCTGTGGGCGTTGATGTTGGTTTCTCAGCTCTCCACAAGAGAGCAGCATGGTAGCAAACTTAGTTCACACCACAACAAGCATGTGTGAGTGTTTAAGCCTTTACATTTGAGTTACGATGCATTTACTTTACATGGATGATTAATTAACCTGACGCTGGTTTAGATTTTGTTGAAATAGAGTAAAATATCTTGTATTTGAGTTTTGGAAATTTGTAGATCTTGCAAAGTACACATCAGTGTCTTTGTCCGCTGAGCTTCTGCTGATCGCTCCTCCTCCCTCGTCCTCTCTCTGCAGGCAGCGCCCTGGAGAAGTCCCTCGCTGTGAGCCAGGCAGGGGAGCTGTATGAGGAGTGGCTGGAACTGAGGAATGGCTGTCTCTGCTGCTCCGTCAAGTACGTACAATATACAATATATACACATATATATACACAATATAAAAATAAAAAATGTTGTCCATGTGGTGTTAAAGTATTACACAGTTGTTCAGCTTGAAATATAAAGTAATGCCTGATGTTTTAAGCATAATTACTCAAACCGAGTGTTTATTATATTTGCACAGCAGCAGCCATACATTTCCAACATAGAACAAAATCCTTGGAAACTACAATAAAACACAAATGGAATTTTGTAGTGAGAGAAAAGCATATTTCTGAATATGTCCGCTCTTTGCCCCACTGACACCTGTGCACACTATCTACAGTGTCTAAGCAACTTCATGGGATGTGTTATAGGAACATTACATGCAGAACAAATGAAAAACAGTTAATTTCTCTGGGCTATTACAGCTGTGATAACTGCAAATGTTCTTTTTTGTGCAATAATGTTCATCTTGATTTTATACCACGTACAATATCCAGCAATTCTGTGTGCCACAACTTTTAATATTTTATGTGTCTTTATTTATTAGTTTCATGTCTTGATGCTCGGTTTCAGATGTACCTATTTTAATTTCATTATTCTTGTAGAATGACAAAAAAGCATTCTATTCTATTTTGTTCTATTCTATGTAGTACTGACAAACAATCTTACATCTTACCATCTTGATACATTTTATGCTAAGGAGCGCTCTACTGAATTACAGAGAACCTACAGCGCATTAAAGATAGGAAAGTCAGTCACTCCAGAGAGTTTGTAGTCTGGTCCTCAGTGGTGGATTTTCAGCACATCCTTGTTGCACATAACAGGGTAATTTTAAATTATTATTGATTCATCATTGTTTTTTTTTTCAGGGACAATGGTCTTAAAGCCATTGAAAACCTGATGGAGAAGAAAGGGAAGTTTGACTACATTTTATTAGAAACCACAGGACTCGCTGATCCAGGTAACTACAGACATTTAGTAAAACAAGAATAAATGATCAGTATCACAAATTAGCGTTTTATTGTAGGTCATTGTTTGTCTGGCTTTGGACTGTGTAGACAGTCAAACCAGAGAGTGTGTGTGTGTGTGTGTGTGTGTGTGTGTGTGTGTGTGTGTGTGTGTGTGTGTGTGTGTGTGTGTGTGTGTGTGTGTGTGTGGGCTGGAGGCAATGAGGTTGTTCCAGCCCACACACACACACACACACTGAAACACACACATGCACACACTCAAGAGCAGCTCATGCCACAGGTATTTGACAGTCATCTGGATAAATCTACTGTATTTGAAAAATGAATTAATCACGTTCCACTGTATATGTGTTTGCTAACTGCTAACCAATTTTGCTGTGAGAGCAGCACAAACAATGAGAAAAAGGGTATTCATACAGGTCCTGCTAACAGCTTGTGTACAATACAAGAATCTTATAAATGACAACATCAAACTAACTTCTTCATATCCTGCGGTAGATGTGTTGAGAGGCAAAATGGATCATTTCATTGGGACACAAAGTCGTCCACAAGCTTTGAACTGAAACTTCAACAGTGGTTCGCTCAATTCACTGTTGCCATGTTACAGAATAAACTGTACATGCACTTAATGGTTCAATCTGTTGCCTTAGTGAACTTGGTGCGATATTTGTGGGTCGCATACAGCCTTAACATTACGCCTACTAATTGTGTGAACCCGTTTTGCTGCAAAAACTGCGCTGACCTGTCGAGGCAGGAGACTTCAGAGATGTGCTGTGGTATTGTGCACCAAGACGTTTGCAGCAGTCTTGGCAGCTGCATGGTGGGGACTTTTTTTGACCAGGACAGCTCACAAATACAAGATCTGGAGAATTTGGAGCCCAAGTAAACACCTTTAACTCGTTGATTTCTAAATCATTGTTGCTTTGTGTCCTGCAGAAATAGGCCACTGCCGTTAAGGCATATCCGTTCTGTGAATATGTGTAGATTCATCGATCAGCCATAACATTAAGACCACTGACAGGAGAAGCAAATAATAAAGCCCCTCCGAGACCAGACGAGACACCCCAACCACAAACCAATGACAACTCAGAAAACATGAAAAACACCACAAGGTGTTGACCTGGCCTCCAAATTCACTAGATCCCAAAGTGACCAAGTATCTGTGGGATGCACCGGAACAAGCCTGACCCACAGAGGCCCCTCTCAGAAGGCCCATGTCGATTCTCTGATGAGTCACAACTGTTTTAGGGAGACCTACACCATTCAAGGAAGGTGGTTTCATGGTGATCGATGTGTAGATGCAGCAACGGCTCGAATCTTGACTTAAACGTTCGATAAGTAACTGTCTGGTTCTGCTGTTACGGGACGATCAAGGCCCCTTCTGTCAAAAAAAAAATAAAAATACCCAGCTAGCTGTTTTCTTGTATTTGAATGATATTGAAATCAATATTAGGCCATTACAGGGCGAGTTCTGTGGCGATCGGGGTGTGTCACTAAGTGACAGGTGTCAGGAGGTAGCGCCACGGGCAGACACACACCACTTGGCTTCACAGACGGGACCAACAGAGCACGCTCAGACCGCGGCTGCCCTCGCTCCTCTGCCATGTCATTGGCTTGTTATGGACCGGGACAGGCCTGTCATTGGCCCTGGCAGTGCTGCCAATCATAAAGACTCCCCCGGGGGACTCTCTGCTTGCATCCAGGGGCAGTTTGGATGAGTTATGTGAAGCATGCCACTCAAAAGCAGTGTTTTCATTACGCACCCATCAAATATTTACAATGCTTTCGTATTCTCGCTTGGCAGTTTGACAAAAAGTGCATTATGTGAACAAGCGGTGGCTGGCATGGTAACAGAGGGTCTCGTGGTGACCGTATCCGCAGGAAAATAGAAACAAACCAAATGTACCAGGAGGACATAAACAATTGAAAGCTTCTGATATTGGTTTTATCTGATCCACAGAGCTCGGACAGAAAAACAATACAGGCAGGGTTTGGGTCAATCGCACTTTACAGACTTTACATAAATAAAATAAATATATATTAACACATGTTTACTAATCAGCTGATATAAATCTGCTGCAGAGTGTCTCATCTGCTGCTTTCCCTTATAAGTATTATAATTAACAAATTGGGAATGAACATAAATTACTGTCATAAATATCTAAATCAGAAGTAATACTATACGTTTACATGCACACATTCAGTATATTTGCATTTGTACACGCGCAATATCTGCAGTAAAAAAAAAAATAATAATTCTGAGTGGGTGTATGCGTGTGAGTCACAGTCAGTGGAGTTTTTGTCCTGTGGATCAGACAAAAAAAAGCACTGTAAGGATGACTTTGACTTGGAAAATGTAGATTTATCAAAGTTTTATACACATTTTATAGAATTAGGTTTTCAGTTGCACGTGAATCACTAATCAGAAAACAAGTATTTGCAGCCTTAAACTAATTTTGTAGAAATATGTTTTCACTTTGACAGTAAAGAGTTTCTTCATGTTACTTAAAAAAAAGCCAAATTATATTGACCGTGACTTCTTCTGAGGAGGTGAACACAGGGACACTGAACATTATTGGTTATGTTTCTCTGACAGGAGCCGTAGCCTCCATGTTCTGGGTGGATGCGGAGCTTGGCAGCGACATTTACTTGGACGGTAAGAGAATTTTTGTACTTCGTGCAGTGATGATGAGTTGTTTGCGTCAGATTTTTAAACAGATTAACTTGTAACTTGCATGGATCAAACTTTCTGTTCGAATAACATTGATAGGTTCCAGGCATTTTCGTGTTACTTAATGTGCGTAGCTCAGTCTGGTTTTGAAAAAGCTTAAATCACAGTGCACACATGATTAGTTTTTTATTATTATTTATCTGCCCTACTCATGAAGTGGGAGAGTGTTTGGATGAACCGTGTCTTGCCCCTCCGCACTAAATACTCAGCTGTCCGCTCTGTTGTCACAGGCCGGTAGACCAAAAGTGTTGTTCAAATAATACAGAGAGCGTCTTAAAGACTGAACACCAAAAGGCCAGTGACAGAGCAGATTGTGCCCAAACTGTGGCGCTCACTTTGATCCCGTTTATTTTGTCCGTCCAGGCATCGTCACCGTCATCGACGCCAAATATGGACTGCAGGTACGTGACGAGAAAGTAGATTTTAGCTGAAGGTGATAAATTCATACTGATAAATTCATTTATAACCTGGAGTTTGGGGACATGTCATAATTTGGGGATGCAACTCTTTATAGACTAAATGATTAATTTATTAATGAAATCCAGAACCTTGAAATTTCCCCAGTATTGAACATAAGAATTACTTGCAGCTTTGGTCACGTGGTTTCCAAACTTCAAAGCGTGTTTTCTGCAGAGTTCGTAAACCCCCGGCGAACGACGGCATTCACATCCTGCCCTCCTCTGTGAAGTATTTAAAAGGAACGGGACGAGTGACACCTAGATAATGGGCTCTAATTTGAAGGTGTCAAGCTCGGTGAGGTGACACATCTCGTGGCCTAGGCTCCGTCCTCTAGAGTGGGGGAGAGGGGGAATGAAGGAAGCCATGACAGAAAGGAGGAGAGGCCGAAGAAGTAATAGATATCGGAGAAGTGACCGTTGTAATAGGGGTGTCACATCCACTCACCTGCCTCTCCGCTCATGTGTCTCATCACATTTCCGCCTGCCCTCTCTCTCACACGTCCCACGGTGCGGTTATATGTAGGCAGCAATCGGCCATTCTATCAAGTTTTATTTAATACATTTTTGTCATTCAGTCCTTCAGAGATTAAAGCTGGCGCTGTGGCAGATTGACACCGAGGGGTGTGATCTGGACTAACATCCCCTGCTCTGTCTGTTATTGCATATTAAGCTGGTTTGGAAAACGCAGCAATCCCCAGCGCAAAAGCACGGACGCAAAAAATGAAAAGTGATCTCACTGAGGTGACACACGGGCCATTGTGTCGGGCTGTGCTGCAAAATTAAGTTGTGTTCATTGTCTCTGCAGCAACTGACGGAGGAAAAAGCAGACGGACTGGTCAATGAAGCAGCCAGGTACGTGTGCTGCACTCTGTCCCTGTAAAACGGATTAAACATATGAGATATTACACAGGGTCAGACTACCTGCCGCCAGCTGCTGGCGATGGCTTTACACTCACTCGCCAGCTCGTTAGGTGCATTAGTGAAAACGAATGCACTCTAATATGTCAGTCCTACGCGAAATCTTAGGAATGTGGCGATACGCTCAACTCGCGATTTGATACGATTTCCGATACTGGGCAAAACGATACCATTTTCTCAAGTTTTTTTTTTTTATATCATCAGAATAAGCTTGCAGACAAATTATGACTGAAAAAAGATTCATTATTTCTCAGACAAAAAACACATTTCTGATATAGGATGTAACTTCAAAATAAACTATGCAATGAATGCATATTTAAAAAAAACATGTATATTAAATATATAAAAACTACAAATTATATATATCTTTAACAAATTAAAGAGAGTCCCTTTTTATTCCTTTGAGGCGGCGTAAACTGTGCAAGACAACACATACGTCCTCTTCTTAAAAGTGCAGCTGAAATTATACTTTATATACTATCTATATTTCTTTAGAAACAAACCAACATTTAACATTATAACAGTCATGAAGAGGGATTTCAAAATGACTAACTATTCCTTAAAGACTGAATACTCAGTGGTGTCTGAGTACCAGAGAACCGTGTCTCTGCTGCTCCTCTCTCTGCCTCCCAGTTCGTCTCTTCAGCAGCTGCGTAGTGATGTTGTTGAACAAATACACAGATGGGGAAAAAAAGGACCCCTTGCATACACTTTGCATTTTTCCTTTGCGTTGTCACCTCTGAACTGAACAGACTGCAGCTCCCGCATTTTTTTTTTTTAATTAATAGAGCAAGATGCACAGTCCTGCTGCTTTTAATTCTCGACATTGAAGGTGGATTTCTTTCTTTCTTGTCGGTGCCAGACGTATTTTAATGCGTATATCAGCACACCGTATTAAACCACTGTTACACTTTAATGTGTCCTTTCAGACAGATTGCTGTCGCCGACCTGACCATCATCAACAAGACGGACCTGGTGAATGAAGAGGAATTAAACCACGTCAGAGACACTGTCAGGTCAACATGCTGCTCATCATTTCTTTTCTTAAGGAATCCGCTGTTTGGAATAAATGAAAGTAAGTCTAAAGTGTTTGTTTTCTCTCACTTCAGATCTATAAACGGTCTTGTCAAGATTCTTGAAACCCAGAGATCAAGGTAAGTCATCCCCCCGCCCGCCCCCCCACCCCAAACAAACAGAGGATCAATCCGGGAGAAGGGGTTAAGTAGCTTTTCTGTGGCCTGCTTTCCCGCTGGGTTTAGTGTAACTCAGCTCAGATCTTCGTATCAGAGATGAAGCAGTTCAGGCGTGACATCGCTCCCGGGACACGCACATATGCAAACACGAACCGCTGCGCCCTGAGTAAACACCAAACCTTCAGCGGTGTTCAGTTACCCCCAAGTCTTTGCTCTCTGACCCCGGGTCGCCAAACGGACGGGGTGGCACGTTTGTGTACGTGCGTGCGTCCAAGTATGCACCCTCCAAGTTAGCGTGTTGTGTGTTATTGAACCCAGGTAGCATCTGGCTAACACAAGCAGCATGTATCAAAGGCCTGGGTGGGTGCTCCCACAGAGTTCAGACCAGGGTGAGCAGATGAAAGACACCGTGCAGCGAGGGGTTAATCAAAAAAACGTTTCCGAATATCTTTTGACGTTGTTACGTTTAATGTTATTTGGTGGCAAAAGTTGCTTCATTACCCTCTGTGGTGTGTTTGGATATAAAATTAAAGTCATCTGAGATCTTATTCCACAGGGTTGACCTCTCTGAAGTGCTGGACCTGCATTCCTTCGACACTAAGGACGGAGTGAAGTGAGTTACTTCTGTCCCGTTTCACTTTTTATGAACGAAGAATGCGTTCAGACGTGCATAATGTGAATTATTGACACTAATTTCACATTGAAGGGTTATACACTGGAAAATTTCTAAAAAATTAAATTCAAATTTACAGCATTTAGTAAATTAGGATATTGAGCTCTCTCTTTTTTAAAAAAAAAAAAAGAACAAACTAAGAGTAACCCAAAGCGGATTTTTTTCAAGGTGATGTCAATTTCGATATTTTTTTTTTTTATATTTTGTATTTAGGAAGCAGGAAGTAATGAGAGAACATTTTTTTAGAATAAGAAAATTTCTTAGCAGGAAAAAAAAGTTCCCTGAGCTTTTTACCGTACTCACCAGCATATATATTGATACTTATCTCTTGACCTACTGTACGCGCAAACACAAGAGTTTTCAGTGATAACAAAAATATGTGTCGCAGTGAAGGATTACAAACTTATTTTGTGTGTTTGCTGGTTTGTTTGAACTGATAATCCGTCTGTCTTTGATACTGTAGCTGCCCGTGTTTCTCTCTAATTAACAGACTCTTTTTTTTTTTTTTTTATTGAGCGCTCCCCTGTCTCACCGCGGGACGTTCATCATATTGTGTCCCCGGTAGAATGTCATCCTTATGAATAGAGTCGGTGTTCATCCCTTCATGTGAATGAAGCGGACCGCCGCGTTAAAGCTCTCTTACATGCCCCGAGTCAGTGTCTCTGGGACCAGCTGCGGAGGATTAGAGCTGTGTGTGTCCACTGGCTCCCGAGGAGCTCCCCTTGTCCCAACAGATAGCTCCTTTCCCCCTGTCTTTGAGAGTCCCCGCCCCTCCTCCCCTCCGTCCCATGCTGGCTGTTTGAAGCGGCCCCCCGCCGCTCTGCCTGTGTGGCACTAACAGCACGCAGGGCTCAAGCAGCTGGACACAACATTTATCCTCCTTGTGAGGTCAGGGCGATGTGGGGGGAACAAGGGCTATAGTTTGTTTGGGGGTGGTGGTGGTGGTGGTGGTGGGTGTTCTATAGGATTTAATTGCAATTCCTAAAGTCTTCCCAAGTCCATTTGGAGCTGTGTCGTTAAGCATTGTACCATGAGATGAAACGCGGAGGAAAATAAACGGATAATTGACTCGTCGTCACCAGAAAAGTGGGAGGATGGAGGCGAAATGAAATAAGAGACACGTCCGTTAATTCTTTATTTAACCAAGAAGGCCTCCTTCAGGCATCAGAAAACAAGCTTTTAGACCTGATAGCAATAAATACAAGACAGTGTCTGCTTGTTCACTCCCATCAGGTTGACCATCAGTTAAGACCAGTTCCATCTTTTACACTGCAACAAAAAAAAAAATGGAATTTCAAGACAGCAAAAAATCCTTGTGTCAAAGAAAAACATCTTATATTTTGTTCAGAGACAAGAATTTTTTGCTTATTTTAAGATATTTTTTTAGCAAAAGAAAAAAAAGCTGAACCGATTGGCAGATGTTTTTTGTTTTTTAATACAAGATGATTTGATTGAATATAAGAATATTTTACTTCTTTCTAGTAATGCTGTTTTTGCAGTGTAGGATGTAGGATCTTGAAAAAGTAACAATTCCCAAATCGTACTGTTGCCAATATGTAATATATTTTCTGCTTTTTTTCCAGAAAGCAGTAACGTAATCTGCCAAACACGAAAGCAGTTGTTGGAAAAACAGACCCACAAACTTGTATCTGAATTCCAACTTTTTCACTCCCCACAGAAATGAAAACAAATGAGCCCAAACTGCCAAAACTAGAGTCAGCGTGTCATGACGTTGCAAGCATCCTGATGCGCTGCAGCCGAACCGAAAACTCAACTTTCGGTTAAACTCTGCCTCTTCAGTGGGAGTCATAAAGTCAACAACCACCATCTTTTGACGTTTGAATATTTAGTCTGTGTTTAATCATCTCTCTCCTCTTAAAGTCTCGCAGAGAAGCTCCAACTTGTGAAATCTACAAGGCCGCATCTCGACAAGGTATGTGCCCGTTTGGATTCGCTGGTTCCGCTTCTGAGGTGTGTTTGTTCCCGAGTGCTTACTCTTTAGTACCCCTCCCAAGAGTTTTCCTTGTTTTGTTTGCTAATTTATTTCAACACATCATTTCCTAAAGGATAAAGGAGGGAGTGCGGGGCGATGAAGGGGGGGAGAGCATGCATTTTCCTCAGGCTCTAAATCTGTGCTTTTGCATTCCCCCGGGCTGCGACACTGGGGTGAAAACTCCCTCCCTGCTTCGCTTTTTGTGTTGAGATCAACTTGAGGCTTTTGATGTTGTCTTGTTACATTACAAATGGACCTTGTCTGGGTCATACGCACCGAGGCATTGAACCCCTCTCGGCTTACCGGGTGTTGTCTAGGCTGACTGGAGTCTTGGCTTTATCTTACGACTTTACAGTTGTTGTTGAACTGAGTGCAGTTGTCGTTACCTCTAATAAGAGTACAGTTCACCACATTTTTTTTGAGGAGATATACAGATTATTCTCAATCTCTAATAACTAAATCTCTCTTATTGTTTCAAGCGTTGTGGATGTTATTTTTCATCAGACCAAATGACTCCTCGCAGCAATTAAGCCTCATATTGTTTTCAGCGGAGCTTTATACCCATGAACTTTTATCACAGGATGAGGAGAGATGAGGGTTATTTGTGTGGGTAAATAGCGGCATTGTTGTCTGTTTTCTCTCAGGTTCCCTTTCCCGCATGAAGCCCTACCCCCCTGTTGCTCTTTTCATGCAAATGAGAATGCCGTTTTTCTGTTGTTATACCAAATGACAAGGAAGTGTGTAACCTTAACACTTCGACACAAACCCCACTCACCCCCCGAATATCTGCAAAGTGCCCTTTTAATGCTGGAAGGAAGTATGGAAAGGAGGGACTGCATGTGTGTGTGTGTGTGTGTGTGTGTGTGTGTGTAAAGAGAAAGAAAAAGAGAGCGGGGGGGGGGGGGTAAAGATGGATGCCGCTGCTGGGTTTCAGGTGCCGCTCAGAGTTGTGGTTTTCGACACGTCCGTTGGCGGAGTCATCAGTCGGGGCGTGAAAAAGGCTTCTTTTGTTTTGGATTAATAATGACTTTGCAAGTTTCAGTAAACTGAAAATATATGTGGAAATGCAGTTTAAAGAAACGTCTTACAACACATTTCCCAAAGAAATGTGTTTTTTTTTTGCAGCAGCAGCAGCATTTATCTGAGTTACTAGTTTGCGTAATTTTAATTTGTAATTAATAATTCTTCATTGTGTTTATACTTAAAAATACTATTTTCATTCATCTCAGTTACATATTAAAAAGGTGACTCTGCTTGGAAAAGAAAAATGTTGAAAACCAGCCCCCTGCTTTCCATTAACCCACAAAATATCATGTTCTAAATCTTTCATCTTGACGTGTTGTCCTCAGAGCATTTTAACCGTGACGTTTGAAGCGTCCGGAGATCTCTCCGAGGACGCACTGAACGCCTTCGTCCAGGTAAAGGCCCAGTTCAGATAATAAATGACTGTAATACTGTGAAGTCCGTTGAAAAGTAAACGGCCGTTCTCCACCGGTTCAGGATCTCCTGTGGGAAAAGACGTTCTCCAACAAAGAGGGGCAACCCATGACTGTCATCCGGTTAAAGGTACAGCAGAGCACAATAGACGCCACCAGCGGCGGTGGTGATCAATAACACCGGCTTCATTATCTATATTAATCGCTTCCGAGTGCTTCATTCAGTGCCGGTTAATGTGTCATGTGTAATGTGTGTGTGTGTGTGTGTGTGTGTGTGTGTGTGTGTGTGTGTGTGTGTGTGTGTGTGTGTGTGTGTTTCAGGGCATCGTTTCATTTGCGGGTAAAGCCCATCAAGTGATGCTGCAGGGGGTCCACGAGCTGTACGAGCTGAATGAGACTCTGCAGCTTTGGGAGGAGAACCCACGGATCAACCGGCTGGTCTTTATAGGCGAGGACACGCATACTTGTTTCTGTTTTATCTTTTTGTCTTTGTGAAAGCGGGCGGTGCAGTGAGTTTAACTATATTAATCAAATTGGCTTCTCAATTGCTTAACTTTGAAAGTTGTTTTCTGTTTTTTTGAGTCATAGTTTTTTGGTTTATTTTTACCTAATGGAGCAGTTTACTGTAAATGTGATAGGAAAAGTATAATTTAATGAATATTATTTGGAAAATAGAGAGAGGTCACCCTAGCAAGTAAAAGCTACTACACGTATCCATGCTGTGTTCAAGTTTACTTACTTTTGTCTCCTCTTGTTTTTTGCAGGTAGAAACCTGGACAAGGACATCCTGCAGGAGCAGTTTATGTCTAAAGTGGTACTAGATGCAGAGGGAAATTAGCTTAAAGGCCCTGTGCAGTTCTCCACATAAAAAGCTATTGATTCTGGAGCAAACACTGAATCACAAACTGAGATTCTCTTCCAGGCATTCACTCCCTTTCTATGTGAGGATGAGGTTACGTCAGAGGAAGATATCTGTAGTGGTCAGAACCGAAATTTCAACTGTTGCAACTGGCTTCAAAAGCTGCATAAGTAAGAGTGCTTAAGAAACGGGGGTCCTTCTGACCCCGGAAGCAAACCAAACATGCTCAGTATAAATGGCCTCTAAAAGAAAGACTTACTTTGTCTAGAAATGTAATGTACATTGCATTTTTAGGAAGGCGGCTGGTGTTGCGCTCACTGTATCATCTGTGATACATTAAAACTTCTTTACTTTCTGACTCTGCACAACTGTATTTTTAAATGATTAATAATAATAATTAAAAAAGAAAACATGAATGGGCTATTTTTTCCCCCCACTTTTCCCGCATACCTGAACAAAATAATCCTTTAAATTATTAACAAACTAGGCTTTAACTACCTCCAGGCTATCGGAGGCCAAGTCCCATTGTGCTACAGTGGTAAATTCACTATCAAAGTGTGAAAAAGGCCTTGAAAGAAAATTAACATTTCATCTTTTATTGTTATGGAACGCATACAAGGAGGTTTGCAGACAGACACTAACACTTGTTCCCAGTGAACATGTAATGGAGTAAATTCTTTAAAACACATCTATCAGCAGTTAATTTTCGTTTCCAATTCAGGATTGCATTTAAGAATTACTTTTACAAATTAACTTTTGTTTTGCTATGTGGTGCCTTTTTCCTGCAGCTGAAATGATCTGTGGTTGTAACACTTGACAAACTTCAGCCATCCATTGATTTTCATTCTTTCTGTCTTCTTTTTGTTATTTAAAACTGCACGGTACATCATGTGAGAACCATCCTTCTCTCACAAGGTTACGTCAGGTGAGGGGAAAAAAAGAAAAAAAAAACATCCCCACACCACGCCACCGTAACGCAGTGTGGTCTTACCACATATCCGCTGTCGGACCGGTTTGCTTTGAGGATTGCTCTGCTTATTCATCCCGGTCGTAAAATCCAGAGCTGAGCCCGTAACACAGAGCGCGTCGTGCAGCTGAGCCGTTTCCTACTCGATTCTGATGCTGATGGCCTCGTTAAGGCGACTATTGCCCCTTTTCTCTGCTGGCTGCGGGAAGCCCAACCACGGCCATTTTCATGGTCACACCACCTGCGGGCATCCAGAGGTGGCAAACTAAACGAACCCGCGGGGTTTCCAGGGGCGGAGGGGGGGACACACTGGTTTCTTATCACCGATTAAAATTCCCAGGAACATCCCATCCCTGGCTGTGCTGCTGTGCGATTTGTTATGTCAATTGAGACAAATGTACTTTGTCACACCTCTGCACAGGACAAGCACAGAACAATGTCCACCATGAACAAGCAGGTTTAATTTTTAACGACGTGATGGTGGTATTAGTAGGAGTGCAACATGGGAATTGTCCAAATTACAAGCTAAACTGAGTTTGGGTCCCCCATTTATCGAGCATACTCTATAAATACAAAGACGTGTACTTTTTGATTCTTATTCTTTTGAATATTTTGATTTTTTGATGTAACTCTTAAGTGTCGGCTCTCATTCCACTCATTTGACTACTGAACAGCGTATGAAAGGGTTGATATATTGCTTATAATGTACCAAACTGCCATCAATGGATTTCCAGTGCATGAAAACCAACGCCCCCTCCCCACCCGTGTGCTTACCGTGGCTCCCCGCGGTGAGGGGCCACTCTGATAGGTCCGGAGGGTTAATGGGACTGGCCTGCAGGACAGCAGCCTCCTAGGATATAAAGCCTCTGCTCTCACTACTACGGCAAACAACTGTTACGCAGGGTTTAGCCGAATCAGACGATCGATGCGCTTTTACGCATGAAAGGGAACATTTTGTTTTTACGCACGGCTTGCCAGTAAGGCCTCTTGGGCACATTTGCGTTGTAACGCGTTGTGGAACTTTCTGCGTCCGACCATGACTCTATCCAGTGAATGCGAAGCTGCACAACACGCTGGATTGGCTCCAGAGGAGGATGAGATTGACATCGTGGGAGAGGATGAGCCTATCCACGGGCGGTTGTATAGAAATCAGTGCTCCGCGGACGGCAGTTCCTCGGCAGAATCTGGCGCTGACTTTGACTCTTCAGAGCCAGACTCCTCGGGGGAAAGCGAGAACAGTTTCTGCACAGACGCACCGTCGTCCAGGAAAGCACAGAGCAGCTCGGTGAAGCCTCCCTACTCCTACATTGCCCTCATCACCATGGCTATCCTGCAGAGTCCCCTCAAGAAGCTGACCCTGAGTGGCATATGTGACTTCATCAGCAACAAGTTCCCCTACTACAGAGACAAGTTCCCCGCATGGCAGAACTCCATCAGGCATAACCTCTCTCTAAACGACTGTTTCATCAAGATTCCGAGGGAGCCTGGAAATCCAGGCAAAGGCAACTACTGGTCTCTGGACCCTGCCTCAGAGGACATGTTCGACAACGGCAGCTTTCTTCGCCGAAGGAAGAGGTTCAAGAGAAACCAGCCGGAGTTTGGCAAAGACGGACTTATTTTGTATTCCAGCTTGAACTCCTACCGGCCTTACGGACAACCGTACAGCGTGCAGGGCCACGGAAGCCCCACACCAGCTGCTCCCATTCGATACATGCCCCTGCACGATGGCATCATGATGCCTCCCATCTCCTACCACCTTGTCCCACCAACCCTGAACAGTCACGGGAAGGGCACTGGTCCTAAAGACTTTAGAGCGCAGCTGTGCGCATTAGAACCCACTGAGCCCAAGCCCGGCCCGCTGACTAAGTCCTCCTTCAGCATTGACAGCATCATGAGCAGACCATCTCCTGTCTTTCAACAGAACCTAAACTCACAGCAAAGCCCTCACAACGCTCTTGGATACGGTCATCTCATGTCTGGCCCTGCTGCCTGTCTGATACCGACTCTCATGCAGCCTTCCAGGACTCCATTCTGCCCTCCTCCAATGCTGAGCTCCGCTCCTTTAATAAATGAGCATATCAGACTCTCGTACCCTCTCTGATGGAAAAAAACAAAACAAAACAAAACAAAAAAAAACAGTGTCTTTATGTTTAATGATGTGTGTAAGTCATTTCTTAAAGAAATATTTTAATTGCATGATATTTATGTGCATTTTCCTTCAAAACTATCTCTTGAAAGAGCAATGTAAATAAGATGTGTGGTAATATATTTGTGAAAGTCTCAGCAGAGGGGAAACCCTCGATGACGATTTTTTGTTATTAACTAACGTGTCAAAATAAAGATCTGAACATAAATTGATGTTTGGTGATTATTGGAATTAGTGGAGTACAGTGAAGTTTTAAATGGAGGAATATCACAGCAGACTGTAGGATTAAAAAATACAAGTGCTGTCCTGTCCAGTTACATTACAATATTATGCTTATAGCCATTTCAATATGACTGAAACATGTATCTAATTAATGTCTCCCTTTAATCTGAATAATTTACTCTTTACCTCAGATTTCAAGACAAACACATAACATGCAAACTAAATTTGCATTCCGCAAGCGAAACCTTCTCTACATTCTCTATATTTAAAGCTAAAGAATTCAAAATTAAAATGTAAATTAAAGTCACTATAGCTGATATTTTAACTTTTAGAAATACTGTAACGTCTTTTTGTACACAAGTCTTGATGCCACCCATTGACATCTGTGCAACAGCTCTGATTATTTTAGTCTGAATTAAAGTTTGAAATTCAAAACCTTTTTTTCAATTACAAACAATGCATGACAAAAATACAGTCTTGGGTAGTTTCGGTGGGATGGGTGCTGCGCGTGAATGCGCAGCACCCAATGCGTGAATGTTCAGTTCTTCCTTCTTGTGCCTCAAGGTGTCGCTATTTACTAAAAGTTGGAGTAGATTTAATACAGACTGACCGGACAGTTATGGGTCGTATATAATACTTAGAATAATGTTAAAGACACGACCACCTTTTTACATTTAAAATCTGATTCACTGCAGGCTCCACAGAAGAGAGACGGCATTAAAAATCATGGAAAAACTAGTTCAAATAAAAAGTGATCTGAGGAGAGAAGTTTTGCTTTGTACATTTCTTCAAGGTATAAACTTGCTATAAGCTCACAGACTCGTGGTCTGTACATTCACACCGGGACAAGTGCGCACAGAGCCAGTGTCCGGTTGCAGATCGGTCCAGAAACAATTCCCCCCAGCCATCAGTCAGATGCCTATTTTTGGCCCATGGCTCAGCTGATTGTTGGCCTCGACGATTCCGTCCCTCCCTGATTTTTTTTAACTTGCAGTCAGTTGTTCGGGCTTATTAGGAAAAGAGGGAGTTGTCCTACGGCAGAGGAGAGTTTGGCTCAGTCAGTTCAGAGGGATGCAGATCTTCTGGCTTTAATTTACTGCAAAGTCGAGGTGAGGACTTTTCATTGGGTGTTTCCTCTTCTTCTTATTCATGCCTGTGTGAGACTGTTGGGAGGGCAACATTTACTTCACTTTACAAGCTGACAGGATCCACAATTTGATTGTCAACTCTTCACGACAACATCACACCGTCCAGGCGTTTGACTTCAGACCTCACTTCAGCTTATTTGACAGGCATCCTCCCGTTAGGTCCCCTGCGAGGAGGAGGAGGAGGAAGATGGAGACGAACCCCATCCCGGTGTTGACGGTCCAAACCACCCCCTTCGACGACCAGCGGCCCGGTACCAACGGGCTGCGGAGGAAGACGGCCGTGTTCGAGGGGAAGAAGAACTACTTGCAGAACTATGTCCAGAGCTTGCTGTCCTCCATCGACCTGCGAGACCGACAGGGCTGCACCATGGTGGTGGGCAGCGACGGCCGCTACTTCAGCCGAGCCGCCACCGAGGTGATAGTTCAGATGGCAGCTGCAAACGGGGTAAGAAGGGCGAGGGCGACCATCAGTCTGCAGAGGCTGCCGTACATGTGCATTGTGCAAATTTTGTATTCTTAAATAAAATGACATTTCAAGCTGATTGATCTTAATTGGGAATGATAAAAAGTGAGATCAGAAGTTTTATAGCACTGGATGACAAAGTAACACAAATATATGATATTTGATTTCAACAACCTTGCAAGAATCGTCATGAAAATGAAAAGAGGATACGATTTTGAGTTCAGGACCTTTAAGTTTAAGCTGATTGTTAGTCCAACAAGTGGTCAGAGGATGAATCTGAAGTAATTACTGTCCAGTGAAGCAAATATGAAATAACATAATTCTGCCATAAATAAAAATGATTATTTTTTCTAATTAGGCCACTTATTTTAATCGCTTCACGTCTTCAGGCGCTTAAAACAACTACAGGTCGTTAAAAATACATCTTCTGCTCTGAGCTCCTATCTCATAAGAAAACCTAAACTTTGTCTTTGGATGTCACCGTCAAGACAAACTAGGGGGCGCTAGAGACACTTGTTGAAAGCATAGAATGACTCAGAATGAGACGTTTTTTATGTCAAGGTGTAAAATCTGAATTATAGCCTTAATAGTTGTTCTTTATTTGCAATGACAAACTAGTCACTAGTCCAAAATATGACGGAAATCGAATGAAAACAGGAAGCCAGAGTGAAGAGAGACAGAGAAGTGGAAAAAAAAAATATCCCAGCAACTCTTTTAAAAATGCTAGTGTGAGATCTTGGTGATTGGTTTGGACCGGTGCCAAAGGAAAATCTGAGGGGAATATAATTTGTTTTTGAGATCAGTTGGCGTTTTTTTCTTTCTTTTTTTTTCTGCTGGCCCAGCCAAATGTCTCTTGATGTCAGCCTTATCAGCACTTCCATCCATCCTGCTCTATTTTCCTGCCTACGTTTGGCCCATGCCACCCTGCCCCCGCCTCGCTGTTCCATCTCTCCAGGGCCAAACTGTACATGCTGGGGATCCCCTGTCATGCTGAGTGGCAAAGAACTGAAAGGATAGTGGCAACACTTGCAAACAGCCGACCCAGATGCACTCACTCTCCCTCATTCACTGAATAAATGGACAGATTGTATTTCCAAGGGTTTCCCCTCACTTTTCTTGTGTATTCTTTGTGCAACATCCCGGATATTAGGAGGATACACTCATGCCAGAAGAAGAAATTCTTCTCCAGTGAGAACACTTTTATTTTGAGTAACTGATATGCAGGGGAATTATGGGATGCAGGCGGTATTACCACTTTATAAGTAGCATACAAAGTATAAATAGAGAGCTCAGCTCTGTTATTTAGGCAACCCCTTGAGGGAGATCATTTGCTTTATAAAGCAGACAGACTTGTAGAGTGACGAGATGCCTTGAGCCGGCGTTGCTGTCACTCTGAGCAAAACTGTGCTCTTGAACTTTTTCAGGTCAGGGCAGAGAATTATTTTAAACGTTATCTTACAGTAGGGTGTCAAAGTAGGTGACATCCTGGAATGAAGTACTGACAGCACTCCACGCTAACATGTTCTGTGCAGATTGGTCGTCTGGTGATCGGCCACAATGGGCTCCTGTCCACCCCGGCCGTGTCGTGCATCATCAGGAAGATCAAGGCCATTGGTGGCATTATCCTCACGGCTAGTCACAACCCTGGAGGCCCTGGTGGAGACTTTGGAATCAAGTTCAATGTGGCAAATGGAGGTGAGGACTCGCTTCTTCCAAGTTCTTTCAGCATATTGAAATTGTCTTAAGTCAAAGGATCGAGTGTGAGAGCAGTTGAGAGTCTGCGATGTTTCTTTCTTTCGTTATTTTTCATGACAGGCCCATCTCCGGACATTGTGATGGAGAGGATCTATCAGGTGAGCAGAACACTCGAGGAGTACGCCATCTGCCCGGATCTCCGCATTGACCTCTCTAGGCTGGGAAGACAAGAGTTTGACCTGGAAAACAAGTTCAAACCGTTCAGAGGTACTTTTGAGTTAAAACCTTTCTGAATTTTGGAGCATCTCTACAAGTGAATGTCCATCGTTGCTGTGGAAATAATGTGTCACTGGCCGCTGTCTGTCTGACAACCCTTTTGTCACTCATCAATAATCGTTTGTTTCTAGTGGAGATTGTAGACTCGGTCGACGTGTATCTACAGCTACTGCGAAGCATCTTTGACTTCCCTGCCATTAAAAGTTTCCTCACAGGACCTGGTCAGCTAAAGATACACATAGATGCTATGAATGGAGGTGAGGTTGTCATCAAACAATGAGCTCTAATGAAGTCTAATGAAGGTGAAGATTATTCAGCTATAATCGCCTCTCCTCTCTTTGTGTTATAGTGATGGGCCCGTATGTACGTAGGATCTTGTGTGATGAACTCGGAGCCCCTGCTAACTCTGCCGTCAACTGTGTCCCCCTGGAGGATTTTGGCGGCAGACCCCCCGAGCCCAGCCTAACTTATGCCACCTCTCTGGTAGATGCCATGAAAGGAGGCGACTTTGGCTTTGGAGCCGCATTTGATGCAGATGGGGTGAGGAATGCTCTGAATCCAGGATCGTTACAAATTTCGCATCCTGTAGTGTCATAAAATTGTGTCTAGAAAACATACGTCTCTGTCCCAGTTCTCAAGGCAGTAAGTAAAGCAACAGCTGAAATATCTAAAGCACCGGTGTATAACTAGAACAAATAACTGGGAACATGAAAGATACTTAACCCCATTCTTGCACTACAAACCAGCAGCTTTGTTAAAAATAGTAACTGCTTAGAAACAAACTGCACTTCACGCGTGGAAGTTTTTGCAGAATAAAATTTCCGTGCATTTGCTCAACTAATGGGGATTTTCCTGGAAGGCAGCACTCGGGAGATCGCGCACTTATAAAAAGTTCTTAGAGTTCTTGGAGACGATCCAGCTGATCCATCAGTTTTATAGCAGAACAATGTGTACTTGCACCTAAATTAATAGTCATATTTCATTAGAAAGAGGCTCCCCTCCTTCTTAATTAGATTAAATAATAAAATAGAGACAGAACAATAACGATGATGCTATGAGTTTTATGTAGGTCTTAAAGATTTAAGGGTCATGGGTATTTAAATACCGAAATGGTGAGGTTTTTATGTAAATTTACACCCTGCACTGTTATGCTGTTTTATAACTGTTTTATTCTAAACCGTCTATTTGTTTCCTATTTAACCTCTGCACATAGATACCAGCCACAACCTTGTTTATTTGTGATTTGTTTTTGTTTGCACGTTGATAACAGGAAGAACGGCAATGGCAGCGAAATAATCTAAGATGATCCGACGAGCAGCTCACTTTTTCCACGTTGTCATCGAATAGACATTTCTACTGTATACGTACACGCCCTTTGCTAAGTAAATTAGCGTAGCATCAGGGGAATGACCTCATACCTGCTCCTTTCCTCCCACAAGGATTGGTATCTTCACGGTGATTACCACCAGTGGTTCTAATCTTAATGGATGGACGTTTCGTTCTTGTGCTCTCTGTCACATTATACTGTAACCGCTTATTACTAAAGCCTCCCCTCATTTAAAAGTATGAATAACTAGGTGAAGTTATAGTTTAATGTATGATGTCCTCAGGACCGGTACATGATCCTCGGAGAGAACGGCTTCTTCGTGAACCCATCAGACTCTGTGGCCATCATGGCTGCCAACCTTTCCGCCATCCCCTTCTTCAGACATCACGGTGTCAAAGGATTTGCCCGGAGTATGCCCACAAGCACCGCCCTTGACAGGTACAACTTACACACACACACAAATAGGTCACACCACTCAGTCCCTTTCCACAAACTACTGCCGCCACCTGATCTCATGAGAGGGATGACACACGCAATGAATAAGAGTTTGAGATCACATACACGCCCCCCTCCCCCCTTACAGGCACACACACTATAAATATTGTCAGTTATGTAAGCCTAGAGCGGAGCAAGGGGTGCTGAGTGAGAGGATGTGATCAGAGATAAAGTCATCATTGCCTACATTGTTCCAGTGCGAAAGATCCCAGCTCACTTACACTGAGGGAACCAGAAAAGATCAGTTTAGAATGTCTATGTGTTTGTACACTGACGAGCCAAATCATTAGGTACACTTGCTTGTGATATAACAGCCCTGCACCGAATGCTTTGTTTGGTAAGAATATCAAGCTGAGTCGCAAATCTGTCAATATTACACTCGTCGTTCATCACACTGATGTGCAACAGAAAAAAAAAAGAGAAAGAAATGGGATGAAATTAGACTTACATGAGGCTAGTTATGAAGTCATTCATATAAATTTGGTCTAGTTCATGGTAATTCAACCGTGTGATCATTTTTGGAGGATGTAGTTAGTGTTGTTCAACCTGGTTAAATTAAGCACTGTTATTTTTAGCCCAACCCACTGACTAAAACAGGGTCGTCAAAATAATAGAAACATATGTCGGCACAACCAAAATGCAATTCAAACCACAGTCTCCAAAATGGCAACACAGTTAAATCTTTTAATCCTTTAATTTAAACAAATACTGATATTTTGCACAGTCCTGTTATATTGGCATGCCTTTGTTTAGTGTACATAATGAATTGGCAAGTGAGTGTATATTTCCGCACTTACCGAGTTCAGTTAAGTGGATAGTTCCTTCCCCTATCTTCCACTGTTTGGATTTGTTCCGCAATTAGTCACTAAATTTAAGTATGTAAATGTATTGTATTCATTTCTGAATAGTAGATACAGTCCTGAATAAACTATTTTCTGAACTCCTGACCTCCAGTATTTATCATAGACCCTGAGCACTTTACTACTCCTCTACTGGTGGGTTTCTTCAGTGAATTATAATCTGTAAGATTAGACTAATAAGATTTCTTTGAATATTTCTTATGAGTTGATTTGTTTGTCAAAATCTTTGTTTTAATAATTGAATGTGTGTGTAAGAGAAGGAAATGGATACAGCACGTGCGTTGCTGTATATTAACATTGGCAGCCATTAAGGTTGTGATCTCACAGCCGGTCAGGATCTCGCCGGGTGTCACGGCCACGAGTGATGTGTAAGATATATGAAGCGGGGATGTTACATCACAGAATTACTGGTCATCTTTATTTGTGGAGAGAACCCGACACACTCGGGCGTGTGCGCACTGATGCGCCCCCACACACGTACTGTGTCTTTGCCTCAGGCTGAGTCTTATGATGCTGAGCCGTACGGATCGCTCTGAAGGAGCTGCTTGAAAGGTTTTCTTACACGGCCTCTCATGTCGACCCTGCCCGACTAAGAAACACTCCGACTAGGATCTTGGAAACAAGTGTCACATGGCCCACTGCAACCATGAGTCACCGACCTCTCCTCTAGGACACGCACTTGCTGTAGATAAAACAGACTTTTCATCAACAAAAATATCGCGCTCATTTATCTTTGCCCTTTTTTTCCTCGGTGTGTAGCCTTTTTTTGTATTGCACTAATTCCTGGGATTGCCTGGAAACTCAATTGTGCAATTTGCAATAGCTTACAGAATGATACCTGTTTCATTAACAACGCTTAAACCAAAGATTTTACCGTATATTATAGAAATGTATTAATTAATGTCACATTTTATTTAATTTCCTTTACACTAAAGCTTTAAGTGCCTCATGCAAAATAAACCCACCTCTATGATTGTTACAGACATGTCGCTGGGTCACTTTGTTCAACGCTTAGCTTCACAACTTCCACTCTAGTCCCGAACACGCCGCTAACGTGCATAGCTGCATGTCTTTGACGAACCCCAGGAAGTGCTGAAGTGCTTAGTAGTTTGATGCTGGACCTCTGGAGCCTGCCCAAGTGTAGGCCTTTTTAGGAGAGTTGTGTGGCCCTGCTTTGTGTGTCTGCGCGCTCCGTGTTTAGACTGAGCCGCCCTCCCTCGCTGCGTGTTTATGCACAGCGGAGCAAGCTGTGTTATAAAAGCCTTGATAAATGTGATGGTGTATATATACAGCATGTAGATGTGTGTGTCTAGAGGGAAATGTGGGAAAATGACAGCGGGCGTGAGGACGTTGCCGCGTTCAGATAAGGCGGAGGATGCTTTGTCGTGCGGGAAAAATTGATTGGATTCAGATGGACAGGAGGCTGCGGCTGCAGGTGTTAAATCTATCATTCTTGGCTGGGCTGCGTGTTGTGTAGCCGTCCGGGTCTCTCTGCGCACATCGAAAACGAGGGCCGGTGCAGCAAGGGAGGAAAGGAAATGGGGAGGGAAACTTTGGTAAAGGAAACATCTGCCTCGCTTTTAGCAGTTCCAGAGATGGGAGGATGTTGTGAGAAAAGAGGAGAGGGTTACCAGGATGAAGTACTGTTCATTAGCACTGCGGCAAAAAGGTCAAATTTTGTGTTGTAATGCAGTAAAAGGAGTTCTTTATGACTCTGGCTGCGTGACATGATGCCTCCCTGGTATATTGCATGATGGATAAGAATCCAAAAAAGAAAAATTCACAGTGCTTTGTACACCAATCAGCCACAACATTAAAACCGCTGATAGGAGAAGTAAATAACATCTTGTGACAATGCAGTGTTCTGCTGGGAAACTTTTGGACCTGGCATTTGTGTGGATGTCACCTAGGCATGTACCACCCACCTAGACCAGACCAAACCAGACACCCTCACCCCAGAGCATTGAAAGCAGGATGAAGCCTGACACAGGTACACACACAAAAACTGTAGGAACAATTCAGAAAACATGAAAAACGGCACAAGCACTCATTTCTCAAGCCATAGGACCCAAAGGTCCCCCCTGTTCCCAGATTACACACTTCAAAAGGCCCATGTCCATTCTCTAATGAGTCACAGCTGTTTTGGAGGCACAAGGGAGATCTACACAATATTAGGCAGGTGGTCATAATGTTACACCTAATCAGTGTATAGACATAACTGGTTTTAGACATTCACTCTTATTTGAACTCAACACAGGTTCCTTATCAGAATAAAAGCGTGCCAGTTCAGTTTTTAGTGGGGGTCTACTTTTGTGTATTTCTTTCCTTAAGGTTAAACTGTGATATGCGGTATTATATAATAATATTTAGACAGGAAGCAAGATGCTGAAGGTGGCCAAGTTAAACATTCACCCAACAAGTGGCGTACTATTGTTAGATGTAAAGACACTTTTGACACGACTTTGGAAAACCAAAGAAGTCTCTTTCACTGGTATTTTGATACTGACTCCACAAAAAAAAACAAAAAAAAAAAAAAACAATGTCGATATCAACTATGACTACTCTCAGGAATCATCTTAAGTATTTTCCCAGAGTTGGACTGCAGGACTGCGCAGGCAACAGGCCTCCACCCAGTTACTGCTTCAGGTCAAACTTGAGTAAAACTCCTGTGTGCTTTGTCTGAATGCCAGCTTAAGCCTCTAAACCCACAATGAGCTCTCCTCAGAGGCCGAGGTGAGGAGTGAGGACGCTGGATGCTATGTTTGGTAAAATATGAAGACAAGGCCGAAAGCTGGTCATATTACACTTCAGGGATGCAAAGAAACGTCTTGTCTCATTATGAATCACAGAGATGCATGAAAGTGTACATATAATCTGAGGCTAGTTATGAAATTTCAGATGACTGGTCATCCATCCAAATCTTTAAAAAAAAGGATCTGCTCTAAAGCTCTCCAACTCCAACCTTAAAAATAAGTCATTAAAGGCATAGTTAAGTTACATAGATGAAGGGTTGTGTGGTCAATCAGTGTATTACCTACAGTAGATATTATACTTTAGCCACAAAAAACAAAGATTACAGAAGAGCCTTAGAGTTGAGAAGTCACACCTACACACAGGGAAGGAATCACACACCCAAATAGAAACTTTCCAAGTTCATTCCCTGTGTCTCCAGTTGTGTGAGTCAGCCAGCACTTTTGTGTCTTGGTAGAAGAGTCAGCCAACATTTTTTTGTTTTGGAAAAACATCCACCAAACCTTGGAAGCCTGAGATGATGTACTGTATCTTTCTTAAATATATTTCTTCCAGTTATGATTGTGCAAGTGGATCTAAAACCTTGCTTTACTGCTGGCTGTGGTTTAGTTTGTGGCATTGTTCGGTATATCTGCGTGTGATGTTGTCCACATTGGGTCTGTGTGGTATACATGAAAGCTGTGTGGGTTTGTGTGTTGTTAAGCTGAAACTCAGCTGGTGCAATGATAAAACATTTCAGTTTTTTCCTTTCATTTTTGTGCTTCCATGTCCAGTTTCAGTGCATATGTCGGCCAAAGGACGTGCAGTCCAAAACGTCAAAAGCTCGTCAGAAGGCCAGGGTTTCTGTTTTCTTTTAGGAATGCCAGGCTTTCCGTTCCAGTGCTTGTTTCCCCAGAGGGGAATAAAGCTGGTTTACTCTTATTTGGTAATTTATCCCGTCCTTGTGTAAACAACTGCACAGGGCACTGCGGGGTTTATTTATACGCATGGTGATTATGTGGATGTGTACGCCGCCACTTAAAAACCTTGAAACCCACCCACGGTCACATACATTGTGCTGCAAAGTCCCCCAGTGCCACACTGCAAAAAGCATTTGAGGTTGTTTATACGTTTGTTTGTTACTTTGCCAGCAACATCAACATCAGTTATGTTGGTTTGAATACTCTGTCCAGTAATTCTTAGCCGAGTCCTGGGAATTGTGTTTACATCACTTTTTAAGTTGAGACAGTAACTAAAGTTGCTCTCCACTAGCTATCATCTGTTTGTTCTGTCTGGCGAGACATTTTCGCTAGCTAAATGTGTGGCTTGCGTCTTTGGTAACGCGCCATTTTGGATTTTAATTATGAGGCACGTTTCAAGCACTACACACATCTCGATAGTCCTACAACCAGTCAGAGCTATTTTGTATTTATATATTTTTTAAACATTTGTCATTTAACATGTATGACTATGTCACTGTTACTCCTCCATCCATCACTAAACAAAGCTCGCCCCAAACGATTTGATTAGCCCTGCTTTTTTTTCACAGTTCTCAACAGAGCCAGTCCAGAACAACAACAAACTATATTTTTGATGAATCACCAGCATTAGTTTAAATGTTTTTTTCCACACTGCCACTCTTATGGAAAAAGTGATGCAATACCATTTCTATTTTATAATATTTTAGTCTTTGGGAATCCCAATTTCTCTCTTTTTATGGCAAAGCTCATAACGCCTGAAGGAGACATGTGGCTCCTTAGATTCTCTGCTATGTCTTCCAGTGAATCTTTGTTGTTTGGCGCTGACTTTCCATTTTTCTGCGTAGAGCCACCTGCTACTGTTGCTGGAAAAGTAGAGCATGCTGCCAGAACGATGAGCGCATAACCAAAACAGTTGTAGGCTGTAAAATCTGAAGTTACTAAAATGTTTTATAGAGTTTTAAAGGAATACATAGTCTGATTGTTCAACAAATTAAGCCTTTAAATGTCATTTTAATTGAATCACTTCATAATTTTCTGCAGGTTTGCACCAAAAGGTTTTAAGAGATTTTTTATTTGCACCTTACCCTCTGGCAGGTTCATTTGCAGCCCCCTTCATATTGTTCTGTTTGCCCTTTAATGACCCTTACAATTGTGTTCATGTACACACTCGCTTGCACACACCTCTCCTTCTCCTCGGACATGGCTCCGCTTCAAAGCAAACATCAGCTAAAAGGTTAACTCACTTTGTTCCACTTGCCTTTGCCTTATTAAGTTATTGGATGAGCTGCCGGCAAAGTTCGCTTGTCATGCAGCATTTGGTGCACTTTATTTCAAAGGTCAGAGTATTTGTGCGTAAGCTTATCTCAATATCAGAACAGGGAGAGGCTGATGTTGATGAAATATATATATTGTGTGCTTATTGTGGGTGATACTGTGAGTGTTAGGTTTGTTTTTGTTTCTCACTGTTATTCTCTGACTGCTTGTAGAGTTGCCAAGGCCATGAAACTGGCACTGTACGAGGCTCCCACAGGCTGGAGGTACTTTGGAAACCTGATGGATTCTGGGCGTTGTTCCCTCTGCGGGGAGGAGAGCTTTGCGACAGGTATGATCTGGCGTGCTCCCTCGCAATCCAAACAACAGAACACTCCACTCATAAGGAGAGATTTGAGATGGCCAAAAACTCAGGATACATAAATCTAACGAATACAAACTCAAGGCAGGAGCAGCCTGTCAGATTGGGAAGAAAAGGTCACGGATTCAAATCTCTGGACTGGCTTGGAAAATGTGAGTGGGTGTGTGACTGAGAAATCCC
The DNA here is from genome assembly GCF_022458985.1 of Mugil cephalus. Classification (NCBI taxonomy): domain Eukaryota; kingdom Metazoa; phylum Chordata; class Actinopteri; order Mugiliformes; family Mugilidae; genus Mugil; species Mugil cephalus. The sequence goes on from NC_061777.1 coordinate 10,374,490, forward strand.
CTCCCCTCAGCAGCAACTGTTGATGAGCTGCCTGCAAACAAGGCCATCGCTAGAGGACTCAGCTAGCCAGCTGCTGCTGTAGCTGTTAATGTGCATGAAGGACTCACAAGCAACAAATGTGTCCTATATTGAATACCCAAAGGTAAAAAAGTCAGCACACAGGGATCAAAACAATCTCAGTTTTAGCAAAGATGCTAACGTCATGGCCTGGAGCAGGTGTCTTCGACATTTTTCAGGCCGAGGACCCCCAAACTGATGGAGAGATTAAGTACGGACCCCCTACCTACTATATGTGTTCTATATTAAACTCGGCCTAGTGTTATTTATAAATATACATTATTATTATAAGTTTGCATTCAATATTAAGATATTCAAATAATACACAGGTTAATTTGTTTTTTTAATTTCAACATGTGCAACAGGGTGTTTGAGGGGGACAATTGTGTGGGAAAATTAAAAAGATATATATGTATAAAAAATCTCTAATCAACCAAAGATTTTGCGACCCCCCTGCAGTACCTCCATAGACCCCCTGGGGGTCACGTAGCCCCTGCCGAAGACCTATGGTCTAGAAACCTTCGTCAGATTTAAGGTTAGCATGCAACTAACAAATTCATCCAGTCAACAAGTATAACGAAATTATTTTTTGCCACAACTTGGGTGTTATTTTAGTAGTTTTAGCAATTTTGTCTTGGAACAAAACAACATTAATATAATGAAGATGATGAGTGGTACAGAGTTGATTAAAGCTAAACTGTACCATGAACAGTGATGATTGCTTACAGCAAATATTTCTAATTGTCCCTTTGCTTGCCTTCTGATTGGTCTGCTGACCACCAATCAGATGGGTTCTAGTCTTTGTGAAGTCCTCCAACTTCATTTAATACTGTTGCTAGGTAAGACAAACAATTGCCGTGCAGGGGTCAATCCCACAGGAAAACATTTAAAACCTCAAATAACAGAGTGGAGTAGCTACATGCTAATGTCTTGACCTATTATTCCAGTCCCTTCCAGGTCCAGGTTTGTAGGCAGTGCATCCTCACTTCATGTAACTCCAGTCATAGCCGTCTAACAGATGAGAGAGGGCTGTGACCCTGACTGCATGTGTAAATAATCTCCATTCTTCTGCTATAAAAGGAGACGGGGGCTCCCTGAATCACAGCAACACTCCGACAGGCCTTCGGTGGCAATGTTTTTTATGAATGCAAACGCAGACACGCACATACATGGTCAGAATATAACGTTTTGTGTGCTTAAATCATACCATTTATCCATACTATCCTTGCAATCGTCAACATGTCATAGTTCTGCTTCTTTCTGCTTCTTTTACCTTGTCTGGTAGTATAATCATATGCATTTGTGAAATACAGCAGCACGGTAGAGCAACAAAAAACAACTTAATATAAAATGTCAGAAGTGAAAAGAACCTTGTAGGAAAGAGAGGAGAGGTCGGAGAGTGAGGCCAAATATGAAGAGTATTGAGGAGGAAGAGAGGAAGGGAAGGAGCAGAGGCTGAGTGAGCACAGAGGACTATGGGAGCTTATTCGTTGTCTATCCATGTAAGGCAAAAAACTCGGAGGGAGCCCTGTGTAGTAAATCATCCGAGCTGTTCGCTACTCTCAGAGCTTATTACCAACTCTCAAGACACACATAGCATGAACGGTATTAATTTTAGCTAGTTGAAGTGTCAGACTTTGCTGCATGGATGTTGTTAGTGCTTCTTTGCACACAAGCTTTGAATGCCTTTTGATAGAGGTCTAGTATCATTCCTGTCTTTGTGTTTTAATGGCGCCACAGAAACAGGTCAAAGAGTTGCAGACTAGTAGCCGAAAACAGAAGCTGTAAGTTTATTGATGAGATATTGTTGCACGATGATGATTCAACTCTTAAATCTATTTTATTAGGTGAACGCCTCCGTATCCTTTTCTCTCAGGATGAGGGACAAACAGACACAAACACAGGGCGACAGACAGTGAGGCAGGGATTACATAATGACAACTGTCAGTTTCCTAACAGCTGTCCAGAGCCAGGCGCGGAGTTTGATATTACACTTCTCGTTTTCAGTGTTAGGTGAGAAAACGTACGTATGTGAGTAATGTACATTATAATAGATACTCCCATTTATTTCCTTTTGTTGAGTTTCTCTAAGATATAGATGCGACTTATAATTCAGCCCAACAGCTTGGAGCATTTCCCACGTCAAGCACTCGCAGGAAAATATTACTAACACATGCTTAACCTTAACAGATACCTTTACTGTGCAGCTGTCTTTGCAAACAAACTGATAGCTCCCCAGTGAAGGAGACCCAGGGTGTGATCTGTGCCTCTGTTTAAGTGTGTGTATGTTCTGGTTTATATTAAGTTGTGGGGGCCAGTCTCTTGTGGAATACTAACCTTGTGGGGCAATGTTGTGTGTGTGGATGCATTTTTCTGTGCCCCACAACTTTCTTAGGGGTTAAGACCTATAATGATGTTACAGTTAGGATTAGGGTATGATTAGGATGATTGTTAGTTGAGATGATTAGGGTAAGGGATGATAGATGTGTGCGTGTGCATGTGCATGTGTGTGTTGGGGGAGTTGTTCTTGTACAGCTATCTTTCTGAGGTCCAGTTTTGAGTTTTACACCATCCGAGTGAGGACTTCTGTGCAAAGTGAGGACATTTTGGCCAGTCTTCACTTCTTTGAAAGGCTGTTTGAAGGTTAAGACTCGGTTTTAGGGTAACTACTGCAATTAGGTTATTAAGATTAGGATAGGTTAGGATATTCTTTCTTCCAATACAATATCGATTTTTAAAAGAAATAGTCATGTTTTGGGCCTATCTTCAACAACTTAGACCTCCACCGCCACTTCTAGTTAAGATTAGGGTAAGGGTTAGGCACTTAGTAGGGATGGTTAGGGTTAGGATAAGGGGGTTTCTTAAAGGTCTTGCCTCTAGTCCATGTTGGTTGTTCACTTCAAAATGAGTTTGAAAAATATAAGGCTGATGCCCACTGGAAAGTCACATGACTGCTAACAACCAGATACTCATCTGTAATTGGAAGACTTATTCAGGGGCAATCAAGGACTTTATTAAAAGAAACATCAACTTCTCATCAGTTTGAATTGAATCATCCACTTGGATGAGTGGAGAAACATCTCAATGGAGCCATACACGTCCAGTTGCCTTTGCTCCAGCTTTCTTTTTTTGGATATGTTGTCAACCTCCATCTCTAAAGCTCTGCCTCTTTATGACATTGTTTTATATGGGTGATTATTTCTTGGCAGAGCCAGGTTAGTTGTGTCCCCTTCTGTCTAACTGTTGTGCTAAGTTAAGCCTTTTTTTCATAGTTTTGCAATCAAGGCAATCAAAGCAATCAAATGTGGTTTAAAAACAAACATACATTTATTTCCAAAAAAGTAAGAGTATGTTTATGTTTTGATGCTTTCTTTCTCCTTTAGGCTCTGACCACATTCGTGAGAAAGATGGCTTGTGGTCAGTGTTGGTGTGGTTGTCCATCATGGCAGCTAGGAAACAAGGCGTGGAGCAGATTGTCAGAGAGCACTGGGCCAAGTTTGGACGCAACTATTTCTGCAGGTAACCTAATAGCCGAGCTATTTCTTTGAAATATATTCAGTCGGATCTTTTCCATACGTCTGTCCATTGAACTAACTGGCTGCTCTTCTTGTCCCTCGTGTTTTCATTACAGCACTTTAAATGATTGAGTGCTGAATTTACTTAAATTACTGCAACCCTCCCTGAGACTTACTTGAATTATATCTTCTTCATCACAGTCCCTACCAAATATGTCTCCCAAGCCTTCACCTTCATCTGTTTATCTTCCAGTGCTTCTCACTGGTTGTCACTTGTTCTTATTTTAACCTCTCCCCTGTGAGAGGCAGAGATAGTTCCTACAGTTAATGTTCCCACTGAGTGTTGCTGCAGATTTTCATGTTCCCACAGAGAGCTTTCTAAACTGATGCACATTTCCCACAACACGTAGATGGAGAGGACATGTATGACAGGCCAAGGACCAGATGCCCAAAACACAAACATCTGTCATCGGTTGGACCATAACCTGGTTCAAATGATAGTTGAAGAGCCTGAAAGATTTCAAATATATGAGGGACAATAAAAAGCATTCCCTTTGCTATCTTCCGGATGTGGTTTCATTTCCTGCATGTGTAACTGTGTGTTGATTTCTTTCTCTGGGTCTTGTGATTATAAGGTTTGACTATGAAGGCTTGGATCCACGTGCAGCTTTTTACCTGATGAGGGATCTAGAAGGAGTAATCTCAGACAAAGCGTTCACCAGCCAGAAGTTTGCTGTCGGGGACCACATATACAGCGTGGAACGGGCCGACAACTTCGAGTACATTGACCCGGTGGATGGAACAGTGGCTCGAAACCAGGTCAGTGTGGGAAGATTGTCAGAGTAAGATGTTAAGTGACAGAACTAGATGAGTACAAACGAGCAGATGCTTTATTTCCTTAATAATTTTGAACTTAAATCTTTCCCTACTTAATTTGATTGTGGGCTGTATTGGAGCCATTTAAAGCTTATGTACTGTCTGGCACACAAAGCTAACATTTTACTGTTGGGCTATACAGAACTTGCTTTTCATGCAAGATATTTCTTACCATGTGTACTTTGACAGTACAGTGTTTATAGGAAGTTATCACTTGTATGTGCTAGCTGTGATTGTGTTCCTCCAACAAGGCTAATAAGCATCAGCTGTGCTATGCGGTACGTGTAAGATACATTCAAAGGTACTTTAAGGGCATAAACTGTTTGTAGATAGTGATCATTGTTTGTGATTCATATGCAAGCGCCAGCCAACTGAAGTGTACGTAACTATGATAGCAAATGATATTGGTTTACAGTCCTTGTAGTTTCAGTGTTGTGTTAATTTACTGTGTGAATATTATATGGATATTATGAAACACTTCACATTGGCACTTTAAATTATTAGGTCTCTTGGTAAAGTAGGTAAACTTCTACGTCTCTTTGGTCTAAAGTTTGTATCTTACCTAAGACTGGATAAACCTAACATCACAGTGAAGTGGACTAGAAAGCGTGACCCAGAACCTGCTACACATCAGTTCACATCAGGTCAAGTCTGGTGAAGACATCGCTTTTTTCTTCCTCTGTCTGTTTCAAACACCAGACCACCCAGTAAGCTCCAGTGTTGTCTCATTAGAGTGTTTCCATGTTTGGACAATACAGTCCATCTTCCATTTCAAATATAAACATATGTATACACATACATTACATACATCATAGATTCTTCCAAACACTGATATCTTGAGGTCAAGTTAACCTCCCCGCTTCCTTCCTTCCTTCCTTCCTTCTCTCCCTCCCCCTGGTTCTTTTGAAATATAACCAGTTGACTCCTCTGTCCTGCCCAGAAGTGTGTGGAAACTTGGGCCCTGGCGTCAACACTTCTTGGCTTCTGCCCTGCCTAATACCACATACGCGCACACACATTGTCATTTTTGGAGTGTCAGTTCTCCAGTTGTCCGTGTGCACAAGTGTGAGCGCATTTGTTTGGTGGCGTCTTTGTCCCAACGTAAAAGAGGGACGACGTTTGCCTCTATCCCGCTGTGAATACTCCGCTGTGTTGCCACGGAAACTGCAGGTCTACAGACACTTTGTGAGTCACCGCAAAATGCTGCTAAATCCTCAGCGTCCCAGTCGCCCTGGTGAATGTTATTACAGTGCGCATTCCTCCCAGGACGGAATTATATCAGCTGTCGTCTCACTTGCGGCCTCTCCACTGCAAGTGTGTTTGAAGGGGGAGAAGTTGGCATGCAGACACAAACACGAGCGCACAGGACAAAGCTGTGGGGGATTTACACAACAGTGGCATGGCGCACTTTTGTTGCTGGCTACTGAATTCATTCCGCATCTCGAATTGTTGTTTTAACATCCAAGGAGAAAGCAGGACCTCTGCTTTGTTGTTGTAAAACCAAGAACTACTTACTGAGGGTGCAATGCTAACATTTGTAAGACACTTACTCTCTAGTACACACTCTCCAGCTGTGCCACACAATCTCACACCTGAAAGCACTCCTTGATGAAAGAAAATATTGTTTTATCTTCAACAGTAATTGCACACAAGAAAAAAAAACTTTTTCCATATTTCATTACCAAAGTTGATTGAACAGATTTTGCTAGTTTGTTAGTTGACAAAAGAACACCTCAGCATAGCTGTTGGGTAGATGGATTGATAGACGGGTGACTGCAAACGCACATCATTTATAGATGGTATGTGCTCCACTCAGGGCCTCTGAGCCCTGAAGCGGATAGTGTTTTTAACAGGCATTAGTCAGCCCCCTGATAACTGCTCCTCTATTGTTAGAGATGAGCCGACACACTCGCAGATAGAAAGGCAGACAGACAGACAGACAGACAGACAGCCGGACGGACGGACATCTCTCATTATCGCCGTCCCTCCCGGCCAGCACTCTGACATGTTATCCTTCCTTAGTCAGTCAGATTAGGGGAAATGAGACAGACTGAAAGCTCACCTTTTAGTTTTAATGACCAATAAACAACAAAACTGATGCGCTAATCAACCTTTTTTCTCCTGTAACTGTTACGTGCTACACTTAAAAGTAAATACACATGCTCTACCAAAAGTCAAATGTTCGGACGCACCTTCACATTCAATTCAATGTGAAGGCGTGTCCAAACTTTTGACGGACACATTTGGCCCTGTGGTGGGAACATTTCTTCTATGAACCTGTAAAAAAAAAGTCTTGGTCTCAGGCAATTTTTTTTTTTTCCTCAAAATGTATTGCTGTCTTTTCCCCTGAGCTTGTCTTTTACTCTGTTGGGATGAGGAAAGAGACACTACTGTGGAATTCAGGGCCGATAAGAGTCACACATCCATCAGTGAAAGCCGTCTCTTATCTTTCACATGGAGACGTAGCTGCTCCCGCAATGCAGCAATATCCTGTTTTTGCTTAAAACGCCTTGGTCAAGTTTGAAGAGTCAAGAGTAGAGGCCAGTTAGGCTTTTATTAATGTGACATTTGATCATTGCCATAAGGAAACTGTGGAATTACAACAGATACGACCTCTTCATAAGTTCATAAAGCTTCTCGAACTGACCTGAAGTAGTTAATACATTAAATTTATATTCTAGCTAAGATTATAACTAAGAGGGACGTGAGTGTGTTGTGTGCACTGTGAAGGAATTCAGTCGGGACAAAACGCACAGTGACACTGACACCAAGTGGATGTTAGAGGTTACTGCACATCATAGGATTAGACATTTGAATACAGGTCTGATACTTAAAAACATAATTTGCCAGTTCATTAGGTACACTATTGAAAAGGAATACATTCTGATATAACAACCCAGCACTACAACTGATTTGTGAATGGTTTAATGGTCACTTTGTGTAGAACAGGTGCAAGAAAAGTGGTAATTCAGCTGTTCAGTCATTGACTTAAATCACTGACAATCCAACATTACTACTGCCATCTCTCTCAGTTATTTTAAACAAATGCTCAATACCATAAACTTCATGAAGTTTAGATTTAGTGCAAGACTGTTGAATTGGAAGGCATTTGTTTTCACTAGTGTACCAAATGAACTGTCAAGTGAGTGAATGTACGTGGTTTGTAGAACTAATTTTAATTTTGCTTATATATGATTCAGCTGACGGTCACAAAATGAATTGACCCTATTTCTGTTTAAATACACTGGTCATTGTAATAAGAATTCTGTGGGTCTGTGTGCATGATAAAGCATGCAATTGTTTTCTTTGTAAACTTCCAATTAATTTCAGCATTTTCATGAGGGAGGCAAACACAAATCAATGAAAAAATAATCATTGCATTAACGAATGAAAATGTTTGCTCCTAGGGTTTAAGGATCGTCTTCAATGACGCCTCCCGCCTGGTGTTTCGTTTGGGCGGGAGCGGCGGAGGGGTGGGTTCCACCATTCGCTTGTACGCCGAGAGCTATGAGAGGGACCCCGAGAGACACAACAGAGAGACACAGGTACAGAGAGGCTGGGAGGGCATGTCCGCGCTCTTACTGTGTTTGTGTGTGCGTGATGTAATACTTTGGATTCTTTGAGGAAATCCTAAACTCTGCTCTCAAGGATTTCACGTGTGCGCTTATCCGACACTGATCTCGATCTGCAATATTCAGCCAGTTTCATCACAATAAAAAAGATTTGCTGAGGCGCTTTACGACGAGGCTGTTCGGTATAATATATGCTGTACATTCTATCCAATAAAGATGAAATATGCAGAGGGTGCATTCAGTTTTATTTACATAAATAAATAATGCAACACACAGCCAAAGTAGCTGTTGTTTCAGCTTGTCAGTTTCAAATTGTTAAATTTTGATCCGGGGTTTGAGATTAGATTGAACTGAAGGGAGACAAAACGGCGTGTAGTGCAACCTCAAGCGATACTACTGGGGCTTTTTGACCTGTAGACTTTGGAGTGGTTAGGAACAACCAGCTGCACATGTGGTTTTAAATGTTGGGATAGGTAGTGTACTTTAAACATAGCCGAGGGCTGTAAAGCTGCAGACGTGATGACTAGACGGTCTCATTTATTAATTATTTTTTAATTTATTTTTATATATATATATATATATATATATACTGTATGTGCATATCAAAAAAGATATGCACATATGCGATGTCACTATCCTGCATAGTCATAGTCCGGTCAATTTAATCGGAGCATTAATGCTGCCAAATGGATTTGAGTAGACTGCAGGTGCAAGAATGGAAATCTTCTGCTCAGCACATGCATGAGAAGCAATATCAAAAGTGTTTATACATTTTTAGCATTTGGATGATTATATTTATTACTCAAGTGTGGACCAAGATATGCAGAATTAACATCCTCTGTTAGTGAACAGAACACTTGAGCTAACTACATGACCTGATTTAGCTGCTAACCTTGGGTCAAAACATTTCTGTTATTTGTAGCATTCGTACGTTATTGTCCTTGTTTTTGCTCTTGGCCTACACTGAACCTGTGGATCATCTATAATAAGATCATAAATCCAGCATCTAATCATTCTGCCCCTTACCAGACACGTACGAATCACCAGTGAGGGACATGCATGATTACGCTTCATGCTTTTCAGATAGATTAGAAGGACTCCATATACTTTTATACTGACAATTCTGAGCCAAGATGAAAAGCCACGGGCTACGTGTGTTTGTACGCAGACTGCACGCCTTCAGTGAAATCCGCGCTGTTGGTGTGTCACGTTATAATTAAGTTTGCTTTTCATATAATGAGCGTTTGAGGTTCTTCACACAAGGCCCATTCATAACAAAGGTTTCAAAATAGCACCAGCAAAACAGCAACATAAAACCCCTGAGTCATGCCATTATATAATTGTCAGTCACATGTACAGTACATGCAGCACTGTGTCAGTCATTCATTCTTCAGATTCAGTGGATTTTATTTTGAGACATCTTTTCAAAGCTTATTTTGTTCCACCTAATCTAGTTTAAATTGTGCAACGCAGCAACTTCCCCCGGCTGATTTCGATTCCGTACCTTTATTTTTTTTGAATGAACTGTCTGTGATGAGGTACAACAAGTGATTGAAAAACTAGGCTAAAGCCTCTATAAAATTTTTTAGATGTCCAAGCAGTTTTTAAAGGTCTAAGACGACAGAATTCTTGCTTGGTTATCTACTCAGGAATCCGTTTATCTGCATTGTGTTTCTCGGCCTCACATGATGAGTATGTGTTTTATGTGCTGCCTTACGCAACAAAACAAAGACCAGGCCAATGTTTACTTGAAAATAATAATAATAATAATAATAAAAACCAGCTGCAGTAGTTTAGTTTGAAAGGCTTTATCTTTAGATATTTTTTTAGCGTAGACTGAGAGTAATTTAATTGGTGTTTTAATTTATTTTCTGATCAATCTCGTACAGATTAATATCCACACTTTGTCCCTAATTGTCCAAAATGAGGCAGTGAACAGAGTCGTGTTTGTTCTCTCTGCAGGTGGTGCTGGGTCCTCTCATTGCCATCGCCCTGAAGATCTCCAACATTCACGAGAGGACAGGACGCCGTGGTCCGAATGTCATCACATGAGCAAAATACACATGCATCCACCTGCTCACACTGACGAAAAAATGCCTTCAAAATACCCTTTCCCCAGCATTTCTTTCTTTCTTTCTTTCTTTCTTTCTTTTTTTTTGTAAAAAAAATCAGATCTCTGCAGCTTCAGCCTCATGTTCCACTTTCTTTAAACCGAATGTTTCCTCCTGGAGTCTATCTCCCAAAAACTAAATTAACGTCTCTCCCTCTGTTTGAAGCTTGTAAACCGGGGAAGCCGTTTAATTATTGCTATGAATAAATAGTGAAAAGTGTGTGAACAGTAGACACTGTGAATGTGCAGACTGGCTGTTAATGTTTGCGCTTTTATCAAGACGTTTTTTTTGTGTTTTTTTTTAAATTCACCTGCTCTTATGTCACAGCTCAGCGTTCATGTTCCATATGTATCTGTCCTCTCATACGTCGCAATAACTTTCCAGCAGAAAAATAAATAAATGGAAGGAGACATTGCACCACAAGCAATACAATGTAGTGAAGTGAAAAGTTTAAAAATGACTGCCTTGACAAGACAAGGAATAAAGAACAAAATACTATATTCCAAAAAGATTTTACTTTTTCCCCCCTTCATTTTATTCATTGGAGTTTGAATATATTAATTCCGCTCTTTTTTCTTTTCTTTCTTTCTTTCTTTTTTTTAAAAAACCCAAATAAACATTTTTGTGTGTAATGCTTTGCCTTATTTAGATGAACGGGACAGGTCCAACAAATAAAAAAAAAACACATCAGAGCGAGATATGTTGCCCCAGAGCATTTTTGGATTTTAATTAAACAAATTCTTCATAATTAAGCGCACGGTGTTGCGCTGATACCATACATCATGCGGTGATTGAACATCCCTGAGGAAAAGAAGGGAGGCTTTTGTCTGTTGCAGAGCGCAGCACGTGCTTTTGAAACCGAGCACGAAATGTGTCGAGCGGTGTTGCGGGGAGATAAGGAATGAAGAAGGCTGATCTTTATACGGCCCGAATAAGACACAGAGAGCAGGAACTCGTAAACACGCTGATAGCCGTCATTACGAGTTGAGAATATGCCAGTGGATATCCGCAAGGATGTGTTCACTCAGTCACTCAGACATTTCCTGTCAGCCATTACAGGTTATTGCCCCATCTGACTGTTTTATAATGTCAGGGGTTCTTTCTGAGCTTGGGAGAGGATCCGCGGTAGTTCACCAGCTCTGACTTTGTTGCTCAAAAGATGATTCATGTTTTAGCTGAAATAGTGTCTAACATGATTAAATTCATATGTTCCACCAAAGGGTCTTTGTAATTAAAACAGCGCCAACGAACACAGTTTAATTTATGATGTGCAAAAAACGGATAAGCTGTGAAGTTGCAGGTATTGCCCCACGGACATTTTTATAGAGGAGAGTGTGCTGCCAGTTGTGTTTTAGAACTGTTTGTTTTTTTTCTTTATTAAAGGTTTGACAGCATGTGTAAATTCAACCTAAATTAATCTAAAATACCTTTTTCCTCCTTCAGTCACATGTTGTTTTACTGGATCACAGCATTTATTACAATAAATAGTAATGGGACGAGAAAACAATTTATATTCGTAACCAAGTCATTGGTGCATTTTCTAGGTGACAAGGCACACTATTGGACTAATGCAAATGTAAATCAGAAACCTTTATGTATAAATCCATCTAGTACAAGTATTTAAACAGTTTTAAGTTTGCAGTGATCGTCTGTTTTTACTGTGGTTTTGTTCTTTGTGTGATTGTCCCTTGTTTACCATCTTGAAAATAGTTTTTTTATTAATCAGGATCAGCTCCACTTGATGTATGCACACTAGAAATCTGAGTATGGAGGCAGACGCCAGCGACTCTGCCTTGGTTGTGATCGTAATGACAATTACCCAACTCAGTACAGGTTAAATAAGTAAAGGAATTTAAAAATCCTAACTGCCAAGGTTGAACGATGCTCTATATGTAAAGTCTAGCATCGATGGTTGTAGTCGGTCAGGAGATTTATTGCTGTCATATCTCATATTTACTTTAATTATTTACAACTTATTGTTCTGCTTTATTACTGCAGTTAAGGGAGCTTGTTTTCAAGTGGAAACGGTGGCCATGGATGCGGCCAGTTGTTGAATTGTTTAAGATAGTTAACCATTCATGGTTTTCATTGTACACAGACTTTTTATCAGACCGCATAGTGATAACGTCTCTTTAAAAAAAAACCTTGATGAATTATTATAAACTGTCAGGTGAGTGTGCACATACATACCGGTAATTCATAGTACAAACAAGGCGATAAAATGCTGGCTTTACAACATAAACAATGTAATGACGGTACACGTTTAATATTACATTGACAATACGTAACACAGTGTTCCCAAAAGACTTGAATACATTCAGTTGCGTGGTACATGTAAACACATCGGTTGTTTTTGCTAGCGCTCAGAATGGAAGACACATAAAAGGTTATCTCTGTCAGTTCAATAATCCACAGACCCAATAACTTGTTGTCCTCTGTTATGTCTTGTTATGAGTTTTGCAGCTCGGTAGTGGAGGAAAACAATGACCCAAAACTTTGTTTTCCTCCAGCCCTCACAAAGGGCCTGTAACCTCTGTGACCTCAGGTTGTGACCTCAGGCGTAAAGCAGACTGTCAACACAGGATCCAGTCAGACCATTGATGTGCGTTCATGGGACAAGGCTAAGGTCTCTGTGGTCCACACAACACAGAAAGCCAATGTCCAGAAGTTGTGCGTCTCAACAGTCGGCGTTCCCTCCCTTTCTCGACCAAAACACAACACCTGTGGTTCCCTCAGAGCGAGGACACGACCTCCCTCCGGTCTCCCGCATGCAGCTGTCCCGGCTGAATGCGCTCGACCTGACTGTACCGCGGAGGCTGCTCCCAGCTCCACGTGCAGTCCGGGGCCTCTGAGCTGTCCTGGCTGTAGAGCGGAGGAGCCAGGCCCACCACCACGTCCACCCCGTCGACTGCCACCACAAACTCAGGGGGGGTCCCGGGACAGACTTGGCTGGCCTGAGACTCTTGGTACGATGGAGGAGAATTGCGCGGCCTGCAGAGGGCAAAAACGTGGTCCTAGGTTAAGCTTCGTTTTACAGAGACACAAATGCTGTTAAAAAGGAATAACAGCTGAAATGTGTTTATATAGAGCATTAAGGCGAGCTCTGTTCAAAGACTGTGTGCAGAAACAAAATGCAAACCTCCATCAAACATATACATACTTTTACACTCGTATCACAATTTGTTCAGTTGTTATAGTAAATATGTTGCAACTATTAAGGAACAGAGCTCAAATGTCCCTTATTTTACAATACTTAGGTTATTTTAACATTGATTATCATTAATATTAATGATGCATTTTATTCCCTTTGTCTTCATTTCACAGGAACACTTTAAATACATGAGCATCAGCTCTCATAGGTGGTTTTTACCTTTCAACTGTGAAGATTTGCATGTGCCTCTCAGGTTGTCTACTCCTCTGGTAAACCTTGCTCTTCATGCTGTGGCAGATCGTCCAGAAGACCCCCAGCATCATGAAAATGAATCCAAAGACAATCACGATGTAGACGGGAATGAGCGTCAAGGGGTGCTTAAAGTCCTTCTGCCGGGACACCAGATAGGCCCCGATGCACGTCAACGCAAACCCCACCCCAGGTAGAACCATGCGGGCTAAGGACCACAGCCGCTTCTTCGTGGTCATGATCAGTCAGCCTCACTTGTTGCCTCCTTTCCTGCAGCTCTTGTGTGCCTATTCCTTTATTTCTGCACAAGTCTGCAGAGTCTTGGGGTGCCCCCTTCAGAGATCTCTTCAGCACGAGACAACGCCAGCCGTGGTATGAGTAAACACGCCAAGATTGAGTAGCAGCAAATGCAGCAGTGTGCGTTTGTCCGTCTGAGCTGCCTTGCCTCTTCAAACAAAAGGGGAAGTGGCAGTGAGGTTCCAGCCTCCTCGGTTGTATATTAACACGGTATTAATGTGTGGTCAGGACAGAGGACGGAGGCAGGCAGCTAGAATAATCCTCCTCCGAGCCGAAAGCGGGTGAGACAACAAATACTGTACCACCATATGCTGTGGGTTATCTAAGGGTTGGTCTCGATATGACTCCATATAACTGAATTGATTTCACATGTTGAAGGATGGGCTGTTTATACATGGTTGAGAGAGGACTCCAGATGTTTAAGAACGCAAGAAGAGGACAGAAAAACTCTTAAAGAAGTGTGAATAAAAAAAAAGTGTGCATCAAATATCAACCCTGTAACTTATTTTTTGTTGTTGTTGTTATTTACACCATTTTCCTTTCTTCATCTATTTGCTGTAGTAGTTTAAAGTAGTTTTACATGCTCAAATAAGAAAATAGATTTTATGCAATAATTCTGCATATATCTATGTCAGATGTTGACATGCCGTATCTCCTCACATGATACGTACTCCAGTCTTTTTTCTTTTCTTCTAAAATATGATAAAATATATTTGTTACCTCTGATTTAACCACTGGACACCCTGATCTCATTTTATCTCATACATTATTAACTTCATTATACGTTAATTGCCTGAATTTTTGTTTTAAATAAAGTAAAACATCTGTGCTGTAACAATGTAAGGATGTATTGTACAATATTTAATGCGAGAAGTGAATCAACTGTGTCATTGCAACTCGTGTTTAGAGAAATTAATTTACAATCTTTGAACTCAGTCTTTGTACGTTGCTAACATTAGAGCCACTTAAATACCACTGCTGTCTTTATTTCTGCCTTTTTTTCTCTTCTGTAACGTTCATTCTTAATTTTCCGCCGATACTGTTTGTTATTGCTCCATCCCCTCTGCTGCTCTAAATGTCAACGCGGGACCCATAAAAGGTTATCTTATCTTATCTTAGATAGATCCATGCTCATGTAGAGAACTGCATTCATAATTTGATGAGCGTGACAACGCTTTCGCATCATTACCAGGCGCAAAGCTGCAAGTGATATTGTGCATCGTCAGGCAGTCCATGCCAGTGTGACAGTGTTTCACAACATTTGTCTCAAAGCCGTCTGTGCTTTGACGCAGAACACTCCAGAAGTTATGACATACTTTTTCCATAAACCTGTTTCCATTAAACAGAACAGAACTACTGTAGAGTGCATGACTTAAACCATTTCAAAACGTTTTTTTTTCTACATATCCATGTATTTTCTCAATTTCTCCAATTCTCCTTTTGCATCTTTGCAACTTTTTTCTTCTTTTAATTTCTCTGAAATCTGAGACTACGTGAAGCTCGTTCGGGGAAAAACACTTTTCATTGCCCTGCATGTACTTTGACCTTCAGGATTATAACAAACTGTAATGTTTAAACCTTTACTGTGAAAATATGACTTCCTTATTACAAAAATTTAAATAAGTATATTGTAAATGTCCACAACAGGAAAAGGGTCAGCGGCGTGAAACAACCGCTTTTGGATGGTTTGTGCAAAGGGAAAACGACAAAGCGCACACCTGCTTTAATAAAGTAAAGTAATAATACAATAAAAGTTAGCCTGGCCAAGATGAACGGAGCAAGAAACAAGCAGGCTCGCAGAGGTGGGGTCTGGAGTAAGCGAGAGGAGGAAATCTGGAGGCCAGGAGCAAACGGGTTGGCCACCACTGCCAACCAACCAACTAAAAAACTTGTCCTCCTCACCTGATGAGGTTTGCACCTCGCCAACGGCTGCAATTAAAGTACCTGAGTATCACAAGCAGTTATGTCCTTCTACATGACCCGCAGACTGTGACCTTGCTCCTTATTTACTGATAAACACCGTCACTTAATAATGTGTGTTATCATGCATGGCATGTGGCTTTGCATGAATGGTATTATGAATGAAATCCTCGCACACGCCCCTCAACGCGTCTTATGACTGCAGCTCTGTCAACAGAGCCCTTATAAGGACTCTTAATGGTTTTATGAAGCTTATCAGTGCCAATTTAATCCCTTCAGCTGAGCTCGGGTAGTATCTGGGTATTGCACCATGGTGATGTTTTCCAGCACGCTAACACACTGTGTCTGATGCATAATTACACAACACGCTAAGAAGTATTTGGAAATAGAGCAGTGGCACTAAGCAGAGTATAAACCGCTGTCTGAGATACGCATTCGGCGACCTGATGCAAAGCTTTGAAATGTCAAATTATGATTCTTTCAGCGGTCCAGGAACTTTACTCGGTTATGAAATATTTTGATAATAAAGACTGCAGATAGCATATCCTCTGTCATCTATATCTTTAGCACTGATACCGCAGATAGCATGGCGCGATAACATGGGTAGTTGACCTATAAGAGGAAATAAACTGTTGTCTTGCTACCTGCACACAGCAAATAATCAGCCAAATGAGCAGAAGCCGGCATTCTCCAGCTCCAGTGCCGTGTGTAATTTTCATGTGGGAATTCGTTATTGCTCACGGGGGATTTTGTGCGTCATCACAGCAGATCCACTGTAGGTGAGAAATCCTATCGCAAAGTGTTTCCCCGTTTCTCTTGGAGGTCTCTGTGGTGATTCATTTTATATGTCTAAATTCTAAAAAAAAAAGAAGAAGAAATAAATAAATAAAGAAAAGAAAAAAATGGGGGGTTTTACAGATGCTCCACGCAGTAGCTGACAGATTACACCGACACACTCAATTGTGTTCGCCACATAAATCCAAGAAACTTGAGCCTAGCTAAATCAAATAAATCAAAATCGGTCATCCTCCTGCTGTTGGAGGAAAATCACAAGTCTGGTGCGAAATTAGTTCACGCCCCCCCGAGTGCGGGATGACTCATCTGTATGTTTGGGGTTTTCCAGGCAATGACAAACTCTAATATAAAAAAAAAACCTCAAACACAATAGTGTGAGACATAACATAGAAACACGCTGATACACTCACACTGTAAAATATCATGCAATGCAGATTGACGCTGGTTAAACAACAAAGGGAAAATACACATGCGGCGTTCCCAGAGGAGCTCCTCCGCAGATTCTAAGTCTATGGAGTTTTACCAGAGAGACAGTCACCGTTAAAAGATATTCCCTTGCTGAGTTAATCGTGGAGCCCGGGAGCAGCATCTCTCACATCAGTGTTAAGAGTGCAAGCAGTTTATAATTATAGCATATTATTCACATCATTTTCATACTAATCAGAGCCTCCAGCGACCCCCACGTGCACTGTATAGAAGCCCCCGTATTAGCTGCGTTTTCCGCCCCTTATTTATTCAGGTTTTGCCTTTGTCACCTGGTTTGCAACCTTGATTAATAATGTGTCCAGGCTCTCCACCTCTCAGCACTAAATTCAACAGAAAAATGTCTTTCCAGCCAGTGCAGTGCCCATTTACTTAGTGAAGGAGTCGTGAAATCAATCACAGCATTTTTGAATTTAGACTTAGATATTATTCAAGAACAGTTCTGCAAAATAAAGATGCCACTTTAGTTTTTAATCAGTCTGCAAATAAGATAATTCCAACTATTTTATGTATTCTGTGTTTAATCTGTAACTCAGATTTCATTCCTCAACTAAAGCTCATACTAGTAAAAAAAAAAAAAAAAAAAAGCCAGCCTGGCACTGCCTGGTAAGAGCCTCCTATTGGATAATTAGAGTATGGGCGATTGACTTTCAGCTGGCAATAAGTTATTTAACCTCATCTGATGCAATTCTTGAACAATCCTGTGGAAAGACACATCCTGTGGTCACGGAAAAGATGTTAGTCTGTTAGAGAAGGGTCAGATCATTGGCATGCATCAAGCAGAGAAAACATTGGATGGGGAACCAACGTCTACGAGAAAGAAATGTGGTTGGATAAAAATCCTGATTGATTGTGATTACATCCATTGCTTGGTGAAATCAAATCATATAAATACAACAGTATAACTATGTCTAGGTCTGTGTTTAATAGTACTGAACTGCTGTGTAGCCTTAAGAAAGCCACTAATCAGTGAGGCTAACTGAGAAAAAGGCTTCAATTTACTATGGAGCATGAAGATTGGACTCTGGAGCAATGGAAGAAGATCATGTGATCTGATGAGTCTAGATTTATCCTGTTCCAGAGTGATGGGGCATCAGGGTAAGACAAGAGGCAGATGAATTGATTCACCCATCATGCCTAGTGTCTATGGTCCAAGCTTGTGGGGGCAGTGTTATGATCTGGAGTTATTGCAGTTGTTCAGCTTTAGGTTCAGCAACATTATGCCCAAAGAATGAGGTCAGCTGACTACCTGAATATACTGAAGGACCAGGTTATTACATGAATGGATTTTTTTCCTCTCTGATGGCAAGGGGCATATTCCAAGATGACAATACCAGGACTCACCGGACTGAAAGAGTGCTTCAGGGAAGCATGAGACATCATTTTCACACATGGATTGGCCACCACAGAGTCCAGACCTTAACAACATTGAGGATCTTTGGGATGTGCCAGACTCTCCCATCATCAATACAAGACCTTGGTGAAAAATTAATGCAGCACTGGGTGGAAATAAATCTTGTGACATTGCATAAAATTATTGAAACAATGCCACAGCGAATGCTGCTGTAATCAAAGCTAAAGGTGCTCCAGCCAAATATTAGTGTGTGTGACTTTTTTTTTCTTTTTCTTTTTTTTTTTTTTTTTTGGGCCAGATAGTGTATTTCCCTCATTTAAGTGAACTAAAAGTGCATGGAGCAGAATCTAATTACATTTCACCACCACAGGAGACGTTGCGCACGTAAACAGCTAATAAATTCTGTGTGCAACCCACTGCACGTACAGCCAGGCCAAATCAAGCTCTCTCTTGCCTTCAAACACACACACACACACACACACACACACACACACACACACACACACTTCTTCCTCCTTTTAGATCTCATTAGTGAGTGATAATAATAGACAGAGTGAGACAGGGAGCCATTAGTTGTGAGGGAAGGAGTGAAGGGCCGGTTATTAATCAGACGGACTCTGACGAGGACCTGCCACCTCTTGTCATTAATCAGGGTCAGACTGCACATTCAGCAGTACACAGCATCACTTATTATACGGCCACTGACTCAATAGATATCAATAACTGGATTGTTTGGATGATTATGTTATGTCCACACGTGGGCAGTTTATGCATAAACACTGCGTGCTGGCAGTTTGTTGCAGTAGTAGTGCCATCGGTCGTCCACTGGGGGCAGTGTTGGATTGTTCTATTTGACCTGTACCATTGGTTTGTGAGTGAGAGCCCTGCAGCACTGCTTGGTAAGTGTGGGAAGATTTGAAATACATACCATAAACGCTTACTTTTTTACTCTTTTTTTTGGCTTGATGTGTTTATTAGATTTAGTCAAATTAAACCGGGTTCATTTGGCTGCATATGCAAGTTAAATACGGCCCCGTTTGAAGCACAAGCCCCAGCCTGGTTGCACTAACCACAGTGTGGTCGATCACAGCGACTGTGGCTTTCTCCCTGTTTTGTCACATATTACAAATGTTCTTAGCGCCGAGGTAACACGTCGTGCGGCCACTCGTGTAATCTCCAGCCATTGTGTCATTTTATCCGTCTGCAAGATGCTATTACAGATAACAGAGATTTGCGAGCCACCGTCAGTTGAGAATAAAAGATAATCTTTCGAAATGTGGCGTGACAGAAAAAAAAGAAGGCAGGAAGGCAAGGGAAAAGAGGGAGATGCGAGAATGAAAGGAAGGGTTGAAACTTTCCAAGTGGCTCTTTTGCCGCTCTTTCCATGTCACTCCTCTGCCGTTACATGTTCTCTTACCTGTAGTGTTCCACTGCTCTTTCCGGTAGTAGCTGCATAAACCCTCGTGGTTGTCTGGACTAGCCAAGGCAGGAGGGGATCAATAAGGAGATCGATAGGGTCCCTGGGAGTCCTAATAGCCCTGTTACTGCTCCCTGACTCCCTGCCCAACTGCCTGATATAGCAGCACACTTGGGGGGGAAGAAGTGTGTGCTCCTGTGCGTGTGTGTGTGTGTGTGTGTGTATGTGTGTGTGTGTGCCATCTGAAGCCTGTCTACGACCCCCCGCTGAGTCTGTACTTACATTCAGGTCATGATACAGCACAGCAAGTTCTGTAATTGTGCACACTGATGGAGCTGATGGCCTTGTATGTGCTACACCGCCTTCTGCTGTGTGGCTTTGCTTTGTGGAGTTTGGAAGCAAGTACTGCAACACGAAAAAAAAAAGAAAAAGAAAGAGAAGAGAAGCAAATTTGTTCTTCTGCTCCAGCTCCAGCCAGAGAAATCAAGCTCACATCTATGAAAATATTTATGTACGCTATTCAAATGCTGTGCGTCCTGTATGTAACAGGGTGGGGATGTTATATATATGATGTCTAATTTTTTATGCAGGGGACTGAGGTTTACGTCCCTTCACAGGCCTGCAATGATCAGTTTAACTGCCCTTTTATTAACTGAAACCACCAACTTCCCCCCAATGCTTTAGTTTCCCTAACTACAACCTTTTACCTTAACAGTCCATTAGCAATAAGCCCTGTGATTCTATAACCACACTGTAGCTGCCATACGCTCATATGGGTTAAAAAAAAAAGTTGCCATTCTAAAGAGTGCCGGTGAAAATGAATCTTGTCTGGGAGTAGGACTGGAGTTCGGGCATGTTCTACAATTTACTTGATTTAATTTTGATGTTATGTTAAATGGTGAGGAGGGACACACACGCAGGACACAATGGGAGACTGGAGCAGGAAACAAAAGAACTTTAATAAAAAAAAACTGGAACAAAAAGCGCTGCAGGGTAGGCAGGGTATCCAAAAACAGCAATGAAAAAAATAAAAATAAGCCATTACAAAATAAAGCATGAACCCGAACTGGATAACGAAGGTAGACGGTAGAAGTGATCAGCTTGAGAAAGTGCTCAGTAGAGAGCTTAGCCTCTGAGATAATGATGTATGGATGCACTTTACTGACTTCAGGCATCAAGTCTCAAACACATACAGTGTACACAGGACAGCACATACGGTGTTTATTAACTGGGAAGGCTCTAATGAATTATGGTAATGAGATGCATTGTGGGAATCGCTGGTCCTGCTGTTTTTTGCTGACTAATAGATTAAATATCTTGGTCTTTGCTGTGTATGTTTTTTTTGTTTTTGTTTTTGATTAGTCTATCTTTCAATGTTTTAAGGAGCAACACACGCTGGGCGACTGCTTCAAAGGACTAGCCTGGTGTTACTGTTTCCCCTTGTCCACAAGTCTCATGAAAAGACATCAAACCAAAAAATGCATTAGTGCATCTCTCGTTACTGTCTGACTCACTAACCTGTCTGGAGCCCCCCGCGGTTCCCGTTGAAGTCGTAAATCTTTACAACCGACTCCAACGCAAGGAAACCGTTCATTTGTCAGGGGCTATTTTCACATATATTTAGGGTTGGTTTGCTAGTGAGTACAACATGTAAACAGAACCCTCATCAAGACATTTATTGGCTGCTGTGTTTATAGACTTTATTGATCTATAAGGGAAATTGCTTGGTCACAGTAGCTCAGTTGTGCACAAGAAAACACTTGTAAAAGGTGGTGTAATATAGCTAAATAAAATAAATAATAGGGAAATAAATAAAATGCAATGCAAAAAAAATTCTGGTCGAATAAGGCAGAGAATACATTGTTATTTATTTGCTCCTCATTTGCCAACAGGTAAATC
Organism: Mugil cephalus; assembly: GCF_022458985.1. Taxonomy (NCBI): domain Eukaryota; kingdom Metazoa; phylum Chordata; class Actinopteri; order Mugiliformes; family Mugilidae; genus Mugil; species Mugil cephalus. The sequence continues at coordinate 10,396,186 of NC_061777.1, forward strand.
TTAGTAGAAGTTCTTTTTTTAGTGTTTTCTAGGTAATGTGAGATAGACAGGAGCTCTGCAGACAGGCTTTAAGTATCCTCCTCATCCCCTTTAGGATGTTGAGGCCCAGGCGTGCTGATTCTTCCTCAGCCATCCTGCTCTTCTCCTGCATCTGCTGCCGAGTGTGGGAGAGAAGAGCCAGATTGTCTTGCTGGATCCCATTCAGCTCAGGAGCAGGGGGGACCCGTGGATGTCTTCACGGCCCAGTCGATAGCCACAACAAACCATTATTGTCACGCTTTCCTATGGAGGATTCCAAATGAAGTCCCTTTGTAGCAGTTCCTCATGATGTTGGCGTTCGTCTCTGACGGCCTGCGACACAGGTTGTTTTAGAGGAGATGGTTCAGCTTTGATGATGTTTGGAGTCTTTAGCTCATGGGGAAGTTAAACTGTGCTGCACTGTGCTGAGAAGTGTTGAATTGTTATAAGTGGGACGAACAAAATATTGGAAACGCAGGATTTTTTACATTTAATGGAATACATTTCCAGCACTTATATATATGTCTTGAGCTGCTAGACACATTTCCAGGTGGAAAAAAAGCACCACAACCGTCCTCACGTCTCCACCTGGTGTGTATTTAAAACTCAAAGAGCCAAAGAATGTGTTTCTGCGTGTCTGATATTACGGGAAGGTATCCGTATGGCAAAACTTTCCTCAAACTCCCCAAGATACATTTCTGATTTGTAACCTAGACAATGAAGCATGCTGCGGTGTATGTGTCATCCAGTCCTCGTCTGGCTACCCCCCCCTCTGTGTCGGCATTGATATTTACTCCGCGATACGGCGCGGGCTCTCTCAGTGTGCCCACTCAAAGACGAGTTGTGAAAAAGTACAATGTACCAGGACTGCCAAAGCTCACTTGTATCTGAACACCCCGCTGATTTCTCAGATTATCAGGCTTCGCACTGGCACCTAAGTTCCTCGGCGGGAACAAACATGTGTAACGGCGGAGAGGTGGTGAGGGAGGGAGCAACAACAACATGAGACCAGAGCGAGTGGGTTCGTACAGTTTGAATTTTTGAGGATATAATTTGGAAACAATCTGGATGAGTCTTTAGTTTTGTAACCAGATTTCTTTGCAGTTGGGTCATTGCAGCATTTTCCCCCAAACATCAAAACCAGATGGAGGTGTGGGAGCAGGGGGGAAGGGGGGGGGATGCTACAAATAAGCATGTGGAAGCCGCTTCATCTGAGGGGCCAAGAGGAGAACGGTTAACAAAACGCAAGCTGTACGCTCAGATGCTTCGGCGTACATTCGAGACGGTGGCAGCGGAGGTGTGGTGGAGCTTCTGGAGAGCAGACAGTCTACAGTTACAGGAGTTCTGGTGGGTTTCCACTTTAGAACAAGGAAGAAATATTTATTTTCAGCCATGTGGGGATCAGTATGTGTAATTAAACCTACAGAATATATGCGGCCCGGAATCCCATACCCGCATCAGACAATATGCCTCTGCAGCCCATTATAGCTCTCCCCAAATAAACCTGTGATCTGAGTCTTACACCACATAGATCACATAGTGTGGATGTATAGATGTGAAGTTCAAAGATCCGCAGTGGAGTCATGTTGGAGACAGATGTTGGGCCATATATCCAGAGTTCCCTGCGTTACGTTCCTCCTGGGTAAGATGATAAGATGATAAGGCCAGGGCCGTTCTGCATAGGCCGGGGGGAGAGGTAATAATCGCAGCGTATAATTCAGGGTAATGAAGGCTCCGCCACTAGATCAGCCATAAAGAATGATAGGGGAGGCAGACGGGAAGCGGCTCACGCGTTTGACCTCCACTGGCATCCCCCCCACCTCCTATAAATTTGTGCTGCGGTCTGACTCCAGGCGGGGGAAAAAAAAAAAAGAAAAGAAAAGAAAAAAAAAAGGAGGAAAGGAAAGGTGGGAGACGAAAGGAAGGAGACGGACAGATGTGGAGAAAATGGTGGAGGGGGAGAAAAGAGATGAGTGACAGAGTAAAAGAGAGGGAAGGAGCGCATGATTTAAACTCAGTCAAGACACAGAGGTCAAATCTTATTCTCTGATCTTTGCAGAAATATAATGTACTTCATGCGTCCTTTGAGACGACTGGAGCCGGGAACAGTGCTAAATAATGTATGGAGCCTTGTCGGAAAAATCCTGCGAGAGAAGGAACACACGAAAATTGTTCTCATTGTTTAATTTCTTGTGATTGCAACAGTGTGTAAGGATTCGGTTGCCCGTGATTGACACATGAAAACATCCCCAAAAATAAACTACCGCGTGCATGTGTAACCATCAAACAAGGAAAAATTCTGCTGCCTCTCACACAACTCTCTCCCACTCAGCGCGTCCCCACCTCTCTGTTTTTTCCTCCAGTTCATCGGTATGCAGGCGGTGTGGCGGTATACTGTGGGCAGACTGGGCCACGCTGCTCTCCTCTACATGTCTGCTAAATGACAGTAATTATTTTCCTGGGCTGCAGGCGACTCATGCATGTTTTATTTCCACCTCCACCTCCCCCATCTGCCTACATGGCGATGCATGGCGCACATCGTGGTGGAATGAAAGTAAGAAAAAAAAGCAAAAAAAAACAACAACAGCAGATCATTTAATTTCTCTCCATACCTTCCTATGGGTCCCCACTGGGTTCTCTTGCCTCGGTTCCTTTACTAAAGGGCCCCGGTCTTTTATGGTGCCAGGGGAGTTTTTGCAGGGACTGACAGATGCTGTTAGGCTGCTCACATGATGGTCTAGACACAGATAAAGACTCCTAATGGTGGTTTGCGTACACTGGCTGCTGTTGTAAGCATTTTACCTCAAAATGGACACCATGTTTAGAGTGGAGACTGTTCTTCCATAAGATAAATAAATAAACCCTATGGGTTATTTACATTTTGTCACAAGCCACATGTTTTTCTAGTAGCTACCTTAGTAATTGTCAACATATTGATAAAACGCTACAGTTGGGGAGTTGGAACGTGACTGTTTCCCAATAGACTGCCATCACTGAAACATCACAATGTTATCTGGAGAGGGAAGCTTGAGACTTCACTGTCACTTTCAACCGCGAAAATGACGTCTTACTGTATTTTTTTTTTTTTTGGTGCTAAAACTGAAAAATCAAGAAAGCGTGAATCCCATACCAGCCTCTGCCGGTTGTAGACAACTTTGGTTTGGCTTTGGTGATTACAAGACAGGACTGGAGTGAGACAATCAACAACGCACACAGTTCATGTCAGGTCAGATTAATATGTAATGCATCATCAGTTTCAGCCCGGATTACATCATGGGTCAGAATAAATCGCGACTGAAATTATGTTAAATTAATCCTTATTTTGCAGATTCCCGTTACATGTTAATGCTAATGCTAACAGCTAGATAACGCAATGTTAGTTGCCTGTTTCAGGGGTGTTCAAGCACATGTTGCATTTACTACTTCACCCTCCACAGTGGTTCCGCTTACTTCTGTAATATTGTCATTAAAGAGGCCTTTACTTGATTAAGTGAAGTCTGTGTTTGTATGGACAAAAGTCACCGGGACAAATTCTTCTATTGCAAATCTTGCACATGCCCATTCAAGACACTGTTATAGGCATCTAACAATTTGTATGCCTTCAGTTTTTCTTTCGTGTAGATGCTGGGTTTCTCACTTAGGTATGTGTAAATGTCTTCCCATTGCACGTTTGGCAGCCCTGTCAAATCGCCCATAACTCACTGGATGGACACAAATTACGTTAAGTTAATCATTATTTGGGGGATCCTTGTTACATGTCAATGCTAACGGTGAGCTAATGCAACGTTGCAATGCGTGTTTCAGGGGTGTCAAAGCAGCAGCTGCATTTGCTACGTTACCCTTGACAGTGGTTCCACTTACTTCTTGTGATATCTTTGCAGGGGAGGCTTCACTCGATGAAGACAGCCCCCTCTGTGTCCTCCTTTGGTCAAATCGTCCATCCAGTAAGTGAAAGTGTAGGGGTCGGTGAATGTAGTCACATTTTTAAAAATGAACTCTCACAGTCTCGGGGAGTGAGTGCATTAGTATATTCTCTAAAATATGCGTTTTCCTCGTCCATTCTTGCCAAAACAGTCCATTGAAATATGCTAACCGCCATTTACAGGTGTAGTGTTGGAGATGTGTTGCCTCCAGTTAAGCCCCTCAAAAAACTGTGAAGTGGTCTATATATCAAAACAATTACAATCAGGATCCTGAGAGCCTGCATCTTTGCCACAAAAGTGTTTGTTGTGTATAAATACAACCAAAATATTTGCACTAGTGATGCTAATTAAGGAATCGACTGCTCTTTGTGGCATTTAATTGATTGGGACAAACAACGTACACGGCATGGTCATTCAGACTGGAGGCCATCAGTTCAAGTGTTTCTCGGTGCTGGTGGTGATTTCACACAACCTACGGTGGCTCCTAGGGGCAGTGAAGCAGCCTAACCACACTGTATATATTCAGCTCTGAGAGAAAAGTTGATCATCGCTAAAACAACAGAAAACCATTCCCGTCAGGGCTCAGTCAAGGTTGCCTGATGAATGCATCCTATTAAATCTGGAGATGGTTGTATCTTTTTTTTTCACCCCCCTTCACGGCACCGTGTCGTGTGTCACGCCGTCCTGTGACATGCGGCTCGTTTGGCGCGACTCTAGGGATCTCTAATACCCCTGCAGCTTTCATAATGAACATGTGGCTCCTCTCTCCTGGGCACAATTTAGCGTAATTCATAAGCAGAGGACGGGGCATTAGCCAGATGGTGCTGTGGGTGGCATCCTTTTCTCTGGCCGTCCATTAGAACTGCGTTGGTGACAAAATTCCAGTGTGGGGAGACAGACAAAGTATCCTCTTTCAGCACCCGTCAAACTGTTTGTTTTTGTGTGTGTGCAGTGAGGATGTGAGAAGTGGATAACTGGGATCTCAGGGGACATGAGTTAAGTTGGAGGGATAAATAAATGTACGTGTAGTGTCCAGAAATTTGTCTAAAACTACAGCTTGCATCTGCATGCCGTGGGGACTTGGAAGAGGTTAGAAATACCAATTTGTACCTGATTCATTTAAGGAGCAAAATTACTCTTATTCCTCGCTCCGCTTTGCATGTGGACTTTTACTACAGCAACTGAATAAAATTAATTAAGCTTATTTTCAGCTTTCACTCTGTTGCATTAATTTCGGTCACAGAAAAAGCTGCATCTTCGCTTGTCTTGTTTATCCTTTAAATGTTTGGAGGACACTTTATCTCTAAATGGCTTCAGTGAAAAATTTGACTTTGAATTTTTCATATTATCAATGATTCAAAAAAGACAAGGGGAACATAAATGAGCGTAGTGATAAAGAGTGGCAATTTTAAATTAAATCTCCTTTTCCCCTCATCTCTGGAAATGTGTTCTTTCACGACACTGCTTTGGTTTTATGGGATGTGAATTTACCATTTTGACTGACTGTCGCCATTTCTACTGTGAAAGCACTGATAAACACTACTAAACATTGCATTTGTATATTACAAAATAATACTGAAGTGGCAGACGTAATAGCTAGTCAGGTTGCAGAAACAAAGGAAAAGAAACGGGTGTTCAGACTGTTGAAAGTTAGGAAAATATTGCAGATTTGTGATTATTCCAAGTCACTGCAAAGATTTTCCGTAACCATACTCCAGTCTGCCTTTACCCATCATCTTTACCCAGATATTTTAAAATTAAATAGTATTTCAACATCAAATTTTAGTATCACTTTATTTCCAACTTGTACTTTCTTTAAAACATAATTTTTCCCACCCACTGTCCAGACCTCCCAAAGATAAAAGGATCATAGCCATTAAAATGAGATGCAATTAATATCAGGGTTTTGACAAGTTAAGCTATGACAAAATGAGAGATACCAATGAGAGATGTCTCTTATATTTAATATTTGTTAAGCAGTTGTCATTAGATGCCAAACCTGCCCGACACCACAGATATTAGTAAAGTCAGTTGTTTGATGATGCACTGTCGCCTCACAGCAAGAAGGTTTAAGTTCCCAGTTTGCAGGCTGGACCTTTTTGAGCTGCAGGCTAGCTTAATTTCTTCTAAAATTAAGAGAGAGTGAATAATTGAGTACCAAATTTATTAGTCCCAAGCACGCGAAATCCAGAGTTGCATATTTGGCGGTTTGGACTTTGTAAGTTTGACTCTAATGTGTCGACTCTAGAGAAGGTACAGTCATTCTTGAACTGGAGCAGCAGTGCATTTGATGAAGCCCGCATTTGGGGATGCCTGGCTGTGTCAGGTACCACGTTATCACCAAGAACTCAAGTACAGACAAGTATTCACTGGTGTCTTTTCTTTGATGGGTAAGTTGCACACCACCTCTCACCCAACGCCAGCTGGGATAGGCTCCAGCTTGTGACCCTTCCAAAGATGAGCAGTTATTGATAATGGATTTATACAACTGCTTCGTGATTGGAGGAGGCCAAAACAGAGCTAAAAAATTTGCTTTTTGCTATCCTCCAGGTGGCCAGAACATGACTTATGTCTTTCTTTAAAGGCCATGATGTCAACCCTGTGACATTCCTTGTTGTACTGTGGCCCCCAAGTGACAAAAAAAAAAAAAAAAGTCGACCAGAAAGCATGAACTCCACCATGTTTCCAAAATGTGATTTGGTTTTAACATCTTGAGGCAAAAATGTGGAGAAACATTTGTTGCAGCTTGATAAATCTGAACTGAGGGAGCCACTTTAATTATTTTTAACATTGTAAATTAGCTTATTTTTTTTTTTTTTTTTTTTTCATTTTTTAATTACTTGATTGCGGGGTTTATTTGCTGTCCTGTAAAAGCATGTATCCCCAAATTAGGTAATGAGATATCCCTTTACTGTTTTTCTTAGTTTAGAGATAGGTTGTTGTCATAGGACAGCATCTAAATATTTATGTGTTTGTTCAGACACAAAGCGTAAAAATGAAATGCGTATGTTGACATATGTAAAAGGCCCCGGTTATTTGAACCTGTTCATAAAATGCAGGTGATACCCACAGACGTATCTGAGTGAACAACGCCGTACCAGCAACACACACACACACACACACACACACACACACACACACACACACACACACACACACACACACACATTCTGATCAGCAACTCAGCCTTGCGTGGCTCTCACTTCGTCAGTGGAGGTGTCAGGGTCCCCATGGCAACTGTATAATGGGGCAGGCCTAATTCAATCCCAGGGGCGAATGGTGGGTCTGGCAGAGACGCAGAGGGAGAATTGGTCTGGGTCTGAAACCCATTCAAGTCAGGGCTGATGTGTTTTAGCTGCTGCATGCTCAGTCACCGAAGAAAAAACATTCCATCTGCACCCAAACCCAACTTCTGCATCCACGCCGAATCTCCCCTTTCCTTCGCCGCTCCTCTTCTGTTCACTTGCCGCTGCCTAATTTATTTCCTCTGTGTGCCCCCCCCCATCCCAACACACACACACACACCTCCCTCTATTTATTCACTTGCTTTTCAGTAACTCTCTTCATGACTACTCTTCTTTGCCTTTCTCTTCCTCCTCACTTCCCCCCTCCTCTATCTTCCCCTCTCTTTGGTCTCTATTCAATCAATACCTCATACACTCAGTCTCCTCACTTCTCTCTCCCCCCCACCACCACCCCCCTTTCTCTCTGACATTCAGGAACCTGATAGGATTTCATTAGTACCTCTGGATCTTGTTGTATTATTGTTATCCCTCCCTGAAGAAGACAGGGATTAGCGCCGGGGCTGGAGACAACTTAAAGTAATAAGCCTGGATCCAGCAGTCCACAATCACACATGCACACGCACACACTCGTACACCCACAAAGGTGAGCAGGAAAGGGAAGGAGAGAGGAGGCGGGTAACAAAAAAAGGAGAAAAAAAAAGAAAAAAGAAATCCACATGCAAAAGAGAGGAGGAGGCAGCCATCACACATCACATCCCGTATTATTATTACCATACCAAACCAATCACACAGCTTCATACATGCAGCCCGGAGAGAGCGGGGCTTGGAGCTTGTTATGGAGGGAACAGTTTGTTACAGTGGGAGAATATGGTGCGTAACTCCTGTCACTGGGTCTGCATATAGAAAGGCCTGGGACTGGCCTGGGGCTATCTGTGTTTGCAGATGGGGGGAGGGGAGGAAGGAAGTGGGTAGATTTGCATCCCTTTGACTCTACAGTATATCTCCAAGCAGCAGAGGAAGGAGGAGAGGAGAGGAGAGGAGAGGAGAGGAGAAGAGAGGAGAGGAGAGGAGAGGAGAGGAGAGGAGAGGAGAGGAGAGTCTCCAAACAAAAATTAAAAATCACACCGAAAACACAGTCGGTCGGTGGCTGTTGTTGATTGGTGCCGTCGAGCTCAACTCATGCGCGCATTTCATCCAAACTGATTTACATACTGTAGTGTTCGCCACAGTTGCACTTGACATAAAGTGTTTTTCACTTACACAAGCCCAGCCACACTGCCGCTGAGAGCGAGAGAAAATGTGGAGCCAAGGCAGCGCTGTTCACACAACTGTGCACAGGCTCAGAGACCGGCCATTACATTTACTTGAATAGATTTCTTGTGTGCATGAATAGCTCAGTGTGAAGAAAAAAAAAAAAAGAGAGAGAGAGAGAGACTATGTTTCCTCTCCATGGGTTCATATTGATATTCATAGTGGCTCTCCACACCGAGAGCACAAATGTCAGTGAAACCGGCCTTGATATATGCTCTCATTCTCTCCTCTTCCTGTCGCTCCATCCTTCTTTTTCTCTGTCTCTCTTCCCCTTTCTTTGTTCCTGATCGCCGGACGCATGCTGCCTGCTGCTGCCGGATAGAAAAGAAAAAAAAAGGAAAAAAGAAAGAGGCAGCGGACAGATGATGGAGCGAGTGGCGGAGATTACGCTGTTACTCATTTAGGCTTTTAATCAAGCAGCTCTGGAATGTTAAAGCCGTCTCTTGCTAGAGAGAAGCCTGCGCCACCTTCGCCGCCGCGGCGTTGCGTATTCTCGCGGCGTGCAGCCCCAGACCCTCCAGAGCATGTTGCACACACTATTAAATGTCACACTACCTGGAATCCGAAACTCTGATTGGCCCTGAGGGCTGCTCTGCAAACCTAAGCGAACGTGTGAAATTATTATCAACTCAAATCCTATCTCTGTTGCACCTTTATTAAAGTTTGTGACATTTCTGCCACCGAGTCCTCGATTTCAAAAGCTGTGCAGGTTCGACGCCCCGCTACATGTGTGTTTTATGTCAGCGAAACATGTTAGAAGAATGAAAAAAGGAGGTAAGTGGGGTTTTCCTCCATTTCCCAGCAATCACTGTGCAAATATAAACACTGGCAGACAGATTTAGAGGCTTTGGACATGTATCCGGCAGAGTTTTGGCAAGAACGGTGAGAGATGAAGTGAAAGAATCTCTCTATTTATTTTTCTTTTTGGGTGTGAACAGTCCAGGTCGCAGGTGCATGAATCTCTGTGTATTAGTTAGTTGTGTTTGGAAACCATTGGATGACGGCACTGTTGGCTGGGTTTCACTGATCAGAGAGGGAGGCAGGTAGAGTAGGTGTGGGCTGAAGTCAAACAAAATAGTTTGTTTTTTTTAGCTTTTGTGTTTATAACAAAAATATTAGCACATTGTATTATCTATCAACACTCTGGTGTTCTCACAATTTATTTCCGTCTTGTGGCTTTGTGCATCTGCCAGCGAGTCAATCTGCAAGTGCTGTTTCGAATAAAAGACGAAGTTGTGTACGCGGCAGGAGGCACCTCTTCAAATACACAGTCCATGTCGCAGGAAATGGTAATGGTTAGAGAAGCAGCTCTGGGACCGCGAGGTCACTGGTTTCAATTCCCACACGCCCATGGCACCTAAACCTCCCAAATGGCTCCCCGGGGCCTCGCATGGCTGCCCACTGCTCTACGTGTGAAGGCGGGTGAGTTAAAACAGGGAACAAATTCGGTGTGCATTTAGACGTGGCTAACAAAGCTGATTTTGAAGTAAAGGAGCTTCAAGTTTTAAATTGTAGAAGCTTTTTTTATATAAATCTTCAACCTGGCAGCACAAAAGATATATACAATAGCCCCATTCAGCGCCCAGCCGGCTGTGAAATACGGCCACGAACTCCACCTCTGTTTTTGCACAATATTATGAAGTCACAATGACATTGACCTTTGACCCCTTGGATGTAATAATGTCACCACCTCATCATTAGATCCTGCTAGACACTTGTGTAAAATTTTCTCCTGTTTAGCTCACATATTTACAGCCAAACGCATGTTTTGTGAGGTAACAGTGACCTTTGACTGTCAAAATCTCATCCCCCTCCTGCTTCTGGTTAAAAAGAAAACAACAACAACAACAAATCCCTTAAGATGATCCTGAAACGTTAGGTTCACAAACGTAGGACACATGTACGTGCAACCCGAAAACATATTGCCTGCAGCCACGGCTGTCGCCAGCGCGGAGGCATGAAAGAAATTACCGCGAGCAACTGGTGGCGCTCAGGCACCGACGGCAACCTCTTTGCTCCGAGGTGTGTTCGAGTAAGAGGGAAAGCTTGCATCATTATCATTCAAGATTTGTGTATGCAGTCCAGTAAAAATCACACACATAAAACAAACACCAGATGAGGCCCCGCAGAGTAGCTGCATATTCCAGGGCACATCCCCCTCAACCCCCCACCCCAATCTGGTGGTAGTTCAAGTGACATTTGGCTGACTTGTTATACATAGCTCAATATATTCCAATAGCTTATAATGATTACCGATATTGGAACCAATAAAACATTTGTGAGCCAGAAATTGTGAAAGAATAAAATTAAATGATGTGTGTAACTTTGTTCTAACATTTTATGTCCCTCCGAGGCTCGTTCCGCGCCGCCTGAAAACGGCGAGAATGTCAAAAGAGGTAAAAAAGATGGCACCGCAGTGTGTGCTCAGGGTGTAAGTTATGGCCGTAACTTTCTCACTCTGTCAGGCGCTTTAACCGTCTGTCCTGGAGGACACATTAACTTGGTATCCTTAAATAAAGTCCTTTAAATAAAGCTGGGGGAGTTAAATAATGAGAGAGCTGCTCCCACTGTCCTTTCTGCTTTTAAATGAACCTCTGCCTTTCTTATTAATGTCCCCTTATCGCTCATCACGGCCACTGACCCGCCGCCGTAACCCCTTCCCACTCAGCCGCACGAGAAGCTCCGGCAAGTGGTCGGCACAGACGTAATTGAGGGCAATTTTCAAATTAAAATTTAAACCCCTCGTCCATCTTGGTGCGATGGGAGGCGGTGGCGGAGAGGGGCTTCGGGGGCTGATGACTTGATCAGCTTTTGCGAGCCGGGCAGGTAGTCGGGCTGGGAGAGGTGGGATGATGAACGAGGGGCATTAATCTCTGTGACAGAGAGAGAGGAGTTAGCAGCGGTGATAGCAGCGCTAACGGCTTTAATTAGCATTTAATCAGACGCCTCGGGGCCGATGGAGGGGGAGAGAGGAGATCAAACTCCGACGGCCTTCTGAAAAGAGGAGCAGGAAAGGAAGAGAGTCCCCGTGGAAGCCGGGCTGATGCTGCAGGCAGTGCTGAAGAACACATGTCTATGATCCTCTTTTTGTACTCCTGTAATGATAGAAAACTTGATGCACCACAAAGGCCTTGGACCTCTTGCAAAAAAGAGATAGTACTTTCAGATACTGTAAATGTGCAGAATGTGAGCTTTTCCTAGACGGGCTCTGTTAGTACAGAAAACCTCATCGAAAGGCTTATTATTATATTACAGGACACCAGGGCTTAGGGAATAAGAATAAAAGCACATCCATAAAACCCCAGCCACAAATATAGTTCGGATCTCAGATACAACACCTAATACAGATTTGCGGAGTGAGATGAGTTATTTTGAGGATACGTGATCCCGGGAGCAGCCACGTTCTGCTCAGGCATTGCCAGGTGATTTGCAGTGGGTGGGCTTTGTATTGGTGTGAAGCTCTCCCAGGTACAGCAGCAGGACGAAAAGTTGGAACATAAGAAAAATATTCCTTAAAAAAAAGAAAAAAAAAAGCCGCAGGGAAAGTGTTCTAGCACGCAGACAGCATTTCTATTAGAAGCATCTAATCACTCCTGTTGCACGCGATGAGTCACTAATAGAAATCAGAAACGAAAGGTTTGTAGACACAGAACACTTCGCGGTTCAAATCAGGTCATTTCAGATTCTGTGTTACGTTCTGCAGCCGTTAGTCAGAATCACTACCTGATCCAGCAGCACAGGCTCGTGGGTGTGCCAGTAAACCGACGTAATACGCAGTGTTTCTGAGATCCACAGATGTCTTCTGCGTCCCCTCTAAGATAACATGTTTGCATGGGGCACTTTTAAATCTTTATAAAAGCTCTTTCCGGCCTAAAAAGAAGAGAACAGCCCATGTGGGAATTCCAGGTAATAGGTTGAAGGCGTAGCCAGACTCGGCGTTAACGCGCCGTTCCAGTAAAAGGTTTCAGCCGACCGGCCTGGCAGATCTTTGCCAGAGCGTAATCAGTTCCCAACAGAATAGTTCCAGACTTTCCACCACAAACAACTTGTGGGGCAGAAGTTTGTCTCACAGGTCACACACAGGTCTTGGTAAATCCAAAAAATAAAGCTAGTTAGGTTCCATACATAGCTCGCTGAATAAGAGGTAAAAAAAAACACCCCCAAAAACTGAGCATGTCCGTCGAGGTTATCAAGGCAAAACATCGTGGTGCGGTGGGGTCTCATTAGTTCTAGACACGGTGCTGTTAAAGCACAGAGGCAGACTCCCGCGTCCTACATCGATTTAAACGAAAACCTTGAAATTTGGATTTTACGTCACACTGTGAAACAAATGCGCGATGCAACTCTATAGATGTTCTCCGAGGGTTCGTGTTCCTGTTATCAGTGCTGCTCTGGCGGGGAGGTGTACAACAGCACCCTTGTGTGCAGATCATGACCTTAAAATAACAGTAAAAGACAGTTTTTTTTCTCTCTCTCTCTCTCCCGGCAGCCCACAACTTGAATCTGTCTTACGCAGCACATACGACTTCAAAAATATGCTTTCTATAGGCGGAAACATGAAACATAATAGAGCCTCGGATGTACGGGGAAATGTCAAGGCCTTGATGCGTTGTGAAGTCGTGACTTGGGGTGTATACGTGTGTGTGTGTGTGTGTGCGCGCGCTTGAAGAGACGGTGAACGCTCTAGATAGGAGTTTTGATGGCGGCGGTGAGGAAGAGGGCTTTTGGCATGAAAGGGGGCCAGCGTGTGATCATGATGTCATTAGAAGTATACAGTGAGACAGACTGGAGGAGGCTGCTGCACCGAGCTGCACCCGAGGGACGTCATTACCAACTGGAACTGAGCAGGGACCCGAGCACAGGTCAGACACGCCGGAGAAGTGGTCTCTCCCGCACGCACGCACACACACACAACGCAAGGAGAGCGCACGCTTACATGCATGGACACACACATGCGCCCGGTGCGTTTCATTCGTCACAGGCAGGCATCCGTCTCATAAGAAATGGACAGTCCTGTCTGGCCTCTGACAGCAGACTGGCGCTTTTGTTGCTAAACCTGACAAATACCTCGATATCTAAGTGGACACCTCTATGGACAAATGTACCTCATTAATGAGCGCACACAGATGGACGGCATACACACACACACACACACACACAGGGATGAGGACTGAGAGCTCGTGCTGTGCTAAGTTGCAGTGTGTATACCCGTGTATCCGTCTGCGCTTCATTACTGTTCACACACAGACAGTTGCAGTGTTTTTGTGTCAATGTTTAATGAGGGGCTGGGAGTCTGGGGACCTTACTGCTGTCAGGAGCTCCTGTAGTCTGGAGCTACCACCTGTTCCCATTCACTCCCTAAAGGCCTCAATCGCACACACACACACACACACACACATTAAAACACGGAGGAATGCAAACAAGAGGAGGTGGTGGTGGTGGCGGTGGTGGTGGGGGCAGCGCACACAAAAACATGTCTACACAAACACACACACACACACTCGACAAACTACATACACTGATTTAGTCATCCTGTGGCACCACTGTCAGTGTCGGATACATGTAAACAGGTTATTGTGGTTGGCTGAGCCTGGCTGCCTGACAGAAGCTACAAAGACCATGGGAATATCAATTGATACATTTCATATTCCCCGTCAGCTCGGCTGAGATGACAGCGTGAAAGCTGCTGCCAGCGAGAGTGATCCCCCCTCTGCCTCTTTCTGACACCACTCGTCGATGCAGATCTGAACCGGCCCGACTGATCGGGGGGGGGGGACCGCGTCCCGTAATGACGCACGGCAGACTTTTTCTGAGGCAGAAGCGCAGCTGTGAGGAGAAAAAAAAAAAAAAAAGATTCCTGATTTTTGTTTTTTTTCGTCTTTTGGACAGATTAACAAAACCTTTGAGAGGAACTAAATGTACATTTCAAAAACTAACTTTTATTAAAACAAAAAAACAAAAAAAAAATAAAACAAAAAAAAAATCAATTATTGACTCATTAACAAGATTATAAAACAGTGATTTAGTTACATAAATAAATTGATATCGGTGTATCAAATCTTAATTTCATAAGCATGTATACATGGGTCATTGTAATAAATAAAATGGGAGAGCAGAAGATTCCTACACAGACAAACAAAAAAAAAATAATTAAAAATAAAATAAGAACAGCTAGAAAGACTCAGAGGAAATCGTTTCTGAAGAGAACAAGAGACACTGGACAACGTATTTTTTTTTCTTTTTTTTTTCCCACCAAACACACGTGAGGAATTGCTTTGTTAAAGCATGAATTACACAGCCATTCACTTACTAATTAAGGACACTAAAGCTGGGACCAAGGTCGGTTGTCTCTCACCTCTTAGAACGCGTTTGGTTGTTAGATAGATCTTCTGTTTGGTTACTTTAAAGCGTTAAGACAAGGCAAGAGAAAAAGGCTGCTTTTATCTTTAGTCGACACGAGATAGAAAAAGATGCACAGAAAATGAGAAATGAAACAAACGGAAATGAACGAGAAGGTCGAGGAAACGGGTAATGGTAGGACAGCTGAACATTGCAGAGGAGACACTGGAAATTCTGCAACGGAAAACCGAGGAGACTTTTTTTGTTTTTTTTTTTCCTTTCTTTTTAGCCGTGTTAAACCCGCGACTATTGTCATTCTTGCAGTGGTTATATTTCTGCAAGATGAGGCAGCCTAAGCCTAGAAATGTCCTTAAATGCGTGTAAGGCTGGACACCGAATAC
This sequence comes from Mugil cephalus, assembly GCF_022458985.1. Classification (NCBI taxonomy): domain Eukaryota; kingdom Metazoa; phylum Chordata; class Actinopteri; order Mugiliformes; family Mugilidae; genus Mugil; species Mugil cephalus. The sequence goes on from NC_061777.1 coordinate 10,411,423, forward strand.
TTCTTCTTTTGTTTCGTTTTTTTTACTAGATTAATTTCCAATTAGCTCCTGTATAAAGCACATTTTTTTCCAATAGGATCCCATGGAAAACTAGGCTAGTACAACAGCGTACATGCATAAGTAAGTACTTTAAGAGATCCTGTATTGTGTGTGTGTGTTTTTTTGTTTTGTTTTTTTAAAAAACATTTATTAGTCTACCTCCCTCCCTTTCCTTTGCTTGTAGTCAGCCGGAATGATCATCAATGCTTTTTTTTCTTTTATTCTTTCTGCGCCACCAAAATCTGGACTGAGTTTCTGACGGGATCCAGCGCCTCAAGTATGAGCACATGTAAGTCCACGAAAAACAAAAAAGAAAAAGCAAAAAAAAAAAAAAAAAGCCGTCAACAAGGTCAGTCTAGTCCTTCTGATATGTTCCGTTATCAACAAAAGAGAAATAAAGAAAAAAAAGAGAAGACGGAAAGTAAAAGAGAAAGAGATGGAGAGCGAGAGAGAGAGCAAACTACAGCGGCTTCAAGTATTTCACATTACATAGAATACTCTGTATAAATTAGTTAACATATACTTTCAGATCCTCCATATTCAGACATATACTATGGCATATATACAGAGTACAATAAATGCTCGCTCATGTGTCGTGTCGCGCTTTTTTTCCGTCTTTTTCCTCGTAGTCGTCAGTTTGTTCCGCCTTTTTTTTTTTCCTTTTTTTCTTTTTTTTTTTTTTTTTTCCTGTGTAGAGAAATCCCTGAGAACGTTCTGGTTGACAATTACTGAAGGTTCCACACCACGAACTATAACAGTAGAAAGTCTAATTTCTATGATTCACATGCACAGAGGGAAGTGACACTGGCCTAGTCTGAAAATACCATACAATGGCGGCTGTAGAGATGAGATGGAGGTTTGTGGGGGAAGTGGGGAAGTGGGGTGGGGTTGGGGGTTGGGGGGGTGGGGGGGGTTGACATACTGACACATCTTCTTGAGTGGGTTTGAGCCAATTCTTTTGGCTCCGGGGCGCGCGTACGGATGCCAGGGCGTACAGCAGAGCCGAGCACAGAGACACTTTTTGCAGGTTTCCTCGTAGCATTGATCTTACTAGTCAGTCCCCCCCGTTTTTTTAATTAACACTGTCAGCTGTAGAGGATGATAAAAATCATGATAGCAAAAAAAAAAAGAAAAAAAGTAAGAAAACAGGGAGCAGGTTCAATTAGTATGGTGAGGTAGTCTGCCTCTGGGTTTCTGCTTCAACGAGAAAAATCGGGTTCATTTAGTGAAATCCGGGCTGTTACGTTAACATCGTATTCATCTAACGTGCCATCGTCCCCGCCGCTGGAGCAGGTCCTCGTTACGTAGGACAGCGAGATTACAACAAACACAGGTTAACTAAGAGCGTTGTTGTGTGATGAAGCTAATGCCTGGAACCCAGAGAAAACGAATGGCTGCTCAAGTGCTGCTGCTGCCGCCACGTCAAATACAAAAAAAACCTTTAAAAATAAAAATAATTTAAAAAAAAAAAGGGTGATGGTGGCTTTCTGTCAGTGCTAACCCAAGCTGTGCCGAGCCGAGCCGAGCCAAGCTGTGCAGTGCTGCCCAGCGCCTACCGCCGAGGGCCTGGACAGAGGGAGGTGCTCCGTGTGGTTTAAAGCCTTAGTTTCATTTTGAGGATGCCGAGACATTTGCTGTTGTTGTTGTTGTTGGTTTTTCTTTGTATTTTTTTTTTTTTTTTTTTTTTTTAACATGAGCGATTTTTGTAGAAGGGCTTCGGCCACTTTGACGACATGTAACTCAATATACACTGAAAAAAGGGAAAAAAACATGATGCTTTAAACAAAAAACAAACAAAAAAAAATAAAGGAACAAAAAATCATTTTTTAAAAAAAAAGCCATTTCACTTTTCATTTCCGTCTCGCACACATGTAGAGAAATACACACAACATTCACAATGTGACAAATTTCCTCTCTTCTGAAAAATAAAAACACTTCTGTACACATAGTAGTAATAATATTATTAATAATAATAATAATAATAATAATAGTAATAATGTTTATAACAATAACAACAGCAAGAACAATAATACCGCATGTGGCTCTGTTGATTTTTTTCTCATCTTTTCCTTTCCTCTTTTTGCTTCATTCTACAAGTCACAATCCCTCTTCTTTACTTGTCTAAAAAGTCCAAAAGAAGTTCAAAAGGCAGACTCAAGTTAATAGAAAAGTACTAGAGTGGGAGGGGAGCTGTTGGCGACCCCCTCCCCCCCCTCAGCCGAACCTCTCCCTCACCAGCATCATTAGTTTCTTTTTGCCCTTGTAGATCTGTTTCAGGTTGTCTATGAACTGGGTGAACTGAATGTGTCCGTCGTGAGCCATCATGAAAGTCTCCCGGGCCTTCCCCAGGAACTCGATGAATTCGCTGTAGTGCCGCGGGCTGATGTGCGTGAGCCGCGAGTGCGTCGTGTTGATGTAGGCCCCGATGGTTGCGTCCAGCAGCTGCCGTAGCGGCGCCTTGTCCAGCGACATCAGCTTCCCAGAGTTCCTGCGGCTGTGCAGCGCCGACACCATGCCCGGCGTGGTGAGCGTGCACCGCCGCAGAATGTCCGAGAGCACGGTGGCGCACTTCACGCTCTTGACCACCAGGGGGATGACGGCCGCCAGCTCGTTCTTCCCCAGCGAGTGGCTGAGCGCGCAGGCCCACAGAACGTCATTGATGGCCGGGTGCGTGTCCTGGTTGTAGCTGAGGTTCAGGTGGGCCATGGCCAGCGTCGCCAGCTTGTACGCCCTCATCGGGTAACCTCGGTGTTCCATGTAGCGCGCGATGGTGAACAGCTGCGTGTAGCTCATCCCCGTCGCCGCCGCGTCCAGTACAATCTGGTAGGCTGTCTCGAAGGCAATGTGGTCCTTTTCACAGAGTGTAAGAGCGGAGAGGGCGCAGTTCTGGGGGTCCTTCATGGCACACTGGAGGGCGAGGGTGCGAGCGGATGAGGCCAGGTTCTCCTGCTGGTGGCAGTCCAGGTGGAGGCGGACGATAGTGCTGTTGGACATGACAGTGGTGGCCACGATGCTGGTGGCTTCAGTGGGGGTGAAGAGGGTGAACCAGCTCTGCATGATGCTGTCCAGTGCGTACACACCTGGCACACGAGAAACAGAGGGAACAGAAGTTTTGTAGCGTGCGGGACACCGTAAATGAAATGAAACAGGACAAAGCCGCGGCGACTTACCAACTTCAGTGGCACATGTGACTAACCAGCGAACCATCTCCCTTCTCCTCCAGTTTAACGTGGATAGAGTTATTCTCATCACCTGAGGAAGTGGGATATTGAAGTAGTGAGGAAATATCTCAACCATTTCCACTGAAGAGGAGCACAGCTTGTATAACATGTATACCACGGTTGCCTCGTCCGTCAACAAATGAGAAGTTAGCATGTTGTACCAGCTTTATACCAGTCTGATAATGACTTCAATTTAAATCCCTGCCACTCCTCAGCATAGCCTACATTTACATTTAACAACGTTAATTACTGAAAAGTGAAAAAGATCCATTCAACGCATCCACATGACACTTCTCATTCAGGAGGCATCCACCCTAAAAAAATTAAAAATAAAAAATTTTTGCACAAAAGCCCACAGCGAGGGAATAGCAACGCGATCCTTCGAGCCATCTTCAACTCCTCCAAGCGTCCGGACACGTTTAGACATTCTGAAAAGCTGAGGGATCCGCGGAGCCGCATCGGTAATGGTACAGCAGACACCTCACGGGAGTCACAAGGTCTGGTGATTGCTCATATAACGGGGATGGAACACTGAGCCATTTTCCCAGGAATAAGGGCACCCTATAGTGCAAATACTGTTCCCTCAAGATGTTGCCGCATTCCCAGACAATAATGCCACCACAACCTTTTAAAAAATTCAGCTTCATGGGCGCGCGGGTGAAATCGCTTTCGCGGACGCCGCGGCATAACGGCATAACCGAAGCGCTCCGCTGTGTGCTGTAAGCTGTTCCTGTGGAGTAACGATGGGCTAGCTCGCTAAGGAAAGATGCAAATTAACGAGGGCTTGGAGGAGAAACAAAGACGTGTTATGGAGGTTTATTTGTCTCAGGACTAGAATGCTGATTGTTATTCCGGCTGAAGCCGGAGATTAAAAAGAGGCCTGATGTTCACAAGTATTTACAACTCGACAAGAACGTGTGCGACTAAATATCCAGTGTGCCTGCGTACCTGCAGCCCCAGCTCCAGGGAGACTTTGAGAAGTGTGATGTCAGGCAGGCTGTCCATGAGCGTGGCGATCTTGAACGCGTCCTGTGCCAGTTTGAAAATGTGAGACGAGGAGTGAATGTTTTTCTGGATGGACTCCAGGACTGTCTCCAGCCTGCGACTGTCACCTACAAGGAACAGGACGGAGATTACAGAGCGTTCGCAAACATCTCACGAGTAAGCACAGCCCTCCTGAGCATCCCGTGCAACTCATTCCTGCCTTTTCATTTGCAAATGCATCCGCACCTTTGGCCGCGGTGAGCATGGTGGAGGCCAGCTCACACTGCTGAGACTCTATGTGGCTCAGGGTGAACCAGCGCGGGTAGCGGTTGGGCACTACGGACACGATGTGGTGAGGTCGCGACAGGTCACCGGACGAGGCCGTCGACTCCAACACGGGCAACCTGGCAACGGGAGAATTCAGGAGGTGAGATCAACTATTCTGCAGAAAACTTCACTCGAAATAATCAACTTCTTTAAAGTGACATTGAGCTGTAAAAAAAAAAAATAAAAGTTAGGGTAAGAAAAGCTGAGAGAGATGCCATCAACATCACAGTAATCATTTCTTTCTCCGTACTGTAACAAGCGCGCTGACAGACACACTGTACAGACGGAAAAACTCTTCATTATCGCGGTGACTTCAAAATGAAAATGACTTCAGTCGTCACCGAGGGATTACAGTTAGCCTATCCCTGCAATTTACTTTCAACCGACTGTTTAATCACCAAGAAACCCAAGGTATAATTAGTATTTTCTTCACTCTAATTGGTCATAATGAAGTCAGAGCCGCGAAACACCTGCTAGTGGATGGAGGATCTTCACTAGTCTCCGGCTCTCATTATAATAACACTAGCAGGGCCGAGTCTTCACAAGCACCACGAGCACAACACGATTACCGCTGTGGCCGGCTCATCTCCTATTCTGCTTCACTTCCCTTCCCTCCGCTCCCACCTCAGTTTCAAAGGTCTTCTCTCCTTCAGAAGACAGCACAACCTGGCCTTCTCTCAGCCAATCACAAAGCTAATTGAGTCCATGGGGAAATTAAGGAATTCACCTTCCAGCCCCGTAAGGCTGGACACACATCAAACAAATACCAACACACATCAGTGAAAAGACCCAGAGAACACACACACACACACACACAGACACAGACACACACACACACAGAGACACACACACCTGCCCTTTTGAAAACACATCAAAGCAGCCCAGTAAAAGCAATGTAATGCTAAATGCCAGTTTCAATTTCAGAGCAAAGACCATGTGATACTGGTGCGTACCCGAGTGAAGGCACGCACGAAAACAGCATCGTCTCCGCTCGGTTTTGCCCAAGAGGGGCTGCAAGCGAGGGAGGGGCGGGGGGGAGATCGTCTCTCGGCGAGAGTAGGTGACAAAAACTCAGCGGAGTTTGCGCGCAAGTGCGAACACTGACACCCGGCGTAAAGCGGAGACGTCCGAACGCACCGGCCCAACAGCCGGCTTCGTTCCACACACATCTAAAGAGCTGCTAAAAGCCTCTGCCACACTGGGGCCTTCTGGAAGATTCCTAGGGTGTAGCAAAGCAAAAAAAAAAAAAAAAAAAAGCAAAAAAAAAAAAGAGCCCTGGGTAAAGATGGAGGCCTCATCAACATTCCTGTCTTTGTTTGGTTTTCACCAGAGAGCCAGAGGCCTCCAATGGATGGGAGCTTGAGAGGCCACGCCAGCTTTAAAAAAAAAAAAAAAAAAAACTCCTCGAAATGTTGTGGGTGAAATCTGTACTGGGCTACATAAAATGAAATAAAAACTATCTCAGGCTAAGCGCAGGTGGAGTTTCCGTCCACACCGTCCGTAAACATGAACCGTCTTCTCCGTGCAATAACCATACAAAATCGACGTCAAGTGAGCTTAAAACACCAAATTAAACTCGTATTTCTTTACAGCACCGCCGCGGCTGGACGTAATATTATCAACGATACATAAAATACTAACAGAGTGAGCTGTAAGGGGCAATCAATCCCCACGCGAGTCAGCGAGGAGGGTGTCAAATGGCTCCTGTGGCACTGTAGCACCCTGTCACATCTGAGAGGGACATAGCAATACCAGGACAGAAATATGCAGAAGGCAAGGTTGTGGAGAGAGTCTGCAGCGGGTTGCAGAAGACAGATCTCATGTGGAGTGGAGACGCACACAGGTAATATTTAGAAGCAAGTAATGGGCCCGCACTGTCAGTGGGCTTAACTTCATCCATTCACATAAAGCCAGAACAAACTGTACAACACGGTGTAGAGAAAGAAAAGAGATGATGATGAAAAGCAGTCCAGCGAGATTTTACCTAAATCAGATTTCTGGTCTGCATCACCACGACATGACCTCTTTTACCTCGCGTTCCTTCCCCCCTCCGACTGTAAACACGCTTCACTTTCGGAATTTATCAAGCACACATCCATCAGCCAAGCGACACATCCGGTGGAAGATCTCTACTCCTCTATACACAAACTCCTTCAGGATGAAATCTTCAGCGTGCCCGGCAGGACGGATCAAGTCATGCATGACCGGAGAGGTAACCCCAAACTCCAGCTCTCAAGGGCCTGGGATATTTGAAATGACATTTGCTTTGGGTGACGCATTGTTTTCTGGAAGACACGTATCTCACCAAAATGTCATTGCGGTCAGGTGAAAACCTGTTCATGTTCAAGTCGTCAAGTTCTCAGTGGTTTTATTTCGTTTCTGCAAGACGCTGAAAGAGGTCTTGCCACACGAAGGTCGCAGGACTTTTTCTTTGAACTCTTCAATAAAGATGTAATCTATACAACTGAAGTGTGGTTTATAACTTTACGGGACATATGGTGCGTCCATTTACCTCCGAGGGCGGAAATCATCACTGGGAATAACGTCACACCTGAGTTATCGGCGGTCCAGTTACAGAACGTCGGAAAACTATATGCCCATGAAATCTCCTGCTTTGTCTGAATATAACTTGGTGTGCTCAATAATTTTTTGAGTGCAGAGTGAAATAAAGTTTTTAAAAAATTCTTGATGCTATTGCGAGGCAGAAATTTATAAAAAATATTCAAAGATTTCAAATATTTAATGTAGAAAAAAATACACTATTGATCACAGTTTGCCACATGGTGTTTCACACTGTTTTGGTTTTGCTAGGCTATTGTTTTTAGCCGTTGTTAGCGCGACAGGGACCTGTATTTCCCATATAACGCATGAAAAACTTTCAAATTATGTATGTGGAAAAATGCTGTCTGTACGACCGACTTAAAGCAAAAAAAAACTAATCATAAGTGCTAATAAACGGAACATTACAGGAGCTTCTAACTACTGTCCCCCCCCCCCCCCCCGGGCGGCCATCTTGGTATATCAACTCGAGGGTAGCAAGGATTCTACGACTTTCTGAGAGGAAATCTGACTTCCAGTTGTCGGAAATTCCGACTTCTGAGTACTAATGGAACGCACCATAGTCGGCGTAACCTACGTACGTAGCCATTCATACTGACATTTATACTGTGCGCGTCTAGTGCTGTGTCTTTTTTGACAGGTTAGTTTTTGCTTCCACTTTTTTGCCTCAATTTTAAATAATAGCAACTAAAACTTTCAAAAACGTCGAAATTTCGTCGAAGGTGAGACATGCAAATGTTTGAATCTCCCAACCCCCTCAGTTAAGCTTTCCTCAATGTGTTCCATCTTTGTTGATCCAAAGCAATCAAACTGAAAATTGCAGAGACGGAGGAGCAGCCAGAAATACTAAAGTGGAAACACACGAAGCAGACCAATCAAAGCTCTTGCGGTCTGCAAGGCACATAGTAACACATAGTTACATTTCTGGGGTGGGGTGCACTTGAGACAGCACAGAGTCTGGGCTGAGGCCGTAGCTGCGACGTCAAATTGCCGCAGAAGTATAAAGCGTGCATGATCCTAACAAAGTGATAATGTCGACTGGATAGTCCTGCAAGAATCCAGCTGCCTCAGTTTTGCAAAATATAACGTTTTGCTATGTCGAGTATGGCGATAGAATATTGCTGTTTACATGAATTGTATTGGTAATAACAGTGAAAAAAAAATATATTTAATAATTGATATGTCACTAGCAAGGACCATTAGGGGAAACATTTGATTCCCTTTGTGCATTTTGTTGCCAACGTAGAAGGAGAATAAGCAACTGTGAATTCTAAGTACGTTTATTTTAAAGTTCGGCTTTGTTGGCGAAAGCTTAGCTCATAGTTGCATGTCGCTCGCCGTATGTACCTAGCCTGATGTGCACCTCCCCAGAAGTGGAACTACGCAGCTGCGTTTTATCTGTTCACATGTCTCAGTAAATCCAGAGAAGCACAGAAAGTTTGTCTTCAGCCTCATACACAACTTCTATTCAGATGTCCTGTGTTGTGTGTTGCAGTGATAACTGCAACTTCAACATGCACTGCTCAGTTCCAGTTGCCACTGCGCTAACCAGAGAATTAAACTCACCACAGCTGACTAGTTTCTGATATGCGTGATAATGTCTACTTTAGGGTACATGGCTACGGATTATGCGGAGGAGGCGAAATTGTGTTTTCTAGCAAAGATCCAGAGTCATTAGCATTGGAGGACTCACAGCCCATATCCAAATTTCAGCCCAAAGAGTTAAGCACGGTCTCTGGAGAGGCAACAAACCTCTTCTCCCGTTTTCTTCTTCTTCTTCTTCTCCTTCTTCGATTGCAGCCGATTCCTTCGGTTGCAGGCCGGGAACCAGCCGGCGAGCTCCTCTGTTTTTTCGTGTTGGCCGCTCGCACCGAGCCGTCGCACGGAATATGCTGCGCTCGCACGCTTTAATTAACCTCATCCGCGGCACATAAACACACACTTTGGAATACTCTCGCGGACATGCATTTGTGTCTGGAGGCAGTCTGACGTCCTCTCGTTTACAAAAAAAAGAAAGAAAGAAGAAAAAACAAAAAAGCCTTTTCTTTTGAGAGCAGCTGTGACAGCGAAGACAAATCGAGAAAGTGGGAAAGGAAAACGGGTGTGTGTGTCCGTATGCAAAAGAGAGAGATAGCCTCCTTGTATCAATGATAGTGTTATAATGGGGCCATTAAAATAGCCCTGGTTACTTTACGTCCTCCTCTATATTTAACTGTCCGCTGTCCCGTGGGAGCGGGGAGGTATATGCTATCACATTACACTATGCTACATTACACACATTCATTATGTGCTGAGCAGACACCCCTGGCTCCCAGGAGCACCCATAAGTGGCCATATTATTCTAAATCGCCGGTTTCACACCGAAGGAGTGAGGATGGAGGATTGGCGAGGGGGAGGAAACGGGAAAAGGTGAAAGGAAGTGGCAGGGGAAGGAAGGGAGCGGCTGACTCAGGGAAAAAACGGGTTTGGGCCGCGGGTTTAGAGCGAAGGAGGGGACGCGGCGGCAGGATGTGCAACCTTGAAAACCACACAGAGAAAATCCAAACCGTCTCGTTTGGGTTTCGTAAGCGTGTTATTTTCAGGCCCCGACGCCTCCTAAACGGTTAACAGCGGGAAGGTGTCAACAATGCGTTTGCCTTCTCTGAGCGGCCGTGCCACATCACGGAGCGAGAGAAAGGAACACTCATTCATCCTCTAATCATTGCTTTTCCTCTTTCTTGTTACAGCGACGGACTCTGTGGAAACACAACAAACATCTTCCCCGCGCTGCTCTCTCCCCATTGGCTTGGCACACGCGCGCCTGTGTGCTGATGTGTGTGTGTGTGTGTGTGTGTGTGTGTGCGCGTACATGTGTGCGTGATCCTTCCTCATTACAGCCACACTAATTACACTCTCATTAATGTAATTAATATTCACTGATCCAGCTCCCACTAGTCACAACATCAAAACACAGCAGCGCCGACTGATTAACACACATACACATGTACGCATTGTCCACAGATGAATACACACAGGGGCTTAATATAGAGAGATCACATGGACGCACAAACAGAAAAACACAACGCAGAGCGTGCGCACGCACGGAACAGGGCGCTGGCCTAAATTTTTTGCATTTTACGTCCTTGTGTTTCGAAAAACCTGCTGAGTTTGAAGAGCAGGCAAGCACACATGCGTACAGCAAAAAACAAAAAACAAGAACAGCATTTAATTCTTCAAATAGGTTGACTCGGTTTTGGCACGACTACCGCAGCACACGCAGACAAGCAAATGTAAGCGAAAAGCCAACAAGTCCATTCGCTTCTTTTTCAGTTTATGTTTTTTTTTTTTTTTGGGAATGTGAAACACCTACCGCATGGCTCTCAGTGCAATTTTGTACGCCAGTTCAGCGTCGTGAGGTAGGAGAGAGGTGAAGAGATAGCGGGCGAAGGTGTGCATGGGAACACTCTCTCTGTGGACAATCTCTCCAAGGCCAGAGTACGGACCAGCTGTTAAAAACAAAATCAGAGAAAATGACACAGACAGTTAAAAAGGTGGCCTCTTTTTTTTTTATGACAGAACAAAGAGGGACAAATAAACGCACTCATCAGGTTAATTAACTTCATGGTATATACAATCCATTTTTCTGTTGTTGCATACTGAGTCATGATTTTCCTATTGCATGCTGAGCAGGGACTCTGGTCTCCTCCTTTCAGCCAGGAAGAGGCGAAGCCACGCGGCATTTAAACAAACTGTGACGTCAAAAACCATATGGTCGTGTGTGCAGACTTGGCCCCACGCTCTCTTCCTTCCCCCCCTTCATGCACTTCCCCTCCTCTCTGGTGGGTTATTTTAAACCCCAACAGGCTTCAAAGCCACAGACCACATCACACAGTGGCGCAGCAGCAGCCTCCAGGGGCCCGCAGAGGCCTCAGAGCCTGGTGCTCTATTAGCGACGGAGCCAGAGGTGGGTGGTCGCGTCGGGGGACGCGGCAGGGATGAGGTTTGGGTGGGGACCGGAGTGGAGTTTGACTGGGCTGGGTCCTCTGGGACATGCCACCAATACCACCACCGCCACCCCGCTCCTCCTCCTCCTCCTCCTCCTCCCTCTCCTCCTTCCCATAACCGAACCCCATTCCGCTCCAGCTCCAGTCCTGCAAATGTACACACTGTTGTGTGTGTGTGTGTGTGTGTGTGTGTGTGTGTGCGTGTGTGCGCATATGTGTGCTGACACAATACCCCTGGTGTTACTGTGTAAAGAGCTCATTTTGGTCTGGCCCAGGGCAGCTCAGCCTCTATTTGCACCACAAAATGAAAGGATAATAAATAGTGAGACGGAGTCAAATGTGTTTTTCCTGTTTTAGCAAGAATGTGTAGGCTCTCTCGGTGGAGGTAAAGGAAAGTCAGGGAGGAGGCGTGTCCATGCATATGGAGGTGCGGAGACTGCTGGGAAATGTAGTGAAACAAGCGGTAAACACTTTTATAACCCGTTTCAGCTTTAACGGACAAAGAGCTTTACGTTTACCTATTTACTTATTCCTGACCATCAGGAGAAACTTGAAGTTCAGTCTCTTGCCAGAAGGCACTTCAGCATGTGGATGGGAAGAGCCAGGGATAGAACAGCCAACTCTACGTCTTTTGCACAACTCGCTGCGCCACCAAACTAAACCACTAAAAAGTTTTAAAAATCTTTTAAGCCCCTTACCCTCCAGCAAAAAGACGGCCTGTTTACGGAAGATTTTGACCAAGGAGTCGTCCAGTTCCACTTCCTGCAGCTTGGCCAATAGCTGCTCCTCGTTGCGGCACACCTTCTCTTGAGCGTACAGCCCATCGGGCATCACCCGCTGCTGGCCCAGGCCAATGAGAGCCGTCTCGACCGCCAGCGCCACGTACGACTCACCGTCCCCCAGCAATCGCTGCACGGGCATCCGCTGGAGGTCTGCTCGGCTTACAACACTGGAGCAGTCTGCGGAGGAGGAGGAGAAGGAGAAGGAGAAGGAAGGAAGTGAGGAGAGGTTGGCATGAAGTGGCAGAGAAGGTCAGCGTCATCCTCGGAGGTTTCGCACATTAGATCGGGCCTGTCTCCTAGGAGAGACCACCGCGGCTGTCACACAATACAGGTCTGAATCCAGTGACCACCCAAAATAAGAAGCAACGCCTCAGGAGCATTCTTCTGTTCCCTGCTCTACCTCACAGGAGAGGGCTATTTCTGTAAGCAGCAGAGGCAATGAGGGACAGAGCGATCACACAGCGTAGGAGAGGAGGATTTAAAAAAAGAAAAAAAAAAGGGAAAACAGACAGAAACCGAAGGTAAAGCTAGACGTTGGAAATCAATCCAATACAGCAAGTAAAAAAAAACAAACATCTGTATAAAATATAGCAAAACCTTTTCTTCTCTTATGATTACAGCCCTGTTTATTTTTGTCTTACGGCTTACTTATGGTTTTGCTTTCTATGCGGTAGTTATTATTATATTACCCTTGTATACATCAAAATCAGCATATGTCATATACAATATATCACATAAATGACATAGTACATGGGAGTAAAAAGCATATGTTACAGACTGAGTATGATATTTCTGGAGCTGCGCTGGCTTTTAATTCGTTGCTTCACAGCCACATTTAAGTCTACTGGTTTTATTCAGGGTGCCATTTTCATTTTTTTTTTTTTAATCCAGCAGTACCTGAAAGATCTAAGCAGGTGATGGAGCCTTCCTCACCCGCTCGTCCCGACTCCGTCAGCGTGCTGAACAGCGTACCTATGGGATCCAGGGGGTGTCCCACCCAGCCCTCCATGTTGGTTATGGAGGTATGGCCTTTATGAAGCAATTCTGGAGACGAGACAAACACGGGAAAATTTTTTTTAAAAAATGCAGTTATTCACATATTTGTTTGTCCTTGCTAGTGGTGATAAAATTACCACTCCCGCAGCTTCCCTTAACGGATGATTTAAGAACAAGTTTCACAGTGTCGGCTCTAGGTTTTTTTTTCTTTTTCTCAATACTGCAGGGTAGATCAAATATAACAAGAACATTCTGTGCAGGACGCAAACTATCAGCCTCTGCATTCTGAACATACAGCGTTTAAATGGAAGCACATGTAACCGTACATGTCACTTTATGTTCTTGCAAATATTAAAGCCCAGACTTATTCTCCTAGAGTGCAAAAAAAAAACAATGTGGACAGAATTAAGAGCGATTTAAAAAAAAAAAAAAACGGCTCCTGAAAATCTATAGCATTTATCTGAAACTCAATGATGGGCACACAATCGCAGACATTATTTCCTGAACAAAGTGTTCAACGCAGTCCTCTCTGAGATTAGGCAGGCTGAATGAATTATTTAAACTCGAGATGTTAGGCAAGCCACTCCGAACAAAAAAACGTTGTGTCTGGACAATACGATGGGGACTTCCTTCATTGTAGTTTAAAGGGGCAGCTGGGCGTGACACAAAGCTGGGACCGAAAGCATTCCCTGCAGGTCACAACGCCATGAATACATTTAAAGTTAAGCATTAAAGATCTGAGACAGAAGTCCACGCGTTTATTTTCCCTTGTATTGTGTTTGAGACAAATGTGGCTGGTGTTTTGTCTGTCTATGTATTTTTTTTCTTTTTTTTATTACGTCAGAATAGCTTGCGTGTCAACTTACACTGATCAGCCACAACATTATGACCACTGACAGGAGAAGTGAATAACATTAACCATCTTGTGATAATTCAAGCTGGGAAACTTTTTGAACCTGGCATTTTTGTGGATGTTACTTAGACATGTAGCACCCACCTAGACCAGGACAGGCACTCCCACCCTATAGCAATGACACTCCTTGATGGCAGCAGCCATCCCCAGCAGGATGCAGCCTGACACAGGCGCACACACAAAAACCCAAAGGCCCCCACTAACAACATCCTGTTTCCAGACACAACAGGACATCCTCAGAAGTTCCATGTTCATTCTCTGATGAGTCACAACTGTTTTGGAGGCACAATGGAGACCTACGTAATATTACGGGTGGTCATAATGTTATGCCTGATCGCTTTACGCTCTAAACATAATTCACCTTTTTTGTGCCGGCGAAAGTGCTCCAGTTGCCTCTGCTGTTGCCTCCGTAATGTGTTGACCACGGCGATGGCCAGGCGGAGGGCTTCTCTGGGGTAACCGTGCGAGCGCAGGGCATCCACTCTGGCGCAGGCTGTCGGGACGTGCTCTGGGAAAGAGGCAAGGCTTTAATCTCAACATTCCTCCCGCCGAGCAAGAGAAGTTCACAGGTTCGACCGGCGTGTGCGAACAAGCCGTCGGACACGCGCTCTCGCTCGCGCCCACGCGCGCGGCCGCCGACTTACCGTGCCATAAGGGCCAGCCGCGCGAGTCGAAGAGGGAGCCCTCCTGGTTGTCATGGTAACAGTAGTTGGCATAGAGGTCACTGGCGATAATGTGCTGAAGGTGTCGGTCCTGCCAGTGCAGGTCGCAGGCTTCAATGGCCCGTGTGAACACAGTCCTGTGGGGGCGCATCTCTGTAGGAGAAGGAGGAGGAGGAGGAGGAGGATTTTAAAACATTTAAAGCTCCATCATCTACACATGGTCAGGGAAAGGGGGGGTAGGGCCCGCGTGCCAGGTCGATTGGTTGCTTGGGAGCGTTTAAATATCTATTAGCATCTTAATTTTCATGCATTAGCATAATTAGTGTAAATAAACATAACCATCACCTAGAAGATTGGCAGCCTGAACTGGCTTCTACGCCACAGAAAAATCTGCCTGGGCTGTTTTAAAGGAAGAGAGCCACTGTGTATGTGCAAACCGAGCCATTTCGAGCTTTGACAGTGAATTGGCTACATTGAGAGGAAAAAAAAAACACACACACACAAGAAAGAAACCACTTCCAAATCGTGGATCGATTTGATTGAAGCAAAACAAAAACAAATACGTGCAGGCGGACCCTTTAAGTGATCGCTAATCTTTGCTGCGCAACAACAGACGGAGGCTTCACTCCCCGCTACATGTCACACCTTCACAGCAGCTCATTACAAATACGTTATTGACGGACACATATAAAACTTGTCAATCTCTGACCTTGGTTGCCATGGGCACCCTGAGGCAGTGAGTGGGTGAGGTTGGGCAGCTCATTGCCGTGGTTACCGTCCTCCCAGGGGCAGACGTCCACGCTGTTCCATCTGCGCAGCTGGCGCAGCCATGAGGACTTCTGCTCGGATTTACAGTGTGGGTTCAGTACGATGCACATCCACAGGGCACCTGGACACACACCAACACACACTGATGAACTTCAGCTGCCTGCCCTACTTCTCAGCGTGCGGCTACAATGTAAGCGGTGACTCATAAAACGCAGGAATGTGTGTGTTTGTTTTTTTTTTTTTGAGATATCCCAAATACAGTTATCATGTACGACTGAAAGCTCGAGGCGGCCCTCGAACATGTGCGGCATCATAACACCGCCTCTCGTTCTTTAACGGCGCATTTTCCGAGACGCCGCCATCTTGCACTGGAATAGAAAAACTCCGGGAAAACAGAGAAGTTAACTAGTCCCGAGGCAACGCTGACTGCACACACATCATTTTGGAGTAAATTGGAACAAACAGAATATGAAAAGTGTCTGCGTCTCCGGGGATACGAACACATTCAGAGATTTTACTCTCAAGACTGCTGGAGATATGTACTCTCCATACTCTCCATGTGCGCGCGTGTGTGTGTGTGCATGTGTGTGTATGCGCGATTGTGTTACGGGCGAGCATGTGCGGAGGCAGACAGTGTTTGGGAGAAAGGACGAAGACAAGGACAGAGGCAGAATACGAAGAGCGTGTGTGTGGGGGGGGGGGGGCATAAAAAAAGCGTGAAAGATAATGAGAGTGGAGATGATTTGGACGAGGAGACATGGGTGAGGACAAGCGAACGAGGCATGGCTTTGTGTCTGGAGGAGAGGAGTAGCTGCGACTCGCAGAGGAGGAAAGACAAAAGAGGGAGAGAAAGAAAGTGAGAGAGAGAGAGGCGCCGAGAGGCAGCATTCACCACACATCAGGGGGAGTGATAAGGACTTTGGAAGAAGGGTTTGAAGTGTGGACTTCAAAGAGACCGTACACACACTTCCAAAAATACGTGGGATTGAAACAGATGAGATCACTGCGCTGTCCTCACAAAGTGCAGAACAAGACCAAAGGGAGAAAACGAACATCATCATCAACAAGAGCGGCAGCGGCAGCGGCATCAACATCAACCGAGACACAAGAGGAAAAACAACAAAGACGGGAGACAACACGGCTGCTGTCCTGGTGACGGGCCTGTTGGTTCTGCGGCTTTTTGAGGAAGTGCTTTTTTCTGTAGGTACAGTACGTCTGTCAAAAGAGCTACACGCCATATCAAACCAAACAAGTGCGCGGCGAGCGGCACTCTGTCACATCAACTAAATATATAATGCGAGCGTGTTTGGAAACGCGGCGGAGGTTATAATATTTGGGCCTTTTTGACGAGGAGCGGCGCGCTGCGTTAAACGGCTTTTAAAGGCGCGCATCGAAAAAAAGTCACTGTCAGCGGCGAGCGCCTGCGCATCTGCGTGGGCTTTCTTGGACACGGAGGACAAACAAACAAACGGGGGGGAAAAGAATGCGCGAGCGGTCGGCGTCTGGCTCCGATCACCCACCTTGCTAAATCTGTCTGTGCCTGGCGGAGAAGGAGGTGCGCATATGTGCGACTGTGCGTGCGTGTGGTGTGTGTGTGCACATTCATGGGACAGTACGTTGTGTGTGGTGTGTCTCTTCTCCTTTTTTTTTTTTTTTTTGCCCTCACCCAACTCGTCCCAGAGCTGTCTGTACTTGTCGGTCATGGTGGTGCCCTGCTGTCTCCACAGCGCCAGCCGAGGGTCGGCCATGAACTGCTCCGTGATCAGTGTTAACATCCTCGCTCCGTTGGAGTCACGCATCTTCAGCATCTCCCTCACCTAGAGGAGGAGACAGGGGAGGACAGGACCACACACACACATCATTTACACCGGCGTCATGCACCCAGAGCTGGGTCCACGAAAGACACCAACCAGCTCTTGCAGCCAACAGTACAAAGTATATTACACTCACAAGCATGGATGCCATTTATTTTAAATACAAGCTATACATGTTTTTTTTGTGCATGTGTCAGGCTGCATCCTGCTGGATATGGATAAGGATACGGGCTACGGGGTGGGGGTGCCTGTCACACACATGCTTCTACACACAATTCATGCACGGCACTCATTTACCAGGGTTACACTACGCTACACAGCCAGTGTCCACTTAACGCCAACGTTCACGTCAAGTTTCTCCAGCTGCAAAACTCACTTCAAAAAGTTTTTTTTTTTTCTTAAATGTTGCACTTTCTATTTGCCCTTGTGTTTTTAATAAAAATCTTGACTTTGGTAAATCAATAACCATTCATGTCCTCCAAATAGTTTTCTGGTTTGAATATTCTTCCAAACTAGAGGTCGCGCGGAAAAAAAAAAAACCCATTCACCTGCGCACAACGGAGTATTGTGTTTCGAGATTAAATATTTTCAGAATTTACTTCGTCTTTTATGAAGTAAAAAAAAGTAAAAAAAATACAGAGTTCCGCCCGCATTCATTGCTGGGGTCGATAAAGAATGGGAAAAAAAAAAAGCGTGTGGAAAAAACATAATGAACAAAAGAAATGCTTGGAACTATTTTTTATTTTTTGGTGCACAGCCAGCCGCTGAGTTCTCCTCTCCGTCTTTCACTGGAAGACGTTCTGAGCCAATCGCAAGAGGGACTCGCTTATTGTAAACTAGGGCGGTCGGCATCTTCTGATAGCGGGAAGCACAACCCCCATTTGGGTGTGTGTGGTGGTGGGGGAGGAGGGGGGGCATGAAATCCAGGTGAACACTGGTTTAAATACACAAGTAAGACCGATATTCACATTAACATGCGTGCCACTCACTGTAGATTCACAATGCAAATACGGTTAAGTGTGTTTTTATTATTTAAGGGCGGCCCTGGGTACGTACAAGTGTGTACACGACTCTCAGCGCGAGTGCGTGAGCGTGAATGCGTTTGCGCAAGGTGGCTGTCGGTGGGGTGTGCGTGCGCCGAACAGGATATGTCAGGCAACAAAGAGCACGAAGCCGAGCGATATTCTCTGCAGCCGGTCCGGCTGGATGATAATGGCCTTGGCCTGCAGTCTTTACATAGCACACAGCGCATTAATGCTGGCCTAGCTATGCCGCCGCAATACCAGGCAACCACACATCTCTCATGTAATCGCTTAATCATGGGTACTGAGCGGTAGATTGTGCAAGCTTCCCCTCTTTCTATTCTCTTTTTTTTTCTCTCTTTATCTTATACTTCCCCTCCCTCCTGCAATTAGCTCTAGCTAAGAGACAGCATGGCCTTTAATGTATGTGCATTATGTATTATCTTTTACTCCTTCGGGGAATAAAAGATAACACAGAAGTGCAGCGGAGAAAGGGAGAGAATATTTATTAAAAGGATGCAAGGCCGTGCTTCTTGGAGAAAAACAGGAACACCTGATGGGTGAGGAGAGGCACAACGTTCACGGGCGGAGTGGCCGTGAGCGACTGCGGGCTGGCATGTGCTGCATGCGTGCTGTTATGTTCTCTATGTGAATGGATGAATGTCGCCGACCTTGCTGAAGAGCAGGTTGAGCTGCTTGCCCGAGCCATGGTATCCTCCCTGGGACAGGAAGAGCTTCACTTGCTCCTGAACCTGCTCCTCATCCAGGTGCCAGCAGTTCTCGTCGTCAACGCTGGCTCCCGCTGTGGGGTCCGGGGCCCCTGCATACACACATAACATTACACACACATATATATAGAATATATGTATATATACACATTGAGCCGCTGATTAAAAGCATAGCAATGTTTTTTTTATAAAAAATGCATAAAATAACATACAGCAAAGTGTGGATTTTATCATTGAAAAGCTAGAGTGTCACTGAGTTCAGCCTTTATCCTCATAAAACAAACCCTCTCAAACAGCCACATAACACAAAAGCTTGATCTCAGACTGTGACTCCTGTTTATAAATCAGTGAATACATTTATTTATGTCTGCAGTGGTTTGCAAAAACAAGAACCCCCCCCCCCGGAAGGAGGGGTTGGAGAGGCAATGTAATTTACTCTAAATAATATTAATGTGGAGTCATTTCATGTAGTCCACCCTCTTCCATAAGTGTTTCTGAAACCTAAACTGTGCAAATAATGAATTCAGTTATTCTGATTGTCTAAAATTTGCCCAAAACTTTCACTTTGTCAACTGCATGCGTGATTATTCAGCAAAAAAGGCTTTCCTTGGACAGAGGAGGTAAATAAAACCCGAACTGACCCATAAACTGAGTAATCAAATTGGACTAATTCAACTCTGGATCTGTTCATTCCCAGATGCCCCAGTCTTTGCTGTTCTTTCTTTGTGTCTCCCTCCTTCCTCTCTCTCTCAGCTTCCTCATAGGTGTCCTTCCTCCGAGTCTGTTTCCCGTGCTCTTTTTATTTCGGACATCTCATCGTGACCTCCTTTTTGCCTCCTTTATCGCCACTTCAGAATTACACACTCTGATAATAACACATCCCAAGCCTTTACAGCTTCCTGTGTTCACCGTGTTATCTTTCTGTGCCATTTGCCCTTCTGTTTCTATGTCGTCAAGGGGAGCTGCAAGTACAGTATTGATAATGGGAGATATGCAGCTTTCTTTCGCTCTCACCTAACCTCTGCATCTCTGTCTCTGCCTTGCTCTTTCTCCCCTCTCACAGGTCTATAGTGTTGATTACAGCCGCAGAGCCTCTCCTTTGCCGTCTGGATCTCATTAATGAGTAACATTGATCCTGCCACGCTTTACCTTCATCACAAAGTCAATACTTATGCATGTAAAGGCAGGAAAATGTGTGTAAAACCTACAGGCACTTGTCTTCATGCCCGTGGCCTCTAACACACACACACACACACACACACACACACACACACACACACACACACACACACACACATTTCCTCACCGTGGACCTGGTTGATCTCAGAGTTCTGTGACAGAATCTCGTCAGCCAGCTTCTGCGCCGTGGGCAGCACCTCCGTGTGGTGGACCGAAATCAGATACTGGACGAACTTCTGCAGCTGGTCTCTGCTCATCTGGAACAGGGTCTCTGAGATGGGCAGGTGCAGTTTGACCTGCTCGGGCTTCCGTACTCTGTAAAGCGACAGCGCCACTACGTGAGCGCAGTAGAAGATGTCTTTGTTCCCGCAGGTGCACGTTACCGCCGTGATCTTGCAGCGGTCGAAGCTGACGCTGACGCTGCACACGAGCTCCGGGGACGAGGGCGTGGCGGGGTCCGTCACGGTGCCGCTCAGATGGAAACCTGAAGGCAAAGGGGGCACAATTAGGACCAGTTTTTCATATTTAAGCGCATCTTTCATATCTTCCTACTGTCTTATTTTTTGTTTATTACATTCATATATACATATTTTTTTTCATTTATTTGTCTTTGCAGTAGCCTATATCAGGGCTCGCTCGCATTTCAATAAGTTCACACGCTCTCACGCCACACATGACATTTCTCACGCCGAAAAAATGATAAAAAACCGCCGCACACAGACTTTAAATCAGATAAGTAAACCATGAATAGATACGGCGATGGCAGGCTGCTCTGCTTCAATCAGTGACCAATCAATCAGAAAATATCAGCGACCAGCCAATGAGAAAATAGTATTTGTTGTTGCCAGGTGAAATAGGAGCGCCCTAACCACGCCTTCCATAATTGCGCGAAAATATGCACTCGTCAAAGAAGAACTGGAAGTGGAAGGCCGCGTTTTGGTAATTACTTCATCACTTCATAATAATAATAATAATAATAGTAATAATAAATTATTATTAGTAGTATTCTAATAATATATTATTATTATGTTACAATAGTTGCTTATTAAGTATAGGAACTATGTGCGATATTTGTTTATGAATCATCTTATCTTTAAACAGCCCCCATCTCTCAAGTAAAAAAATCTCACTAAAAGCTAAACTCAAAACTTGAGAGTATATAATAGCCAAATGAATGCCTTTTGATTTTTAGCAGTTTTGTCCGAGGCCACTCTGATATTGTGATGTTTCTTTTTCTGTCCGTCTTTACTCAGTGTCCTTGTTTTCCTCGTCTAGTTACAATACAGCATTTTTGTAATTAAATCTCACCCTGAGCAACTTTGATCGTTACAACAGGATCAGAGGTTGAACCAATTATCAGTAAAGAGAGGCAATAATAAAATCAGTCTCCGCCGAGAGGCACCTAGTGTAAGTTTTGACTAAACATCTCTTAAGTGAAAAAGGGAACGTGGAAAACGGAGCGAAGGGCACAATCGAGGTGGAGTCGTGTTAAACAGACTCATTACACCAAAAGGCCTCGTGTCCTCTTAACCCGAGAAGCGATCGGGACCAGATGCACGGTCCGCTGCAAGGCCGAAATGAGTCCGACAGAAAACTAAATGCAGGGAAGCGGATGTGAGAACGAGACGGGGAAGTGAGCGGCGAACGCGACTGTTCCACTATGAATTATACAGCCTCTCTTGTTTGACTATGATGTTTGATCTTGTCCTGACTTCGCTGCTCGGAGGCGTGGCTTGTCAGTACGCGAGAATGAATATGAATGAGCCAGGTGGGGCCCCGCCAGTGTCCTAAATCACACGCGCGCGCGCGCACTCATGAGCATATGAAAGAGACAAACGTGCTCGCGCACACTGGCGCGCAGCGTGGGATCATGCATTTATTAATAATGGGAGTGGTTAGGAGAGATGGAGACCAGCTTATGAATGCATTTATGCGCTCAGGAGAGATGTCTGAAATTCATGCGGACCAGGCGAAGACGTACATATCTTTAATATGTGTATCAAAGGGCTGAGCGCACACGACGCCGTGATATCAAGCATGTATTAACGCATACATCAAAGTGTTTCCTGGGCCTCCATATTAGGTAAGAGGGGAGGGGTGGGAGTTGAATATTTCATAGGCTATAGATGGAAAGGGGTTACACAAGCAACAGAGGTCAAAGTAGCTTCTCTTTCTGAAGAGAAGAAGCAAGAAAGCAGGTAAATATGAAGCAGAAAAGGAGACGGTAGTAAACAGGGTCAGGACCCTTGCCTACAGTGTTGGATATACCCTCGGGGAGGTGTACAAAAATAAAAAAAAAAGCACACAGTTTGAGCAGGAAAAACAGAAACACACAGATCCAGTGCGGTCGTATCAGTCAAAAATTCAAAAACACAAATTCAAAGTAGCACTGTCCCGTTGCATGTGTCCTTTTGCGCCGTGTTATCTGCAGAACCAAGAAGCGTTGGCTGCAAATATCTAACTGTGCATGGCTGCAAAAAAAAAAAAAAAAACTCGCCACGGAGATATGCCTTTCCATTCTGAAAGCCAGCTGGCAAAAGGAGTACATGTTCGTTAGCAATATCCACACAAGAGTGGTGTGGATCGAATATGGCAGCCGCTCGCATCCGCAGCGATCAAAGCCTATACGTCTACAGCTGTGGGAGACAGAGCGCAGGACGGGGAGAGACGTACGGAGACAATCGGAGAGGAGACAAAGGCGTTTGCATGGCGCAGCTGGTTGGAGAATGGAAAGCTAACTTATTTAGCTGCGTAACAATGTACAAATGAGCGAAGGTTATTGAGTACTTCCTACATTTACTCCTGTCCGTGCGTGTGTGTGTGTGTCCGTGCGTGTGTGTGTGTGTGTGTGTGTGTGTGTGTGTGTGTGTGTGTGTGTGTGTGTGTGTGTGTGCGCGCGCGCGCGCGCGAATCAAGCTGGTGTTTCAAAAGTGGCCCCAGGTCCAGAGAGGGGAGAGAAACAGAGAACATCAAAAACATGTGGGGCTGAGAGAGCTCAAAGAAAAATCAACCTCTGATACACACACACACACACACACAGACACACACACTTATCAGAGGGCTGTAAAAGCAGCTGCACTTTCTTTTGCAAATGTTTTCTTTCCCATAGGGAAAATTAACAGGGATACTTTTTTTTATTTTATTCAAAACACGTGGAGTATGAAAAACTAAAGAGTGATAAAGGACTTAAGTGTTCGAAAAGCAAACTTCTGTCGTGTTTCCCTTTGCTTTTAGCGGACACTCTCGCTCCCTCTCGCCTTCCAGCCCCCTTTCATCCCTGCCTCCCTCCATCCACATTCCCACAGCTCTTTCTCTCTCACTCTCTGACAGATGGGTAGGTAATGAGTTTCGCCTTTCCCCGTCCAATCGTCTGGGCACCAAAAACTGCCCCCCGCGCCAAAAATGCCCTTTTAATTTAGCCAAGCGCTGAGTACAGGGATATTACTGTTTAGGTACACACGCAACACAAACACACGCACGCACGAGCATGCACGCACACACCTCCCATGACTCCTGGTTGGGCGGGTATGAAACCATCGATGTCTCATGTGCTAGCTATTAAAGAGCCTGGTTTCCCCCTCACCCAGTCCACCGAGCTCCCCTCCCCGAGTGGTGCTCAGGGCCCTTTTCTGTGCATGTTCAAGAGGCCGGGATTGGCTTTCAAAGTAACCATGGCGGCCATTTTTAGAACAAGGCCTCTGTGAGGTTGCCCTAGAAACCCCTTCTGACCGCCCTGGTGAAATCACTCTTGGCCCAAAGATCTGTTAAAGGCAGTGAACAGTTTGTAAAAGAGCTAGCGAGAATGAGCATATAAATATATATATAGTATATGTATATATATATATATAGACATATAAATATCTGTTGAAATCCCACAAACGCCTCTGGACCACCCACAGTCTTTTTGGGAGCCACATCAAAAGCATTCCTCTAAATTGCCCTTCACTCCATCTTTCGTTTTGAACTTGTTTAAGTGCCGATAAGCCAGCATGTGCTCTCTTGACCAGCTAGGACCACTTCTGTCTATTCAACAACAAGGGGCCCCACAGAAATACCGGACTCCCACTCTTATTTCAGGGAGGAGAGACCTCGACTAAGACCTGCAGCTCCTTCAACATACATCTGCCGTGACGGAAGAATGCTGCCTTTATACGCTCCCTATAAAACAAGATTGAGCCTCCCACATGAAGGCAGTCGGCGGGGATCAGGGCCGGCCATGAAAGGTCTGCTTGCCTAAGCACAAAAGTGCCCAGTGTTCCAAAATCTCCGAACTAAATTAGATTGAGCAACATACATATATTTCCGCAATCAAATTAAGATTCCAAGTCAATGGAGAAAATTCAGGCCCAGCAGTGGGAAGGTCATTAAGTTTATTGGCTGAATTGGTTCATGAGTGACTGTCACCTAAATCTAATATGGCACCGTGCAGTTCAGACAGCACTCATCCGTTGTGTTTGTGCGCGTGCTGGTGCGTGTTTGCGATCGAGTCTGAATACATGATGGATTTCAGCAGGGGGAAACAAGATGAAACAAATGGGCCGGTGTGAAAGCAAGTCAACAAAGGGAAAGAGGGAGAAACAGAGAGAGCAAATAGATATTTAAGGCCCATTCGCCTGCGAGGATTCACTTTAGCCTTGCACATTAATCAAATTACCTCATGAGCTGCAGACAGACGGAGAGCAACACCTAAATCTGACTCAACCCTGCCAGAGCTACTCTGATCCGGGCGAGGACCACCTGCAGTAGTTTGAACTTTAACGCAGGATTCCACTCCGTGTTGACCAAAGACAGCCTGTTAAAACCTTTTCGGAGAAAAAAAGACTATTGGACTGGAATCCAATCCGTTTGGTCGGATTGAAACGAGAGGCCCCAGTGAAAGGAGATCTGAACCACGGCTGAAGAAAAGTAAGGCTGTGGCGCAGGTCGGGGAAGGGTTGGGAATTGCTGGGCAACCCCCAACTGTAACACTCCATCCCACCCACCGCCAAAGGAGCATTTGCCTCAAAGCGGCTCCTTGAACTGGCCCAATTAATAAGGTTACAAAGACAAATACAAGGCCTTTTTAGTGTCTTAGAGGGGAGGCCTCTCTGAGTAACAATACATGCATGCCTGTGTGGTCCTATAAGGAAGAACCCATACGGAGACTATAAACAGATCAGTGCTATTCTGCAGGAGACCTTGCTCCGGGCGAGTGTGTGCATGTGTGTGTCCTAGGTGTGGGACAGGCTGGAAAAACACAACTGAGCTCCAGGGGGGCGGCCATATTTCTGCCTTAAACCCCACTGGTGAACCAAAAAGCCCTTTTTTCTCTCCGGGTGCGTTTTCATCACCCCGCACATTCACACAAACACACACACACACACCAACACACAGTCCTTCGCAGCCTGAACGCCGATCTAGACAGACACAAACGAGCATAAATTAATGTTTTGAGATATTCTATGAATTTCAATGCTTTTACTTCCGCTTGAGATTCTGACAGCAAAATCTGAATGCTAATCATAGGGATGGGAGGGAAAGAAGATCGGTGTGTGTGTGTGTGTGCGTGAGCGTGAGCGATGACGGCTGTGTGGATGATTGGAGTTGTCATCAGCTGGCGGTTGAAATGACAGTCGACTACTGGGCTGCTGCCACTTAGTTGCCACGCGGCACATC
This sequence comes from Mugil cephalus, assembly GCF_022458985.1. Taxonomy (NCBI): domain Eukaryota; kingdom Metazoa; phylum Chordata; class Actinopteri; order Mugiliformes; family Mugilidae; genus Mugil; species Mugil cephalus. The sequence goes on from NC_061777.1 coordinate 10,437,055, forward strand.
AGGAATGACTTGCAATTTTCTAACTATCACTTTCAAAATGGATTCTAATTTTGCTGGATTGGGCCTGTCAGGCAGAGCTGGTGTTACTCCCCTGCTGACTGATCCCAAAGGTTCAGAAAGCCGACCTTCACGGAGAGACAGCGGAGCCTCCGCTCGGGGAAGGGAGCGAGACGGGATGAAGTGATAACCAAGAGTGGCCCTGATTGCGAGGAACCTTAAATTCCTCTTTCTGGATCTTCTCTTAGAGAATCAGCAGGGGTGAAATGCCGTTAAAAGGGTTGGTTTGTTTGCCTTAGCAGTAAATAGGAAGCTGGAGCCAGCAGTTGGTCGGTGTAGCTTAGCTTAGCTTAGCGAAAAGACTGAGAACTTGGAGTAAATCAAGCCTGACGCCTTTCAATGGTAAATAAACCATTATATCCAAATCCATTATATGCAGCTAAGACAGGTTTTAGTTAACACTTGGCTTATTTGCCAGACAAACAACAATTCCTTGTTTCCCTGCTGGTAGGTGGATTATGTCACATTTAGAGCCATGCTAGCTGTTTACCCCAGGGTTTAACATCCATGCTGAGATAAACCTACATAAACCAGCTGCAGACATTAGCTTCATCTTCACTGTACAAACAGGAGTGCTACTTCCGTCTCCTCGTGCAGCTCTTTCAAAAACACTGATCAGCCATAACATTATGACCAACTAATATTGTGTAGGTCTCCCTTGTGCCTCCAAACCAGTTCTGACTCATCAGAGAATGGACATGGGCCTTCTAACAACAGCATATTGTTAGCGAGGGTCCTTACATACCCATGGGTTGAGGTGAGGGGCCTCAGCGGATCAGCCTTGTTCCAGTGCATAACCCAGATACTTGATCAGTTTGGGATCTAATGAATGCGGAGGCCAGGTCGACACCTTGCGCCATTTTTCATGTTATTTTAGTCGTTCCTAAACAGTGTTTGTGCGTGCATCCTGCTGGGAATCTGAAGTGGGGGTGTCTGGTCTGGTCTAGGTTGGTGGAACATGTATAAAGTAACACTAATGCCAGGCGCAAAAGTTTCCCAGCAGAACATTGCACACTGGTTGATCGGTGTGGCTGCACACAACATGTGTCACGACTAGCGACTTATAACATGAAAAAAGATGTTATTATTGTCCCGTACAACTAACGATTTAAGGTTTTGGTCTAAAATCCCCATTAAATGTAATTTAAGAGGAGCACCTGTTTGGTATTGGGCGAGGTGTCTGTTTAGTCGCTATTAAACAAATTTCTGTCACCGGAGGAGCAAGCAGCCAGCTAATTCCGCCTCCCGCCTGTACATTAACTATACATTATCCCAATCCGTGTGCAAGGTTCATTAGTGTGAATGAAATTACAGCTGGCTGGAAATGAATGTGCGTAATTAGCAGAGGTCTGTCCCAGCAGAGCCACGTAAGCTATAGATGGAGGTAATGGGATCCATTGAAAAGCCATTGTCTGCTACTTCAGCACTAGAGTATCTTTGTAATGACAAACCTATAGAGTCAGGACATCACAGCAGCAGGTTTCCGTGAAGGAAACCGAGTCTGGATCTGGCCTTGTTTTGGCTTAATATATTAAGAATAAACAAAGAATAAAGGCAATTCAGTTTTCACAGATCTTGGCTTTGTGTATTTGTTGGCGTTTATGTATAATTTGCAATCAATCACATTGAAACAAATCCCATTTTTTAGCGGATGTCAGAACTGATTACAGATGCGTTTCGCTCGCTTAATTCGAGCTTTGACCCACAAATTCTTTGGTAATTAATCTTTTTGATCAAGCAGTTTTCCAAAAATATGCCTGGACATGAAAGCTGAAACATAACCAAAAAGGCCAAAACCAGAACAAAATATGTCCGAGAGATTCCGCGACGCTAGCAAAGCGCACGGACAAAAAAGCCACTGTGAAAGCTAAAGTGGCTGAATTTATTTGCATATGAAAATAGCCGGGCGCTAACGGCACCCGCCTGAAAACTACCGCATGACTGTGTGCGCACATGTTCGAGTATGTGCGCTTTTAGGTTCACTTCTCCACGCCAGGAAATAACCTTACACTCTTTACCCTTCCCATTTCGTTTGGAAAGTCACCCGACATACTCCAGCAGACACATGCACGCACACGCTACACACACACACACACACACACACACACACACACACAACCCAACCCTCTGACACACACTCATGATGCCTTCATGCATGCACGCATACTGGCTTCAGTGACTCCCTGCAGTCAACCTCCTTCTGCTCACAAACAGCCCCACCTCTTTCCTTTTTCTCTCTCCAATAACTAACTCCTCCTCCGTTCCCCCCTCCCATGACACACACACACACACACACACATACACACTCAGAATGTAGCCTAGCCCTAAGCTGACCCGTTGTGTGTACTGACGTCACACACTAGACAAGGGGAGGCATCATTCCAGACAAACACACACGTGCACATACCCACACACAAACACTAACACACATACACACACACACACGCGCACACACACACACAGGGCCCAGCCGAGGGGGAAGCTGCATTCCAGCACAGGCACACAAACACACATCACCACGCCTGGCAGTTGGAAGCATGGGGAGTGCTCAGCTGTAGCGGGGAGGCGGGGAGGACGGTGAAGGGGGGTGTGGGGTGTGTGTGTGGGGGGGGGGGGGGTGTTGGGTTGGCAGAGGGGAGGGGGAGTTTCGGAGAAGGGAGGAGGGAGGGAGAGATGGCTCTGAGCCAGTGTTCCTCTGAGCTCAGCACTTCCCTTTTCAGCTCCAGCCAGCCGCCAGTTTGCGTAACGCAGCCCGTGGAGCCATGCTTGCTCGCGTTTAACCCCTTCCTTCCTGGAGTCACTGAGGTCACGCTTGCCGCTCTCCGCTCGCCGCCACACACCACATCCTGGTCTAGGCCCCGAGCTCAGCACACAGGCCCGCTCACTCATACTTCCACATTATTACCTGACACAGACGGAAGCAGATGCATGAGTAAACACTACAAAGTTAACCTTTTCGCTTCCCTTTCCACTGCGGCGGCTGAACAAGCACATGCGTCTTCAGCGTCAGGTGACGATGAGAACCTCGTCTGAATCTGAAAAGGGAGGCGGCCTGTCTGAGAGCGACCTGGATTTGCAGTGATAGCTCTCTTTGAAGACAAGACAAAAGGCACGGCAAACACTAAAATACACACGTTAATTTGCCGCTGATGAATGTGCAACTGACACACACGCACCACCACCTTCGCGCAGATTTGTTTGGACGTGTAACGCAGCACAGGTGGGGGCTATTTTTTTTCCATTTACATTCAGCCGGATATCTCTCGACCTTCCAGGAGCTTATGTAGGCCAAAGTGTCCACTCGGCACACAGACACGCGAGGTCTCGTACATCAAATGTGTCCCCCCCACCACTCCACCTCTCTCCAGTGAAAAAAAAAAATAAAAAAAAGTGTCATAGCTCACACTAACCACACCAGACAGTGTCCACCGTGGCAGGGTGGGCAGAGCCGGGGCGGGGGGCAGTGGGGGGCGACGGAGGGAGGAGGGGAGGTTCTCTCACATTTAATATCCCTTGACGCGCGTCATCCAGCATCTCTCCAGCAGCCGGGGAGCCTGTGTCAAATCCTTGCCCCTATCAAAGACGCCGCGCACACGTACAGAGGACGCACCTTGTCTGTGCACACACACACACAAAACAAAGGCAACCCAAAGACAAATCTCTCAGCCACCTGGCGCCGTTGCAGAGAACGGGAATAACCGGGATGAAGACAAGTGAGGGGGAGAGAGAAAGAAGGGGGGAGGGAGGGGGTGAGGGTGGGAGAGAAAGGTTGAATGCGTCTCAGTTGAATCGAGGTGGTCGATTCACTTGCCCGCGGGCTATTCCTGTAAATATTGACGTTGATGTTAGCACCACTCTCTTAAGGATCAGCTATAAAGCAAGGGGGTTAGATTTACTCCGTGCAAACTGTAAGCATCTAAAATCACACGCTACGCTCGGCCTTTCCCCGAGTGTTGAGGGGAAACGACGAGAGACTCTCAGGGTGAAGAGCCGCAACCACACTAGGGAACCGAGCCCTCTCGGTAGGTTCACATCTCACTCCTCTCCCGCTCCGCTTCCGCCTCTGGATGGTTAAGGTTTCCACTCTCGGGCTAAAAGCAGGCGGCCGACATCAAAAACCTTCCGAGAGACCCCCATTTCCCAGAAACGTCTCTCGTTTCATGTAAATAGCCGCCTCTCGTGGCTACATTGAAACAAATTGCACCCTGCCGGACGAGAGGGAGACGACATTCACCCTGCAGCCCCTTTTGTTGACATCTGTATGAGTTGCCATGACGACACATGTCCGTACGTACGCGCGCGTTCGCGTCCGGGGGGGCGGCTGTGTTTGTGGGGGCACACACTGTACGTAGATGTGGGCAAACACAGGCGAGCAGATCCGCACAGACGGAGAAAAAGACGCAAATACTTCTCTCGTTCTTTGTCAAATGCACACAAGCAAAGCTGCACGAAAGCTCCCAAAGAATAACACGGGAACGTGACCGAAACCCGGATTCGCGTTAAGAGTCCGGCTGCCGTGTGTCCTTGCAGGGGACTGCGGGCAGGGAGGCCTACTGCAAATCATTCTCACCGAACTAATCCAACTGTGACAACACCTTTTTCAAAAACCCCCCCCAGAGGATCGCGCGTGTCCAGTCAACTGGGCAATAATCTGCAAGAGGAATGCAACGACGCCTGAATTAATCCTCCTCAATGGGATCACTACTGCTCTGTGGGCAATAGTCTCAATCCTTCTAACTTTGCAAAAATAATTACTGTGATTGTCCGCGCACTCAGAGCATCTCCAGATTATTTGGTTAAATTTGCTCAAATTAGCATTTTCATAGATGACAGAAGAACGGGCATATCCCGCCGCAATTATGTTGATTATAACTCTTCAGAGACTTGTCAAGTGAAGGACTATGTCACCTCTGAGGCCACATTAAAACAAAGGCCAACTGCTTTGTTTACATTTTACTATGTGCTTGTACTTTGAGATGCTCATTATGTTCATTTGAGATGCCAGACTGCTGAAGGACGTCAGTGCAGGGGGCCCTGACTGGGGATCAAGGGGTGGGGGGTTGGGGGGTGTAGGGCACAACCGAAGGGGGGCACTCGCTCCGCCACCGCAATACATGAAATTGATTGTCGGCATATTAATCGTAAGGAGAGAAAAATAATGTGTGTGCATGTGTGTGAGAGAATTCCCTTCCCGTGGGCTAGTCAGCATTCACCCATGAAGTAGGTCAGTGAAATTTGCCCAAATTAGGTCAGCGGCAGTCAATGGGTGCCATCCGAACAAGAGGAAGAATAAACGAGAGAGAAAGAGGTTAGGTGAGCAGAACCAAGCGGCTTACTTCATCTTAGGCTTAATACTTACTTAATTACCAAAACTGAAGCTTAGCCCCCAAAGCAGAGAGAGTTCTCCGCGAATTCAAGCCCACCACTACTTCCACAGTCCCCGGTATCAGAATCAGCGAGCATCAAAAGCCAGCCTTGATTGAAAACGCTTTGGAAAAGCAGTCCGATTCGGTTACAGAGCTTAGGTCTGATTATTTAGCACCCCTCCTCCTCACTCTACGCCCTCTAGCTGTTTGGATGGTGGCTTCTTTGTCATATGCCTCTGTTTCTTCTTATTCGTTCCCCCCCTTTTTTTTGTTTTTTTTAAAAAAAGAAAAGAAAATCACATCTTGGGAGAGGTTGTCGTTGCCTTGTTGGCAATAAATGGCGGAACACAAGAATCTTTGAAGTCAGAGGCACATCGTGATTCGCTTTCATCGTCCCTCAACTGTCAGTCAACGGGGGAAAACGTGACTCCAAAGGAAAAACTTTTGCTGCTTTTCCCCCCCTTCAATTTCCTCTCCGCACATACACACAAATCCAAAGCACAACAACAAACAGTGACAACAGAGAAAGGATCCGCGTTGGGCATTAGGCAGACAGGAATAATTGCAAGTTTTTTTTTTGTTTTTTTTTTTCCCACAGAAGATTCTGATGATGGTGCAAACAATCTCGAAACTTCCTCCTGCCTGAGCTTCATTGGCCGGCTTCCACTTAAAGAGAAAGTGCATTCCACTGTAGCTGCGGGGTGCACTCTGGACTTTAGCCTGTCAGCCCTCGGCCGCTCGTTTCCGAGCAGTTGGGTGTCAGGGAGGAGGAAGAGCATTGACATGTGTCTTCTGCGGGCAACGTCTGCTCGGAAGAGTGATGCCGAAACTCGGGCCTGGACCTAATCACACGGGCCCCGCTCCCTCGCTCTGACAGCCGCAGAGGAAGGGAGGGGGGACAAAGGCTCCCGTCCCTGGGCAGCGATCAAACTTGAGCCCCCGGCTCGCCTGGAGATGTGACAAGGCCCACTTCCCCTTTCCCTGCTTTTCCCCATCCTCCCCCTGCTGCCAATCATGTGTCATATGCTTCACGCTTTCGCACGACGCACGCACGCACGCTTTTGTGCGCGGGGCGTGGAGGGAGCGCACATGAACGAGGAGACGAAAAAGACACACACACACACACACACACATGGAGTCGGGGAGCTCCACGGGAAGCGCCGAAGCCAGGAACGACCAAATGCACAAGCAGAGCGTGGCTTGGAGTAAAAAAGCGAGCTGCAATGAGTTACAGTGACTAACGTTACTAGCCAGAGAGAGAAAGAAGCCTGGCTACAGAAGCTGGGTATAGGAGCCAGAGAACTGAACTGCAGCCAACCTGGATGAGGCCTCAGTCCAGATACGTTGGGACAGTACCAGGGGCCCGGCTACAGCCTGTCAAAGCAGGGAGGAGGGAGGAGGGAGAGCAGATGAATTAGCAAGAAATACAGAGTGAAAAAACAGAAAAAGTAGAAGAGAAAGAGGGCAGGCTTATAGGCACAACGGAGGGAAAGAAAGAGAAGGGTTTTGAGGCTTTTCAGCTTCGAAGTGGGATGGTTGGAGGGAACCGCTGAGAGTCGGCCTGAGCTGGAGCCGAGGCTCAGAGGCAGGGCCAGGGCTGAGCTGGGGTTGCTGAGAGAGGAGCCAGGGCTAGGGGCCAGAGCAGGGAGGGAAGGAGGGGCAGGGGAGGGGGGGGGGGCTGAGAATAGGAGGAGGTTGTGGCAGAGCTGGGGCTTGGGGCCGGTGCCAGAGCCAGGGGCCCCAGCTTTAGATTTAGTCAGCTGTTCCCCTGGCCAGCAGCTGGAAGGACGCACGGAGAGAAACAGGGAGGGGAGGTAACGAGGGAAGACAGCACGGAGACATCATGGGAGATTTTTTAACTGGGAAACGGAAAGTGAGAGGCGATGGAGAGGAGTGAGAAGGGGGGGAAAAAACAGCGCGGCGATGGAGAGGAGAGAGGAGAGAGGAGAGAGAGGGGGGACGGCGGTGGTGGAGGTTTGGAAAGAGGACAGTGGAAAAGCCATTAGATTCCTATGAGAGAGAAAACAGCGCTGAGAGCAGACAGACTGACAGAAGGTGGTTAAGGCTCACTGGCTTTGCAACCAATCTTCCCTTCCTCCCTTACTGGTGCTGCTGCTCCCTCATTCCTTTATTCCCTCCCTCCATCCGTCCGTCCATCCGTCCATCCGTCCGTCCGTCCACCTCCTCTCTCCGCCACTAGTGAGCTATTCTCCGGCTACCTCCTCCTCTACCGGTTGTGCCTCACCAACAGCCCCGCTATTCATTACGCACGACCTGCAGCCATGACCCTAAACACAGCGATCCCAAACAGGTGCCGCACGCACACACAGCAGCAGCAGCAGCAGCAACAGCAACAGCAACAGCAGAGGAAGTCACACATAACACTGGAGGGGGAAGAATCAGAAACAGGGAGTGCAGGCAGAAGGCTCGAAGTGAGAAGGGAGAGAGCTGCTCGGCGGCCGCCCGAGAAAGCACTGCGAGGGGACCTGCGAGGAAAAAAGGATGGAAAAAATAAAAAGCTCCGAAAATGGGAGGAAAAACGACGCAATTAAAGCAGAGCGCGTACACCCTTTGTTTCCATAAAAGTGGCGAAATGAGATTTGGAGTAGGGTGAGTGAGAGCGAGGGGCGAGGGTTTGCCATGGGGCAAGCAGCCGCTGCTAGCAAAGCACTTTATGGCCTATTATGTTCCATTCAGATGGACCAGGCGTCTGGGATAAAAGCATTTAGTCTGTGCCTCAGCGAGTGACTCAGCACTTGGAGCCTTTGCAGGTGGACCCCTCCATAATTACACAATGCATATCAATGAAGTGGCCCACTCATGCATATGGATCGCTCACTCCCACACCTATACCTAGTTTCTTTTTCCTCCTCCTCCTCCTCCTCCTCCTCCTCCTCCTCCTCCTCCTCCTCCTCCTCCTCCTCCTCCTCCTCCTCCTCGTCCTCCTCCGCCATCTTTTCGCTCCTCAACCTTTCCCACCTCCTTGTGGAAACACTCTACCTCTCCGTTGTTTATTGTTGAACTGAAGTAACTCCAGCTGCTCGTCTGTATGAGAGACTTGATCGAAGACAGCATCGGCCGGGGCAGGATATCAGAGGAGTCGGGAGGAAATGAATGGGAACGGTGCGCTTCGAAAATAAACAAACAGCCTATCAAACGCAACCCTGTGCACTTTTCTTGCACTGCATCACCACGTGAGACCTTTCCTCAAAATCAGGGGAAGGCATTTCTGCCACGGCCGCGGCGGCCGATCCACCTCCTCGCCTCCCTTATCCTCTCATTTAGTGTTGAGACGGTAGACAGCCCCCCGCCCCACCACCACCACCCTCCTTCTCCACCTCCTCCTTCTATTGCTTCCTCTCCATCACTCTCTTGTCTCTCTACGGCTCTACCTCCACCCATCTGCCCTTTCCTCTTCGTTCTACCTCCGCGCCGCTCCATCCCCTGCTCTGCTCTCCTCCCCCCTCGGTGGTGGTTAATGGCACAGGGATCCAGTGTGGAATATAGATCAGTGCGAGATGGATGGGGCACCAGGAGCTCCGGCCAGTCCCGTAGGTCCCAGACCAAAGATTAACTAAATATTAGCTGACAGGAAGAGAGAGAGGCAGGGACACAGCTGCAGCTGCTAGGGCCACTGCTGGCAGAACAAACGACAGAGTCTGTTTTTAACCCCATTTGCTCTTGGGAGGGAAAGAGGCGCGCGCGATAAACACACAGGAGATGCAAAAAATACACACAACACGTCGGGGGCAATCGTATTGCCATGCACGCGTACGCACATGCTATCAGAGGCACCCCTGGAGAAGAAGTCCACTAATCACATTCTCTCCTCCCCCTCGCCTCCCTGCCAAGGCGGACCGCGAGAGTGAGGTGGTGGTGGTGGTGGTGGTGGTGGTGGTGGGGGGGAATAAATCTTTATTAGGCAATGTGTCCCTGCTTTATCGATCGCTTCGCTCCTTCCCTCCCCCTCCTCCCTCCTCCCTCTCCGCCCTCTCTCCTTCTCTCCCCTCCTTTTGTTATTTTAGGCGTGTGTCTGCCATCCACTTCAATTGACTAGGGGTGTACATCAGAGAGGACCATTACCCGTGTCTCCCCTGGCCGGGCTGTCACAGGGTGTGAGGGGGAGGGGGGAGGGGGGGGTTGAGGTGATGTAGCCACCCAGGAGGGACAGCTAGCCGGCTAACAACTGGCCAGACAGACAGACAGTCAGACAGACAGATAGGGAGGGTTTGGGCCTAGGATGCAGACAGCGGCAGACAGTCATCTTCAACAATGCCCGGTGACAACACTGGTTTCACGTAAGCCCTTATTGTTAAATGAGTTGAGCGAAGGCGCACACACACACACACACACACACACACAACCTGATTTATGGTGCTAATTTTCCACTAGAGTCCCTAATGGTAAAAAAAGTAGATCCTGTCTTTTCAATAAGGCTCACAATAAAGTACCCCGAAATACACATTTAATATGAATCTAGCCACTACAATGATGAAAAACACAGCCTAGCAACCCGATCGGTGCAATAAACATTCAAGACAACAACGGAATCCGATACGCGTATTAAATCGAATGACACCAGATGAACTCCTGAAAAAACGGTGGATGTTGAACACCCCAAAGGACGGTCCTCCGTGACTGGGAAACACGGGGTGAAGGGTCATTTTTAGAGAAAGACCTCAGAGCGAGCAGGCCAAGTCTCGTTCCGGTCATAACTCCATACGGTGATAAAGAGGGAGCATCTAAATGTAGAAACCATTGATAGCCCCCGAGGTCTGGATGCGGACTGCTAGCTCCGAGCACCGCGTACGGGGCAGGGGCTTAGCTAGCCAGCAAGCCTTCTTTAGGGAGTTCAGGCACCGGACGCACTATGGGAACATCTAGATAGGGACAGTGTAAATACAGTAATGGTTTCTATTGCTCCGGCTTGGGAAATGGAACTGGAAAATCAAGAACGGGAGAAACAGACACCATGAGAGCTTATAAACAAAAGGAAAAGAATGCACGAAAGAGAGGAAGGATAGGCAGGGTTTATTGAGTGATTACAACAAGAAAGTAAGATGACAAAGGGATGAAGGGCAGGGTTGAGGCGAGAGAAAGGGAACGAGCATATAAGAAAATGAGCAAGGAGGAGAAAGAAAGAGCTCCTTGAAGACAACTCTTTAGGAGGGCAAACTAAATTCTGCAGTCAGTTGAAAGCCTTTCTCTCCTTCCCTTTGAATCTTTCTCATTGTCTTTCTTTGTCTGTCTCTCTGTCTCTCATGCCTGGAGAGCTTTTCTAGCTCTATTCAGCCCCGTTCTGCCACAGAGCAATGAATGCATGTCTCACATGCCACACAGCCACGACATCGTTGGACCAGGCACAGCCAGAGGCACCTTACACTCACAGGACCTCCTCCTCCGCATAGCTCACACGGCACTTGAGCCTGCCGGGATAGAAGGGGGGGGGGGGGTTAACGCCTCCCCCTCCGCCCCTCTCAATATGGCTCAGATTCCCAATTGGACCACAAAAGGACGAAAAAAAAAAAAAAAAACTGGGCATATTCTTTGTCCGCTCCGTGACTGATGTTTCACGTGATGGATTGCTTATTGGGACGTGCAAAAGACACATTCACACATTCAATCAGGCAAGCAATCTTTTCCTTTAGTCGGGTGCTATTTATCGGAAAACAATAATGTGAGCACGGGTCCGTCTTTCAAGCAGAGCAATCAGCCACAGGAGGGACAGTCTGACCAGATCGACCTTTGACTTTAGTAAATCCCTAGGGGTCAAGTGAAGAGGTCAACATCGGGCCAGTCCAATGATGGGGGAGGGACCGGTCAATGAGTGACCGCCTCCGTCAAGAGTCCGCGTACGTGTGTGTGTTTGCGTGCGCACACGCGGCCCCGGGGTCAGCGGCAGGTAAAGCCCTCATGCTCTCGCTGTTGTTTATTCTAAGGCGCCTAGTCGCTGGCGCCCTGGCACCGCGAGGCACGTGCGTGTGCGCCTTAAAGCATGCGTGCAAGTGTGCGTGCGTGCGAAAAGTGGAAATGAGATAGGGTGGGAACGATGACAGACGGGAATGTCATCCACCCTCTTATCATTAACATGCCTCACCTTTATTCAGCCTGACACACACGGCCATAAACACCCTCGCCGAGCCATTAACACACAAAGTCACACACGCGCGCACGCTCATATTCATCCGCACGCGGATATAAGAAAAAAAAAAGCCAGCTGCAAGAATCCACCTTTATTTACAAAGCCGCGCAAGTATTTGGAGATAGATGTGAGGGAAATATGAAAGCAATGCAAGCAGAAGCAACAATGATTCGTTGGCGCGCCGTGCGTTCGTCTGGGATACGTGCAAATGACTGTCGTCGACTTATAGGCGACTTTCTACGGCCCCGAGCGAAGTGCACCGCAAGTATGTGCACACGCACGGAAATCGCTCGGACTGATCTGGCGTCTGGAAAAAAACAGCTGTTGACCAAACTGCACAGAAAGGCTCTGTTCTGGCAACAGTGGAGGCGTGTGTGCAGTCTTCAGCACATGCACCATGTTTATGTACATACATGTGAGGCGCACACACACAAACACACACACACACACACACGCTATACACATACCCTGAACCTTCCGCTGCAGTAAGCAGAGTCTTGGACTCCTTTGTGCTTATTTCAGCAGCCCATTGGTGCAAAGAGGAATTCATTAAAAGGAAAAAAAAAAAAAAGTGAAAGGGAGAATCAGATAGGAGAACGCTGAGTGCTGCATTCCCCTGTTGTTATTATTGCCAAATCGAAGAGAGGAGGGCGGCTGGTAATAAAAGTCATTAAATGAAATAGAAAAAACGTCTTTTAATAGGGCCTTGTCATTGTGGATTTAGTAGCCTTTCTATCGCCTGCTCCCTGCGTTAGCTTCCTGCACTGACAGAGAGGAGAGGGGCAGGAGCTCTGTGGAAGGAGGACTGGATTCCTAGACAGAGTCAGCCAGCCGAGGAGCTGTGCTGACGCACACCCAACAGCCACAGTCTGGGACAGGAGACAAGTCAAGCTGGAATGGGGACTGGGGCAGACGTTACAGAGCTCATGCTGGAACTTTATTACTTTAGCTGGTTTATTTTAACAAGGACCAACACATGCCGATCTTGTACACTGAGCGTCTCTGAAAACGAGCCAGGGCTAGCGTGCGGGGTTATTATGAAGAGAGGTATCTGGGCATCTGGTGATAGGTCTGGCAAAGTGGCAGGAGCGAGGCAGGCGGCTAGGGCTGGAGCTGGGAGCGGTGATTTAAGAGGGGCAGGGAGGAAACAGTCTGGGATCAGGAATGGGACTGGGACGGAGGCTGACTCCAGTCAGGTAGGCGAAGTGGAAATAAGGCACACAGGCATCAGCGCTAGCTCGAGGTGGTGAGACTGAATAAGAATCTTGGGCACGGCACTGGAAATGTGAAGAGAAGGAGACTGTTATACATAGCTGAGCGCTGAAGACGGAACATGTCTGGCTACAGGAAGTTCTAGCCTGTGCTGGGAATAATCTATCTAGAGGCACATTTGGGTCTGCAAATAGGATTGCTTAAGAATTCGAAGCCGAGGCCGTGACAAGCGCTGGCGTCTTCTGGGAAATGCTGACATGGTGGGAAGATGACACAGCTAGCAGGAGAGCCGGTGGTCACCTACGACTCAATGGGTGGAGCATGGGACATAGTTTGCTTTATGGGTTCCATCCCCGAATGGGCCACCCAGGCTGAAAACTGGCTCCGGTTATTCGGTTATCGGAGGCCTGAGCTGAAACTCATTATGAGCAGAATGAAACTAATTATCACATTCCAGATTTACAGTGATGCTTATACGACTTCAACTTTACATGGCGAATATTCCCTTCGACTAATTTTCCTGGACGCTCTCTGTCCCCCGATAACATCTAGCATCATCGGTATCGCATAATTAACACCGGCGATATTAATCTTGGATATCAAATGAGTTACACAACACCGCAATGTTTTGTGCAAACACTCGCACGGGCACATTTGCATGCACAGGACACGCACACAAAGGGGGGAGACCAAGCGAACGTGTTTCCATTACACAACAGCTGAAAGGTATCCTATCTTCTTTCCATTCAACCGACATAATGGGACAAAGGCCTGGAATCCGCTTCTCTCAGTCTCTCAGACTCACACAGGCCGAGACGGAGAGGGAGAGAGCACTTTCTCTAAGGACTCCATGTCTCTTCACATGGATGCAGTTGCCGCCCCCCCTCCCCTCTCTCTCTCTCCCTCTTGGACAGCCAGATGTTTACACTAGCTCTAGGCTCAGCCATGTTTCCATGACGATACAAGCCCAGGGTTAGTCACATGCCAAGGGATGGACCTGAGGCACCGGATCCAGGATCATTGCTCCATCAGCGCTCTCACCTCGGAGCCTGATCCACAGAGGACATCTGATCAAGGTTTGCTTTCACAGATCCCCCTAAAAGGTGCGCTAATAGCATCCAACACTCACAGGGGAATATATTTATACATATTTTTTAAAAAAAAGCTGTGAGTTGTATCGTGCCCGAACTCCTCAAAGTTCTTATGCCACAAGCCGAGCCTTTTCAAACACACCGGTTTGCTGGCATGTTCGGGAGCGCTCCGTCTTGTGGGCTCACTCTCGACGGGCATCGTAAAAAGATAAAGGAACTCTCTAACCTAACAGGGAAATAAGAGCAGATCCACCCACATGAAAAGAAGCAGCCCACACACAAACAGAAAGAATAAGCCCTCACCCGGCAAACAAACGCCGCTTTGCCTGATAGCGTCTCGGAGACGACATGCTCATGCAAGATTTCGCATCTTGAATTCTGCACCTTCGTGGACAAAATGCTTGAAATATCGACGCGGGTTCTCAAGAAGCCCTTTGAAAGGCCTTGTGAATTCTTACTTCAAAAACAGTACGGAGGAAAAAACGCGTTTGTACTCGGTTCCTTCAACTTGTGGCACAGATTTCTCCTTGGCGTTCGGCTTCCAGCTCCGTCCCATAAACGAGAACCTCGTAGTGTGCGCAGGTATTCTTTTTTTGTATCAGCCCTTTTGTTTTCATCAGCCCTGTACTATTGTAGATGATCTCTTACGTCACCGAGGTTCGGCTTTAACACCAAGCACTTACGTGATGCAAAGTCAGAATAAAAATAACTTCGCCCTGCAGCTCCTCTACTGACACGGCACCTGTAATGATTTTAAGAAGCTAGACACACAATTTAGAAAAAGCCAGGGCTGCGATACTCTCCATCTGTGGCGGTTCACGGGTTAAAAAAAACAAACAAACAGGGAACCACCCGCCTGGTTGTTATTTCATTGTTTCATTGACATCATGATAAAAAGAGGGTGAGAGAGAGAGAGTAGATGACGCAGAAACCTAATTAAGATTCTCCCGAGCGTGAACAAATTAACCTGAGTTATGAGCATGCAGTAGCAAAAGTCAGACAAACACACACACACACACACACACACCAATTTGTGTCTGAAATAGGTGGAGCAGGGATGGATGACATTCACACTCAAACAGGCATGACTGCCACGGACACTCTGGAGTTATTTTAGGAAGGGGAAAGGCAAAATATTACAGGATATCTAGTCCAACAATGCCGTCATGGAAAGAAACACCTAAATAGTCGGTAGGATATGCGCATCTACTTTAATTATAGTTGAATTTAAAGCAGCCTCCGAGTGTCCACCTCATCACTCGGATTTGGGGCAGCAGCATGGTAAAATGACATGCATTTTCCGTGCGAAAAATTAGACTAACAAGGGGAGCTGGATAAATAGGTCGTAGCATGTAGCCTATGCTAATGACGTTGCAGAGAGCGACATATGCCAGGCATCAGTATGTCACTCCTTAGGGACATGGGGCTTACGGTAACAGGATAGTAAGACTGAGTGTGTGTGTTGGGTGTTATGTTTTTTTTTTTTTTACCTCGTAGCATAAACCCCGGAGGTAGACATGGGGTGGGGTGGGTGGATGGGTGGTAGGAGAAATATACGAGTATGACGGGGTCAAGGGGAGGAGGAGCAGCAGGACGGACCATGTTATGAATAAATGAGAGCGGGGGGGGGTGCACTTGACCCAGACTCGAGGACTAAAACAGGAAGGAGGGTAATGAAGTGCAAACATGCTTTGTCATGCCATGCTAGAGCCATAGGATTAGAATTCTATAATTAGAGGATGGGGCACCATAATGCTAGCCTTCCTTTCAGCGCGACGAGCCTCCGAGTCTAAATTACACAAGGGCACCGGGGAACAGATGCTGTGATCACAACGGGCAGGTCGGGAAGTCTTCCACGCCGGCGTGATTGACAAGCTAAAGAAATTCTGAACTTGGCTCGCCGGTGAGATTTACCGATATGTCTGTGATCAGCTCGAGACGGCGTAATTTTTTCTGACAGACAGCTGCCGTTAGGGGACGGTTCTTCAAAGCAGCATGTATATTTAATTCGAATCATTTGGAGCTTCTGATGTATTATTACACACCGAACCTTTTTTTTTTCTTTTTTCCTCCTCCGTACAGGTCGAGGGTTGGGAGCGCGTTCCTCTACCTGCTCGACGGCCGGCGAATTCATCACAGAGGGGCCGGAGCCGGGCTGTTATAAAACTGCTATAACCCGGGAGCAGCGGACTGCCAGATAACACTCGCGTTCACATATGAATATTTATCTTGAAGGCTGGCATTGGAACAGATGAGCTCGCATGGGAGAAAGAACAACCCATCCATCTCACTCTCTCCTCTTTTTCCGCGCTTCATTCTTTACTTTCGTTGCGTCCCCCTTCTCCCGCAATCACCATTTCAATGCTTCTTTCCCCCTTTTTGCATTTTCCACCCACACTCTCCCTCCAGGCTTCCCCTCTTTTTCTTGATATCGCCCGATCTATTGCTCTTCCCCTAAGAACGTCGACACCCCCCCCTCCCCTCCATCCGTTCCTTCCATTGCACTGATGTATGGAAAGAGGTGGAGGAGGGAGGGGATGGGGGGTGAAAAAAGGGGAAAGCGTGTGATTAATGTCTTTGAGAAAAAGATAAATAATCACAGGAGACTGGGGGCTGGTAGTTGGCCTTAGGGGAGTAAATATGGAGAGTTTTATAGCTGCTCGCTAGGGAGGGAAGGAGGCGGAGGAGGAGACAGGAGGGGAAGGAGAGGAACACAGCGACAGCAGATCCATTCAAGTATATTAGCTCCCCCCCACCCCCCCATACACAATAACCTCCGCATCTATTCTATCGCTCTACTGTCTTTCATCATCAACACTGAATCCCATCCCACTGACAACACACACGCACAAGAAGCCACACAAAGCATGCACGCTTGTGTGCGCACACACACACACCCTCCTTTTTTTTCCAGCCCTGACCCACTGTATGTGTTTGATGGGCCAATACATGTGGTGTGTGATGTGGTTGACAGCCCCCTCCCATGCTGCCCTGCTTTTAAGCCCTCATCCTCCAGTGGCTGCCTGTCCCCTGGAGTAGATTGCATCTTTTATTTATCATTTTCTCTTCCGTGGCTTTATCTTCCACCGGCTAAAAAAGAAATAAAAAAATAATAATAAGAGAAAAAGAAAAGAAAAAAACCATTGTGGGGTGAAAATTGCAATCAGCATAACATGCCCTCCTCCTGCTGTGTGCTCGCCTGTCATTCTCCACTCTCTGCGAGCATGCCTGGATGAGACTGACAGCCCATGCAGGCGAAGACAGACACACACACACGCACACACACACACACAGGCGCATGTACGATCCCCCTCTGTGTTTATCATCCCCCACCCACACACATGCACACACTGACACATATTTTTTTCTCCTTCTTTTTTGTTCCTATCGCACACACACACACACACAAAATAAAACACATGCATGTCCACAGAAGATGACCCCATCGGCCCTTTTGTCACTCATTTGAGACTATTTTCGAAAGCGCACACACACACACACACACACATCTCCTCGCTGACGCCTCGCACTTTTCATTTTACCCCGTGCTGAGCGTTCAGCTTCCTAAAGCCCCAAAAGAGTGAGCACATAAATGAGCCTAATGCTGGGGAATCTGGTAAACAGGCCAGAGAGGGTGGGAGAGCTGCCTGCCTGTCTGCCTGCTCCATGGCTACTATTGTGCACTGCACATTCTCTGAGCCCACAAGAGCTGAAGCCATCTCCACACAGATTCTTTGGAGGAATAGTAAGCCAAGAAGTGAGAGAGGAGGAAGAGGGGGACGAGGGAGAAGGGAGAATGAGAGAGACAGAGGGATAGGGAGGGCGAAGGAGGAAGAAGATCATGCATAAAATCTTGTTTGCAGAATGCATTAAGATTCAGATGAACTGGGGAGGGTAATGGGATTAGAATCCTGAACGGTTTCCAAGGGTGGGGAGTCGGATTGACAGCTGAGTCTATTGCACTGACGAATGCAGTGAAATATTGTGGCTCTGGCGGAGGCAGCCAGCCAGGCAGGGGGGTTGCTGAGCGTTCAGCACCTCTGTTTACTCCGAGCTTTTAGCGCAAATAATGCAGCCGAGAGAGGGGAGAAAATACACCTTTTGCCTGGCGCACATAGCTCGGGCTTCAAGGCAACAAATAAAAAAGCTCCAGTCTGTCTCACAAAGGTGTTTGGCAAACAAAATAGAAGCACTGTGGCTTTAAATCGCCGTCCCTCCCACCCTTTCTAAATATCGTCTATTTAGCCAGCGGTGAAAAGATATAGGGGGCTTTTGTCTGCGTACCCATTGGTGGGGGCACGGAGTGCTGGAAAGACACAAAAATAGGAACAAAGTGCTAAGCTTCCAATTGGGATGGCTCTGGGCCATTCAATGCGCGCAGCTCAGTGGGTAAAAACAAGGGGAAGTGGGCTACTATTACGGGCTTATCTGAAAAAAATGCTATTCTCACACAGCTATAGGGTAGACTGGTGTGGAAATACCCTGCGTTGTTTATAATGGCCAAGGCTATGGAAGGCAAACACAAGCCCTTTAAAGTCTGGCACGGGTCCACATAGAAGCCAAAACGTTGCGAGTTTTGTTTATTCTAGGCTGCTTCCCTGCGTTATTTATTTTTATTTTTTTTTGTAACGTTATAGTCCACTCACCGACTTGCAATACGTTGTCCACCCAGCCACCCTCTAGCAGAGTGACACCCCGTAGGAAAGGCAGCTGGGTCTCGTCATTATTGTCCCCGCTAGTTCCACTTTCCTCTCCGCCGGCGTTGAAAGAGGAATACATACAGATCTCCTTCTCGCTTCTCGGGAATGACCAATATACGATCCTCCGCTGGACGGGCTCCGGGATCCTCTCGAACCGCTCCTCCACCCGCTGGAACGGCCACTTCTCCGCGACTCTGCGCGCCGCGATGTCGAGCAACGACTCGGGGTTGTGCGTTTTCCCATTTCCCGACCCTCCCGAAGCAGACCCCGCGCCGCCACACAGGACTCCTCCAGCCCGCTGCCCCTGCCTGCATGCCGGGTTGTAGCCGGGCCGGCAGCAGAGCCGCTTGGCTGGGGGCTGCTGGACTCGCTCGGCCATGATCGCACCGCTTCCAACCTGAAGCGCAGTTCCTCTCCGATCATATAAACGGGATAAGGAAGAGAAAAGGGCAATCTCGCACCGATTGTTTGCCCTACATGGAGAGACTGCCCTTATTTGGAGAGGTGGGCGGCGCCTGCGAGTTCCGTGAAGTCCTTTGTGTTGTCAAAGTAACCGGGGTGGGCGGAGTCCTGGGCCGCTGCCAGCGCACGAGTGGCGCTATAAAAGGAACCGGAGGCGGAATTCCCGAACGTCGGCAAATCCTTTGTGAAGCAGTACGGGAGCGCGAGGGCGGAGCCCCGGCGGCCGACGGCCTTTGAAGTTTTCTTCTTATTTGAGTTTAAAGGCGGGGACTTAATCCAGGGGCGGCCTCGCAGTTTCCCACAGGGGTAAAAGGGGGGCAAGAAAACTGACTTTTTCTTTTTCTTTTTTTTTTTTTCCTTTGGAGCCTGAGCTACCACCCCGGGCCCTTCGCTTCTTCAATAACAACGCGCTGGTTGTTTTCGAGGCTTTAGTCCTCTCAGCTGTCAGAGGCAGAAAGGCCGTGGGAGGAGGAACACAGACACAGAGCTGGACCGTGAGCTGGACATGCTTGTCCTATGTAGTCACACATCAGTCACTTCGCAGTGGCTGAGTTTGGCTCACTACGCCGCAGTGTATAGACAATTAATCGAACACACCCTGCGAAACTACGCTCTGTCTGCTCTTCCTTTCCATTCTTTATTCCAGACGCAGACTTAGCTAGACTTTAATGATCCACAAGGGAAATTACTTGGTCACAGTAGCTTAGTTGCACATGAAATTACACCTTTAAAAACCACAAGTAAAAAAAGTGTTATCTGGTAAAAATGAAATAGAAAATAGCAAAAAAAAAAAATTATATAATTATCTTATGAACAAATGTACAAAAATAGTGGGCAAAACTGTGTTCAAGGTGATCCGGCTGATTGGGGTCCTCCACAGATTTTACACATAAGGGTCGGCGTAATTGGCACCTTGTGGGGTGCTCAGCATTTGAAAAGAGCTCTGTGGCTCAGGAAACAGCTCCGGGAAAGTAACCTAGGTGCATGATTGGCACAGTAAAATGTTCAAAGGAAAACCAATCACACGCCACCCGGGAGTTTGATAGATGTGCTATTTACTTGGCATACAGTGTGGGTCAATGATCCCGTGGAGGTGCGTCACCCGAAGTGCAGGATGACCGTGTGATCAGTGCAGTTTGGCCCGTGCTTTATCTAACACGACCCATTGATTTTAAACACTGCTTTTTTGAAGGTCTCCCGGTTTTGTTAAAATGCAACTCTAAACTGGAGGAGTAGCCCTTTAAGAGCTCTGCATCCCATTATGTTCACCACTCCCTACTCACTAGTTGAGTATATCAATTTGAACTGAAAAGGGATGTTAGACATTCCTCAAGGTCTGGCCAGCCCTGCTGTTTTTCTTGTAAAAACTTTGACACACAAACTAGTGGAGCTGGTTAACTATAATTTGTGGTGCAGCCATTTTATGGTCCCCCACCCTTGCCTGCTGATAATGTTGGTTCCATAGCTGCGTCATGAAAAGGGGGCCCGCTTCTGTAGGAGTACAATACTCATCAGGGGTTAGGGTGTGGCAGCACTGCCCCCCCACCCCCCTAAAATCTCCACGCCTCACGAGACTTGAGGCAGCAGCATAGTTATATAGTCATGTGATGAAAGAGAACCACCAAGTTGCTGATGTTTTTCTAAATTGTCTATAAAAGTTTGCCCAGAACTATGCTGGTAAACCAGAATGTGTGTTTGCAATGTGTCTGTCCGCTGCATGTGTTCCCAGCTGCCCCTCTCCTTCCTCTGTGAGTAGGTCTAAAAGGCTGGCCTTTGAACTGCTCTGAAAGTGATCCATGCCGTATGGACGGAGCAGATGTGGCCTAACCTGATTTGGTTTCAATACTTCCCCACAGGAAGTTCACAAAGCCAGCAGGTCCTCCTTTGTTATGTTAGTCATCTTTCTCAGAAAGCCAGGGCCTTTTTGCTTCTTTCTTGTTCTTCCTTTTTTTTTTCTTTTACACGGATATTGCCTTATCATATGCTTTATTCTCCACACTGTGCAGTTTCTCACATGATCAGAAGTTTCAACAAGATTCTTATTCATCCACACTCAGTAATAATGTGGACCACATTGAAAAATTAGTTTTGTGTTGACATTAATCATTATGCAGCATGTCAGTACTAATATTATCACAAATCGCTGTAATATATAAAATACACTGATACACAACGATAACATGACTGACCACCCTTCTGCTTCTATTTTAATTGTATGGTTTAAAACATTTAGTGAATGTTTGTTCACCACTGGCCTGTCAAGCAGTCTAATGTTTTGATTTTTAGGGCAACTGCATACTTGTAACATACCTTGTAGGATATTTACTTAACTTATAAAGCTCCAAAGATTGAGCGAGCAATAGTACTTCAGGAAATAGCTGAAGATGAACGCTTTAATGGAAGCCTAAACGCGAAAACTATGAATTTAAGCACTTTTAGTGGTTTTCTGAGTCCTGCTTTTGATGAACTACATTTCCAAGTGTTACTGAACGCCTCACATCCAATCATGATGGAGAAGTGCTGCCGCCTTCACGGCATATTGGTCAAACTGTCAAATTGTGCTTCTGGTCGGAGAAAACGTATCGTAATCATCGGCTGTATCACTTACACCGACGGCATCTTTACTTGATTAAAGTAACTTCTGATTTATCAGCAAAAAAACGTCAGAATAACCGTAAACACGCACATGTAAGCAATTTGACTAACTTTGCAGGAGCTACAAATTGTGTTTTTCATATTTAAAATGACTGCAAAATATGCTCAACTGAACAAATAATGCCGTTATGGGTTTTTTATCTGGCGTGCGTTGGGCTGTTTTGTTAGTGCTAGTGTTATCCGCTTTGGAATGATGCATTAACCCTACCAAGTCAGAAAAAGGGGAAGTCGTTTTCTTTTCTTCCCATTTTGTCAGCATTACGTGAATGCCTCTTTAGTTTACCGCACCATTTCCGGAACAGGGAGGAGCGGGTGATTATTCTCACGGATATACATACAAATTTGTCCGATTTGGGTAAGTTTATTTATTCACAGTGCGTTTGGTTGCGCAAGTGTCTTATATGAAAATGTACAGTCGATGCTTTTTCACATTTGCGTAGTTTTTTCTGCGCCGTGTGGTACAGAGCCAAAAATCCTGCTCCCGAAAGTTAGGCCGTTACGGGTGGGCGGGTTAGCCAGCGGTACTACAAATCTCACTATCCTTTATCCACATTACAACCATTGTAGTCTAGTAGGGGTGGCAGGCAAACTCAGATTTGTAAGTTCAGCGTCTTAGTTTGAGGCTATAGCTAGAGTCCACGATTTGACTACAGTTAGCCTCTGTTAGCTACGAGACCAGGCTAATGCTAGGTAACTTGGCATGACGAGGAACTGGCCGGAGCTCCATAAATAACAGTAACTTCAATTAAACCTAAATTAAGTTTGAATGAATGAACGAATTAATAAACTAATTCATAAAGCGAATTCGTTTTTGGGGATCCCCTGGCGTTGTAGAGCTCCTTACTTTGTAGCATCTGTCATTTTCGTGTTTTTGTGACGATAAATAACTTCTAAGTGAGGTGTTTTCCCAGATTTAACTCTGAAGTAGTCCAGATCTAAGTCCTGAGTCTAAAATTAAAAGCAACTGGGTTTAGTTACATAGATGGGCAAAGTTCATTATGGTTTGCCAATGCTGGATATCCCCTGATAAAACTCGTGTTTAACAACTGGTGTGATTAGCATTCATTGCTTTGACCCAGACTCTGAATCTTTAAACGATCCTATTAAGAATATTATTTATGCTTCCAAGAAATTCATGATTTTGCTCTCTCAGGCATCAGTTGGCAGTTTATTAGATACACTAGACATTCTAAAAACAGTCCAGCACCAAATACCCCTAGGGTATAAAAAGTAAATAATGAAATAGAATAAAAAGATACAGGTACTGACATATATATAACATGTACAATGCACTATACAGGGGTTTCACTTGCACAGACGGACCAGGTGTAATTGGGTTATGAAATTGTCCACGGTACATAGTAAATAATAAAAGTGTTGAACCTTGAAGGGTAATAATGTACATATTTGTGGAGTGTTATTGGTGGAGATTAACAGCAGCAGGAAGGACAGACCTTCTGAATCTTTCCTTCACTGCGAAGCGTCACTATCTGCGTTTCCATTACAGTTTTTCACAAAATAAAAGCGTTAGTTCTGAAATGTAAGTAAAGTTCACTTTGTATGTGTTTCCACTGGAAGGTGCTTTGCGAATGAGCTGTGACTCTCGTAAAGTCTTGTTTCACGGTATCTCATAATTCTCATTTCGCAAGACTTCACTTTGAGGAAGATGGACTTCAGATGAACTGGTCTGCATCCTCTCCACTGATGGGAAAATGTGAAAAAAAGTGTTCCCGTTGCACTTTTGCGGTACTCTGTTATATCGACAGGTCTGAAAAACCATCTCATGAGAGCATAAAAGTGTTTTAGTGATATTTGAGTTTTTTTTTTCAAAGTATAGGCGTTTCTATTACCATTTTTTTTTTATTGCAATGTTTAGGTTTCACGCATTTCTAGGTGGAATGGAAACACAGCAAGTGAAGCTGCTATTTGGTCTTCCCCCGCTGAATAAAACGGGGTTAGTCGAAATAATAAACACAATACGTTTCACTGGTACTACAAACCACAGCCTCAAACATGAAAGCTGAATCAACAGATCTCTGTTACCATAACAAAGAGTGCACGTGTAATGTTGTGCATAGCTTCACTCTTAATAGTGGGTTGTTTTTTTTCTTGCATCAATGTAAGAAAATCCCATACTCCATCACGTGTTGAATTTCCTGATTGATAAGAAACTTTGCGTATATCCGGTTTAAAACCACAACTAATGCTAATCTCCTCCAGTTTATTTTTCAAGCGAAAAACACAAATAAATACTTCATGATCATATTAAATAAAACAAGAGCAACGAAAACGTACAGTTGCGAATATTAAACCAGCTTTTCTTGTTTGTGTGTTTGTCCGTAATAAAGCTGTTGATTTATATTTATTTTGTCAGTTGATGCTGGATCGTGAAACTGCAGCCGCTGCGAAAGTAGATCATTTGTTTACATATCGTTCAGCTCCGGTCGCTCACAGCTTCCTCTCCCGTTACCCCCGTCTCAGGTTGGATTCACCGCCGTGGCCGAGCAGGATGATCGACTTCCGAGCGTGGGCGGAGTACGTCGTGGAGTGGGCCGCCAAAGACCCGTACGGCTTCCTCACCACTGTCATCCTGGCCCTCACCCCTCTCTTCATCGCCAGCGCCCTGCTCTCCTGGAAGCTGGCCAAGATGATCGAGGCGCGCGACCGCGAGCAGAAGAAAAAGCAGAAACGTCAGGAGAACATAGCCAAGGCCAAGAGGACCAAGAAAGACTGATCCTGAGTGGGACAAGATGGGGGCAAAAAAAATCACGCGCGTAGCCCTCTTTATTCCAAGTAAAGACACGGTGCCCTTCCTTGTCCCAGCTCTGCTGTCAACAAAGGGCCACTACTCTTCATGTCCAGGGTAGGAGGAGGGACGCTGGGCTCGCAGACCTAACAGTGCTGAGATGGACAGTACTGCCCGGAAGAGGCTTGTCCCAGTGGGACTTCGGTCAGCAAGAGCACAGTGGTCATCTGTATGATGTTTTTTTTTTGTACAGAGATCTGCTGTTATATTGTGCAGCTGTTGCAACACCTTGCATTCCTTTGTTAGCATCCCCTCTGATGATGATGATGTAATGAGTATACTGGAACTTTGACGACTTGCAAGCTATCCAAATTTATTACTTTCTGATCAATAAAGTTTTCAAGGTTGATAAGAAAACATGCTCTGTATGAATTTAGTAATGGACTAAAAGAGTGCTTTTAATGTAATGCACTCTGGAAGCGTTCACCCCTCATGTTTTATTTACTGTAACGCTGAACCCGAGTGATTGTAATGAGGCCTCTTTGCACCGAGTCACAGAAAGGACCGAATAAACATCTACGAATTAATCAAAAATGAAGCGCAAATCTGGAGCAGCCACCTGTTTCACAAAGTTGCATACGCTGCATAAATGTACCAGCGTACAGGAAGGATGCAAGTATTGAATTGTGGTTAAATTCTGCACCTGCAAGGTCCCACGCTCGCTCGTTTTATAAAACAATAGAAAAATATTTAACCGTGGTCAAAGATCAGCACGTTGCCGCAGGAGCCTTTAATAAATACTGACTTGAAGGGAGCGAACGAGGATTTTCTGCGGGTTTTAATTTAAATGCAAGACAAATTGATTGTTCTAAATACAGGCCAATGGATGAACATCCTTTTGTCATTTGGGTTTATTCGCAGAATCCCTGGGTGATCATTCCTCCGAACATATTTATGAATCGCTACTGAAATTCTGAGTACTATTATTTGGTCAAGCGTACATTTTAGCATGCATATCAGGGTCTCAGCTCATACCGCTCTAATAACGAGGGTCTGCTCTGTTCAACTACAGCAGCTCTGGCCAAAGAAAGAAACAAGAGTTTGTTCTGGGGATCCACACACTAACATTCTTCAGTGTACTTGTGTTTTTCTAAGCAGTGGGCGACACATTCACAAAGAAACACAAACACTAGATGTAATATAACTATATCCTTTTTAATCTTTGTTTTTAAATTTTACAATATCGTACCTGGTACACTAGTTAAGCGTGAACCGATTTCAGTTCGTCTTTATTAGCAGACCTCTCCTTTCATCATTTAAAGCCAGCATCAGGATGAAGGATGGATCCTATCCTCTGTATATACAATATATACTCAGACCAGGAACGTGGAAACGCCTTTACAATGTAATGCTGTCCAATAAAACAGAAATAAACACGTCCTCTGTGAGGAGAGAGACAAGTTGATTAAACTCTGGTAATTTCTGAGGTCATAGTTTATTGGGTTGTTGACTCGGATTGCATTATACCGAAAGGAGCTTCTAAAATTAAATCTCGACCGAAAGTGAATATCGGTTTCACAAATGCAGTTTTTATTGCAGGGCCTTTCTTGGGGATTGCATTACGCCGCGCAGCCGTCTGCGTCGACTCCTCAGTCTACTTCTTGGAAGTGGGCATCCAGGAGCCAGGCTGAAACTCGTTCGCGGTGCTCGTCGGGTCCTCGCTGATCTCCACCTTGCCGAAGCTGGAGGCGGACGCGTGTCCCTTGGCCGCAGTCTTTAAAGGCGTCGCCACCAGACCTTCCTCGTACTCCTTGGCCTGTAGAGCCCGGTCTTTCTTCTCCACCTCAATGGCCTTGATCTTGATCTGCTCCCTGTAGGCCTCGTTCTTCAGCAGCTCCTGTCAAATACACAAACATGTGGATATTTAGAGTTTATGCAGTGATAACAAAAAAATGCAACATATACTTTGCAGTGCCCACAAAGTTTGAGCAGCAGTGAAAAAAACTTGCATCTTGTCCCTAACATTGACCATCTTGTGTCGTGTGGAAGTCCTTAGACATGTACCACCCACTTGGACCAGACCCCACCCCCCCCCCCCCCATAGCAATGCCCCTCCTTGATCATCCCCAGCAGCACACACAAAGTTTTAGGGACAAAAAAAAAAAAAAAAGCACAAGGTGTGGACCTGGCTTCCAAATTCCTCCTCTCAACTAACGGGACCCAAACGTCCCCAACTAACAACATCCTGTCCCCAGACACCACAAGACACCCTCGGCAGACCCGTGTCCATTCTCTGACGAGCCACAACTGTTTTGGAGGCACGGGGGAGACCTGCACAATATAAGGAAGGTGGTCATAATGTTATGCCTGATTGTGTATGTGTCACATTGTATTATAATGTTCTATCATCATACCTGGATTGAATGCATTTTATTGAGTGGCATGTACACCAAGATCCATAACGCAGTAAAAATCATAAAATAACTGCTTCCTGGTTTCTAACACTGCCCACTTAATGGCTGCCGGGTTACAGGCATCACTTCCAAAGTATACCGTAGATGATAATGGAAAAACCTCTGTCACCAGACACATTTACTGTCTGCGAGGGGGCCTGGACATCATCCGATCTAAAGCGGCCAGCCGAGTTGGAAATGTGTAGGTGGCAGCTTCCTGTAGATTTCTGAAAAAAAAAACGGAGCGTGACCGCAAGATTACTTGCTGGGACTGTCCAAATCTGTCCTGCGAGAACCGAAGCAGTGACAATTTCCACTCTTTAATCAGCTCAGTCAGCTTCGTGTTCGGGCCGCTCGCTATTCAAGAGCAGAAACGGAGAAACGGAGCCCGCACTGGGAAGCTTCCAGGTATGAAGTGGGACGCCGGCTAGAAAATAAATAAATAAATAAAAAAATAAAAAGCGCGTTCAGATAACCTGCAGCATATTGGGCCGACAAAACCCCGCTTAAAAAATATAGCACTTGGATCCCGCCGGTAAGCTAACATGACAGGAGGCATTCACAGAGTAAACAGCCATTCCAGCTCATGGAAACAATTATAAACGGAGCACATCCACCGGTGGAACAGTTACCCACTTGAGCCACAGCGAGTGTCCAGTGATGTTAGCCTCGCCCGAGCGCCGGGAGCCAAAAAGGAAGGGAGGACTGGGCATAATGCTGTTGTGAGCTGGCAGAACTGAAGGACTGGAAAAGAGAGGGGGCGCGCCGTGGCCAAAAAGCCCTGCTTTGGGGAGGGAGACAAACATACTGAGCTGCTTTTCCAGCCTGTTAATGACAGGATTTAATCCAATCAATTTATGTCGGCTTGGACCGGGAAGAGAGGGAGCGTGACAAGGGGTAGGGTAATGTGCTGGGAGTGAAGCCTTGGCCACATCAACACTGTCCAGCTGTCGATGGCAGCTATTGGGCAGGAGCAAGGCAGAAAATTGGAAGAGAATGTTCTGGCAGTGGATGGCATTGGCTACTGGCAGGGAGCGAGGACAGAGAGATAGAAAGGAGGGCCCGGGCATTGGCCTTCTAAGGGATTTCCTATGGACCAACGTTTCACCGGCCAAATAATTTCCAGCATTCTCACATTTAAAGAGCAATAAACCCGGAGAGAGTTACACGAGGGGGAAAAACTGCACTCCTTCAACATTCCCATCTCGGAGACTGCCAGAAATAAAACACAAAAAGCCGAGATGCAGGCTTCTGCTGGAAAAAAAAAAAAAAAAAAGAGAATGTAAACTAGGACATGGTGTCAGTGAGCCCCTTGTTCAGAAGCTGCTTTTGCTCTCAGTCTTGCCATCAATGCACTTCAGCTGCTGTTTATTTTAACACCTGTCCCCCAAAGTTCCTGGATTCGGTTAGAAACTGGAAGATGAAACAAATCAAAGCCTTCCTCCTTCCCATCTTTGCTTTCTCTTCCCTCCCTTGTAACCGGTCCCCGAGAGTCCAACCGTCAGCGCGGCGGGGAGGCTGCGGGGAGACGTACCTCGATGGAGGGGGGCTCCTTCCGTCTGCCTCGGATCCAAGCTGGAGGAGGAGGAGGAGAGGGAGGAAAAAAAGAGAGGAGTGAGAACACCCACACAAACATACGCTGCACAAACAAAAACCTGCAGTCACATTTAACGGCTGCAGCTATAGCATCGCCGAGTTTTAGGGCACTACAGTAGCTCAGCTTAACTGCTCGGTAAGCGAGCTAGCTCGGGGAGTGTGCCCAGGGTTTTTTAAGTTTGTTTTCTTACAGTTCACTTAGCACGCTACAAGGAAAACAGGCAGAGGCGCGCACAGGGTAAACTCAAAGCGTTAATGCTGCTTTAGTCTATGCAGAGCAGGGCCACTGAGCGCTGCGCCTCAGAAGAGCAAGCGCGGATCCGCTCTGATCTCTGAATTTGAAAGTACACCCTCTGTCATTCTTCATCAATACCTCTGTCCTTCCCTCTCCTCCCGAGCACAACTGTCTGTCATTCCTATTTTTTTTTTTTCTTTTTCCCTCTCCCCCCTTTTTCTTAAAGAAGCTCTATTTTGGCTGAGCTGGCTGCACAGCAGAGCAGGTTGAAGGGAGCCAGAAAGAGAGAGATTCTCTAACTCTTCCCCCAGCTAGCGCGGGGATTCTGGGCCTCGTTTTATCCCTTTCTTATTTGCATCCTGATGAAAATGCATGAGGGATGGGGCGAGGCAGGATGAGGGGGTTTAAGGTGGATAAAGCCAGTCTGAGACAGAGGGAACAGTTTGTATCCACTTGTAAGAAATTTGAAACACTATTTTATGGTGCGCTTGTGTAACGCCGGCAGAAGGCATCTTTGATAAACTCATGAATACGCCTCTCCCAACCCCCATCCCATCTTGCAGTATGAAGAAGAAGAAGAAGAAGAAAAAAAATCAATGGATTAGCCCGGGCCCCCAAAAGATGCTGCCACGAATCTGTCGTTCCAATTTTATTTGTGCAGCACTTTGTGGACTCTGCCGGATGGCGCTTTTTGTCAACGCCGTCGTTTATCCGTGATGGTGATGGTTGAAGTACGTATTAGTGACGCTCCGGTCCGGACTTACCGTCCCACTCCATCGGAATGCTCCCCTCCACATAGTCACATTCTGTGATGTTGGCCACCTCCACCATCCGCTTGGCACGGACGGGCCTTCCTGGGAAAAGCAGACAGCGAGGGGAGGCGAGAGTGAGGCAGGGCCGCTCGACAAACCACGCATTCGAAAATGCGAGGGGAACACAAACAAACACAAAGAGGCGCAGGCACAATGCTCCCCGTCTCCCGCTCTCACAGACGCAGACAGACACACAAATACACAGAGGGATGACAGTGCTGTGACAGGCCATGGATGATTACCTCGTGGCCCTCGGGCCCTTCTCCTCAGATCTCGCTGAGTGGCTCCAAATCTGGGCTAAGCCTTTATGCAAATCGGCCTCCCTTTTAACCCAACCAACCACGGCCCCCTTCGCTGACGGGCCCTTCCAATCACAGCGCGCCCGGCTAAGAATGCCCTCCAAAATCAACATCAAGCCGAGCGGGAGACAAAAGAGGTCAGATATCACAGAGAACAGGAGAGGCGCGGGCTGCGTGGAATATCAAGTGCTCCTCTCCCTATCTGTATACAGCACGGGCGCTCGCTAGCAGCAAGGCCACCGCCAATTATTTTTGGTCAAATCTGCTGATTAGACAAGTTTGGCTGGCACACAATGACACGGAGACGAACGCGCAGCGCGGAGGGGTGGGGTGGGGCGTGGGGGCAGTGGAAGGAGGTGTAGACGGAATAAGAGAGCGTGAGACAATTAAAAGGGCCCCGGTTGTGTCTTTGTGTTGGCGATGCAGGGCGTCCACTTACAATAATAACAAGCGCCGCGTTTCCATATTTCCCCCCTCCCAGGTAGCCGGATGCCTATCCATCGCTTCCATCCCTCTGAGAAATGATGAGGCAGGGAAGGAGGAGGTAGAAGCAGGAGGGGGGGGGGCAGAGAGGGAGGGAGTGATGATGCATGGCAAACATGGCTTGAAGGAGAGAAATGGATGGGCTAGGAAAACAACACGCTCCAAAACACAGACAATCTGTCAGGATTCCATCACAGTTTCTCCGCAGCTGAGTGGACATGGACAAATGGAGGCAACCACCTACACGCAGACTGCAGACTGATGGCCTTAATGTTTACTTCAGCCATAACAGATCGGCATGGCACCGGGATGGATAAACGATGGCACCCTGGAAAAATGGCGCAGCGGTTGCCTCCTCGCCCCGGAATGTTTAGTTTGTTTTTTTCTCGGCTTTTTGAACCAATTTCGACGACGACGCGCGCGTTTTCCCATGCATGTGCTGTCCTGTAATTACAGTCTTACGAGGATGACTCCTTCCCTTACTTTATCCAGCCTTTAAAGTAATCAGGTCAGCTAATTAGGCTAGTATTGCTTCGGTTCTGCTCTGGCTCCCCCTAGATTGTCACTGTAGGGCCTCACAGGCTCCGGCTTTTTTTATTTCATTATATATCCGGCTCCGACAGAGCACTGCGTTTCTCTCACCTTATCTGCACGTTATACGATCCGTACAATTTGTTTACACGTTTGCCTTAAAATGTCTTCTAAGGGAACGCGTTCCCTGGAAACCCACCCCACTCAAGATAGCGCAACAAAAAAAAAAAGAAAAAAAAAGAAAAAGAAAAGCGCCGGGAAACAAAAGGCTGTGTTCTCTGGGCAATACTAACAAATACATTTAACAGGTATGCTAATTACGACCAGATCGTATCCATATTTGCGCTGGGTGTGGGTGGCAGGAGACTAAAATGGTACAATAGTATTACAGTCCCCACAAGCAATGCGCTTAGCTGCAGCTAATGCCTAGCTAATAAGCATAAAGACAGGCGCCTACTTTTTTTCCCCCCATCTCTTCCCTGCGCTAGGTTACATATCTCGCTCTACTCTCGGTCACACTTCAACATGGCTCTCCTCTTGTCTTATTGCTTTTGCAGCATGACTAAACCCCTTCCACCACGGCTTTTATCCTTGGATTTGAATAACAAATACGGCGTGTACATATATTTATGACACGCGGCAGATCCTCCCACCACGCACGCGCTGGGAGGAGGCTTGTCAGTTTGATTGGGGGGGAGAGAGGGGGTCTCGCCTCTCTAGGTAACCGCTGATCGGGGACGCACGAGCCGAGGCCACGCTGCTGCTCCTTCGACGACAAAAGCACAACAAAGAAAACGCGGTTAAAATGTGTATACGTTACCCCCACGTGAGCCGATATAAGAATTAGTGGCGTTTGAATTGGGTTTGTTGGAGAAAGCCTTCGTTATGAGCTGCTCTTCATGTAATGTAGTCGAAGAGAAGTGGCTGACCCGGCACTTTTCTCATTTATTTAGAGATTTATTTTTTGCTTTTTCACAAGAGGCTGCCAGCATCTAACAATGACCATAATTAAGAACGATTAAGTAAACCAATCAGAGCTCACAGAAAAAAAACAAAAACGGGCATCCTAGTGTCTAAAGATTCTTCTTTCAACTCCGATGCTTATTTCTGTCTTTAAAATGATAAGAATAATAACAAACATCCGTCATGTGATATCAAAAAGATAAAACCACGACGTTCTAATGTAAGAGCTGCTTCTAGCAAACATCCTAAAATAATTAAAGTTCTAGTTTTACATAGGCAGCTTTGAAATTACTAATGTCTTTCGCCATCCAGTACACGTTGCCACTCTGAAACTTAAAAGTTTCCATTCGCACGAATTCGAGGGATGCATCAAACTAATAAATGTTACTTGAATGCCAATCCCAATCAGCTCGTCAGGAGCGCGTGCGACTGACTCCCTAAATTATGCGGCCTTATTGTTAGCTCCATATCGTCTACACTTAAGGATTCCCGACACATATAGTCATCAAACTGGGTGCAGGCAATCTTTCTGCTTCACAGTTCAGCCCTGCTCCCCCCCGCCCCCCTCCCAACCTCGAGATAGAGCGAGGGAAGGAGAGGGACAAAAAGAGGTATGGAGGGTGTTGGTTAGGAGCTCTCTGTCTCAGCGGGCCCTCTTGTGACAGGTCTGCTTTCTCATCACTCACTGGGGGAAACCTACTTACCAGTCAAATGCGCGCGCACGCACGCACACACACCCGTGCGCTCCCACAAACTGGCTAGAGAGCAGGCAGATTAACCTGAGGGACAGGAGCGAGGACGCTGCCTCTTACCGTGAAGGACAAACGCAGCATCGCGTTTGGAGAGGGGGAGGGGCCAGCGGCGGGAGGAATGAAATCCCACCGCATAAATATTCATGAGCCCATCTCACCTGTCTGAGTGCGACTCATCTGTGAGCCTTGCTGCTGGAACGGGGGAGGGGAGGGGGAGGGGAGAGGAAAGGAGGGGAGGGGAGGGAGGGAGGAGACGGAGAGGCAGGGTGGGTGAGGGGGTTGCCGTGGCAGCCGCACTTCAATCCTTCCCATTCGTTAAAATGAGACATGATGCGCTCTGAGGGTTGCTCTTTGAACCCTGAACACACCCCGCTAAACTCCATCACCTGCTTCAACACACACACACACACACACACACACACACACACACACACAAACCCCCAACTTCACACATCAGCTCCCAGGTGGGTACTGCTGAGGGCGACCTGAGAGGTTTTTCACCTCCACAATGTCATTCCTCGCATCTTGCGCCTTCTCTTTCGCCGCATGCTCCCCTCTCCCACTCTGTTTTCCCATTAACGGGCGCAGATATCAGGGTAAAACGCTTCGATTGGAAAACATCCGGGTAGGAAGAGTCCTTAAAACGCAGCGGGAAAGCAGGAGGACGAGCCGTCCGCATTTGACCCCAACTGGTGGGCACAACGGAGTCCAGCCTAAGAAAAACAAATAGCAGGGCAGACAAAAGCTCTTGGGCCTGACGTGGCGGCGGAACGAAAACCCGCCCTTACGCATCGAGCCCCTCAGCGTGGACCAGTGTGTCCCCCCCTCCAGCTGAGCTGTGTGCCGCAGAGTGATGAGGGACCGATGCGTGCGTCCTAATGGACGGCTTCATGAAGATGGAGTGACGCGATAAGCATCAGTGATACCAGGGCAACCAGGTACCGACATGGCCACCGTCTACCCCCTCTTTTCCCTCTTTCCAATGTCTTTCCCTGGGAAAAAAAAATAAATAAATGGAGGGGATGTGTGAGGCCCGTAACCATGGTTACTCATTAGCCCCGCAGCCTAGTGATGCGGGATGAGGTTTAGAGGGAAAAGGCCAGGCGTTGTTTTTGCACCAGTTCTGGCGAGAGGAGGAGCTTAGGCGTAAAGTAGGCCTGCCGCCGTTCGGTTTCATCCAGCCCTCGTTCTGTTTGTCCCTGTTGCTGTCGATCCCGCAGAGGCTCCAGCGACTCACGGCGCAACCGGGGGAGAATAATTCATATCCCGAGTAATAACACGCTGAAAAGAATACTTTGATTTCCCCTGTGTGTTACTTTTTAACTAAATGCGGGCGCGCTTAAGAGCGGAGGGGACGCCGAGGCCCCGTCTGCCCGCGACCGCCCGGGCCCCTCGGAGTCTCCCTCCTGCGCCGGCGGGTTACAGAGAAGGGGAATAGTCAGTGTCCTTTGTGAGGCCGTGGAGCGGCATAGAGTCCCTTTCCTCTGCAGCCCCTCTGAAGCCCATCCCTGTGATGTCCATACACGGAGCTGTCCACCCCTTTCTATTCACCTCCATCACCCCCATCCAGCCCCTTTCCTTTTCCCTCCATTGCACCTTCAGTCTCCCCCACCCTCTCTCTCCATTAACCTATATCCACCTTCTTCCTCTCCCCCTCCATCCGCCTGCCTGTTCCACCCACTCATTTCACCCTCTTTCTGTCAGAGACCCTCCTTTCACTTTTACTCTCCCCATTCTTCCCACACTCTATAATTTCACCCCATATGTCAGCATCCTCTTTGTTCTTTGTCACTCACTTTCCGTACCCCACCTTCTTCTCCACCCTCCGTGAGTCTCCCTCGGCCTTATCTCTTCTCCCTCGCTCCTTGCCTTATTTCTCTCTGCCTGTCTGCTTTATTAAAATATTCTGAATTGAATAAGCAGCGGCAGGCTCCGGGAGACGTCTGCCTGTCTGTCGGCCCGTCTGTCAGTCTTCCTGCCTGGGTTCCTGACCGACAAAGAGCCCCGAGGTGTCAAAACATCTTTCTGGCTATCTGACCAGACACGAATGCACTCCAGGCTGAAATTTATTTGATTAAATTGTTGTCCTTCTCTCTTTCTTTCTTTCTTTCTTTCAGTCGGCATCGCGGACTGTGCGCCATTTCCCATCGAACAAATCAGTTCGCAGGTAGCAGCAACAATAAGATTCAGGCCGAACGCGCGCAGATACAGGTCTGCCGTAATTAGGAGGCGTTTAATGGACCGGAAAAATGCTCAAACCAGTGATATCGGATCCAGGCTCATTCGAAAACCCGCCGAAAATAAACGCGCCCGTCTCTCATTTTCTGCTTCTATCTTTTCAAATGCCTTTTTAATGAAGTAGTTAAGCCACTCCATGATGTACCACCAGCTACACATACAAATGCACCCTTTGGCAAACAGCATACAGCAAGATGAGCTAAATCCTATAATGATTAAACAACCTTCATTTAAACCCCATGCACTGCAAAGCTGCTGATCAATTAGCATGATTTACTGTAGCAGCTCTGGACGTAGCCGCTCCATGGTAAACACTGACTCGGTGTCCTACTGTAGGATAGACCTTCCTTCATCACACCCTGGGGATGACTTGTGGCAGAATAAACAGCCATTTGGACCCTCGTCGGTCTCCGCTGTGACTCTTTCCGTGGAAAATGCGGCTTGAATCAACGCTCTGATGACACACAGCCATCTGTTGTTGTGTTAAGTGTGTTAGGGCATGAAGTGGAGAGAAAACACACACAATTGCTGATTTTTTTCTCCCCTTTTAAAAAAAAAAAAAAAAAAACAAGAAAAAAAAAAGAAATGCAAAGCAGAGTGAACACACACACACACACAGCGTGTGAAGTTGTCATGCCACACAAACACATGTACACAATCACAGATGATATGCAAAAGCCCACACCTCCTCCCTCGGTCCCTTGAGTCGCCCATCCTGAAATAGCAGAACTGAGGCCTTTTCAGTTTTTCACTTCACAGAACAGAGCTGGGGAATCAAATAAATAATAGACAAAGAGAGAGGGATAGTGATAGGACGACAAGTCAATGCGTCTTTTCTCTGCAACAGCGTGGCGCACCTCCGAGGAACCTATGAATCTCTCCCATTCTCTACACAGTGGCGAGGACCAATAGATTAAAACTGCATGGCACACACACTGCTAAAATGAATAGCGCTAAAAATACATCCTTTTCACCGAGACATGAAAGGAAACTGCCTTCCCCCTGTCCAGTATTGAGCAGCCATTGATTCCAAGACAAAGGCTACACCTCCTCAAAGAGGTAAGAAAAATAGCAATCATACAGGCAATTATTTTCAAATGCGCCTGCAGCGGCCGATAATGTCAGCGCGCCTCTCTTCCTAAATAAAGGGAGGGAAGGCCGGCGTCGGAGCTGCGGGCCCGCTGCTGAAGACGAATGAGCCCGTCCACAGAATGCCTCGCTTTCATCTGGGCAGCGTGACACAGCGCCCCATGCAGTGTGAGGCAGAGCCGGGGCCTGGGGGACGGACGCGCACAGAAAGAGAGAAGAATATAGATTCTCTATTCAGCTCTATAGAGGCGACACCAAGGCAAAGGCCTTCTAAGACCAGTGGCCAGGTTGCCACTCGCCGGGCCTCCAAAGCCTATAGCACGGTTCTCTCCGCGAGGCAGCAGCAGCACACGGCAGGCCTTTATAGTCGGACCCTTTTGTGGAGGCAGAGACAGAGATTCCCTGTCTCAAGGCGTGTACTTCAGATTCTTTTCATTTTGATGAGGAGCCGCATCTGAGGAGAGGGGGGTTAGAAAGCTCTCTGCTGGGTCCAGTCCTCCACACTGCCCAAATACTCCACTGTTTTGAATAGAAGTCTTCACCGGACTCGCTTCAAAGGAGGGAATCCAGAGGCAGCAGTAAAGGTTCGAGGGGCGAGGGGAGGAAGGACTAGGCGAGTGAGGAAAAAAAAAAAGGGGGCAACCTCAGGAGAGATTGTTGAAACTAGTTACGAGAGGTAAAAACAAAAAAGTTGTTTCCGTTTCCCCCCCCCTCTCTCAGCAGCCATTAACGTGCTGATATGTAGCCGGGCCGTGCATGTCACAATTTCTTACGCCCCAGTTTTCTAAAGTTAACAGATTGAGAGAGGTAGAAAATGGGAGCAGCAAAGCATGGATAAAGGTAGAGAGGGGTGGACAAATGAATAGAGGAGGTAGGTAGAGAGAGATAGACTGAGAGAGAGAGAGACGCTCTTCTTTTACTTCAACCACCACTCGTGTGCTGCAGTGGAAAGCCCTGCGGTCTATGCCTTAAGGCCCTGAGCCCACGCTTGGCCTATCAGTTTAAGATCAAAAAGACCTCGCTTTAGCAAGACATATGGACTGAATAATGCATCTGATTTACTTCCACAAGGCTGGACGTGGCGAGTGGCAAAAGAAAGAAAAAAACAACACAAAAAACATGCAAATATCTGCACCACAAATTTCTTTGGGTTCGTCATGAATGCACGTATGAGAGGGGGGCACGTGCCCGTGTCTGGCGGCCGTGACTGACTGCGCTTGTTGGGAACCAGCTTTTCTACAGGCCCGCTAGCCTCTCTACAGTGTCAGTCATTGTGATGGGACAGTGAGTACGGTAGCCCGTAGCGTGCCAGAAAACGGGGCTTCTGTGATGTCTCATTTGAATAGTCTGACAGCCAGGGGTTGAGGAGCAGCCTTGTAATGAATTATAAATACGAGGTGGGTGCAAGTTTCCCCCCGCAAACTGCTGAGAAAAGGTGAAGCGCAAAGTCAAGTTCAGTCAGGAAGAAAACAAAACTGCAACCTGCCAGAGGTCGGTCCCTTCTCAGGAATGCAGAAAAAAAAAAAGGAAAATGAAAGTACTGGTGAATATATGTTATCTATTCACACTAAGCATGTGAAATATAAACTTTTTCCAGCTTGTATGATGAGGGACCAAGAGAGGGAGACAAACACCCAGCACAATTTAACTGTGTTATTAATAACTAAGATGTGTGTTGCCGTTAACCCAAAGCTGACAAGCTCTTTGACCTGTGATGCTTGACCTGTGTCCTATAATCGGTATAGGACCCCTGCTGCTGGCTAATGATTTTACCCACTAAAAGGGAGGGGGAGGGATTTATAGCCTGGGTTCTGATCATGTGTTAAACACACTTAATCCATCACTATTCCCACACAAGAAGCACGCGCATTACACTTAAATGCCTCGTGCCACCATTTTCCTGCCCGCAAGCGCCTTTTAACAAACAAGTGTCAGGATACCGTCAGACCTCCTGACCTCTTGCTGAGGTGAGTCATTATCACGGCCTACACCTCACCACCTTCCTGACGCGCTTCTCCTCCCTATCAGTGTACGACGGGACACCCGGAGACGGGCTCGCAGCAAGCGAGGCCTGCGCACGTCCTTGGCCCTCTAAGCAAGTGACGATGTGAAGGACACGGCTGGCGTCCCACCGTGGATTAGTCTGACACAGTTCTACTACTTGGCTTGAGCGTTACATGCTGTAGCACTGCCGTGTCTCAGCAGGGACACATGACCTCTTTAGAAATCCTCACCGCAGACGAGTGATTATTTAGTCTGCAACGGGGAAGGGCTGTTTTGTCTTTGAATGCCCTGAACAGTCACAGTCCACCTTTCCAAACGATAACACTTGAGAATGACTAGGATTAGAGACTGAGAAATCTGACTCCAAAATACAGCGACGTTATTGAGATTAATGCTCCATCTAGTGGTACTCTTAGAATACTACAAGAGAGAAAAGGTAGAGTAAGATCACGTCCACAGCCACACATTGCCTGAAGAGAAAAGGTACATTGATGCACAATATATTATAAATATCACATCTGTATTATGAATCGGTCTGAGCTAGTAATAGTGGCTACATAATAAATAAATACATAAATAAATAAATAACTGGAGCGGGAGCAGTTCGTGGCAGTGAACACAGCCTGAAGATTGTCAGTAGCCCAATAATTACGTTTTAGAGACATTATATGTTATATATTTGGAAGTTATCTTCATTTGTCTACACATGTTAGGACTCTAAACTACATCACGACTGGCTAATTTTAGCATGAGTCTTAATTTACCTGTCCATGACTTCTGTTCTGGGACAAAGTAATATTTATTCCCCAGATGATCTGTCCCGACGTGTTCACGTATTATTCCGAAGGTACGTCGTAGAAAGCCAGCGACCCGGCTCATCTTTACAGGACACCCCGAAGGTCTTCCTTGTCAGATATCTGCCCTTCCACTCTGTTGTTTATGTAAGTGTTGACGGAACCGGAAGTGAATCCACACTCTGGTTTGTGATTGGACGCCGTTTCTTGACCAACCAATCACCGCATTGTAATTGAATGCGTAGAAAAATCCAACATGGCGGCTCATTGTCCTAAACTGTGGTGAAGCTAGTCTCATGCAATCTAAAAACAAGGTATAAAAAATTAAAAAATTAGATTTAAATACTGAAGTGAGATGTTGCGGGGATGTGGATACAATATAATGATTTGTTGGACCCTTTGACATCCGGTCTAGATTCAGAACCTACCTCAGTAAGTTAACTCGGTTAGCTAACGATAGCATAGATTAAATACTGCCACTGCATCGACATTAAAACCGGTATATCTTCAAATTGGAGCAATGTTGGGGTTTCTGACAGCTAGACAGGCGGGTCTGGATGATCCCCTGCGACTGAAACGTGCAGAGTCAACGAGAAGGTGAGAGGGGGATGTAAGAGGGGGATGTAAACATTGTCATCAAGTCGGGGACATGAATTCATTGTTCACTGCATAAGAGCAGGTTTCATAACGAGAAAAAATGGTCAAGGTATTCTGTTAACCTTGTTATGCAGCATTTATTTTATTTCGGTGGTAACTGTAAGGTGAAATTGCTTATTTAGTTTGAAACAGCCTAAAAAACTATTTTGGATAATACACTTAAAAAGAACGCTACGATTTACCGTTTTTATATTACAACATTACAGTTTTATCAGATGCATTTTTCTAATATTGTCTGTGTGAAGCACTCGCTACAGCTTGCGATATATATCTTTATCTTTTTGTATCTCCAAAGGGTCCTCAGTTTGAAGTTGAATCATGACAGAGAGGTGGACCGTATCCATGGAAACGGAATTAACACCATTGACATCGAAGCAGTTGAGGGCAGATAGTAAGTCCACTTAGGCCTGGTTTAATATTGTTGTCGAAGTTATTATCTGGTTTGTTATGCTTTTAATGCCAGCGCTGCAATGATTACAGTGCTTTTATTTAAATGC
This sequence comes from Mugil cephalus, assembly GCF_022458985.1. Lineage (NCBI taxonomy): Eukaryota > Metazoa > Chordata > Actinopteri > Mugiliformes > Mugilidae > Mugil > Mugil cephalus. The sequence continues at coordinate 10,476,889 of NC_061777.1, forward strand.
CACTTCTGTAGAGGCTGATAGTTCTTCACAGTTTCTTTATACACTTTTTTTTCCTTAGTTTTTGTGACGTAAAGTTTATGTACATCAGGTAAACCGTCTGTGAATAAGAAGAAGGGGTCAGACCAAACAGTCACTTGTTTTCACGAGTTTTCATTGCAGCTATAAAAACATAAGCAATTACATTTGAGTAGCACAGCAGCTTAATCTATTTCCACATGGGATGTTAACAAACTAACTGGAGCAATTCACAGACCCCAGAGAAAAAAATAGCCTCATGGTCCCATAAGTGCAGTTCCTTTGCAGTTTAACAGCAAAACATTTCAAATACAAGTGGGTATTTGTAACATTTATTGTTTATCTTTGGTAATCTATAGCTAGCACAATGACTTTTGCATACAAAGCGTGATTGCTGTCTGAGCGGATTCACGTCATGCATTTCATTTAACATTTTGCACTGTTTAGCATGTTGTCTGGAGGTGCAGATGGAGTTATCGCCATCTATGACCTGGAGAACTACAGTGGGAAACGACAGTACACCTGCAAGGCCGTGTGCTCGGTAGGCAGGTACGTTACCCCATTTACTCACTACATCCACTAGAGGGTAGCATTTTTTTGAGCTCTCACAGTACTTTATCATTCTCTTCTTATTTACAATCTTGTCTTTAATATATAAAGATTACATATATTACATATATACACAAAAAGGTGACTTTTTTCCTTAATTTCTTTCAGTCAAAACACAAATAACATATTAGATATATCTTTTCTTTTCATCAACATATTTTTGTGGCACGTGATAAAAATCACATTTAACTGGTGGCAGTGTGTTTCCGTCTAAACAGTCGTATCAGATTATAATTGCTGCTATTGTCATTCTTCTAGGTCTAGCCGGCATGTCCACAAATTCAGCGTAGAGACAGTCCAGTGGTATCCTTATGACACGGGGATGTTTGTCTCCAGTTCGTTTGATAAGACCATGAAAGTCTGGGACACTGAGACATTAAAGGTAAGACATGCCACATGCCTCTCATGTTTAATGGCTACGTTTTGTTTTTGTTCGACACACCTATACAAATATTTTGTGTACTGCATGTGATGTGGTCTAGATTTCGCCAGATAAAGCTCTCGATCAGTTCAGTTTATTCAGTGCTAATTCAACACCTCATTGATAGTATCAGCAAGTATTCAGTGTTGTAATATAAACACCACAGCAAGTTTGCATGTATAACTTTATCTAATTATAATATATAATTAGACTCACACTCTTTTTTTCTCTCTTTTCTCCTCTCTTTCTTATTTTCTGCTTCATGCTTTCTACCTTTCTATGCCACTTAGTCCCATATGGCAGGCCCAGAGCTGTGCTAGAGTTACACTGGCACCGTGGTTACGCCTAAAGGTCAGGGAAGGGACAGAAAAAAAACCTCACAACCTTTCATTTGCTCCACTCTGTGTGTTTCCTCCTGTGTGCCCCACACAAACAAGCACACGCTCATACCTGAAATTATTTAGTATTCGCACATTAGTATTTGATTTGCACTGTTGTGCACATACTGTATGTCAATGTTTGGCATTTTTATCCTAACAGGGCCTCCTCTGTGTGTGTATGTGTGTGTGTGTGTGTGTGTTAACGGAGTCCATGCCGGTGCTGGCACACACTGACAGATGGGGCACAGAGAGGCTTTTTATGTTTGCTAAAGAATTTGCATTGTAACCACCGCTGGTTCTCGGGTGAGCTGCCTCCTGAGCCCTGAGCTTCTGTGCCCTCCCTGTCCACTCACTTCTACATTTACCTAATTCCTTCTGCGAACTCTGTCCCCCAACTCTGCTGCATTTATACAACCACTAAACTTTAAGGCCACGAGTTTATTTTTGTTCTGTATTTTGCCAGAATAGTAGATTTTCATTTAGCATAGATAGATAAAGGCACAAATGGAGGAATGTATACCACTACTGACCCCAGGCTCTCTTTGTCTGTCTGTCGCTTTCTCTCATTTTATGATCTTTCAGCCTGCTGAAGTGTTTGAGTTTGAGGGTAATGTCTACAGTCACCACCTGTCTCCCATCGCCAGGAAGCACAGTCTCATTGCAGGTGTGTTTGAATGCAGTTGCCATGTTTCGCCTCTGTGTTTATTAATGCGTGCTGAAAAGCGTTGATCGTCCCATTCGTCATTAGTTCGTTTGCTCATGCAACATGTTGTTTTGACACAGAGACACTGTTCATACCTTGTACCCCAACTGATATGTACCTTAAGGGGACGGGAGTTGGTTACAAATGTCTGTGGAGAAACACCGTAGGAATCTCGCCCTCCTCCTGTCACTAAGCAGGACCGACAGGTTACTCATACCAGAGTGCGTGCTCTTAAATATACACAAAACTGTCACACACTCGAACCAGTCCCTTTGACACGCCTGTTTCTAAGCCTGAAACAATCACAGCTCCCTTTTTGTTTGTTTGTTATTTTTTTTTCCTGAGTTGTCCTTCCCTCTCGGAGGTGTTTCGGATGCTTGTCAAACAGGTTGCCGACATCCCTAGAGTCACCGGTTTCATCCGGGAAGACACTTTTAAGGGACTCTTACTAAAAAGCGCCATTAAATAGCTCATCAATTGTTTGGGCTGATTCCATTTAAATTATTTGTCTGATTGTCTTCCGTCCTTTGTTCACCATTCACCCCGCCTTCCTCACATGCAGTCGTGCCGGGTGTGTTAGCCCATGTTTATCAGGTTGTATCAATGAGTTTTCAGATTTACCACGCCTTATCTTTTGAACCTGGCTTTCCAGTTTTACCTTTCAGAGAAGTCTTTCTTTTCAGCAACAACTCGCACTCGAAATGTAACAATATTCATGTGTATGAATGTTACATTGAAGTTGTTGGAATTATGGTGATCAGTATTTAAGCTGTCCCCAAGTGTCTGTTTGTATGTCTCCCCTCTAAACTAACTGTGTTTCTGTATTTTTTTTTTTTAGTTGGCACCAAAAACCCTAAAATCCAGCTTTGTGACATGAAGTCTGGTTCTCAGATTCATGTTCTTCAGGGTCAGTACTTTTACGCTGTCTGCTGATTTTCTTCACGTACACGAGCACATACAGCTGCACACATGCACCCAAGCGTTAAACAATAACTCTTTTTCCGTTCCAGGTCACAGAGGAGAGGTCCTCTCTGTGCGGTGGTCGCCCAGATACGAACATATCCTAGCCAGCGCCAGGTTAGCGTCCTAGCTCTCTTAGCTTCCTTTTTCAGTTGTGGAGTTTCAGCCCCTGAAACCTAGTTTGCCCCCAGAGCCACATCACAGTTATAACGGCCGGTACAGGACAATCCCCACCATGCTGTGTCCCAGCAGTTCTTGTCATCTAAAGTCCACGGCCATCTGGCTACACGGCAGTCCTGAGTCAAGGATAATGGTACCGCATCACTACTAGATCGGCGCTGTGGTGCTCTGGTAGCCCTGTCAGTAGAGCATATGGTGGATACAGTCCCCACCTGTTTTATGCCACATTAGACCTGCTAATTAACCCACCGGGACGAGTGTGCCTCTGTCCCTTTGGACCGCAAGTGATTTTGAAAACAACTGGCACAGAGTAGCACACAGAGAAGTGTATGGTATTCTGTTACAGGCCAGCATGTTAATTCCCGACGGAAAAATGACCTTTAAAAACAAACACTAGGTTACGCACAGATTAGTGTGTATGAACCAGTTCAGTCTGAGCTTGTATCTTGTGTCGCACCTGTTGGTGGATTGTTGCATCCTGTTTAGCCTAACCAAGGGACGAAGACAAGCGAGCGATTAATTTCCCTAATTTCTCTTTTAAAGCACAGACAGCAAGGTGAAAGTATGGGATGTCCGTCGGGCTTCAGGTAGTCTCTTCACTCTGGACCAGCATAATGGAGACAAGTCCAAAGCCTCCTCTGAGGCAGGTACTGTTACCAGTGCACTTTTCTTTTTTTTATTGTAAGTGGATGGGACTTTTAGTTATGGTCAGTGCCTTCGTGTACCACGTCCACCTGGGACATAGAAGTACTAGTATGTGCAGTACATGCGACAGGTGCGAGATATCTCCATTCATAGCTTAGGAAATATAGAGGCTGTAAAGCCACAGTATTTACCTTTCTGATAACTCAAAGAGTTGTATGTACTGCAGCACTGTTACCCTCTCAGTCGTGATGTCTAATAACCTTCGGGTTAGTGTTGCGTCTCTGAATGAAAGGTCAGCATTCTCTACGATATCGGTTTGTGTTTGAGCCCACAGGTCAGATGCATAAAGGATCCTAGATTGTAATTAGACAGCTTTATCTCATGTGTTCTGTGCAGTAATAGCAGACAAAGGGCCACTGGTTGATAGGTACAAGAGGCCATTAGCTAGAAAACAAATATCTCACCTAGAACCTGGACAATGATGAAGGCAGTTTATGTATGTCTTACCTGTCTCTAACCAGTAAACACAGCCCATAATGGCAGAGTGAATGGCCTGTGCTTCACTGGTGATGGCCTCTATCTCCTCACGACTGGAACTGATGACCGTATGAGACTATGGAATAGTGCCACTGGGGAAAACACACTGGTAAGATGTATGTAATTAAAAAAAAAATATACATGCAATGGATCCATCTCATTTTGGCATTTGTTGTGTCCAGTTGTGTGTCTTTTGAAACCTGTTTTTAATTTGGTGGGTGATGGGATCGTTGAGTTGTGCAGGTTATCTGATTTGGTGCATGAACTTCTTACAACATAATAATGGAACCACAAAGTTATTCTTGGCTCACGCAAAGACCGTTGGTGTAACTAACATTCCTTATTTGTGTGTATTAAGTTCACAACTGCAAGTAGTTTCTTTTCTAAACTGAGATAGTGTCGTGAACAGGTGATACTGGAATAAATATTTGGTTAACAATGAGCAACTGCGAACCCACCATACACCACTGTTAACCTCATCCGAAACCTTTATTTACTGCTTGTATTTGTTCTCTAGGGCTGAATACTGGAAAAGTGACAGTAACAAATCAAAACAGACACATAGACAATTAGTATCGAGGGCTGTCTTTGCCCAGCTTGAGCCAACAGGACGGGATATTAAAAAAAAATTTACTTTATAACCTGGATCCATAAAAACAAATGTAACATTTGTATATCCGACAGAAGCGTAGCCTTGACCTAAAGTTGTGTGAGACTACATTGTCACACCGGGCTCTTTCGCCGCTTCTTATTCTAATTTCCTGCTCTGCTGCTTCCTTCTGCAGTTGCCACAGGCATTTTTCCACTTTCAGCCTGTGGCACAGCTAAGACTTCTTCTGAAGTAGACAGGTAGATGAGCAGAGATCAGATGTAGATTGTGTCGTGGGTACTTCCTGGTGCACGTTGAAGAGATGTGACGGGAAAAAAAATGACGCGATTCAAGCCTGTTTCAGCAGAGGGTGATTCTGTTTGTACTGGATTTCAGGGACTGTGAATTAAATGATTTTCATTCGTTCATTGTTTTTTTTGGTAAAGGCACCATAAGCCTTAATACAAATCTTAGTAACACAAAAAACTGTTGAGAAGCCTGAATGCTTTGTGTTTATCCAGGGAGTCTCGCAGTGTTTTAATGAGCAGCTTACATTTGGAGTTTTATACACACATTATCTGAACCTTGTGTCCCTTCCCATTTTATCCCTCAGGTGAATTATGGGAAGGTCTCCAACGAGAGTCGTAAAAAGCTGCAGTTTACAGTGTCACGTGGCTGCAGCCCTGAGTTTGTGTTTGTGCCATGCGGTACCTCCGTTGCAGTGTACGCCCTCCACACAGGAGAACTGGTCACCATGCTCAGAGGTCACTATAACAATGTCGACTGCTGCGAGTTCCACCCCGACTATCAGGTGAGACGCGCCGAAGTGCCGAGCGCAGGCATTACACCAGTCTGTCTGCAGCACTCTTTCATCTTCATCCCCTCTGATCTATTTTCATTCCTTCTGCCATTCAAGTTTAGTTTGTCTCTCTAATACTTAGATGATTCATCTCTGTCTGTCCGCCGTATTCTTATTTTATCTCATCAACCGGGCCTTGTGGGCGACTAGAAATTTGCAATCGCCATGGCAGGCTTCAAAGTCTCCGCCTCCCCCCGGGCAGATAACTTGGTAAAGTAAACATTAACCACTATAAATGCAAATTCAGGTGGTGTCCCTATAGAGAGTCCAGTCTGCGCTCCCAGTCTGCACTCTGCCTGTGACTCTGTGTTATTTACAGACGTCACATGATCAGATTACCGCCGCACAAAACTAATGCCATCTCCTTTATGTCTCCATTATCACGGCCAGGACAATGAGGACTGTTTTGTCATTGTCTGTAACATACAACACTCCGCTTGTGCTTGGTGCCATTTCGAGGACTGAACCTTGGGACTGTCAGAAGGCAGTGGCACAGGGATGTGACACTGGTGCTTTATCATAGCCTTCCAGGCAGCACTGTGCCCCAACAACTTACTTTCGATTACACACCCGGTTAAATCGGTCAGAATGCTGGCTTTCCAAATGCGTCGCAGAGGTCGACTATTTCTTTAATTTATGGAAGAGCACAAACTGGCCACGCAATAAATTGAACCCGTTATCAAAGGTTTGTGGTTTCATGTTACAGTGGATTTCATTGCCAGTTAGAATAGATGCACTGAGACCGAAGTGGTTCGACACTGTTTTCATACCAGCAAATTGTGAGGAAATAAAGTTGAAATATAAATAATACTAATTACATATGGGTAAAAAGTAGAGGGCTTCACTTCCAGTGCTGTTGTGTGTCAAAATAACTGGTAATGCATATTTTTTTAATAAATTTAGCTTGAGAGCGACTTGATGCCACCGTTTTGTCTTATAATTATAAAAATAATAGCTTGAAAAATCTTTTGATGGGGAGGAGAGTGAGTCTTTTCACTTTTATTCCCGCTGTGTCCCCAAATAACAGTTTCTTACACTGTTGTAAGGTGTAACATGACTCAATCTTCTATGTATCAAATAGAAAATTTAGACACTTTGCAGAACAAGTCTTTCATCTTTCAGAACTGTTTTTGATTATTATTCTGAAATGCATTTTATTGTACATTTGTGTGCTTAAAAATCTACTCACATACGTGTTTATACCCAAGTGTCATTCTATAACAAGCTATAATGGTAGTTAGTGTCTGCTGTCTTCCGTTCCTCATGTTTGTTTCGAGACCCTTTAGTCATTAGGTAATGGTTGTTATGCATCATGTCATCACAAATGCATGGGGATATCCTTATTAGGCAATGTCAGCATCCGGTGACGAATTAAGTTAGTGTGCACTCAAGAATGCTGCTTGACAGCTTGTCACTCACCAGGGAAGGACACCTAGTTCTGAAAATGCATGCAACTTGGTTGTCGATGCTTCCTGTCTGATATAGTGATCCTAACTAGTCCCACGGTTCTGACAGTGTCTCCCAAGAATTCACTTGCGTTGCATGGACAGTTTTGAGCGTATTAATTACTTTACTCTTGGTCCCAGCTATGCTTGTTAACTCCGGTTTTCCCCCGGGGCTGATGTCACTGGCAGTACTCGTAGGTGAAGGTTTTTGCTGAGGTGGTTATTTCCTTGTTGTTACTATGCAGGAGCTGTATAGTGGAGGTAAAGACTGTAACATTCTGGCGTGGGTCCCCGTCCTCCGGGCCCCAGATGTGGAAGACGACCCAGATGGTGAAAATAAGGTACAGATCATAACAACAAGAAACCGTGTTGGATGTTGGAATCTTATAACCTTTGTAGATTTAACAGATCTGACAGACATCATTCTATTTTTAAGGGGTTTGTGCCTTTATTTTTATTCCAAGACCCACGGTAAGAATTTAGTTAACAATAATCGAATACAGTATCAGTATACAGTATGAACACGGGTCTGTTTTCAGCCATTCACAAGGTCACTGAAACAGACTTACCTGTCTTTACGTGTTTGCGTTGATAATTAAAAACATCTGGCACATAATTATGTCCAGTGTAAGTCTGTGTGTTCCAAGCAAACCTTTATTTAGCCCACTACGAGGCCATTCCAAACCTTTAGAACATATCAGCTTGATTTGACCAACTAAGCTGGTTCATATTTGAGGGGAACCCCATATTTAGGGTCACCTACTGGATGTATTAGAGTTTTATTTTAAGATGAACTTTAAAAAATGGCGAACACAACCTTCAGTTGCCTTGGTCTAATCTTTAATGTTGTTTGTCATTCTCAAAAAATTAGATCATAGATAGGAATGTGTCATCCAAGGAATTTAAATTATGACACCTCCGTGTGTGCTGGCACATAGTTATAAATAGTTTCCTTTTACACAGTTCTATAATGCTGTTTCTACCTTCAAGCAATCCTTGTTAAATTACAAAATGTTTTCCTGTTCAGTTAGTGCAGTACATTTTACATTTAGCACATTCCTACAGTACACACCCATATATGGCATATATGGCTATGGTTTGCTCATAATTTTCCTAACAGATCTTTTCAAAGAAGTGTGTCTTCTTCAGGCTTAAAATGGGGCTCAATGTCTTTCTGTCTCACAGGGTGCCACTGGCCAGTCTTCAGTGAACCCTGCCTTTCAGGATGCGTGGAGCAGTGACGAAGATTAATGCAAATGTTTTGAATGTGTAGGCCGAGTTGGACGAACTAAGGTGCCTGAGCATGCAAATGATATTGCATCACTCAAAATAAAATGACACGACTATTTAAACGGATGAAGGGAAACCGATACGGACGCTACTGCCTTAAAAATGTAAATAAACAGTGTAAAATAATTGTCTGATGGAAAATGCACAATCGTTTGGATAAAGTCTTTTTGTATATTTAATACAGCACTCTTGTGGTTTTTGTATTTTTATTATTTTAGTGTAAAACAAGATTTCTGTTGCTATTTCTTCTTAACCCGCTCCAAAACAGTATAATTTATAACATGGGACAAGATGTCCTTGGTGGCCCCTCACAACACTTGCTTGATGATGCCAACACACTGTGTAAATGGCTTTTGGAATATTAATGAAAGGTTGTGGTTAAACAAATCCTATAGGGAGATTTGTAGACCTTTGAAAAGGTGTAGTGTTTGTTTCTGCAGTCAAACTGAGAACTTACACACAATAATCACATGGGAGTAACCCACATATTATCATTCCTGTTCAAATTAGCATTTGTTTCTAAGTTCTGTAGCGACCCTGAAACCAGCAGCGAAGAGTGATACTGAATACCCCACCCCCCCGTACACACACACACACTATCCATAGGTAGGATATTGTATATATCATTATGTAATACACGGTGTCAACACAAACATAAGCTGACAGGCCAAAACGAGTCAGAGTGTCAAATTGGGCCCAAGGCCAAAATTTGCAAATTGAGAAAATTACATATCAGAATCAGAAAATTACATGTAAAACTTTAACTGATAATTTTCAAAAAAGTACTACTAAAACTATGTTGGTAAGAGTATTGAACAGAACAAAACACTCTAAACCAAACAACAGAAGCCAAGGCTGTTCTTATTTTTAAAATTGGAATAGTTTATTATATGTAAACGTTCACTTATATACCGTTACTTCTTTGAACAAAAATTAAAACTGAACTTATTATTTATTGGTTATTGTGTTGCTGGTCTGGTCTGAACCCCCCTGAACCAAAATGGATCAATTGATTTTAGAGAGGCTATGGAAAATAACATAACGCTACATGTTTCAAAATCGTTTAGTTTTCTATGAGGCAGCGCTCAAGAATGAACTGGATCAAACCAATCAGAGCTCGCGGGCGGGGGGAAATCACAGGCCCCGCCCCTGTCGACTGGGCATAAGGAGCAGGGAGCGTGCAGTGCCAGCTCGTGAGCAACCACGGAGACACACCTGTCGGGAGGCAACAGGTGCGCCGAAGTTAGGATAAAGACTATTTGACGGACCGAAGGAGGGGGGAGAAAAAAACAAGGATTCCCGTTGAGCTGTGGCAACTTTTAAGGTTGGTTTTTTAACTTTTCTCCCGGCGAGGGCAAGGACTAAAAAAAAATGAGAGAATTAAACATAAAAGTCTAACAGGTGCGAACACAAAGCAGTGATTACTGAAACATTTCCTGTCGTCGTGGATGGATGGTACCTGTTGCTCCGGTTCTTCATCAGCTGCGCCACCTGTTTCTCATGAGGATAACACTGGTGGAAAGTAAATCTGACACCGTTTAAAAGTTAAAGGCTAATGAGTCGTTTTGATACCTTGTAAACCGACACACCTAAAGGTAAACTTGAATCGATTTCATTCGTAGTGGAATCAAGATAAGGGTGGAAACGTTAAAATGTTTACCCATTCTTACATTACTGGGTGCCAACATAATAAAGTGCCTAATGTTTTCTAAGTAGGAACTATTCGTCGGCTCAGGTAAACTAAATTTTATCTGTCAAACGTCGATTTCTATCTATCTTTTTTTTTTTTGAATGAAAATGACTGGGCGCGACATGGGAGTAGTAGCCTTTACACCAGGATCCGAGACTAGGACGTTAATTGGCGTGTCAAGGCTTGCCATGTCTTCTTTACCTGTTCAGATTCTGCATGGCTCATCCAGGTCGCGTTCAAGTTCCCGATGCTCTCGGGTAGACACACCCTAAAAAAAAAACCTGTCATGTAAGGTTACAACTCGCCTTCACCTCCAAGTCGTGTGCTGATGGGAAGTATGAGCAGCACACGCAAGCGACGCCGTGGTTTTCTAGATATTGGTATAACGAATTAAGTTTGGACTTAGGTCAAGGTGGCATATTTTTAGATTAAGCGATTTCCTTGGCATCTCCTCCGTGGTGCATGTGCGTTTTGGTGAAACCAGTCGGGCCGGTCACCGTGAACGTTCACCTCGATGAACCAGACTGACCTCGAAACTCTGCCAGGTTTCACACATGTTCAGATGTGGCATTTCGATTTTGACACGTGAGCGACCAGACTGCACACATCCACACTGGGATCAGTATAAAAAGTGACTTGAGTTAAATTACTCTTTTAGTCCTATGGAGGAACTCCATGTGGTTCTTTAACTACTGCTGAATACCTTCCACTGGGGAAATGTTAAGACCACGTTTTACTACATCTTCCTGTATTGTGAAGTACTGGGGCACATGGTCCTTCAAAACACGTACAATAGTTATAACTTTTTTTTTTTTTTTTTTAAATTGATTGTCGTCACCCTGTTTGTCTGACAAGTGACTCTTTGTTCTCTTGTCACAGTCTTGGCTTTGTTTGCCTCGGATGTTTAGTAAGTGGCCATTTCTTCTCCGTCCACACACAGTCCAGTCTTCTTTAAGCCTGCTGTATAAGCAGAATGTATGGCTATAATCAGCATTTTAGCTGCAGTATAACATTCAAATCTCTGCAGCGGTTTCAAATTGCATCCTAGAATAAAAACATGTGCACCAGTTCCTGTTGCCATTTGTAATTAACAACGCACTTGTAAACAACAGGGACTTTATGCAGTGATTTCCTCATTTGGTTTGCTGAAACGTTCCTACATATTCAGAAGATGCTAAATAAAAAGGCTTGCCATTCTTGGACTTGACTCTCCCTGACTGATTCTGCTCTGTGTGCGTCTAACCCAAATGCCAGTGAACTTGTGTGGTTCAAACCGATGTTCTAACCTTTGCATTTCCTCCCCTTAGGTGAAGTGCAAGGATCTTGCCTGGAAAAATGGAATTTGATAGCATAAAGTCCTCGGCTGCACTCATCTACGATGAGTTCATCCAAAATGCAGGTAAGTCTTTTACCGCTCCACTCATTTAAATTATACATGCCACACTATGATCCTGCCATTTCTTTATTTGAGATCACAAACCGACAATATCTTTTCCTTTCAGACTCGCGGACGAAGGACTGGCTGCTTATGTCGTCCCCTCTCCCCCAAACGATCATCATCGCCGCGTACATTTACTTCGTCACATCGTTGGGGCCTCGGTTAATGGAGAACCGCAAGGCCTTCGACCTCAAGGGAGTTCTCATCGTCTACAACTTCAGCGTGGTGGCTCTCTCTCTCTACATGTGCTATGAGGTGAGTTTGCTGTTCTGGTTTCCATGTTCATTCCTTTGTCGCAGGACGAACGTGCAGTCATTCTTTGCTCTTAAAGATTTGGCACTGTGGCGCATGCCACTAACTCACGGGGAGCGAACATCCGTATTTCTTTGTTTCACGTTTGTGTGACTCATACTTTAGACAGTCTTGTGAAATACACTACGTTTTAATCATGGGCTATTGATCAGAGGTGAAACTAGCTGAGCAGGTGTTATTTCCTCTTTACGTGCTGCCTTGAGTAATTTGATCTTCATGTATTTCCTTGTAGTAAATTTCATATCAGATTTTGTTATTTCAGCTTTTTTTTAAAAAAATGAAATATACAAAATATAGTCAACCTAGTCAACTGTAGTTGTTGCAGTTTTCTATTTCAGTAGCAATATTGGCCAAGATAATTGTAGGGCAGAAATGAACTGAGTGAAGACATAAATTTTCCTTCCCCTTAATTTTAATTTTCACCACTTCTCTTCTAGTTTGTGATGTCTGGGTGGGGAACAGGGTACTCTTTTCGCTGTGACCTGGTTGACTACTCTGAATCACCACAGGCCATGAGGGTAAGTAACTGTCACCCATCTTGTGCGATCTGAATTTTGCCCTGAACATGAACTACAAGGTTATGTTGGAGTTGTTGTGCTAAATCTGAATTTTCCTTCTAGATGGCGGCAACGTGCTGGTTATACTACTTCTCCAAGTTCATTGAGATGTTGGACACAGTAAGTGGCATGATTGGTTTCCTATTGGATAAACTTCATTATACCATTCCAATGGCTTCTTTTTCTTAACACTTTTTTTTTTTTTTTTTTAAGGTTTTCTTTGTCCTGAGAAAGAAGAACAGCCAGGTGACATTTCTTCATGTCTACCACCACTCGATCATGCCCTTCACCTGGTGGTTTGGTGTTCGTTTTGCTCCAGGTAGAACCGTCCACCTCTTCTATAATGCAATATTTTGCGTAAGACTACATGATCATTTTCTGACTCCGATGATGCGCTCTCTCCATTTCAGGTGGTCTAGGCACATTCCACGCCCTGCTCAACTGTGTCGTACATGTCATCATGTACACATACTATGGACTGACAGCGATGGGCCCCAACTACCAGAAATACCTGTGGTGGAAGAAATACCTCACTACCATTCAGCTGGTGTGTTCAAGTGGCCTTCTTATGCGTTTCATGTTTGTTCTAGAGATTTGTCAGCAGTAGATGTCAACCCTTGTTTTCTGTGCTACTCCCCAGATCCAGTTTGTTATGGTGACCAGCCACATCTCCCAGTATTTCTTCATAAAGGACTGCCCCTACCAGTTCCCCATCTTCATCTACATCATTGGCTTGTATGGCCTGATTTTCCTGTTTCTCTTCCTCAACTTCTGGTACCACGCCTACACCAAGGGCAAGAGGCTGCCGAAAGTGCTGCAGGCTCAGACGTGGGCGCACCACTCCAATGGAGTCATGAATGGGAACGCCAATCACGACAAGGATGAGTGATGCAAGACGAGGGTTTTCGGGTTGACCTCATTTACGTAAGCAAACCACTGTGGTAGTGATTCAACCCCAGTTAGTTTGGACTGTATAAATGTTATTTTTTTTTTTTTTTGTACTTGTAACAGAAAGACAATCTTAAAACTATGACCAAAACTATATTTAAGAGGTTTATTAAACAAAGCTGTAGGGTTTTAATTTGCTTATTTTGATTACACTGAAGGCAAAGCCCATCGTCTGTTTGAGATTCCCAAAATATCTACATTTTCTGTGATGTGCGTGGTTAACGAAACAATTTCAAAGTCTAAGAAACGAACTGATTAACTAAAGAGCTTCATCTATGGTAAGACTTCAGTGGTCTTGGCTGTATACTGGTTCTGGACCTCCTCAAAGTACTTCTATTGCTGAGATCATTTTTAACCTTTGACTGGATCTTACTTCTCAGGAGACTTTTAGGACCCCCCCCCCCTCCCTTTTTTTTTTTTTTGTGTGTGCACTGAGGTTTGTTTTTTTTATTTTTGTTTTTTCACTAGGCGTAAAATGAATGTTCCGGGTTGACATTTTCATAATGGTGATTAGTCTAAACACACTACACACAATACTTTTTATATTTTATTTATATAAACGCATACATGCCCATTCCTCTATGGCTTGAGTCACAGCTGCTGATAGAGACATTCAGTGGAAAATCACTCTTAACTTGACTCTAACTTAAGAGATCTCCTATGAAGCAATGTTGTGACAAAGATGCCGAGTGGAATCCTGATGGACCACTGTGGTTCTTGTAGGATCCAAAGCAGAGCTTTAACTGCAGTCTTATTACTCCGAGGCTGACGCATATTGCAAACAACTGTATTAGGGAACAGTGTGGGTAATTACACTGTTTTACCATTTAGCCTTCAGTCAGAAAACATGAGCTGCTTTCGAGTATTTTGCTACATGTGTTGAAGCGCTGTGGCTAACGAGGTCTTCACATGACTGGAGACTGTGCCTTTGGACTTGGCTCTGTGGAGTAGTTTTGTATCTGTTATGATGATCTTGAACTGAAAAGTGAATGTAACACGCTGCTCCTCTGGTGACTGAGGAAATGGGATTGAGTTTGTGTGGACAGAGTTCCACTTTTTTTTTTTTTTTTTTAATTCAGGTGCAAACCCACGATAACATTTACAGCGCACAAATGTGAGTGAACTTTATTTTTCATGTTGTTGGATCCCCTCTTATACCAATGGATAAAACTAAGAAATATGTGACATGTAATGTTTATACTGTATTTTATATGTATTTATATGAAAATAAATGAACAATGTACTTTGAATATGGCTTTCTTCAATTTTTATATATATTTAAATTACAGAATTTGCATTCGGACTGTTTAAGGCGAGTGTTAATTTGCAAGATTTATGTTCAAGGTTTTGGAATTTTCTACTGAACTGTGTATACTTTTTTCCACCAGTAGGGGGTGCTGTTGAACAGAGACTATTTCCTGCTTCGAGGAAGTGTTTTCCTGCAAGCCCATGCAAAACACTGATGCTCAGTCCAGGCTAGTTGTGAGATGTCTTCAAAGAGGGATTGATTAACTTGGTGTTTTGATGAGCAATTACCATAATCTCTTGGTATACTAGGGACCTACTTTCAGAGTAATAGTTTTATATTGAAGGTGAATTTGGCTCAGGTTGCCTTTCCTTTCACTATATTAAAGGGTTCTTTTCTGTGGGTCAGTTTCCAAACGTCTCTACTACTACTCTAATCAATATATACATGAAAACTTTGACTTGACTTCTACAGACACTGAACGTACAATTGGTTATCAATAGGCTCCTCTTTGGCAGAAAAATACAGATCCTGTAGACCCTTGAAGGTCTGCTGTGATATCTGGCATCAATAAATTAACTGTTCAGCAGCAGCTTTACTAAGTCTTGTAAGTGGACTTGTTTGAATAGCACATCCCAGAAATGCTCAACTGGATTGGAGACCAAGTAAACACTGCATTGTGCTAAACAATCGGTGCTTTGTGACAGAGCACATGTGGCTACTGTCACGAGGGAATATTGTTTCCATTAAAGTGGTGTATACATGCCCTGCAACAATGCTTAAGAACAGGGCATCCACGTGAGCAACTTGGAACCAACCAGCCCTGTGATTCATCAGACTGGCCCGGGCCAGTAGTTGACAATAGTGCCCTGATAATGCTGGTGTCCAGCCCTGATTCAACACCAAAGAGAGGAAGAAGATTGACAAGGTAGAGAGGTATAGAAACCATGGCTGCGAAAAGAAAACTGGATTGAGAAAATCGCATCTTTCTAGTGAAATTAATTATCTGTTAACTGAATTTAAAGTCAAACCTATGTGCCTATACGTCGCCACTACAACAGCTTGCACAAAATTAAATATGAAAAGTATGCTGATGCTGCCAGGACTGCTCTGACAGCTCACAAAAAAGGGCTTTTTTTTCCCCCAAAGCCACAACCACACAGAAGACTGCACTATTAGCATACGATGCACTCACATGCGATTGAGCTTTCAAAAACAGAGAAAAAGATTGTAAAGAGGTGTATCATGGAAATGGCAAAAGTTTCTGGTGATGCGAACCTGGCTAAAAACTTTGACATGGTCTCTTTGTCTCTTTGCACAATGATTCGTAGAATTTTCGATATTCATTTTGAGGGGAAGGTGAAAAAAGTTGACTCCTTGGATGAAAGTATGGATTTTGGTCTTATTTAAGATGGTATATCTGGAGAAAGTTCACGAAAGTTCACTCTTATGTGGCACCCTGGTAGAGCTGACAAGAAATGTTGGCCCCCTCCATCATTTAAGTTCCCACCCCTGACATAGAAGATTCGTGAACGTCCATGACCATGAACCTTTGGAAAGTCCTATGTCCAACAAAGTTCCTGAACGCACCATAGTCTCGTGCCGTGCACGCTATCGACATTCTGATTTATTATCCAATTAGTAATGCTCGACCTACCTGGTTTCTGGGTTTCCAGGTGGGTGGGACCGACAGGAAATAGACTAGGCCAGAAAGTGAGCCACCGCTGAAACTTTGTACAATGGGCCTAGAGTTTTATTTTATTTTTATTTTTTTAAATAAGCTACTGTGCTATACTACTACGCTACTATGTTTGCTGCAGAGACTGGACGCTCAGTGGGAGCCTGTATTCGTCGGAAAATTCTGAGTATTTGACGCTAAACGTGACTACACTGCAGATTGTAGCTACTGCTACTACAGCTACTGCTATGAGAGACTGGATGGGAAACGCCATAATATTGAGAGCCTACTGGCCGAATGTGAATGCAGCCCGAGGACGTGTTTCTTTACCTCACGAACTGTTGAAGGAGGGTGTTGCCAAATCGTATCAACCAGCATTCTGCTTCCCAGGAACTGTGAGTACTATCTGAACACGGTAAACCGTGAAATATCCACAATTAACAACTCTCATCTTTTTGGCTCTACACACCACCACAAAGGATTTGAAATGAAACAAACAAGACATGCTTTAACTAAACACTTTCAGCTTTGATTTGAGGAGTTACAAGAGTTTGTATATGTGCCTCCCACTTCTTAAGGGACCAAAAGTAATAACACAAATTGCTGCTCAACTGTTCCGTGGTCAGGTGTGTTATTCCTTCATTATCCCATTTACAAGGATCAGATAAAAGACCTGGGGTTAATTTTAATTGTGCTATTGGCATTTGGAACCTGTTGCTGTCATGTCTCAATATGAAATCCAAAGAGCCGTCACTATGAGTGAAGCAAGCGATCATTAGACTGCAAAATCAAAACAAACCCGTCAGAGAGATAGCAAAAACATTAGTTGTGGCCAACTCAACTGTTTGGAACATTCTTAAAAAGAAAGGACACACCGGTGAGCTCAGCAACACCAAAAGACCCAGAAGACCACGGAAAACAACTGTGGCGGATGCCTCACAGGATTCTTGGATTCTTTCCCTGGTGAAGAAAACCCCTTCACAACAGTTGGCCGGATCAAGAACACTCTCCAGGGGGGTAGGTGTACGTGCGTCACAGCCAACAATCAAGAGAAGACTCCACCAGAGTGAATACAGAGGGTTCACCACAAGACGTAAACCACTGGCGTGCGTTAAAAACAGAGAGGCCAGAGTTTGGCACACAACCTTTAAAAAAGTCTTTACAGTCCAGGAACAACATCCTCTGGACGGATGAGACAAAGATGACGGTGATGGATGGGAAGAGAAGAGTGTGGAGAAGGAAAGGAGCTGCTCGTGATCCAAAGCATACCACCTCATCAGTGAAGCATGGTGGTGGTAGTGTCATGGCGTGGCCATGTATAGCTGCCAATGGAACTGGTTCCCTTGTATTTATTGATGATGTGACTGCTGACAAAAGCAGCAGGATGAATTCTGAAGTGTTTCGGGCAATATCATTTTCTGATATTCAGCCGAGTGCTTCAGAACTCATTGGACTGCGTTTCTTAGTGCAGATGGACAATGACCCAAAGCATACTGCGAAAGCAACCAAAGAGTTTTTTAAGGCACAGAAGTGTAATGTTATGCAATGGCCAAATCAATCTGTGTCCGACTGAGCATGCATTTCACTTGATTAAGACACAAATAAAGGGAAAATGCCCCAAGAAAAAGCAGGAACTGAAGATAGTTGCAGTGGAGGCCTGGCAGAGCATCACCAGAGAAGAAACCTAGCGTTTGGTGATGTCTGTGCGTTCCACATTTCAGGCTGTAATTGACTGCAAGGGATTTGCAACCAAGTATTAAGAGGTGAAAGTTTGATTTAGACTTAGATTTACACAGACTTTAATGATCCACGAGGGAAATTACTTTGTCACAGTAGCTTTGTTGTACATAAAAGTAAACACTCTTACAAAACACAAGAAAGATAAAATAAAATAAGATGGGATTAAAATAAAATAAAATAATTATTATCTAGTAAAATAAACAGTCCCTTAAAAAGTGGGAGGCACATATACAAACTTTATACACTGTATGTATTGGATGTAAAAACCCTCAAATTAAGACTGAAAGTCTGCAGTTAAAGCACATCGTATTTGTTTCATTTAAACAATGAAATTACACTTACCGTATTTGTCTTTTCAAGTTCTGTCAGGTTCTTAAAATGTTTTGTTAAAGAATAGTTGATTAAATGTTTTTCATAATGTACGTCTTTGCACTAAAGCAAGTGGAAAAAGTTGGACTTGTTATATTTTATACGTTACTGGTCCGTCCCACTTAACATCGAAGTGGCCCCATGTGACCCCTGAACTAAAATGAGTTTGACGCCCCTGTTGTTGCACCTGTTCACCGTTCTTTCTTCTCTTCTTCACACCATTCACAACAACAAGCACAATCAAAACTTCAAAGCACAAACCAACAGACTCGGCGCTCAGCTCAGTGATGACAAATATAAAAGCTCCTCATACATACGGGAAGCTGACTACAAACGGGACGCAACTACAAATTACCGAAATGCTTTAAAAATGGTTTTGCTTATTTGCATGTGTGCATGAGGCATGTGAGTGTTGAAGTTCACCGGTTGAATGGAGAGATGTAAACGGGCGGCAGGACAGGCCGACCCTCGGAGGGCATGGATGATCGTTGTACACCATGATGAGTTCCAACAACCCCAGTCTGTCTCCGAGCCATCCTCGCAGGTCCTTCCCTGGTTTCAGAGCAGGAGAGCCTGTGGTAACTAGGTCATTATCGGGCTTAATGTGTGAAGCTGCTTCTCATTTCAAATAGGTGTAACCCAAATGAAGCAAGTCAGTGGTTTATTCCTTACTTTCACTTCAGAATACAGGGTGACTTAATTTTATTTTCTGTTTTTTTATTTTATTTTTTTTTATGTTAGAAAGATTTCAGTCGTATTTTATCATTTTGTTGTTTTCATTGTATTTGTCACAGCGGAGAACATTTCACTTAAATCGGCTTCACAGCAGAAGTGGAAAAAGTACAATCAAACCGTCGTCTAAGGCCATCCCCTTATTTCAGAGATTTGCATCTCAAAGTGAAATCTGTCTGACGTGTCGTGAATTCTTAAATAAACAGAGACTTAATTAGGTCGGAGAGTGGAAATATCCCATGAATAAGTTTGACAAGCTCTAATTGTATTTGTGCAGTGACATTTTTTTTATTTAACTAATTGTCTTGGAGTTTTAATGGATGATGCAATGAACGTGCTGCTGCCGTCAGACTATTTGTAGCAGTTCATCCATTTTAGTCACCCAAGAGTAAAAAAAAAAAAATACTAATTAATTACTTAATTAATTAAAAAATAAAACATCAAGTTAAAAGTGAAGATATGTTTGTTTGATTTCAAAATGGAATTTGTTGGACTTCTGAAACAAACATTTAGTCTTGATGGAGCAGATCAGCAGATTAGTTCTGACATAGTAGTTGAATAAAAAGTATTTAAAGCTGCGGTAACCATTTTTGACCACTTGGGGTCAGCAGAAACGCCTGTAAATCTATTCTGGTAAATATGAGCCCCATCAACACAGTAACTTGCTTGCCACTCGTGGTTTGAATCCCACTGTCAGCAGAATGAATTTGGTTATAGAAACCAAAGTCGTGGATGGTGTTTACTTGCGATAAACATTCGGGGAACTATGTGTTTGCACACTCCATAGGTCTGCAGAGGAAAGATACAAACAGTCCAGTGACCCGTTTTTAGTGGCCTTAATGATAAATCTTCATACAGGAGGCCACAATTAAAAGTGACACAAAATGTGGTCCTGTCCACTCCGGAAGTGACTTGTCAGGAGGCCTGTGAGGCTTTTTAAAAGGCCCACTCCCTGCACTCAGAGGGAACAGGCTGTAGATAAGAGAAAGAGAGAAGGGCGAATTGTAATTGCTTTCTATGTGAGTTCTATAATTCACCAGACCACGATGCTTTCAGGCAGTTCCTACAGCAGCAAGCCCTTAGCAAGTCTTTTTTTTTTTTTTTTTTTTGTACCAGTACCAGTCGCGATCACAGTATCATTACAGCATGTTCATGTGTCTCCTGATCCTCTATCTCCTGGAGGGATGACAGCACCTTGGAAACAATGAACAATGGAAAGTATATAGACTTTTTTTTTTTTTTTTTTTGGAAGGAAACAGAGGCAGGTGGAGGGGAGAAAACACCACAAATAGTAGTAGTAAAGGGGATCAACAAAAGAGAGGAAACAAAATCTTTGACATAAACCTCTGTGACATTTGCGTTTGTGTGCAGTGGGTCGGATAATGAACGTAAATTAAACCAAAATGTGTGCAAGGCAAATGTGTGTCTACCGCCGAGTCTGTCAGCAGAGAGCAGCTCGTTCTCTGACAATAATTATTGGTATTTTAGGTAATTATAGGATTTGGTTGCCCTAATTTTAACCCAATCTTCGTCTCACCCTTTCTCTGTCTCCCTTTTCTCCCTCCTCTTCCCAAGATCTTTTCAGAGAATAAACTAAGGAGTGATTTGGCCTATTAAAATTAAAGTATGATCAAGGTGCCAGTGTGCAGCTTTCATAGTACCACCCTAACAGAGTCTGACCTCAAATTAAAAATGTTGCACTATGGCTCTGATATCATGAAACTTTAAAAATTGCCCATTAAAGGTGAGGCTTGGTGTCTGTTTTCTTGTCACCAGTCCTTCTGGCAGAGGCCGTGCTCTGCTGTGAGGCAGGATTTCCTGGATCTGTACCTTGTGATTGTGTTTTTCAGGTTGGTGAGCATACACAGACAATGTGTCACAATACGTGTCTCTAAAGTCAAGTTGTATTATATTAATCTCAAGCTCCTGTTGTAACTGGCCAATTGTCCAAACTTAAAACAGACGGTGGTTCAAAGCAGAAAATCCTCTTGTTGGCGATTTGTGTGAAACCAGTTTCACAGTTGCACTCGGTTTGAATTAAACTCTGCAGTTTGTTTTTTTTTTTTTTTTTTTCACCTGTACCTTTTCTTGCCTAGAGACACAATTGTGTGTTTGTCCCTTTGGACCGAAGTCTGAGCTCCCACACCCCACAGCATGAACACCCCCCAACCACCACCACCCCACCCCCACCTTCTGTGGTGGTGGGGGCTGTCAACAGCTTTTGCTCCACAGCGGAACAAATATGAAACATTTTTTTTTTTTTTGGTGCAGCAGTGTATTATCTGCCCCAATGCAGACTATTGATCACTGTAAGGCTTCAGTAGGGAGAGTCTGGTCGACTGTGTGTGTGTCAGCTGCTTCCTCTGTGGCTGTAAGCTGTCATATCTGCTCGGGGACAGGCGGCAGGGAACAGCGGACAGCTATTTATGAAGACTGTTTTCCAATTTTTCTTGTCTTCAAGGAATTTCCAGTCTTGCACCCTTCAGGATTTAGAAGCCCAAACTATTGTCCTTTTGCACCAACAAATCGGCAGATGTAAATTTGAGTTAATTTCCTGCTGTCTATCCAGCGAATGGTGTTTTCATGCGGCCGTGCAAAAAAGGAAAAAGGAACTAAGTGAACACCGTTCACATCATGTTTGCATAATGCTTCCACTCCCGTGAGTTTGACGCAACTCGAGGCCAGGCAGCATTGTACAGTCGTCGTCTGCTCGCTTTGCTGATGCCTGCCTGGCTCTTCCCCGAGGGCTTGCTCACTCCACTGCCTG
This sequence comes from Mugil cephalus, assembly GCF_022458985.1. Classification (NCBI taxonomy): domain Eukaryota; kingdom Metazoa; phylum Chordata; class Actinopteri; order Mugiliformes; family Mugilidae; genus Mugil; species Mugil cephalus. Next base: position 10,498,999 of record NC_061777.1, read on the forward strand.
CACCCTTGTCGGCCTGTCTCCCTTCTCGCTTGTCTTCCTGTCTCAAAACTATATTTACCATTTAGATAGCTCGCACAGTTTCCCCTTAAAGGAACAGTTCAACATTTTTATGGCTGTTCACTTTCTTGCCAATGCTTCGATGAAAAGATGGATATTTCTCTGTTCAGTTTTAAACTGGAGCCTAATCTAAGCACAAAGAGTGGAAACTGAAGGGAAATGTTTTTTTTTATCCACAGGTTGACGAAATGCTTCTGCCAGCGTCTTTAAATACAACAGAGGCTGAACAGTAAGGTTTTAATCAGGTTTATGCATTGGTAAATCACTATTTCTGCCTATAAATAGCAAATAATTTTAGTAAAATCACCCCAAAGTAAATTTTCTTTTTCTTTAGAGACAGATTGTTTTTGATTTAGCTCTTGGCTATTGCTTAATGCTGACCATGTTTTACTTCTAACCAACACACGCTTCGAATAACAATAAAAAAAAACCTAAAACCTTAAATAAGAAATGAATAGAAAATAGAAATTAAGATTGTTGCAAGATTTATTCAAGTATATCCATCTTGGCAGAGATGGATGAGACAGGCTGAGTCTGATATCATCACTGTTATCTGCTGTGTGAAAAATGGCCGCCAGTTACAGCCGCTCATGTTCCCGGTAAATGTTTGGATGAGGAAAGAGGTACATTACCATTAATGTGAATTTATGTGAGCGAGTCTCTTCACTGGGAGAGCAACGGGAACGTTGCCTCAAAATGTGGACTCGCATAAGTATCGACAGCCATTATACTTAGATGTCCTCATGTGCCCATCCTTGTTATTGCAGATGTTGTTGACCAATTTTTATTATTATTTTTTTTTTTTGCGTAACAGCCTGAACATGGTTAGCGTGCTAATGCTGCTCTATGCGGGCAATTTGATGTTGTTTGTCTGGTTGAGAGCTCGAAGCTGAACATGTTCCAGTCATATGAGAAAGGGCCTGCAAGGTGCACACTTTGATTTAATTCATTCTGATGTCTGCCATACACAGCATTGTTGCATAGGTGCTGCTCTGCACTTTCATTTGTCCCTCAAGTCGCTCATGAATTGCAAATTAATTCATTGTGCCGCGTATGATTCACATTTTAAATGTAGTAGTGTCCACAATGTAGTAGTGTTATACTCGCGTAAGACAAGAAAAAAAATTAATTGCCTAAATAAATTCACCTCTTCACTGAGGTGAGAATCTCTCTTGACCAAACACCACGGCTCTAGTTCCCTGCAGGCCAGGACGAAAGGTTTTGCATGCACGCACGCCTCAGTGTTTTTATCGGTGATATCGGTGTTTGGAGGCTAAATAACTGTGACAGACCCCTTTGAGCATCATGCAAGTAGAACAGACATTCATAGGCTCGGCACCACAAGCTATGTCAATGTGTGTCATTAAGAACGTTTGCTATTCATGTCATTCAGGGCATGCTGTATTTCCTGTGTTCACTGAAACACGACAAAATCACATCATATCTGGGGACTGCAAGCGCATGTCTGGGTAAAATACGGTAAACTACAAATATGTAGTTTACCTACAGATATAAAAATATGTAGTTTACTGTGTAGTTTTAGTATGAAAATCCTAAAATGTTGGACAGTGAATGTACTGTAAAGATTCAGCGACCTTCCATTAACAGCCATAATAAGCCATAATAATGTGACAAATCACAACTTGAAAGGCATCTTGATGGAGTAACTCCTTGCCAGTAAATCTTCAGCAGATTAAACAACAGTTTCCTCTTCTCCCCCTGTCCTCTTGTACGTAGTACTTTCGTAAAGGAAATGTTTCCACAACCACTCTCTTCTCATTCCTTCATACTGTAAATACTACAGCTATTCCTCCCACTCCGTCATACTCCACAGCCGTGAGTTTGTCCACAACCATGAGAACTTTTAGGAGCAGCAGCAGGAGGAGGAGGGGTGGGAGGCTGGAGTGTGAGGGACACGGCATTGGCCAAGAGGCAGAAAGCACTCTGCCGTGATTGGGCGTGAGCCTCGGAGCTGGTGAACGGAGTTCCACCCCTTAATCCGGAGAGCATCAGTAAGCAGCAGAGCGGGACTTGCTGTGTCTGAGATGCACACCAGATACTTTAGTTTGTTTTGTTTTCTTTGACTGGGACTCTAATAGTGCTGACAGAAGAAAGTGTGCTGTAGCCAGAAGTGGATGAATAATCTCTTTCTGGACAGGACAGGATATAAAGTAAGTTCTAACATTGCCTTGTTTTATATTTAGGTACGTCTATATTTGTAATAGCGGTTGTACAGTATTACAGTATTTAGCATATAGTATTATTATAGTATTTTATTGCTGCAGAGTTACTGGTGCAGGAAAAAGTAACAACAGAGATACAGTAGTAAACAAACACAGAGTTACAGTACCGCCATCATAAACCCTTCACCGTGGTTTTTAGGCGCAAGTTGTGCGAATGCATTTGCAAGAGTGTGCGTGCAGTATGTGCTGGAGCGATTATGCATACATGCATGGGCATGCGTACTCTTAGGTGTGTACATGCCCTGGAGTGTATGTACCTTACAGTGTTGAAGGATGCACTGAAGGCAGCCTTGTTCTTTATGGGAGGGACGGGTGCAGTGCGACTCCACGGTGCCCAACCTCATCAGCAAACTTGTCACTGCAATGCCTCGCATTGACAGAGGAGCTCAAGGACTCCCCTCCTAAAATCTCCCGGTGTGACTTTCAGGCTGCGGGGTGGTGGTGGTGGCGGCGGCGGCTGCGGTGGTGTTAGTCGGCTATAAATAGACCCGCTCCGAAATTGTGCTGCAGTCACACATAAATTTAGAAGAACCAAGAAATGACAGTCATTGTTTGTGTACGAGTAAGGAGGAATCCTCTCACCATCTATATAGTGTCTTTCTGGCCAAAAAATATGACAACTATAACTTCCAGAGTATAAGCATCTATATTATAACAGCAACAGCCGTAATAAGAGGAGGGGAGCGAGAGAAGGGCAAACAGACACTACAGAAGTAGGCAGATGGTGTAGCATATGTCTCCGGTGTGTGTTTTGTCAGGATCTCCTGAATGTGTGTATGTAAGGCTGTGACAAGCGTCTGAGTTTTTCTTGCTCAACTGGCACACGTGGCAGCGAAATCCTGTCCACGGTTAAAAATTACCTCTGCTCATTTGATTTCCATAGATGTGCTTATCAAAGTCCCAGCCAAAGCAGGTCGCTATAGTGTGAAATTGTGTAAAGGACACCTTTTGCAAACGTGCGAGCCCGCGCAATGAGCGGGGCTTTGTCTTGTGTTGCACTCACTTCTATAATCACAGGAAATGTGAGTTTCAAAAGTTACATCATACTCACGCAACATTACCGTCTTATTAGATCCAGGAGGATTTCACGTTGAGCCAGCTGACCAGCTAGCAAACATGTGGATCTGTTTATGTTTCATATCCCAGCCCCCACCCCCACCCCAACTAAGAGGTGGAGACCATGACTCATGGTCACGATAACGGCATTGTTATGACATCATGACAGCTCATCAATCCACTTTTTATTTTCCTAGTTTGAGGCGATCTAAAGATAAAAAGTTAAAGGTCATGCATATGACAACAAGCAAGCTGCATTCTTCAGTCCTTTATAGTTTCTAGCTCACGTAATCAGCCTGAATATTCTAATATAAACCTGTCTATCAGCTAGAGCTCCATGATTGCAGTGTAGAACACAGGGAACCTTGTGCTGTATCTGACCTCTACTATGCAAATATGCTCTGCCAGACGTTCAGACAGCGCAGCGCTCCACATGGATGTATCGGTGAGATGTCAGCAGCACACTAAGCCCATTGTTTCACCTGTGCATCACTTGAGTGCTGCAAAAGGTACTGTAGCTGCAAGCTGAGACTCTGACCTGTAGTATGTGACTGGAGTGTTTCTGCTTTGTTCCTTCACTGTGCAGAGATCAGGCCAAGCCAGGTTAGGGTGAATAATGAAAAGCTGTGCTGACTCGACAGTGACTGCTTTTTTAAAAAAAAAAAAAAAACAGGCAGCATCAGAGAAAATGTTTGTGGAGCATATATGAAATACAAGATTTTTGAGCTCTTACTTTTATCCTTTGTTGTTACAGCATGTTGAGTTGAGACTCTTTTTTTTCTGAATGAGTGTTGCTGCTCGCCAGCTTGTGTGAATAGGAGTGCAGAGTAATGAGCTTGGCTCAATGTGTGTGTGTGTGTGTGTGTGTAGAGTACAGGGACAAGAAAACACCTGCACTGATGCTGATGTTTTTGTATCAGCCTCCTAAACGAGGAGCTCCGCAGCCGTTTGTGAATGTCTGCGTGCACTTTCAGTGCACGAGTCAGATGATGAATAAGACATTAAATTTAAATTGACATTATCAAGTGTGGAAGTCTGGAAGTGTTTATGAGACTTTGTTGTTTGCAAATAGCTTAAGTTATGTAGTGAACGATGAAGCTCAAAGCTTTCCAGAGTTGAAGGGTCAGGGGTCACGCACCAGTGGAGGACCGCAGTGTTTGGTGCCAGCGAAGTCAAATGTCACACGTTTCCCTGAGCCATTCCCTGCATTTTATGAGGGGGGAGTTAATGGAAAATTATATAATTTGCTTCCCAAAGCATATTCATTACTGTAATAAAGTCAGTGTTTGTTTTCCTCGGTTTTTCTGGCAAGGGAGATAATGCAAAAGTCCTCTAAAGCTCTTACAGAGGCTCTGCAATATTCATACATACACACTGACACACACAAACACATATAAGCAAACAATGCCAAAGGCATTTAAGTATCTTTTTATTGGAAACTCTGTTCCCATAACAAGGGCGCAGGGAATTTTTGGGGCTTTTAGAGGTCATTCTAGGACTGTCCAACTTAAGTAACTTTTATTGGGCTGGTTGATTGTAAACGTCAGGTCTGGTTCTCTCTTGTTATCCTTAAAAAAAAGTGTTTTTTTTTGCTTTTAAGTGAAAGAAAACAGATTCAGGAATAGTCTGTTGCTTAGGTAAAAGACGTTCCCTGCCTCCAGATGTTCGGCAATTTTGTTATGACTCGAGCACAGAATGTGCTGTTTGACATAAAACGTGTGACTTTTGAACCTTTAATGGAGTCATTTCCCACTCCACACCCTTAAAAGGCAGCACTATAGGCATGCCTTGAAACTGTCCCGTGAAACATAATGAGTTACACAGACGTAGCATGCAAAATAGCATGGAGGAAAAGATACAGGAAGATAAAATAGTCTCCCTCTCTGCTGCGCTCTGTCTCCGCAGTGGAGCCCAATAACACTGACCTTCAGCACAGCTGGCCGGTATCTACAGAACCACAACATAATGTCTTACTATCAAGTGACGTGGTTGTAGCGAGCAGCGGAGCGGATTTAGCCTTTAATTGATTACATGTATACAAACATGAGTGCGGACTGACGAAACCGATGACCATAGTGTCTGAAGGGAGGATATGTGCCTCTGCAGCAGCGTGTGCGTGTGACGACTTTGTTACATTAGGCAGGAAGAATGACCTCCAAGGGACACGAGAGAGAAACAGCTGGGCCCTGCACCTCATTTGTACTTCCTTTGCCTTTGTTTCTCTGGAAGTCCTGTCATTGTGTTTGTTAACCTTTTATTTGTTTATAAAGGGTAACAGTTGACACTGATTCATTCTAATGCATAATTAATGCTTTGGTGCTAAAACATCACAGAGACTCCTGTATTAACGCAGACCCCTTTGCAGACCCTGTTGCGTAGCTGGCGGTGGAAATTGGTTGAAATTTCGGCAAAAGTTTCATTCGCCATTGTTGAAAGTGAAGCAGGATGGAGAAACAAAAATTAACTCGACTGGCAAAAAAAAAAAAGAAAGAAAGCGCTGTCTAGTGTTCAGGTGGTGTTTTTACAGAGCGAGACAGATGGACGAGCACACGAGTATAAATGTCTCACACCGATCCGCAAGGTTCTTGTGTAGCCCTGCACAGTACTATAAATTGCGCATAAGGATTTGGCCTCTGTCTTGGCCTTAATTGTAGATGGAATGGATGGATGTCGGGTGGGATGGGGGCCTGATGATGTCTCAGGGGGGCGGTGGTATGCGCTGGTTTTTTGTTTTGGCCATCTCTTACGCAGCACATCCTGGTGCTTTGTTTAACATCAAGTACTTTATTTTTCTACGCTGCAGAAAACTTTCCGTAAACAACTGTTGACATTTACTGTGTTTGGACTGGGTTACAACAATGTTGCTCTTAAAAACACAGTCTGCAGAGAGAAGAGCAGAAAAGGTTTTGTGCTTCTGCAGACCGGAGCTAGGTTTTTTTGCCCTGAAACACAACTCCTTTATTTTCCCCACATTTGCTCACAATGTCACAAACACAGAGAGAGACTGTCCAAGATTAACAGTAAAATGAGTGCATTCAGCATTTAATGATTGCTCCAGTCTCACCACAGTGTCTGTAACATCTGGCTAGAGTTGCACTGTAACATATCAACTTGTCTCTTATGGAAAATTGATGGCATAGCTCGGAGTGGACGCAAACCACAGATTAATTGGACTTAAGTGCCTTTGACAGCCAGTGTTTGTACAAGGAAAGGATGAATAAACACCAAGGGTGGCACATGGATTATTTGACCTTTCTGTCCTGCAACAGAACCAAATAGGGTTTCCTTTAGCTTACACGTGGTAATTGCATTGAGCCTCCTTCCTCTACTGAATTATTTCTACTTTGGATTTTTTGCCAGTAAGGATCGCTTGCCAATTGGCTAGGGATTTCTACTGAAACAAGGGCCTTTGGTCGGATGTCCTATATTATTCATCAGGTCATGGCACTGATAAGAACCCTACTCGGTTAAGGACACCAATGAATGGAGTGAAACCAACAAGGTTACATTAATCCTGAATCCTTTTTATTTAATCTGCAGTACTTGAAACACAGTACACACTGAAATATATAGACAAGGGAAGATTTTCATTTATGCTCTTTGACGCTAATTACAACATTTCTGGAAGAATAATCCTGTCTACACTGTGCTCTATACTTTTGCTGCTCTGTGTTTGTTGGATTGTTACATAAAACATAACTAGCTTAGACAACATTTGCCCGCCCCATCCCTCGAGGATATCGCCCTACACTTTCCTGGAAGGCATTCAAGGTGTTTCACCTACCTGTTTCCATGGAAAGAGCTGAAATAGCTGTGTAAACATTAAAATAACAGACTTTCAGATAGAAATTTAAATCCGGCTTACGTTCTCATCGAGACACGCCCGGTCAGTCATGCCGTGGATGTCAGATTTTCATTGAAATGCGTTGGGAGAGACGATTTACGTTGTGAGGACTAGCTGAGCTCAGAAATCATTGAGAGGAAAAAAGGCACATGAAGAACGTTGATAAATTAAATCAGAGGACTTTGATCTGGGCTCAGTAAATTAATAAAATGAAATCCTTGATGTGCTGATTTGTGGTGACTGCTTTCAAGTTGTCGACATCCAACAAATACGTGGTTGCATTAGTATTAATGATAAATACATGTCTTGTATGGACTGAGATTTCACTATTGAGTTCAAGAACTTAAGGAAACTATAAAACAAACAGGAGCTTTTTTCCCCCTCAAGTTTTCATAGTCTGGAGTAGTTTCCTGTTGACTTGCTGCAGATTTGGGTCAGCAGGGAAGGTAATATTCTAAATTGGCTCCCTCCTAATTATTTTCCTCTTTCATTAGCACACAGCGTTGCGCTTTCTGCACTCCTCCTCCTTCACTCCTCTAATGTGACAAATGTTTTAAGATCCAAGCCAAAGGTCAGTGTGGCAACTCATTTTTCATTTCATATCATCATGGCATTCAGTGGGCAGAGCTTTTGATTTAAGCTTCTGATTAACTCATACATAAGCTTATACTATATTCATAAATATGCACATACAAATGCTGTTATATGTGGTGTTGTTTTCAATTATCCGTAGGTTAACACACTGGACGAACTGGAATCAGATCAGTCCATCTTAATTCACTTCAGACCCGTTCAGACTTTGCATTAAGATCCATGTGAACACCCCCAGGATGCACTGAGATTCACTGAGATCTGGAGGTGGTCTCGGTTGCATGTATCCACATCCCTTTGGTAGTGCAGTTCGCAGTTTGATATCTGTTAAAATATTTTGCTGTGCTCCAGATGATGTTGGGATTTATTTGCATATACAGCGCAAAACTGAGATCGGATCTGGAGATGCATGTTTAATGCCAGGTCTGAACACACGTACCAACAGCTCGTCACTTGTGATCTCATAGCCCAGATTGGATCTCAATGCAAGATATGAATGGGCCCTACATGTCTGGTCCTTTATTGGGTCATGGGTTTTTATTAGGTCAGCCTCCAGCTGATCCAAAATTCTGCAGCGAGAAAGGAGGGGAATTAGCAAGGCAGATCACATTTCTCTAATTTCAGCTTCTCTTCAGTCCTTGTAAATCAAAGAGTCCTTCTTTAAAGGCTTTTTTTTTAGAAAGAAGACCTTTAAAGGCCAAGTTCTTTCTTATCTTAAACACCCCATAGTACCATATTACCCAAATAAAATGATTCGCTCTCAAAGTGCAGGCTTGCTGGGAGGGAATGGGCCTTCAGCTATCAGGTTCCTCTCCAGTGGAACCAGCTCAGCGTTTGGATTTGAGAGGCAAAGACCTTCTCTGCTTTTAAGGTTAGGGTTAAAACGTTCCTTTATGATAAAGCTTATAGTTAAGTCTGGCTAAAGTGACCCTGTACCGTCTCTTAGTTATGATGCTGTAAGCCTAAGCTGCAGGGGTGACCGAGCACTTATCCTTTCTCCTCTCTCTCTATCCATGCATTCATGTATTGCTACTCTCTGGCATGTAATTAACTCTCTCTTTTTCTGTCTCGCCCTTCACCATTGTCCCCATCACCTTTCTGTGACTGCATTTATAAATCTATGGTCCAAGCCGTCAATCTGCCTAGTGTTCATTGCTTACAGTTATTTTAAACTAAATGTTATGCAGACTTTCTCAGATCTGCTTACCATAAAATGAATATATTCAAACCAACCAACTCATCTGTAATATACACTCACTTGCCACTTTATTAGGTACACCTGTTCAATTTCTTGTCAATACAAATAGCTAATCAGCCAATCACATGGCTGCAATTCAATGCATTTAGGCATGCAGAGGTGATCAAGACAACTTGCTGAAGTTCAAAGCGAGCATCAGAGTGGGGAAGAAAGGGGATTATGATGTCTGAACGCAGAACACATCGAACCTTGAAGAAGAGGGCTATAGCGGTAGAAGACCACACAGGGTGCCACTCCTGTCAGCTAAGAACAAAAAACTGGGACTACAGTAAACAACAGGCTCACCAACACTGGACAATATAAGATGTGAAAAAACGTTGCCTGGTCTGACGAGTCTGGATTTCAGCTGCGACATTTGGATGGCAGGGTCAGAATTTGGCGTAAACAACATGAAAGCATGGATCCATCCTGCCTTGTATCAACGGTTCAGGTTGTTGTTTGTGTAATGGTGTGGAGGATATTTTCTTGGCACACTTTGGGCCCCTTAGTACAAATTGAGCATGGTTTAAATGCCACAGCAACATGCCACACAACAATACCTGAGTATTGTTGCTGACCATGTCCATCCCTTTATGACCACAGTGGACCATCTTCTTACAGCTACGTCCAGGATAATGCACCATGTCACAAAGCTCATATCATTTCAACTGGTGATGCTATCATGTCAATTTGAACCAAAATCTCTGAGGAATGTTTCCAACACCTTGTAGAAAGTATGCCATGAAGAACTAAGGCATTTCTGAAGGCAAAAGGGAGTTCAGCCTTTTACTAGCAGGGTGTACCTAATAAAGTGCCCTGTGAATGTAATAACTGACATAGTTTTCTTCAGAGCTTATGTTAAATCTTTATGAGCATGCTGCATACCCACTAAGCATGTCTCAATTAATATCAGAATGCTGACTCTTTCTATTTCTTTCCATTATCAGTGTCTGTCGTGTATCATCTCCTCATGTTTGTATAATTTTTGACAAGACAAGTAGAAACTCAACTTCTCAATGTTTCCTCATGTAAACAACAAACATGCAAACATCTGCATGTGTCATCACATTCTTGTCTATCTCATAAACCCTTTAAAACTATCTATACACAGCATATGAAATGAAGCTACGCAAAACGTTCTGTTGTGATGTTTCCTAGTACCAAATACTTTTTGTTGTGAAATTCTATATATTGTTTTCTCACGACTCTCACTCTTTCTCTCTCACCATGGTGGGTGGAAGTGTATTTAGTGAAGTCTCAGGGTTTAATTCCATGTGACCATCTAGGGGCACTGGCTCTCAAGCCTCAGGCTTACCTAAATTAAATCATGTTACGTGTTGATGTGTAGCATAAAGATGGGTCGCAGTCTGCTCCGTCTAATAAATCAGTCATACAGTTGGTCACGCTTCACAGTCGCAGGACTCTAAACAGGGAGTTGTACCGAATATAATTTAATGGGTGCACCAGATGCAATATTCTACGGAATGAATATGTGAACTGTGAATGCACATGTGAATGGCGTGCTTCGCTGCATGCAGATATTAGTCTGGTGTGTCACAGAGTGATGATGTGTCACTGAACTTAGTCAAGTGCATTACATCATTGGCTTGTCGAGTGATAAAGGTTGTCTTTACATTACATGCACTGTTTCCAATGCTCAACACTGACCGTCATTCTCCGACCTAATTAATGAGAAACGAGCTCTCTTAATGAACAAGTTGCACAAGCGTATCTGCTGGAAAGTGGTTTCATAGCGGTCCGTTATTACATACTTGCCAGCCTTTCTCTGTGGGTTTTGTTGCTGCTGCTGCAAATCTGGTCATCGGTGAGGTTCACTGGATAAATCAGCCCTGCTCTGTAGCTCTGTATGTCTGCCACTGGAAATGTTTTTATAAAAATAAGATTACAGATTTGTAATCAGCTTTCTGGCTCTCCCCATATAATCCGAGTCCAAAGTAAGCCTCGGAGGGTGGGTCTTCTTTACATAACATGACAAGAAATCAGATATGACAAATCACCTCAGAGCAGCAGGATTGTTGGCGGTGCTCTCCTCACCTGATTGGTTTGTTTGCTTTACTCACGTTAGTGCAGTGTAACCTTCTCATCACTTGCCCAGGGGAGGGAGCCCCTCCGTCGGAAAGAAAAACTTCACGACACAAACAGTCATTTCTGTGAACGTAACGTGTCAGGGAAGCCCAGATGGTTATAATCACGCGTTTGTCTGAGAATACAATTGCATGTAGTGAAAGTTGTGTAGGATTTTCTCATGATTAGAGGGAAATGGTTATATAGCTGTGTGGTTTCGTGATCAGTGCTAGAGGGCAGGTTTTGGATGCAGCATTGTTATTGTGTGAGGGTTGGTGCGCAACAACACCGTAAACACACCTGCAGTCAAATCATTTTGAACAGCAAACCAATGACAAAAAATTATAAAAACCTAGATGAAACATAGAAAACTGTAAGTATGGACAAGCAGATTAGTGGAATACGTTACTGGCTGATAAGCAAGAAAATGACCAGCCTAGTTATGTGTTCATGAGAGCAATGCTTGTAGATGAAAGACACCAGGGTCCCTAACTTGTTGATCATTCACACAAATGGATATACCTTCTCCTTTTTACATTTTTGCATTTGTGGTCACAGTATTTTTGGTATCCTTATCAGCTACAACAAGCAGATCATCAGCGGATATTAAAATTCCATGACGGTGCATCTCGTGTCCCTCATGTACCCAGGAAATAAGTCGGTATGCTTTGGACTATATTCCAATAACAAGTGTACAGCATGTGAAGAAACCCTCTGGTGTTTTGACTTGTGTATTTCATTGGGGTTTATATTAATAAAGGGAGAATGAAAAGCAAGAAAAAAAAGTTAAATAAAAAGCTTAGAGATGCGTTCTTTTACCGTAGCCACTTGAAATGTCTGCTGTGATAAAAAGTCTATATTCAGAGTAGTCAGGATCCATCTCTGAGGGATGACTGTAATAATATGATGTAGGTTTAAAATAAAAAATCTAGTTGAATGGATGGTTCCAGCAGGTTTCTCGCATTTAAAGGCAGATACAATTGTTGGTGCCCTGCAGTGTTGTGTGCATTGAAATGGAAAAAATCCTGCCTGTTAAAATATCGTGGGAGAGAAAAGGTGTAACACAGACGATCACAGGAGCTGAAGCCATTGTGCCACGGGGGAAAATAAATCATGTCATGCCTTGGGTGAAAATGTCTTAATGTGCTTTGACACAGCATCATATTTATTTATTTATGTTTTATTCCTGTGTACGTGCTTATATATGTGTATATTAAACCTGAAGGTAGAACTGGGTATTGTGAGCTTTGTGTTAAGTGCTGAAAAATGGCAACTACATTGGTGTGGATTATTACACGGCTAGACGGCTGAATCATTAAGAGTAAGTTCAGTAACTTCACTGAAAGTTTCACAATAAGATTATTAAATTCGTCGTTCGTATGTTTACCCAGGCCCATAAAGGATTAGCGGAGAACACACCATTGATTGCAGCCATTCATTAAATGTGGAGAAACTGCTAGGACTGAGTTCATGACCTCATCGTTAAGCTGCGTTCACTCATCAGTGAGAAGATTGAGTCATATCTGATGGGAGAGATGCATGAGTGGTTCAGTCCGCCGCTGTGTGCCTGCTGTTTTCTGCTGGGCTGCATGGACAGGAGTGACTCATCACCAGCTCTGTCTTGGCCTCATTGCTGCCATTAGGCTGTAGCCCCATGAATATGGGAGATATAGGATAGTAGATAATGTCGTTTGTAAATAAACATGTTGCAATTCAGGATTTAAAAAAATAAAAAATTAAAAAAAAGGCAAAAATATTTAAAATTATGCAATTTTGTGTCAGATTCAGTAAAACTGTAAATGCTAGATGTTTAGTGTGATTACACCTGCTTTGTAAACTATTTAAACAATACATTTGTATATTTACCATAGATTTGTTTTTTTAGATAAACATTTTTTTTTTCTGCAGCATATATTCAGACAGCAGACAACAGAAAGGGTATCAAGAGTAAGAACTTGTTGAGAGACATCCAGGCAATTACAGCTCTCTGGGATCCTCTGGTGGTTGATTAAAGCAAAGCAGAACCCAGACTTAATGCATATACAGTACACATTCAATTTAACTGCCGAAATTGCTGAAAGGTTATTTTTTTTTTCCCGAATGTTGTGTTGCTTGATGTTGAGTTGCATTCTGCTGTGCACAATGCACCAAAACCAGCAGCTGAGGACACTGCACACTTACTCTGCATTTCTACAGTTCATCCATTGGATGCTGATTCTATCTATGCCCTTTACCCATTATTAGTCTTCCGTGTGTCATGCATTATCTAGTATCATGTTTTAAATGATGTTTAAATGAAACATGCATGCTTTATCCAGATACATGCATTCATCTACAACAATCAGGCATAACATTATGACCACTGACAGGTTAATAACATTGACCATCTTCTGGAAATTCACTGTCCGGCTGGGAAGCTTTTGGACGTGGCATTCATGTGGATCTTACTTAGACATGTAGCACCCACCTAGACCAGGCCATGCACCTCCACCCCATAGTGGTGATGCTCCTTGATGGCTGCAGCATCAACACAAAGGAGGCCAGGTCTACAGCCCCCAAATTCACTAGATCCCAAACTGATCAAGACCGTAAGGAGGCCATTTGTCCATTCTCTGATGCGTCAGAACCGTTTTGTACAAATGGATGTCTACAGAATATTAGGAAGGTGGTCATAATGTTATGCCTGATCAGAGTACTTTCCTCTGACTTCATGTCCTCCCTTCATTTCTGTACCACCTCCCTCTTTTGTTTCTGTCTCTCTCTCTACCCCGCTGGCCTCAAACAGATGGGTCCCCACATATAGAGCTTGGTTCTGCTTAAGTGTTTTTTCCCTCCTTTCAAAGGAGACTTTTTTTTCTTGCCACCATCGCTTTAGTGCTTGCATTCCAGACTCTGTAAAGCATCTTCAGACAATTTGGATTGTTACCGACGCTATGTTAATAAAATTAAATTGGGCTGTAGCTCCTACTGTCTGTGACACAGTCAAGTGATTCACCGCAGGCTTTTTGTGAACCCTTTGTTTGGTTTAACTGGTCCCCAATGAGCTATAAACTGGCACTGTCAAAGGCTTCCTTAATTATCAGTCTGCAGTAAGTAGAGAGAAGTAATATGGAATACAGTCTCAGAGGCCACAGACTACTGTCTCTTTACTCCAGTGAGCCTCTGAATTGGAATTTAGAGCTCGGAAGAAAAGATTATTATTAGGAATGTATTTCTACCTAGACTGCAGCTTATGACCAAGACTACTGACGTTACATTTGAATCAAAAAATGGTTTTGTTTAATCAGCCAATTATACTGTCAGATTGTCAGACTGTTTTGGTCTAATATTAAATCACTGTGACAGTATGTTGGCCTGATGCTGACCCTGTATTACAGCAGTGTCATTGTGCTCTCCTTACTATGACAGGTCAAAGTATATGCTGTGAAAAAGATCTCATGGTTACTGGGACGAGCTGATGTCTGAGCGGTTAGGGTGCACACCGCATGGAAAATGCAAGAAGCAGGCCTCCGTTTTATTTTCTGTCTGCGTGTTATCACCGCTCTCTTGCCCCTTGTTGCATGTTTACTGTCAGTTTTTCCCTGCAGCTACCTAACAAAAGCGAAACAAACAAAAAGAAAAAAAACATAAAAATGTCCATATTCAGTGGATAAGGACGGTTCTTGACAAGTAACACTTATGTTGAGCAACTCCTTGGGAAACTGTGAATTTAGCTGCTAAACTTCACCTCAGTTTGAACCACATAATTCAGTCTGTAAGCTTTGTGGGACTGTTGCTGATGTGTTGAGTGGACTAAGCATTAAATGATTGTAAAATTAAAATAGGTCAGCTGTGACAACATCGGCTGATCTGGGCCTTTCTGTGTGGAGTTTGCATGTCCTCCCCCCACCCCACCATCCACAGACGTGCTCGTTAGGTTAATGGGGGATTCTAAATTGGCCGTAAGTGTGAATGGTTGTCTGCCTCTGTGTTAGCCCTGCAACAGACTGACAACCTGTCCAGGGTGTCCAGGGTGTACCTAGGCTCTAGCACCCCTGCGACTCTGCAGAGGACAAGCAGTTACAGAAAGTGAATGAAGGAATGTGACAACTGCAAAATCTTTGCTCAGAGGCTTGTATAATTTATATATAAGTCATGTACACAACACTTCACAAGGGTCCTCAAGCTGGTTTACTAGAAAGAGGGAGGTTTGAATGACATCAACAACAATAAATAAATAAAAATCAAGGAATTAGACTCCCAAATGTTATCCTCAATGTTCCCAGTAGACGTTAAGACTGGTTGCCCAGACACTTAATTCTTCTCCGTACTGGATCTCATTAGACTTTCCAAATCTCCACTCTGTGCCACGTCCTATGCTGGTTCTTGCAGGACATTTAGTATTTCCCATGACAACTTAGCTGAAGTTAAATGTGAAATGACTGCGGGGTAATGACTTTTTATTCAGAGGGATTTACTTAGAAGGTAAGCGTTTTATTAACTGTCATAATTAATTCTCGGGCTGGTCAGCGGCAAGTAATATAGAAAAGCTTGAGGGACTTCACAACTGTCACATGGAAATGTATTATTCTTCATTTTTATATAACTCCCACATTTTAATGCCACTAAAAAAAAGATCTTTAGCACTAAGGTGACGTTCAGGGGCTCCTATGATTCCTTATGGCAACGTCTTCGTCTATTTTCTTCTTTTTTTTTTTAAACTTTTGGTGAATATGACAGAAGTAAACCCATCCTCAAATGACGAGTGATCCAATAAACTGTTTGAAGGACCCAGTCGTCAGTGCACGGTTAGTTAACAAACCGTTTTTTTTTTTTAAATTACTCCCACATCTGATGACCCCAATCTCGCAACACAAAAAGAAAGCAATAAAATGAGTCACGGGCGTCTCTGCCAGACAGCAGGCGGAATATAAGACAATTGTTTTCAAGGAGGTTGAGGTGCGAGTGCTAATTTACATTTCAAGCAAATGTTATTGTATTTTCATCCCAGGTCCGCTCGCTCTGAAATTGTTTCGAGCCGCCTCAAAGAGATCATGACTGTCAGCAAAATGCGACGGGAGTGAATGAAAAGAGAACTGGGCTGCTTTCACGGCCGTGGCTTTATTGCAACCGCTTTCTATTTGTC
Source organism: Mugil cephalus (assembly GCF_022458985.1). Taxonomy (NCBI): domain Eukaryota; kingdom Metazoa; phylum Chordata; class Actinopteri; order Mugiliformes; family Mugilidae; genus Mugil; species Mugil cephalus. The sequence goes on from NC_061777.1 coordinate 10,515,237, forward strand.
CGTACTCGTGAGTGGGTTCCAGCTCCTGCAGGCGTTGCATAAGATCAAGTGCATATCTTTGAAGTATCGAATAAGGACCGTCATAATACCTCCTGAAATGGAGAGTGTGAGCAGAGTGACAGCGCACATCTATCACATGCGGGTTGTGTTTCAAAGGCACCTGTGTGCGAGTGTATGTTGCCTTTGAGTTATAGTGCATCAGTGTGTGTGGGTGACTGTATTACAGGAGGTGACAGCCCTCGAGTGGTTTGATGCGGAGCTGATGTATGTGATGAATGACTTGCCGTGGCAGATAACGGTTGCCCACAGTGTGAAGGACAGGACGAGGTCATTCGAAACAAAGATCAGCTGCTGATGCTCTGGTAGAAAGCAGTTCATCTGTCTTATTTGCATGCTGAGGAATCGTAGCACCACTTGGAGGAGCCACTGCTTTGCCTCTGCTCACGCTTTCAGTCAGCTTCAGTGGGTGGGGTGAGACCGCTGCTTCCTGCACAGTGATGATAAACCCAGACCTCTTTTCTATTCATTTATTCCCATATTCTGTTAAAATTGGTTCGACGGCGCTCTTAAAGCTGCAGTCAGTGCCCAAAATACAATTACTGAATCAACGGGATGATGATTTGTGTTGCAATGTTTAGGTAAGTGAAAAAAAAACCCTCTGTGAAGTGGAAAAATCTACTTAAGTCTGAGATGGCTGAGAAATGAGCCTGGTAATTGGATGGCACACGCGGAGCTTTTAGTGTGCGTCAAACAAGTGTCTCTGCCTATTTACTCCGAACACACCGTGATGTAACATATGATGGCTGGTAATTTATTTTAATTTGAAGAATCTGAGATGCGGCTTTGCGACAGCCTTTGACTTGTTGCATTTGTGGTCACAATACTTTTTGAGCTTTTGATTTGTTCGCGATTGCACCATTTTCACCATTTACCATCGAAGCTCGAGTATTAAGACCCTGGATCTTCCACTGGCTTTCCTTCAGAATATTAGCTTGGCAAATTGAACAAAAAGCCCACTTGATTGATATGGACCGGGCAGATCTGCCTACGGAGGGAATAAAAAGTTGCTGCCTATTTCAGCAAAGCCGCAGCGGCTGCTCATCTCAGCTGATTGAATGGCCACAATAAAAGGCTGAGATACTTTTGAGCCATTATTCAATAAGCAGCTGTGGGTCCTCAACAAGGAGAAAGAGACGTTTCGCGCAGCAGCTTGGAGCACATTAGACAGCCGTGACCTTCTACCGCTGGGCGACTAGGAGCCATAGCTCAGCTTATTTTCTTGCTCCCTCGCCTAATGTGATCATGCCGGATAAACTCTCATCGCTCTCTGAAAGTTGGCAGGAAGTTAATTGAAAAAGCCATCAGAGGATGTATCACAGGGGCACGGGAGGGGAAAATATTATAGCTTTCACAGAGGGCAGTTTTCATATCTGGATCTCAGGTGGGGGGCGATGTTTAGGTCTAAATCCTGCCTCGTGTAATTTATGATTAAGCCCAGACGGAAATCAGCCCCCTGTTGTCGCACTGTAGCCACACGCTCTGCTAGACTGGTCCATCGCACACGCTGAGACAAACAAACAAAGGACTTCTTGTCTTGAAAGCAACAACAAAATCTGTTTTAACGCCCACGCGCTGCCGTCGCCGTTTGGCAGGTTCTTGGAAGCATCAGTAAGTAAGTAAATTGTCAGTGAGGTGTTGCTCTCGCTGAAAGAAGCGAGTCACGTGACCGGCTATTCAGCCTGTAATTGGGTTTGTGTCAGAGAAGGTGTGCACATGCATGAACAATCTTCAGATCACCGCGGCGCCAATGAGTATGTGTAACAAGGTGAATAATGAAACCTGGCTGAGATGAGGAGTGTGAGGTTTTTTATCAGTCTATGTCTCCATTTTGTTCATGAGCCGTGTCTCCTGTTGATTTCGATTTTTAGCCTCTTGTTTTCGAGGCTGAAAGGCTTCACGTCATTTCACATCAGATTTAGGCTCTAGGATTACACCAAAGAGGCTGAACTGTTACTGTATTAATTTTAACAGCTTCTTCTCATTAATCCCTGCCACGGTAGACCGTTTCAGCTACGGGGAATAATTAGCAAAGTTGGCCAAGACCCCAACTCTTTCTAAAATTCTTTAAAACTGTGTCACTGTCTGATATCTCAGGACCTTGAGTCAGTGCAGAGTGCTACACGCAACCAGAGAAAAAAAGCACTGAATGACAAATAGCTGTTCACGGTTTCCAAACTGCAGTCTAGACAAATTCAAAATAATTGACTGTACTTCTCAGTCAGGCACCACTACACGAGAATGTGAAGTGTGTAAGATGTGTGTCAAGCACAACATAGCTGGGAAGGTTTTTGCAGACAGCGTGATTATCAGAACTTGTTTTTTTTTTTTTTTTAGAAAATGAATGACCGCAGAAGGATTGTAGAGTTTGACATGCCGAGTAATGTTAAGTGTGAAACATTACATGTCTTCCATTGCTTTTATCATCAACACCAGTGATTGCATAGACAAAATGGAAATGATAAAATAAAAAACAGAGTTTGTGAAAAATGTGATTCATCTGCTCATGATTCCAGACCATGCAGCTGTGGTTAACACGGTGAGCTGTTAAACAAAACAGCCGAATGTTCATAGGTCAAGGCTGAAGTTTTGCCCTGAGGTTATCTTATTCCGTGTCCATGTTTATCTGCCCAGTGTGACTAACGTTTGAATATCAGTAGATTTTATTTTATTTTATTTTTTTTTTTGTGAAGATTTCACTGCCATGATTATTTATCACAGCTCTCAGACAGAACGATGCTGTGCTCAACGAGGCTAAATGTATAAATTATTTAGTAATTGTTGAAAGTACCTCAGGCATGCAAAAACTCATTATTGATTACCAATAAAACTACCAATGTGTATACACTGATCAGGCACGACATTGTGACCACATGCAATGTGCCTCCAAAATAGCTGTGACTCATCAGAGACTGGACATGGGCCTCCTGAGGTTGTCCTGTGGTGTGTGGCAACAAGATGTTGTTAGTGGGAGCCTTTGGGTCCTGTGAGTTGAGGGGAGGGGCCTGTGTAGATCAGGCTTGTTCCAGTGCATCCCACAGGAAGTATCTGTACTTCAGTGTGGGATCTAGTGAATTCCCTAATCCCTTAATCCTTGCACATTCCTCTTCTGTACCTGTTCTACATTAAGCTAAACCCAAAACAAAGAAGGAGTGGCACATTTTTGGGAAAGAATCATCCGCAGGGCTGCTCTGGAGTTTGAGGATGGAATGTCTGGTATCCTTATCCTGTTTGTCCAATAGCTGCAACCAAACGGACAAAGTGTTGGCTAACAATCATAGAAGAAGGAAGGCGTTACCTTAGGCTCTTTATTTTAGGCATAAGACCTGAATAGTTTTTTAAATTCTTTTTTCCTCTCCTCTCCTCTCCTCTCCTCTCCTCTCCTCTCCTCTCCTCTCCTCTCCTCTCCTCTCCTCTCCTCTCCTCTCCTCTCCTCTCCTCACAACTCAATCGATGTAGACTGTCCATCCAGCTCTCACTGTTTTTCTGTCTGTAATTAACTGGCCACCTTGCCACTCTGCATGCACTTAGAAGAGATGGGCCTGGGCTAAAGAGTGATGGATAACGTGTGACCCGTTTAGCTGATCACTAATTCAGACTACGCCCAGTGTTGTTTACGAGTCCTAATAGCTGATGTTGTTTGTGGGCTCACAGACCATGGAAACGAAGGATTATAAGTGGAAGTGACACGCGGGTATATGTGCCACTTTGCATGGAACAGGCTGAAAATAATTCATTGTTTGCCTGAATAACTAATCACGAAAGATGCAGAAAAAAGCTCGATGTAAATATAGACAAGACAGGGGTAGTTGTTCCAAAAAAGGAAATCCTCGGTTGTCTCCTTGGTCTCTTGATGCTTCTTGCAGGTTGATAACTCAGACTGTATATAAAGGCAGGCTGACGAAGAGGTGGCAGAAATGCAAAAATTCAAATGAAGCAGAACTGCATGTGCACCGATCAGACCCCAGCACAACTGGATTATTTATTTCTTTGAAGTTCTACAAGATTTTCTGCATGTGTCAAGAGAATTCACACTCTGAACCCTGTGAACGTTTTTGGACATCCATTACGGCAGCAATTGGTCTTGGGCAAGTGCGCGTGCATGCATGCGCGAGAGAAGGAAGGAGAAAGGGCATAAAGAAAAAGAGGCAGGTGTAGGCTCTGGGTTATTAGGCCAGGTAAACAGAATAAGGTTGTGTAACTGGCTGATAATTCACTGACCTTTACCTTTTACACTCTAATGCATTCTAATAGGCCACCAGATCACAGCATGTCTCCTTCCCCATCCCAGCACACACACACACACACACACGTATGTGTTATGTTCCCATTCACCACACACATGCATACACTTCTAGTACCTGGTTGTCTGGAAGATCAAAGTGTTCACATTCTCAATCCACAAACCCTCTGGGAGATGCAGCAACCACAGGCTGAAAATAAAAGTGCTTCTAAAGTGGTAATAAACAAACTCCGTAACTTATAGTATAAAAATACTCATCTTGTCAGAAATTTGCAGGAAGCAAATTAAACAAGCTGGATTTTGGTTAACGCTTTAAAGGAAATTTTGATTCTGATGTATGCAAATGTTCTTCTTTCGCTAGCCTCACTCCTGGTTGACCCTGTGTGACTGAGGCCCGCCAGAGGTGGCTCACACCATGCAAAATAATGACCGGTCCGGGGACGACAGCCAACGGGACAGTGTAAGCAAACCTCAGCTCTATATCTTTTATACCTTTATATTATTCATCTCTTTTTATTTTTCACATCTTTACCTAAGCCTGCTTACTGGCAGTCTCTGTGTTCCTTTATTACACGGCGAAAGCATTCTGTGTCTCTGGCTTTTCACCGTTATACCCGAGCGCTTGTCTGTAAAACTGTATGACACATGTTTTCATCATTAGCAGTGATATGAAATAGAAACCTCTGAATGTGACTCATACAGCAAAAAGGGAGATGATTCAGAACAGACAGATACGGAGGCACGAAACTGATGTAATCAAAAAAAAAAAAAAAAAAAACAGAGAGGAAAAATTATTTAATAAAATTCTTTGTATGTCATTACAGGCACTGAAATAACAGAAAATGTGACGGACACCAATAAATAAATAAATAAATAAATAAATAAATACATATATTGAAATGTCCGGCTTAGTTTTCTTTAGTGTTTATTTTTTTGGTGATTGCTCTTTCATTAATGCTCCTGTTTATTTAGTTTCCTCCTTTAATCATCTAATTATCAGTTTATTTGTTCCACTATTTCTAGATACATTTATTTTTGTGTTATTCCCCACTCCCTCCAGACCTCTTTATTTACTCCAGGCGAGTCATAGGGTCATCTTATTGTTTGCTGGTTGATCAACATTCAGGGAAAAGCTAAACTTGGCGAAGCTTAATCTCTGTTTATTTGTGGAAGAGAAAATAAGCATGTCCCGAATCTTGAATAATAATGTTTACCTGCAGCCAGATCTCTAGAGAGCTGAAGGCTTGAACATTAGAGTCTGCCATCCACTTGGTAAATCTTTTTTTCTGAAAGCAGTTGTCAAAATAGTTGCCAGTTCATTTTCGACAACTCCACACAACAAATCGTGCAGTAAAAGCCTCACCACTCATCTGCAATCTCTGGCGTGATTGTTTCTCAACAAGATGTCCACCCGCGTGCTCTACAACCATTCATGACGTCCGATTTGAAAAGGATTTCACGTTTCATTTAGCTGTCTCCTGTTAAATACGGCTGACGCAGTGCATTACACCACGCTGCACATGTTCAAATCAGGTATTTTCAGCCATTCCCCCCCCCATAGCAGCTACACCACCGTCGCTCTGGATTTAATAGGCAGGTTCGTGTAAATCCTAACAAACAGGAGAGGTCAGAGTTGCTTTGTGCAACTGGAGACGGACTGGAGAGCTTGGATCGAGCAGCGGCACACACCATCAGGCTCATCCTTTCATTGCATCAATAAGATATTCAATCATACTCTGCGGTTGTTGACCTTGAAGTTCAAATGTCGGGAGGGAATGCGCCGAGTATGCAGATAATTTGAGTGGGAATATCAGCTAAAATATAAATGACAGACTTCAACGGGGGTAAAAAGGACTCTACTGGTGCTCTAAATTATATACATCAAGTTGACAGACAGATGGCTGGTAAGAATAGCTCTTACAGCTTCCCCCATCTCCTAGGGGGAAAAACTAATGTCAGGGGTCACAGATGGAAAAAAACAAAAAAAAAAGCATCGCGAAAGATGGGCTACTTAAACTGCTTCAGAACATCACATTAAAACAAAAAGCATGTAGTCCCATTGGGAAAATAACAATAAGAGCTGCTTAACTACTAAAGGTTATTTAAAAAAAACTGATAGACTGGAGCAAACGGCCTTTAAAACGGGGGAAAAACAAAACAAAAAATCACTACTAATGGAAAAAAAATACCGTTTGATGACTCACATTTTGTGTCGCTGAGGGCAGGTATAAAACTGCACATGACTAAAAACATGTCCCGGGGTATGGAATGCATTTTCTGACATGAAATCTGCACGAGGTTCGTAACCGAGTAGCTGCAGAGAAATGAGCATTCGTGATTAATTACTTCATCAATTAAGACGGAGTAAAAAGAGAGCAGGTCACTGGATTAGAGAGTGTGTTGGGAGAGGAATGGGTGGGACATGATGAGAGGATGGGCAATTAGGGAGAGTAGAGGAGAGGTTTTGGGGAAGGGGGGGGGGGGGTTTAAGAAAAACGAATGAGAAAAACAAACGGACAGAGGCAGAGATGCTCCCTCATCATCCTGAGGGGCATATTGAGGTGGAGCGGGGACACAGGCTGCGCCGATGAATATGTTTTGCAAGGCTCTGGGGGGCTGTCCAATCAGGCAGCGCCATTGATGAATAGTCATGAGTCACCTTATCAGCATCACCATGGTTACGCAAATGTGACTGTGGCCCTGTGAATGTGATGAGGGAATAGAAATGGGCCGCTCTGTCTCCTTCCCGCGCACATCTTGATCACCAATTAGAGCCCCGCAGGGGGAGCATGCAGGCCCCGGGTTTGTTTCCAAGGCTCAAGGTGCGCAGTTTCTGAGTGAGGTGACTTTACTTTATTAAAGAGCGGCGGTGAGAGATTTCATGCGTGGGAAAGAGTGCAAAGAGGGTGAAGGAGGAAGAGTTTGATTCAGCCCGAATGATTTGAGGACTTGCAATCACATCGATCGCCACCGAGGCCCGTTGATAGACAGCTCGTGCAGGTGGAGGCTGGGATGAGTGGATGAGAAGATATTCAGTGAAAGGAGCGGTGAAATTAGACTGAGCGGGATCGGAGCGGGGGACACTGGAAAAGAGGAGAAGAAACAAAGAATAATAGACAAACGGGACAATGAAATAAAGGGCCGGGACTGAACACTGTGATTTATATAATTGCTTCTCCTCTTTCGCGGACGTCTTGCACAATGCAACAACACCTGCAAGTGCATTTTTGTGACATGATCGGATGGCAAAAGCTTGCAAATAGCCACTGCTCTTAATATTTGCTGGAATCCCCCTGGAGGGGATACAGTATATATTATATCAATACGCATTCAGGTAAATGTGTTGCTGTCAAATAAATAGGAAGGTAGTGAAATGAGATAGAAAAAAGAGAAAACGAATGATAACATTGAATAAGTAATGGGGGGGCAGAGGTCAAATCTGGGTAGTTCCAGTTGTCACTTCATTAACAGCATTGTAATACGACTCCACCTCGTTTCGAATTTGTCTTTGTGTAGCCTCACACTGTAAGTTCCCTGCTCCTTCCACATAGACGTCCCACATCCTTCGAGTCCACAGATTATATGAAAGTGGTTCAGGCTTTAACCAGTTCATTCTAATGCAAATGCTTTCATTAGTGAAATCTGCAGTTCATTAAACGAACATTTTATTGCATCACACACGGAAGAGGTCATTGATACGACGGGCCTGATAATAGCCGTCTTCTCATCGCTAATTCGTCTGGACCGTGCAAACAATATTAATTGTTTTTTGAGCCACGGCTTATCTGAGTGCTTATTTATTTATGAGCAAGTGGAGCAATCTACTGCATATTTGAAACATGCAATTAGATTAGCGGCTCCTTACAAAGACGACAGACTCGAGCACTCTGGGAAATTATATCTGTCCTTTTTCTCCCCCCTCGGACCTGCCAAAACTTGAATGGGGCAAATTTGTTTAATCTGTCTGTTCTTCATGTAATTGCCAGAGTCTGGCCAGCCTGTTCTGTTTTCCATGCGGAGCCTGCATTTAAATGTAGCCTCATCATCATCCACGCCCATACAGCAAGGCAGAGAGCAAGGCAGGCCTGACATTTATTTCTTCATCGCGTGTAAAGACACATTACCATCCGCTCGCCGTCCTCATCTCTCAGCCTGTTGACTGCGTTCAAAGTGTGATTAATCTTGCATAAGATGTTTGGCGCCGTGCGAGTTCCGGATGTGGGGTTGATGCGTGGAGAGAGGTGTGCAAACTCAGCCGGGGAAGGTCGACACGGAGGATGCGAGGATTGATGAATCTGCCATTCTAGCCGGATTCGATTCATGGACGACGCGCGCAGCGTATTTCCTTCCCACAAAACAATCTAGAGGGTAATGCTTTATCTTCGGAACAGCTTTATTGGGTGCAAATACAAAGAACTGCAATAGGTGTTGTCTCCGTGTTACAGTACAGTGACCCTCACCCTTTGCACAGATGAGGAAAGCACAGAAAATGTGTTATGAGTTTTAAGGAGCTTCCTCCTATCAGCCAGCTATCAGTGTTATCTCACCTCTCCTTCTGCATTAGTTGCAAAAGTTTTCCTCTCCCTGTAGATTTGGGGAACTTTCAGGGTTTTTCATCTAATTTCTTTTCGCAGAGACCTGCGCCTGAAGCTGAGGACAAGACTCTAGGTCTTGTCCCTGCCAGACATTTATTCACCTGCCTCGGGCTCCTAGATAGAGCTCTTTGAAACTAACTGATTCATCTCCCTTCCCTCCAACATGACACTTCAGGACACTGTTCCTTCTTTATCACATATCACACATGTGCACGCAACCTCTCTGTTTTACTGTGAATAGCAATGCAAAAAACAAAACTTGTAGTCATCAGCTTGCATATTCTCCTTTTTTTTCTTATACTGTGGTGAATCCCAAGATACCCAAAATAAATGCAACACAGGCTGAAATGAAAATGAAATGAACCCAGGGTACAGTTACTGTTGTTTCCAGTGTGGGAGTTCCTGTGTGTTTTATAGCTATTATTTGTGCTGCTCCTTGTAAAATTATATTATGGCAGTCTCTATAAACCGCAGTAGGAATCTATATCTGGTGATCCGAGGGAAAAAAGAGAAGTGAGGAGGTAGAATGCTCCCGAACCCGCCGTCCTTCCTTCGTTCTCTCACCATTAATAGATTAAAAAACATGTGGTGGGCTCTGTGTACTGTGGAAGATGAACCGAGTTAATTTTTATCACCCCACGGGATACGGTGTTTTACAGCTACGTGAAGCAGTAAAAAACACACACCCCGGTTATAAATACCTGCTACTCCCATCATGAAGCAAAAGATAAACCTGCGTTGTTGCAGCAACCCTTCTGCTAAGATAACACGCACAAAGCAAACCTGAGACACTGTTCTTGTTGAGTAACATAATTTGAGGATATCATGTTTTCCTAAATAAATCATGTGGCATACTGTACAGCGAGTGCTACTCAGAGCATAAGAGGACAAAGAGGCATTAAAATAGTCTACAGCGAGGCTGCAGTTTAAACCCCCACCTGCTTTGTTTAAAAAGTTCTGCTGCACATCTACGGTCAGAGAAATGTGAAGAATAAATAGTGATGGCGACAGCCAGGTGATTCACTTCACCTCTTCCAGCTATCTATTTATTTTCACCTGCGCTGCTTTCCTCCTTTTTGTGTTAACTTTGTTCCACTTCTGTCGATTCCCTCATTGCCCGCAGGCTTCACCCCGTATCCATTAAAGATTCTCTCTCTCTGATAAAATCGGTTGCTGCATTCAGAGCGCTGAGATGAATGACGGCGCGGATGGTGACGGGCTGAACGCACTCGACACACGCAGGCCTGAAATCATCACAGGGCATTGCCGTATTTTAATCAAACCTTTGAAGCACTGTGGGATTAGGGTTTGTTCTTTAGCTTAATACAAGGTTGAACACCTGTTTTTTTTTAATCCTAACATGGACCCTGAGTCAGTTTCCCCAGGCCTTAAATGTAAAATCATAAATAAAAAAACAAATTAAACACTTTTTTTTTGCAGAAGGGCTGTGAGGGAATTCCTCTCAGCCTGCCTTTTGGTGTTGGTAGGATAAGCTACAGAAAGATAAAGACGGCTGCATCAGGGAGGAGAGTTCGGGCTGCTCATTCTGCATGCTAATGAGAACATTATTTTTCAGTGAAATTGTTCCTACATGAGGATAATTGTTATAAAGAACAAACAAAGTGACCGAACTGGGGCCAGACACCGTGTCTACTGTGGACTCGTACAGAAACCGAAAGGCCAGGCGAACCATTTTTAGCGCAATCCTAATCTCTTCAAAGGTCAACAGAAAAAGATAAGGTGGCGATGAAAAATTCAGTTTGTAAAAAGAGAAGGCTTCCTGTTTGCTGTGCTCTAATTGACTTGAATTAATTCATAAATCACGCACATGAGAGGTAACGCGTAACTTTGATCCCCAGTCTTGTACCTTAGGAATAATATCTAATATCTGATGTGCAGGACTATTAAAGATAAGGAACAGTGAAAAGGAATCCATATCATCTGGCTTAATCACAAAGAAGGAGACGGAATGAATTAACACGGAGAGAACACTTTAAAATGAAAGAAATGTGGCCGCCTCACTATTATTACATAAATAAATGAGAGCCGCATGTGGGAAAAATAATACCTGAAAGGAGCCAATATTGAACCCCTGCATTTCTGAGAAGCCTCATATGAAGAGTCTTCATCAAAGGCCCTGCGGAAAATGTGGTGAATTATTATTTTTGTCAAAGAAATTCCAATTCACATGCATTTTTAAGCATTACCATAATAAAAGCATAAATCAAAGCAGAGCGTAAGTTGCGTTCTTTTAACTCTTGTGCTCCGGCTGGCCCCCCGAGCGTACCTGTTTTATATTGGTTGCAGAGATTTCAATTGGTGATGTGCTGATGTGATCAAAGTATCCTCGGGCAGTTCAAACAAACCCGGCCTTCTCTTGCAGGGTTCCTACCTGTGTGCCCTCTCTCCAATTAGATTTTCTCGCTGGGTGGTGCAGACGCATGTAATCTGAGGGTTCAAGTTGAACCGTGACCCATTTTGCATTGATTTTTCTACTTCCTCTGCCACTGAAACTGAATTACGTCAACGAGTAGTTTTTCACCACAACAAAAGAAGGAATGCAGGTCATGTTGTACATTTTCTAAAAAGGAGAGCACATTTGCAGTCGGCGTACAACTACTTTTTACTTCCGAATTAATAACTTTTTTAGTGATTGTCTGACTGCTTTGTATTTATGGTCGGTATGCCTAATGGACTGCGAAACCCTTGTCCTGAGCATTATAGTCCAGCCATAACAGGGCAGAGGTAATTGGGCGCAGCAGTCTTATCTGGTTTCCAAAGACTTTAAGTGGTCCTGTGTTTTTTTTTATCATTTATTTATTTATTTATTTTATCTAAGCTGCAACCTTCTATTGTACAAAAATGAGGCCGAGTACCAAAAGCCTCAGTTCCTTCAAGAGTTCCTCTTAAAGTGAGGTCTCCTCTTCATGACTTCTTGTGAAGAAGCCCAACGTTACAGCGGAAATCAACAAGACTTATTGTTTAGCTCAACCATTCAAATGATATCAAACCAAGGATACAAAATACAATAACTGTGATATGTGGATCAACCGTGTGTTCATTTGTTCTTTTTATATTACGAGGGCTTGGTACTTTCTCGGGGGGCACAGTGGTGTGATGCCTCTCAAGAATGTCCTGGGTTTGAATCCACTGACCAACTGTGGTCTTTCTGTGTGGAGTTTGCGTGTTCTCTCCGGGTTCTCCGGCTTCCTCCCACCGCCCAAAGACATGCTCGTTAGGCTCACTGGTGATTCTACATCGGCCGTAGGTGAGAGAGTGTGAATAGTTGTCCGTCTCTCTGTGTTAGCCCTGCGATAAACTGGCGACCTGCCCAGACTGCAGACTGCACCCCCGCCTCTCGCACAATGACAGCTGGGACAAGCTCCAGCCTTCCCCTGACCCTCCAGAGGACAAGTGGATGCAGAAAAGGAATGAATGAATGCTGTTTTCTCCCTACAACAGTAACCAAGTATTGGATTATCGTTTACTAACTGAGCTGCTGCTTCGCCAAGCGAAATCGACAGTTGCCTCTAGCTGCAAATTACTAAAGCTGCATGTATTTCGTCTGTGACTCCTATTTGAAAATTGTTCTGAATTATGTGTGGCATGCGCGGCACTACTGTGTACTGCATAAGTGCTGTGTGGCAACTGAAATCTTGACTGGTGTAGTAACGGGAATGAATGAAAACACAGGGTTGTTGTGAGACGATCAAAACTATTTCTGATTCGTTGTGAGACAATAGTGGAGCAAACTGAACCCTAGTGTGTCGCAAAAGTATTAAGATTGCATAGGACGCCCTGGATCGTGACTGAAGACGGGTATGAGCTTAGACATAATGTGAAACTGTGCCTGACTTGCATGCACAGAGAAACGCATTCCTCCTGAGTGAATAAGCTTAATTTATGACATAAATCTCTTTCAGTTTGTTTTGATTATAAATTATAAAACTCCTCATCTACTTAACTGCCTTGACATTTTCCTGCAAAAAAAAATATTTGAAAATAAGAATAAATTGTTACCAGAACGTTGTTCACTGATAAAATCCAGCCGCAGTCGAACCGTTCGACTTGGCCACAGATGGATTGGCATATGAAGTGCACAGGGAGCATGGGAAAGTCACAGCAGACCAATTAACCTTTCACTGATCCCACTTGTCCTAAAGAGCCACTTCAGGCTTTAGGAGAGACGGCAAAAGTGAGTGAAATAGACAGTGTGCATAATCACAGTAAAGCGGGAACACACAAAGGCCTACATACACACACATGCTTGTGATAACCATTTATTGTTTTTACATATTCTTTCACTTTCCTCACAAACTAGAAACAGACCTGAAAGCGGTGGACCATTCATAAAAAAGACTCTGTAGGGCTACAGTAAACTGTAACGTCAAGTGCAATTGCAAAACTAACAGCAGTATCCTGCGCCACTGTAAGAACATGAGCAAAACGGCCATTACAGAAATTGTTTAGCGATGCACTGTCGCGGAGGAATTCATGGTTAATACTCACTGAGCGTCATTGACTCATTAGATCCATTATCCATCTGCTTTACCTTGAGCCTGCTGAAATCACATCAGCTCCCCTCGTTCCCCTAGGTGAGCCACCCTCTATGGCGGTGACTTTAATACAGGTAATTATGTAGGAACGGAAAGCTCAGTGGCTTCGCGGACGAAGATTGGCATCTTGATGGATGCGGGGGTGGACCGGTGTGTGTGTGTGTGTGTGTCGCGGAAGGGTGAGGCGCAACAGTCACGACAGAGGGCGAGATGGGAGACAAACACACAAATTTGCGCTCGCACACACAAACACACAAATCAGGGAATTGAGAGGTTCCTCCGGACTAATAGAGACAAGTACGGCTGTTAGGAACGGTGAATCACTAACTGTCGGGACGGGTTATTTGTTTGTAGTTGGAGGTGTTTATATCCTGGAGGTCGCCTCGGGTCATGTATGCGCCATCAAGCACTCGTGACTGACTATGGCTGATAAATCAACCAAATTAGAAGAACAGTGGTGTATTTCAGGCTCCTGGTATTACTAGATTTATGTGGCTTAACAAATGCCTCAGGTTTCAGATCTCAAGGGTCCTACTATGAGCTCTGGTTCATGCGTGTCAAATGTTTTTCATGTTCAAACGGCCGTTTACCAGATGATTAAGGGAATTGTCTCAGTTAAAGTAGAGAAAACCAGCCAAGGCTACATATGCTTTTAAAAGCTTTATTATGTTAGTTTAGACAGTGCTCAGATAATGCATGTTCCCAGTAAAGTTGTGCTGTAAAAAGTACAGCAAACAAACATAAAATATGTGTCTTTCCAGCTAAGAAGTACTGGACTCACACACAGATTTTGTGTAAGAGTTGCCAGCGGCAATTTTGTTTTCCGTTGAACCACGTCATCCTGACCATGACATTTCTACACACAAGGCTTTTTAAGTGTGTACTAATCCAAACGTGAGGCGGAATATTTCACCCGCTGAAAAGGGCCCTATGATGCCTGGTTAATCACCTGTGCAGTAAAATTTAATGGTTGACCTTGTTACTCGCTCAGAACAAAAACTCAACATGGTTTGCGGCAAGATTAATGGCACAGAATCCACCTCGATTTATCACGCGGTGCCACCGGCTCTCTCCATATGTGTGTGCCTGTGTGCTGTAGTGTGTCCTAAATCAAAGATCATCCTGGAACAGCTCAATACACAAATAACTGATTGCCTCTGGGCTGCCCCTAAAGACCAAGCGCGACACTAAAATTGAACTTCTTCCGTCCGCTACTGTCCAGCAGATGCTTGAGTGCATTTTGCATTCAATAAGAGGGAAATGGATTTGTGCTCGAGGTCAATGCGAAGAAAGCAATCTGCATATTAAAAGAGTGATTTGCATTCTCAAAATAAGATCTGTCAGTGAATTCCCAGGTGTTAATGATGATAAAAGCCGGGCTATAGGAGACGACTCCTTTGAAGCGGTGGTGTTCCTCCGACTCCACTGATGCAGAATAAACTTTTCTGATATCCACTCAATGTTACACTGACCACCCGATGTGCGTGTTTCAGGTTTACTCGCCGCTGTCGAATAATTTCCCCTTCTCACCTCAGACGTCTCGGCTTTCTGATGACTTCTGCCTTCCTGCTGAAGTTCTTCACATTTCATTTTCCTTTCCACCTCACTTGACCCAGTGTGCCGTCTGACTCTCACTTTGAGCCTCCTCTTTACCCCAAGGGAGACACTTTCTATTTGAACCTGGGTTAAGTCTCAGCAGTCTCTACATCAGAATAGTAATCCTTATAACACATTAATTATCACATCCCACAATGACTTTTAATGTTTTCCTCATCTGATAATTAATATGTCACAATGCTCAGTCAACACAGATTTTTGTAGAGATGTGAACAAAACAAGTGTAGCTTATAATGTTAAATTTCATTCATCAGCAGGGGCTGTTCTCAAAAAAAAAAAAAAAAAATCAAACACAGTATGAAAACGAAAGAAATAATGTGCAGTTGAAAAACAAAATAATATCAGAGGGCCCTCTTAACAAACGCAAGGTCATGCAGATAACACTACTGAGTAAGAACAGGGCAGGAGATTATTAACCAAAACATACAGATTAAGACGAGATGTTTTTACTTCAACACAGAGTGGGCTCCGTTAAAAACTGCTCGTACTAAAAAGTTATACAAACAAAAAGACAAACGCATATCGCATCCTGTTCGGCGTGATTCATTGCAGGCAGACTTTTCCACGTCCTCTACAGCACTAATGAAGCTCCGTTTCATTTGTCAGAAAGGACAGGGAGGTCACTGACTGATGGAAAAAGAGAAATGTTGATATTACGAGGGTACATGCCATCGTGACCGGAAAAATAAAAGGTACGAGCTTAAGTGAGTAAACAAGCTGTGTTATGGAACGTAACCTTTGGTCTCTGTGAAAATACGTAGCGTTTGCGTGTTGGCACTAATTGTGACAATACTGAAAATAAGTTGTGTACCTCATGAGCTTATGAGTTCATGCATTTATTTTAACTCGAGAGCTATGTGAACTGGCGAGCACCAATCAGGCATAACATTATGACCACCTTCCTGATTTTATGTCCTGTGGTGTCTGGAAACATGATGGGGCCTCTGTGGGTCAGGCTTGCTCCAGTGCATCACACAGATACGTGATCAGTTTGGGATCTCCTGAATTTGGAGGTTAGGTCAACACCTTGTGCTGTCTGTTTTTGAGTTGCTCATTGCTATGAGATGGAGGTGCCTGATCCGTCTAAGTAACATCTATAGCATCCATTCAAACACCAGGTCCCAAAGTTTCCCAGCAGAACATTGTGCATTACAATATGGAAGTATATACGATCTGGTAAACAAAAAAGCATTGTTTCTACGCATGTAATGATGTGGATTGGGAACCAGTTTTGTTGCGAGCTACTCACAGGTTGGACTTCTTCACCCCCAATAGCCTTGCAGTGGCAGTGCAAGTGCTATTGGCAGGTGAATGGGCTTAATTATCCTAATCACCCTCACATGGCTAAAACGCATGGCTGAAGAGTCCTGAGGGAGACACCACTCTCTTTGCTACTGAAGCTCACCACTTATCTTCCATTGAATGTTTTTGCCTTTTATTTAATTTCCCTCAATAAAAAAATATTTTTATAACTCCACTTTAGTCTCCTCTTTATGTGTAAATCCTCGAACAGTGTCGTAACAGCCCGTCTACACAGGTGTTTCCATTTAACCCGAGTAACCGTACCGATCCATCACACTCTCTGATTGGTTCGCTGCACCTGTTAAGATGTGAGAAGTTACACTTTCATCAATCTTACTTAGGTGTCACTGTCTGCCTAACGTGCTAGTTAGCAGCTGCCTGTTTACACGTTCAACTCACACAGTGCGACATAAGCATTCATTGCCGAAGTCCAATATTCACTCGTCTCTATGTTTTGGTATCACGTCTTGAGAAATGTAACAGGAAGTGTATGTGCTGAATGCACCGCTATGTTCACTAGCTTATTTGAGTGTTCGTAGGTGCTGGGAAGGCTGCGTATTTTTATCAGACGCTTCTGTTACAAACGATTGAGAACGAGTGTTGATTTGAGCAATGAGGGCAAATCATCGCAGTAAAATTGCAGTAAAATTGCGGAGCCACATAACCAAAAATGCGAGCTGTAAGATGCTAAATGACTTGGTGATGTGACTCATACGCCGCTTATCGTTCACATAAAACTATTATTTACACTGAAAAGAGGTGAATGCTGCAATAAACACGCCGTTTATAGATGGTCCTTGGCTCACTCTTGAGCCCCAGTGGAGCAAGCTGGTTGGAATCAGCATGATATCCACATGAAAACCCAGACAAGCTCCACCCAGGATCTATTTAGCATCTGCGCTGTGATATTTTCTCTTGTAGAAAATGATATGCGTACTGTTGAAAGTGCTAAAACCGATGCAGTTCTGCAATAAATACTAGGTTAAGGAAGACTTTTGGTGTCTTTTATTGAAACTGTTTAGAGAAATGTCGCTTTTGCATTCTCTTGACTGTATTTTGCATATTATTTTGCCTAACCCATTTATATCAAGCATTAATATTCACTGCATGTAATGTAATGCATTAGGTGCTAGATCATAAGAAATGGCAGTGAATTAAAAAGGCATTGTGCTTCAATTAAGCTACTTCCGAAAAACACCAAGTTGATATTTCATCCACATAAAGGATCTGACAGTGGTTGTGGATCAACGGTCTGTTTACTGAACAGGTTTTTTTATGGACATTTTCTGAACCCAATCCCAAGTTTTTTTGCCAATGCATTCTTATTATTTTTTTTTTATGATCTGGTCTTTGTCTTCCCTGAGTTCAGACTTCACCTTCTTCGCCTGTTTTCAATCTCCCTCCAGGCGTCCGACGATTCATCAGACTCCCCAGAGCCGGGGCCAGTCACCTGCATGGAGCCCTTCATGGTGCGTAGGCTCTCCTGCCGGACGGTCCAGTTGCCCCCTTTGGCGTTCAGGCAGGCAGAGCAGTACTACTGTGATCGTAAGCCGGAGCCAGAAACGGTCACGGTTCCGCCACGTCCCACATCGCTGTCGCTACGCACCCCGCCGCTCATCGCCATCACCTCAGCTGACACTAGCAGGTAGGATGACACGCATGGGCTTGGATTGCTTTTTTTATTTGTTTATTTATTTTAATACGCTTGTAAAATAGAATTGTTAGGTGGATGCGTTGCAGGAGATATCTTAAGTATGTCAAATCACACCAGATATTTAAATATATGTGTTATATTGAGGACATTGTTCAGGAAAACCATGCTGAGTTCAAGAGAAGACGGGGTTTTTATTTTTCTTCTGAAGAGATTAAGTACTTAGAGAAAAGCAGTTTAACACGTTTGGTCATTCAGACATGTTTTTTTGTGTTTGAAAATGAAAAAGAGAAGACTTTTATTCTTGGCAAATTAGTCCCACTTGGAATAGTGAAGAACTAGAGAGCTCCATGCAATGGATCAATCTTAAGGCATGTGCATATTCTGTAGGTTCCACGTTCAACAGGAAAAAGTCTACTTCAAAATAATCACCAAGTTTTCTCAGACGTCAGATAGTTACTCTAACCAAAGCGAGAGTTCCACCAAAGTCGACTGGACTGTTTTTAGGGGAGCTGTGCATTGGATTCTAAAATGCTTTGGAGAAAATCAGTTGGATTCAATTCAGACAAAAGTGACCACAGCATCAGAAGATCAATACGTAAAGCTTTTTTCCTCAGGAACAGAAAAACAACTTTATCTCAGATACAGAATTTGCTAAATAAAGAATGCAAGACTCCGATCAATAAAAGTCCTGTCAAAAGAAGGCTGTCTAGTAACGTCTCGAAGGGCAATTATATCATGGTATAGGAAGGCAAACAAGGCCAAACAAAGTGAAGAGTGAAGTGAAGACATAGTAGGACTTCCCAGTGGGGACAATGTTCTACTAACCAATGAATCCATGTAAGATATTTGTGACAGTAACAGAAAAGAGAGATGGAGGAGAGAGAATGATGCAAGTATTCAAGCATAGCTGTGTTTTGCAACCTTCGACACCTGCACCAGGTTGACTCCACCCTGAGCAAGCAGCACTCCGCGCTGTAACATTTGTGTCCTTGTGGAGAAGGATTCACAGGGCGCCTCAAAGCTTCGTGCAGACCGTCATGGACTTTCCCCCACGGCTACCTCGCCATAATCTCACTGCACATTTATGGGGGGAGGGTGAGAAAACAAAGTGTTTCTAATACCACAGCAAGCTCTTTGGAACGTTTTCAAATCAGGCTGAGATAACAGGGCTTATCAGGTTTTTACGCAAACATGTACAGGTTCATGCAGCTGGAGTGCTGCTGTCTTTGAAGCAGATGGAGGTCATACGAGATAGTGTCAGATATAAATGTTCATTTTTCAGAGATGCATCACTCAAATCACTTACTTGATAGTATCTTTTGGAAAATATTATCTCCACTGACAGGAGGAGTAAATAACCTTGACCATCTTGTGACAATTGAATGTTCTGCTGGGAAACATTTGGACCTGGCATTCATGTGGATGTTACTTAGACGTGTACCACCCACCTAGACCGGACCAAACACCCCCCCAAACATGAAAAAGATCACAAGGTGTTGATCTGGCCTCCAAATTCACTACATCCCAAACTGATCACGCATCAGTGGGACGCACTGGAACAAACCTGGTCCACAGAGGCCAAGTTGTGTTGCCAAACACCGCAGGCCCATAGGGAGACCTACAGAATATTAGGCAGGTGGTCATAATGTTATGCCTGATTTGTGTATGTACAGGGTTCACTAATAGAATTGGACATTAGAATTGCATCTAGAAGCCTTCGTCTGTGAAAGTGAACCCATCTGTTGCCAGTACATAAGAAAAACAACAAGCAAACTTGGCTGCATTCAGAGGTGCACTGGCTGCAGCTCAGCTGGTAGAGAGGGTCATACATTAATTATAATAAAGGGGATTTAATATGTTTGTATGTCTGTTTTTTTTTTCTTGACAAAAAAACTGGACAGATGAATATGATGAAAAAATAAACCATTATTAATTGACAGTCATTTCTCATTTTGCAGATGTTCTAGTGCACGGTAACAACAAAGACCTTTTTCAGATCAGTCCCTGTATTGAACTGCTCATAATGTCACTTAAACAATTAGAATGAAACCAGAAAAGATGAATAAAGACGACAAAATATT
The DNA here is from genome assembly GCF_022458985.1 of Mugil cephalus. Taxonomy (NCBI): domain Eukaryota; kingdom Metazoa; phylum Chordata; class Actinopteri; order Mugiliformes; family Mugilidae; genus Mugil; species Mugil cephalus. Next base: position 10,535,342 of record NC_061777.1, read on the forward strand.
CGTCGTGATAGATTATTTGTCCTATGCAAACTAACTTTCATAACGCTTTGAATGTCTGAACGGTAGGAAATCAAATACTGCGTGATTTGAAAATGGGTTGGCAGTAATGCAAAATGTGCTCACTATGTAGTGGACTAATAACATGGAAACCACTGGCATTTAAATCATCCCTGGCTGGATACATGCCTTTAAAGTGTATGACTCATCAAATAGCAAAGTGTAATAGATTTCACCACTGTCACTCACTAATCCTATGACAGCCTTTGCAACAACATGAGCAGAAAACTAGTGTGAGGACTGGTCAATTTTTAGCTTTTCAAAAACCTTTACTACAAAGTAGACAATCTCTTCCTTTGCACTGTTAATTTGATGAACCTACAGCTCAGTGCTATATTCTCATGCATGCAATTATGTCACACACTCGTGTACACTCTGTCTCTCTTTGGTTGGAAAATAAGACCATACCACAACTGTGAAGAGAATAACACCCTTTCCCGGAGAGTGCTGGAGAATGTATCACAGCGCTTTAGACCAAATGAGGTTTGGCAGAGACAAGCACAAAGTGTCCGACCAGCTCAATCCTCCGCGGGGAGGCAAAAACAAATGCACCAAACACCTTTGTGTATCAGAGGCGGTGCGGCAGTGGTGAATTTATACTTTAACTTGGTGAACAAAATAAAGCCAGACAGTTTGAAGTAGTTTATAAATTCAGCGGTCAGATCTTTGAGTCAGTGGAAAATACCCAGGTTATCACCGTAAAGGAAAACCTGACATAATCCACCCATGGGAAAGTGGCCTGTGTTCGATCATGCTTCAAAAGGCTCCACATCTCCCTCATACACATCATGCTACCTGCATGGATGAGAAAGAAAAGGCATCATCTTACCTCCTCCTTCCTCTTGTTTTTTTTCTCCTCCCTTCTTTCTCTCTCAGTCGGGGATGATGGAACCTACAGTGTCTCACACTGAGTGAATAACAGAGAAAGGAGAAGTGAGCAGCAGCTTATTAATAAGGCCTAGGCTTGTTAAAGGGGTTTTAATTGGAGAATGTGTTTTATGCTGTGGTGAACACACTTTAAACAAGATGAAAGTGTTATTGACTTGTTGATGTCTTTATTGAAACGCAAAAGAAAAGCCGGTGTCATTTAAATCTAAATTACATTTTCAGACAAGCGGAGCAATTTTCGATGACAGCTTGAATCCAGGGTAGTTCAAAACTGCTGCGAATATATTAAGGCAGAAATAGTTAATGGCATTCTTGTTTGTTTTCTACTTTTGAAATGAAGTCATTCAGATTTCACTTGAACTGTTTACATGTACACCAAATAAAATAAGATACAGGAGTAAAACAATACAGAAGAACAATCCCTGACAACACTGACTCATAAAACAAAAGATGACTACTGATGTTTACCCCCACCAGCGTTCACAGAAAAAGTGAATTTATATATGCTTCCCACATTTAAGAAACGCAGTCACACCTGAATAATTGATCACAGCACTGTTATAGTGTCAATAAGTGTCAAACAGGAGATGCAAAGGCGAGCCCTGCCCTCTGAATAACTGTCAGGAGAGTTTAATGTGAACTTCAGAAAAGGGCAAACCATTCCCAGGTGTGTACAGCTGGCCAGTCTGTATAAATTGTGTTGCAATTTATACCACTGTGGGATAAATTAAAGGATTATCTTATCTTAAAAGGAAGGTAAGGTGGTTTGAGCGATTGCAACTAAGCCTTTGTCTGTAGGAAGACAAAGGCAGGACACTCCTGTAGCAGTGTCCTCTCCTTTAGACTGTTGTATTGACCGTGTTCATTGATATTCTTGGATGTGAACTTGCGGACCGAATGTTTTTTATCACCTCGCTTTTAAAGACCTGTTTTTTGACAAAGACGCACAACCCGAAACAACCTGAAGGGTTTTATTGTGCAAAAGTTTGACTTTGATTATGTAACTGTTTATTGGTGAATTATCGTCAGCGCTGTGTGACTCAAAACAAAGCATACCTATTAAACAATCAGCCTTGTTCTATCACTGAAGCTGTTTGTTTCATCACAAAACACGACAAATACGATCAATTAAAGTAAAAAAGAAAAGAAAAAAATAGGCTGCAGGGAAGGAAACGGGTGATGGGAAGAGTTTTAACAAAAGCCATACGTCTTGACTTTGCTTTGCGCTTTATTCATTTATAATTCAGCCTGGCAGTGAGGAAACAGTTGTGAGGCATTAACGATGGAAGACATGCCAATTTAAATGCTCCATCTGCAACTTCTGAGTGAATTTAGTGACATTAGCTTTGTGTGCAGCTAAATGGGACTGTCTGAGGTATTAATGCAAGGGTCACAAAGATGGACAAAGTGTGTTTCCATTAGTGGTTCTCATATGACAAAGAATGATTTTGTCCATCAGACAGTGCAAGTGCTGTTGTCTTTGCCTCTCTGCTTCAGTGACTTGCAGCCACCTGCTAACTGGTTTAATCTTCAGATAATCTGATGTAATTTGTAGCCCTGAGTAACTAAAAAACACTTGATTTACAGGTTCAATAAGAAAACCAGAAATGGACTTAAATACTAGCTAACATGTTATTTAGTTATTAATAAAAAAAAATACTTAGGTACATGCGAACTAACGGAGTCGGACATAGTCTGCACCATTTATCAGCAACAGTACTAGATATTAAACAAATGTGGATAAAAACAGTCAGTATTAATTTTACCAGATAGAAAAATGTCCTCTCCAGAACTCCTGTTCATTGTGTCAGAGATCGATAGCAAATTAACTGCTTGTTCTTACAGATACAGATGTACCGGCATCCCCTTTTTTCTTCCCAAAGTTCCCCAGATTCTTCTGTCAAAAGTAAAAATAACTAACTATGAGAAACTGATCGGGTTCATTCTCCGATGTGTAAAAGAGCACAAGGCTACAACTAGAAATCACTTCTGTTAGTACAACTATTTATACACAAATCATTTTCCGGGCTTGTGGCAAATGTAATTATATTTTTAAAGGGTTCGGAAAGTGCGTTGCGACTAAAAAAAACTACTTAACATGAATTGGTCAAGCATGTCTAATAACCTGCTCTGTATAATAAGATTGTAACGCAGCAATCGATTGGAATCACTGATTGTTGACTGCAGTGCACTTACCTCAGTCACTATCTCATTATGATGAAGCAACCTTAGTTAACAGAAGCATAAAGAAAACATTAAACACTTGCTGCATTGATCTGCAAAGTCCTCTGACAAGCGATGATGCAAGGTGTGCTAATGTAAAAAGTTTTCCCGCTGCATTCTGGGATACTGTCTCCAGAATCTTGATTAGGAACAAAACAGGAAAACACATGAAATGAACAATCAAACCGAGAGTCAGGTGGGTTCTCTGAGTGTGCCGTATTCAGTTGTGCTGCCTGTGTTGTGTTCAGTTTATCCCGGCAGAGCGCGGTTAGCTTCGACACGGAAAGGTGGACCCGCGAAGCTGCGCAGCCCACACATGACCTTCCTTTGTGTTGCATTCATGGCACGTATGTGGTCTTATTCTCTTTGAATCGTGTGCTGTCCTGCTACCGTTACAATTACCTACCACTTCTGTTTTCACTCACCTTGTTTCTGAGAAGATTACATTTCTGCTTTCGAGGCACGGGAGATTACACTCCCTACACTGTAAGCTTGCAGAGTAATCGTCAGTGGTGGAGGTGCAAGAAAAGTGTAGGGAGAGGAAGTAAAGAGAGTCGTCGTCCCTGACTGTCCTCCAACGTGGGTACGATGACAAGCAGAACGGAGGAGGGAAGGCTCAGCAAGGTGGCTGGATGTTTGCGCTCCCTTTTGCCTTTCGACAGCACAGACACAGGCACAGATCCTGAAACGACTTTAATATTTAATTAGTTACTATGAAGGTGAGCTTTCTAGTTGCATTATGTTTAATTCCTCTCCTTACTAAAAGTGCTGAGGTATGATAAATTATACCCATTGCACGTGTATGTTCACAACCACACTTTTAAAAAAAACAATGTTTTTATGATAACCCTAAATTTCATTGGGACTATTGGGTCATAAAAATGTATTAGTGTCATTGTGTGATTTGGCCACCTGGCTCTCTGCCCACTCCCACCTCCTGCTTTTCACTCTTCAGGGGAGGTGCTTTGGGTGGGTCCCTCATGTTTAATGTATTAACCTGTTCCCTATATCCCGTTGCAGCCTGCCCCTGCAGGGCACTAGAGAAGTGGAGAACAGAATTGTCATGTCCGTGCGGTTTTACGCATCCCGTGCGTCAACTTAAGCAGAGGGTTTACAGAAGTTTGCATGCTGCGGAGAGACCAGTGTTTGGACTGTCCTGTAGCCACTTAACACCTCGCAATGCCACCGCAACACAGGCACCTTGCAGGATTGGGCGTGTATGGAGAAAGCGAGGAGCACTTGGAAACCAGGCTGAACTGAGAGAGTTCCTTCCCCCGTCCAAACCGCAGTTGAACAGTTCTACCTCGTGATGCGTAAATGGATACATTTTTGGATCTGTCCACTGTGTTTGTGCATGGCATTGGCGACAAAGTTCATGGAATTAAACTCATTACGTGAGCTCAAAAAAACAAACTGGACGTGAAGCACCCAGAGTAACCAAGAAAAAAAAGTTGTGTCAGTGTTAAATTATTATTTTTTATTTTTCTAAAACACCTGAACTCGCAGTGTTCGTCAACTTCCCCCGTCACCTTTCTCGGGCCATTACATTTGTACAAAGTGTACATTTCTTTAAGAAACAAACAAAAAATAAAAAATAATCTACGTGGCGAGGAGGATGGACCCTGCCTGCGGAAAAGTGGGGACGGCATCTTTGGTCGCCGGCGGCGGAACCGGCGTGAGTGCAAAGGCGCCCAAACATCTGTGGAGGCAGCAGAACCAGGCAACGCTCTCTCCGCTCCACCACGCGCTGGTAGTGCGCAAGAACGAGCGAGTGAGACAAAGAGGCTTTTCGGACACCGAGAGATACCTTAACCCGAGGAACATGGATCGGACTTACGCGGTGGACACGGGGCACCGACCCGGGCTGAAGAAATCCAGGATGTCGTGGCCGTCGTCCTTTCAAGGTCTCCGACGGTAAGGACAAAAGGGGAAACTGCATTTCCTCGGCTTGTTTCTTTTTAATTCCCCCTCGATGGAGATGGGCGTTGTGTGCATGTCTGACGCGCGAGAGCGGAGAACACTTTTGGCTCGCATTTAATCTTCACTTTCAGGAGGTGACTTTACATTTTTTTTTTATTTATTTATTTGTTTTTGGGTTAGCCCGTGCCCGACCTCTGTTTTACATCACTTTTTTGTAGCCTAAAGCGTCCTATGCTGTCACCACGAAGAAAGCATGGATAAACTATACGCTGTAGCAGTGTTATTGCACTACGGTTAAAAAAAAAAGGAAGAGGCACGATATTATCCCCAAAACAGCAATGCGTAATATACTCATACTCCTTTTCAAAATTTAAAACCTCAATATCCTGGAAGTTGTGTTTTTAAATATTTATAATAGCGGAGCTTATAGTAAATGTGGGTCAGTGAGATGTGTCAGCCTGAAAGGATGGGCGCAAAGTGAAAAGGAGTTATTGAAGGCTTTTTTTTTTTTCAATATATACATGTATTAGGTGAGACAGGTGAAAGTAGAGATCACTATTGTGCCCTGAACACATCGCATACAATCGACCTCTTGGCTGTAAGATAGTGTTCAGTGGCCCAGAGGTGGTTTTACATATATCTCCCGGTCTGCAAGTGTGGCATAGGAGGGCAGCACACATTTTTTTTTTTTTTTTTGTTTTTTATATTACACAAAAATCTGACTCACTACATATGAAGTGTTGATCTATCTCACAAGCATTTAACCAGACCAGATACTATAAAAATAACAACAGTAATGTTTGCAATAGTAACCGTTCTAGTAAAGCCCATGGACCACAAACACAGGTCTGTACGTAGACAGAACGGGTGTGTGGGGAAATGTTTCTGCTCTAATTACTCACTTGTTCTGGGAAAGAGGGAGGGGGGGGAAAAAGGCCAAATGAAATGAAATCTGAGAAGGTCACCTCAGCTCTCCGGCTTAAGTGACTGTTGCGGATGAAAATGTGTGTCAAATGGCCCGCTGTTTCCCTTCTTTCTTTTTTATCAATGTTGGTCTCAAAAGAGAAATGTACTCAGTGTCTGCAGGTTCTGTCACCAGTCAGTTATAGAAAGCGCACTGACTCGCCTGTCACAGTGACAGAGCACTCACAAAGAGGAGAGGCAAGAGAGAGAAGGCTGAGGGGAGTGGTGAGAACACAAAGTGGTGTGCTCGTCTAAAAAACCCATGTTTTTAGGAGCTGACACCGTATTGAGTCCAAAACGTACAGTAAAAGGAGACATCCGTGCAGTTCAGCTGCACTGAAGATCATTTAAGCTCTTTTCACATTTGCTTCGGGAGGGAAATTGCAATTAGATTAACCAAACAAATCAAATTTCACACAGGAGGCAAATTACGTAAGAGGCACATTACACTTCAGCACATATACAGGAACACTGACATGAAGCCGAATCAAATATTGGTCCTGGGACACCACAGCCCAGCGCATATAATTATGATAATAATAATTATTTTCTCTTGGTTAATGGCTTTGATTGCTTGTCTATGTAGTGCTTGTCCGCTGGGTTGCATTTTTTCAATCATTGATATTTCACCGCCTTCTGCCACCACCACTTTCACCTTCATCAGGTGTCATCAAAGCTCCTAATCAGGGCAGAGATCATAATAAACCTTCATCACGACAAATTGTCCCTAAAATAACGGTGCATGTGATTTTGTGATGCACTGCATATTCCAAGACAATCAGAAGCCCAGCCCTTGTGTCAAAGGGAAAAACAGCCATAGTTAAAACGCGTGTGAAATCTTTTCATCCTGTGCAAATTACGTTTAAACCTAATAATAGGATGATAGTGACAGAAAAGACAGATATGTTAAATCTATATTCCACATTTCCATAAAACCAATATTGCTGTGCATTTTTGGCATCATTTAGATACCAATGAATTCTGCTCCATCTCTCTGTTATACTCTCATTTGTGTTACTCGCAGCTATAGTGAACGTACAGTACAGCCAAGCTATGGCTGCTTGACAACAAAGACAGCTAGCTCCTCCCCCAGGCTGGCACGCTTTTTAGCTTTATTTCAGGTAACCCCCTAGCCTACATAGTTCTGGTGCGTGATGCATGTGTTGTTTACATTCAAGCCGTGGATTTTATCGACTTCTCCAATTAACAAGGCAACAGAAGGTCACATATCTTCACGCGAAAAATCTCAGCAATCAAGCACTTGCTGCGAGTCAGGTAAACAAGCCATATTTCCTGATTACGACGGACAAGTAAGAACAACTTTGGAGGCAGTGCCCCAGTGGGAAGCTAACAAGAAGTGCCAGCTACTTGCTCAACTTATGCAGCTGATATCAATCTCATGTATAGAGAGAGACAGCGAACGTGTCCCTGAGAGGACTGTTGACGTTGCTGTGTGTGCCCGAGTGGATGGCTCGGCGCAAGGTCCAGCAGCCCCAAGGTAGAACACATCACCCAAATGTGTCACAATCTAGGCTGAGACTGGAAGCTGCTTAAGGCTTCTGTGAGACCTCAGCAGAAATCTGGAGCATTCTTTGATGAGGAGATGGCATTTCTCCCATCTTTCTCTTCTGCCTGCCTCTCCCTGCCATGGGGACGCTGCAGGGGGTTCTCTTTATCTGTGGAGATGTCAGTGAAGAGGAGGATCATGATTTCTTTTCTCTCCGTCCAATCGCAATCAAGACTGGCAATTCAGTAGGCGGGAAGAGAAATGTCAAAACAACACAAACATGTAAAGTGGGAAGAGAGAAAGGATTGGAAGCGCTCCATCTGGATATTTTGTTACCTGATTGGCAGATTGGAATCCGTACCCCTGGCCTCTTGCTCTTCCTTCTATTTAATGGCTGATTTTTCTCCAGCCAGTTCATTCTCCGCATGCCTTTGCCAGAGTGAGGTTTTTAGCCAGTATGGAGCGTAACCCCCTGGCTGTGTCATTACATCCCAGGGGTGTTAGTGAGCGAGGCAGGGACTGCCATTGGGTACGTGGCTATATATAACCTCAGTCACGACCATAATCAGAGTTGTACTGCATACGCTGCTGCAGCGCCGTCTCAGAGAACGTCTACTATATGGCTGCACTCCCAGGAATCTCGGAGATGTCCAAAACGTGCTAATGAACACATTGCGGCTAAGGTGCTAAAGTTTCCATTAGCGAAGATCAGCCTCAAACATCATGTAGCGTGGGTAATGAAAGGGGTCGTGAGTGATATTTTCTGACTCTTGTGAGACTTTCCGCAGTGTTTAGTGTCACGGAATTAAAAAGGCAGGCAGAGCTGATAATTATGTGAAATGCCAGCCCCCTGACTATGTTCTTCCGATGAGCTCTTATCCGGGCTTTGAAAGCCGAGCACTAGGAAGTTATTGATGCACACATATTGGGGTCAATTTTGATCCGTGTTTGTATGCGGTGCCCTTGATTTTGAAAAATCCCTTTTTGTTTTTTTTGTTACAATAACCTGATTTCTACTTTTTTATTGTCATCATTGATGGATTGAGTTTTCATTTGATTTGAATAAATTGGCATCCTTTGGCATCTGTTTATTATGTGGAAAATGTAATGTTACTTAAACAGTAGAGGGCATAGAGTGTCCCCATTCAGTTCTTTGATAAGCTGACAGGCTGAAGAGCTGCTGACTGGCACAATTCGAACGAGACGCAAGTGAATGACGCATGAGCGGGCATGTCAGGATAACACCTACAATGACCAGGACACACATCCTGCACTTATTTTTTTTTTTCCTGTCATGCTCTAATTTAAGTCGTTTTGAGTCCTTTAAAACCTCAGTCGATCCAACCACTTCCACTAAAGATGGCGTTCGTGTCATTTAGTCAATCTGCTGTTTTGTTAAAGGTGGAAATCGGTGCATGAAGCACACATATTGCATATTACAGACCGTTAAAATTAACCTGCTGTAGAGTGAACTGATTTCAGACAGTCAATATAGTCCTAAGTAAGCCCTGAGATATGGTAATAGATTTCTTGACATAAATGCAGCATCAATCTAGTCAAACAACAGACGCATGCTTCCAAGTACATTCTATATTTTATGTTTTACCCACAAGGGAATGGAATATAACCAAAATACTCATGAGAAAACAATAGAAAGTCATTTGTAGTCAGTCAGTGTTTGTCAGCTATAGTGGAGATGAAGTTACTCAACCACTTTCTAAACACACTGACCTCGATGTGTGTCTCTAGTTTCTCGTTCCTGAGAAATACATAATTGCTGCGTTTGATCCCTTACATGAGGGCTTTGGATTATAAAAATGTTTTCTGGAACATTTTTAGTCTATTCTCCTGTCTTTTTTTTTAGGGACAGGTTGCAAAACTGTGAAGGCCAATCCAGACTGAATGGGATTGCTCTCACAATCCTGTCAGTTCTAGTAATAACATCATTGTTTTTGTCAGTTACATCATGCTTTAGCACGTTGAACATCTGAGGTGTGAATTTACAAGCCTCTTCCTATATTCTTTTGCCTAAATATATTGATAGATGGTGTGGTAATGCAAGCATTCAGTATGTTCAGAGCTAGATCGATGGCATGTTATACAATAACTTTGTATTCTGAATCAAATGCCGAGCCGGACGTGAAATGGAAACACAAATATGTTCCATTTAATTCCAAAAGATTTTGTTGTCTTGATAGAAGAAGCATTAACAGGAACTGCAGTTTGTTGTGAGGTTTCTGTGTGAATAATCGATAATCCATCTATGTGCCTGAGTAAATCACGTCCCTTGCCAGAACAAAGAAAATATTTTAAGATCATGTCAACAAGTGGGGAAATCCATTTTTAATACACACATCTATTATATTACGACAGCACTCAGAAAAAGTCCTGTGGGACTCTGCTTAGAGAAAATATTTATCAAGTGTCCAAACAGGACGATGTCCAGCACAAACCACAGACCGCTGCATGTGCCTGGCTCTAGGACGACATTATCACTTCACAAAAGAGAGGAGCTGTGCTGAGATCTCAAATAGAAACAGAACTCCAACTGGGTAATGTGAAGCAGAGAGGACCGGTCATGTGATTTTTCTTTTTTTTCTTCTTCTTCTTCTTTTTTTTTTTTTTTTTTACCAGCAGGAACAGACATTTGTGTTTCATAGCTCTCCCCTGGCTCTGTTTTCCTCACTGGTCATCTGCTAGGCTAATAAATGCATGAAAACCATTTTTTGAAGGACAGCCTTGTAAGGGGCTACAAGCCAAAGCCTCTCCAGGCTGCTTGCTTGAAGCTGGGTGATTCCCTAAGCTCTGGGCTGGCTGTGCTGTACCGATCGTATTACACTCAACAGGGTGATAAAGAGACTCTAGCTGGGCTAGCAACTGGTCTGATGATTGCTTTTTGGGCCGACCACATAGACTTATCAGTTATTGATTAATTCAGTCAGGAAGCTGTTGAGAGTCCTATGAAAACACGCTCGGTTACAGAGTGCACTGTCTTCCAATAAACATCAGACTACGATGACACCTACAGTGATGAATGATAAATGAGTTTTAAATGACAACATAAGTAATAATTAGTAATTACTCTAAAAAGGTAAAATGACTGGAAGATTTTCATCAGTACACAAGATTTCAAGTGATGATCAGATTGTTCCTGGGAGCACGTTGCAGTAGCAGTGAAGCTCATCCGTGCAGGAGTGAACTTGAAAAACAGTCTCGTGCAGAACCGTAATGTACACCGTGTTCTTTCGGTGCCGATTAAGTATACAGCATTAGTAGGAACAAATTCCCACAAATCAAGTGATGTTGATTGAAAACATGTGATCTCACCCCGTGGCTGTAATACAGTAGTTGAAGTGCTGCAGATCGTAGTGGTGCAGTTACCATCTGCTACAGGAAATGGACGACCAAACAACCTGCCAGTAAGTTGCAGGGCTCCCTGAACATGACCAGGGTTTTGTGCTGTAATGAAGGCAGCTGTTGTTGTAACTGTCAGTCACGCCGGGGTTCAGTACCCCGTGCATGGTCCTTGGTTTCCTCCGATCATTTCCCAAAGCTTCTGATTAATCGTTTCCCTTCACCAATCTTCTTTCTTTCCCTTCCAATCAATTCTCTCTCTTGAGACATGTATTTGATTGACTGACACAGACGGGAGCGCGCACAAAAATAACATTGGTTTGTGCACATCAGCTCTTAGCCACACTCTGTTACTCCTCAGTTTTCATCTGTTCCTTCCGTCTCTCTTCCCCTGATGCATGCTGTTTATATCTATCGATTCCCCATCCTCTGTCAGCGTCTTGGTCATGAATGATTTTCCTCTTCAGCCCACATGTCTCCTGTCATATCTGTCGGCTCTCATCTGAAAGTCGGCGGCGCACACACACACGCACCTTAACTAGTCTCAGCTCCGATCATGAAATATGAAACGTAACCCTGCAGTGGATCTCGAACGACCCGTAGGTCAGCTAAATGAATGAAGCAATTTCTTCTGAAAAGCTAATAGCTATCCATAAATTATATTAGTATTATTATTATTAGTAGTATTATCACTATTACAAGTCTCTTTAGCATTCACAAGTACATTTTAGCTTAAAAATGTTAATCTGAAGCAATTTCAGGCATTATGTCTGATATTAAAAGATGAAAGGGATCGAGAGTCGAGAAGGAGAAATGGGAAATGACATGTGAGAAATGTTCTTGCTGTATGTGAAGATAACTTGCTGACATTGTCCATAAAAAGCTGGATACTCTGCAATATCAGCTCCCCGTGTTTCATATATGATTGCTGACGTACAGTATATAATATGCATGAAGCAATGGCATGGTAATGAATAATTAAGATGCAGACGAACATTCTGCGTAAGGCAGATGGCAGTTTTTAGACAAAAAAAAAAAAGTTGAGGCCGCTATGAGCCCCCACTGTACATGACAATTTAATTATTTTCCAAGACACTTAGAAACTGACGAGTAGAAGGCCTAAAATTATGATCGAAACGAGAGGACCTGTCATAACTGAGAATGTACATTGTTAGTGCAGATTCGTGTTTTATGTGCAGTCAATCAAATTATGTAGACTCAGACGAGATGGGGGTAAACCTGTGTGTTGTAGTCCTCCGGCAGTTTCCCCGCATTATGTGATTGGTAATCCAGCCTTGCATTTACATCACTCAATCCTTTGTGCCCACATAGCTATGGGAAGTGTACTCTACATTTGACTGCATTGTCCCTGATGTTTTACATATAATCCATCTTCAGTGGAGCAATAGTCGTAAAGTAAATTAGATCAAGGGGAAACGGCTTAACTTAAATGCCAAGGCTTACTAGCAGTTATGCCACAGCTTTTGTGGGAGCTTTTGTGTGTACAGTGCAACATCCCAGAGGAAACACAAGGTTATGTGTCATTTGCATATTTGTTTCCTTGAGACACATTTGAAAAAAAAAAAAAAAAAAGACTATATAAAAAGAATCAGCCCATCTCACATGGCTTGTATTATTCATGGTTCATCAGTCACGTAGAGGTGGTGTGCATGGAGAGAAATGAAACCGTTCATGATCGTAGCTGTCCTAAATTGGGAGACTATACATATTTACATTTTCCCTTAACAGTTCACATAGTCTCTTCTTTTACACATTCTAAAATTACACTTTAAATAGTCAGTGCATGTAGGGTTGAGGCACTGACAGCAGAAATAATGTCCTTGTCAAACATTTTCAGTAATATATTTTGCGAATACAGCTAAAATATACCTGTCACATATGCAGATGGTGTCAGGATCTGCTGCCGTCCAGGAAAAATGATGTGAAAAACAACAAACACATCCGTATCAAGGTGATTAACTTTAACATGGCCATGATCAGCCCTTTCTGTTTGATCTCCAATACTATAAGAATAGAAGCGTAAGACTATGACTCCTGAGATGAATTTATATCTCCAAATGCTTATTAACAGGAGATGGATTTTTATAGGAGTCCATGGGGGGAAATGGAGAGGCCCTTCTTGATGGCTTATATTACATAGCCATTAGTAGATGGCTTCTCATCATGTAGCAATATCTGTACTTTACATCATCATCAAACAGTTGGGTTAGATCTAATCTAATGTACTAGGGTGCATCTCCAACAATTATATCGTGGTATTCCTTTAAAGCTTTAACTAGTTTTAAGCTTGCTATATAACATACGTCTTACTGTGGACTATGTTCTCAACGGCCATTGTTTGTAACTGTTTTTGTTTGTACATCTCCAGTTCATTTTGTGCTTGTGTTTAATATAACCACTGGTGATGTAATGGAGCTCAATTCCACCCATGCTTTTTGAAGTCCAACTAGACTAAAACCTAGATGTTTTCCCATTAAATAAATAATGTCAATGTCACTCCCCCAGAGGGTGGCTAAGCATCACAAAGTAAGGGCTGCAGCTTTCACCTTTCACAGACTGTGACACTTGACGGCGCGCCATCAACAGCTTCTCAGAGACGCGCCAAACACTAGTCCATATCTGTCAGTCCTGTCACACGGGAGTAATACAAAGCTTGATGGAAAATCTGTGGAAACCAGTGCAGCCTGCCCCGGCCCTATTAGACATAATATTGACGATAGCTTCCTTTTAACAGTTGCCTTGTCTAATATTGTTTATTTGTAATGCACAACTTTAAAGGCCAAGCGTGCATTAAATGAGATTTAGTAGTAGATGTATGAAATGGATACATCCTGTTTGGGGTGACTTATAGTCTGCTTGCGTTTTCCCTGAATGCATTCGCAGAAGGTCACCTTGCTCATTTGGGAAATAGTCACCATGGCTACATTAGTTAGAGGAGTCCACTGATTTCATTAGTGATTAGTTCTCATGAGGATGCTTTGAGAACAGTGAACAGGGTGCAGGAAAGAGACATATAGGGAGATTAGTTGTGGCTAAAAGTAGGTAAAGATGGCCAACTTCTATGTTTAGAGGGATAAAGTGCTCACATTTTGAAAAAAGAAAACTAAAAGCATGCAAATGGACTTTCATGATTTCTGTCTTGGTTCTGCAGTTTTTTGTATTTACGGGTTTGTAAATACATGTGAAATTTATTCCGTTTTCATTTTTTAGGTTGCGCACTAGTAGATGCTACGGAGCAATATTTTTATTTATTTATTTTAATATGGATTCCCCAATTTGTTTGCATTGTGTAAGTTAATGCACACTTGCAAGCTTGCTTAGCAATGCATCGATAAAGGCAATGATGACGAAAATACCCCAAGCCAATTTAAACATGGTCCAATTTAAAATATATATATATATATATATATATATCCAAGCTAGGCTAAATGGCACAGGATGTGTATCACTGTATTTTCTACATCGTGGACGAAATGTTGTAAGCCTGTTAACCCCGTTAAGACCTGGCATTAACATGCGTCCTGAGAGAGCAGACCAGTGCTGATTAACAGTGCTTTTAAATATGTGTTCCCACCAGATATACATACATCTAGTTTCAGTCTTTGTGTGCATACATTGTTTGGGGAGAAGTGTAATATGGTGCAAACAGCTGCTGTCTCCAGTGGATTCCTACAGCTGTATCAGGACCACAAAGAGCTGTGTCTGTTGCGCGTGCATCACAACACGGTGATATGATAGAAATCGTCTCCCACTTACAGAAAGTTATTATTTATTTTCTACCCTTGAACCCTGGAAGCTTCCATAAGCAGAGTAATCTCAGTGCTGTGTTTTAAGAAGTGAAAGGAAAAAGTCTGAGGTAATAAATGTAAATAAAGATTCTGATTATTATTGGGTAAATATGCAGCTTAAATTCTCTTTCTAATTGTCAACATCTTTTTAAATAAGGGCACAATAATATATTTTCATAAACAATTATTGAATTTATTAATTCTTCTACAGTTTAATTTGTTATTGGGGTGCTTCAAAGCTAGAAAAACAAAATAAACGAAAAGGCTCTTCCTAATTAATGAACTGACATCGCTTGGTGATGAAGGTCATCCTTCATCCTTTTCAGGCATTTAAAATTCCATTTGTGTTCAGTTCTTATCTAAATGAATGAGGCAAAACCTGGTTAATGCACAGGCTCTCAAATGCATCCTGATTGTGTTCACACCTGTGCTTAAAGCTTGCTTAAAGCTTGTAATTGGATCAGTCAGGAGCCATGTTCTTACCAGGTCCGAACGGGGTTGTATTTGTATTCTGCATTTAAAACCTGTTTCTCTTCCACACTGTGATCAGTACCGCCAAAGTACCAATGACGCTGTTTGCATTCGCCTTTTTTTCTCAGTTTTTGTAGTCAGACAGGTGAAATACGGCCTGTTAAGACAATGTTTTTAATCATCAATCACTCCGAAGCCATTTCCAAGCTGCTGCTCTGCCATGGTAATATCCCAAATTTTACAACTGCGACAAAATCGCCGTATACACGGGTTAAAGTCAGTGGCTGTAGAAACCATCACTCAGACATTTAGCGCACATGTGCAGCATATTTATGTCTGTGTCAGCTGCCAAGCAAATCTACATAGTAGACAGATGTGTGTCTGGGTGGAAAAGCAAAGGTTAGGAAAAAAGTCGTAAGCCAGTTGTCTCCCTGGATTTGTTTTCCGAGGCTTAAACAGAATGTGAGCTGTGTGTGTGAAGCTGCATGAATATTAACACTCTCATCCTATATCTGTTTTGAAAATGTACTTTGAAAGCCAATATACTGCCCAGTCCTAGTACATACAAACAAAGGCGGAGAGAATACAAAAGGCTATTTGGGAGTTGAGTTGTTGAGGTGTGACCGTACACGAAATGCTGGATTTCAGTGTGCACGGATACTTCCTCTCAGAATCACCGCCTCCCAGTTGGGAGCCTTCCGGCCAGCTGGTTTTTAGCTGCCTTCCTTCTTCTGGGGGTGCTGCTCGGTTTCACTCTGAACGCGTCCGTTCACTGCAACACCACACTGACACAACTCTGACAGCCAGTCGTGTAACGGAGGGCATCTGCCTTGTAAATCTACCCCATCAATGCTAGAGCAGTTTATAGAACTTCAATGTTTGCCACCTGACCAGTTGTTAGTTATAATTGTCCATAATTAACGTCATACAATATCAGTGAAAATGGCACAGTGTCTACAACAGGCGTGCTGCCAAAGTGAATATTACTTTTTACAATTTGTGTTCCTGCGGCACTACCTAAGTATATTATAGACTATTCTGGCGGTAATTGCATGGATCACAGGTCTGCTAACAACTCAAACATCATCTGCTATACACAAACACACCTTCTTGACTGCAAAATGTTTCAAGCCGAGGTGGTTCTTCTCAAAGGAAATTGGGACTAGGAAGAAACTTGGGTCACCATTACACCATCCTGACAAAGCAGTACTTGTGAAAAATTGTTGGTTGTTTTAGCCACCAGTGGGGTTAGTGTTATTAGGACAACTAATAACAGACTTGGTTAGCCCTCAGCCTCACATTTGCCACACATGACACCTGGCTTATTGTTAATAAAAGTTTGCCTGGTAGGGTTTGTTCTGCAAGGAACGAGTCAGAGAAATGTCTCGCAGTGTGAATACAGGAGCTGTTGAAGTCCTGCTATTTCTGCCATATTTTTGTGTTGCTGTATGTTGTCACAGGGTGAGACAGGGCTAGGGAAAATGTGGTGGTCAGTTACAGATGATCTGTTTTTTTTGTTGTTGTTTTTTTGAATACATCAGCAGTAAAAAAACAAAAATAAATGATGTGTCTGCAGGGCATCTTGGAGCACTGGATGCCTGCGCCCTACTTCCATCCTCTCCCTCTGGGATACCCTGTCTGCCTTTCCGCATCGGTATCATTTAACGCAAGATGACTCAAGGCTCAACTGTGACATATCAGATAGCGAGAGGCTGCGATGCATATATTATAAACTGAAACTTTTAAATGTATCTTGACAACTTCAACATTTTTTTTTTCGAGCTGCTTAAATATTATTATTTTTCAACCTACTGCACAAAGGGACTGAATTGCAAAGAAACATTGCCACAATATGTCCTTAATTGGAGCGTGTGACACTGATGAGGTTTACATTCCCATGCACTGGGTGAACCATAGCACACTGAAATCTCATCTGCCTTTTCTTGTCTTGCTCCATTCATCGTAGCCTTCACCAGCCTTTTATTGGTGCTGTCCGTTTTAAAGAGGAAACAATGCGTAGATATATGATATATACATATTTAATTTCCAGTCTTGCTCGTTTAATACAACACATCTTATATATTGATTTCAAAGCACCACCACCAACTATGCTGTATTATTGTATATAACACACACCTTGCCTGCGCAGTAGTATGGATTTAAAGATGAGAGTTGCACATTTTCCAACATAAAAACCATGCGCCATAATGAGTGAAGTATACCCTGCAGCTTATTTCCCCTGGGTCAGTATTTAATGAGACTGGAGGGTTGTCCATCATAGTGAATCATTGTTTGTCTCCCTGTCCTCAGTCACCATCAGCAATGGGATTCTCTCATGCTATATATACCATAAACTGGGTCATGCTATTAAACCAATACCCACTATGTGAAAAAAAAAAACATACTGTGAAACTCTTCCTCACTGTAGTTGTCTGCTTGTATATAGAATGTTGGAAAGAAATGAAAAAGGTGTCCCTTTCCCCCACCATTTCTTTTTTCTCTCAAGGTTTGTACTTGTGTGGAGGTTGGTGTCCTTATCACAAGGACGTGACACTCTGCCTTTTCCCCTTTTTTCTTAAAGCACTTGTAAACACTTTAGAAAAGTGCCACACAAATGGAGTTCATCATTTTCCAAACATTTCACTCATTGAGAGCGTCTGCGCCGTTTAACCGAGCACGGACAGAACTGCAAGACTCGGTTGGTTCACCACAGATGTTGACTCAGGATTTCTAGATGTTTGTTTTGACATCATCGCATTTATTGCAGTGATATCTTTATCTCTGTTCATCGTGAAGAGAGATAAAGCAGAATAAAACTGTCTATTTTCATTTCGGTTTTTATGAAGGGAGCTGTTAATATTGAGGAGAAATTAGGTTTTGCTGTGTGTCTGCTCAAATGAGTAGTTTTGGTATTGGTCCTTTCGCAGGTAATGAGGAGCAAGAAGATAATTATACTGCAACATTTTGGCAGTGCATTAGTGTGCATTATGGTTTTTGTAATGTCTAAATTTTGTTTCATTTATTATGTTCTGCGGTCCAAATCGCATACTGAAATGGGAGGGAAAAAAAAACAACGTGCATAACATTCATGGCTAATTGCTAAAGTGGACATGAAGCTGCATGTGTGGACAGTTTAATGGAGATTTATTGAAGACCACATAAGAAAGGCTATGTAGATGTCTTCCTCCCCATCTTCCTCTCGTTTGAGGATTCATTAGCACATTTTGTTGCGATGATTTTTGTTTTTATTGACTTTCCTCATTTGATGATTCAGAAAGGGTTGTTTGCTGAGCGCCTTGCTGTTGTGGTGTTGAGGGTGGCATACCGTAAGTTATTGCACACATAGATAGTGTGTCGTTGTTTTGACAACTCTCTTTTACGCTGAACTTTTATGTGGTTATGATCTCTCTGCATGCTTCTGCCACTGCGGATCACACTCGCCGTTACATTCACTTATATTAACTGAATCCCTAATGCTTTCTCTAGAAGCTACTGACCTCTCCTTCTCTTGCTCTCCCACACTCTCCGAGTGTCCTCCCCAGAGAGGAGCTGAGTATATTTAACTTTTCCTCTTCATAGTGGCGTCTCCGCTCCCTGGTGCCTCTGAGTTTTCTCTGGTGATGAACTGAGCTCCATAGGATCTGAGAGGAGTCAGGATTTAAACTGCTCCAAATCCACAGGGGCCATAAACCACTCTCTTAATGCCACCATGTATCCAGAATCTATTGCAACTAAGCTGAGGGTTAAATATATGTCTGCTGCTGCAGTGTAAAATAGCAATATGGGCTTGACTGGATGTGAAGATGATTGCTTTTCTTGGCTGATGCTTTATATATTTGAACCAGAGTTTGGTTTAAGGCATACTGCATGAACTGTATGCCTTAGTGTGGTGTCAGTTCGGTCAATCTCAACAATTTGTTGATGCATTGCAGTGTCTGTGCCCTCTTAACCTTGAAATTGTGTTTCCAGCTTTTTGTACCTCCAGTTTTCAATGTCAAAGGCACCAACACAAACCTTTCCTGAACCTCATATTCAGTATTTTATTTTCTTGAATATCGTTTTATCTGGTACATATTTAAACAATGTGCAGTCGAGAATTTGAATCTACAGCTGAAACTGTTTAAAAAAACACAGTGTATTTGTCATCGAGCAGCTAAATCTCCTGAAACATCACTGGCATATCATATGATCATCCGTCGTTGTACATTTCAGTTTTAATAGAAGACACAATCTCTGTGTGTCTTGAGTTTTTTTTCTTAATATCTCTTAAGTTCTCTGATATGACGATTGTACGCTGTTGCCCACATAGTTGGATTACTTTTGTTTTCAGACACATTCCTTTTTTTTATTCCATTTACCCACATAAAATATTAAGGGTGGTAAAAAAAAAAAAAACAATATGGCAATATATTGCGATTTTTTTTCATCCAATACAATAGTAGTTTTGAATGTCTTAATATCGATCTTAAAAGAAAAGCCATGTTTTGGGATGATCGTCAGAAACCTCAGCCCCTCCACCACCACTTTTTCTGTACAAGTGCAATAAATTGTATTTTGAGCTGCATTTAAAATTTCGCAGTGAACTATGTAAAATATTGCAATATATCGAAATATCATAATATCGCAGTAATGTATCGTATCGTGACTCAAGTATCGTGATACATATCGTAATGTAAAGTCCTTGCCAATGCCCACCCCTAATTATGTGTTTGGCATTTTGAGAATATAAACACTAACTACAGTATGTTACCCAAACACAACCCTGAATTTGAATCCAAATTTTTTAATCGCAGGCAAAGATGCTAGAGTTGTGGAGCTCTTATGTCAGAACATAACACACGAATTTCATTCCAATCTATGTGATAATTTATGTGAGGGTTCAGCCTGCAGGACACGCTGGTTATCAACCCCTAGGGAATGCCTCCTGTGTCGCCAAGAAAATAAAACAGGCAGCAGTGATGCAAACACGGGTAATAAAACACAGCAACGAAAAATAAAATGGTGCAAACCAGAGGTGATATATTTGAAAGCTGGGGCCGTTCAAGCTGCGCTGTTGGATACAGTAAAAGAAAAGTTAATCTTTGGAACAGTTCAGGCTGCCTGAGGTTGGGAGCCTTTGCTATTGCTCAGACATGGTACCACTTAAGAGGAAGTGGTCGTGTATCAGAGTAGACACCAGGAAAAGGTGTTGCTTCATGCTGGCAAAGTGGAGGTGCCACTGGAGGGGTTGAGGAAGCAGTGGAACTTGTTGCTGTTGATGAGTGTCTACCTTCTATAATTGGAAACTGCCTTGTCAGTGATCCTGTTCTTGTTCCGGGGATGAAGTGAAAAACAAACCTGGGAGAGGATAACAGAGCAGCTTGTTAATCAGTCAAATATGCCACTTAGTAAACCAGACTTGTCTTTTAACACAAATAAAAGAACATGGACGCCCTTATGACATGATATTTAACCAATAGAGACTGAGTAAGTTGATCTGAAATTAAGTCAAGTGTATTAAAAAACCTAATGGAGCGTTGGTTTCCATAATATTTATATGCATGGACGGGTCAGTGTTTATGTGGCTGTGTACACTGTTACTTCATTCTGCATCCTACTGGCCTTGCTGTGGCAATGTAAGTGTCTTAGACTGGTGCATGGGCTTAATTACCTCAACCAGTCATACCCGACAAGGCGTGGATATAAGACATGGCTGAAGGGGCCTGAGAGAAGACACCATACTTCAGCTTCAGAAGCTCACCAGACCTCATTTTTGTCATATGTTTGTGTTTTTAATATAATTTACATAAATCAATCAATCATTAATTTATTTTAAGTCTACATTTTTTGTGTAGACGGGCATCAGACTGCAGCCCTCAAGACATGTCGTGACCTAAATGAGGGTTTGTCGTAGAGAACTGTTGTGGAGACTGTACGTGTTTTCTCTTCAGATGAGTGTGGCTGTTGATTGCTATGTTTGTCTGAATGCCTTGTGGTGTCCCGGTGAGTTAGAGAGTGAATCAGCTGGACTGCGTAACTCAGCCAACTTGATCTGAGATGTGAAAAAGAGAGAGGAGAGAGACTGTGCGAACATCTTATGCAGATGTGAAAAATGATGTAAACTAAGGATCAAATCAATATTTGGTGTGACCAAGACAGCATCAATTCTTCTAGGTACTTGCATACAGTTTTTGAAGGAACATGGCTGATAGGTTGCTCCAAACATCTTGGAGAACTAACCATAGATCTTCTGCGGACGTAGGCTTCCTTAAATACTTGTGTACTGTACTTGTGTAAATACTTGTAATCCCAGACACACTCTATGACGTTGAGATCAGACCATTACTTCCAGGACTTCTTGTTCTTCTTTACTCTAAACATAGTTCTTAATGACCTTGGCTGTATATATGGGGTCTATGTCATGCCGTAGAATAAATTTGGGGCCAATCATACGCCTCCCTGATGGTATTGCATGATGGATAAGTATCTGCCAGTATCTGCCGGCATTGAGGACACCATTAATCCTGACCAAATCCCCAACTCCATTTGTAGAAATGTAGCCCCAAACTTGCAGAAAACCTCCACCATTCTTCACTGTTGTCTGTAGACATTATTGTACCTCTCTCCAGCCCTTCGGTGAACAAACTGCCTTCTGCTTCAGCCAAATATTTCAAATTTTGATTCATCAGTCCACAGCATCTGCTGTCATTTTTCTGCTCCCCAGTTCCTATGATTTTGTGCATAGTTGAGTCTCTTGGCCTTGTTTCCATGTTAGAGGGATGGATTTTTGGCTGCAATTTTTCCATGAAGACCACTTCTGGCCAGACTTCTCCGGACAGTAGATGGGTCCCACTGGTTTATGCCAGTTCTGAGCTGATGCCACTGCTGAACATCTTCCAATTTTGAAGGGAAATAAGCTCAATGTGGGTTTTCTGGCAGACCATTGCGTCTAGGATCCTACAGAATCCCTGACTTGGTGC
This sequence comes from Mugil cephalus, assembly GCF_022458985.1. NCBI lineage: Eukaryota > Metazoa > Chordata > Actinopteri > Mugiliformes > Mugilidae > Mugil > Mugil cephalus. Next base: position 10,557,493 of record NC_061777.1, read on the forward strand.
AAGTGTAGCTGTAAGGATTGATGCTGGTAGTAACACAGGCAAAGGGTAGTGACACCAAATATTGATGTGATTTAGATTTTTCTTTTTGTTCAGTCATATTTTTGAAATCATTCTTAGTTTACACACACACACCTGCCTAAAACTTTTGCACAGTACTGTATGTGTGAACAGATGAAAGGTAACCTCAAATGACCAGCATCGAGGTAGCTGTCCTGAGAGAGCGAGAGAGAGAGAGCTCAGGAAAGCTGGGTTTTGTAACCTTCACCACTCCCACCTCTCAGGAACAGCCATACCTGATGGCCTGTCCTCTTTATGACCCTCTTAACAGAATAGAGCAAACAGTAACAACCTTGAAGCTGGGTCCTCACTCAACACTTTTTCTTACTCTCCAATTTCTTTTAAGAGTCTTTTTGGTGTACGCTTGGTTTCCAAATTAGCTGATTTGCTGAAGCTGTTTTTGTCTCCTTCAGGCGGTGAATATCAATGTGACTTTTTCACAATTGTGGCTTTGCTGTTTATTTGTCTACTACACATCAAGTTTAATTATTTCTCGAATTGGTTTCCCTGACCACCATCACCTCACTGGTGGACCTGCTGGGTAAAAGGAGAGAAAATTTTGATTAATGACTAACATGATTCTCAGTATTTGGTATGTGAAATATGTGAAATGCTAGACATGCTATGAAAATGTCTGCCGAGCCTGATTAATGTTTTTGATCTGTTGAAACATTGCTGGTGAAAGTATTTTCTCTTAGACTTTCAGATATTGATTAATTAGCTTTTAGATGAGAATGAAATGGACGCTTTGTACCGGTGGATGTTTTTAGATGAATATGTGTATTTATTTGATGGCCATGTCTGGGTGCTTTGCTCAGGTCACACAAGAAACCTCATGCTTTCTGCTTCGGCATCGTGCAGTTAGCGCAGCCATTGTGTTTGTAATATGGATACCTGCAGATAAGGACGTAAGAGCCCGGCCATTACTGTGAACATATCTCAGACACATCCAGTCTGACTGGAAAGGCCGAGCTCTTTTGGTATTCAATTAAGCTTTTTCAATGTGGGTGGATGCAAGGACAAATCGCCTCATGACATTTGAAATGGCAGAAAAACCTTCGAGTGGAAATATTCTAAAAGAAACTCATTGTAAAATCATTATGGCTATTTGTTTATCAGTTGAATGCCTTATTAAATGCATTTGGCATTCTAATGTAATTTACAGTGTAATGTTCTTACAGCCCTCTTCTTTTTCAGCGGTGTTGTTTGTATAGCAGTAGTTTCACTGTCCTTCTCGTGGAATGCATGTGCGCATTTTGTGTTTTCTAACATCACAGTGGGACAGGTAAAACATGGCAGGTTTGCTTCTTAATATGTGACATATTTCTGTAAGTGGTTTCTGTGGGATTTGTCCTGGCTCCGCCACCAGGCTTGATAGTTGAAATATTATGAAGTCGACTCTTCTGCAGATGTCTGTTCTCTGATTTGAGCTGCGCTAATGAGGGGGCTACTTAAATTAACAGCCTGCCTGGATCCTTCCTAAGCCGGATGACAAAAGCACCGAGGACATGCTTTGTCTTATAACACGAAAAGACATATGGGCTGAGCAGAAATGAGATATAGCACTGTGATGTGCTTTGTTGTGCTCCGTATGGCTTTAAATTGAAATTAAAATGCTGGAAGTTCATACTGATGAGTTTCTGTTTTTCAAGTCAGAATACTACACAGTGCTGTATTATGAAACACTTCTTAGATAGCACATTCAATGATTAAGTTATGTCTTTGGTGGATAATTCAATTGTGTAAAGTTGGATGACTTCTTACTGTTGACAGTAGCGACACGAATGCAAACCTTGCTCCTGATTTAATTGCAGACCCACATAAACGGATACAACACACACCAGCGTGATCTGTTGGTGGCCTCAGCTGTCTGCCATTGCTTTGTAACAGACTAGAAATGGGCGATAACTTATCGTAAACAATTCACCGGCAAAAATAATCCCCACAATAGAATTTGGCATCTCGTAACAAATGGTGATCAACAAGTCGGTGACGTAGGCGGTGTCCTCGATGTGCTCGCAGCCCTAGCTCACATGTGGCTAAATGAGGCTCCTCGTCAGTAATATGCAACTGGTTCAGATATCATAAGGTGGATGTGGACTTTTTTGATTAGTCACTACAGTTTTCTCCACAACTTACTACTTAAACCTGTAGTTAAGCAACTTATTTACCTGCGCTAACTGGTCAGTTTCATCTTAGAGCTCTCAAGACAGAATTTAGTGATATATTGAGTCAAAAACATGGATTGAAATTACAGTATTTTATAATATAAAGTGTTTTTTATCATTATTGCCAGAATGGCAACATTTATCAGGGTAATTTCTTTTTAGCCCATATTGTCCATCCAGACTGATATTGTTGATTTTGTGGTGAGCGTGATGGATACCTTGGGGGGCTGTAGTTATAGATTAACCCCCCCCACCCCCCCCGGGATCCAGTTGTTGTCATCAGAGGCAGCTGTGGGACTGAGAGCTTGTTGGCTTGTCTGAAAGCGTGTGCTCTGCTAACAAGCACGGCAGTGTAATGAGTCTCTCTGTTTCCTTCAGCATTTAGCAAACAAAAAACAGAAATGCATTAAAATGAGTAACTTAATTTTATGCATCCCAGTGAAAGACATTATGCAATCCTGCTGAACTTTCCCCTGGAAATGTATTTGAATGACAAAGCATTTCAAGAATGGAAACCAGTGAAGGTCACGTCTTTTTGGTTCATACACTGTTAAAGGCAATTCCGAATATATTCGAATGAATACCGAATCTGTTTTTGTGCTATCCTGCTCATACAGTCAGACCCCTCACCTGTGCTGAAAGAGGCAATGCACAACCGGTGCTCACATGGCTTTACTTTGTCCCGGCTCTTTTTTGTGGGAAGATGGTGACATTATCAAATGTTAAATGGTGGTAGATGAATAGAATGGAGAGATGGGTTTTGTAGAGGTTCTCCTATGTGGGTTGGACAAAAGGTGAAAATGTGTGCATCTGTGCACAAAAGTAGGTATTGTATAGAGGTGGCATGAGGTCAGTTGAGGTCATTTCACAGAAGTCGTGCAGCTCTTTGCTAAAGGGTGATGTATGAGGTTTCTGACCAATGCAGATCAATAGTGGCCATTGATTGAGTTAGGGCTGCTCCATCACCTCTGTCTTGGTTCCAGCTAAATGAAATGCAGAAAGAAGAAATGTCACTCTTGTGGCATTAGCCTCTCAAATGGTTGCGGCATTTGTGACTGTATCAGGAAATACACGATGTGTATTTGCACTGAAAGGTTTGAAATTGTTTTCAAAAGAAAGATGAATGTATTTATTAGATGTGGATCTTGGATAAAAACTTAAATTATATATGAATATTATATAATATTATCTGTCTTTTTTATAGATTTTTTTTATAATTTTTTTTTACATTGCATACAAAAACACATATATGAACACCCCTCCATCAACCACCATTAGCAGAAATGGCATTGAGTAAAGTAGGAGAATTATGGTTAGCACCTGGAATGTCAGTAGCCCTATCCGGAGTGCTAACATTGATCTAATATGACAATTCCTTGAGTTATTCCTGCAGTTGTGTGGTTGGTTTGAATAATAGGAAGGTTGTCCATGTATTAAAAAATTTATTTTCAGAGCCACGCGGCGTGTACCTAAGTAATTGTCAGGCAACGTGCTAACAGTGTATTAAAGGGACAATCTAGTGGGCAGCTGTAACGTCAGAGGTAATACTACGAATACTGATATGAGGGGATGTGGCACAGTTTTCGACAGATTTTTCGAGAACAGACAGGAAGGCAAAATTTGGAATGCAGTATTATGAGCAGATGGGGAAATTTTCAGTGTTTGTCTACTCTGCCAGTGAGGTGTTAACTGACCGATAAGCTTATTATGGAGTTTGCAGTCGCTGGTTAAACATGGAGTTAAATTAATATTTACTGCACAGTCTCATCTTAACATAAAATTATTGTGTGTGTAAACATTGAATTTATGGCTGGAGAGATGTATTGACTATCATTAGCTTTTATAGCCATATATCCTAACTACAAATACACTTACAAAATACAAAAATCTATACAAATCGGTTTCTACCTGTGTAAAAGGAAACTTAAGTGAGACTTTTGTCTCTCTTAAGTGAGAAAATGCACCAGTATGCTAATTTGAATGAAATAAGTGTCACAAATTCTACATAAAACAAACAAGTCAGTGCATCCATGTTTCATTAAATATTCAGCTGCAATGTGTGGAGTCCAACCAGGTAAAAAGACTGCAGAAGAAAAGGAGGGGCTCTGTCTATATATTTAAATTAAAATAAAACCTGACAATACATTTCATCAAAGCCCACACAACAGAACATGGCCAGTGATTCTCCATTACTAGATTCTGTAGCGATGTTACACAACCTCAAACAAAACTGGTTTCAAACAGATACCTAAATGCAGACTGTAGCATACACAGGAACACGAATACAGCAATAAATATCAATCACATGGCAAAGCATAGGAAGGCAAATTCTGCTTCTTATTTACCTTTTCATAGAGTGAATATATCCACTGCTAAACATGTGAAGGGCTTTTATTAATAGCCCCCCTGGGGAGCTGATGTGTGCACAGATAGTAAAGGAGAAAGCAGGTTAAATGTGCATATGCCTCCATGTACGTTCTGGAGCTCTGTCCTCTTGGTAACAGAAGGTGGGCCAGCCAACCAGTCAGCCAATCAGCCAGGCAGCCATATAACCAATTCCCCAGCCACAGAGAGAGCACAAATAACAGCCAGACACCCAACCAAACATGCATTCAGCAAGCAAGCTGCCACCTTGTTGATTCACCATCTGCCAAGCACCTAGGCATTCAATAAGTCTCCTGGTTAAATGGTGCCCTTCGTCACTCTTTTATTGGTTAACAAAAACGAGCATTTCTTTATGTTGCCCATGGCTTAGGTGCATTAAACATCCCAGCTGAGGAGACACTGTTGTGCTGTTTACCTCAGCTCAGCGGTCTCGTCCATGTTCTTGCATGCTAAAACCAACATATAGGCGATACAGCTTTTTCAGCCCATGCTGTATCTGTCTGATCTTATTTGCACTGCTTCTGATGTGTGAGGGGCACACACAGCCCAGAGTCCACCTGAGAGATTGAACAAATAAATATGTCTGTGACTGGTTTGAATCCTGGACACGTCCGCACCATCTTAGTGGCGGACAATGGACACACTAGATCCCTTGACTTTCCTTAACACGTAGTGCTGATATGAAAACTGATCAGTAAATAAGCATGTGTGTGATGTTCAAGTTTACCCAGCGTGAAGCAAACTCCACAAACAACTATTGCTGATGCATTCTCTGAAATATGGCTATTGCTCGGTTGTGGTTTCTGTGATCTGAAACTCGAGCAGCACTTTGTACTTTCATTTGATCCATGCAAATTTGATTAGCTGTGTTTAACATAATCACCCACGGCCAAGAGGAATGAAAATATGGAAGAAACAACATTAGTATATGTGCGCGAGATGTCCACCAGCACAGCATATTTACAAAATGTGTCCAAGACCAAATCGCATGAATAAGTTATGACCCTTCCAGAACCTGCTTGTTGTACATGGATGTACTAATAGGCTATATATCAGAGAGGCAGGGAGAGGCCCAATGAGAAATGCAGTTGTTATTTGAAGTGGAGAGACATCTAAAGGCTTGATAGCGTTACACTAGTGGAGCACATGTCAGGGTCTTAAGTGACTCTTCAGCAACAAGCACGGACTAAGAGCAGGATTTGCACAGGCAGACAGGAGCTCTAATGTTTCTCCATGCAACATGAGTATGAGCACTCGACTTCCCCTATCTGTGAAGTCTCTTGACTTTCCTCCTAGGTCTTAAAGTGCTTTTATTTTATGACATAAAATTCGATATTTTATAGATTTTATATTTTTTTTCTTAAAGGTAATTTAGTATCATATTAAACCGATCAGACATAACGTTATTACCACATGTCTAATATTGTGTAGATCTCGCTTGTGCCTCCAAAGCAGTTCTGACTCATCAGAGAATGGAAATGGGACTTTTGAGGGTGTCCTGTGGGGGGCTTTGGGTCCTGTGGGTTAAGGGAAGGGGCCTCTGTGGACCAAGCTTGTTCCAGTTCATCCCATAAATACTGCATCAGTTTTTGATCTGGTGAATTTGGTGTATGTTTCTTTGAGTTGTTCCTCAACCGTTTCTATGTCAGACTGCATCCTGCTGGTTTCATTAGTATAGGGTGGAGGTGCCTGGTCATCCACATCCACGTGAATGCCAGGTCCAAAGGTTTTTAAGCAGAACATTGTATTCTCACAATATGTTTTAAAATGTTTAATTTTGTTCTTGAGTTTCAAAAGAGTCATTCAGTCATTTCGTTCAGTTATGTGGACAGTAACATTTTTCTTTTTTGTATCGCTCAAACATCTCTAGAGAAGGAATAAAGAACTATAGATAGTAAGTAATACAACATTGGCACTCTTATTAAATGTGGTTGGGAGAAGACCTTAATAGGATTGTTGGTGTGTCAAGGGAGTCTCAGCCACACGAGGCGTACACAGAGTAAAGGCCCCTACATGCTCCAGCAAGTTAAAAGGCCTAACCCAGTTGTGCCATGTTTTCCTCTGTGTCTTATAGCATCTCCCTCTAAAAGTCAACTCTTTTCAGCATCATCTAAAATATAATCGTCATGCCAGATAGGTTAAAAAAAGGAGACTTTTACAAGTCAGTTACTTGCCAACTGAAAAACACGCGCTACGTGCAACACTATTTCAACTCAAACGTGAAAGGGCAAGACCACAGCGAGAATGGAAAGTACTCTGTGAGTAAGGATGGCAGTCGCACATGTGAGAGAAAAGATTGCACGTGCACGGAGTCTCTAAACATCATTCTGCCTAAAGGGAGCACAGAGCAGTGGAGAGGGACAACAGGAGAGAAAACAAAGAGCCACACCACCCCCACCTTGACTCCTCCACTGCTGCCATCGCGCTTGGACAGGGTCATACCAAGCATGTCTGCTGCGGCCACAGAAACGACAGAGCACATGTTGGGAGGGAAGCAAGGATGAAGGGAGGAGGCAAGGAGCAGCAGGCGGTAGAGTGGATGATGCCGCTCTGTGAGGCTCTGAGGTGTCAGAGGCTGCAGCAGATAGTGTAGTGCTCTCTGGAGAAGCAAAGAGCCGGATAGCTGCGTCCAGAAATCTGACGTGATGATGTGAGGATAATGGACACAGCAGCAGTATGGTCAAAATTGGATTAAATGCTCCGTGTTGACACTAAGATTTTATCATGTGTGGAACCCAGCATAGAATATCCTAGAAGAGCTAGTGCTTAGTCCCTTAGTGGATGAATGCCACATTTGTTACCATATTTTAGCCTTAAAGATGATGATTTAAAGCAGTTGGAGGAAATCCTGTTTTCTTGTAGACATCCCAGCTGGCCCATTCAATTTCTGGATTGGCTGTATTGTAAACTATTAACAACATCATGATCCAAACGTTTCATGACGTGGTCAAATTTCTTGTGTGCACAAACACATATAATTGTCCCAAAATTGGAGTATGACATAAAACAGCGGCTGTGAAAAAGTGTAATGGGGAACAAATCGGCGTTGTGATGATAACTGAGAACCTACAACCAGCACAAATTGGTCTCTGTTTTATTGCAAATTGTCATTTTGTTTGCAACCAAGCTAATATTGAGCAGAAACCTTCAGTTTACCCAGCAGAAAAATGTGTAATTATAATAATTCATAATTATGTTAAACCAGCGTGTCGCAGCCACTCCACACATTTCTCTACTCCTTTGAAAAAAACATATCAATTAAAATGCAGCCAGTAGATGTGCAAAATTAATTAAATGAAAACACTTTTATTTCCATTGTAGCTTTTAATAGCACACGTTCTCCGCCACACAGCAAATATATGTCATGTTTAACACAAATGATTTGAAATAAACTGTGAGGACTCAGGAATTAATATAATACCAAATAGCTGATGTGCGTGGTTTTAAGTACTTCCAGAACCACAACTAGGGACACATAACTCCACAAATCTTTATTTTATTGTATGTAAATTTATTGAAATACTGTGTAAGACAGGTGTAAGACAGTTTCTCTCCCACTGATGATTTATTAGCTAAGATGTAAGGCTGTTTAATGTGGTGTTTCTTGATTCCACTACAGTGTTTGTGTAACTATTAGTATAAAGTGCTTAAGGTTTGGTTTATATATTTGCATATAGCCATTGTTTTGGACTAACAATTTTACTCAATTATTTAATGACATTTCCAGAATCTGTGCCTCAGTTTTATTCAGAACACTAAACACAAGAGTTAACTACTATGTCAAATCTCCGCAAATGTTTTCAAAATGAAAAAAAGTGCTAAAAAACAAACAAACATGCTCTCTCTACCTTCAGAACTGATTCCTTCCACTAAAACAATGAACTTGCATATTTTCTTACAGAGCAAATTAACCTTGATGTGATGCATTCAAAACACTACTATCAAGTGTGTATGGTTTGTCTTCATGACACCAGCTACATATATGCAACACAAATGTTACGTATTTCAGGCACTATGTAGGAAAACTCTCTCAAGCTATTTCTCAAATGTAAATACAATGAGAAACACTACAACAGAAATCTGTGCACAGATACAAGGAGGAAACAAAATGAACAGGTGTGTTTGTTTCTGATTTTTTTTTTTTTTGATTTTCTGTGCACACAGTTGACACATAATTTAGGTGTTGTTCTTGTGATTGAGTTTACAGAGATGCAACATGAGTCAGACTGATGTTGCATTTTGATGGCCACTGTTTCTAGGTGAACTAAGCTTGCTAACTGAAGCCATTTGTGCTTAGCAATTTACTATGACTTTGAGTGAACGACAGTGGAATTGTGTTAAGAGTTTTGGCCCATAGTCTTGTCATGTCATTGTGTGTGCATAGTTAAATTTGTGTTTATATGCAACACGGCTGATTTAAATAAATGTTAAATATTAGGACAATTACAGGTTTCACATTGACATGCAGGCTAATACTTTTGCAATCCCCAACTATATGTCCAGTAAACGCTTATTTAAGGTACTGCGGGACATAAATATCATAACTTATGCACATAGCCAATGCCAAAAATTGGCAGAAAGGGAGAAGCAGCCAAAAATACTAAAGCGGAAATTCTAAACTGCCTATAGTTAACCCTTTATGCTGATGACATTCTGTTATATGTCCGCAGCGTAAACACTCATTTTGCTTGAATTAATGGTTTTCAAACATTCAGATTTTAACTATAGTCAGAATCCTCTCGTTCCTGAGGTCTCACAGCCTTGATCTGTTTTCACTTCCCCGTACTGTGTCTCTTGCCATGAAATTCAAATGCTGTAGTGCTCTGTATAGTCTGTATAGGTCTCTTTAGAAATATGAACTGCTAAAATTTACTTATGGTGTATAGATTTTTTTTCATTCATTCAGCCTGGCAGGCAATATGTTCAGTAACTAAGACACTTCCTCACTCAATAAGAGTAATAATGAATAATGATTATTCTGTCACCCGTATTCTGACAGGACTGGTAGTTTGTCATCTTCAATTCTTACTCGGTTTTCAAACTAATCAATTTTACCTCATTGATATTTAAATTTATACAGCAAGGCTCACCAACCTCTGGTGTGAGCGTGAAGTATCTACTATGTCAGAGATGCCAGCATGATGATGTATGTCCTATATGCTATACATCACGAGAGTGAGACTTAAAAGCCACACATTTGCCAGTTTAAATGTATTTTCTTACACTCTAACCCAGCGTTTTTGAGATTGTTGGAAGTAAGAACTATTATAAACAAATTTGATGCAATAAAAATAACACTGGTGAATTAACTGCTGTAGAAATCAAATGGCATCAAGAGGCTTCCTTAAAAGACACACATTAAACTGAGCATGAAGAAGAAGTTATTAAAAAAAATTGTCTGACATTTAAGAAATAAAAATGTTTTATCGAATGGGGACGCAGTTGTTTGGAGTTCTAAATAATACATTGTGTTTAAAAATTAAGCAGTGCGTCTACATAATTAAAATGAGTAATGCTGGTGAGTTGGTCTTTTTGACTGCCCTCATTTTTCTACGTTGTGATGAGATCAGCAGAAATAAAATATGTCTGAACTTCAATTTTCCAGTTTGTCTCACTTTTACGCCCATCACTTCCCTCGGCCATCCACCATGCTCCTTGTTATACCAATGTGGTTTGGAAACTGTTGATGGAAATGATTTGCTTTGGCTGGTGTTGTGCCACACGGCTGCGTGGGAGTGTGAAAGATTAATTTGTTTCCTGGAGATTCGCGATTCTCTCTCTGCCTCTGGAGACGTACGAGAAGGAAGAAGTTGGTAGCAGGACAGGACAGTAAAAAAAAAAAAAATATGAACATGAATAAGTCTACTTGTTGTCTGTACTTAATTTTTAGTCTCACAGGACTTGGAAGTTTATTAAAATATTTTGTAACATAGTGTACAAGGAAAGAAAGACCGTGTTTTCAGGACTTGAACAAGCAAATGTCTTATCTTCCAAGTGCAACTTAATTTAAAACGATGCATATGTAATGTTTAGATTTTACAGAAGATGTTACACCACTGTGGACAGTAATGCTTTTTTTCTTGTAATCTGTGTTTTTTTGCATCGTTTGCATCTTATCTAAAGTGCTTGGTTGTTCATTTAATTTTTAGAAATAACCTCTTCCTCCTTTTCCCGTCAGCAGTTCCTGTTAATTAGCTAAAATTATCTTTTCAGAGTGGGATTTATTTCAATTAAATTCTCTTATCAAAACATGTGCATACAATTGATTTTACTATGAAGTCACAGCTGGGAAACAACCATTTGATTTCAGAAATATACAGTATTTTCTGTTGTTAATCATATTCTTTGTCACTAAGAAATTGCAGGGTTCTGGTGTACCGAAACCAAATATAAGAATTGACTCTGAATTTGAAATGATAATGGGACTTCTGGTTTATTTTTCTGTTTATAAGTTAACATTATTGCCATGGGTAGAAAACTTGCAATTTTGCAACTAAACCTTATACAAAGACATTCTGCGAACGCATTTTTGAAAAAAAGGATAGAAATTGTTTGAATTCTCTTTGCTTGAGTCCCACAATAGTAGTGTCTGCTAACTAGAGTGAAGCAGTGTTAGAGTCTGAACGAAAATGTGTCACAAATGACAGCGGCCTCGTTCAAGTATCCCATCTTTGTCTTAAGACCCGGGGCCTAACTGGAATTCACCATCATTATCTCATCATTTGCACCTCTTGTGTCTCTCGAGGGAAATGTACGACGACTGATTAATTCTGATGTCATTTTGAGGCAAGTTCTGCTTGAGGCCAGCTTTAGGCTAGCAGCTCAAGTCTCCATTTACCGTTACTTGAACAACGCCCACATATCCTTAAAATTGTGTCATGCGCTGTGTACGTTTTTTTTTTTTTTTCCTTTCCTCAGAAGAATGCACAAAATAAACAAAATCACGAGTTCTCATGGAGTGGAATTCTCATCAATCATCTGTTTCACATTGTGCACATTTATGTACTCACGACCCGCCCTTGTACTCATGGATCTTGAAGTTATCGTTTCCTGGTCCTGATTCAAATGATGTCACTGCCACCTTTTCAGCCTGTCATCAGGTTTGTGTGGATTGCATGTTTTAGAAACACTAAAATCATTCTGGCCGTACTTCATACTTCAAAAGTCAAGATGTCCAGGTGTTATTTTCAAAGGCGTTCATTTTCTCATTAATTATTCATTGTCAATTTTTGAGGGGGACTAATTCTCCCTCTCATCATGCATCAATGACCACTCCACGACCAGGTCTGCAAGTCCCAGCATTATCACCCTCTTATTGTCTCCCTGTATGAGCCATATCCACTCTTAGCTCATTATTTTGCGCATAGTAATTTGTTTGTTGTGGCCTGAAATGATTTCTCTTGTTGTCTTGTAGTCTGCATCTGGACTGGATGTGTGAAGTGTAGCCCGTGCACCATGAGAAGTATACCACTGGGGTGGAAAATTCTTATTCTTATTGAATATTTACTGACCTGTGTGTTACCGACCTTCACATTATAGTATATGATGTGCGCCTGCTATATAGACTCATACCAATGTGTGTAAAAGTAAATAAACATACATGACCTCAGGTATCCGACACACATGTTTGCAGCCATGGTTTATTTCTGGATCTCTCCCCCCTCCCCCCCAATTCCCTCTGAACCCTTCCTCCTTATCCCTTTCGGTCATTTGTATTCATCCACTTTCATTTACTGTCACCCTGCGTCAGTTACAGCCTGCTCTGAGCTCCCCGCTCACTTGACAAGCTGTTCGGCTAGTTTCCCCTCCTTCGCTCTCCTCTGTCCCTCAGTTCTGCCTCCCTCCCAGCCCATTTCCTCTCATCTTGGCAGGCTGTGCGCACGGCAGAGTGACGCTCAATAAATAACAACTATTACAGAGCTCCAAAATAAGCGCGAAACAACGTAAGACGTGTACACAAAGGTTGCCATTCACCGCTGTGCGCGCTCGCGAGCACGCGTTTAATCAAACGTTCCAGCAGAGTATTCTGATGGAGCCTAGCCAGCGTCTATATTACTTCTTTATTTGGCAGTGAACACAGTAATAACCAGACTCCCTGAAGTTTTAGCGCACTGGGTCATTATTCAGTCTTGACGCACATCGACTTTGACTCATAACGCTTCGAATATTGCAGTGTTGATTAGAACAGTTTGAAATGAATTACAGCAGCGATAGATGTTTATGTGATGTGGCAATTTATTCTTGAGGCCAGCTTTGGGCTAGCATCTCAAGTCTACGTTAGCTGTTATTTGCTCAAGTCACCCTGTCTTGAAGTTTTATACTGGGTTGTTACTCAGTTTTGACGCTCATCGTTGCCGACTCCTTGAATACTTCTGAGAATTGTAGTGTTGATCAGACCAGTTTTAAATATAGGGACAATATGTACTTATTTGTGATGCAGCAATGTGACTCATTGGAATTACTGTTGGATCAGATATATCCTGACATTACAACACAGCAAATCACCCGATTTCAAAATGTTAAATTTAATAACACATCTCAAAACCAATTTGTTGTTTAAGACCAAAGTAACCTAGTCACCGATATGATGTTCAGATCTGTGCGTCTGAAACTAAGTCAAGGTCTAGAGCAGAATAACCATCCTGTCGTAAATACATCATCTCTGCCTGTCTGCCAGTATGTCTGCTCATGTGTGTATGATTTCGGGCCAAGGGGGAGGCAAGGGTGTGACCTTTTACCATCAGCGAGTGTGAAGGAATTAGGCCACGGTCCCTGTCAGAGTCGCTGTGTGACAGCTGTGCTAGCCGACTAACTGCCGGTGAGGTATTCTCGTCATGTAGGAGAGGCCAGATGCCAAGGACAGCGGGAAGGTGTGTTTGGGTGACACAGAGAGGACGCATAACAGGTGGACATAACGAAGCTTCAGACAAATATTAAAAGCAGGTTGAAGAAAACGTGTTTTACTTAGGAGTTAGAGACTGAAAAAAAGGAGTCCTTGCTTAATTGAATAAACATGAAAAGAAAAACAATTCATTCTCCAAGTTAAGCAAATCTTCCAAAGGGTTTTTCTTTTCATTTGTTTGCAACTGTCAATGTTTATCTGTTTTTGTATTTCGGTGTTGTGTCGAAGGAGAGATGGCAAAACATGATGCACTTGGAAACAGTTTTGTTTTATTAAAATGTTGCAATGTTCCAAATGTCCTTCGCCCAACTAGTGACAAGCTCTGAATTCACACTCAGTCTACGGTTTGTTTCCAACTTTTTTCTTCCCTTTTTTTCTTACTTGAGTGAACTGGCTCCATTTTGCATTCACAAGGCTAAATGTTTTCACCGCAGGCTGTGAGTCATCTGAAGTGAGAGCTCTATAAATGTTAAAACTATAAAGAAAAATGTCAGTGCCCAGAGTAGGAGGAAATCTCTGAAGTGCATGGTCGTGCTATAAAAAAAATAACGGTTTTCTAAAACCGTGATCCTCAGAAATGAATAATCGTTATATGGCCTGTATGGAGTGCCTTGGACATAACACTAATCAAAGTGGATGTTATCGAGGGCTATAATCCGTCATGTCACTGTTCAATTTAGCTCAAATCATTTTATTTGTCCCAGAGGGGCAATTTAAAAGGGCATAAAGTGGCTAGAAATTGTTGCTTCAAACAGACGTGTGACACAGTGCTCTGCCTCTATATGTTTCAGAGCTTTCTGGTGACTGGAAAATCATTTCAAAAGAAATGCTGCCATCTATTGGTCGAAAACACAAAATTAACTCTGCTTGGTGTCATATTTTTTTTTTTTTTACCATGTCCCGTTTTTAATGGAGTTTCTATATATTTATATGACCTATGAGACATATTTATCCATCAGTAATTTAAATGTTGTGGAGCAAAGTTAGCCCCTACTGTAGGTACTAGCTGCCTCACATGCAACAGCAACCTTTGCAAAGTAACTGTGTCAATCTGAGTGTTTTCCAATAGTTGCAGTCAAATATTTGATAGTTTAATGATTCCTGTAAGGTTGTGAAGGTGGCAAAAATGTTTACTCTTGGATTTTGCTGCAGTATTTGCTCTACACAAGAATATGTAGAATTAGTTCAGCACATTACATCAATAATTGCTTATCCCTGGGGGTATTTAACTTAACCATTAATACCAGGTAGCAGTGTTTTTAACTTGGAATGAAAGCATCTTGTATATAATATAAATGTTACAGTTGCAGCCAGATGAAAATGCACTGCGCCCCTTTCTGCTCAACCAGTTCCTAACTCGCACAACGATGGGAGTTGTCCACTTGAGGGAGGCAGAGCTGCACTAACGTTTGTGGACGGTGCTGCTGGTGTTGTAGTTGCAGCTGTTGCAAAGACTTGGGCGTACATTTGAAATTCTTGCTGAAATCACTGGTCATGTGTCTGCCAGTCAATTCATATACATGGTAACTATAGCAACAGTTACATGTAATATGTTTTGCTCATCTGAGACATTCCTCAATAGAGTATAAAAAAACAAAACTGCACTGATTTGATAGTCAGGTGTCATGCAGAGAACCCATTGCCAATAACAACCCAGACACCAGACTGAGCTCTTGTGAGGTGACGGCATGCTGTGTGCTGCCAAAGGAAAGGCATCCAATCTGTCAAGATTTAAAAAAAAAAAAAAAATGTTTTCCTAGGAGCTTGAAGGCGCTGAGCTCAGATTGACACACAGATTTGATGGATTACATATATGTGCGCAGAGAGCCCCTCGTTTTTCACTCTGAGTTTCGCTTTAAAAAGGAAAGAAATGGTAAATGAACGAGCGTATGCGAAACAGAGTCCGAGCTGACGTTGTCTTATTTAACAGTGTACACGTGGTGAACACCCTGAAGGCTAATATATGCAACTCCAGGATCCAGAGTCTATATTAACACCTACACAAAATGCAACAACTGTGAAGCCTATAGTGTTATTGTTACCAACAGCAGTGTTTGTGCTCTTATTTAAGGACATGGGATGTGTCTTTTGGAGGGCTGTTGGATTACAATTTACTCACCACATCTTCGCACTTTTGTGTCCGCACCCTGAGTATGAAAGAAAGGAGGGGAAGTCTGGGCTTTCTTTCCTCTGTTTTTCTTATTTTTGCTCTACACCCCATTGAAAACCCCAGCAGCAATAGTTTCTATTTAGCAGTGGCCATATTTTTTGTTGTTCAAATGAACACGCTTTTGCATTTCTTCCTCCATCTGTGTTTTCAGTATATGACAGTGTTGTGTCATATTCTGACATAGTGTTTCACATTGTGTGGGTCTGTTTGAGAGTCTAATATACTTAAGTTTTGTCCTGCAGATTGGCTCCCCTTTTCTTGCTTTTGTTCCTCCAGCCTTTAGTTCTTGATAAACCCACTTGTCCCTCTCCATCCATGTTGCCCCTGGTAACCAAGGGGAAATGCACATAGACGTCACGCACAGCAACAGGGAGTGGTTACACACACACACACAAAAAAAAAGAAAGAAGAGAAAAAGAAGGAGGGACGGGGAGGGTTATGAGTTTAATTCCTTAGCTGAATTCCCCTCATTTGACTGCAGTAAGCTGATGAAAAATGACTTGCCACCAAATCAAGACCAATACTGTAGCTCTCTGCTGCCATCGTGGCTCTAAGTGTCAGACTGCCACGTCTTTCTTTAGGATGAGATTTCCTTTGTGATGAAACCACATGTGCCCACCATCACACCTTCAGAAATGTCAAATGAATTTTGAAACGATGTAAGTAATTATTAAATTAGTCTCAAATTGTTCTGTTATTGTGGTAAAGCTGATGGTATTTGCTTACAACCAGGCCAGAGGTACTTTTATATTAGAACCTTCTTCTGCAGCCTGTTTGCATTAAGTCCATACACACCGAATCACACCAAAGACGTACCAGCAGAGCTACCTCACGTTGCAGGTTTCTATACCAAAAGGTTGCACTTGAACACAATCCTGGTATTGATGATAATCATGGTGATATGGTGATAATATTCTTATTGTGACATTTTTTGTCCTTGATAATCGTGAAGTGATCTAATCTAATATCGTGACAGCCTAACCCTGCACCTACCTGCAATAACTCCTCATACCATGAGGTGGCAGTAGTCTGTGTTTGTCTTTCCAAAAAAAAGTCACCGCTGTAGGCAAAGAGTTACTGTTTGAGGCAAATCAAGCAGAGCAGGCCTCTCCTGAATCAGCTGGTCTACAGTTTATCCGTAGAGACACAGATGTTTACAGACAACCCGACACCAGTAAAGGACTGACTGTTGTCTCGGTGTGTTCGCTGACGTTTAATGTAATTGTAATGTAATGCTATCCCAACTAATAAAAACAATATGCAGTAGATGGAATTCCTGCACATAGCCCAAGATCATGTGTTTTGTATCAGTTCGTCTTTTAAGTACCGTTATAACTCCAATATTGGATTTCGTGACAAATAGCAGCAGCCTGGGGCCGTTTATTGTATATACAGGAATACTAAACATAAACTGTTGAGCCCTGGCGTTCTATGGACAAACGTATGAAGATTAAATCAAAGTATATACTAATACTAATTCATAGTAAACACTTGACTTTCAAGTCAACTCTTATAAAGTTTAGCTAGCTCACGTTACGTCTGGACCAACGCTCTTAAAATAATTGTAAACCTCCAAATACAAATATTGGGCTTTATAAACTGTGGTGGTAATGTAAATTTTTATTGGTGATACAAATGGCTTCACATGCTCCTTAGTTTGACTGTGCCGTTTTCTCCATCAGATTAAATTCTGCAGGTGAGCGGCCGGTGTGTGTGTGGGAGGGTTTTTTTTGGGGATGATTTCAGGAGCAATGGTAAAACATAAAACAACACTGTTTGAAACATGCAAAAAATATTTCCGATTTTGTTGTGAGGCCGAGTAAATTAAACCATGGAAGGGTGCCATAGTGTTAACATTGTGTGGGAAACACTCTGTGCATGACAACATCAACGCTTCTGACGGGATTTAGGTCATAGTTGTGTAGAGCCGCGACACACTCGTCCTGTTCCCTTAAATCGCAGGAATGCAAAATCTATCCATAGAGATTCTGCGATTATGTTTCAATCTGTATTTCTACTTTTTTGTTTAAGCTATAGTTTTAACACGTTCGCCATGCTGCTCTATGTAGCCTATAGGCCGTTGAACAAAAACCCATTTGTGCTGGGATTATTGCTTTAGGGTTGTTGCTGAACGAATTAGGGGTTATGTGTGTGCTGTCTGCAGTTGTAGAAGCTCATGACGAATTGTATAAATCGTAGTATTGTTCATTATAAGAGGTGCATTTTTGGGGGGTTTTTTTTGGTGGCTAAAGACATCTATGGTCTGTATTTGGGATGAGTCACTTGTTGCTAGGTGGAGGATAAACTGACTATCAAACTGGATTCAGCAGACAGTGTTGACAAATATTTACCAGCGTGTTTGCCTTCATTTGAAAAGCTAATACAGTGAAAGGGAGTGTCTGAAGACGGTAGCGACATGACTGCTTTCTCCTGGTTTTACTGGAGTAGGTGCAAATGTCAGTAAATTGAAAATGCTGATTTTGTGCACGTGCACACGCATACAGGTATGCACACGTATGACATGCTGTTAGTCAGGCTGCGCCCGTAAGCTTAGTCATGTCTGAGGGGAACTAATGGGGGCTTGTAGTGGGAAAAAAAAGGATGCACATTCACAGATGAATGTGCTTTGACTATCAAGCAATTGCATGCATACCTAATTTTTGCATATCCCCCTGTCTCGTCCTCTGTCTCTCTCCATACCTCCCAGTTTTCCTCCTCTATTGTGTACACACACACACACACACTTTCACTCACTCCCTCTCTCTCTCTCAAGCACTCTCTCTCACATACTCACGCACTGCTCAGCTCTAAAGGATCAGTAGCTTATAAACTGGCTGCAGTCAGCAGTCAGTCTCTCTGTGTTGTGAGAGAAGGGGAAGGATAAATTGCCTCGACTGGATGGAGCAGAACTCGGCCAAGCCTTACTGGATTGAGTCGCAGTGGACAGAGGCTTTTTGCTGGTGAACCAGCGCAGGCTCCCTGTTGGTTTTTCGTCAGACAGAACTGGACTGTTCTGGGGTCACATTGACTGCATTAGTTCTGCTAAACTCCTGATGGACTGATTTCGCTGGACTGTGGCGGGTTTGCCTGTAGGCCTAGAGGAGAAAGGGCTCGAATGGAATTCCCTGCTTTTTTTTTTTCATCCCGCCCTCCCTCTCCCCCTTCTTTCACCCTGCCCTCATCTTCTCCCTTGCACTTTCACGGCATACGACCAGTGTTGCAGAGCGGACAAAGGCAGCAGCCCTCAGTGCCTCTGTTCTTCTGCTGGCTCCTTTAAAAACAGAAAATTGGATTCTTTTACACAGAGGGACCTGCTAGTGTGAGAGATTACCAGCAGAGCGCTTTCCAGTTCATCTGGAGGATTTTTTCTATTGTCTTTTTTTTTTCTTTTTTTTTTCTTCAGATTCACGAATTCTGTCTCTGACAACAAAAAAAAAAACATACACTCAGTGTGTGTTTTCTGCTATATCTTGGTTGTCCTCACTGGCAGCGGCTGGTGGTGGTGGTGGTGGTGGTGGTGGTGGTGGTTGTGGTGGTGGTGAAGCCGGGAGCAGGCATGGCGCAGCAGGCAGGCATGGGGGTGACCCACCAGGACACCCTGGCAGTGCCCCCCATGCCGAAACACTCCGGCTTGAATGAAGACCTGGTGAAGATCCTGCGGGAGAACCTCCTGCAGCCGGAGAGGCCGCGGGGACATCGGCGGTCTCCCTCCTCCATCTCCCCCCGCCTCTCTCCCCGCAACTCGCCGCGGCTGCTCCGTCGCATGTTGCTCAACAACAACATCCACAAGCAGAGGCGCTTCACTGTCGCGCACACATGGTGAGACTCACGCGGACAGATGTTCAGTGTGTCGGCTCTAGACGGGGACCGGCGCGGGCTAATAAAGTGAATGAGCGTGTTTGTTTTCTGTCTGAGTAAAGCTGCACCCGTGGCAAACTTTCAAGGTTGGAATTGTGTTTGTTGAACGCCGTGCGCGCGAGGGACGTGGGGGCGTAGCGCAGCGATAAGCCGTTTGAGCAATTAAACTTTGTTTGGGTTTAACTTGAACGCCTTCCTGTCACTGGAATGGCTGGAGAGTGTGTGAGCACATCTCCATGGTAGGGTATTGCTGTCAGGTCTCCTAGGAAACCCTCTTCTTACCATTAGATAATGAGTTTCTTTCTCATTCTTCCTCACTGTTCAATTGATTGTGTGCACTAGAACCTCTGTGTCCTATCTGTGCATTTGCCATTCTCACTCCCCCCCCACGTCCCTCTCCTGCTCACTCTCTTCTTGTACTCTCCTTCCTGATCCTTCAGTGTGATATACAATAATGCAATATGTGAAGAGATAACCCCCCCCCAGCTGCATGTCTTGTGTGGTAGTTAGGATAGGAAGCCATCCATCACTGCATTCTCCACTGCTGTGGTTTAACTCTCCTCACCTGCCTGCCTGCCTGCAGTTTTTGACTATTAATTAGTCTTCTATTCTTGGCTGTCTATCAGCTTCTGTTGCATTCGCCCACATCTCATCCCTTCGCCTCGCCTCATATCTATTCTCTCGCTCTCCCCCCAACTACACCCTTCTCCTCCTCCCACTCTTATTTTTTTTTTCTTCCCTTTAACCAATTTAGTTCCCGGCTTCCCCCTTCTCTTTCCCCACCACCATGCATTTTTACCTCCTCCTCCTCCTCCTCCTCCTCCATTTTTTACGACTCATCTCTCTTTCTCTTCCCTTTTCCCTTTCTCGACACGTCTTATGTCCCGCTTCCTCAGTTCCCAATCCTTGCCACGAGTCGCCTCCCTTCTAGCATCTGGATCAGCCTCATAATGCAATTTCAAAATGTATATATTCATAAAGTCACATATCAGAAATTGTTTTCTATTTTCTGCATCCCACCTTAATTCTTCACTTGCTTCCACGTTTATATCTCAGTTCAATCCGTTTTTGTTTTATATTCTTCTCTGCAGCTTTCTACATTTTTAATCTTTCGCTTTCACTTATTCTTTCATCCATCATTTCTCCATTCTTATGCATTTATCAACTCCCTGCTTCTTCTTCTCCTCCTGCTCTTCCCCTTCTTGTAATAGATTCAGCTAATTGCTCACAGACGTATACTGCATCTCATAGCTCCTATAGCTTATTACTATTTCAGAAGCACCGCATTCTGTTCGTTTATATAATTAAAATTTTATGAATTAATTATCAGTCTGCAAAATTACCTCGTGACTTAATGTGCATGTTAATGTGGAGGTTTGTATGTGGCTGTTAATTCAGATTATGCAACATAAGACGCTACCACCGTCGCCGCCCCCGTCCCATGTGCCGTTTTAAATAGAAAGCTTTTTTTTTTTTACACTTGCATATCAAGAAGCGGAAACGCCTTCATGCTAGGAATAGATTAGACTCATTGAGCCAAGTCAGCTTGATTTTAAGGGAACTTGCATTTATTAAGGATCTGTAACTGCTGAAAACACAGTGGGCTGTGAAAACAGTTCCAAGGATATAAAAATACTAGAACTGGTGATATGACACATTTATTTTAGAGAAGACAGATAAGTTTTATATTTTGCTCAAAGGCTTCTTATCAGGATCTGTTACTATACTCACGATGTGCATGGAAGGCGACCTTCTGGTTATTATTTATTGGGTCAATATCAGTAAATAAAAACAGAACTGAATACTGGTTAATGTTGAATTAAAGATTCCCACCCGCACCATCTTGGAGACCTACCGTCAATGCACCTTTTAGCTTGACACTGTAACATCCATTTATATCAAAAAGTGATATAATGAAATTGTGAATGAGTAGCGCACCACTTAGGTCCATTTGAAATGGCATGGCAGCGCACTCTAAGCTTTTAGATGATGAAAGTGGTTGAGTTAGAGCTAAGACAAGGGTAAGCATAAAATAACATGAAGAAAATGTACAGTTAGCACTGCGCTCTGCCGTGCTACTCTAGACCTCTTAGATGGCAACAGGCTAAGCATCTTTTAAAAGAAAATGGACTGCCGACATCATTCAGCGTTATCCAAATAGCCCATGAGAAGAGCAGCGTTGCCTGTGCGGCCACACCCTCGTAGCTATTGTGTTCCCCTGCCATAGAAAGCTAACTGCAATGCAATAAATATTGAATTCACATAAAATAATCAGAGTAGAACTGCGTCTTAAAAGCTGTGCAGTGAAATCCTGACAGCGTGACTCTCCAGAGATTGAAATGCAGTCATGGGGTTTTTTTCTAACATAAACTACACCAGCTGTATTGATTTTTCAAATGATATTTAAAATGTGAATTGCGGTACAGGGCTGGAGACCGTCATCCATCAATAGTAGTTTGTAGTATTTGTATTTAATTGTTGTCTTTTAGAAGCGGTGTCGCCTAAAACGTTAAGTCTCTATTAAAAACGACATTCATAAGTTAATGAAGACTGATAGCTGACTGATAGCTGGTGTTTATCCTTGGCTACACCGCTCATTGCATGGCTTCCACTGACACATAATTCACTGTCAGAGTCTAATTCATTAGGCACCTTCACGGGCCTTGCCGGAGACATCTCCACGTCTGTGTGATGGAGACAAGAAATGTGTTTATTGCCACGCGTCTCTGAATCTGGATGTAGAGTGTGCACCTTGTTAGACACTGGTCTTTGGATCATGACATTTAAGGGGCCGGGAGAGCAAGAGCAAGAATAGTCGGTAATAAGAAAAAAAAAAAAAAGGAAGAACATCCACTTAATCACTGTGTAAGTTGTTGTTCATGCACCTGTGTCATTTCCTGACATTTGAAAAAAGTGGCAGACAGACTATCAGACAAAGACAAAGAGTGTGGGAGGTTAGGAGACAAATTGCTGTTTGTGTGTGTATGTGTGAGCCAGGGAACGCGACGGAGACGCAATTTGTTTTGTGAGAGAGAGACACCACGAAATGGTTGGGAGAGGACAGGAGGTTGACAACTGTAGCGTAATTTACTCCAATCACCTCCTCATTGTTTTACAGCTGCAGGGAATCACAGGACAACGGTGGTGTAAATCTGGTGACATACACATGGTCCTCGGTGGCTCCACTCCACACTTCATTAACGAGACAATCCTTCTCCGTGGGCCGATTGGTCTGATGTACAGCGTCCCCGCTCTTACGGGCTCAATGCTGTGAAAAACCATTCGCAAATTGTTTTTACAATCACCGTGAGACCCAAGTGATTTTGATAATTATTTGCGAAGGCATAACATTGTTATTTATTGCAATAAAAAGGATATTTTCATGGAGGTTTTAGGAAATGCGAGTGTTTGTAAAAAGGTCCGCCCTCATTATATGGTGTCATTTTCACTTGTTGCGGAAATGTGAGGATGGAATAATGGAACTTTGAAAGCAGTGAATGTTTGAGCTGGGTTTAATTTGGATGATAGGGTTTTAAAGAGTGTGTGTGGTAGTACTTATTCAATTGTTGCCAGTATTATTACAGCCTAAGCTGCAGAACTACCTCCAACAGCATCAGAAGCATTAGCGAGGCTTTCTGTATGGAATCAGGTGATATCTTCGAAACTGGGTGTGTTAACAAGGCGGTTAAGGCTCAGTATCGCATTGTGCTCGGCTATAACGGGCTGTGTTTACGCTTCCAGTGGCTTTTAAGATTTGCTCGGGTTGCATTAGCGTTGTTGTTGTAAATTACTTTTATTTTGGTGCACAGATTGGTTTCTGGCGTACAGCACGTTTTCCGCCGAGTGTGAAAGCCTGGTGTCATGGTGCAACATGTAGGGAGGTTAATTGCTTTCGAGAGTCATGCGTGCTTCACGACTGCGTGCGTTGACAGACACTAAGATAGCTATTATTAAATAATACCCCTGCATGTGCACGTAGGAGAAGACATGATTGGAAAAACGGCCTCTCACACTGTTGAAGAGGGTGTACTCTCATCTCCTGGTGACAGACGGACCGACCGACGCTCACGACTCAGTATTTGTATTCTATTCAGCGCGATAACTCTGATGATATCCTGTTTTCAACTTTGCTCCTCACTGACCCTGAGGTATTTTTAATGCTGTTGCACAACAGCGTCTGATGCTGCATCGCAACAGTGCAAGTGTCTTTATGTAAGAGGAAAAGAGGGGTTTTCATCGCGAGGAGAGCTGTAGCCTCCGACTGGTGTTTCTGCTCTGGCTGCGAGGGTTCGACTGGTTTCGGTAGTTACCGCTGGAGGGTTTTGGCAACGTGAATGATGGATTGATGGGTAGCTGGGTGGATGATTGATGAGTGACAGGTGGTTAAATACAGCAAGGGTGGTGGAAAGGGGTAGGGTAAAAGAGATGGAGAATGTGGGAGTAGAGGACTTCAAGCTAAACTCGCCGGTTCTAATTTAGGCAGAGCGTGACTCTCTTCTCTTCTCTTCTCGCTGGTTATATCATCTGTTCGTACATCTTCCTTTGCTGTCAGTCAATTTTTTAAGGGAGCTTATATAATTGTTACAGTAACTGTCGGTTAAGGTCTAACTCTTGTTTCTGTGCATCCTAATAGTCCTATGACTCATGGATGGGCTTTGTTTGCGTCTTACAAAACAAGACTTCAGGATTTCAGGAAGTCGCTGCTTTTGACTGCAGATTTTACACAAACAATATGCTGTGTAATGTGTTAATTAGTGAACTGTAGGGATGCTGGAGGTGCAGGTTATTATTCTCAAACAGATCAAGATTTGTTTTTTTTTTCTACATCTTCTTCTTCTCAAGACAAGTTTATTAAAACTTTCTGGTATTCAAGATTGTATAAATGAGTGTAAACATCTCTAGCTATGAAACTAGTAGCGTCTCATTTGTCCCTGCAGGCATGAGAGAGATTTATTCCCAATTTGTAAGCATATTATGCACCCTTTAAGTTGTTAAGTCATAATTGATTTATCATTTGTCTTAGAGGAGAAATTATTTGTGCGTCAGTATTACATGACTGATATGAAAGCGACACCCGAGACGCAGCGATGCAGACTGTAAACTGTGATTGCTCCACTTGGTAGTGTATTGGTAAAATGTATTTCCACTTTAGTATTTTCAATCAAATTAATTGTTGAGGATCAATATAGATGGAACACAACAAGGAAAAGTTAACTGAGAAAGTTTGGAAATAAGAAACATTTGTGTGGCTCCTCTTCAGCGAAATTTTGGCAAAAGTTTCAGCTGCCATTGTTGAAAGTGAAGCAGGAAGTGGAATCAAAAATGAACCTGAAGACACAGCGGCGACTAGTGTTTGGGTGGATGTAGAGCGAGCCGGACTGACGAGCGCACATGTAGAAATGGCTCCCACTGGCGTAGGCTACATGCGTAGGTTACTGCATCTAGTCCCGCAGTACTTTAAATGAGCCTTAGTGCACTATTCTCTGGGTTTAGGTACTTGTTTTTATCAAATATGCTATTTTTGAAATATCTGTGGGCCGGACAAAATCTCCACCCCTCCCTTTAGATTTATCTTTATTCATTTCAACCTAGGAAACAAATTCTATTTATCTATAAGTATCAGACATATTTGTCTAGACATATTCAGATAAGGAGAAGGCGTGGGAGTTTATAAGTTGTACTTCTTCTGACTCCCATTCTGAATTTATATCTTGTTTATCTTATGTTTGTTTTTGTTTGTTTTTTTAAATGATGTGTTTTTTTGTTCATATTCGCCATAAACTTCAGATCAAATCAAATATGCCTCGGTCATTTTAGAACTAACAGATATACAGTGGGGGAAATAAGTATTTGATCCCCTGCTGAATTTGTAAGTTTGCCCACTTCCATAGAAATGATCAGACTCTGGTTTTTATGGTTGTTTACTGGTTACGGGTATAGACAGAATATCAATCGAAAATGCATAAAAAACACACAATCTAAAAGTTATAAATTGTTATGTATTTTATTAAGGGAAATAAGTATTTGATCCCCAACAATTCACTTAGAATTCAGGCTCCTACAGATTGGCTGGTGCGCATGTGGCACGGAGCTGTGCTCAGTCAACTAATTACCAATACTCCTGATCTTAACTCGTCATGTATATAAAGCACACCTGCTCTAAGAATCAGTTTCTTACATTCCAACTTCTACAGCACCATGGGCAAGACCAAAGAGCTGTCAAAAGATGTCAGGGACAAGATTGTAGACCTGCACAAGGCTGGTATAGGTTACAAAACCATCAGCAAAAGGCTTGGTGAGAAGGTGACAACTATTGGTGCCATTATTCGCAAGTGGAAGACCCATAAAAGGACCATCAACTGTCCTCGGTCTGGAGCTCCCCGCAAAATCTCGCCTCATGGAGTGAGGATGATGATGAGAAAGGTGAGGGAGCAGCCTAAAACAACACGGCAGGAGCTTGTTAATGATCTGGAAGCAGTTGGGACCTCCGTCACCAAGAAAACAGTTGGCAACACACTGCGCCGTTATGGATTGAACTCTTGCAGTGCCCGCAAGGTCCCCCTGCTCAAGAAGGCACATGTACAGGCCCGCCTTAAGTTTGCCAGTGAACATCTAAATGACTCAGAGAAGGCTTGGGAGAAAGTGCTGTGGTCTGACGAAACCAAAGTTGAGCTATTTGGCATTAACTCGACCCGCCGTGTTTGGAGGATGAAAAAACGTGAGTATGACCCAAAGAACACCATACCCACGGTTAAGCATGGAGGTGGAAACATCATGTTTTGGGGCTGTTTTTCAGCAAAGGGTACAGGGCAACTTCACCGCATTATGGGGCCAATGAATGCAGCCATGTACTGTAACATCTTGGACAAAAACCTTCTTTCCTCAGCAAGAACACTGAAGATGCCTCGTGGGTGGGTTTTCCAACATGACAATGACCCAAAACATACTGCCAGGACAACAAAGGAGTGGCTCAAGAAGAAGCATATTAAGGTCATGGAGTGGCCTAGTCAGTCTCCAGACCTTAACCCGATCGAAAACCTGTGGAGGGAGCTGAAGCTCCGAGTTTCCAAGAGGCAGCCAAGAAACTTGAAGGATTTAGAGACTGTCTGTAAAGATGAATGGGCCAAAATCCCTCCTGCGCTGTGTGCAAACCTGGTGACCAACTACAAGAAACGTCTCATCGCTGTGCTTGCCAACAAAGGTTTCTCTACAAAGTACTGACTTGTGTTGTGCTTGGGGATCAAATACTTATTTCCCTTAATAAAATACATAACAATTTATAACTTTTAGATTGTGTGTTTTTTATGCATTTTCGACTGATATTCTGTCTATACCCATAACCAGTAAACAACCATAAAAACCAGAGTCTGATCATTTCTATGGAAGTGGGCAAACTTACAAATTCAGCAGGGGATCAAATACTTATTTCCCCCACTGTATATATATTTTTTTTAGACATAGTGATTGATTGATTAGTTATTGTTAAATAATCGTAAAGTTCACTACTTGCATCCTCATATTAGCCTTAAGAAATTTAATCGGGGTATTTTCACTTGTAACGTAGTTCTCTAGGAAAATGCCGCGAAATCCCAAATGTCCCAGTGACCCCAACACAAAACGTTCTGTCCTGTCAACAGGTCTGTTAATACAAATCAAATATGAAATGACTCAAAATCACCACAATAATACATGTCTGTTTCTTGCTCTTTGGAGCGGAGGCGATTTGAGGTTATCAGCATGTTCAGCCTTGTGAAGTGAAGCCCTCTTGTTGCCTACCTACTCAACAGCAGTGCTCACTGTGAGTTGTCAGCCATTGCTATGCAGTTATTCCAGCTGAAATAAGGCCCTTTCTAAGTCTGTCATTTCTTTAAATAGTCGGTGCCGTTTTGCCTGTTCATTTGTACTCCTCGTCTCCCAGTCGAAGGCCTATACCTTCCAAACGTTTCATTTTTTCCTTTAAGGGAGCAGTTTGGTTTAAATAATTACCTTTCATTCATTTGTGGTGGCATTGGTTTTGCAGCTGTCATCCTGCTGTTCAGTAAGGAGGATGCTCTGGTTTTATCAGCCCAAACACTGCTCTCCACCCAGGAGAATAGAGTGCCTGTGATTTGCATACATATGAGCATTTGAGCTCCGCTGCTGCTGCTGCTGCTGCTGCTGCTGCTACCACTGCTACTGTGCTAACAGCGCTGGCTGCATTTATCATCCGGACATTTAATTTTCAAAGACGGGCAGATTTAGACTAATCGATGACGTGCACACGATTTCTCCTATGTTCACAGAAACGTACACTAATAGATACATACTCATTTTGTCAGCCCCTCGCTAGTAGAGATTAGACAAGAGCACGGTTATATGACTCAGCTATAACTTTGTATTCCGAGGTGGTGGCCGAGTCCGCGTCGGCTGAGATGAATAAGAAAACTGACATAACAGTGTGACAAAAAGAGATCGTGGAAGAGAAAACAAGGATGAGTGAGCGAGACGGGGACAAAAGAAGTGTGTTTGCGAGATATCAGATAATATTCCTGTTGATAAAACATACAATTTGTAACATTTCACTTACAAAAAGAAGCCCACTGGAGCTACTTACTAAGTCCATTCGTCTCTCTTAATAGAGTTATGGGACATAACTGGATTATTTACAAAACTGTTCATTGTACATCAGTGTCATATGATGTGGATTTAACTGCTGATGCTGGGGTTGTGATAAAGCAGACATGATTATGAAAACAAAGGTGAAAAATGTCTCTTGAGAAACTTAATGGTGATGTCCATGTCCAAAATGACTTTAACCCCCGTCCCCACACGGTGAAATGACGGCGTCAGACATAAAAATGAAAAAATAAATAAATAAATAAATATGAATTATTACAAACCACTTCACTGCTCTCTTGCCATCTATGATTTGGAAAGTTCTGCAACTGGATGTTTCCAAATTTGTACTTGGGAGTCTGTCCAGGATCCTGTGAATCTCTATTGCCCTCCGTCTCCTTCCTCCTCCTCATTTTCCTCACATTGTGACCATCAAGTCGAGTGCGGTGCCAGAAATAGTCAGGCTCATATCCACTAGATGTCAAATTCTATAACCCTTTTGAAAAGCACTTGAGACATTTAGCACTGCCTCCAGTTCTGCTTGTAGATGTATATGTGTGTGTGTATATATATATATGTCATCACCCATTTCAGTTTTCCTGATCTGTGCGGTAGTTCACTTAAGCAGGTCTGCAGTGATCTGGAATAAAGGGTCATATGCATATTCATGATGTTTTGCATCCAACTGGTCCAGACACATGAAGGTGTGTTAGCATTTGTTCCTGCATTACCAGATTTAATTAAATGATGACCAGAATTAATCTGCATTGAAGAGGCCACAGCTGCAGGGTTTCATCAAAGGCCTTTTGATATGTTGATATCTTTTTGACTGAAATATTCCGCCTGTGCTTGCTCCAATATGTCAGCCATTCTTTTACTTTTGTTTTCATCTCGTGTAATTTACATTTCTTTATCTCAATATCTGCGTGTCTTATCGGCCTATACTTTAATCTCTGCTTCTATATGTTTATCCCGATGGATAGATTGTAAATGCTGGACGTTTTACTCTTTACGCCCCTCCCTTCTTTAATGCTCCTGTCCACGTCTTGATTATTGTCAGCTGTGTTATAGTTCAGCTGATTCCACCACTAGAACTTTGACTTGAGTGGTAAGAGGAGAATTCAGTTACTGATTAGGGATCTGATAAATGCAGCTGCACCAAAGCCACCGCAGAATAGCTCGAGGATGGAGGGATTTGAGTAGAGGAGTGCCAATGCGAGGGGAAGTTGTTAATGGCTATGAGTATCTTTGTAATGGACTGCAGATGGCCATGCAGTCTTTTTGTGCATATCTTACCGAGCTCAATGTGGACGTTTTAGACGTTTTCAGTCACGGCCCTGTTCTAATCGTAGTAAAGATCCTCCTAATCAGGAGGGAAAAGCAACTCAAAACGGAACGTAGGTTGGGCCATAAGCTTTGATTATCATTTTTTGTGAGAGAGCTTTAATGGTCTGAGGTGAGATTCATTAACGAGGCGTGGCTTGCGTTAAATCCATTGGTCATGCGTGATTATCGTCGGGAGGCTCAGCTCATTGAACGATAGCTGCACGTATAACCCTCTCCAGTCATAATGCTCATGCCTCTGCTTAGACACCATTAGTTGAAGATGTTTTTTTTTTTTTGAGTTATGTCACTTCACAAAAAAACGCAAAACCTTGACTTGAAACAGAAATGTTTCCTGTTATTTTGGGTTTGGGAAGCAGGAAATCAGTGAATATAAGTAAAGCTGGCAAGTGGATGAAATACTTAAAAGCGTGCGTAGGATATTTGCATTATTTGATTTATAAGTTCTGTTTCTCTCACGTTCCAGAAACGGCTGCAGGTGTGTTTGAGAACTATCTGGTAGATGTTTGGGCAAGAAATGATGTATTTCTCTCTTTTGACAAAAAATTAAATAAGAAAAAGTAAGTCTGTCCTTGCCCAGAAAGTCGTGAGAGTGTTTCTT
The DNA here is from genome assembly GCF_022458985.1 of Mugil cephalus. NCBI lineage: Eukaryota > Metazoa > Chordata > Actinopteri > Mugiliformes > Mugilidae > Mugil > Mugil cephalus. Next base: position 10,587,573 of record NC_061777.1, read on the forward strand.
TGTGTTCCTCGGGCTACTAATCACACACTGTTCTGTCTGTGTTGACTGTTGGATGTTCAAGGCTCGATCGGATAGAAGAGTGCAGCATGAAGAGATCTGGACGGTGACCGTCTTGCCCCTGTGGCGCCTTACATCATCTAAAAAGATCCTGTTTAATTCTTTTGATTTCAGTCCATATCTCTTTAGTCTAGTTTTTTGGATGAAGTTAAGCGATATACTGCTCATTGTAACGTGGAAAGCCACCATCTCCTCACTACCAGGGAGGGTGGTGAGCTTAGTGACCTGGCTGAGTAATAAAAAATAAAGAAATTGTGCAAAACTCATAGGGCAATCCTTACTCCTCCGTTTCTTACCCACTTTTGTGCCCCACCCAGCTCGTGTTGTCCGTCCGAGCTCAGAGAAAGACCGCGGCCGCCTCTAGCAGTTCTAATGAGGTGCATGTCCAATTAAGATGCAGCTGCCTCCTGTGTTGTGAGAGCCATCCTTGATGTCATCCCTTGATCATTTTTTTGACAGCTGCTTCCAATATCCTGCTCTTTATGAGTGTGTGTGTTTTCATCTTTTATGTGCTAGCATTTGTGTGTGTGTACGTGTGTGTGCAAATATGGACTGTGTAAACACATCTGGTGGATTCATCTGCGCCTTTGTGTGCGTGCATTATGTATATACACACATAAATTTGTATTCATGTGAGTCTGTTTCCGTATGTGTGCTTTTGTGTGTGTGTGTGTGTGTGTGTGTGTGTGTTCCTGTTGGTGTCAATATCCACCCTGATTACCAGTCTTATGCTGTCCGTCTGACCACTGGGGCTGTCTCCTTTGATTGCATTGATTTAGTGCCGCTGCATCCAGTAATGAAAGATGAAAAATGAACAGCATGCTGTGAGTGTGAGGTAATTGGTCTGCACTATGAGTTTCTCATGGTTCTCGGGAGGCAGAGAAGAGGGGAAGGTGGAAGAAATTTAAGGGGCCATCCACCTCAGCACTGCTCTTAAGTGCTGCCTGTGTGTGAGTGTTTTGGGGATAATACACAGCATTCATTGCTTCATGGATGGTAATATGTGCGACGTTGGCGGCAAAATCGTCTCAGGCAATAACATGTACGAGTGTGGTTCATCTCCTGCAACATAACAGCGGATTTCTGTTTCTGAAGTTTTATACATGCATAGTCTCATACAACGGACATGCAAAAAATGAATCCTACCTCCTTCATGTTTAACAGTGTCACAAAGGTTAAGTCAGCACACATAGAAGACTGTTTCTGTTACATTACAGGCCAAAAGTTTGGAAGCAAGATCAAATTTGTATGTAAAAGATCATAGTGTCATTGGTATACTTTGCGTCAAAATGAACATGATTGTTATATATAAGAGTAACTTATCACCAGACAATTTTACTATACTTATCAGGTATTTGAGTTTTTCTTGCTTAGACAGCATGGCATATATGAGGCATTCGTTCCACAAAGGACATTTGTATACAGACTCTCAAAAGCCAAAGAGTTAAATGCAAACTGTGATTTGTTTTTGTTTTTTTGCACTGAAGTTGTGACTCTTGCAAATCTTCTTGACCCAAAACCTAAGCCCTTCTTTTCTTTTGCTGACATTTATTCAGCAGTGGTCTGGTAACATCAATGCCAACCTAAAGGTAAATTGATGAAAATGTTTCATATCGATAAAAGCGAAGTCTGATCATGCAGTAAATACATCCCAAAATACATAGAACTCATGCCGTTTTTTTAAGACAGACATTGTGAACAGAAACTTGAAGTTGCTTCCAAAATTTTGGCCTGTAGTGTATTTGTCCACCTCGCTTACAGTCTGTGGAGAAGCTTCCTCCAGAACGAGCATTAACTTCATTAGGCGGTAGATTTGATTGCAATTCATTGTTTTATTGGGCTGCATTAGTTTGACCTAGTTCAGAATAACTAATTTGGTGTAGATCTTATTTGAGTACAAGTCTGGTAACACAACATTTGAATTTCATTTTGAGACATGTTTCAACAGATACAGAGAAAAAAATACCTCTGTACGCAACTCGATAGACCTACAACCAATCAGAGCAGTGTCATCCAACAGCACTCGGATGACGTGTAAGACTATGTCGCTGTTAGACTTATGACCATCACTTCATAAAGCCCGTCCAAATGATTCTGCACATATTTTCCGGTGCACACTCCGTTCCCAACGACTCGAAACCAGATCAACTCAATCAAAAGTTTGTAGGCAGGGGAAGTGATGCTGGCTCCCAGGCTACATAATACCTTCAAGAAGCTGAGAAGCTCATATCTGTTTGCAGATGCAGTTTACTGTGGGGGCCAGATGCTTGAAGGCAGGTTTATTTTTGAGCCGGCAGATGTTCTGTCAGAGTTCACTGGGTATTGATGGCAGGCATGTAACAATTACTCTCCCACAGGAGACCGTTGCTCCCGTCTGTAATGAGGTTTTAGGCCACTACAGGTGGATATCGTACAGCAAAGTCTAATATTCGCGTGGAGAAATATATGGCACCAAGCCCACTATGTAACATATCCTCATTGCAATAACAGGAAATGTATTCCAATGGCTTTCATAGAGCGTCTGAAAGGGGTACGTCATCCTTGTGTGCTTTGCTGGCTTTCATAGAGCGTCTGAAAATTGACCTGGAGTGGAAAGATTAGAGCAGGTGCTCAGTCGATCACGGCCCCAGACCACCACTCACTGGTTTTAATGGATGCTGTTGGCCAGAGCAACTGTTAAAACACAAGAGTGAGCGAAAAGATGGGTATGGGTTCAGGAAATAAGCATGCGCAAGCTATGATCCCCCCAGTATTTTTAACAACACGAATGATGGACATTTTTCCCCAGATTATTTTTCTTTCATTTGTTTTATGGCAAACTGCATACACAATTCTTAGACTGCTCATCCTTGCATGAAAATACAATGTTTCACTGCTTTAAGATAATGCAAATAATTCTTTTGTTAACATATTTAACAAGTGCTGTCTGTAGTCGCTCAATACCTTGTTTTCGACATTATGGTGAGTTTCTGCAGCAACCTGAAAAAAAAAAAGTCTGCTCTTCAGTCTCGAAGGTTCTCTAGCTTGGCAACAGGCACTGCAGCAATGCCCACACATAGTATAAACAGGGGACCGGGAAACACACAGGAAAACAGTTACATCACACTTCCCTCGCAACACGCACCAGTGCACTCGTGTATGCACGTACATACATATGTAACCTCTGCAGATTCATGTCCAAATCTACCTTTTTGTCTCTTTTGTCACATGTTTACAGGTTAATGATATAATATACACATTATTCTGTGTGTTGTGAATTGTCAATGTGTGTGAATTGTCGTCTCTCAATAATAAGATATATATATATATAAATATAGTCCTGCTTTTAGGTTGATGTGAGTTCATCCTCTGAGACTGTCACAGTGACTGGGGCACTTTGAGTCGCTGAATGACAGGAGATTTGTTGACATGGCCTGTATAATTGCAAAGGCCAGTGCTGTTGCTGCCCCGTAACGTTGATACAAAAAAGTATCTGTGACTCCAAAGCTTTAAACATCAGCGCAGCGTGTGGTCAGCACACCATGGAACTGAAAAGCTTTGTAAGCGATATCTGCTGACTCTAGGTTAATCAGATGCAGGACTGCAAGCTACAGAGCTGGAACAGGAATATATGCTCTGAAACGTGTATAATATACGGTGGTGGTTGTGTTTTTGGAAAAACTTGCAGGTGGTGTCCTCGTTTGCGGCTTGCAAACATCCTCCACGTACTGGAGAGGCACTCCGTGTTCCTCACAACGGTTTTGTTTTTAGACTCCCATTACCTTTGTGTTGCCCCTGAGAGTCCTGAAGCTCATTTTGCAGATCCCCCAGAGGAAGAAGTCAAAGCCTGTTAGCTGCTGTGTGTAGCAGGTCATAAACTAGTTAGTGGCATCATCATCGCTGGTTCTGCATCTCTGGGTAACGTATAAATAAACTGTGTCTTTAGGCGGCGTCGCTTGCTTCTCCAGGGAAACGACGGCTTTAAACAATATGATTAGAGTGAGTTTAAAAGGTAAAATTTGTCCCTGCACTTTGTTCAGAGTGACTGACACAGTTGTATTTTACCTCAGGAAAAAAGAGGCCGTATCCTTCCTATCACTGAGAGGTAGGGAGCAAACCATCAGTCATTCCCATGTGGCATTGAGTTACTACAGTCAGTAATCAAAAACACAGTTAAGGTGGGTTGTGTGGGGAGAGTTTTTTAGTTTGAGCCAGATTACCTGGTTCCACCACTTTCCAATTATTTTTTTTTTCATCCCAAGTGGTTTGTCTGTAGTGTCATGAATTAAGGCTCTTATTTCTTTGGCTTTGTTTTCCCCTTTTTGTAGTTAATTTTCACCATGTCTAGATTTGTAGAGTGTCAGTGTTTTACCATGGTGTCATAAGGAGTGAGATGTGAGGAAAAGTTATTGACACGATATGAACAGTGTCTGACCTGGTCTGGTAAAAGGTCTCCTGCACCTTTAAGTATGCATGACATATTATATCCACCATATAGGCAGATGTGTGGTTCTTGTGCAGTGCTTTCCTTTGGGTTTCTTGGTGCTACTGAAAACACAATCACACTCACGCAGTGCGCCTGTTAAAAAAAAACAGAGCTTTTCACTCCAGAGGACCTTGTAATCTGGGTCGTTCTTTGATTTTCAGGAAAAATGTAGTTTCCTCCACTGGCCCAACATGCTCATCGGTTGCCGTGACAACCGGTGGCTAATCTGGAAAGGAGCTTTTCGTGGCCCCAGTGTTGAGGGAGCTCTGTGCAGTGTGTCCAAGGATGTTGAACGGCTCTGTGAAGGAACCCCCTCTGCAGCGTTATCGCTTGTGGAGAGATGACCTTTCGAAATCGCTGCGTGCCTGCTCTCCTCGGCATGGGGTTTGATTGCGCCGCTCGTCAGCTTCATCTAATCGAGGGCACTTACGCCTCAATTTCAGCGCACACGTGAACTCACCTTGGACCTTAATTGCATCTGTTTTCTAAAGGGTCTCCTGCAGGAGATTTTTTTTTTTTTTTTTTTTTTGACGGCCTGTAGTATGTTTGTTGACTTGTTGGTAGAACTTCCCAGTAAATGGGTTCACCTGGGCTCCAATTTCTAGCGTTGCATAATTTATACACGAGCTAGGAAGGCGCGAGGCACTGGACGAGAATAGATGTTGTAATATCTATAACAAGCTGGAAAGACGGACCTAAATTTAGAATCTTATGTAAATTGATGACAATGGAAATAGTGTCTCTCCTTTATTTCTGCATGTCTTCTGTGAGTAATGAGACTTGCGTTAATATTGGCAGGCGCTCGTGTGTTGGCGTGTGAAAATATGCAATTTTCTTCATGTTGTTATGTGGGATAAAATTGATTTGATAGCCATAACTACTAAATCATCTCAAATTTAGATTTGACTGGAAGCCCATTTCACAAGCCAGGGAAGAGGAGGAGGAAGAGGTGGAAGAGAGAAAAAAGAAAGAGGGGAGGAAAACCAGCGGAACTGTGTGTTTTGCGCCAGTGGACTGTTCCCGCGTTGACTTCTTTGTTTAGGCTTAACCTGTTTCCGCTGGATGAAGCATGGGAATGCATCCACAGAACAGTAATCTGTGTGTTTGGAGAAGAGCCAGCCAAGTAGCCGTTCAGCACTGTACTCGCTGTAAGACAGACAATGTTCCTTTCCTTCCGCTGGGATGCACTGTGTATTGAAGCAATATCTCTCAAAATAGTATTTCGCAGCCCGATACATGGTTTTCCTTCAACAGACAGTAAAATAAATGACAGTGATTCCTCAAGCAGCCAGGAAACGTTTCCCTTTTCTGGTGGATAGGCAAGCGGTGCACGTTTGCTTTGAAAGAAGTCCGTTTAAGCGCAGAGGTTTTAAGCATTGCAACTGAGACTCCTATGTGTATCAGACACATTCCTATGCATCTTTCTGTGTTTTATCTCCTTTTCTATCACAGAGGGGAGCATCATTTAATTTTCCCTCACATCTTTGTGTCCCAGGCTTCCCTGTGGTTGGGATAGCCAGTTTATGCAGTCCGTCTTTAAAGTTTTTTTTTTTTTGGTCCGATGCTGCACGATGTGTTATATAATATCTATTAGAGGGCGTTTAGAGCCGAGTTGAGACTTCATTTCAGATACTGATGTCATGCAAAGTGTCATTAAGCACTCAAGAGGAGGCATAAACAAGATTACAATGGTCACATTTCTCTCACAGGGGCTTAGGAAGCAAGTGATGGAAGATACGCCATAAATCACAGTTGATTTTAGCACGCATCAGCAGGTTGCGCTGCGTAGACCATTTTCTTAAGTTGCTGACAGGCATGTTTTGGTGTGATGCCGCAGGAAGCGCTTTACCTTAAGCCAAACGATATGATGGAAGAGATGTCGAAGTTTTGTCATATTTCCCTTTTTTTTGTTTGTTTGGTTCATCAGTTCAAAAATGTCTACTTTTTCATTTTTTATACATTTTTTACGCGGATATTATTGGAGAGAGAGCTCGCATTAGCTGGGACCTTAATTTATTGTCTTGTTGTTTATGTACAAATGTCACATGAAGAGGGGAAGCCTACATTATTCATGGAGAGGGAGAATGCTGTAACAAGCTGCGAGAGTAATTTGATGATGATGATGACGGTACATTTATTGTCCGTTGGGAGAAATTAATTGCATGTGACAGACTGTCAGTTGACACAGCCTTACAAAACAAGCAGCAGTAGAAGTACACACAGATAACAATAAACCATATGAGTGATTCATGAATTTAATATAAGGCGTGGTAATGTTCGCTGACAGGGACATCCCAGGTAAAAAAAAAAAATAAATAATAATAATACACTGCATTAGACTGAAACATGTACTTCATATGCTAATGTTGTCATAAGTGATATAATTAAGTGGCAGTAAGTGTACTTGACTGTACTATTTCGAGACACCATTAAGATTCACTCTAATGTATTTAAGTACACTTTTTATAAATGTGCTTGGTTTCAACTTCAAGTACATTTTACTCCACTTTTAAGTGTTCTACATGCTACGTAGTGTTCCAAGTATGTTAAAAACACATTTTCATGTTATGCTAGAGCAGTCACTTAAGTGAAATTAAGCAGGTGTGAAATTACACATCGTTGTAACATTTAGAACAATTTCAGTCGACAAAATAATGACAAATTTGAACATTTAAATCACTTCTTTAATGAACTTCATAATATTTTTTACCAAGACCTGTGTTTTCTTATGAAATTCAGCACGTATTAACTGTATTTTGACAATAAAATGTTAAAATACACATCTCAACCAAGCGGAACAGTCGAGTAAATGAAGTGTAGTACAGTGTATAAAGACTGCACAACAAACAAAACTATCGGTTCCCTTCATCACAGGCTTGTATTAAACCTGAAGTGTGTTCCAACTTTAAATGCTGATGCGTCTATTTGAACGTCTCCAAATTTAAAACAAATACAGCGTGGTAACTTCCATGGAACTAAACAAACAAGTCTAATGCACGCACGTCAGACACATTTGTTCCTGGAAAACGCTGCCGGGTACCGCAAGTACAGTACCTGGAAACTTAACAGACACCGTACTATTGACTATCAGCCTATCAGCCTATCCTTAAACACTTGAGCACTACTTGGGGACTAATGCACTTTTAACTAGCATGTTTGCTATATACATTTATTTCACTTGCATGTAGCACGCAAAATAACAAATGTACCACAAATTTACTCACTGACATTGAAGTACCTTTTTATTACATTAAAGACACTTTTTTTTTTTTTTTACCTGGGAGAATTTCCCCAGCATGATCTCTGTGTGGCTGTGGCCCGCACAGCCTACAGCAGCCTGTGTTTTCCCTTTTAGGAACGTGCTGGGTCATCAACAATATGAATTCCTGCCTAATTAGACAAGACTCGGATATATTGTAGATGCCACAGTGTTTAGACATGCCCCAAGGATTTTGCTGGCCGTGTTCCCGCTTTCATTTATCTCATTTTTGGTGCTTAATGTTGGGGAGTAAAAATGTGCAACAACGTAGGGTGTTCTACAGATGAGCAATAAAGGAACATCGGTGCGGTCTCTGTCACTTCTAATCTTACGCTCAAGCTTATTTCTGCTGGTGAATCAACAATTCAGAATATTTTCCTCGATCAATCACATTATGACCACCTTCCTGATATTGTGTAGGTCTCTCTTGTGCCTCCAAAACAGCTGTGACTCGTCAGAGAATGGAAATGGGCCTCCTGAGGGTTTCCTGTGGTGTCTGGCAACAGAACTGGGCCTCTGTGGATCAGGCTTGCTCCAGTGCATCCCACAGATACTTGATCAGTTTGGGGTCTGGGGAATCTGGAGGTCAGGTCAACACCTTGAGCTGTTATTGCTGGTATCGAGGAGTGTCATTATTATTGTGTTGGGGGTGTCTGGTCTTGTCTAGCTGGGTGGTGCATGTCTAAGCAACATCCACACAGATGGCAGGTATGTTATCTGATATTGCTGACAGCTCTTCACTTCATCTATAACCCTTTTGTGTGGATCGCTTGCGATATTTAACAAGTCCCACTTGGATTTAGTGTGATGTCTTCATATGTGTGACATGTAGGGCCTGTATATAGAGAGAGTCCTCAGATTGTTGACAGAAACATAAATATCTTCCTTTATCAGAAGAAAAAATCCATACTTGAAGACACACGTATGGCTGCCAATGCCTGCATTTGCTTGTAAGCCTGCAGTCTGCATGTGCTGTGTGTGTGCAAGACTGCAGTGTGTTGTGAGAGGGTGGAGGCATCTGCAGTGCTTGCCAAGGGTGGGAAAGCAGCTATTGGTGGGTTCCCAATTGTAAACAGAGTCGTGCAGAATAACCTGCTATTATTAGGCAGAGCTCTGGTCTGGTATCTTTGTTTGTTGTGGAGCTTAAGTTCTTAAGTGAGTGCTGCTTAGAGGTGAGACCTCAGAGCTGTATTCCTTCCTTTTAATGTCCTTTTTCTTTGTCATCCCTACCCTTCCATTACGTTCTCCATTTTTCTTCCTCTTATGATTAAGAAAGGAGTGGCAAGGACGCACGATAAAATGATCCAGAAAACGGAGGCGGTTTATTTTAGTTTGTGGTAAACCGGCATGTGGCACTTGAACTATTTGCGTCACTGGTGTTCTTGTTCGGTGCATTCATTGTGGAATAGTCTATAAAACACTGGGGAGAGGGTGCTTGTGCACACACCCTATCTCCCTGTTGATTTTTGTCTGTTATTATAATTTTCACAGGGGAACAGACAGGGAACAGAAAGTGCAGAAATACAGCCGCGAACTCACGCAAACATTCGAATCTCTTGTGTACAAGCGATAAAAGGGGCAAAATGCATACACGCGAATGAATCCAAGGATCTCCACACTCTCACACCCGGTCTCCTACCAGGGACTGGTGATTAAAAGCCATCATTATCACACTATGGCCGTAATGAGAAGCCCACACCTGTTTTCCACAGCTGTTCCCAATCACAAGCTGCCGTCCTTCAGTCCAGCACCAGAAGCTTCAGAGGTGACGACTGCGCCGTGCCATAAATCACCTGCTGGGAGTCTGGGCGCCACAGAAACACGCCTGCTAACTGAAGAGAGTCGTCCTTTAACCGCGCTTTCGAAAATCCTCGAGCAGAATGGGCTTTAGTGACTGTAGCTTTCAGCTGGGCCTTTGGCGGCGGTTCATCGTGTGTGCAGTCACAGGCCCCGATGATGCCTGGCTTTGTGATTCATGGGGCCTCTGCAGCAGAAGTCACATATGGGCTTACGCATAGCTGAAATTAGAAAACAGAAAACTCCTCCAGTGTAGAGCGCATACAATGTTATGAGATAAAAAAGAGTGTGGATAGTTTTTGCTATTTTAGTTCGCAATCCAAGCCGTAAACAGCATACGTGGTCCATGTAATGTCTTGGGTGTCACTGCTGCTCATAAAGCTTCCACTTCTCTATAAAAGTCGCCGCTGACGATTTGGGAATGGACGATATGACGTCTCCACCAGCTTCTTCCATCAAAAGGCTCTTCGCCCCCTTTAATTCAAAGGCCGCGCTGAATAATAACTGACGGAGGGGACTGGGAGGGTTACAGAGGAATACTTGATGTTCCACTTATGCCTTTTTGAGTCATTTATCACCGCAATCAATCACGGACACTTTCCCATACAGAAAACGTTCTAAATTGTAATTAAATATTATGCAATACATGTATATGTAATAGCAAAACAGCATAACACAGTATTCTGTTATGCCCTGAAATGATTGCACAGTTCTTAATTGTATCAGCAGCCAATATAATTAGGTCCAATTAGATGTTCAAATTCCCTATTTTAAATTGCAAAACTCTTTCTCGCCGAACCGGATGAGACACGGTGACAATAAGTGTCGAGAGTTGTTTGCTGTATATAAATTTAATGATTGCGTGTGGATCCTCTGGCTGAGAGCCAAGAGAGCGAAAGAAGTAATTTTCCATGTGCTGGTTTACCTGCGTGCACTTCTCATTAAGTCACTGCCTGTTGTCACATGAGTGTGTCTGAGGTTAGTTTCGTTCCCCGTCTTGTCTCTCTTTCTATAACTGTTGCTCCACAAAAATACATTTCAGTTGCGTTCTCTTTTAGACTGCCTTGTTGATCGTCACTCCGTCCGTTCTCCCCTTTTTGCTCCTGTCCGCTTGACATTTGAGTCTGAATGTGACATTTGGATCGACAGAGATCCCAGACTGAAGGATGCAGGAAATCCAGACAGGTGGAGGATGTATGGCAGAGGTCGTCAACTACATTTGGGGGCCAGAATTTTTCCATATATTTCTTTTCCTTCCACATTTATGATATTGTTTTGAGTCTTTGACAGTGTTAACAGATTTATATTACCTGTTCTGCAGCAAGCCACTCGGGGGCATTTGCAATACTTTAAGCCTGACACCTGTCCCGCCCAGTGTTAAAAAAATAGTGTCAGAAGGGAACTGTAACTTATCCCATTAACCAAACGTGTTTCGCTGTTGTGATTTATTTATTGTTCGGTTTTACTTTATTTATTCACAGCGTTATTTTGAGGTAAAGAGCAACATTTCTAATAACTGAGGCCTTTTGTCATTTTTATCTGTATCTGTGTAACTCTATATCTATCTAACTCTTGCGCTTACCATGCTCTTCTCTTTTATGTTGACAGTTGCTATTGAGGTTCCGCAATTGTTATTGTGCGCGTGAAAAAAAGCCCAAGCAAGGACACTGGTGAAAAACGACTTCAGATAAAATGAGCATGTGAAAAAATAAAAGAAACGTTAAATGAGAGCAAAGAGTCTGTCGTCATCTTACACTGAAGGAAGGCTATGGCACCCGCTGCTTTTCAGAGGGTGTTTGTTTCATTTGGTGTAATGAATAAATAGATATAGGAACATACTTCTTTCCTGCTTATTCCGGAATTCAGTAATCATCTGGGGGCCGGATGGGAAGCTCTGGCAGGCCCGGTGTGGCCCACAGGCCACCAGTTGACTGATACACGGAGACAGATGTGGAGTGGATTGATGGAAGTCAGAGGGAATGTCGTACATGTTGACACTGGCAGCTGAATTTACCTAATGTTGAATGTTTTAAACCGACGATATGGCAACACAGGACGTACAGATTACAAATAATAAACACAGTACGAATGTTATGACGAAATGTTTAACCTACATCCTGTTATCATTTCATGTCACACGGACGTGTTTGCATAAAATTGTGTGATGTTCAAATCCGTGCACGTAAAAGGATGCGGAGCTCTGCAAAGTGCAGTCATTTGTGACCACACTTCCGTGGAACAGCTTTTGTGCATATATGATGTATAGTTCCATGTTGATCTTGTCAGTGATGCTTTACAATCCAGCAATAGAACAGAATGGATCAGAATAGAATAGACTTTGTTATCATTGTACATCTCAGCATACGGAGAAATTGGAGAGAGCATCTCACCTCGAGAACACAAACAAAAACACCTCTAGAATGCATAGAGTAAGAAAAGAGAAAAAAAAATAATAGAAATATATATATATTATTAACCTGGACAGTAAGTTGTAAAGCATTGACTTGAAATGGTATTTTTTTATGACTTGTTCAAGTATTCATCCACCAATCTGTGTGCTTCTTGTCGTGAGGAGGAAGGTAACGAGTGGAAACGAGTAGAGTGTGACAGCCCTCGTACCCGGTTACCTTGCCGCACTTAGCAACACTGAAAGCAAGCTGGGAGATCCGCTACCACCAATACGTCCCGGCTCTATCTGTTTGGTGATCTCCATAGGGAGGTGCTCCGAGCCACGATCCTGAGCCACTTCACAAAAAAAAAGAGCGCTTTTTTTTTTTTTTTTTTTTTTTTTGCCGCCATTGCTGCTTCATTCCTTGACACTGCGTCTCATCCCCCGCGTCACTTTTCCAGGTTCTGACATGTTTATGATTTTGAAAGGTTTGGTATTATCCGTGAGGAGGACTGGGGGACTCAGATAAAAAAACGGCGGCGGCTTCATAGGCTTCACAGGGAGGAGGGGGGGAGCTGAATATCGGAGGCTTGACTCAGATCAATAGGCTTCCACTGGAATGGAAAGACACACAGAGAGATAAAGACAGTGCAGTTTTCTCACCACTGCAGTATATTGATATACACTTGCTGCCATTCTCATTATTCTTGTGTGTGTTCCACAAAGCAGTGGGTGTTGAAGGGGTTTCATGCAGCACGCCCTGTTGCTTGTTTAAGCGTAAATCATGCCTCACTGTGGTCAATAGATTATCCTGATGTGATTTCTGTCTTTTTTTTTTCTCCCCTCTTCTCTCCCTCCCCCCTCCCCCCCTGTGTCCCCGCATTTCTTTTCTCTCTCTAGGTAAGTGACAAAACACCCAAGATTTTATCTGACCATGAGAAACCGCAGAAGGTAATGTTACCGTGAAATGTTGTTTTCGTGATGTGAGCCTGGTATTTCTGAAGTAGTCGCAACCTTGAAAACTAAACTAATTTTTATTGTTAATTCGTCCTCAACGTGGCCATTTCTTCAAGTATATTTATCATACATCTTAGCAGGGGCATCTTAGATAAAATAGTGATAATAATAATAACACATAGTGATTCTTTGTGGAAGTAACATCAGTCGCATCATTACATTTTTATGTTCATCATTAGCTGGGAGGTTGTGCGTCCGTATAATGGCCCTATCATGAGCAGTATGTGTCTGCGCTGCTTTCAGCTAATGGTGGTGTTGTGTTTTGCTAATCTGTTTATCTAATCAGATACTGAGGTTAGGGGGTCTATCTCATTAACTTGCAGGATATTGATTTCCTGTGTGTGGAGCAAAGCGCTCTGCAGTAGCCTGCTTCCACATTCCCCGATGGGAGGAATGCAGGTTGCTTTCCTCATAGCTCATCAATCGATCCCGCCTCGGCTCAGGGGTTGTTGTGCTGTGTGCGTGCGCGTTTGTATGCCTGGAGTCATGCCTCAATGTAAAAATAGCTACCAGAGCAGACTGATGGCTAGAGAGACATGTTTTATGTGCGGTGGCTGCGCGATAAGAAGGCAGAAAGATGCGTGGTGGTGGAAAAAAGATTTGTTTTAGCGTTCATTCTCTAGATGGGCTATGAAATCACCAGGCTCTGAGACCTGATGTTGCCATTACAGACAATAATATTATATAAATTAAGCTAAGAAAGTATCTCCTTCTACTGCAAATTCATACACGTTTGGACATATTTTTGAAGATCTGCATTTGAGCAATCCTTCAGAAAAAGGTACAGGTTAGTTCTACAGGCTATACATCTATGCAATGGCTCAAATTTCATCATCGAGCACCACTCAAACTGCCTTACGGATGCATAATAAAGTCGATCTTGGGCTACTTATCATTTCATAACTGCCCTAGCTCGTGGTCTCCACTTAGCTTATGGACCAAATTGATTATAAATGTTGCATTTCTGCTCCTCTGCTGCTCAGGCGGTGTTGTAGTAAATGTATCGCCGCTCCTGCTTTTGTGAGCTAGATTGTGATAAATGTGTGGGAGTGGCTTCTCTGGCATAGAGCACATCAGCGTGAATGTGTGCCATTTACTGCATTGAGGGTGGTGGTGTGTGTACGTGTGTGAAAATTTGTGTGAAGGCAATGCGTCATTCTGCGACTTGCAGAAGCCCAGGAGCTCCCCTTTGGTAGCTTCCATGCTTCCTTTATCTCTTATGTAACTATGCTGTTGTCATGTTCTCACACTTTTGCCCTCTCTCTCTATCCCTCCGTTTCTCTCATCACCCCTCTCTACTTTTTGTTTTTGTGCATGTACGGTTTATGCAGAGCTATCTTTCAGGTTGGCTCTTGTGCTGATGCAGGGCTCAAACGTGTGTGCCACAATGCAGCAGAAAGCATCTTGTAGAGGTGTCCAATCAGTATTCTGTTTGTTGTATCTTTTTTGTTATTGTCTCTTGTCTCTCTCTTGCACGATGTGTCTTTCTATCTGTGCCTTCCTTCCAGCTTAACTGTATTCACTCTGTCAGCGTATCATTGCATCCATCTCCACCCACACATTCTCTGCAGCATATCTTTCCGTGATACAGCTGGAGTCACAGTTGGAGATGAGATTTTTTTTTTTTTATGAGTACTTCCTTTATACCACTCACTTAGTAGCAAGTAAAATTTTATAAAAATGAGCTATTGCCTCTCTATACAGAAAAAAATACATACATACATTACATTATACCAGTTCACAGAAGGTAAGAGAATGGGAATACATTTAATTATGGAACATATTTGAAACAAATGTATAAAATATTGTTTTACATGTATTATTTATTCAACTGGCATTATTTAATCACATTTCAGAATGGATGATTATTTAATTATTTGATAATTGTATGGTGTCTGCACCAGACTTGCTAAATAGATAACCCTCTCCAATGGGATTCAGCTGTTTTACAGACGGTGGAAGCAGGTGTTTGTCAGAATACCATATCCATTACCTTTGTGGACAGTTTTAATGGTAGCAGTAACATGATACTTGGTTGACCTCTGCTGGGAGACTCTCTGTTTGCTTGCTCCTGTCAGTAGAAGTCACTGTGTGGCAGCCTTCATCACCCAAAGTGCAGCACACCTGGAGCAGACAATGTGTCACATGTCTGATAGTATCCCAGTATGTTATTTGGTATTTTGGTTTTCAATAGAGTTTGAAAAACAAACAACAACATACTGAATACTGTACGTATTAGCTATTAGAAGACGTTTCACCGCTCACCAGAGTAGCTTCTGCAGTTCTAGCAGGTCAAGCAAGTTTCTGATGGGTTTTACCCAGAGTTTCCTATTTAAACCTCAACTTCCCACAGCAGCGAAATGTCTTCTCGAAACTCTACAATTCCAGTTTTCCTTTTTTTTAAAAAAAAAAATTCCTTTTGGATTACCATTAGTATTGGCTCTTAAAGGAACTTTGTGTAGAATTTAGTTCCACCTGGTGGTGAGGTTGCAGATTGCAACTTCCTGAATAACCCTCCCTTTCACACCATTTACAAAACCTACAGTTGCTATAATAAGAAAAACACAACAATTTCATTGCTGTTTGCTTGTGAAAACCATAATGAATATTTTTTTCTTCCATATCTGTGTCTGAATCCTACACATTCCGTATCATTTCAGTAGGCTAGTTTTGGTATCACCAAAAATATTCGCTCACCTATCCACATAGTTGAATTCAGGTGTCCCAATCGCTTACGTGACCACAGGCATATAAAATCAAGCTCCTAGCCATGCAGACTTCTCCTACAAACATTTGTGAAAGAATGGCTCGCTCTCAGGAGCTTGGTGAATTCCAGCGTGGTACTGTGATAGGATCCTGTGCAACAAGTCTGGTCATGAAATTTCCCCACTACTAAATATTCCGCAGTCAGTGTTTGGGGATGGCAGCAATTCTCCCAGGAAGTGGCGGGCCACGTAAAATGACAGAGCGGGGCCAGTGGATGCTCAGGCACATAGTACGCAGAGCTCGCCAACTTTCTGCAGAGTCAATCGCTACAGGCCTCCAAACTTCATGTGGCCTTCAGGTTAGCTCAAAAACAGTGCGTAGAGAGCTTCATGGAATGGGTTTCCATGGCCGAGAAACTGCATCCAAGCCATACATCACCAAGAGCAATGTAAAGCATCGCATGCAGTCATATAAAGCACTCTAAATCAGTGGAAATGCGTTCTCTGGAGTGACGAATCACACTTCTCCAGGCATGCTCCCAACTTGTGGGAACAGTTTGAGGATGACCCAAACATGACTGCACGTCAGTGCACCAAGCAAGGTCCATAAAGACATGGAGGAGCGGCGGGTTTGGTGTGGAAAAACTTGACTGGCCTGTACACAGTACTGACCTCGACCCGACAGAACACCTTTGGGATGAAGTAGAGGGAAGGCTGCAAGCCAGGCCTTCTCGTCCAACATCAGTGTCTCACCTCACAAATGTGCTTCTGGAGGAATGGTCATAAATTGCCATAAACACACTCCTAAACCTTGAAGGACGCCCAGAAGAGTTGAAGCTTTTATAGCTGAAAAGGGTGGACTGATGTCATATTAAACCCTATGGATTAAGATCGGGACGTCACTTAAGTTCATATGCGTGTAAAGGCAGGTGATTGAATACTTCTGGCAATTTAGTGTGTCTGCTTCTGCTGAACTGTGGTGTAGTGGATTATCTTATTCCACTCTGTATTTTCAAGGGTGCACTGTTGACCACTCTGAAGTAGTTGTTTTACATGCGGGACCTTGTTTTATTTGTCTCATTTGCATGCACAAGGACACACAAAGATGTGTGACACAATACACCACACTGAGAAAGGTTAATGCACCCGAAATATTGTCACTAAAAACTGAGAGGACTCCTAGATAAATCACCATGTTTTTAGAACTTGATTTGTTTGGTTGGAGTAAATCGTGTTTTCTGATGCTTTATACCCACCTGATGTTTTTCTCCTTAATACAAGATTTTTGCAATTAATTTTATGTCAAACAGAAAAGGCAATAAATTATCCTGGACCATGATGGGGCCAAACATTTCCTGTGCAACTCAAGTCAAATTGGTTGTGTCACATCAGTTCTGATACTTACGCATTACATGTAACGGATTCTGTTGTCCTTCCATCACATGTTCACATTCAACAATCATACAGGAATTACAACACGGGTGGCATTTGCAAGATTTTCTAGTGACATGGGCCTCAGTGGTCATGCTTTGAGTTGCAAATGATTTCACACTTTTATCGACTGGGAAAACTCATTATGCTGTCATTGTCACACTCATTCCTCCACCCACATGTATAACACAACTGAGAGTGTTCAGAAATGTTCTCCGGAGGTTGTTGAAAATTCTCTCTGTAACTGGAGCAGATGATGAATGTTTTGAAAGAGTGGCTGTAACACTTCATTATTCCATAATTCCTAGAGTGGACCAAACATCAGGGAGCTGTATATAACATATTCGGGGTTTCCCATACAATGTTAATACTGTGGCGGCCCGCCAGCGTCCAATTCACTCCGCCCCCTCCACACGCACGGGTCGATCACCTTCTCCTTAATTTAACCTGTCGGAGAAATCGGCATTCACATAGCTTCCATAGAACAGCACTAATGACTTCACGTAGTGTTCACCTCCAGTTGGATAAAAGATAGTTTTGCTTAGTTCTCCTCCCTACTACGTCAGTTTTCCCTGAGGTCAAATTACTGTGACCGCTTTCAATATTATGATCCCGCAGACGGTTTATAGCTCCCAGTAACGCAGTAGCTTCTTTCTTTGAACTCATGGTAAAACTATGCAGAACTGTGGCTTCTTTCCTCTCATGCCTGTTGGCGCCTGCAACCACATCAACGGCACAGGTGTACTGAAATGTATGTTCACATGCTTGTGCTAACATGCAAAAATCAACTTCACACACAGCGATGAATAATTACAACCAGAGTTTCTCAAGAGTAAAGGTCAGCTCTAATAACGGCTATTTTTTCCGGACTGCACATCTGTTTGTGTTCAAGTGCGGACCATTAGGCTGCGATTATTTTATTGTGACTCATTCTTCATTTCATCTTCAGGCTTTTTTTTTTTTGACAAAAAAAAAAACATCAACCACAAAACTGTCTGTACTTTTCAGGCAGAAAGAGTGTGAGACTCAATGAGTTGCTTTGGGCAACAGGATGTCGGAAGTTCACCCTGCCAACCTTAACTGGCACCAGCCTCACGCAGATTTCACACGAATGTAACAAGCGCTACATAGATCACTTCTCACCCACACACTGACTTTTACAGAGTCTTTACACATCTTAAAACGCCATTTCCCCTCCCATTCCATCTGCAATTGCAACACTGCATCTTATAAAACATTTAGTGGTAGAGTCTCCACTTTTACATTCCTCCTCTCCTCTCCTCTGCTCTCCTCTCCTCTCCACTAAAATGCATCTAAAATGTATCATCTGTATCTTGAAGCCACCACGTCCCCTGCTTTGTTGTTGTTGTCGACAAGTTTCATGCAGTGATGTTATGGTCGGCATGAAAGGGGGATGAAAGTTTGACTTTTAAATGCCACAGGTGTGACAGCAGACCAGGGTGGCAACGGCATCGTTGTCATATCCTGTGAATGATCAAACACAGAATGTGCCGTGATAGTCAGTGAATAACAGACCAAGATTGAAACGTGCTGTGACCGTAATTACGCTGTTTACTTGTCAGTTGTTAAAAACTGTTAATTGACAAATTTTGGATTCATGAGAATAAAAGGATTTCATCTCACCGTCCTATCGCTGTCGGTATGTAAATGGGAGATGAAATCCGTCCCACAGATTGAGGAGTCATTTATAATGCTTTAGGTTTTTTAACAAAGGACACTTGGATATCAGATTTGCAGAGCAGGCTGCACTCATAACCTTGCTTCTGATTACGGAAGTCCTGCTCCCCCGAATCAATTTCACAATTTATCACTTTGGCGGACATTTAAATTAATCACACTTTACATTATTGGAAAGGTTTTAAAACTAGATCCAGACAAGATTTTGTCACTTGCATAATAGAAACAATATCTGCCATTTATTATTATTTTTTTTATCATTATAGTTAATGACAGTGTACCCAAGTGGTTTGGTTACACATTTTGATGTAATCCGTTCTCACACTGGTCCACTTAATCAGGGGCTTAGATCGGTAATGAGGCACTGCGACCCGGCAGATTATTCCTAATAAGCATGGTGTTTTTTGATTGTGTGTATTTTTACTAGTCGCTCCTTTGCTTATTTTTGTACATATGAACTAAAATGTGAGCCAATTATGCGAGTATCTTGAAGGGCGTGTGCTGTACTGTACGGAGTCCAGTGGTTTCCTCCACAGTTTGCAGACAGAACGGAACAGGCTGAGCCGTTTTCAGAGGAAGATAATTTTACAGCATGCGAGCCTCCTCCTAACATGCAATTACTTTAACAGTTTAATGTCACACAAGTCCCCCACAGTGATCTTTCCTACATGCTGCCCCTTCATAATTCATGCCCTTTAATGGAATTTAGGGCAAGTTAGAAAAAATAAAAAACTTGAGTGCAAACAGCCTTAGAACAAATTCCCATACAAGTTTGATTTTTACAGTTATTCACATGACTTGTTGATTCACAGAATGCAAATTCAAATTTGCTTGGATTTTCTTCACTAAGTTCATTTGGAGCAGTGGGCTGCCACTGCCCCAGTTCCTGGGGAACAATTTGGGAGTTAGGTGCTTTCTCAAGGCACCTTAGCCATGGATGGATGCAGGGGTGATGCAAATCTATGAGTGATCTAGCTCCCTAGATTGAAGCTGATGACATGTCGCCATCGAGTTAAAATTTTTTCTGATACTTATTAGAGCATGCTCTAATTTTCATCAGCCACAGATGCGCTTCGCGTTTTCTGTTAATTAGCAAACCGTAGCGTTGTGACATGCTAGGCTAAATGCATACGTGCTCATCATGCTGATGAGGTAGGTTCTATAGTTTATGAAACTTTAATTCCACTCTCCTGTCCCAGCCTTGCAACACACATGGTAATGCCAAGCAAACAGAATGTAGATAAAAGCAGCCAAGACCCTATGGTATCAGATGTCTGATGAAAGGTTTCAGATGTCTATCAAAATCCATTTTGAATGCCTGTCTTCCAAGTTGAAAGCAGTTAAAAATACTTTGAATGCACTCGCACTGCTGTGATGAAGGAAATATGCCTGGTAACACAATAAATAAGCAAAACAGAACAGATGGGGAAAGAAATATCATATGAAACACTAAAACATGCAGTGGATCCAAGGGGATAACTGGACAAAACCTTTCTGTGGCTAATAAACTGCAACCATTCCCTAAAATCGACCTAAGCTAAATAAGATCTAAGTCGGATTCAACTCCATTCATTGATTGTAATAGCGGCCTTCTTGTCACCCTGGGCCTGTAGTAATTAGCATATCACTGGTGGGAATCATTGGATCATATCATCCCTCAGAGGAACCACTAATCACGCTCAGATAGACGCTAGCTTCATCCAGAGCTGTGATTAAGGCTCAGACTAGTCAGACAGTGCAGGGGGAGCCAGTGGAGCGCCTTGGCTGCAACAGTGACACAACGTTGGTGCAATGCAGGAAAAGTCTATTTTTGGAGGGGTTGAGCAACGGAGCTGACACCATGGCTGGGAACGGAGGTACGGAGAGAACTGGATGGGATAGACACAGATATTGATGGGAGTGAGAGTGCCGTGACAGCAGTAATACACTATCAGCAAGCACGCATTTGTCCAACACATCCGTGAACACCGAGTATCCCGTCATTTGAGCGGTGTTGAGGATTGTCCTCACAGGTTAAATGAAAACAAACAAAAACAAAACAGGAACAGCAACAAGGTAATAAGGACCAAGCAGCTCATCACATGAACCTGTTTACACTGGTGACATCCTGGGGGAATAGTTGTCATATGAGCCAGGTTACTTTAATAGACCAACAAATGCATTTTATTTAAGTTTTAAATGTGCTACAGGTCTGTGTGATCAAATAGAATTATGTGAGAATTCTACTGTTATTCAAAGGTTCTTCCTTTCTCAGCTGCACTGAGTTTCAAGATATCAGTGTTGCTTTGAATTTGGAGATGCTGTTTCCCCCCCCCCAGTGTTTCATTGCAGTAATTGAACATAGTGGTCTGACTGTACAGATTTATACCAGTCCGCCTGAAAGACAACTTCCCTTTGCCCAGAATGAGGATATTTTCTCATCTTCTCATTTCACTGGAACCCACTATTTTTAGCCTATTGATCAATAGATTAGTTTTCACTTCTCATACATGACTAACCACAGATGCAAAAAATACCAGTAACAGTAACTGTTCATTTCAGCATTTGCTCCATTATTATTTGTAAGGCACACTGCACGTAACACAAACCCTAATGTCAACATCAAATTAAGACAAAATACCAAAAGAAATACATGGTTTAAGTTCCCTGTTTCCTATCTACATCTGTAGCTGTGTACAGTAGTGGCTTGTGGGTACAACAATGAGCCATTTGATTTTAAAATTAATACAGTACAGTCATCTGACTCTTTATGACACTCTAACAAGTGTGCTCCCAGAGTCACCAGCCTCCAAAATGTACTCATCCCTGTGGGGTGAGTGTGTGAGCTCAATTTGATCGCCTGGGTACAAAGCTCTCATTGAAATGTGCAGTACAGCGTTCACGCCCTGATGGCAGCGGATCAAAAGCGCAACGCTGGCAATCGACAGAGCACTTGATAATTATTGCGATCTTTAGCCTGTGCATGTGCGCTCACCTTTCTGTGACAGTGAGTAGACGCCGAGGCAGGACATTTCAGACGCACACTGTGTCAGACCCAATCATGTGGATAAGAAGCGAATGTACATGTGCACGTCAAAGCGATTTGAGAGGCCTAAACTGAAGAAAAAGAGAAATAGGCTGAATTGTTCACATGCATTATATTTACCTCAGAAGGCTTTTTTTTTGTTTAAACAGGATAATTTTATGGCGTTTAAAGCCGTATTTAATTAGCTGGCTGCTCAGCTTCTCTGCAAAGTGTGACACGTTATGGGGAAAGAGCGAAAGAAAGAAAAAGAAAGAAATTTGGTATCCAGTAGCATCATTACGCAGAGACAGGTGAAATAACAGTAACCAAAAAGGGTCAAAAGTAAAATAAAAGTGAGGTAAATGTAAATGCATGCCTGCATATGTATCGTCAGTTTTACAGAAGAATCTGCCATAAATGAGTTCTCTATGTGTGTCATGTGTGCAGACACGCCTGTGGGCAACCCCAGTGACGTCAAGTGGGAAATACCAAAGTCGGCAATAAATCCTGCAGCTCTGCAATTAGTGCTTCATTAAAAGCAAGTGCAGTGCCATCTAGGCCCACATAAAACACAAGTGAAGCAACGGCATTTACTGTAAAATACATGTACAGTGTGTGAAAGGCATTGTTATCTTTTTTAGCTGCCAGGGGCAAATATCAAAACCAGCAATTCGTTCTTTCATATCTTATCATGTGGACGACTGTGACGTTGAGGTTTTTCCATAAAGGTCTATTTTGTATATTTTGTTGACTACTGTGCAGCAAGCAGTGAGTGATAATGGCCTCTATGGAGATGCTGATAGCGTTAGCCGACGCAGTATTTGAACAGTGCTGCCAAGTGCACTTAAGCCCATGTTGGCGCATGGGGCATTGGCAGGTTTTCAATAAGAAATTACAGTATGCATAGATAACAGTGTACACAATGAAGCTGTATTGACCTTAAAAAATTGTCTACGTCCATGTAATGTGATGAGGAAGGTATCAGGAGAGGAGAGGAGAGACGATTGCTCCCACTGTTGGTTGGATCTGTCCTTACCAGATGGTGCTGTAGTGAAAATTGCCTCTGGTAATGGACCACCGATATTTCAGTACGTTCCCATCTGTACCTGCTCTGGGAAAACAGTCCCGTTAAGCAGTCAGAACAGACTTCAGCGGTTTACGATGGCGGTTTTTAACTGGATATCCGTGATGCCTTTATCCGCGGCGTCTGGCCATCCCATCTGATTGAGATGATTTACAAATAAAGGCAGATTTAGTCTTCAGTCTGTCACACCCGTTTGAAATGAGACACGGGACTTTCACTTGCGAGACGTTTCGGTCTTGATTTATTTCTGTTGAACGGATGCACATTTTTGCACCATGCACACTATAATTATCTGTGTATCTAGTAGCTGCAGCGTTAGAACCCATATTAGATATTCTGCTGCATTTCAGTGTGTAATTAAGCTCATCATAAGCCTGATTAAACCGCAGTCACATTTAGACTAATCCATAGCCTTTTATTTTCTGAGCAACCCTTTCTGTATTGTTTGTATATTTAGTATCACTCATACTGTGCTTAAACTGTTAGTAATTTCAGCCAAGCAGCTTGAGCACAGTCTTAACGTTGACACTATCTTCTGAAATTAAGAAGATATTTTTGGGGAGCAGACACATTTTTTAATAAAGTATAAAGAGAGCTCACATCAGTTACATCCAGGGATAATCTTCAGCGAGATTTGTACTGTTTGTCATACCCAAAACTCTTTTTTGTTATTGGTATTATGAGACTAAATGTTCCTGAATGCAGCCTAGAGGGAATTAACTGATTAATTATCATGATTATTTATATTATTATATGACGTCTTTCTGAATCCCTTATTTCCAAACATCGTTTATTCAGAAATATATGTGCAAAACATATGTTCTGCATACCCACCACTACTTAACTTGTTGGAATATAGCACGTTTTTTCTAATGATTAAATCCGTCCCTTCTGTCTTTCACTTTAGAATCAAAGAGTAAAAAAAAAAAAAATCCCTCTCCACTCCAGAGTGAGTAATTTTTTGGCCACTTAAACATTCTTCACATTCTACAAATGGCCCTTGAAGCTTCCATGTTCCCATTAGATGTGGGAATCTAATTACAAATATCTGATTTGAAGGGGGAATGAGTTAACCTTTGCTGAAATGCCACCGCATAACTATCTGTGAATGGCAAGGAGGAGGACCGGGCTTAAGGCATTTCCACGGCGACACACAGAGTGATGGACAGTTGGCCTGCCTCAAAGGAACAATGTCCACGAGGCCTGGTTTTCTCCCCTTCCCTCTCGAGATTCGCTTTCCTATTTGAATTAAAATTTCTCTATGTGATTATTAAGTAGCTACATGGCCGAATGCGTGCGCTGGTATAGATTAAATTCTCCTTTCATTTGGCTAATTCTGCTACGGAAGCGTCATTTGGCACCAAGGCTATTATCAGATTCGGTGTTAAAACACAACGTATGCATGCACATATACTAATTTGTGTGGGCTGGCTTCAAAGCTCATTCCTTGACAGGTTTTACAACCTCAAGCATCTACCTTTTTGCCTTTTTTGACGTCAAGCCGCTGCCAGACCACGCTGTTGGACCATCTCTATGATTTGACTGTGGAGGTTGTTCGGCCTGTGTTCTCTGCTCCATCGATCTGCAGAAAAATAAAGATAGGTACTTTGCTAAATGTCAGTACACATGAAATCGATATGCGCTTGCTTGTTCCGTTGTGTAATATGGCCCTTTTCTCCCGATGCCCAGGAACAGAGGCAAACCACTAACGTAATGGAAAAGGCCTCCAGATTCAAATATGATGTGATATTTTGTGGATTTCACTTTCAAGCAGAGGTCGCAGATGATGATACGTTAATACTGTTCTTGGCTGCTGCATCTTTTTTTTTTTTTTTTTGTGCCGGGTAGGACACATACTGCGTTGTTGTTTCAAGGTTTCTGCATCCCCCGGCATCACGACTGCATTTCACATTTAGTTTATTGCTTATCTTACTTCATTCTGTCGCTGCTGTACTTTCACCTCTCCATCTTTCCTGCTCTGACGGCGAGACAACATTTTCATTTTCTTATGCTAGTGGCACATGCACCCCTTGGCAGACCTTCCCTCTTCATCTTACTCTCCTCTGTCATCCCTTCTCTTGCTTTCCACGGCTATTTGTTTCTGCCTTTACACTCGCTGTCTTGTTTTTCCCCTCTCTCCTCCTTGTCTCGCTCTTTCAGGTTGCAGGATGAGTGGTGACAGCTCACCACTGTTGAGTAGAGCAGGGACCAACAGTCCCCAGGGGCTTAGATTATGCATTATCACTCATGGATACACATACGCATACAGATATATAGTGCACATTGTGTTAAGATTTCTCGCTTGTATATCATTTTCTTTTAAGAATAAATCCAAGACAGATGGAGAATTAACATTTGTCTCCATATATGTGTAATGAATAGCAGTTGTTTCAGTGTTTTCTGGCTGCTTTCTGTGATAGCATTTCAAAATGCTTAAATTTAACTCCCCGTTGCTGACTAAACTGTGAACCCCACTTTTCTACTTTCACATACACAAACTTCCCACACCTCCCCAGAGAGCTGCATTTCTGTCTTCATTTTTCTACGAGCAGATTCCTCAACATTCAGCACTCCTCCGCCCTGTGGCTGTTGTGGCTGAAGGTGCAGGCTTACAGAGGCTGCGAGGTGGCTTGACTTTTGGCAGGAGTTGAGAAGCTGCTGACGTGTGTGTTGGGCAGGATGTGTGTAAGAAGCAGCACTGGATCCTGTTTTTCAGACCGCAGCAACTGGAGCTTAGCCACAGCTATGGCCTTTAATGCAAAACACACACACACACACACACACACACACACAGGGAGACAACCCCAGTGTGCTAACCACAACCTCGACTCATTACTTTCTTGCCAACACCAATCGCACACAAATGCCTAAACTGGTATGAGCACGCAATGTCACTCATAAACATGCGTCCATACCCGGACAATTAAACAGGCGGACGTGTGCTCAGAACGATACAGACTTCATGAAACTGTTGTCGTTTATCTTGTAATCTTAATAACTGACCAGATTAAATGCTTTTTGATGGCTGTTCCACTCTATCTGGAGCGCGAAAGCCGCTCGTGTAAGTTCTACTGCAGTGAGGGCAGTGACATCCTGTATAACAAGTTTTTTAAAACTAACATTCCTTGAGAGGCCCCCGTGCTTTCTTGGTCACGTGCACTCAAACGACACGCTATACATGAGCACGCACCTTGCAGGGAGAAAAAAAAAAACAATGGCATTTGTTGTGTGGTTTAAAATTTCATGGTATGCACCAGAGAAGACGGAGTCCGTGCTTAGGGTTGGGAAAATACAAATGCAGCAGTTTTATCTCTCTGGACTCTCTCTCTCTCTCTCTCTATATATATATATATATATAGCCCTATAGCCTATATATAGCCTATATATATATATATATATATATATATATATATATATATATATATACTATATATATATACATATATATATATATATATATAAATAAAAGAGCAGCTTAAAACGGGGATGTTGAGGGAATTACTTCTGTCAACACAGTGGCCATATTACTATCTACACTAGCCTTTCTTTGTCAGTATGTGTGTACTGTAGTGTTAAAGTAAATTGCACATGTGCAGACTTGCTCCTCTCTGAATGAAGTGGTAAGAGGATCAATAGGTTTAGCTGACTAGATGTGGCAGACACACCTATTACACAGGGTCAGGACATCCCACTGACTGGAGGGAGGTGGGGGTGGGGGTGGGGGTGGGGGTGGGGGTGGAGGAGGAGGCAGGGAGGGGAGAAAGACGATCAACAAGACAGAGAGAAGGAGAGGGACCGAAGGGAGGGTTCATTGTTTTGTTTTGTTTTTTTCTCTCTCCCTTCTTCCTCACTTCCCTTCCCGGTAGGTTGTGAAAGGGCAGCAGTGCTGAGAGGGAGACACAAAATAGGAGAGACAAAGAGGGCAAAGCCAAGAGGATGAAAGCGAATGTGAGTGTGTGACTGACTGTGTGCGTAACATGCTCTGTCATGCTGGTGTGACTACCGCTGCCTCTCCAACCGGCGTCGCTGGCTGTCAGGAAAAGGAATGTTTTCCGGAGGAATGAGTCCCTGAACCGGTTCACCATGTGGATGTGGGACAGTAATTTCCAAACCTTTGCCGGAAGAATCCCACGGAAAAAAGAGCAGCGGCAGGAGAGCTTAGCTTGTCCTGCTGGGTGGCCGCCTGTGTGCTCGCACTGCTGAGACTCTCGCTTTAAAAAAACTGAGTTCACACTGTGATTAGCTCTGCTTCCAGTTCATGATTCTTTTCTTTTTTTAGTCATCGCATTTTGTAGGCTTTTTACTTTCCTTCTGGAACTCAATGGATTTCATGGTGCTATATAGCGAGACTGTTAAGGTTGCCTTGTTAGACATACGCTGGCTCTTTTGGTAATGATGCCCTAGGACCAAACAAGTGAGGCTGGAAGTTTAGAGGAGCTGTTGAGTTACTGCTCTGAATGTGTGCATCACAGCGCTTGGACTTCACTATGCGACGTTCCATATTGTGCCCCGGCTGGCGGATAATATGGGGCAGCGTTTGTAGATAAGGGGGCTCAAAGGCTGAAAAGCTAACCAGAAGGTGGATCCATCCTGACACAGCTTCGCTATGAAGCCTGGACACTGTCCAGGTTTTGCCAATGATAGGTCCATGATGCACCTGAGCCACTTACCTTTCAGAAGGCACTCCTGGATATGGTGAGTAGGGGGCATGGCCATGGTTTTAAAGATGCATGTGAATTTTATTATTTTTTATTTTTTTTGTGAATTTTGAATCTATTCTTGTTGCATTTACTCTGTACATAACAGAGGAGTTCAATACAAAACACAAAACTGTCAATTGGCATCCATGTTAATTAGTCAGCAGGCTAGTTGTTTTTGTTAGTATAGTTACTACAAAAACAACAAGCCTGCCCCGTCCACAGCCATTCTTTTCCAAACTCAGCTCAGATGTGCTCTGGGAAATTTATTGTTTAATGGGCTAGACATTTCCTGTAATTTTCTCCCACACTAAATACTTGACTTGATCCAAACGCAAGGGCAAGTCTGAAATAGAAAGCACACACAGCTGTTTTTTTTTTTTAATTTATTTTTTTTTTTTTGTTCCAAACGATGGAAACATATTTGGGTTAAAGTGTTGTTGGGTTTTTCTGCTGTCTTGTTTTGATTAGTCATTCTGAGTCCGGGTATCCTATGGGACCTGTCTCCCAAGCTGTGTTATAAACTGGGAGGGACACAGAGCGCTGAGTGATGTCATCAGAGTGGGCTGTTGGGACATGAACAATGTTCGTATTCCCAACAATGTTTTTCCAGTGGTTTGAGATTTTTCATGCTATCGTTGCTATCTGTCAGAACTGTCAGCCATTGTTCTTCAACCTTACCCTTCTTGTGGTATGACAGTTCACATGCACACACACGCTTCACTTGCTACACTCCACCACAGGCTTACCCATCGTTTTCTGTGTTCTCCTTAAACCGCTCTTTTTCACGACTTAATCCTGTTATTCCCTTCACCGTGCGTGTGTGGTTCATGAAAAGGCAGGGGGATGTGGAAAGATGATCTCTAGACTGGATGTCAATCTTCAATATGCAGCACAAATTGTGCTCATTGATTCAGTGGCTACGTCCGCTCCTATTGGACAGAATGACATGTGCGTCACTTAATGACAGATTTAACAGATGTTGAGTTCAACGTCAAATCGTAAATCGAGTAGATTTCCCCGCTAGGATATTGTATTAATGGGACCATTTCGATAAGAGACAGTGGAAGAATGTTGCGAAGCAAACAGACGTCATGGAAAATAAAAAAACACACATAAGTGCGTCCACCCAGCTTGTCAGATTCATGTACTGAACACACACACACACACACACACACACAGAAAGTGGGCTGGCTTTTCAATGAGGTGGAAAATATTCCTTGGTAATCCATGAGCATTCTGTGGACATATACAGAGTAAAACATCCTGGTTCTTTCCTCTCTCCTTTACATGCTCGATTATTATACATGCTCAGTCAGGCTGCATAAACACACACTCGAATGCATCCATGGGTATCTATAGTGTATGAGTGACAAAGTGAGGGGTTTTTACCCAAACTACCTTAAAGCTAAACTGAGTGTCTGCTTTAGTTTCAAAGTCAGCTGTACGACAAATATCACAGGAGTTGCAAAGAGAAAAGAAAAACAGTGTTGATTTTCGCGTTACTTGGCTTCAGTACATCCTTCCTGTTTGGAGTCATTTCTTTCTTAATTTGAGAGAAATCCAACAAAAGATGTATTTCAGCAACATGTTCCCGCAAACTCTAACATATTGCTGAATTGAATGGATGGAGCAAATCCAGTGACAGTGTTGGAACAACAATTCGGAGCTGTCATCCTTGTCAAGATTCAAGCATTAGTCTCTGAAAATGGGAGATGAGCCTGTCAGACTCTGTTTTAAACCTCAGGCTGGATTTTTTTTCTCTATCCCTACACAGTAAATCCATGTGCCATGTGACTGTATTCATGTGTGTGTGTGTGTGTGTGTGTGTGTATGAAGAAAGAGGAGCTTTCAAGAGGATCTGTATTATTCATTGCACCTTGATAATGGACTAGGTTCCTTCGTTTCTATGTCAGACTCGTGGTGTACAAGCCAAATAGTACTGAGAGAATGACGTTTAAAAAGATTACACGAAGATAAACCTGTACCTAATATGCATTTAAACACCAAACAGTCACAATATTAAAATGTCGATGCCCCCTGTGCTAACAAAAACGTTGTGCTGCCAAATGCCGAACCCATGGTTTCCTAGCTGAACATGGCCCAGAGCATCGCCCTGCCTCCACCAGCTTTCCTTCTTCCCATTGTGCATCCTGGTGCCAATTTTATTTTTTTTTCCAGGGAAGACGACACACATGCAGACACTTTGCTATCCACATCATGTGAAAGAAAGCGTTGTTGGTCAGATCAGGCTTTCCAGGCCAGGTCTCTGACAAGTCTGCCCGCTATTCAGCCTCATATGCCCCAATCCTTGGTGTATTCTGACACCGGCATCAGTTTGTGCTGCAGTATCTGTTCTCTGTGATCAGATCACACACACCAGCCTTTGCGTCAATGACACTTGGGCACCCCATGACCCTCGTTGGTGCACCAGTTGTCCTTCCTCTGCCCATTTTAGGGGGTAAAAGAAAAAAAAATGATCTGCTCCTGTAAAATTTGATCAGATCCATATGCTTGTCCTCTTTTCTACTTCCTGTACGACCTCAAATACTGCCTGTTTACTGTCTAATACTGTATATCCTGCTTTCCAGCTGGTACCATTGTAACAAAATAATCGATGTTATTCACTTCACCTACCACTGGGTTTAATTTTGTGGCTGATTGGAGAATGCGCACTCATCCGCACATAAAAACATATTGGATTTTTTGAACCTTTGAATGCTAAGATGACACATCTGGACCTCCACACGCAGCCCTCCACAAAAGCCGTGCAAGCACACCTACGCTCGCTTCCTCTCCCTTTCTCCCAGCATGCCTCGTGGAAGGGTTATTTTTACACTCGGCAATGGTATCGATCACTATGCTGCAAGTCTGAATACGTAACAATGCATAGAGACCCTGTGTAAGCCGGGTAATGACTGTGTTTATCCGACATTTTTGAATGTGCAGGGTGTTGCCTCCAGACCCAGAATGAATAAACAGAGATGCATGATTGTCTAAACTTCATTAAATGCTAACCAGAAAATAAATGAAAAGTGTGTGTAGTAATCTAATTAAGTGAATCCAGTGCCTCAGAGTCAAGGGAGAGAGAACAGACAAGGCTATATTTAGAGCTAGGATTGGAAATGCATTGCTACGTCACTTTTCTCTCTCCTTCTCTCCATTAAATGTGGGACTGTGTGTAGCATCAGCGGATAACCAACGGTGTAAATATGGATTTTTGCTGTATTTCTCTCAATCTTTTTTATATCAGGAGTTCTTGTTTCTGTTTGTTGCCGCCGGTCGCCCCAACGGCGGCGGGCGCACTGCGTTTTGTCAGCGAGATAACAAGACTCAAGGCGTTGTTATCTCATTTCTTTGAGGATTTCTCCCACTACACATTGTCATTGATTGTATTTCTGCTGGGTCAATCTCAGGCAACTTTAGATTACTTTGTATCACTCCCAGGTTACTTTGTCGGGACTGAGGCGGAGATTTTGAAACAGGCTTTTTTTTTTTTTTCGGCAGACGACTGAGACTTGCTGTCAGTTTTGAGGAGACAAAGTCATCCGTCACTGTTGCCCCAGAGAACCACCAGCAACCGAGGCTGTGTGTGCGCGTCTGTGTGCGTGCGTGTGTGCGTGCGAAAAACATCACCTCTGCTCGCTTACAGCATCAATCTTTGCCAGCCTACGGTGCAGGTGATGCTGATGCGCTCAGGCTTATTAAGGCCTTTCCTCATTCACATAATAACACTTATTTTAGATCTAAAAGCTATTTTTTTCACACCTTTTTCTTTACACTTCATTCTCTCACAGAAATGTGTCTGCTTTGTGTGTACAGTGAATCCTGATTTGTTTCCGCTATTACACTACTAAATAGTTCCTACCTTTGTTAGTCGCGTACAATGGATTTATGAAATCTTGTTTGTCTAAAAGAATCTGTGAAATGTGGATCAGCTTTAACCTGATGAGAAACAATCAAAATACGTGGTCCACAATACTAAAACTTGATAAACTGAAAGATTCGATGGGTTGAGATTTCATTACGACAAGCACATAGTTATTGACTAATTGTTAGCAATAAAAACAAGATTTTTGACTCATTAAACATGCCAGCTTTCATTTCCTCCTTACATGGATCAACGTTAACTTGTGCGGACGCCATTTTCATCCATACGGGTAATCAAGCAGCTGTGTACGGTGTGACACCCAAGTCAGGCCAGAAGAGTCTGTGACTAATCAGTGAATCTTGTGCAATTTGTTCCATAGAAAAGCAGTTCACGGTGACGCACGCCTTCACAAAACGGGTTGACTTATTGTTGCGTCGTAACTGGTTTCAGTTTCATTTGGTACAGAAATGCATTGTCTTCGTTAACGCTCGTATGGCGAGAATAAACTGGGAGCTATTGGAATCGCAGCCTTTCCACGAGGCAGTGCAGTGTGAAACTGATTATGAAGTCACTTGAAGCATGACGAGCATGTGCTTACTGATATGTTTGAGGTTCTTGGTTTAATCTGCACGCAGGGTACCACGCGCTGCCGCCCAGACAGCCGCCGGTTCACCTTTTCTCCCCTTTTTCTTTAAGAATCCCTAAATTAGCGAGAGGTATTATATGACGTGTATTTTCCCCTCAACATCTCGCCGTTCGCGTGTGTTTGTCTGCACGCACACGCAGTGAGTCAGTCAGTACTGGCAGTCTTTAAGGGTTCTTCTCTTTTCCCAGCCTTCCACTTGCTTCGTCATTCACTTTCTCTTTCACACATTACTGCTCTTGGATTTCACATTGTGTTTTTTCTGCCACTCATTCACGGTCGATCCCCTTTTCGTAAGATCTCTGTCTTTTCCGTCCCGTACGTGCACACTTTATGTGTTACGTGGAACGCACCAGATGCAGTGGAGAATGAGGAATGTCTAGTGACAGGGCTGTCATTACTCGGGGCAGTTTCTCAAAGCAGGTCAACCCAGTTTAGTCATGGAAGCGCTGTTGGAATGATTTTAATCAGACTTTTTTTTTTCCATTCAGGGAAATAAAATGAGCCGACCATTGCATATTTCTTTCTGTTTATCGAGCAGACGGTGGGCGATAGCACGACAATCAGAACGTCTTATTTCATGCATTTTTGAGTGGCTTATAATAAAAAGAAAGTCTTTAGTCAGGGTTGTGTATCTTGGAATTGACAGTTTCTTCCACTTTATGTTCTAAATTATAAAAACATGCAGATCAATAGGGCAGCGAGAAAAGATGCACTCTTTGCAGCACTACCACAGGCTTCAACGGGCTATATCGCACCACAGTTGCATAACCTCCTCGAAGGAGTACATGCGAAATGAATACGAGGGCCGCGGCTCCTCATAAAAGCCTAGAGGCAGCTTTTGACGTCACATTCATTTTAAATATCCATTTCATTTCAATTGTATTCATCTCAGCCTCTGCTGTCTTTCGCTGCTGTCCACGCAGCAGCTGCTTGATAGGGTATTCAATCTTGTGCTCATCTCCGGGACAGTGGCAAGAAGATGGACAGATCAATAAGAATACGGCACGGGAGCCAGGCATATTGGAGGCAGGGGGACAGCTGCAGGTGCTTTTGTGAGCTCCTCATAAATCACAAACAGAAATGTTACAAGCTATAGCCGTGGCTAAGGGAGTGGCGACTGCCTGTGCAGCGGAGAGAGTCGACTGTTTGACTTATTTAAGCCTAAACTAAATTTGGAGCTGTGTTAATTTCTGTGATTTGTTATTTGAGTGGCTGTGGTTTTGGATGACTGGCAACTTTGGCAATCTATCTATATAAACAGAACAGCTGGTCCTATCCCTGGTGACACTGTGGTCAGAATTTATACTAATTAAAGGTGATCGCGAAATACAAAGAAGTTTGGAAATATCATTTCAGCGCCGCTGTGTACGTCACTATTGGACCCAAATGAAACCTTTTGCCAGCAAATGTTATCGCGGCTGGGCCCTCTTCCTGCATGAACAATGCAGCTTGTTATATACGCTCCCACCGCAGCTAAAGAACAAACGGCGGTTGTGGAACAAAAACATGTGGAAGTCTACCTAGACCTTTTTTCTTTTTTCTTTTTTTAATGATGGACAGGCCAAGACTGAACCATTTTCAGTCACCTGTTTTCAACTCGGACAACTCCCTTGTGGTTTTCCGAAACGCAGAATGTTGCAAATGTTATGGGAATTAGTGTTGTTCGCAGAGAAACGCTGTGATGACGACGATCGTTACAGGAGGGAATTGCTCGTGACGATGACGGCGCCCAGGATTTCCATGATGACGCTTATGAGGAGGCATAGAAACAGATTAGAAAGGCTTAGGCTGGGAGAGGGAGTCCCCTCACGCACACACAAGCTTGCACAAATAACTCACACGATTTAGAAAGATTATGCAGTATTATAATCAGTATTATAATTCCAACCAGTGCTTGCGAAGACACCTGTGAAGGGAAAGGAAGGTGAATCTCTCGTTAAGTTTTACTTTGCCCAGGGTGCTGTGTTATAACGTTGAGTTAGAGATTTGAAGTCCACGTAAACTTACAACCTGGACAAAAACAAACTTGTTTCTGCTTTTCTCCTTTATTTTATCGGTGCATTGTGTCACACTTCCCTTTCTAAGTCTTCGCATCCAATCTCCAGTGTTTAGTCTACATATTTAACCTTCCTCTGTATTTCTTGCCAGCACTGGCATATTATGAATGCGTTTGTTCATTGCTTCCTCAGAGGAAACTCCCACTTGCACAACCGTAACTGTTACACTTCTCATCCATCCGGTAAGACAGACTCTCACGTTGCAGGGTGTAGAATAACACTCTCTCAGCAGGACAAGAATAAACACGGACAATGACAGTGAACACTGAATGCCTCCACTTACTATTCACTTAGTTTGCTACGCATATCCACCCCTCAACCTCTTTTGTTGACTTTTCTTAGTGACTTCTTATTTTCTCCCGCTCAGTATTATGTTTTCTCCATTGTGATTTTATTTAATTGCTTTTAGGGGATTTTGTTTACCTGTGTTGCAAGCAAAAGTAAGCTTAATTTTCTTTCATCTCGATAATGCAAAAATGGAGCCCAGAGAAAATAAGCCTTATGGATTTATATCATCATTATCAACTGGATCTCAGCAACTGCACTGGTGAAACTCGCGCAACAGGAGAGACTCGTTTGCTCCAAAACACCAGAAACTTGCAGCTCACTTGATTTAGAAACGCCAGTAACAAAAGGTTCGATCCTTGGAGGATATAATAAATAAATAAAAAAATAATAATAATAATCTATAATAAAAAAAAAAATCCCATGTCCAGTTAAGTTCCTACTGCCACACCTTCCTCGTTCTTTAATGACCTCCCTCAGCCTGTTCACTCTCTACTTGTTTTAATTTTTCGGCTGCTGCAGCTCTTAATCTTCTCTTTTCTCATTAGCCATTTTGTGCACATCTTTAATTGACCCCCTTTATTATATTTCCTTTCACTGAACGAGAGAAAATTACACGTCACCGTTTGTGTGCATACTTCATCTGCAAGTTGAGGCTCAACAGAAATGTGGGAAATTGACTTAACTCCTTACATCTGGGTCGTGCAGAGATTCATGGGAGGTGCGTTGGACATAGAATTAAAGAAATGAAACCAGCACACTGCTTCATTTCCATTCCACTAAGCACGAACGCAGCGCAAAGCACATTTAAAGACGAGACTTGGGGCAAGTGGCGGTCCTAATGGTTGACGCTTTGATGTGGTCTGCAGTCCGTTAACCCCTCGAGTAAGGTCAATAAGTTCCAATCAAATGTTACTCACTTCTCCAGAGGTTAAAGTTGTTTTCGCGAAAGGGGAAGTGTACTTAATAAACTGCATGTGAAGACGCTGTATAATTACGGTAGCCACTTTGACGCCAGCGTTTCTTGAGTGCGTTTTGAGGAACAGCTTAACCTGGATTACCAGGACTGTGGAGAGGTGCATCCTCAGCGCACACTGCCAGGGCATCCCTTACACACATGAATGCGTGGTCTAAGCTCACACAACAGTGCGGTGATGTCATGAGGGTTTTAATGAAGGATTACTCTGACATCACTCGGGTGACTGCCAAGTTAAACCTCTTAGCTTCAACGTGTGCTTGAGGTACACTACAGCTAGAACTGTGTGTGATATGAAAGAGGCTGCTGAGCACGGTGTACAGTCCGCGAACGTCAGCATCCAGTCGCCATCCGTCCATTCATACTCTCATTAATGTTTCCGCACAAAAACTGTCCAAGTTGGCCAATTAAGGCGGTGCGTGACGCCTGGTCATTTACTGGGGGATGTTGAGCTTGGCAGGGCCGGTCAGTAGCAATGAAAAGCAGTTTGAGACTCTAGTATGACTTAAATACTTGCACACTGCCCCGAAGCCCACACAGGCTCATGAAAGCAAAACCCGACAACAATTCTTTAGGGTTTTTCTTCTGCTGCTTTATGGCCAGAGCGGCGCAACGCTCTTCATTTGCAAAACCACTTTTGAGATTACTGGCTAATGCTGTGATCACGCTCCTTAAACAGTTTTTGCCAGATTATTAAACCACCAAATAGCATCATGACGGATTGTGAGCAGGTGCTTTTGTCGGCGCTTGGCAACTTTGTGTGTGTACCACAGTTGACTGTTATTGACTGTTGGATATCTAAGAACCATTGCTTACACAAGAGTTAGGTGCCTGGAAGCGGAGCAGTATTTCTTTTGTTGGGATCTGAGAGAGAAATACTTAGCGTGCTGTTCTAAAAGCTTCCTCATAATGAGGATTACAACACAGGACCTTTGGTTTTGTTGTTGGCTGACAGAAAATCCATGAAAAGGCAGCACCTTGAGGAAAATTGTGACGGGAACATTTGACATTTTATAGACTTAATTAATCGATTATATGAAAAGCAATTCATATTGATATTTTCTAAAGGAAGTGAATTTTCTGTTAGTTGCAGCACTTAATAATTCTCACTTAAGACAGTTTTCTGATGTGACCGAGAGCTATGCTGTCTAAGTGTTTTTGTCCCCTTTTTTTTTTTTTTTTTAAATCTTCATACTGGTCTGAGTACACGGTTCTCACATTCATACTGTCCAGTATCACTTCAGCTTTAACACATCACGACTCTCTCCCTCATCACTCTCAGATTGGCTCGTCAGTGAGTGCGGCAAAACGCGCACACACACACACACACGTGCACGGCACAGATAAACGCTTTTGTTGGCCTTATCTTCAATGGTCACGCTTCTCCGGATTTATTTTATTTATTTAATTTTGAGCTGGTGCTACTTTCTACATACATTTGTGAGGTCTGGCGAGACAAACAACAGTTCAGCGAGCTTAAATCCCCTCTCCAGCCTGTGAGTCAGCTGAGTGTATAAATAGAAGACAGGTAAGTCATGCATGGCTGATGTGAAATCTTAAGTGGCGCTTGTTAAGAACAAATTGCTGTGCATTAAACACCCTCACAGGCATATTTGGATTTGTCATTCTGATTTAACATGTAAATTCGTAACCCGGCTAAATCCCTGCTGATTGTATCACTCCGCTCCAGCTTTACTGCGCTGACCCTGTAATTGCCATTTTCCCATTACACAATCTGCCCGTCGTGTCCTTAGCAACTGAAGGCTGATTGGCTGCGAGCGCCTACCTGTCCCTTTTGAATTCTGCCGGGTCACCATGGCAACCACATGATAAACATGAATCGAGCAGGGGACTGTGAAGGCAGGCGGGGAGCGCGGGTCCAACTGAGGCGAAGGAATTGCTCCTTGACACACATAACGGCAGCTGTTTTTCGAAGCAGCATGACTGGCTGAGAGCTGTTCCCGTTTACGGAAATACAATGCCGCATGAATCTCAATTACCACGCTATTGTTGTCCCCCAATCGCGTCACCTTCGCTGATTAACATGCTTGAAAGAAATGCGATCATTTTAATCATATTCTGTTTCCTTGCGACGGTGGAGGAGGTGCGGTTGCCAAGCCCCTGAGCTGCAAGAGTTAAGTTACAGTTACGACTTAATTTTGAATTTCATACTACTGCCTTTTAACTATAAAACAAGCTGAAACAAGGCCAAGTTGGCCCGTGGAGTTTCTTGAAGATGTGTTGCTTCTCATCCAAGTTGTTTCTTGGAGTGGAAAGTCCAAAAAGTTCTGTTCCCTTTGTTGTAGCTTGTTTTATTTATTTTTTTGACACGGATGACTGAGAACACGCACAGATTGTTATTGCTCTTTTTGTGTTAGCTTACATGGAAGTGTTTTGTTTTTTTTATCAGCAAATTGCAGACAGGTGTGTGCAAAGCAAACCCTGCTCCCTTCCTGTCAATCCCTTCTTGTTTCTGGACAAAGCCATGGGCACCTAATATGGCAATGTATGTTTGACTCTTTGCCTCGGTCCCAGTCTGTCAGGCCACATTGTCTCTAACCCCCTAATGATGTCACTGACCCCGCGAGTCATGAGGGGAGAGCACTTTAAAGCCCTCCTCCTCTTTCTGGCACACACCCAGTTAGAGCTGCTTACCTTATCAGCCTCTGCACTTGTTAACCTGTAGCCTCTGTAGCTGTGCCGCCTGGCCTCCTTATTTTCTATGGTAACTTTTTTATTATTATTATTACTAATCACTGTCAGATTTTTTATTTTTTTTGTCTTTATGGTTTATTTGCATTAAAAATAAAAAGAACTGCTGCTTGAAGAGATGATGCAGTTGTTATGTATGCATGTATTTTTCAGTCATCAGACACAGTGGTTCTGTTTTCGTGGCTTTTAGCCCCAGGGACGCTGAGTGACGATGGTGATGCAGTCACCTGGCGCGCTGTTACAGCACGTCGCCGGCACCGACAGTGTGTGGCCGACTCGGCAGCTTCAAACATATGCCTGTGTGACAGGTTGCATGTTTGTGAGAGCCCGCAAGAGAATTAAAGCCTCTGTATTGTGCTGTGTGTATAATCTGTGCATGTTCAATCTGTTTGCACCCGTCGTGGTGTGTGTCTCTGCTTGCGCCCGGGCAGACGTGTGTGTAGGTGTGCTCGTGCGGTGATGTTCACTAATAGTGGAGGAGCCTGTTGTGCCTGTCATTGCGTCTGTGGGTTTGACAGCCTCCCTGTCCACCTAGGAGCTGTTGTCACACGCTGGCTGCCTCTGTCAGAACTGAGCGGAAGATGCAACTCTGCAGAGATTTTTTTCCTCCCTCTGTGTGTGTTAGTGCTGCGGTCTGTTGTGCTGTTACCCACCTGTACCTGCATTTATTTTCCCCGCAGAGCCGACTGTCCCCTGCTGGCAGTTGAAAGCAGAACACGGCAATGCTATTGTATTGTCTGAAAGTCATACAGCATGATAAAAGATGACGTAGTGACGTAGCAAACATAGCTGTATACATTATTAAGATATTGAAGTATGCACCCTATTTGTAATTATTTTTCAAATAAATTTCTCATTATTTTAAGTCGTTGCAGTATGTATGGTGTGTGTGGTTTGTGGATCTGTGCTTCCCCCTAGTGGTGAAGTTAAACTATTACATGGATACTGTATGAGAGAATTGACCACGACCTTCTGAGGGTGTCCTGTGGTGTCTGGCAACATATATACATATGACCCTGTGGGGTCTGGGTCATATGTATTGAAGGGAATGGTTTCTGTGGACCAGGCTAGTTCCAGTGCATCCCTCAGATAGTTGATCAGTTTGGAATTTAGTGAATTTGGAGGCCAGGTCAACACCTTCTGCTGTTTTTAATGTTTTTTTGAGTTGATCCTAAATCGTTTTTGTGTGTGTGCCTGTGTCAGGCTGCATCCTGCTGGGTGTGGCTGCTGCCATCTAAAGTCATTGCTATGGGGCAGAGGTGTCTGGTCTGGTCTAGGTGGCTGGTACATGTCTAAGTAACATCCACACGAATACCCACTGTGACACTGAATTGTCACAAGATGGTCAATGTTCTTTACTTCTCCCGTCAGTGGTTTTAATGTTGTGGCAGATCAGTGTTTGTCAGCATAAAGCCTGACATGAGGTAACCTAGTCATGTTTATTTTGCCGTCGTCTCAAATTAATTTCGCAAACCTCAAAATAACCTCAAATAATTAGCTTTACTTTCGCTGTCACAGTTTGTCACAGCTTTCAATCAGCGGTTTTCATTAACAAAGCAATAAAAAAACGCACATAAATGGCTTAAAACGAGATATCATCCGATAATATTTATTCAAGCACACACCAGTGCACAATCATCACACAGTTTGAACCTTTGTCAGTGTACATGCAGGAGGAGGCAGCGTGGAAGATACAAACTTCGGCCTTTCTTGCAGAGGGACCAACTTTATTGTTGTGTTTTACTGTTTACCGTGCTCTAATCTCGATAGTACTCTTATCTATTCCAAAGCTTTGATGAAGTAGAGTGCCATTGATTATTTATCTTTGCAACACATGGCTGCCAGCACTGATTCCTGCTGCTTATTTGAGAGGAAAATAATGAGTTGACTCTACCTCTGCCTTTTTCACCTCCATCTCTGCCATACCTTTTTTTTTTTTTTTTTGCTCTCCATCTTTTACTCAGTTCTTGTCACACCCATCCCTCTCCTCTCCCACCCACCTTTCCTCATGCACACCCCTCCCTCCTTCCCGCAGTGAAGGCTTTATCAGGCTTGCCGCCGTGTCTGCTCTCCCTCTTTTTTCTTCCTACGTCCGTCTGGGCACAACTGCATGTGCAGTACCCGTTGAGATTCGCGTCAAAATGAGCTTGCCCGTGAACTCAGATTACCTGTCTCTGGAGAGGATAGCCCGCTACCGCCACGCCTGCTCCAACGGCTCGCCCTATGCCACGAACAAGCCCATCGACATCAAACCTCGTGGCAGGAGAGGGTATGGCTCTGCAACTAAAACTATTTGGGGGAGTGTCATGGACAGCGCTTTAGCCTTTTCCTTTTTTTTTTGATTGAAGGAGAATTTGATTTTCGTTCTAATTACCGTTCAACCCAGTTGAGTTAATATGTGAATGAGAAATAGCGAGACAACTCAAGAAGTAAACTCGCTGAAACCGAATGCCAGTCAGGCTTACGAGCTCATATCATCGCTTTGTATGTGTTTACCTGACGATCTAAGGTAGCGTGTATTTAGATTTCTTGATTTGTGCGACCTGTTTGAATGTACACAATGTATGTGTGTTCTCCCTTATCAGAACATTAGCTGATGAATAGTTCCACCTGGACAACACAGAACCGGAGCTGTGTTCACAGTCGAGTGTTGTGTAAATGGCCGTTGCTTGGTGGCTGGTTGCGTTGTTAGAGCTCTGTGGAACGAGAGAGAGAAAAAAAAAAAAGCTGTTCTGCTTTCACAAAACCCGGCTGAGAGCAAGGTGAATGACAAATAAGCAGGTTCCATCCTGTCATCATCAAAAGCACCGAGGGCTTCAGGGGACCAGGGCGGTTGACTAACTAGAGCACAACGCAAACCAATCATCGGAGCACTCTCTGTCCATTAAAGCTCACGCAGAAATGATAAGACCTTGTTAAGCCCATTTTCCTACTGCATTTCTCTGACAAACATGTATTCCATCGCCTGAGTCAAAACTAAGTGTGCTATTGCGTGAAGTGCATCTGTTCCTATTTTGTCCGTTCCTTCTGGAGTGTGCGCGCATAAACACGAATTTCCAACGTGCATGTGAGTGTGCCTGTACTGTATAGTATTTAAATATGAAGTGAGCATTAATGGCTGATGGCGTTTGTAGACATATAGATATGGACGGAGCCTTGTCAATATTGTGGACCAGCCATCTGTGCTCCCCTTGCCTGCTCCTTTGTTAAGTGCTATTTATATCAGCAGTTACTGGGTTGTGTTTGTCTGCACCATATATTGAGCCCGGTTCATGGAAGAGGTCATTTAAAAAAAAATCTATAATTTTTGTCAATTACTGTGGTCAATAATTCTGGCAACTGGTTCTGTGACAAGAGCTGTGTTGATTTGAACACTAGGTGGCAGTGGTGTCTCTCTCAGATCAGATGATGTTCATAGATGAGTTACGTGATATACACTGTCAGTAAGTGGTGCTTATTAGATGGTGCTTGAAGTAGTTTGATGTCACCATTAATTTAATACATTAAGCCTGCAATTAATCCAGTTAAAATTCCACATTCAACAAAAAGCTGAATAAGAGACAGCATTGAAAATTAGTTTAATGTTGATTTGTTGATATTTCTCCTAAAAAGCTGAATTTATTTCCATACAATTTGTTTCTCACTTAGAGCACAGTAACACATGCTTCCTGCAAATGTTGTCTACCTTTAAGCAGGATAAGGCCTGGTATTTGTTTTTATGTCTTATGTGTAATTTATATTACATCGCAGGGCCACGCAAGGACCTTATACACGGACGCTCCGTCACTGTGAGACATTTATACTTGTCCACTCGTCACTCTGTCTCGCTCTGTTACAACTCCACCCAAACGCTAGATGGTGCTGTGTCTTTTCTGTCAGTCGGGTTCATTTTTGTTTCTACTTCCCACTTCACTTTCAACAATGTTGATTTTTTGGCTGCATTTTTCAAACGAGTCATACAAATGTCTGTATCCCCATTCTTTATTGATTTAAAACAGTCAATTCAAAAAAATTGTGTAGAAAAAGAAGCAGCCAGAAATACAAATGCAGAAATGTGCTACAACCAAGTGGACGAATCACAGCTCAGCTACACAGAAGCATAAATTATGCATTATGCATCTGCTTCCTGATAATGGCAATAATGTAGCCTAAAAGTACATGATGTGTTAGTGTGTATTTATGTGAATAGATGTGTGGTCTACATTCGAAAAAGACAGCACACACAGTTTTATATTGGTCATCCTCAGACATTCTCCCGTTTCTGCCCAACTGTGTTATTGAAACCATGGGAAATCATATTTTCCTCCAGGAGATGAGGGTAGTAACAAAATGAAAAACAACCAGGGAAAAGAAGGAGAGGAGAACTGGATGCCCCAAAACAAGGAATTTATTTACAAAATATGAAAAAAATATGAGAAAACTGATCACATATTAAAGCCAACTCACAATGAGCAGATCACAGAATAGTCACAAACTAAAGTAGTCTCACCAAAAACTGCAGAAAACTAAAGTAGGATCAGTGGTTTCTAAAAAAGCCAGTGCTGGTCACACACGGCTCTCTGGTTGGTTGGTTGGTTGGTTGGTTGGTTGGTTGGTTGGTTGGTTGGTTGGTTGGTTGGTTGACCCACTGGCTAAGACTGCTGCTCTTCACCAGCTTTTGTCCTGCCCCAGGCCTTGATTGAGGGTGATTTCACCTGTGGCCACTGTGCAGACACTGGAGACAGAGAACACACAAAAACACATACACAAGGCCCAGAGGCCATAACATAAGACATCTATACTGCAATCTCAACATCTTTCTCTCATGCTGAAGATGGTCAGACAACATGCCATGGATGATATTTACACCGTTCTCGTCATCTGTCGTGTTTTCGTTTGGGATTCATTTGGTTTTCAGAGGAAAGACCGCTGTCTTTTTTCCCATTTTCCCTTGAGGAAACTGTTCTCTTTTCTCATTCATTCCTTGACCACATGGAATGTGAACACTGCGGTAATAGGATTGGTTTCACCACTTTTGACTCAGCTACGAACGACACAGTTTTGCCATGCCACACTAAAAGCATTAGACGTGCCTGTTTAGCTTACTTACTGTAACTCAGTCATGTGCTTCACACATGGTCACAACACAAAACCAACTGTCCTGTTGAAGTGAATTGACCGACGCTGTTTATGATCTGGGAGTGAAAAGCTTAATTTCCAACTAATAGATGCATGTAAAAGCTAATACGTGGTATTATTCACGGTACAGGATCTTTCGTTACGTCGCCAGAAAAAGCAGTTAGTGGTGATTAAGTTGTGACTAGTGAGCAAACATTTTCTCACGTGACACGTGCATTCAGCTGATCTGCATGTGCATGTACAAGATATCACTAAGGCCTCGGTCCCAGCCTGTCCTCAAGTCCGCCTCTTTTCGTCTGTAACGTAAAGTGGCAGTTGTCTCCTGTCTGATGTCAGTCCATTGGACCCGACAGCCACTCGTGCTACTCGGTGACGTAGAAATATATTCACCGGCGTTGCATCCTGCTGTGTTTTTACTCGAAGTCTGACTTGAGAATCACGCTATGCGCGATTTGTTGACATCTCGCCGTACTTTTTTTCCCTTCCTTTTTGCGTGTGTGTTTTCCACTTGATTGACTAGTGTCACATTTGGTTTGAGACCCTCCAGCGTA
Organism: Mugil cephalus; assembly: GCF_022458985.1. NCBI lineage: Eukaryota > Metazoa > Chordata > Actinopteri > Mugiliformes > Mugilidae > Mugil > Mugil cephalus. Next base: position 10,631,392 of record NC_061777.1, read on the forward strand.
TGTACAAGCCGCACACATGACTAACGCTGGCTGACAGACAGCTGACACACCTGTCCGCCTGTCAGAGAGCCCGTGTTAGCTCCTTGGCCGACACCAGCAGCGGTTGGCGCCACCTGAGCTCCAAACTCAAACCTATTTAGCAGGAGGCAACACGCTCGTGCTCACATTGTGTTCGCCAGAGACCTGGCGTTTTCAAGGCTTTGTGCGCAGGGTAGAGAACAAATGTAGGGCAGGCAGGCAGGCGGGCACAAAGGAGGCCTTAAAAGGGTGTCAGATTTGTTCCATTTTTAGAGGCTAAGCTCTGCAGAAAATGGGTGGGCTCCCCTGGGTGTGCAGAACTTATAAGTAATACATAAATGAGACAAACCACCAACTTCTCAGCCCTGAGAAGATGAAATGTTAAAATGCAGCTTTATCTATTTGCACTTCATTAGATTGCTCACTAAATAGTACTTGTCATTTTTTTTAGAATGGCTACAATTCACACTTCTGTTAACTCCCACACATTTGATATTAAATTTGAATAGTGCTTCTGCTGATTCTATTAGAAACTGTCTGGCAACAAAAGCACTGAATCTTCCAGCTAGTCGTACAGTATCTCCACATTACCGGCATAGTTAGCTGTAGGTTTTAGGTTTCTCCGGTAGCCCAGTGATTGACACTTGAGAGGATTGTTGGGATTGCTCGGGGATACAAGTCCCGCCCTTCAAAGAATTACTACTACCAAAACAACCCCTCCCACTCCAGACGTACCCGAGCTGCGGCTCAGGGAAACAGAGAGACGCACAGTGGGTGAGAGCGAGAGGGAGGGAGGGAGAGAGTTCTGTAACTCAAAGACAGGGACGCAGTCATAAAAAGACAGAGGTGAGGGGTGGAGGGAGAGAAGGGAACGCGGGGGCGCAGAGGAGATCTTATTTCCAGCAGTCAGGGGGAAAAAAAAAAAACAACAGGACTTGAAAGAGAGGAGCGCAGTGAGAAGGAGTAACAGAATGACTGCACGGCTGCATTTGGGGAAAGGAAGATCACAGGCTGATCTGGCAAGAAAGATAACTGCAAGTCAATGAGTGAGAGTGAGAGTGAGAGAGAGAGAGAGCAGGGTAACAGTTTGAGCTCGGTGTGGAGGAGCGTTGTGGAGTACCGTTGGGGTGGCAGGATTAATCTGGACTAAACTCAGAACTGGTCTGAAGCAGCTCGGCACACCTGATCTCTCCACCGGTGTGAGGGACGGGAAGGAAGCACCCGCTGGACGTCTTCAGACCAGGGAGGACTGTAGTGTTCCCACAGCTGAGGCTGGCTGGTGGGTGTGCGAGCAGCTTTATGTGCACGGTGCCGTCGTTGTGTATGTGGACGTGAAGGGAAGCCTGGCCATGAGTATCATTCTTAAGCCACGGTCACGCTCCACCAGCTCATTGAAGAACACAGAGGGAATATGGTAAATACACAGGAAACTCACCACTTCCATGTTAATCTCCTGCGTGTGTTCTTCTATTGTTCTGCGTTCGCCTGTTTGTTGCTTTATGACATTTTTTTTTCCGCTGCCTCACCGGTTTCCTCGGTTTTGTTGCGTTTGTTGTCCATTCAGCTGCGGTCTCAGTGCCATCTTCAGTTAAAACCTATTCTGTAGTTCTCAGAAAAAACAAACGTCTGCATCCTGTAGACACGTCAGTTTGAGATTTTGTGTCACTGTCTTGTTCTGAGGTCTGAAGATCAGATCCGGTGTGTCCTTAACTTTCCGTTTTGTTGCCGTACACTTTATCGGACTGACTCGGTAACGACAGGGCACCTGCTGCAGTGACCTCGATGTCTTACCCACAACGTGCTTTGATTAGAACTCACTGTCTCTTCTCTTTATTGTTTAAAGCACAAGGTTGCTCAGCCGCATCGTTCATTGAGGAATGTTGCTCCATACGTTCTCGCGTTCACATGGCTCCAAATGAATTCAGGATGCAGAATGCATTGCCAGGGGCACAGCTTCCTTTCCCCAGTTGTCTCCTTCCCTCCCCTGTCTTAGCATGTCCTTGCCTGTCAGCACTAATTTCTTTGTAAGAAACTGGCCTGTAGCTTCAAGTTAATATTCACAGTTTTTCCCATTGTGTTGCTCACAGACAGAGCTGTAAATGGACCAGAACAACCCTGGGCAAACATGACGAGTGGCAGTGGGGTTACCCAGCAGCATGTGTTTGAACCCTGTCAGACGTCCCTGCAGTTTGTGCAATGTTCTCACGTTGTCAGTTTATTTATCCGCTCCACAACCTCCACAGCAGGAAGTGACACTTGTGTGAAACGAAAGGTTGCACCTGATATGATAGGGTTTGATGTACCCATAGCGTGACCACGCATGACTGATATAACTGTAAGATCTGAATGCTTTCTGTAGTTTTTTTTTTTTTTTTCCTCTCTCTCATTAAAAGCTGAGAATCTGGCACCGTTAGGTTTGCGTGAGCCATCTTCTTGAATGGCTACCAAAAGCAGTCCTCAGCTGGACAGAGCATACCGCCTCCTCCATCTGTCCTGCCCTCCTTTCTTCTGCTATTTACTGTATCACGAAGGCACTAATTCACTAATTCACATCGTCGCCTCGTCTTTCATGATTTCGGTTGTGTTTGTTTTAAATTAGATTTATGACAATCACTTCAAACACCTGTGCAGTGTAGGCGCTAATTCAGCTGTTTGTCTTGGGCCGGCTTAAATGTTCAAAGTGTGCAGAGTGAGGGAGTGTTGTTTCAGTGAGACAGTGTTTTGTTATCTGTACATTTGTGACATTGTCTGTATGCTTGAACGAACGCTTGTGGGCTCGTGTGTGTTTGAGTGCGCAAATCCTCTGGGGTGTGTACCTATGTGAGACAATGACGTAGCGAGGGTGTGGGATGTGCCCCTCTGGCCTGAACAAACACAAACACAAACAGACCCCTCTCCACCCAACCGTGAAAATGCAGGTTTGTGTGTGGAGACTTTTGGTGTCCGCAGAGGTGATGGCTCAGTAAACATGCCTCGAGTGTTGGAAAATGTGACGGGTGAGGTTGGGGGTCGGATGTTTTATCGAGTCTGGTCTCTGAAGGGCTTGTTCCTCACTCCAAAATCAGAGGGGCGGTGATCAGATTAAGAATGGGAATGTGTGACTTTGAATTTAAGTGTTTGTATCTGGCCTTTGTCAGTCCGCAGCTGGGACATCTTAGGCAGGCAGTAAATGCTGAAGGTTACGTGGCTGGCATTCAACGTGCAAGTTATCTAACGTGTCATCCAGAGTCAGTAAATCAGTTCGAAGGCGATGAATAGGACTGCGGATAGGTTTGTAGTTAAGTGGACGTCTATAAGGAAGAAGAACTGGTTCACTTTGTGTAAAACCTTGCATACCGAGATGACGCTGCATCGCCATGGTGACTTCTTTGTTAGTCTCTCATGACTGACTGGGTTTTCTGAATGGAAGCGGTGCCACGTCTGAAGTGAAGGAAGGGTTTACTTACTTATATCTGACCTAGCACGAAAAAAAACAACAAAAAAGCAGAAGGATGGGGCTAAGAATTATATGTGACGGGCAATTCAACATGCTAACACTTGAATGCAAACTATCTTTCCTGTTTCTTTGTGTCTTTCTGTGCACAATAAACAGCATCAGATGTTGTCATCTCCATAACTCGATAACGCGCCAAACACTGTTATGTGCCAAACACGGATTTTTGCAGCATTTATTGCCTTGTGGGTGTTCATTTCCCTTAGTGTATGCATTTGTAACGGTGCTTCCCCTCCTGTGAATGTGTGACTAAGAAGGGGCGTGTGAGAATGAGGCAGATAAAGGAAACATGCCTTGGTTATCAGCGAGTGGTCAGTCACTAATCTACTTGACCTGAGTGCCGTAGTTTTTTTTCTGTTGCTTCTGTCTCGTGCCTAACGTTGTATCTGAAGGTTGCCATATTGTTCTGTTGGCTGTTTTTTTTCGCAGAAGTTGATAAGGACAGTGCTTAGGATTCCGAGCACCAAATGTGTTGCCTCATGGAGTCATATTTTAGCCAGGCGGCTTATTTATGAGGGAACATCGAAAAGGTTAAGTCAACAAGCTTGTTTATTTTAGAATCGGAGCGTTTTGTGAGACGCTGTGAGTTGGGCAATGTGGAGAGTTTTGCAAGTGTGTCTACGCGATGAGGTTTCTTGACCTGTCGGTGATGTTATTTATTGCCTCTTGTCCGGTTAGTTATTCAGTTCCTTCAAGTCTCTCGATCGAATTTCCAGAAAATGTATGAAACAAAATGTCCAATAACAGATGATTCTCCACCTCTTATTGCACGTGCAGTTCATCTGAAGTTCTTGAACACACACACAAAACAAAGGTGTTGACCTGGCCTTCAAATTCACTACATCCAAAATTATCTGTGGGATGCACTGGAGCAACCCTGATCCACAGATCCCCCTCTCCTCAACCCATATGCCCCTCACTAACAACATTATGTTATCATAGGACACCTTCAGAAGGACCATGTCACAACTGTTTTGGAAGCACAAGAGAGACCTGCCCAGTATTAAGCAGGTGGCCGTAATGTTTTTCCTCTTTTTGTTGTCTTTGCCATGACAGCATATTTTACTCAGAAAGTCATCATGAAATACAACATCATTTCAAAGAATATCTGGACTAGATGATATCGTCTCGCTACTAATAATCTGCCACACTCATGATGTACTTTGAATTTATCAGCGTTGTAAACCTGTCAGAGGTCTCTGCAGTGTCATCAAACCGACTTAACTTGTGTGTAATGTTGCATATGCTCGCAGCAAATGTGTCATCTGTTTCCACTCTTCCCTCTACGTGCTACCTCTTGTCTCCTCTTCGCAAGTCACGTGTTGTGTTTTTGTATTTAGAACAGGACCAAGGTTACAGAACACTTTGAGGTCACTTACTTCAGTCCTGCATGCATGCAAACGATTCCACTCCTCCTAATTCTCCTAAACAGATATGTTTGAATGCCCTCATCCACGCTAGGGCTGACAAGATATCAGACTTTGGCTTCATGATTATCATGGGCAAAAAATGTCATGATAGCAATATTATTACAATATCAGCAAAAGTGTAAATGATAGTGGCAAAAATCCAGGAAATGCGTCTTTAACTTTATTTATGTCATTTCTTTCTTTTGGGAGATGAATTACACTCAAAATAACAGCAGAACAGAAGAAAACAGGGGCAGATGTAAAACACACACTGTGTTCAAGTGGCACTGGATCATTTACACGGTATCGCAATTTAATTTTTTAATACCACGATTATCGTCAGTACTGTTATACCGCGACAGCCCCAGTCCATGCTCGTATAAACAGACAGCTCTGACATGTCTCTCCCTGTGCTTCCTCCACTGCTCCCCACTGTGACACAGCTTTCAAAATAAACCGCGTGTCGTCTTCCCTCTGTCTGCTCCGCTCTGATCCGCACATCTTCACACTTTCCAAACTCATGCGCGACTCTCGTCTTTTATTAATACGGCTCCGGCCTGCCAGCCTTGTCCCACTTTGAGCACAGCTGAAATGCTTGAATTTTTTACAGCTAAAATTCAAGCATTTCTTGGGTGCATTAACGCAACACTCTGCGCGCTTCGGGAACATCGTGTTTGCCTAGTTTATTTCGTCTGGATTTGGAGGACAGTTTATTGTTGAGCGGCTCTGACTTATTGTTGGAAAACAGACCCTTGCTGTCCTCATCTCAGCAGATTATTTATCAAAGGCACTTGTGCGCTGACCTCTCTTTCTACAGGGCGTCTCCTCACGCCTCTTACATGTCAGCTCCTGTGGTGTTTATAATTGCTCAAGTGACCCTCAGGCCAAAAATGAATGAGTCAGTGATGTATGTCATTTAGTTTGTGTGTGTTTGTGTATGTGTGTGTGTGAGAGAAAGAGAGAGAGACGGAGAGAAACAGTATAACAGAGCTGCGCAGTCCCCTCAGGCATGTGTGTGACCCAGCAGTGTCCTACAGTATAAAATCACAGTGCCCATACTTCTGTGTACTTCTCTGTTTTTAAAATGTAGACAGAGTCACAGTCAAATAGAATAGTTTTCCTGCGACCTACACTGAAGCATGAAACTCCACTTTGTGTAGGGAAACTGTTTTCTTAAGGCCCATTTTCACTCTTTGTAGTTAAGTTACTACTTGCAATTGTGCGCTCTTGCTTTATGAGTAATGCTTTATTGGCTTTAGTTAATCCTTCTTGTTTTCGCTTCCAGTGAAGCATGTTCGAGATTAGCACTCGACCATTAAGACACGCCACTGTTTGGCGAAAAGATGCGTTTTGCCGAAACGCAGACAAATATATTATGTTACATAGAAAGTTAAGCGTTCCTTTGTCAGAATTGAATTTGAATATTAAGTGTTTGCGGGAGCTTTTGTTATAATTTCTGTGAAATGCAGGTGCAGATAAAACGTGATGACCAACATAAAGTACCCCAGTTAGATGCACTTTTATTAAATTACATTTACATATGTTATTTGAAGCATCATGGAAGCTGATACTTAATAATTTGCATTGTATCTTGAGTGCAGTTTATATCTTTCTCTGAAGTTTGTATGTATGTTGTTTGGAATAAATATATATAAATATCTAAAAATGAAATCTGTAATTAATCTGGAAGTGGGAGTTGCCGTGTAACTTTGAAATCTATTTGTTCATCTAAATCCTCTGAATACGTGGACACATTATTTACTCCCAAAAGTCTGCCTCTTATTACATTGACTGTAGTAGTAATAAGGAAAACTAATAATAAAACAACACCGATCTGGAAAAAATAGAAGGGATTGATGGTGGGACTTAAAACGTTTTAAAGTTCGAAGAAGAAGTTAAGTATAACTGTTACCTGTGATGTTCAGCAGCACAGACGCGCTCTCTGTCATCAACCCAGTGTTTGCAGATCAAATATTTAGTTTCTTGCCAATTACAACTCAGGTCTGGATCGCTCCCTTTTTGGGTAAACGGAGGTTTCCCCTTTGTCTTGGCCTTAAAGCAGTGCTGCATTTACCGACCCGCTTTGACAGTCATTCTCTCGTGATCTCCAACTCGCGCTTTTGCTGTTTATTCTCACAACATAGTCATAGGGGTGGTACTTCTGCTGCCCCGTCAAAGGTTGCTGCATTGTGTGTCAGAGCAGGAAAATGCCAGGAAATCCCATTGTGATGCCAGTGCTGGTGCAAGACTTCACTAAGCTGGTTACAAAGATCATTTGTGTCATTCCCAGAGAGGGCGTGCCTGTGGAATGTCACGAAACACGCGCACACACGGCGTGTGGAGTGACGCGGTAGGGGTTTAGGTGAGAATCCGTGTAGGCTGTGACGTCGGAGCGAGCGCGATAATGAATCGGTTGTTAAACATATGCTGAGTGGTTCCACACTTTCGCTACCTCCCTGCTTCTCGTAATTGTCTCCGTGTCGTTCGCACACACCCGACGCGCACGTATATCATGGAGCAGCTGGAGAACGGACAGACCTCTGCTTCTTGAAAGCGAGTCTGTGCTTTCACACCTGCCGAACAGAAAACTGATGAATCACTCGATGTGTTAAGAGGGTGTGGATGGGGGGTTTATGCAAAAAAAAAAAAGCTGTGTGACACGCTTCTGACATAATACTAATAATACTCAGACAGAGATAGGTTGGAGTCGTGTGCGAAAGATCAGGCAAACACATCTGTGGAGAAGAGTTGCAGCGCGATGAATGCCCCTATGTATATGTGAGTTTGCCTAACACAAACTACTTGGAGAGGACAATTCGATTGCCCTTTCCTCAGTAGCAGGAAGACAGCCAAACTATCCCATTCCACTACTCTCAGTCACCTAGCTGCTGCAAGGAAGTGAGATCACAGAGCGGTATCACAGCGTTCAGTCTCTTAATTGTTGGGGGAAATATGCCTGGCATGTCCTGTGTTTCGACGGTTATGTTGCAATAACTTGGTTGTTTGTGGTCTGGAGAATACAGTATTTTCTCCAGAAATGCACGTAGTAGTCTATTGGTGTTAAACCTTATTTAAGAATTTGTAGTTAACAAACGTAGTAGAAGTGATTGAATTTCGTCCTCGAGATACGATGCATACGCTTTGCATTGAATGGACATCGTCGACACTAATTATAACCAATGGAGAGCGCGAGAGTGGGCGAGACGCAGCGGATCCCATCTATAATACATGATTGTTGCTTGGGGTGTGAGGCTGAGACTCATCATTCTTCCTCCAGTAACCCACCTCCCTGTTTTCATAACCAAAAACCAAACTTGTTAAGCACCGTTTCAAATCATAATAACTTGCACCTCTCAGGTTAGTGACTCATCTGATGCTGAGTTTGTGAAATACCCAGAAGGGATGAAAATGTTAGTCATTTTCAGCGTTTCAATCCCTTGACGTGCTTTCTACGCCATGCGAGCATATGCACACGCTCACTCTGCTCTTGGACGTCCCGTGCTTTTCTATGCTCATGCATAATAACGTGATAACATGAGCAGAGTGTCCGACACCATAGCGAAGATAATGGTGTTAAGTAAAGGGGACGTCATCCCCGTGTGTATTACACACTGTTCTGGGAATCCCCCCTTGACCTTAGCCTATCCACACCAGACAGGATTATGGGATTGGTAGCTTGGTAGCCCTGGTGATGAGGCAGATATCCTGGGTGATATGCATTAGTCACCACCTGGGTGAACCATCACCTAGGAGACTAAAGAGCTCATCATGGCATCCCAGTGAGAGATGGTGTCACTGGTTTAGCGACGCCTTTCAGCTGTGACTCAGTGGCATTATTGGAGCAGAGGTATTCCCTGTGGCTTAGTGCAGAGTTTAACCAAAGCATATTGCCTGCGGTTATGTGTGGATGGCTTGCTGCTTTTGTTATAACTGTTTTTAGCCTGAAGAATCAGACGATGAGTTACTGGATAATAATTTGATTAGATCGTAGTATAGAATTCATTTGTAAACGGACGTACAGCTCTTCAGGCTACTGTCTGTTAGAAATTGATGATTAAAGTTTATTCTGGAGAAACTCAATGACGATAATATCTCTTCCTTCATAACCTGCCGGATTTCAAAATTATGTTTAAGGAGTTTACTCCCTTTAAAACACCAAATGAATGAATACCAGCTTTACATTTTCTAATTCTGATCTTTGTCTCCTTCCCTTTCAGCTTCGACGTGGACAATGGCACGTCATCGGGTCGAAGCCCCCTGGACCCTATGGCCAGCCCGGGCTCAGGCCTCATCCTGCAGGCCAATTTTGTCCACAGCCAACGGAGAGAGTCGTTCCTCTACCGCTCGGACAGCGACTACGACCTCTCGCCCAAGTCTATGTCTCGAAACTCCTCCATTGCCAGTGACATGTGAGTGAAGGATTTGTATCCACCCTGAACCTTCATGAAAAGCACCCAAATGCGTTTTTTTTTTTTTTTTCGCTTTTCTGATTACGTGTCACAGCTGGATATTTATAACACCGGCTCTTAAAGCTTCCATGCTGATGGATTTGAACCCGTTGGGAAGTGTGCATGACCGGCAGCTGATTGCGGGGTGTCACGTCTATTCTTAGCCGCATCCCGTAGCATAAACAGGGTGCTCTGTGACACGCTATCCACAAGCATTGTTCGTGTGTCTGTAATACTGAATGAAACAGTCTGTGGGATGGACTATTTAAAATCCGAATTTATCTTTTCATAGCAACTCCCCGTTGCCTTTCAGTCCATATACATATATGTTCATAACACACACGTTACCGGCATCTTCTGGGTCAGATTTTATGTCGACAGTAAATTCTTCGTTTCCTACACAATGGTGGCTATCCTGTTACATATACTGTACACTTTGTGCTACAGGAAATGCAAATATTGACTGAAAACATAGCATAGCCATCCTGCCCGGAGGAAAGACAAATAGACAAAAGGATGAATAGTAACGTCCTGTTGTAACTTAAGACTGCGTTCTTACTGCTGCGTTTTGTTCTGTGAACCAAGGATCCTTCCTTGACCTTCATCTGATATCAGGTTACCTTGTCGAAAACCCTTATTGCGTGTTTTCATTGCACCTAGTTTGCTGCTCAATTAGATGCACAAGGACACTTGAGAAAGTTGGCAGGAGGGAACTCGAGTGTTTTATGAAATTCTCGATAACCCAGCTTCACAATCGAATCATTGCGTTAACTTGAGAAACATTAAATTGAATGTATGCCACTGGTGTAGATGTTTCTCAGAGAATATTCTTTTCAAGAAAATTTTAAATTCATAACTTTAAATATGGCATACGTGTGTGTGTGTGTACAGTATACATATATGTATCAAAAATACTCTAGCCCTCAACTTTACTCCTGACACCTTCTGTTTGTTTTGCGTCTGGAGCACAAACCTTCGTCTCTGGTGACTTTCAGCGGGCTCACGTGCCAGTGGGTGTTTGCATAACGTAGCTGTGGTCTTGTACAACGAGGCGGCATCGTCGTGACAGCCCTGCACAGCACAGCCCTGTCGCCTAAACCTGTTGACAGTGTTCGCATAGCTCAGAGGTCGTCGGTTGTGACTCAAAGTTTACTGGTTAAATTTCTTCTAACTGTGCCGGCTGAGTAATGCTTTTCACTCCCTTAAGCAAGAATCATAAACTCAGACTCAAGGAGCCTTGTGTGCGTTAGCATGAAATAAACAGAGGAAAGAGGGAAGAAAGTATGAAATGTGTTTAGCTAACTTTTGCCTGGATAATTAAAGTCAGTAAAAATATGACTCAATGGGGGATACAGGTTGGTTAAAAGAGGGAATGACTATAAAGAATCGGGGAAGAATCAGGGCCTGTGCGTTTAGTGAGAATATTATTTTGGAAATGACATACACTAATTACTTTTTGCTCACAACCACTTCCAGCAGTAAAGCCTTCCAGTTTTCTCACTGCAATCTGAAAATGTTTTGAAACTATTATCTGCAATGACGTAGGGCCTCAGCTGGTCGCTGATGTGTAAAGTAAACATGTCACCGTGACTGACGGCATGGAAGACGCAGAAATTAATCTGATGTGATGACCCCCACCACCCCCTCCTTTGACATTCGCAGAACACGTCTGTTGTCGAATGTCAGCAGACAACGAGCCTGCATCTAATCGAATCACCACTCTCTTTTGTTTCTTCCAGTCATGGTGACGATATGATTGTAACGCCATTTGCACAGGTGAGCCCCAATTCTGCTGAGTCTTGTCTTCACGTTTCACGATGTTGTCATAACAGTATGAATGCAGTTCTGATCCATCGTGTTCACCACAGGTTCTCGCAAGCTTGAGAACTGTACGAAACAACTTTGGTGCATTAACTAACCTACAGCAAGACAGAGCATCCAATAAGTAAGTTCCCAATCTCAACTGTTTATTTCTTTCAACATAAATGATGACTGTCTGTAGTGAGAGGAGCGATTGTATTACAAAGGTCATTCATATTCTGTGCGCATTCATACACCTGTCTCACTCTTGTTCTGGCCGTGCTTGCCCTCTGCTGTTCGTATTGAGTACTACAACAACAGTTTAAAAACAATTGGTTCAGGCATCTTCTGCCACATTCATAAAAATAGGTTTCTCATTTCGCAAAAATGATTTGAACTGACTGTATTGTGTTTGGGATGACATGTCTCAGTGTATGTGTGTGCTTGTTTCCCCCATGACAGGAGATCACCCATGTGTAACCCACCGCCTATCACCAAGACCACTTTCACAGGTATGTGGACAGTGAACAAAAGAGAGGTGATGGTTGTGACTTCTGTATGTGTGCGTGTGTGTGTGTGTGTGTGTGTCATTTGGTGTGTGATCTGGAATTCAAAGTAGATTAGCATTTTATTTAGCAGCTTATAAGAAGGATATAAACACATAAAGGACACTGTAGTATAGCTGTTAGCAGACATAATTGCCTGTCGATGTATGTATCAACAACTACTACACTGTCTTCATAGGAGAAGCTAATACTATGTGCAAATTCCATATGTTGATAAACACTTTAAAATCATTTTGTGTACCCTTACAAATCTATTGTAGTCTTTTCTATAGACTCATATAACTGTCATATTGCAGTCATATTTCATTCAGTTTCTGAAGAGCTATTATAAATGATTTGACAAGTTTGACAGCTTTATTCATTAACAAAAAGCGAACTTTTTTATATTCCGCCAGTCTGTTTCACTTTCTGAGATACCGGTTTGTTTGGCATGTGGAACACCCTTAACTATAGATAATATCACGGCTTCCATAATGGACTGACAGGTCCCATGAACAGTCGAACTAGACTCAGATGGCACAACCAGTTTCTTGCACAACCAGTCTGGCCCATTCGCCGTGTTTTTGTTGCGAGGACCACACTGCGCAGACAGTATCAGATGGCTAGAATAGACTTGCCCTTGACAGTCACTTTGCTTTTTAGCCGTATCAATGGCTGTAACCTAGCTGGGGTGTGCGGCACGGGCCAAATAACCTCCACCATTAATAAATGATTTCACTGTGCTTTTTAGTAAAAACATCACAATGGCGGCACATGCACATAGACTCTCACAGGATCATGCTGTCATACGTACGTATTACATATTACAAACACAGGACACGTTATTACTACTAAATGCAAATACTTTTGAAACTTATTCGTATGTTCAAAGGGCAGAATTCTCCGTTTTTAAGCAGTCCTTCACAGACGTGCTTCCTCATTCCTGATACGTAACCTGCTTATATATGAGGACCTGGTGACATTGGGCTATTTTTAGAACACAATCATAAGGTGCATAGCCATTATGGGCACTGCCATAAACTGGTGACAGCTGTGAGTCATGAGCATGATTATTTGAGAGTATTGACTGATACTTGTAAAGCAAAGGCTCACCGAGGCTGAAACTAAGTCCTCCTGCAGAGTACGACGATAACGGGACCGCACTGATTATTAACCTAATAAATCTGCGAGGGAGAGGATGCTAGTTAATGAACGCGGGACTGCCTTCTTTGCCGCTTTTCTGCTTTTCTGTCTGTCGTCCTTTCCTCCTGCTCGTCATGGCATTTTTCTCTCATCTGTCATTGACTTGCTCTTGAGATGAAGCTGCTGGTTAGAGCGCTGCCGGTGAGGAGAAAGTGAGACCCGCAGAGCAATCAGGGTAGCAAATCATGCTCCGAAGTTTCAATTCACACATGCATATTTTATCACTGAACATCCCACACAGTATATACTCGGTCCAAAAATGTTACTGGATTCTTTTCAAACTTTTGGTCTCAGTATCTGCCATGAGGGATTTATAGACATAAAAATATGTGCACAGTGGACTTAAGCAAAAAATTATATTTATTGTTTCTCCTTCTGAAGTAACACAGTCCATAAAAAAAAATATTGTAAAGAACATCATAAAGTGGGATTTCAAAGGAGGTAGCTGTTTAACATTTTAAGAGAAATTCCTTCTTTTCTAATTTTATACATCACTTTAAGCTTATTATTGGGCTATTTACTAGAAATCAAAGAGTTTTAGGCTCATTCATGCTGGAAAGCAAATAATTAAGTTTTTGTAGGAATGTATTCTTTCATTTCTCCTTCTCTCTGCTTCTTTCGTCCTATCCTCCTGCTCCTCCTCCTTCTCGCTCATCTTCGGTCCGACTTCACCGTCAAGCTGTTCCGGTACATAGTTTGGCTGCAGCCCTGCATCTGCGAGCAGAGTGGCCTCTCCGAGCGCCGGTGTCTGATGTCGCACTAAGCATGAGAAGAATGTCATTGACGTCAGTGCAGTCGCTGTCAGAAAGAGTAGCACCCCAGCCACTGACACCACACCAGGGAGAGGGAGAGAAAGGGAGACCGGGGGTGAAAGAAAAGAGAGACGAAAAAGAGACAAAAGAGCTGGGGAGGGGATGTCCAGTGGAGGAAACAGAGATTGTGGGAGAGGAAGGGGACTGAAGGAAGGAGGGAGGGAGAGATTTGTCAAAGACAATGAAAGCAGGAGATGTGGGGGGTGGGGGGGTTCGTTCAGAACATGAAGAGATGAGAAAGGTGGTCAGCAGCCATGTAGAACAAAATAATGTGCATCTCATGATCAAAATTAGAATTAATCCTTAAAAACTATACATGCAAATGTAGGTGTAAACTTGTAAAACAAAGACTATATAAGAAACTCCTTCATAATTAAGGAAAAAGACACATTTATGTTATTTAAGTCAAAGTGTAAAGAGTGCCATACTTTTCCAGTGGCTGTAAATGCATCATGTAATTAAATTTGGTCCCCGTGTGTTTTAATTCTGCCATTGTTTTCTCTACCTGTTTAACCAAATTACAGCTAAAGTGACCCCCGGCCCCCTCCAATCACAGATCGCATAGCATTAAAAGCCTGTCCTTTCCCAAATTAGTCAAGCCATCAATATTAATTGGCTTCTGACAAGGTGACATTTTCTGTTAACATAGGCTGACTTTGAGAAAGGCATGTCTTCAATTTCAAAAATAAGAGACAGGGATGCGACAATGCGAGGCCTTGTGATGCTAAAGCTCCGGCGTCTTTACCACATCTCCAGTCATCTGTTTATTTAGCCCTCTGTTTTGGTTTATCTGCATGCTGGACGCATATTGGCGTGCGTGCTCACGCGCTACCGGGGAGCTCCCGTCTCTGGCTCCTCTTCCCTATCAGTCCGGTTCACGTTTTGTCAGTCTCTCTTCCCCATCCACAGTGCAGTCCTCTCAGGCTTTAGGTACAGCTCGGGGAGAGCAGCACGTTTGGCTACCAGGGACGCCGGAGCAACAGCAGCCCACCCCCTATACACACAGCATCCAAACGAAACACTACCCTCACAGACACTCACAGCAACGGATTATACCCTCTGATTGCCGGACACCATGGATGTTTTTTATTAGCAGAGAGGCTAAGGATACAAAATCATTATGTGTTATGGTTAGCATTTCATCCGGCGTGAGTGAGAGAGTGAGTGCGTGTGTGCATGCATGCATGTGTGCGTCTTTGTGCATGTGTGTGTCTGGGAGAGAGAGAGATGTCATTGTATTTTGTTACCATGTCAAGACGCTGTGAACGGTCTCGTGTTTGTTCTGTGCTGGATGATACTGACATGGATGTTGACTGGTTCTGAGCCTCTCGCTGGATCCTCTTTTCCACCATCCGCGTCTTCCCTCCATCCTCCTATGGCAGACATGGGCCTGCTAAGCAGACTGCTGTTCATCTTGCTACATGACTGGAATTATACTTCTCTTATGAGTAATAGACTAAATCCTATACAGCTAGATTACTGATATCCTTGTTCCTACTGTTGCTCCTTTTGCTCCGTGGTTTACCTCTGCATTCTCTGCTGTGGCTCCTTTACTTAAACATCTGGACGCACAGAGCTGACTCTGGGTGCAGTTTTGCACTCCATCACCTACAGCCGTACCCTTGGGAATTGCACATGACTTAATCCTAAAGGAAGAATCCGGGATTTGAATTTGAGGACTGCATTGGAGGTTTCTTTTCTCGAAGTGACCTTTGCTTCAGCTGACCTGTGGTCGCCCGTCTGTGGGTTAGGATACAGGACAAGACGTCCCCGCTCCCAGCTGGCTCACTTGTCCAGTATGAAGAGTCACCCATGCGTCTACTCGGGGTATCCCAGCTTAGCTGTTTGTGGGGTGGGAGACCCCGGGCCTGGACCGTCCACTAGTCCTCTGAAGCGGCCCCTTACTGACCCCTTGCCCTCCTGTCTTGCCCCTGCAGAGGAGGCCTACCAGAAACTGGCCACTGAGACCCTGGAGGAGCTGGACTGGTGCCTGGACCAGCTGGAGACGCTGCAGACAAGACACTCAGTCAGCGAGATGGCCTCAAACAAGGTGAGAAATACTAAAAAGTTTCCACCCAACATTTGATCTTATACTTTGGCTCATGATGTAGCGATGTAGCGGTTTTTGTTAGACTTAAAATGCATATTTGCTGTCTGCAGTAAATACTGAAACATTCAGAAGCTGCTGCCCAGGATTCACTGTGGTGCTTTTTTGTGGCTCATCAAGATGATCTATTAAACTCTGGCTTGTGTGAGACATGTAGTGTAGTGCAGTGCTGTTTCAGAAGCATAAACTTAAAGTTGCTTAATCGTCTATAATGTTTCCTAAAGGTTGATCATTCATTTCTGGTAGATGGTGATGAAATATATGTGGCCTTTGTGTTTTCCTGCAAAGCAAAATTCGCTGGTTAACTCCACATAAGGGAGGTAATGTTTAATAAATTGCTTGTAAATGCACCATTTCAGCAGCCCATTCATCTATCCACACCTGCAGTTTCCATATATTCTTTTTCTGGAAAACACATATAGAGTGAACTCTTTTGTGTCTCTGCTTCTCTGATACACCATAACGTAAAGTGCACCTCGCTCCATATGCTCGTATGCTCATTTTGCAGCTCTGACTTTATTTGTCTCCTTGGGCCGAGCTGATGTTCAGCACGACTTCATAAAAAAATAACCAGAAACAGAAACGTCCAGCACATCCAACCACTGTTGATTCAAGTAATTGCAACGTGTGTAGTATAATATTTGCCAAACATGACCTCCTTTGTGTGTAATCCTCTGTGTTCCCTGTCATGGCAAATATTTATCAGCCTATAGTACTCACTATTTGAGCCTGTAGAGTTCACTGCTAAATCATTTGGTTGGGCTATGTGCTCAAATGGTGCACTTTAATGTCAGCACACGTCGGGCTGTTTTTGTTATTTTGTCCGTGGATGTTAGTGATAGCATCGTCATGCAAGCAGGGAGTTTTTCGTATGAGCATGCTCAGTCGCCACCAGTGTGTGTGTGTGTGTGTGTGTGTGTGTGTGTGTGTGGAGGGAGGCTGTCGTGCCACTCTGAATGCTGATCAGCTCTGGGCTTTGGTGATGTCACACACTGTGATGTCACGCGGGGAGGGGGTGGAGGGTGGACCAGAAGCAAGAAGGACAGAGAGACAAAGGAATTACACCGATGCACGGGTTCGCCACCGATTTCACCGCGATCACACGCACAGACCTGTGCCCCTGCCTCATTTAAAAGTGAAAAGATTTTATTTTTTTCCCTCTAAAACTAAAACAACTGTTACATGCTCTCCGCCTCACCATCGCTCACTAGCACAGCTATCTGTGGTCGTCATGGCAACAGCCACAGGCCTAACCTCCCTGCTATCTCACTCAAGCAACGCACACACACGCACGCAGACATACATCACAGGTAATACAGTCGCTACATCTTCCACACATAGCCATTAGTTTGTGTCTGTAGCCTACAGACTCTCATTTATCAGCGCTCAACGTGTTCCTTAATTTATAAATGAAGGCAAGTCTCAGATCAAAACCAAACAATATAATGGAATTCCCTCGAAGTACATGGATTCAAATTACAGCAAAATTTGCGCCTCATTGCTTTCCCATCCCACAGTAAACCGGCTTCCTCACATTTGCTCTTTTAAGCCCAGAGGCTGCCATGACAGCAGGTTAAACAAGGCGACACGGACATTTGCCCCAAAGGACACGCTCACTGCAGCGGCTGTTGTTGCACATTGGGGGGGGAGAAAAAAATAAAAGTAGCTGAAATACATACTGCGCACACCTACTCTACACCTCTCCATCTCTGAATTGAACATTTCATTCAGGTTTCTTACATAGCCTTTGTGTGGGCGTACATGTTTTCTGGAAACAGCAACTGGTCCTCCTCTGGCTCAGCTTCGGGAACAATGTGTTCTGGTAAAGTTTGATCAGCGTGCTTCTTCCAAGTGTGACTATTTTCTGACGTAACTTTAGAGAACAAAGGATTTCACGTACGTGTGTCTTGCTTGGATGTACGTTGGGGTGGAAACTGTACTTTGGTTTGGTCGTGGTCTGATCTGTTGATCACTGGCGGCGGTGTCAGGCCAGTAGCTGGGTCTGTTCTTTCGGACGTCTGATTCTTGTTGCATGGTTAAGGTTAGGGCTTTAGTATTTCTTTACCGTTGATACACAGCTCTTAGTTACAATTTCTAACATTGGATGGTGGCATTTGGATTCAGTCTTATCTGGCCAAACCCTGAAGGATACACACATGACACATGTGAGATGATCACATCCTTCAGTCCCGTAAACGATGTGTTCATCATCCAACAGTCATCCATGACATCTATCATCAGTACTGCGTTTCCTTTGTGTTTGACTTCAGTCTGTTTTTGAGATCAGGTACATACAGGCTATATAAAGGATATAAATATTGTTGTACATACTCAAGTACACGTCCACCCTCTTAACAGAGGAGTAAAACTGGGATTTCAATACTTCACACTCATTTTTCCCTGAAAGGGGTGTAGCCACTTAGCATTCATAGCATGCATAGTTAACTTTTTTTCATTTATTTGTTTGTTTGCTTTTTATTTTATTTTGAGCATCACCCAGATAAATTCTTTTTATGTTTACTGTACTTTCTTATGTTCTGTGCCCGTGTCCTCAAAAGTTAAATTTATTGCAGCCAGGAGCTCTTCAAATTGGGTCATCATTTTTTTTTTGCTAACTTGTTACTCTCACACATGTAGGTCAAAGTCATCCTTCAGCAGATGAACTAGTTGCTGGTACAATCTGTCTTTGCATCTTCTTCCTCACTTCTTACGAGTTGCGTTGCACTTGGCTATTTACAGACTTCCTATAGACGGCCTAGATTTCCATCGCGGCGTCTTGTGTAGAACATGAATGGACAGCGGACTCATTTCTCACACTTGGCTACGTTCATTGAACAGTCTCTGCCGTTAGAGTGTCCCTGCCTTCTCTGTGCTCTGCGGAGAGGGGGCGTCTGCAGACAGAATGAATGCAGAATGTGAGAAAAGAAACAAATGCAACAGAGATTCAGAGGTGTTGTGGGCTATATACAGCCGGGAATTGATATTTTTGGTCACTCGGGCCAGAGAACAAATTACACACAAGTCACAGCTAAGGTTGGTGTGACACTTTCCAATTTTTACCCAATAGCTTGTGTTCACACCTCTTCTCTGAAGCATCAATTTGAGTGTGTATTTGCGTGACAGGTAGGGGGAGTTTGTGTGGATAGGCGGGGGTGTCTGTGGACGTCCGTATTTGTGTGTGTGCCCCAGCTGGGAGTAAACTGTGTGTGTGTGTGTGTGTGTGTGTGTCTGTGTTCGGGGGGCCTGTGTGGGCTTGCTTGGCTCTCGAGTCGGTGAAAGCGGCTGGATCTCAGTTAGCCCGGTGGTCTCATCTGCTCCAGCGTAGCTGTAAATTACTCACAGTGCCAGGCTGGTTGTAGAGGTGAGGTGTAAAGTAAGCTGAGACAGGTTTGGTCCCTTTTCAATCCGTGTAACCGCTGGACCACAGCATCTCGACACATGCGTGCGTACATGTGCATTTCCACACACACGATATACGAACTAAGAGGGAGACTGGTTTTCAGAGGCTCGTAGCTCGGTTCATAGACTGGAAGATGTGTGTTAAAGTTTCACTGTTGTCCCATTCACTTTACAATTACAATTTACAATTATAAACTTTTATTAAATCATTAGAAGCCTTTTTCTTTTCGTAGCTCGTAGCGTTATTTGTAGCTTTAGTTTCATATTCTATTCTTGCTATTGTATTCTATATTCTTGCGGTGCTCTTCCATCAACATTAAGTAGTTCAGCTAGTTTATTACAGGAAACTATGTTTTGTTGCTAATGACAAGTTTAATTCTCTTTACCTGTGGTTAAATAGATGTCCTTATTGTGTTCAGTAAAACAACAAAAAAAATTGCTTAAATTTTGTAATTAAAGCTGAATTATGTTAGAAAAAGAATATGATTCGTTGTCCTTTCTAGCAACAAATCCATGATGCATTTTGTTATGAAAAAAACATGTCTACAAAATCTACTTATAAAACAGTGATTACTGGATAATCACACGTGTTGTCATAATCTGGAGTAGTGGCCATGCCTTCGTATTTCCCTTTGTCTTTATATGTTCCTTTTTTTTTTCTTGATTAACTTTTATAAAACATCAACCATCAGATTTTTATTTTTATTTTTCCCATTTATCAAAATTGACAATATTCTGAAAAGTGAAATGTCAGCCAAAATAAAATATGTCCAACTTTTGACCTAGCATAATTTGGTCAAAGATTGTACTGTTCTCCGGGACACGCTGCTTTATAAACCTTAAACCTTTCCAGTCAGATTTCTAAAAGTATCAAGGTTCAGTCTCAAAGCAAACCTGTAATTACCAGTATGGGTCTCTGATCCTCATTTTAACCTCAAACATCACTAATCTGGCAGGACACGGGTACTTCAGGTTGTTTTCATTGGAGTGAAGTGAAATTTTTAAGAATCAAAAACATGTTATTCTCCTGGTGATGAATTTTATTATTTTTGTGACTGTTTAAATTGTAGCAGCGAGAGAAGATGTGAAATGTGCTGGAAATGTGAAATATTTTCATGGTTTGTATTCACACGGCAACCTTTCACACCCCTTTCGATGGGAAAATTAAAACTACTCCTCTTCACCTTTCCTCTCGACTAAAGCGGCAACCTCTTGAGCTGAGTGACAGCCGTGGCCCTGTGTGGACACGGCGCTTTTCAGTCTCTGTCCCACTGAGCCCACTTCAGCTAACCGGGATGCGCTTTCTTTTTGTAAGTTTGATGTGTATTTCGTACGTTCACATCATCTCATCAGTGACCGTGACTCACCGTTCGTTGAACGCAGCGGTGGAAGGTGACCTCACATTTTCAGCATTATATCGCGCTGTATGAGGTAACCTGTGCTCGTACAGCGGAGTGCATCACGTGGTACGAGAAGGTTAGGTCAGTCGACACGTAAACACGGTTGCATGCGCGCGCGCGCACACAGTCACATCCCGTTGCACTGCAGGAATTAAACGAAAGGGAAGGGAGGTAGGTTTTTTCCACTGACTTCAGCGCCGGCCAATCACACAGCAGGCAGTCCTGAGTCTGTTCCAATCCAAGCCAATCAGAGGTGATGATGAGCTCACACTCCTTTCATATCTGGGCTTTGATTCGCTGCCGTCGTGTGACACGGCAAGAGAAGCAGCCTGTGCTCTTCACATGGGCGCTTGTGTCATACTCGCAGGAGCAGGCGGGCTGGCAGTCCTGTTTGGGAGCTGTTGATAGAAAAATTTTGCTATCCTGGAGCTTTGGCATATACCGAGCATCCGCACCATCATCAATTATTCACGGTCTCAGCGGGGTGTCCCTCCATTGGACTGTGCGTGTGTGTGCGTGTGCCCATGTCAGTGTGTGGTCACAATATGCTCTCATCAGATCTTTTGGGAGCCTCAATCCGGCAGCTTCTTTCTCAGGATCCGCTCTTCCTTTCTGCTTTCTGGGGCATCGGCTGTTGGATATTCGCGGGGCAGGGACGTGATACTTCATTTGTGAACAATGCGCAGCTGATTTACTGGGACGCAAGCTCTGAAGACTCCTCAGGTTGAAGTCTTTTTTTTTTACTGGAGAGAACTGAGGACTGCTTTTGTTTTTACTAGCTGTAAAAGCCTGTTCATCCACTGAACTGTAAAACGGGCTATAAACTTGTACCTTCCTGTTGCTGGATCTATTCAAGTTCGTTTGTCAAAATGCCTGAAGCAAATTATCTGCTCTCTGTGTCCTGGGGATATATAAAGGTAAGATGTGTTCTCATGTTAGTGTATTCTAATTAATTATCAGTGCGTCCCACGCTGAATTAAATGCAGTTTCTTGAAGTGTGTTTGTATCTTGGAGAATATCGCTCCTTGTTAAGATGTCGGGCCACAAAACAGTGCTTCATAGGTGTGACATTTCTGGATCCTCTATCTATTTTGATGCATCTGTGAGGGGAAGAACTGACAGTGCTTTCAGTGTGGTTTGACAATGGTGGATTTAATGGACAGAGCCATGGTTTTTATTTTAAATTAACATGGATTTTTCTCTTCACATGTCAGTTATTAAATATTTTTATTTGGAACTTGGATGAAAAAAAAAATAACGATAATGCACTGCTCCCTTTTTAGGTCAACAATCCTCTTGGTAGCTGGGTTGCGGTTCAGTTTTTGACGTAATAGGGTTGCGCATGAATCTGAAAATATGTCGAGTTCATTTTTATGTCTTTGTTTTAATAATTAGGGTTCATGTAAATGCAGCTCGGCTTGACATTTTTTTTTCTGCTGTACAGGCTCTGACCTGACAAAAACAGACTATATTTTTTTGCTCCTTGTGTCTCCATTTTAAAAAGCCACCCAACGAATTCCCGTGGGTGTTCTTCAATAGGAACTCAATGCGCCATTGTTCAGGAAGCATTTTGCAGAGTTGTGATCGTCTCTTTTTAGTCACCACTTCTGATTTACATAACTGATAAATGTATACTCACTACGCCTGGGAACCAGAGCCACACGGATTGAAATATAGCTTTAGAGTTTATTCTTGTGGAATTTCATTTTGTTACTTTTGCTGTTTTGCAGCCGCTGTGGAAAATCCCTGATTTCAAGCATTCTCCTCTGCGTCAATCAGTCGGGTCTTCAAATCAAAAGCCGGAGCTAAATTTGGGTCTGCCACTTCAATTAGGCACCACTGAGGGAGGGCGAATGATGAAAGGTTGAGAAAGAGAGAGCGAGGGAGATAAAGTGAAATCAAATGAAACTGGGAAAATGGGTCGTCGATACGTCTGTGGCGCCAGCCCCTTGACCTCCTGTGTCTCTGTGTTACTTCATAAAATGTGACATTCCTGGGAACAGCTTCTGTTATGTGACTGGAAACTTCAAGAATCTCCTTGTTGAAGCCTGCAGCTTGCAGGGGCATGTATACCAATAGAATAATTACATTTATTCACTCAGAAAATAAAAAAATATATATATATGGATTTGTTAGTGGGTCCACACTGAAGGTGCCTCAGTCGTACAGAATAATCAAATGAGCATCGTTTTGTATCAGGCTCTTGAAGTCTATTTTGTGTCTCTGTCCTTCGTTTCAAAATGAGCCATTCAAATGTGTACGTGATGCCTGTAAATAAAATGAATTGTGATTCTTCCCGTCATCTGAACGTGTGTGTTTTTTTCAGTTCAAAAGGATGCTGAATAGGGAGCTGACTCACCTATCAGAGATGAGCCGGTCTGGGAACCAGGTGTCTGAGTTCATCTCCAGCACCTTCCTAGGTGAGTGATGAGAAGGGAACATAGACTCGCTGCTTTGGATTTTTTTTTTTTTTATATATATATATAGTTTAAACCCATCCTACCTGAACAGCGAGGATCTTTGTGTTCACCATCCATTTGTGATTCACTCCGTCTCTCCAGACAAGCAGCATGAAGTGGAGATGCCGTCCCCGCAGACGCAGAAGGAGAAGGAGAAGAAGAACAAGCCCATGTCTCAGATCAGCGGGGTGAAAAAGCTGCAACACTCCTCCAGCCTCACTAACTCCAACATCCCTCGCTTCGGAGTAAAGACCGAGACCGAGGATGAACTCGCTAAGGTGAGCTTGTCCTTACAAATGGTGTCACACAAATACAGAGCATACTGTGTACACGTTGCTGTACTTCAGGTAAAAAAATAAATGATGTTTTGTCTCTTGTTGCGTGTAATTCTCCTTTAGGAGTTGGAGCATGTAAATAAATGGGGCCTTAACGTTTTTAAGATCTCAGAATTCTCTGGGAATCGGCCACTGACAGTGATGATGTACACGATATTCCAGGTAAAAACTTGTGTTTGTCTCGTCTTTCACCAAAAAGTAAATGCTTAGAGGATCCTGAATTCGTCTCAACTACAATGCTCCCTCTTGCCTTTTCCGATTTGTAGGAGAGAGATTTGTTAAAAACTTTTAAAATTCCACTTGACACCTTTATAACATACCTGATGACCTTAGAAGACCATTATCATGGCGATGTGGCCTACCACAACAACATCCATGCTGCTGACGTCACCCAGTCAACTCACGTGCTGCTATCTACCCCTGCCCTCGAGGTGAGCATATGTGCACGTGCACACACACACACACACACACACACGAGTAAATAAACACACTCTCACTCATGCACGGACAGATACACATACTCACTAACCCACTATCCATGCTTCCACAATCAGCTTCAATCAAACTTCTGCTCAAAGCCCAATCAATGGCTCTTACTTGGAAGGATATTTTTGTCCAACGAGTCGGTTCTCTCTTCAATGACCTCCCTCCCTCCCTCCCTCCCCTCTGTGTTCGGTTCTTTCTTCCAGGCTGTGTTCACAGACCTTGAGATCCTGGCTGCCATCTTTGCCAGCGCAATTCATGACGTGGACCATCCCGGAGTCTCGAACCAGTTCCTCATCAACACCAGTGAGTCTAAATACAGCGCTGTCTTAGCAGCTATGTCAGTGGCCCAGCAGTGTCAGTTGTGCAAATTCACAAACCCAATCATACACTCACAGTCTGATACCCAGGTGAGAACATCCACACTGCGGCACACGTACACACAGTGATATGTCTTTTTCACATAAATGACTCAGAAATAAACCAACCTCAGATGCATATTTACTTTATATACAGAACATGCAGTCATTTGCCATTTAATTAGTAACAACTAGTGGAAACAAATCCATTTTAATGTCCCTCACGACTCTTAAAACGTCCAGTTGATGTTGAGACGGCACAAGGAAATTGATAATTAACTGTATGATCATTTTGGAGGATGTCGTGCAATGGAATTATCTCATTTGACTTGAGTGGCAGCTCATTGTTTTAGTTGTGAGGTTGTCATCATTGCAGCCTCAGACTTTCTCCATTTGCATTCCATAGGCTGTTAATCAGACTGACTGAGAACGTGTTTTTGCTGCAAAATCGTCATCGTTTCTATTTTCGCCTCCATTGTAAAGTTGAAGGCTGGAGTCACAAAGGAAAGCTCAAAACCCAGAAAAAGAAAAGACAAACTATCTGCATAAGTCAGTATATCTAAAGGGACTGATACAGTGTGTTAGTAACAGTGTCCTGGAGCCACAGACTGAAGCCTTGTTGTCTCTCTGACTAAGTGGCCCATGGCTGGAAGAACCACAGATTTAACCTTAATTTGTCAGTTTAGGGGAAAACACAAACACATAAAGTTTATATCCACTGGGTATCACTTTAGACAGCAAATCACACCATTATAAATGTGAATGTTGCATAAGAGCATTACAAAGACCTTATTGGAACAGAAAAACATGGCACCGTCTCATACACTCAGCACATGAAAGGTTTTGGTCGTCCCATAAGCCAAAATGGGGAATCCCTGCAGTAAAGGCAGTGTGAGTCATTATAGTTAGGAGCTACCAGACTGATCAGACTGAGCGGAGTGGGATCCCCTTTGTGCTTTCTGCTGCTCTGTCCCACTGTGACCAAGACTAATGCATGTTAATGGGAAATGCAAACACAGCTACAGGACCTTCAAATGACCCGGAGTGGGAAACCTCTTAGCGGAATTCATTTTTCTTCTGCTGCTTACTGTGGGAAAACGCATGACACGTGTACAGATGCTTCTAGAGAAATCTGTGGCTCTAAATAGCGTCCCACTTGTTTGTTTTACCAAATGATACTTTCCTGCGAACTAAAACTCTCAATCCGATTGTCTTCCCTGCAGATTCAGAGCTAGCGTTGATGTACAACGACTCGTCCGTGTTGGAGAACCACCATCTGGCAGTTGGTTTTAAGCTCCTGCAAGAGGAGAACTGTGACATCTTCCAAAACTTGACCAAAAAACAAAGACAATCACTGCGAAAGATGGTCATTGACATCGTAAGTGGAAAGATTGACATCCCCTCTCTACGGTGATTGAAATCACTTGTTTCCTGCGCTGAACGCTACAGTAACAGATTGTTCTTGGTGTTCGAAGGTGCTAGCAACGGACATGTCCAAGCACATGAATTTACTGGCTGATCTGAAAACGATGGTGGAAACCAAGAAGGTGACCAGCTCTGGTGTCTTGCTGCTAGACAACTACTCGGACAGAATACAGGTGAGGCTGACTGCATTCGTGTCTCCGTCAGTCTGGTTAGCCTACCATCTCTTGTGAGACATACTGCACTGGTACTGTGTGTGTTTGACCTTACTTGCTGCTTACACTCAGGTTCTCCAGAACATGGTGCACTGTGCAGACCTGAGCAACCCCACCAAGCCCCTGCAGCTGTACCGGCAGTGGACGGACCGCATCATGGAGGAGTTCTTCAGCCAGGGTGACAGAGAAAGGGAGAGGGGCATGGAGATCAGTCCCATGTGTGACAAACACAATGCCTCAGTAGAAAAAAGCCAGGTAATGCACACAGGCAGATAATACTGTGCATGCATGTTGTGGATAGACGCTCTCTAAGCATCGTGTTTTTCCTCCATGCGGTCTGTAGGTTGGATTCATAGACTATATCGTTCACCCTCTGTGGGAGACGTGGGCCGACCTGGTCCATCCAGACGCCCAGGACATCCTGGACACGCTGGAAGACAACAGAGAGTGGTACCAAAGCACCATCCCCCAGAGCCCCTCCCCTGCATTGGACGAGCCCGAGGATGGAACGCGGCCCCCAGGAGGGGACAAGTTCCAGTTCGAGCTCACCCTGGAGGAGGACGGGGAGTCGGACACTGAGAAAGACAGCGGCAGCCAGCCGGAGGAGGAGGAAGAGGAGGAGGAGGAGGAGGAGGAGGAGGACGACGACGAGGAAAACAGCTGCACCGACTCTAAAACACTCTGTACGCAGGACTCTGAATCAACGGAGATTCCTTTGGACGAGCAGGTGGGGGAGGACGATGACGAGGACGAGGTAGAAGAGGGGGAGACGCCCTGCTCGCAACCGTGCGTTGTAGAGGAAGAGGTGGCAGAGGAGGGACAGGAGGAGGAGGAGGAGGAGCAGGAAGAGGAGAAAGAGAAATCCCCTTCCACATAGCAGTACATGGACAGCATCTGATTAACTGTTCTTCTTAGTAATGACAGATGATTATTTATAGAATATTTTTTGGGTTTTGTGAAATCTGTCTGTGTTTTTTATACATCTGTTTATGGTTCCAAAGCGTGCTCTGCTCTCCACCTTGGCCACCCCTCCTGTCAGCTTCGTTCAGACACGCCCACCGGTACTACTTCAAGTTTTTTTGCACTCAGGAAAACTCCTTTCCATTCCCATTCGTACTGAAGTGGTGTGTCTTTATTTCCCTTTTACACCTCCCCTTTACGAGCTTCAGTTTAGGACGTGGACGAGCAGTTCACAGTGCTGTTCATACGATACATGAAATCACGTTGTCCTTCTTTCTGCTTCGTCTCAGCCTTGCCTGAAAGTTCGGCGGTGTATTCTGTGTTTTTTATTAAGTGCCCATACTCTACAGAGACAGTTATCGGGTGTGTTCAAGGAGAGTCTCCCTCTCGGTTAGGTCATATCCTCCCCGCTACGTATTATGCCGCCATTCCGCCAAAAAAAAAAACCCTGACGGGACGGCGGGAGAGATGAAAGCTGCAGCACACTGGGGAGCTTTTTGAGACACATTTCTGAAGTGGAAGTCTTCCTTGAAAAAACCTGACTGACACAAAGCTCAAATCTAAACAGCCATGATGCTGTCCTTGACCTCTTTAATTTTTGTATCGTACTGTATGTAAGATTCAGATATTTTCTAGAGTTTACTTTTGCAATCCTAGGCTTTCTTTGGTTAGATTTGAAGACTAGAGAACTTTTGGGAACCACTGGGGAGAAATGTGTCACAGATATTCAGTGTTTTGAATGGGTATCTTTACAGCTGGGTTATATTAGGAGTGTTCTGAGCTGTTTGCACTTGCTCCAATAGCATTTATACTACTATTCCCATGTCACTATACTGGCATTTGGTTAGTTCTGTGGGTTGAAATCTATTCATACAAACTTTTGTTTCTTTTGGTGAGTGTTTTCACTGAGAGGGAGGCAGGGAGCTGGAGTTTTCTGCTTGCCTCTCACTGGAATCGCGGATGAAGCCTTTAAATTTCATTGTCGTTGCCTGCAGTTCTTTTGAACACATCCTGAGACAATGCAATGCTTTGTAGTTGATACAAAAAGCACCTTTTTTAGAAGCTTGATTAGTTCTCCAAATATAGAAGAAAAAAAAATAGTAATGGTGTATAAAAAAAAATGATTAGGGTGATTTTATACCAATGTTATGAAAGCTTTTATTATCCTTCTTGCCCATTTTTCTTTCATGCTCATACCACCAACAGCCTGCACACCCGCTTGTCTTCAGCCGCTTCATTTTCTGACGTGCTACAGGAATTTTTTTTCCCACTCTAATAACTTGTCATCACAACATCAACGCCAGTTCCTGTCTTTGTTTTCAACGAGACAATCAGCTCCGTTGCGTAGTCATCAGATAAATATGTCTAGATACTCTACTGCACTGATATATTCACTGATCATCACTTTATTTATTTTTATTTTTATTTTGTTATTGTTTTTAATAAAGAAACTCGCCAAAACACTCGGCCCCGTGCACACGCGCAGGCTCGAGCATCGTCAACCTGCACCTCGGCCAAGGCTCCTCTTCCTTTTCTTTTTCCCCATGTTTCTATCATTTTTCACCTGATGCTATTATTTATTGGTATATTTTTCTATTTGTTCAGTCGTTTTGTTTGCAATATAAAGGTGGTACAGTAAATATTTCACTGTAGCATAGATCACAGTACAGGCAGTCCATTTATAATACCCGGATATACTTTTGTTTTCCTCTGTGTACATACAGTAAAAAAAAAAAAAAAAAAAAAAAAAAAAAATCAACAAACACACAAAAAAAGAGAAAAACAATCCACTCAAATTACTGCACACTGCTTTTTTTTTAAAGAGTACTTATTATTTAATCTTTTATTTTGTGCCAAGATTTTTTTTTCTTTCATCCTCACCCGATGCCCTTACCTATAATAAAAAAAAATTATCTGGTTTTATCGCTGTTTACAAACATATATTTATTGTGCTGTATATAATATATAATTATTAATGTTATTACTATCATAATGCAGTTTGCTGTAAATGGTTGATTCTTATCATCCCTTTTGGTGATGGCGTGGCCGTATTACGTACCTCTTGGTGAGAGAATGTTTATTACACATGAGCTTCAGTGTAAAAAAATGATCCATCGACATGTTGCTTAATCTGAGAGCTAGCTCAGTGAAGAGAGGGGGGAAAGCCAAATTGTTTTTTTTAAGAAAGAAACGGTTCCTTGGCCCATGGGCTGTGCCTTAAATTTCAACACATCATTTACCTTTTTTTTTCTTTTAATTATTATTCTTTAGTTCTCTTTTGCTGCATTAGTGAATCTTTTAACTGGGGTTGGCCTGAGCTCTTGTTGAAAACCCTCCCACAAAAAAGAAAAAAAAAAAAAAGTTGCCTTTTTACTATCACAGCCAAACATTTGCTCTCACAAATATGGCACTGGGGAGAAAATATATTGTCAGTGCAGAGGTTTGTGGAGATTCAGGTCAACCACGGGTTATAGATTTACTACTGAGTGATGTGTGGCCTATAGCCGGATGTCCAAGAGTCGTATTTGCTGTAGACCTGGTCTGAACAACTTACACTGTCTTTACGCTCCGCCACTACACTCAAAGACGTGGCTCAACCTTGACGGATGTAAACGATGTGGGAGAAATACTGCCCCCCTGTGTCGGCGCGGTGTTACTGCTGCGTCGTCTACATCCCTCAGCTTGCGTCACAGCTGAAAACACTGAATGGGGCGCATGAAGAGTGTGCAGTTGGTGCTTGACTGTGGTCCTAGAAAGCACAGAGACTTTGAGACGCACCTGCATGTTCAGCCACTGCTGCATTAATTATGGCTGAAACACTGACAGTGTGTCGCTTATCTATGCTCGGCCCACACTTCCACTCACATTACTTGCAATATCCAAAACCACTGACATCTTTCTGCCTGGAGAGGGGAAGGGTTTAGTATATTTCTGTAGTTAAAAAAACAAAACAAAGAAGGGTTGGGAGGGGTGGGGGTTTTGGAGGGGTGGGGTGACTGCATCATTGTCCTGAAACGGGGACTTTTATTTTGACACACATACTGTAGATTCTAAACAGCCCTGGACCAATGGAAATAGTGGGTTCTTTTCTCATTATGTGTTCTATTTTTTTATGGTATGAAAGGAAAAAACACAAACTGTAACTTTAAAAAAAAAAAAAAAAAAAAAAAAAAGGTCTCCAGGACAATTATTTTTTGGGTTATGTCTTTAGAATGCCAACTTGTCTGGACGTTTCACAGGACAATTAAAATGTTATTTTAATGGATTCCTTGTTAATTGCAGTCTATTGGATAGCACTGTAGATCATACAAGTTTATGTAAAAAACATAAAAAGAATGAAAAAAAAAGTTTTTATATGCAATGGATTAAATAAAAGCATGGGTTGATTCTGCCTACTCACTGTTTTCTTGCTTTCATTGTTTCTGATGCTTTTGCTTAAGTTTGAAACGGTGTCTTTGTTTCATTGACAACAGCAATGACGTACTAAAGACGGTTTCTATATTTGTCATTTTTTGTTTTTCTCCCACAGACATAAAACATGTCTCTAAACTGAATTATTCGGCATGGTTTCTTTGTAAATGTTCCTTTAACTAAGCTGCATTTATGTGTCTTCAGTTTATCAGTGCACCCCCCCTGTTCCTCTCAGTGAACTATTTACCTTGCTTATTAAGACGGCGGTGACTGTCTTTCCAATTCCAAAGAACTTGGGACATCTGCAGATATTCACTCATTTTGAAATGGATGCCTGCAGCACGTCACAAAGAAGCTGCGACAGAGGCAACAAAACACTGGGAGAGTCGAGGAGTGCTCAGAAAAACACCTGTTTTCTGACAGTCCAAAGGTGAACGGGTTAATTGGAAACAGGTGGGTGTCATGATTGAGTATAAAAGCAGCGTCCAGAAAGGCTCAGTCAAGCAAAGATCAGGCAGAGGTCTACTGTTTTGTGAACAACTGCCTGAGAAAATAGTTCAACAGTATAAGATCAACTTTTACAATTGCAAAGAATTTATTATTTACAGTCCAGAATATCATCAAAAGATTTAGAGAATCTGGCAAAATCATTCTGTTAAGAATATTACCAAGTGCAGCCCAGGAACACTTCGGAAAACCATTGTTGGTTTACACATTTCGTCCTACATCTACATGTGCAAGCGAAAGCCATTTATTAACAACTCTCAGAAACGCCACCGGCTTCTGGTCTGAAGAGTTTTATAGTAGTTAATATGGTTAATATGAATAGTTTTCAGGTATCATGGACGTCATGTCCTCTGGACTAAAGAGGAAAACTACCACCAAGACTGTTATCAGTGCAAAGCTCACCAGTGTGATGGTATGGGGGTGTGTTAGTGCACACGGCATGGATAACTTCTATGTCTGTGAAGGCAACACGTGCTGCCATTCAAGTGACGGCTTTTTTAGGACGTCCCTGCTTATTTCAGCAAGACAATGCCCAGCCACATTGTTACACAGTGTTACAACAGTTTGGCTTTATAGTGGTAGTATAGTAGAACAGCCCGTCTGCAGTCCAGCCTTGTCTCCAACTTAAAATGTGTGACAGACTGTGAGTGTTAATGAACTGAGTGTTAATAGGGAAATTCAAGATGAGTGAATATCAAAAAAAAGAAAAAGAAAAAAAAAAACGATACAGTTTATCAGTTTGAATATTAAATCTTGTCTTTGTAGTGTTTTCATCTGAATATAGGTTGTAAAAGATTATCAAAGTACTTTTTTCTGTTTTTATTTATGTCTTGGACAATGTCTCATCTTCACTGGAATTGGAGTTTCTACATGCAGTTTGGCGAGAAAGTGCTTTTTAGCTGAAAGTAGAAAGTGACCATTTAATTCTTATTGTTCATCACTATTATTAATCATCAATTTTAAACTATTTCTTCTGCTCTGTCTAGTCAGTCGTAATTGTAATCCTTTTCATTTTGTTATTGGGTAAAAGTGCATAGTTTGACATGATACAATACAATGAAAAAAATAGATCATTATTAATAATTCATTCATACATGTAGGTTGCAGCTGGTTGTTCCAGTTATTCTATGACTATACCTAAAAGGTTTTGAATGTGAAATCTTAATCTGAATGTATCAACAGCAGTATGATGGAGTAAATTCAAGTTCCTGCTAACCACAGCTCCTGGTGCAGGCATTTCCCTGTAACACTAGGTGGCGTACATTGTCCTGAAATGGAGTGAGGTGTGAGACAGGAGGCATGAGCTACAGAGAGCTTCGTGCCTTCCTTCCTTCCGTCCTTCCTTCCTTCCTTCATGCTTCGATATATTCCGCAGAGAGATAGAAAACACACAGGCCCACTGATAGAATTCGATTTATTTCCTATAATCTCAAAAACATACTTCTTACTTTGCTTGCACTCCGTGAAATAAATATGTTCAGTTATATGTAAAGTCACAGAGTTCTAAAGTGAGATTTGACCAGAGCGACAGTTCGACCGTCGTTAACTATTCCCCTACGGAGTGAACCTTGACTCGGAGATAATTACGATAATTTATTTCATGGCTACTGGCATCAAATTAGACCATCGCACACATACACGGATGCACACACAGACCATGTGTACGCACATATGTGCGGGATCTCTGAACTAGTTTTATGCATATCCTTTTTTACTGGGAATCATAACAGTTATGGCAAACGGCGTGGACTAAGTCTTCTCCCTGACTACCTTTCACAATAACACTGCATTTTGACGTGGTAATACAAGTTCAATCAACACCCAACAGTTAGCAGGAACGGCATATAGTACGTGAATACATTTGTACAAAAGGTATACACAAACAATACACTATAAGTTGTCTCTTCAGTATGGCAGGTACACACACGCACGCGCGCGCGCACACACACACACACACACATCAAGTCACACATTCAGTGGCTGCAGGTGCTGAATGACGGAGCCATTCTGACCCGCTGTCACTCACACACTGCAGGCCGAGTCGTTGTACTCGGACGAGAGGAGCTATGTACAGGGTTTAATTCATAAAATATTGCACTTATTGGCCCATTGCATCTCACAGCGAGTGCTGTGACAATGCTCCTAAATCTGTAACACCAAGTGATATATACAGTATCTTATATTATAAATCTACATAGGACTGAATTCATGCAGTTTTTCCGAGTCTTATTCAGCTATGCAACAAACAAGTGAAAACGCTAAGAAATGTTTTGGCACAAACATTTTTTTTTCTTCTTCTTCTTCTATGACTTGGAGAACTGAAAACATTTATACCACGTGGACTTATCTACTAAGACACAACAGTACTATATATGCCTGCTAGGGGGAAGCGTCCCGCTGTGCGCCTGTGGTGTTTTGTAGGCAGCTTGTATTTTTCTTTCAGGATGGATGTTACAGCACAAACATGAAATTTAAGCATGCTGATGCTTTTTTTTTCCTTTTCTTTTTTTAAATGTATCTTTTCAATATGGCTGTTTATTCCATGCCAGAGCTGATCATGATCTCTTTGACTGCGTGATGAGATTTTTTTTTATTATTATTTATTTAATGAAATGCTGGATCATTGCTATCACGTGGAGTTGAGGAAGGTTAGACTTGGATAAGGCCTAGCTTGAGATAAAACAGCACGTACTACTGACTTTTTGGCAGCATGCTTGTTGCATCAAACTATATAAAGGGTCGTTTTAGAGGCTAAACACAAGGGAAAAGTCGCTTTTTAAGATTTACAGGTATACCTATCAGATGAACCACACATCTACAGACAGCAAAGGAACGATACTTACATCAACGATATACATACTGGATTTGTTCCGAGGGTACGCAGGACGAAGGAACTTACAGAGGCCGTATTGGAGATGCTAAAAGGCCACTTTTTTCCAAGGTAGATGATTTTGGATGGCAAAGTCGCAGTCACTTCAGACATATTACTCACACCCGCGCAAGCCCACACTCAGTCACACGTCATCCACGCACTCGAAAGAAAAGCCGCTACATCCTATAGTGTACTAAATCATAGATTTGGCAGCTGTAGGAGGCAAAATAAACTTTTTTTTAAAAAAAGAAGAAAAATACATACTGTACTAAAAAATAAAAGTCAAAGAATAATTAAAGCACTCACTGACTCTATCCCTTATTATATATTATTCTAGGTCTCAAGGGTTAACTGTACAGTGTGACTCGTAGCTGTTTCTTATCAAACGTTATAACCATAATAACAAGCCAAAGAATATGGTGCATTTTGATAAAGTTACACATTTTACAATATCCATGTTTGTTTTCCTGGTTATTTGCTCTTGATATAAGGTGATAAAGTTGAGAGATAATACGACAGCGTTTTGTAATTCTACTACTAAACTGGAGTTGAACTGTAGTCCAGAGAAAGCAGCACTAGCTGGAATGATAACGCTGAGGGGGGAGGGGGGGACAATATTCTGCACGCTCTACCACCTTACAGCGCCGCTATCCCTTTGCTTCCTGACACATGGTCACTAACAGTTGCAGCCGGGCTGCTGGAGGGGCGGAGCACTGTCTGTGAGTTTGGCAGTGGGGGCTCCCGTGGTGACAGCTGGATCGGTGTCCAAGCTCTCGGACATCTTGTCGCAAATCAGGTCAACGAGACGTTCGAAGGTCTGCTTCACATTGATGTTGTCCTTGGCGCTTGTTTCAAAGAACTCAAAACCTGGGGAGGAGGGAGGACATGAAACGTGAGAGCGTACAGAGGGGCGGATCGATCAGTTAACGGTGCTTAGAGCTTTTTAGCAGCATTTCCGTTAAGATCCCCCCAAACAAACATACTGGCAAGAGTGAAAGCGGTCAGTGGCACGAAGGTTGTGCTTTTATGTAACAACACGATGACAGTGGCGTCCAATTTAAAACACATAAAGGGGTGAATGCCCCTCCGAGACCTACCCAACTGTTCTGCCAGCAGTCGGCCGCTATCCACCGAGACCACTCTCTCTTCCTCCATATCACACTTATTCCCCGCCAGCACCACCTGTGCATTATCCCACGAATAGGTTTTTATCTGGGTCGACCTGCACACAAACACAAAGCAAAGCAACACACGTGGAAGTAAAATCAAATAAATGAAATTGCATCTGTGCCCGCTTTTGTTGGATGGGATCCTTGACAAATGAGCAGAAAGATGGAGGGAGGGGACGACATGATGTAAGCTTCGCTCGCCATTTGGGCCGGTCATGAACGGTGAGGACGTCTCCTTTTCGATTTGGCAGCATGTAACATTTGAGTCACTGATGGCAGCAGTGGAAAAGTGGGTCAAAACTGCGCTCTGCGCTGAAAAGATGCACTCACTTGAAGCTGAAATGTGGGTTATTATTTGTTGTTTTTGCTGTTATTTGATGTATGTTACATTTCAATCTGTCCTTTGGATTGCATCTGTTGCATCTCCTAAATTAGTTTCTTATGGTAACAGCAGTCAGCAAGACATTGTCGCTAATAATGATAATAATTTGTATGACAAATTAGCTAACCATATAGTTAGCTGACTTCTGTTTCTTTCCTGTTTAAGCCACCGGTTTAAACCAGTAATATGTCACTGTGGCTTTGATAAACAAATTAAAGATCTACATTTTACAGATAATTTTGTATGCAATAAAGCAGTTCCAAATAATATCCAAAATAATGAGCATTATATCCAACAATTACATACACTGTATGTATACCATATATTATTTTTGTATAATAAAAAAACTAGCTTCATGAGGCCAGTTTATATTTATAGAGAGTTCATTGTGAATCAGCAAAGCCTTGCACTCCTCTGGCGTCTGCAGGCTACCCACAATAAGGGGAGGAATTTAAGGAACACATTTCTCCCGTGGTGTTGCAGTTTGACTGAAAGTAGGACAGCGAACATACCACGGGCTGAAAAAACTGGAGAGAAGGATCCGGCAACACGGAGAGAAAGAAAACAACGTCGAGAGGGAGAGGGAGATAGAGACGGAGAGAGCAGCTTGATGTTTGCACTCCTCCTCCCTCTGTCCAGCTCTGACTTGTTGTAGCAGTTCACATGTGGGTCAGCTTGAGTCCAGCTGCTGATAATTTTCACTGACAGAAAACCACTTGTGCGTGTGTCCCATCCTACAAAGCTACATACAAGTATGAGTCTGCAAAACGTGGTAATTCAGAAGAAAAAGGTACATGTGTGCGTGTCTGTGCGTATATATCTATACATATAAATATTGCTGTTGTAATTAATTCATTTTTGTACATTGTACATAAACTTTTTGTTCACATTTGATGACAGTGTTACAGTATTTCCCTATTTTGTCTGCATCACAGGCAGGAAATGAGCACGTCACAAGCTTAATTCAGCCACAGTCGGGAGCGAGCCATCGCCATGGCAACCTCCCCTTTTTTTCCCCTGCAACCTTGTCACAAGGAACAAGGGAAAGCGAAAGTGGATTTAAAGCCTGTGGCAAAGGCAAAAAAGAAGGATTGTGTGACAGGTTAAAAAAAAAACATATACAATGGATGAATTTCCTGCTCTGTGTGTGGTAAGTGAGCTCACAGCTAACTCGTCAGGGATGTTGCTGCCAGTGACACACTTGGCTTCATTAATCGAGATACCATCACAGACAGTGCTCAGACTGCAGTATTCCATCAAAGTGTCGGGGCCATA
This sequence comes from Mugil cephalus, assembly GCF_022458985.1. NCBI lineage: Eukaryota > Metazoa > Chordata > Actinopteri > Mugiliformes > Mugilidae > Mugil > Mugil cephalus. The sequence continues at coordinate 10,667,875 of NC_061777.1, forward strand.
AAAGAATAATAGGTGTGTCTGGCTCAGGCCCCTCTTTACAAGAAAGTCTTTCCTCCTTACAGTGACAGGAATTCATTTGAATATGAAACAGGCTGATAATGGCAGAGCGTTTTAACTCAGCCCGAGCTAATAATAGAGCGCAGCCTCCCAGTTGTGCGCGGCTTTAAACATTTCATCATCAATTAAAGGACACAAGGCTTTAAATATGTGTTTGGTTCGGCTAAACGCAGCTGATTTAGCCATGTCATGCGTTGCCTAAAGCAGCTGTCAAGTGTTGCCGGCTAAGTGACACGGGCTGAGCAGACACTGGCCTTAATAGTGACTGTCACAGTCTCGCAATGGGTGGAGGCCACACAGGACCAGGTGACGCGTCATCTGCAAAAAAATAAAAAATAAAGAATACCACCTTTTATGTGCAGATGATGTCACAGATATTATTACTAATAAAAATGTTTCCTCTCATATGTACATCATTAGCTCCCATAATCTCTCTATCTGTGCAGGCAGGGAGCGACAACAGTAAGACAAGAGGGTGTAGAAAGTAGAAAACTACTGTCTCTTGACACCTGGGGAGAGCCATGGTGTAAAAAGAAAGGCAAAAACACACACTTATCTCAAGGCCCTCCGTGTCTCACGAAGCCTCCTCACTCCTGCACTGTACTGACTGTGCTAATAAGAATGTGTTGTTTCTGGTGCAAAATTTCTAACCCAGAAACCTGGTTTCTGCAGCTGATGGAACGGACCCTTCCAAGTCCTGTTTGGCCATGGCTGCATCATCAGAACATAGCCGGGCTTGGCCCAGAGTTACTGTTCAGCCTGCAGACGCTTCTGTGACTCACGGATGGACCAGATCCACAGACTTTACACGTTTCCCCTTGATCCCTCCGCCTAACAAAGGCGCATGCTTAGACTACACAACAAGCCCGTCAGATCCCGAGAAGGGGCGCGATGCACTGTTGCTGTGAGGAGAAGATAGGGAAGGTAAGCAGCTTAGACTTGTAGATTTCAGGGAGGAAAATTCATTTGAATATCGAGTGGGTCAGATATCAACTTATTTCATTGTGGCGACGAACAGGACGCCCTTTTGATGTGTAGATGTGATGCTCATAGGAAATTCATCCGCTGCATACAAAACGCCTGGAGATGACAGCCTCATGCAAAACTAGCATAAATGCACGACTCACCAGTCCTGCACCGCGCCAAAAGACTCCTCGTTGGTGATGTCATACATGAGGATGAAGCCCATGGCCCCACGGTAGTATGCAGTGGTGATGGTTCTGTAGCGCTCCTGGCCTGCTGTGTCCTACGCACAAATAATATGATTTAGCATTGCTGACTGATCTTTAGGCTACCAATCTGACATGACGCTGCACAGCACATGCAGCATACAGCATGCGAGTCTATAATGGTAAATTAGGTAAGAGAAGAACAGAGCTGCCTGGTTTAAATCCAACCAAAATGTAGGATGCCACACTGCTCATTGCTTCATTTGTTGTGTGCATTATGTGGAAATAATCATTATACTAATTGCCTCGCTGGCTTTGCATTGATAAGGTGCCAAAAACAGCTTTGGCCCGACATGATTGATCCTTTCCTCCCCTCGATAAAATAGTTGCTCGCCTGTGTTAAACAGTCAGCGGTGCGGCGTTCGGAGCCCAGCTCATGTGATGCATTTCTTAGAAAAGGGGCTAAAAATAGAAGTAAAACCATTTAAACATTGAGAAACTGCCTGCAGTCGGTGATACGGCTGAACAAATTGCTCAAAGGCAAAGCCAGTGATTGTGATGGAGCATTTGAGGAGAAGCACATTGTACACAGATTACCCTGGAAACAAGCATCCGCCGCAGCCTTTGTGATGAGATGTCAGTGAAGTTGCTAACAGGGCCTAGTACAGACAGATTTTAGAGCTTTCGGTATTATTTTATTTGTTTGATCTTCAGCTTAAGTATCAATTAATAGAAAGCATGAATTTGCTTCATCTTTGGTTTTAGATATACCATGTCCTACATAACTAAGAATCATCACAGATGGACAGTAGATTTGTTGCTTAATAATGGCTTACATAAGTCTCAGTGATTTCCATCCTGTTTCTACTGTATGTTCACTGTGCCGTTACACCCACAACAAGTGTGTTCAGGAGGCCTCTGTGAATCATGACAGAGGACGTCTGGCTGCTCTACTTGGCTCTTGTTAAACAGAAGCCCAACAGGCAGCTCTGGATTGTGTTTACCACCATAGTTTTGCTTTCTGTCAGTCCGCACATGGCTGCACCAGTGTGCCTGTTGTAGCCAGGGGACAGCTCTGACCTTCACTCCGAAGAGACGGGGCTCGCAGACTGCTGAGCTCCCACACACACGCCACGGCTAGGCCCTTTTGTCAGTCCACAATAACACATAACCACTAGTCTGCCTGGTATGAATAGCATCTTTTGTGGGTTGACATTCTGAACAACATGACAGAGAATTATGAATATTTGTGTTTGTTATTTATCAGTTACTATGCACATACTATTTGATGTTCTCGTCACCTGAATGCCAATTATTTTTTTTCTTATCTGAGATTTCAGTAGCTCAACGATTCTCAGCTAAGCACTTGGCTATGACCTTTGCATTTCCAGGCTATTTTAGTGAGTCAGTTTGCTTTTCTCAGTTAAAAACACCGAGCGGATCAGGAAAAAAAAAAATCTGCCTGAGTCAAGTGAATTTGAGCTCCTTGAAAAGCACCGCTTGTAGTCTGCAGCTCACCAGAAATCAATCCGAGAAGCTGACGACTTCAAGAGGCGAGGCGGCGTGCAGAGACTGACGCTTGCCAGAACTCGTCTTCAAGTGAAGCCACTTCCCGTTATTCACTCCGGCGGTGTTGCCAACACTGTGCACCTCATACACTACAGCTTGATGCGACAATTGGGACCATGCATTGTGGTGCTTAAGATTAATGTTGTGACCAACATGCCATTAGCCAATAGACGTCACCTTAAATGGACAGTTACTGTACGTCTCAGCTCTGCTTGAGCCCAATTAAAATAGACATGGCAATTATCTGGATTCGAGGGAAATACTTTTTCTCCCTGAATATGCTTGTCTTTGCTAATAATGAGACCACATGATTATAGCCGGTTATTGGACAGTTTAAATTCAGTTTTCACGTTCTGGTGAGGACCTTCTGGATTCATGTCTGGTTATGACAAATTGCTGAAAAGGAGAACAAATCTGCTCAATTAAAGTTGGCATTGTGTGTAGTATTTAAAAAAAAAAGTGTAAGTGGAAAACACAGACAGAATGCGGGGAACTTTAACATATACTTTGCCTCATTGTCTCTGGGGATGATACAATCTGCTTCCACAGCTCAGATGAACTCCTAATTAAACAGCTTCAGAAATTCTTCAATTTTCCACACATTCTGAGGAAGGTGTTGCTTCTGTGTTCATCCCCGGTGTGTGCCAAACTAACACTTACTAGTCTCCCGTCAGTAATGTCAAGACTTCCATCTGTCTCCATGCTGATATCAGAGTGTTAAACCAAGAATACACAGTATAGTTCCTGAATTAATTTAGTATGCAGCTTGACGCAGAGGAATATTTCACTAAACGAACCTTTCAAAGTATTGTTGTGAATATTCATTTTACAGTTGTTTGTAACCACAAGGTGGAAATGCAGATTCTTTCTGTAACAAGAAATACAAGGCTAACTGAATTAATGCACCGGTGATCCGGTACATGAGGCCCCTCGTTTGAATGGTCACACATACAGTCACAAGGTCCTAACATGTCACAGACCTACAAACATACTGATCAACAGAGAAAGAAAGGGGCAGAGGGCACTAGACTTAGATTAGCAGCCTTTTACCAACAGGAGTCTCTGCGCAGTAGCACAAAGATGGAGAGAACACGGGAAACAAGGGGGCAGGGCATTTCTGAAGAACCCCTTCCTCCTTGGAGCTTAGTTAGCCCTCTAGAGGACAACAGAAAACACTTCATGCATTCTGTATTCCACGTGTTTTAATGACAAGTGGCTGAGAAATGTGTTTTCTTACTTCTATAAATTGCCACCATTCAATCATATGTATATACTCTAAATTGAGTTTCTATATAATATGATTTGTTGGGGACAATACAGCTTCTTCAAATACTTAAGTGAGTTACTGTGACCAGTGAGGGAGGGTGGAACGAGCAGAAATAACTTTAAGAGTTGGAATGGTCAGCAATCATGTGTGATTTTTTTGCTCATTTCTAAATCTTTAATGCTTGGATGTGAATATTTCATACCCAGATCTGCAGTTTGATCCTCTTGTCATTCTTGTACACTGTCTTCACTTTGAAGTCGATGCCCACGGTGCTGACGAAGGCCGAAGTGAAGGCGTCGTCGGCGTAGCGGAACAGGAAAGACGTCTTGCCCACGCTGCTGTTGCCGATGATCAGCAGCTTGAACATGTAGTCAAAATTTTGGTCCCCTCCCTCTCCCTTCCCTTTCGCATCCTGAGTGGCAGCCATCTACAAATAATTGAATAAATAAAGGAAAAGTTGAGAAGAAAAGGGTGAACAAGAGTTTGTTTGTTTTTTGACACTTGACTTGCATGCACACAAATCAGAAAGTATAAGAGAGTGAAATAATATAGACAGGGCTCAGTGTGCTACAAGCTGGTTGTACAAGCCACAGATCAGAGGTGACAGAAGGCTGTGTCAGGCAAACCAGCATGACCAACACAGCAAGCTGTTGTATTGATGAGCATTAGATAACCGGGGTGCTGGAAAAAAATGCTGAGTTGGTTTTCTTTGAAGCCATAATGATGTCTTTAGGAGGATTGTCTCGATTACTGTTATTAATTATAGAGTATGTAGACTACTAGACGAAATACAGCTTTTAATTTTCCAAATGGATATGTTACACTGGAGTAAACCGTGTCAAACATCCCCCTTTTTTCCACCGGGCAATTCAAATTGCATTTAACAGCTGACGCGGTTGCGGTGTTCTGTGTCATGTTTTACTGAAAAGCAAACACGAAACCTTCCATGTTAGAACTGGTTACTCCTGTACAAAGGGCAAATTAGAAAGGAGCATTTCGCCTTAAGATCGCATCTGCGCGGAGCGTTTCTGTGCAAACTGTCAGCGGTCAACGACCTAAGAGGACGAGAGTACTACGAGAGCAGGAGCACGGTCATCTTTGCTCCAAGGTGAATCTTTTGACAATGCCACAATATGCGAAACCCAAGCTCCCCTTGAAGCCTGTAGTTAATAAAAGATGCCGGACCTCCTTGCTGCGCTGGCTTTCTGATCGCTTCCGTGTTTGAAAGGCGATCATTGCAAGGACACCGTTTTTCAAAATATCACTGTAATGGTGGCATTGACATGCACAACGCAAAAGCTGCCGTTTTGAGAGCGAATGATAGGGTGTAGTTGAGCGAGGAGCTGCATGCCAGCTACGGGTAGGCAAGCCATTCTAAGCAGGAGGTCATTTTATGTATCGATGAAATTCTTCCACATAACTATTAATATGTGAAACTAGCGAAACGCGTTGCGCGGACAAACCTGTTTTGAAGGCCTCGGTTCTATCTGTATCTGCCCCTGTTTTGCAGGATTTTGTCTCTGAATCTAACGCAGACGCTGATTTTCTTCCGCCAACCAATTTCAGCACCTGGAGCTGTCCCCTCCGCTTCGGATCTGGCGCGCGCCCGCGTGCTGACGACGAGGCTGTGGTCGCGTGGGGCGAGCGCGAGCAAAGGCACGCGCCTCTCGTGCGTTCTTTGACGTCAGCGGAGCGAACACGACGGGCGTTGTAGTCTTGTGCCGCGGTTCGGCGCCGATGAGGAGGACGGCGTCGAAAGTGGCTTGAACTACAATACTCAGGATGCAACGCGCCCCAGCTGCCAACAGCTGTATGATTTACTGTGCAGGCGCCGCAAAAAAACGTTTGTAGTTCAGCTTTTAATACGCGTCAGAGACGTGTCGAGTTCAGACGGCATGCACGGGTAAGACTATCGTATAATAAGGGTGAAAACCTGCATAATTAACTAAAATGGGGGTTCTATTCTATTTCTCTATCATTTCAATATAATAATATAATAAACAATGCTTACCTTCCCATATAAGTCCATTTTCTCCTTAGTGATATTTCACTTGTTTATTTTACCACAGTTCTCTATCGTATCTAATACACTCCCAGATGGATAGCATATTTTTTTTCCTCCTCCCAGGAAGCAAACATATAATATCCTCTCCTTTTGCGTCACTCTCTGTCGGTTTCTATGCCGTACCCCCGCCCATCGAGCCAGCGCCGCTTCAAGAGAACAGGCGGCTGAGCAAATAAGAGAGGCCTGATGAATACGTTATCATGGGCCCTTTCAGTCGGAGCAAGTGCGGGACGAGGCCGCGGCGGAAGTGCGTAAAAATGGACATCTTTGCAATTATAATCACACCGGCCCTCTTTTAGGCAGCTTATAAAAAACTGCATAATTAATCTGAGAGGTGCTCTACCAGTGCTTAGACGTATTCCAATATTGCAATTAGAGGAGGGCGCAAGTGAGGGCCATGTCAGCAATTCTTTTTTTGAGCATTTTCGTCTGTAAAGGAACTATAACAAAATACTTGTCCCGCACCTTACGTCTGTGAGTCTTGTAATATTCCGCCTAAGCGCAGAGCTAGACACAACAGACGTTACATAACTGCGGACTTGGGCTTTGATACAAATACAGACTCTGTCAGTATTGTAAGCAGGCAGCAGTTAGCAGCAGACAGCTGATAGGGCTCGCATGAAGCTATAGGGCGGGACGTGCTGATTGAGCGGCCTTTGACTGGAGGATCATTGCGCATGCTGCTGAATGCGCGCGCACCACGCGAGGGGAGGGGAAGCGGGTCAGGTAGGTTGTAGAGACGCGTCTGTCTCTGCGAATTTATGATTTAGATTTCCTGCGAATGTATTGAATGTACATACACGTCGCCCATGTACGTATCCTGCACGTCGATGCAGCAACTGTGCTTTTAGTAATAAATATTTAGCGCCGATATCGTACCCAATTTAGAAATGCTACAAACTTTGTCAGCGCGCTAAATGTCGTGTTCTGAAGTCATGTGCGGTGGCGGAGCTCGTCATTCGTCGACAGTAAACAGCTGAGGCCCGAAAGACAGCTCGCGTCGTTCCAGTCTCAGCTGTTTATATTCAGCCCGTGACCTGAGCGTGGTAAACAAAACTTTTCTAGAAAGCGTCTGCATGTGAAAAGGCCACTGCAGCCCCATCTGCTGTTGGAAAGGCTTCTCTGGTGTTGTGTGTTCTTGGCAGACCTCAAAGGCTGCCGTGTGGTAATGAATAACGAAGCAATATTTGCAGAAATCCGATAACCCGTTTTATAAGCTCACTCCCACTCGATAAGCAAGTGAGCTATAGGCCTGAGCTGTACCAGCTTACACGAACTTTATGTTGTTTTAACCTGTTTTGTAAATTAAGTTCAGCGGTTTGAAATAAGATGGCATCGATCAGCCACAACATTATGATTACAGACAGGAGGAATAAATGGCACTGACCATCTCAAACTTTCGCACCTTTCATTCATGTTTCTTAAATAAAAAAATCCTTTCACAGAAGAGCGATTTTGATGATATTAAATGTCTAGCTAGATAATCAGACAGAAAACCGTGTGTTTTGTTTCATGTCAGTCTGGTTGGAGGGGGATATTTGACATTTTTTCCCCTTACCAGACTTTTGTAGTATGCATATGTTTTAAACAAAGTAGCATTGCGGCATTAGTTGTTCCACTTTGTGACGATTTATTTCTCTCACAGCTCAAAAGAAGATTTTGGAGAAAAGAAAAAAAAACTTCCAGTGTAATATTTTACAGGGTGCCAAAATATCTCCACGTACTTGCTGTATCTTAACCACACGTGTGACAGTCTGCCATGGAAGACTCCATTGAGGTGATTCTGCAAGACCATAGCAAGGTCTTTCCCACCAGCAGACCACATCCAGTCGTGTCTGCCTGCACAGGGGCCCTGCTCACGGGCCTTTATGGAGTATGGAGCCTCTTTGCCGTCCCCGGCTTCCGCAGAGTCCCATGGCGCCTCAAGGTGCTTGATATTCTCCTTTATTTTTTTTCTGGTTTATTGTTGTCCCTTCAAATTTCAAATGCTGCATGTGTGAAATCAAAGTCACTTTGCCAAAACAGAACATAACTTGCACATTAATGCGAATTTGCTTATTTTGGAGCACAGTGCTCCATGCTAGCAACAAATGTGGAAAAAGAAGACAATGGTAAGTCTACAAATCATGACGATGTTTTTACGGAGCTGGACCTGGACCATCAACTATATTCTGCTCATTTAACCTGTATTTCATGCACATTGTATGCTTCCTAAATGTGATTGCTTTTGCTGATTTATTTGATTTACTTGTTTGCTGTTTTTTTTGTAATTAATTGTATAATGCTTTACTGCTTTACATCTCAAATAAAACACCATGTGCTTAAGAGAAAAGTGGATTTGTACGCTATGACATATTAAACCCAGTTTACCACAGAAAGTATTGCAGAACTTGTAATTCAGACAGATGTTGTCCGTTGACAGTGGGATATCAGATTCACCATTATAGTCACACAAACACTGAGTATCTTTCAGGAGTACCTAATACGGACACTATAAGGAGCGGATGAGAGTGATTCCGTCTTCTAACTTTCAAGTCTCCCTGTGATGATTACTGACACGTCGCTTTCTTGTACGTGTTGTCTAGGTTCCATATTTGCCTTCCAGTAAAGATCAGACGCTGAATGTTATGAAACTTCTCGAGGGGCGAACCGGTCGCTTGGCAGATCTGGGATCCGGAGATGGAAAACTGGTGAGTGAAATGCACCATTTTTAGAAAATACCCAGATGGTACAGTCTGACTGAAGACGTGAGTGTAAATGTGTGTTGTAAACGTTGTGTGTGTTCTGCTGTTATTCAGAGGCCAGCCATATTTCATGCAGTCTTGTTTCATCTCCAGGTGTTTGCTGCCTCTTCTGCTGGTTTCCAGTGCACAGGGTTCGAGATCAACTCAATTTTAGTGGCATATGCCAGGAGCAAGGCCTCCTTCACAGGGGTCCCCTCCAGCCAGGCAACCTTTGTTAAAAAAGACTTCTGGAAGGTATGATCATAATGGAAATGACTCCATCTCTTATACCTTAAAGTTTAAATTTGAGTGCAAGTGTGATTCTTTTGCTACAGACTGATCTATCTTCGTACAACAATGTGACAGCTTTCCTCGCTCCAGGCGTGGTGAGTGATGAGCAGTTATTTCTCCCCCTTGCTATAGATCGTTTGATGCAGTGTAGTTAATGTTGCCTTCATAGCGCTGACTGCTGTCTTGCCTCCTCTGTTGACAGATGGAGGTGCTAGGCGATAAGCTGCTGAACGAGCTTTCCGATGATGCGCGTGTCATCGCTTGTCGTTTTCCTTTCCCCAACTGGCCACAACAATTCTCTGCTGGCTCGGGACTTGACGAGACCTTTGCCTATGACATGAGAGCTGTGAGATCACACCTGAGAAATGTATCGAACACTCCCGAGAAATAAGTCGGTGTGTCTTTCCAGTACTGTGATTCTCGACAGCTCTTAATCTTCCCATCACTATAAATGGCCAAATAAGGTGATACTTAAAAGAAATTGTTGATGTCAGTCGTGGGCTCTCATGAAAAGTGGTCTGTCTGAAGGATGTCTGCAAGGATGAGAAGGACTGAGCAGATTGTCAGAAGGATTTTGACATCCTTTGACGCCTGCAGCATTTGTTCAGTCTCTCAGAAAAGACCTAGTCTGTGCCGTAGTTCTGACCATTTCTGTGTAAATGCTCTCATGCATCTGCGATCGGTTGTCACAGTAGCTCTCTTTCTGGACTCTACTCCACTACAAACAATTGCACTTTTCCATTCACTAACAAACATGATGCGAGGCAGTTTGCTGACACACAGGACCTGACAAGGGAAGGAAAGGGGGGTGGTGCATGCAGAGATGAATGACAGTCTTCAGACGCCCAGGAACAGACTCCAATCATTTTGAAAAGTTTAATAGTTGTATCCCACTTTTCTCTCGCATGTTTGCAGTTTGATATGTACTGATATGTTGAATTTGCATGTGTGTGTTTCAGAATTACCCTCCACTCTGAGTCCAGTTCATTGCACTTTTCAAATTGTGCCACAGGTGATGCAACGTAAATTTGATTTTTGTGGGTGTTATGGAATAAATAAATTCTGCAAACTCTAGTTGCATGTAACTCTGTTTGTCTGTGTGTGTGTTAGCAGTAAAATGTATATTTCTAAATCAATCACCTGAACAAAACATGATAAATTTTGTCTCAAAATTAGGGATTTGCATTTTGAAATTAAACACGTGGCTATTTGCAGTGAACAATGTATGTCTTGTTTTATTCCAGTCCTCTCTGTATTGTCTTATCAGTGAAAGTACCTCGCTGTGGTGAAAAAATGGGATAATCCTGAATCTTTGAGTTTGTACTTGACGGCCATTACAATCAGCTTTTATCAGCCTCTGCGAAGTAGAACACACATTTTCCAGTGTGCTCCCGCATCCCAGCTCCTCCACTCAGACCGCTCCTCTCGTCCTATCAGACAGTTCAGACAAGTGCTTGTGTCCCTTTTTACAATATAATGTTTGGTCAGACTTTGGTAAATATTAAGTTTCAAGAACTTCAGCCTGCGCTGTAAACACTGTCCAAAATCTCCACCTGAGGGAGCTAGTGCTCCAAACTGAGCAGGTTCAAAAACAGGACGAGAGAAGCCTGAACAGAATACAGATAATGGTTCACCTCTGCAGTGGACCGTTCATCAACCAAATGCACCACCGTGCTACCAACACCTTGAAATTCATTTTGCACCACAATATAAAAGGTCCATTCACCTGATTAGATTCCATGAACAAAATAGGTAAACTACAGAGCATGACGGTCATTATTTATTATCATTATATTATTGTTATAGTGAAGGGCGACTAGTGGTGCTGATTAATATAACTATAATCCTCGTCAACTACTCGCTTCTTAATGCATCTTTGATTTTATGTCTGTGCCACAATCAACACACAATCGACATAAAAGTCCATCGAGGCAGACCTCATGTTCTCATTTCTCAACGTGACGTCAGAGAGAGGGTGGCAGACAGAGGGGCTGGGTTGGGTGCCAGAGTATAAAACCTTGCAGACAGGCTCTCCGGGCTGCATTCTGAGTGCGGGACGAGACACGATCTTCCAATGGAAGTACAGAGAAATATCGCCCCCCAACAGACAAACAGCAGCGGCATGTGTGAGTCGACGCAGAGGTCCTGCGAGCCTCGCCGAAAGAGAATGGATGAGCGGAGTGCACCCTCCGAAATGGCAAGGATAATCACAGATCCTGCCACCGGGAAGTGCTACTGCCGTGGAAAAGTTTTGGGCAAGGTAGCGCACACATTGATTCTGTAGACGACCTTTTGGATTTACCGCTTAACTCGAAGACAAAGCATGTTTACGGTGTTTTTACTTTATTTTTTTTTCCAGGGAGGATTTGCCAAATGCTATGAGATGACCGACCTCTCCACCAGCAAAGTTTACGCGGCCAAAATCATCCCCCATGCGCGCGTCTCCAAACCTCACCAACGGGAGAAGGTAAGCGCGCGTCTCCGGTGCCTGCGCGCACAGGCGTAAATGGACAAAAAAAAAAAAAAAAAAATATTGTAAAACTGTCTTTAATCCCAGTCATGACCATTTATTTCTTTGTCCCTCGATAGATTGACAGAGAAATTGAGCTGCACAGAGCACTGCACCATAGGCATATCGTGCATTTTTATCACCACTTTGAGGACAAGGAGAACATCTACATTCTGTTGGAGTACTGTAGTAGAAAAGTAAGTGCTATGTTTCACAGCTTAACATATTGTCAACCGCTGTACTACCTCTGTGTTGCAAATTTGAATAACGCCTGCATTGCACCCAAAGTCAATGAGGCAGGACGTACAGTATTCTGTGCATAAATATTTTTTAATTTTATTCTATAGGAAACCTGATTTTTATTATTTATTTATTTTTTTGAGTTTGGAGAAAGTTATCAGATATGATGACAAAGGAAAATATGTGTTTCTGTTATGTTGGAAATCCGCTCTAATAATTCCCCTTTTTCTGTGTTTTGTCCGTTTGCAGTCCTTAGCCCATATCCTAAAGGCACGCAAGGTGCTTACTGAGCCAGAGGTGCGTTATTACCTGAGACAGATCGTTTCTGGGCTGAAGTACCTGCATGAACAAGAAATCCTTCACAGAGACCTGAAACTTGGTAAGGGAACTCAATGCAAGAGTGACACGCTACACTGCAGCCCAGATCTGTGCAGGGAGAGAGGCTACACTCTCTTGACACAAACCTGTTTTTCCGACTCGTTTTCCCTCAAACAGTTCCTCGCCTCCGCAGTATTAAGCCTTTGATCCTGGGTTGAATATCAAGCGCTCATCGTCTCATTCCCTTTCTTCCCCACAGGTAACTTTTTCGTGAGCGAGTCGATGGAACTGAAGGTCGGGGACTTTGGTCTGGCTGCCAAGTTGGAGCCAGCAGGAAACAGGAGGAAGACAATCTGTGGGACTCCGAACTACTTGTCCCCTGAGGTGCTCAACAAGCAGGGACACGGCTGTGAATCAGACATCTGGGCCCTCGGCTGTGTAATGTGAGTAGAAAAACTGTAAATTTGTCATTAGGGAAATTCAGTGGCTTTAGAAATATTAGTGATTATTACGAATTTTGAACGGATATTTCACATTTCACGCACAGGAATATTCTTCTCGATTTAGAGATGATGTTAGACATCATTATTGCATTCATAAAGATGTAATCAGCTCATCACTCCATTTTGCTCCAGGTACACCATGCTGTTGGGCAGACCACCATTTGAGACCACCAACCTGAAGGAGACGTACAGGTGCATCAGAGAGGCGCGTTACTCCCTTCCCTCCTCCTTGTCGTCACAAGCTAAGCAGCTGATCGCCAACCTGCTGGCCAAGATACCGGAGGACAGACCCAACCTGGACCACATTCTGCGGCACGACTTCTTCACACAGGTGAGGCACCACTGACAATTCCGCTCCGTCTCCATTTCCGTGAATATCAAGGTGTGGGAGTTTAACGGTGACCTTCTTCCCACGAGCCGCACACTGACCCACTTTCCTTCTCCGCAGGGCTTCAGTCCAGAGCGTCTGCCGGCTAGCTGTTGCCATTCAGCACCAGATTTCCACGTCTCCAGTCCCGCCAAGAGCTTCTTCAAGAAAGCTGCCGCTGCACTGTTCGGTGGAAAAAGGGACAAGGTCAAATACTACGAGACTCTGAGTGAGTATTGCAATATACACCGAGTTAGTACAGCCCCTGTTCATCACATTTTCCTGCAGGCTTATGTAGCTGCTGCCATTAGAAGTCACGTGCTCATTTTTGGTGCTTCTCTTGTCTTCACAGACAAGTTAACTAAAGAAGAAGAGGAGATCTACAAACTGCAGCACGACTTGGAGAGAACCGTCATCAGCCAACAACAAAGCAAAAAGATTTCAGAGGTAAGAGCATTACATATTTACAAGAGCGTGGGGGATTTTGCAGGTGCATTATTTATGCAGCAATTCAGAAGACGAGGGGATTTGAGATATCATGTAGTGGAGAATCCAATGAGTCACTCAGATGCTGCAGCAAACGTTACCGCGAGCACAGTTTCAGAACTAACTGAAAACACTTATTTTCAACCTTTAAGCCGACCACTTTGCATCTGTGGGTGACCGCTGACTCATAGTAGGAAGAGATGATCTAAACTCGCTGATTCTAAACCCTGTCGTCATCGATTCTCACCTCAGAATGGAAGTCTACTTCCGCCATCTGCCGAGAGCCCCGTTGCCCTGGCAACAGAGAGCCAGTCCCCGACAACGCAAGATACCATCCGTCTGATCGTGAGGGGGAGTCTGGGGAGCTGCAGCAGCAGTAGTGAATGTAAGTTCGCCTCGTCCTTAAAAGGGACTGGATTAGATTTTACCGAGCGTTCTGCTCTGACATTTAACTTAAAATTATCTGTATGCATTATACAGAGATTGGATACACGCAGTTAGGCTGCAGAGCAATCATTTCTTTTTTATAGTTTTTAATTTTCTAGTACTAAAATACTAATGTGACATCAATCTAAATGACCCCCCCCCTCTGCTTTTGCTTTTAAAGGCCTTGAAGACAACACAACAGGGAGTGTGGCTGAGACTGTTGCAAGTGTGTTGCGGGGATGTCTAGAGAATATGCCTAAAGGTGAGTCATCTTGTTGAATTTATTACTAATTGGTCATCTCACATAGTTATTGGTTAAAGTTTCATGAAACAGCAAAAGCACTTTATCTGTATTTGACCTTGGCACATTTTAAGAGGCAGACATGTCTTAAATGAAATGACAAGTCTTTCTTAAATATCTCACTCTCACTCACAGATTTCTTTAGCTTCAAGTGGTATTTGTATTCTAATCCTCCTGCTCTTTGTTCTCCCTCTACAGCAGATGAAATTCCTCAGGACTCAAACAGCTGCAGTCTTCAATGGGTGACTAAATGGGTGGACTACTCCAACAAGTATGGATTTGGCTACCAATTGTCTGATCACACCGTGGGAGTTCTCTTCAACAACGGCACTCACATGAGCCTCCTGCCAGACAGAAAGTACGCACCGTTCTATGCTTTCACAACACTCCCCCTTCAATATGCATGCTGTTAGTCACGGCATTTAATGGACATGTCTTGTTTGAGCTTGCTGTGATGCACACAATAATTCTGCAGAATACCTCGGTGGTTTCAATTGAATTAGCATTTCCAATCAGAAATGTCCGAAAATTGGTGTACGTTTTGTTTTGTGACCGTCTGGTTGTCTGAGTGGTTGTGTAACTCTTTGTTTGTCTCCTTTTCAGGACCATCCACTACTATGCAGAGCTGGGCCAGCGCTCTGTCTTCCCCACCTGTGAAGTTCCTGAACACTTTGTGGGTCAAGTCACTGTGCTCAAGTACTTTTCTCATTACATGGAGGAAAACCTCATGGATGTAAGTTCACATTATGTCCCACCCCCCCTTATTAATTTGTTCAGTTCCTGCAATCCTAAGCTTCACTGCTGCTGTTTTCATTAGTCTTTCCACACCCTGAAGCATTACAAATGGTATCTTTCAAGTTGCAGCATGTCTGATCCTGATTTATTACTCTTTTGCTTTCTCAGGGTGGAGATCTTGGTACCATGACGGATGCACACATGCCCAGACTCTACCTGCTTCAGTGGCTCAAGTCTGACCGCGCCCTCATGATGCTGTTTAACGACGGCACGTTCCAGGTAAAACACACACACAAGCTTACACAGGAAACCTTCAAAGGAGCACCTTCAATATGTGGCAATGTAGTAGGAAAGTAGCAAAAAAAAAGAAAATGAACTTTAAAAATCTAACTTTCTTTTTTGTTTTGTCTTTGTAGGTGAACTTTTACCACGACCACACCAAGATCATCCTGTGCTGTCAGAGGGAGGAGTACATGCTGACATACATCAATGAAGACCGAGTCTCCAAAACCTTCAAACTCAGCTCCCTGCTGACGTCCGGCTGCCCGACTGACCTGCGAGATCGCATGGTGTACTCCCTCAATATGCTTCTGCAGAGATGCAGCTAAACCCGCAGTTTTGGATCAGAAAAACAGACAAGCCCGCACGCTGTGCTAATTGCTGTGCTACAGTAGAAAACAAGGATCCTCGCAAGCTGGGTGGATTTCAAGGATGGACTTGAGCAGAGCGAATTAACATTCCCTCACTGTTGCACCTTCACGACTCAGCATCACTGCAGATGATGCAGTGCAGGTGAAAAAATAAAAGGATGATGCAGAGAGACTGAAAGAGACTGGGGAAATGAAATGTAGCACAAGGATTGTGGATCGAAAAAAAAAGAAGGGCCGATTTGTGTGTAGATTGTTTAAGCAGAGGAAAGACAGAGTATGTTGGTACGAATGTGAACACCCACAGATTTTGGAGGAAAAGAGATGTTTTCGGAAAGCAAAGGCAAATGCTGGGCTGGCACCGGCGTATTCATGTATAGTATAGTTCGTGCTCTGAATGTAAACAGAGTCAGACTGTGGAGTATTGTAAATGATGTACAGTGTATGTCACAGCCAACACAGCAGTGCAAAGAAATGACTTGTTAAAGTGTGGATGGATTAGCTGTATGTGTATGTGTGTGTGTGAAAGAGAGTGGGAGTGGTGTAATGTCACACTAACTTTTAAAACTGTGATTTGTTCTCTTTGCTGACAAATGGGCTCAATACATTTGAGCTGGGAGCCAGAGGAGTGATGCGAGTGGCCACGAGAACAGAATGACAAAAAAAAAAAAAAAAAAAAAAAAGTACCATTGATCCTCTAAGGATCACTTAAGAGCCATTATCAGCTTGGTAAAAATGTCCTAAATAACTTATTGTGTAAAAAAAGTGCAGTATTTATTTATTTAATAAATAAGAGCATTTTTTTAAAAAAGAAACTACAGTGCATTTGTCCTTTTCATTTAGTATCTGTACACCCATGTTTTATTTTCAGTGTCTGAAGATGCTATTAGTCGCTTGTGCTGTTCTTTATTCTGAGTGCTCTCAAAATAGACTGCAGATATTAAGGGCCTTCTAATGGACATAGACCTGAGAATGAACCGTGTCCTCATTTCAACTCAATTAAGCAGTACAATGTGGTGAAAACCAGATTAAACTTAAAACGTATTAAAAAAAAAAAAAACTCTGCATGTCTGCACCATGGAATGCAAAGCAAGTATTTTATCTTTATCTTTTCATGTGTATTTGCAACAGGAAATGAGTGCACAGAGGGGTAGATGGCTAGATAGGAGGGCATGTTTACAGTGAAGTTGTTTATACTGCGGTTCAAGCCCCCTCCTCCCCCCCTTGAAGGTTTCCTCCGCAATGATAAATGGAAGATGACAGAGATGAGTGGCTGTGCGATGTGGGCAACCTTGTCTTACAAACACCCAGGCACACATTATTCTCTCATACAAACAAGGGCAAGCGCAGCAACACACAGTCTGGTTGGGTGGTTCGTAAATATGGAGGTGCAGACAGCCAAACAGTGCTACATGCTAGCAGCCAGGAGACAGTCCCCGATAGAACAGACAGACATGTTCACATTATATTAGTGATTGCATCAGAGCTGGCTGCAAAAAAAAAAAAGTGGCTACAATCATTCCTGGACATCCTTTCACGTTCACTGACTGTAACCATGGAAACAAGCAACCGCTGACCAATTTGGAGAGTCGGAAATCATTGAAGACCGCATGAGAGACATCTGGCACTGCTTTTTCTCGCCCTAAGCCAGAACGTACTTGTGCTAAAAACTGTATTCTGCTGCACTCCGTGTTCTCCGCGAGTGTTTGACCGAGCTGCCTGCTGAACACCCCTTAACCTTTCCTGCTTATGTAATGAAGGAAGCTGAACATGGATGTTTGAGTCATCCCCTCAGATGCTCACTCAGAATATCTGTGCTCTTCAGAATTCAATAATGAATACCTCATGCATAAACATACCCACACAGACAGAAGCAGAACAGGAAGTAGCTTACCAGATGAAGGGGCAGGAATTATTCATGACGACACCTCCAGGTCTGAGTGTGTGTGTTTTGACAGTAATGGCCCCTGGATTGGATGCTTCAGTCGGACTGAAATAGACCCCACTGCTTTGCACCCTCCAAGGGCATTTTTACTCCAGGTCCAAACATATGAACAGAAGTGCACCGTCTCTATCACACGGATGTCCTGGTTTGAACTGATTTAATAACAGGCTGCTTACTCTTTCCAAGCAGGTGAGATGAATATTTGTCTGAGGTTATTTCAGGGACACATTTCTTAATCCAGTGTAGACTCAGCATCTATGCACTGTTGCTGTAGGCAAAAAAAAAAAAAAAAAAAAAAAATACTCCAACACATTAATAAAAGGTCAGGTCAAGAGTGAGTCAGCAAACTGATCAGCTTTATTGGCCGCATGGGAACTTTCTAAACTTGTGTGAGCTGAACACCAAGACAGGCTTGTTAGAGAATGCCATGGAGCTCAAAAAGCGGAGGGTGCGTGACACTTGACATAAGTCTTCAGTGTCACCCGCACAAAGCTGCTCCTCTTGGATGCCATGTTGACAGTGGGGAAAGCTGTGTGCATGAAGGCAAGCTTAGCCCTGGAATGAGTCTAAGCCAACATGACAAAGGAGAGCTTTATACCTCAACTTCTATCATAAAGTTCTCCGTAGGCAGAAAAATGAGTCAGCTTGGTGTTAGAAGTAATGGCGGGCATATTCTGCCTGGAGAAAAAGAAACATGATTTGATATGTGCACACAGTGAGATGCACTTGGGGGATTAGAAGGCCTTTGCATATCGAATGTCAGTGCTCCTCCTCCTACTATGTAGACAAAAACAGATGCACCATGTAGAGAGGGCTAAGATGTTTGTAGCTTTGCCCATTCCCTGTTGCTGCCTGCAGTATCGACCAGAAAGATGAGCAATGCGCAGAGAAGCCAAACTTGCAAAGATTCCACTGCAAACTTAGTCAAATACCGCACTAAGATGTGTTTCCTGAGTGTGTTGAAGCATGTAGGAAGACGTGTGAGATGGTGTGTTTGCATCTTAGCACATTTGGTTTCCTTCCAGGTGTTTAAATACGTGTAATGTTGCAAATGAGTCACTAGGCAAGATGCCGTGGCCATTTACTGGCTCAATAGTGTGACGTTCTTGTTGCCTAATTCCTGTAATTTTCTACAATCAGCTTTCTGAAAAGTGTTTTTTCTTGGGCTGAACATGGAGTCTTGTGGATTGCTTGCATAGTTTTTCATTCATACGTACGTCAAAGATCTGAGGTAATTCTGTGTCCAAAGAGTGGGAATAAAGACAGATTCCGACCAAATGTTGTAAAAACTGCTTGTATTTATGCCCATTAATGCTACATATTGCTTCTGTAGTTTCACTGTAGTCACACTTCTTTATATACTTACCAGATATATGTGGCCTTTATCTATGTATGACATGTTCTATATGAACATATCAACTGCATTCAGAAAGGTTGAACACTTCAGCCTCTATTGCCGCCTGTCCAGTCCTTAAATTGTGAATTACTTAAATGGCTGCCCTTCACATTTTATTGAATCCATCTAATTAGTGCACAATTGCACTTTATTAAGATACTAATCACATGTGTCAGACGTGCTCATCTGGAGTGAACTGAGATAACCCACTGCAGGCTAGACTACGTCACGGTGCTGCTGGATTGTCGCAAACGTGGATGAGCATCACAGGCCAGCCATTGTTTCTGAGTGAGAAATATGTTTCTTTTTTTTTTGTTCAATTTCTAATAATGGACTGTCTTACGTCTCTCATAATTTCACCCGCACAATCCCCCGTGATGTCAGTAGGAAATGTGACTTCCCTCGGATTTCTTGAATAAAATCGTCACGAGTGTGTGTGTGGGCAACCTCCTGACTGAGAGCACAGATGCGACTAAAGAGGAGAAAATGAGAAATGAAATCTGCAAAGGATTTCCACAGTAGTGCCAGGAAGAAAATGTGTGTGAGCCATTACTTCCTGTTGAAGTCATTAAACGATTAACTGGAACATTGCTATGAATGCTATGCTATATATACGTTTCCTTATTTAGTAGACAAATTCACAGACCACCTGCGGTTTCCCTGCTGTAAATGTAAAGCACCCCCCGTGTTTGCAGTACAGTGCACATCAGGTCTCTCTCTTTATTTGTTTCATGCATCCACAGATCAATTCAATAGCACAATTAGCCAGAACCAGATTTTTTGCGTTTTGGTTGCAATTCCCGTGGGAACCGTCCGAAAGTCTTGCAGCATCAACCTCCCTGTCATTATAGCATTGTAACTTTAGAGATGATCGTTTGAATGCACTGGGCTAGGATATAATTACAGCTTGAGCTCTTCTTTGAAATAAACCAACCTCTGAATTCCATCCATACCAGCAAATGAAAGGCTGTCCTGTAGTGATTCTCCCTTTTCTCATACCCTTTTCTCATATTCATGTTATTATTTGCAAAGCATCAGCTTCTCAGGGAATTTAATACTGGAGTCATTAAAATGTAAAACCTACTAAATGTTACTAATATTTAAGCAGAGTAACATTATATAAAATTAATGTATAATAAATATTAACTTGTAAGTTAATGCTCCGGCTCTCAGTAGAGGGAAAAAAAAAACACACGGTCCCCTTTCCATCAGTCAATTAAATGAACCAGCAAAGGGACGTGGTTCAAAGGCTACTTAAACTAGGGCTGTGTTTCCATCACTAAATGTGGAAGGCAGTGAAGTGTGGTGAGAGTTTAAAGACTGCCCTGCCTTGCGGAGGGAGGAAACTCCACAGGCTTCAAAGCAACATTTCAGTCCTGTGACTCACAATGGAGAAAGAAAGACAAATCCTTCATAGCATGCTCATGCACACACAGGTGGGGCTGCATTGCTCAACACTTCAATGTGAATGTTCCCTTTTTTGCCTTTTTGGATTAATGCTGCAGCTTTATAAACCATTGTCACTGGTACAGTAGCCAGTGACATGCTGCGACGATAATACACACTGCCCAGTAAATCCTGAACTATATATAAATATGTGTCAAAGTTACTGCTAACAGATGCAGTACTGTTGATACAAGGTGCTGTGATTCAGTGCTGCACCTTCACCACATTGTCATAACTTCCGTGTACGTTTTACTGGCAGAACACACACACTGCCTGTATATTTTGTGAAACTTTATTTATATAGCAAAGTTTTAGCAAACCCTAAGTAGAACTGAGATACATATCACCCCCCCTTTTTGCCTTCAGAACTGCCTTAATCCTTCGTGGCATACGGTCAACAAGGCGTTGAAAACATTCCTCAGAGATTTTGTTCCATATTGACATGATAGCATCACGCAGTTTGTCGGCTGCACATCTTTGATGCGAATCTCTCATTCCACCACATAGCAAAGGTGCTCTATCTATTGGTTTGAGATCTGGTGACTGTAGAGGTCATTGGAGTACAGTGAACTCTGTCATTTTCAAGAAACCAGTTTGAGATGATATGAGCTTTGTGACATGGTGCATTATCCTGCTGGAAGTAGCTGTTAGAAGATGGGTACACTGTGGTCATAAAGGGATGGACATGGTCAGCAACATTACTCAGGCTGGCTGTGACATTTAAACCATGCTCAAGAAGAGAACATCCCCCACACCATTATACCACCACCACATCGACATTGTTGTTAATTCAGAGATGGTATTCTGCATTCCTTGGTTGTAACGAGTGGTTATTTGAGTTACTGTTGCCTTCCCACATAGATAGTCTACTATACCTTCTGAATAACAGTTCAGGAGCTCGGAGGGTCATAGAAACAAACTAGCAGCGGCTCATCAAGTGTCTTTAATCTAAAATTTTGTCAGAAAACTAGCAAGAGGCCGAATTTTTAACTCTACAGTTCAAGAAGTTTGGACTGCTGACTTGTTTGTTGCTCGACTGATATTCTAACTGAAGAGTCTGTGACACAACCTGTGCACCTTTGACATTTCTCCAAGCCCACGGTTACACGCCTCCGTCTGGTAAATGCCAAGCACACTCTTACCCGAATAGCAGTTATCCCAGCATGCACTGGACGGGTGCAGGGGTGGACGAATGGACTGCGGTGCTGGACGGAGGAGGACACGCTTCATGATGTCGGCTGGGGGAAGATGAAGGGCCCGCTCGGAAATTTTTACAACAAAGGGCTAGCATTTCAGAATACATGCAGGAGAGAATGAGTTTAAAAGACAATTCCAAAGAGAGGAGCAAAATAGCATTTTAATGTGATTTTATTGATAGGGTTAGGGTTTGAGTTGAACCACGGTTTTTAATGGCAGACACCAGGTTATACAAAATGACCATAAACAACATTTTATTTTGATTTTGTTAAACGCAGGTGAATGGATTCAGAAAGATTAAAAGAAAAAAGTAAAAGACTGAATGAGAGATCCTTCCACATACATGCAGACGACCGCCCCGTCGCATTCATATCGGTCTGCCCTCTCTGTGTGTCTAGGTGTCGTCATTCATGAAAAACTGGCACCTGCTCTTGCACAGAAAAGGGAAGAACACGTGCGAGAGAGACAGAGAGAGAAAATGCAGGGGAAATGTGGCACTGGAGAGTCTGTGGTGAGGTTAATGTGGTCAAGAGAAGCGTTTCCAGACACTCGTCCGGCAGCCCATCAATGAGACAATCAGCGCATCAACTCTGATAATTGATCGTCGGTCTCCACTTGCTCTGCTATCGAGCTGAGGGGGAGACACACCAGTGTTACCATGGCAACTGGTATTCTCATCCTCGTGTAAACATCCAGCGGCAGTTCAATTGGTAGCTCCCACTTAGTCACCCTGTGTTGCGTGCACACCACCTTTGTTAAACAGAGTCATACTGTAATTTCTAAAACTGTTGACCAGGTCTCATACGTTTGTGTCACGATTTGAACTGGGGCAGGGGTTATGTCAACATAACTTGATAATAGCCTAGAGTGGGGATTGGACTTCATTCCCAGCATCAGACAAACAACAATATTTTCTGACTTCGTTTGTCTTACTTATTTCCTTAAGCTTATCTGCCTTTATCACTACTTTCATTTTGCACCGGTGATAAACTCTCTTTAGTGTTGTTCCCGTAACACCCACAGGAAGTGTCCACCCAGATAAAAGCTTGGCAAAGATATGTTGTGTAAACATTACTATCTGATCCATTCGACTTTATTTTGACCATTTAAAAATAACTTAGAAAACAACCAGCGTCAGACATTTACATTAATTATCCAAAAAAAGATGTCAGGCCAAAATATCAGCATGCTGCGAGAATGATAGGTTATACATGGGAATATACATGCGTTGTTTAACAGGTACAGTCATTGTATTACAACGTCATAGATCAGCTGGTTGTTCTGCTGCTGCTGCCATGATCACTGACGCAGGACTAATAGTGATAACCACTCCACTGAGGGAGATATGTTTATGAATAAACCTTCAGCTACTGACACAATAAGTGTTGACGGACAGTCATGCCATTTACTGTTAACCAGGAGACAGGACAATAGCCGTTGTCACTGTTTGTATTCCTTTCAGGGGACATGCACAGGAACACATCCTACTGGATATCCTCTGCTTGGTTTGACGGAGGAGATGAACAATAAACCAAATGAGTTTAGGGCTGGAAGGATGAGGAGGAGGTGGGCTGCAATCTCTAGACGTAACCCATTGAAAAATAAGCTCATAAGAGCAATGATACTACAGTTTCAAAAGCAGATATGGGACCACAAGCTGATAAGAAGTCCTACAAATAGGCAAACATGGCCCACAGAGTCTAACAATAGAACAACAACACAACATGAATGTATCAAATGTACTTACGAAATGTATATTTGAATCTTTTAAGATGCAGGCGGCTTTGCTGGTTTTATACAGCTGATGTGAAGTTAATGCAGCAGGTCCCTTAAGGCATAGGTCTTCAACAGGGGGTCTGTGACACCTAGGGGGTCTGCGGAATCTTTGGTTTACATTTTTTATATATTATATTATTCTTATTATATTATTTTTACATAATTTAAAGAGAGACTAATCAGTCCCCAGGTGAAATCCCATGTATATATGCATGTTTACGTCAGGTATGTTGCACGGCCACCCTAATGTTGCATATGTTTGAAAATTTTTTTAAAAAAAAGAAGAAAAAAATACTTGAACCTGTGTATTATATGAGTAGCTTAATATTTAATGCAAAACTATAATAGTAATGTAATATGGAAGGTAAACAGTTTGGGGTTCAGTGGCCTGAAAAACATTGAAGACCCCTGCCTTAAGGTTGTCCAGAGATAATTAACAGTGGGGAAAAACACCTTCTTTTATATATATTTATTGTCCCAAAAGGAAAACTTGCTTTGCAGCCATGGTTACATAACAGCTAAAATTAGTCATACATCAGTCTAGGGCACAAGAAAATTGTGTTTGTCTAAATTTCGGACTGAATTGACATTGGCATCATTTTTGGCCTATTTTCAATCATCCTTTTGTCAATTAGATGTTCAGTGAAGACATAACCTGTGTTGATGAGAAGTCACAGCGGACTTTGTTTTATTTTTACGTGGTCAGAAGCCAAAAATAAATTATCATCGCATAAGATGTTTGATGCAAAACACCACATTAAGGTTAATCACATCTACTTTGAAGACACTTTAACAGTCTATATTCAAACGCATCTCCATGCATCCATAAAATGAATCACAAGATTGTGTATTTTGACATCCATATAAGGACTTGCTGCCTTCCTCCAAAATAAGTTTACACTGCGTGCCGGGGAGCAGGTGTCATCACCTGCAGCGCGGCGCTCCACAGTTCACGTCTGTGATCTCACCAGAGAAGTGCAGAAACACAGACAAACAGCTTTACTCACCCTCCCTTTCGCTTGATGTGATGATGACTGCATTTGTGAGTTGTGCCTGCGCATCTGTGTGTGCGTCAGCTAAAAGCCCACCTGGAAGCCCATATCTACGCTTGACTAACGCCTCTTAAATCTATCTGTAGTGTCAGGTTCACTGCCGCACAGCCGGCCAGATAATTTAAATCACGTGCTTGTTTACATGTTGTCCTGCACGTGTATTTCTGCAGGCTCTCATCCCTAAGTGCTGCTTATGCAAACAACAGACTATAGTTTATGGATGTGGGTGTGAATATCCCGGAATGGTCTGCTCACATGTGACATGATTTCGTGCATGATTAATCGCAGTTTTGTTGTTCTTGTGACAATATTGATATAATACTTTATATCCAGTATATGTTAGAAAGAAATTATTTACTCTTTGTTAAATGCTATTTATTTGGCAGATGTAGTTTCTAACTACCCTGCAGACTATAAATTCATATATAATGTCATTTAATATAAAACATAACATGAGCTATTAAAATACAATGCTTAATTTTAAAGTAAACTGAGCAGTATTTATCTACTTCCAGTTAGCACCACCTCCACCAACTTACATTAAAATCCGACCTACATCTGAACAATTTAATATTTAACCCAAATGCCACAGTACAATTCCATAGTAATATACTGTTGTGATAAATGTTTGATGTGTTATAATAAATAATCTAAATACAGATACACACATAAATTATATCATATGCATTTTGCTGATAATACTTGTGTACCAACGACACTGCCTGGCCAAAACAAAAAAGGTTGCCACCTGGATTCAACTAAGCAAATAGGTACGAGTCTCCTATTGGATAATTACTGTGTGGGTGATTATCTTCCAGCTGGCAACAAGTTATTTAACCACAACTTGATGCAATGACTAGCTTCTCATTGCCTAAACAACCATGACGAAAGACACATCCCGCGGTCGTTGAAAATATGTTTGTTAAGGGTCAAACCATCCGCATGCATCAGGCACAGATAAAATCTAAGGAGATTGAAGCAGAAACCTCTAAAACTGGGTTAAAAAATGGCCAACGCATTATGGTTAATGGGGCCATCGCCTTCCAGGAAGAGTTGCGGTCAGAAAATAATCCTTATTGATTGTGATCGGCAAAAACATTTAAACGTTTGGTGAAATCAAATTGAAGAAAGTCTTAGCCCCACTGAGGATCTCTGGGATGTGCCGGAGAAGGCTTTGTGCAGTGTTTAGATTCTCCCGTAATCAATACAAGATCTTGGTGAAAAATTAATACAACACTGGACTGAAATTAATCTCGTGACATTGCAGAAGCTTCTTACTGAAAGAATACCGCAGTGAATGCTGCTATAGTCAAAGCTTAAGGCGGTTCAACAAAATATTAGTGCATGTGACCTTTTTTTGTACTAGGTATAATAGTACTGTAGTGTATCCGCACACAAATGAGGTGGGTGTTTCTACAGAGCCGGATGTGTTGATGTAGCAATTGATTCATGTTCATTATCAGCCTGTGGATTTAGTTGAATGCAATCTACGGCGCCCTTCAAGAACAATTACAGCTCTCACAACTGTCATAAAAGTGATAAGAAACACTGAAGGCATTCTCCTTGAGTATCCTTCAGCAAAGAAACAGTATGAGCAAGTCCAGGCATGCCTCAGATTTCAGGCCCCAAACCTCCCATATCAAGAATGAGGAAGGTATTTTTCAGCGGTTGGGCAATCCCTGTGCCTGATGTTGTTCCAATAGCAATCTGCCTCTGCAATCTCTGAGTAGAAGAAACTGTTGCTCATTGTTCATTCTGTATCTTCATGTGACGATTCATTGTCCAAAACCAGCAGAAGAGAGTGATTTTCATATCTCATGTGGAGATGCATGCGGCTGAAGTCACAGGGTTGGCGCCCGGCTATCTTCTTTGAGACGTGGTGGATGGCATGAGTTCAGTAATTATCACTGTTTAATTGTTCTCCCTATCTGAAATACCATGAACAGAGAGTGCAGGATTCTCAGTAATGTTATCTCCGGTCTCTGATTCAGCACCTGGGAATGAAAGCTGTCATGGCGCACGTTTCTATTCAGTGCATTAAAAGATCCCGTGTGGTATTTTTATCGATTTCTCTAGGTTTTGACTCAGTCTTCATACACCCAGAAACTTTGATGGCAAGATAAATGATGGCTGCACATCTTGTCTGTGCATCTTACTTAAAGATGCTGTAGTTTCGACAAGAAATTATAGGACACCCACCGATCACATGTTTACTCATCCTTTCATGGTAGACAAAATGAGATCACATGCCCTCCCCTCAACCCACCACCCCCTTTTCTTACTCAGGATAAATGAAATTTCCCCTCTGACACACTGGCTAGACGACGTTACTTGTCTGTCTTCAGTATCGGTGCCTCAGCTGGAGACGTTTTACTTGCTGGGGCCTAAAGGGACTGATGTCTTTAAAAATACTTTGAAAGATTATGTAGCATAAAGGGGACACATTGTGTTCAATGGCTGTACTGTGCTGTATATTCTAAGCCCTTAAGCTGTAATGCTATGCTGAGCTGTGCCCCCTGTATATAATTTGTTTTGTAGCTGCATGTGTTCACTCTCAATAAGCATAGTTATATTTATAAAACATGTGAATAGGTGGGAGGTATTTTTCTCTCTGCTCTGTTCTTTGTACTTTGTTTGAAGACCTGCTTCCGTCCAGGCATTAATAGAAACATAAAAATCCTGTTTTTACCTTAAAGGTACACTTTTTTTCTGAAGAGGATGTCGTCTGAAACCTGGCAATAGGTTTGGGAGTGGATTTTGAGTCAATCTTCAACCCAAAAAGGTCCATCTAGCTCATCTTTAATAACACTAGCCCATACCAGTACCCCATCTCTACCTCGCTGGTGTCTGAGTCGAAGTGGAGCTCAGCGCCCATCTCATCTGTCAAGAGTCACTCCCGTCTTATCACTCCATAAAACCTTTAAAAAATCTGTCTTCAAATATTTTTTGACCAAGTCTTGACATTTCAAGCCTCTCGTTCAGTGGTGGCTGGGGTTCAGCCTTCCTTACACCGTGTGAGCACCGAACACCGTGTACTTTTGAGCACTGGGAAGCTGACGTTTAATTCTTCTCAAATCTTTGGCAGTTTATTCCTTTTTTTTTTCTCAACACGTTTCTTGCCACCCTGTTTGCAGTGCGACGTTTGTTGGTTCTGTGATCTGGCCCCATTTTCTTAGCACTTTCAAGAATGTTACGTCCCTCTGAAAATTCTTTTGCAATTTACAAACAAATGCTATTTTTGGCCCGTTTTACCCCAAGAAAAGAAGTTGATCTCCTTAGGCCCCCCCCCCCTCCAAAATACACATCACCTTATTCCCTTAAATCCAATAAGCAGCTTGGAGATAGAAAATGTGAATTGCGCACACAGAGTTCATTGAAACTTGAGGTGTGACGCCACCTCACCTACAGTGTAGTGATGGAATTGCAGCAATTTTGTCTAATCAGTATGAAGGTGGTCATTTCCCTACACGTTATGTGATTGCCAGTGTCGCATGAAGAGAGGAAAAAAAAAGAATTTAGGTTTGACGGAGGGCTGACATCACAGTGCTGTTATGGTCCGTTCTGTGTGTGAGTCTTTAAAAGAAAATGTATGACTGCTGTGAAATTTGGAGACGAGAAAACTGGTGGAAGAGGGGGCTGAGTGTTGTGACTGGGTAGGGGACCGGAATGCCGATGAGGAGGTGACGCAGCAGAATCACAGCAGGACCCTTGTTTTCAGTCTATTAGCAATCAACTCCCACAGCCCTGTGGAAGACTGCAAGCTACATTTATAGCAAACCAATTAAGGCAAAGTGTATATGCCTGAATGTGTGTCACTTTATTCATTGTTGTGTTTTTTTATATATATATATATATATAAAGAGAGAAGGGCTAAATGAAAATAATAAGAAAATAAAGAGCAACCTTTTCTGCATGAGTGGGAACGCCATGCTTTTTGTATCTCCGAGATATAAACAACACTTGACCTCAGAGATGGCAGTTTGTGATGCCCGGTGCCCGTAGGTAAATACAACCAAATGACAAGAGAGCTTCCATTTGCTTGCCAAATCTTCAGTGTAAAGGAAAACATTGCATAATCATGTTTTTTAAATCAGACGCAGCCTTCAGACTTTTAACCGAGTGCCGTTCCTTTTGTTAGAACAGACGTGTAAGTCCACAAGAAATTGCAGCTCTGAGCTGCTCGTTCGCGACTCTGACAGACATCGACAGAAATGACAGCTCATTATTCAGCCGCGGAAACCGCCGGTTAAACTGTTCACACTTCACAGCTCCAGAAGCGTCTCTCTTTTCTCCTGTTTATGCTAAAACTTCTTGACTTTCCAGAAACGGGATGAAAGCTGAATTGACAGTTGACTGAAAAGCACCTTTGAGTTTACCCTTATTATCCTTCATGTTTTCAGTGATTGCTTGGTTGCAGCTGACAAATCGCTGAGTATGTCTCAACAAATACAAGTAATGTTTGGGTTGCCAGGTGATAAAAGGCTGAATGATGTCTTTGGCAGAACTAAAATCATGAAGTATTAGCTGGTGACTTACTTGTGACTTGACCTGATGATTCATTATCAAATGATCATGAGGTACCAAATCATCCACACAAGGCTTCAGAAGAAAGGGAAAGGATATCCCCCGCTGAGTCTCAGTGTTCTGCTCTTATGTTCTACAACCAATGTGCATCCTATTTTATTTTCCATTCACTGATTTCACTTTCATATATGCAGGTGAGAGATGGAACGTGATTGACAGGCCTTTTTAGTTTTTGTTTTTTTTGTACATCGCGGTCAAAACAGTCACTCAATGTTGGTAAAGCTGATTAGATCCAGGTAAATGTCTTCTGCAGTACAATGGAAGTTTAAATACAGTTTCTGTGGCAACGTCATTGCGCTGACACATCAACCAGTAATTATTGGTTACCCAAAGCTGAACGGGGGGGCAGTGGTGGCGAAGGAGACTGAGTAGCGTACAACATGGAGTAGGAGCATGGCAGAGCCTGTAGTGGAGAAACATGAGTTACAAATGCAACTGAGATTCCAGGAATTCACTGCATCAGTAGTCAGAGGAAGGCTTATGTAAAATAAGAAAGCAATTACTGACAAGGTTGTACACATGCAGCCTTAAACACTGTCAGTAAAGTGGTGGAGGTCACGGAGGGTTTTTTTTTTTTTTAGTTCAGTTTGTTCATGTGTTTCTTACTCCCATGCTGTAATCACAAGCTCATCTGTTTGGAAAGCAGCATAACCCAGTTCATGTGCTTTGAGTGGCATGCCTTTCTATACTTGTTTCGTCTTTCACATTATCATCCATCACAGTGCATTGTTGGTTGAACTTAAAAGGGCCTGCAGCTGCAGATCAGTGAGTGCACAAGCACTCACACCTTTCCTTCCAGCAGGAAAGAGATGGCTGTCTAAGCACGGGGCTTCCTGCAGCCTAAATTAACCCGACAGTTCTTTTCCTGCCGGACTGTTTCCTGAGTTAATGAAGCATTGCGCTCCTCCTACAATGGAAATGTGCAGCTGCGAAGACCTTGCTTTGTGTGATGCTTTCAGCAAAAACTGCTTTGATGCACTCGATTTTTAATGTCACTTCCCCTAAATACGTCTACTATGAATCTGTCTGGTGATCCAAACTCAAGTACCATCGCCTGGGGCTGTTTTTAGACAACTCCTGCTTTCTGCAGTGTTTAGCCTAAATCCAGTGGGTGGAGTGGATTCAGCCACACTTCCTGCACAACAGGAAACATAGATCAGGGCAGGCGAGATGGGAAGGGCTCCAAAGAGCTGATGGATGAGCTCGTTTTTCCACCATTGTCTCTCAACAGGTGCAGTTCAGCCTCTCGTGGGACAACAAAATTGACGTTTTGGTTTGATTTGCTTGAAAGATTGAAAAAGTTTTACATCTCTTAAAGTTTATCTGCAAAGAAAATGCAATGAAACAGTACCAGTAACAGTAGTGTTCAGTTTTTCTACTAACTATATTGCACGTCTACACAGACGCAACTGATAAACAAGTAAAAGAAGAAGTACAGTGACATACATTTTATTCCTGAAATACATAAGATATAATATATAGCTGTATCCACAGGGTTTATTTAGTAATGTTGTCATGGTCTGACATCATCCATGCTAAGTATGTTTATTTGTGTTGATGGTATTGAGAGCAGACAGATGTCACAAAGTGTTTCACAAAGGAAAAAGAACAGAAATAAAAAAGGCAGGAGATACATAATAATAGTAACAAAAGAGACTCCTGCTTTTGTGGCCGAATCTCAGACGGATGGTCTCAACTTGAGGATGCATTCAGCCTGCTGATGTCAATTTAGCTTTCCTGCTTCAGAGCAGAGATTTCTATTTGATGATGCGGTTGTAGTCACAACAGCTATATTTGTGTTTCATTCAGGCTTTGAGGTTAATACCGCTGCAATTCTTGTTTTCATAGATTTAGGACTCGATGATGCATGTTTAATTTTGTCAAGGTACACTTAACCTGGGCAAACCAGAAGAGTAATTTTAGCTGTTGCTTGTTGTTGTTCTGGCTCAGACAGATCTAACAGCAGTAAAGTAAGGGCATTAAAATCAGACCTCTATCACGCTAGGTTGTTTTTGTGACTTAATTATCAAAGTGTCTATTATCCCCAAGACTTGTTCCAGCACATCAGGAACTTTGCGGTTGCTTGTGATATGTTACCTGTGTTGTAACAGGACCAGGCAGCTGCTCTGCTAAGGCTTAATTTTGAGCTGCAGCTGCGGAAAATGTCCAGGCATGTCTGACATGCTGTGTGAGAGTTAAAGCCAGAATGAAGGCAGGAATGAGCTCCAACTCTATGTTATTATGTACCATATGTTATTATCTTGATAATAAGCTGTATTTTATACTATGAGAGATGAAGATATAGGCTTGAACTGAAAGACCTTAAAAAAAAAAGAACATATTTAAATGCACTTTATATCCAAGATCGGAAAACAGTTAAAATGTTGTTACGACACCTAGTTTATTTAAGCAAATATTACATAGTGTTTCCTGCAGCTTCATTATTATTTTAAATGGCTTTTAACTTGTTCATACCCGTCATCAGTTGATCAATGGCATACCAACAATACCAGCCTGACTCACTTGCTTTAAAAGCAATTAAATAAGGCCTAAGGTAAGGGTGCATCAACCTTTACCTGCAACATGTTCGCTTTTTCACTTAGATTATACTTTACTGCTTCTGAACACAATAAATGTACAAACCATCGTCACTCACTCACATTAGTTCTTCCCCGCAAATGACAAGTTAATTCAGTTTGCGTTGCTAACGCTCCAGCCTTTGTGCAGATAATAGTTAGGGAGTGTAATTTGTCCTATAAAGTCACCACACTCTCACAGGACCACAGCTTGAAATGACTTTGTCATGGTGCCGTGTTTGGAAGGCTTTGTGGGAATACGACGAGAACGGGAGAGAGAATGAAGCGCTTTGATTGCTGAGCGTTCTACCAAATAACTATAGCTAATCTAGCAGAAATGATGCTGGGGTCAGGCAGTGCACGGAGGCAGTGATTCCGCTGCTGACGTAAGTGCTCACACCGTCTGCGTGCATGTTACGGATGGACATGTGTGCTTTATAATCAGCATGACATGCGCTGCATTTATTTCTTGGAAAGTTGGAGGTTGGTTGAATGAGAGATAAGTGGATCTTATAGTGGACCTAACCCTAACCCTGTGTTTGGTTCTACTACTAAGTGAATTTCTTTGTATTTTTGGGTTTAAATTTTATTTTGTCTCAGATGATGCACTTTGAATTGACTTGCTTTGATATTAGACTCAGACTTTATTGTCCCCATTGGGAAATTCTTTTCTCCAATCCTTAAAGTCCACCGCAGTAAAGCACAGAACAAGACACTCGGTAACAAGCACGAGTGAGCCCTTCTGCACCTCAGTGCTCCGTATCCTGGCCCTGAGGGGAGTGGGGTGAAGTGGGTGTTTAGTGGATGTGTGATGTCCTGTTCTATTATGGTTGCAATGTGTGTGATGCCCCTGTTGTTGAGATCTGTTAGATGTGGTGTGGGGAGACAGGTTATTCTGGAAGCTCTGCATTATGGTTGAGGTGGGTTATAAATTTAGCCTCATTTTTAACAGATAACATGTTGAAGAAGCAGGTGGAAAAGTACAAGAGTATGGATTAGATCATGCTTTAATATAGCAGCAGGAGGAGATGGGGGCAACATGGAGTCCTTTACGTTTACCGGTGGCTGGCGGTCTTTGATGACTCCTTTTCTGAATGTCTCTGGTGTGCTAGTTGAGGGTGAGCTGACTGTCACGTGTTACCCCTAGGTATTTAAAACAGTCGACTGCTTCCACTGCTTGGTCACTGATGAGGATCGGGTGCTGAGGTGAGGGCGGACTGATTATTAATTACTTTGTTTTCGTGCCATTGAGACGGAGGCGGTTGTCCTTACACAAGCATTGTTATATTGAAGGTTTCATTTTTAGTACTGACGTCTGTTGCTACTCTGTGAGGCTCCCACTGCGTTCACACACATTTCACATGCCTCAGGGTTTACTGTTCACACCCATGTCAGAGCTGCATTGGTATAAACTAAACATTTCCCACTGTTGCATGTTCACATGAAGCACATTCAGCCACGGATGTTATACACATACTGCCCACAACTAGCTGCATAGAGGATCATTGACACTAACTATTTTCGTAGTTTTAGGTTTGTTTTGTTCTGGAGTTGTGTTTTCTCTTTTATTTTGTAATATGTCACCTCATTGTACTTCCTGTCCTTCTGATTGTTTTCACCTGTGACTCATTACCTCATCAACCCCTTTGTGAAAGTATAGCCCTTTCCCTTTCTCTGTTCTTTATCAGCCGGGGTCATGTTCTCTTGTCTATTTTCCAGCAGTCTTCCTTTGTTGTATTCTTGGTGACTACTTAGTTAACAGTTACTTCTATTGGACCATGTTTGGACTGATGCTGTTTTCTCTTTGTTGGACTACACCTTTTGCTGAACTCAGTTCGGATTAATCCTGCCTTGTCTCTGCAGCTCCTGTTGTTCGGAGTAAGTTTCAAACACTGACTTTTTTATTCATCTCACCTCGTTCCCCCTTTCTCTCATGCATGTTTTCCCTCTCCTTTCTTTAAAATTGGACGTTAATATCAAAATTGTATTCGCTTGTTTATCTATTTAACGTAAGCGTATGTGTCAGAGGAACAAAATGTCAATAGCCAGTGGCCAACAGCTGCGTTAGTAACATTGTGTTTTTACGTGGCGCACACTAGCTGCATAACAACAGTCGCCATTACGTCTGAAGACTCTTAATCATCGCCAACTAAGTGATGAAACGGCAACAACATATGGCACAAGTACTATGTGTCTTTGTAGTGGTGTGTCAGTATAAAAAACGTTTAAGAAGTGGTTGATGTAAGTGGAAAGCAGAGAATCAGAGTTGCATATTGTCACACTTTTCCTAGGCTTAAAGTGGGGTGGTTAAGTCAGGTGCATCCTTTTTTTTGTTAAGTCTCAGAGCCAGGTTTAAACAACATAAACTTTTCTGATTCAAATCGTTCTTGTTTTGAAAGATACAATATCAGATGCAGTTTCCTGCACCCCCTGTTAGATCTTTCACACAGTGAGATTAGTCCACACGCAAGGGAGATCCAAAACGTGACAGAAGCTACAACTAGGGATGCAACTCTGTTAAGCAAAGTAGTTGAAATGTCTCTCAGCGCAGTGGTATTGATGCAAATCAGGACCCTGGTAATTGGAATCGATTCGGGAGATCAGTGTGCACGGAAGGCATTGTCAAGCCAACCAGGAAAGCCATCAACCATTAAGGCCTTTCAGAGCTTAAAATGATTCAGTACTCGACTGAGCAGCAGACAACTTGAGAGTTACATACCGTACGAGAACTGCACTGAAAGAGACGCACAGAGTAACTTGGTGGGATCACATGTGCGCTGACAGATCGGACATCTGAAGAAATGTTTGGACTGTGAACTGGCACCTCGTGGGGTGACAGGGACAGAGTACGCTGTGTCGTGCTCCATATTTGTTCTGCATTTCTGCACATTGTCAAGACCTTCGACTGTTCTCGATGATGACATCGAAACTCTGACCCTTTTCAGTGCGATGACCTGGGGGGGCAAAATGGCCCTTAACAGGAAAACATTGAATCACAGCAGCAGAAGCAGCACTGAAATGATTACATTTTTCAAGCAGCAGCTGAAGCTCCCTCCTCTGCTTGATTTGGCATTGAAGTGAGAATTGGCAGATTCTGTTGCACTGAATGCCTTGTAAATGTCTTTACAAATGCCATCTGCGTTACTAAGATACAGCAGTTATCCAAGGAGCTGCGGGGTAGTGGCTAGAGAAGCAGATTTGGAACCGAAGGGTCACAAGTTTGCATCCCTCACCTGTGTCCATTACTGAAGCGGCTTAACCCTGGGCGTTACACAAGTGGAAGTGTGTAACACTAGTGTGCTAGTGTGTGAATGAACAGATTTTCATTACATAGCTAAGGTGGAGTAACAGCATGAACTTCTGGTAACTGACAGTCGCTCTGATAAATAGAGCTGCTGTCGTAATATCAAGGTGATTTTCGAGATATTGTTGCCGAGCGACTCTATCTTTTGCTTTGTCATGCTGTGTTGTGTGCCGTGCTGCTGCCGAGGGCTGCGCTGTGTGTTGTGCTGTGTCGTGATGTCTTGGGTCCGTGTCGTCCTGAAGGACTTATCGAAGCAGGCAGTGAGACAGGCTGCATTACAGCTCTAATGAAATCTGTCAGCACCGCCTGCACTCAGGGGCAGCTTGCAGGGCTCTAGCAGTGCTTACCACCACTCCACATAGGAGGAGGACAGAGATGCAGAGGTGCACGGGGCGTATGGGATACAGAGAAAGGTAGAGATTTAGCAGAGGCTTCACGCGTGAGGTTATGTGTAATTAAACACCGCTCTTGCCGTGCTGGGGTGCCTCACTCCGGTGCCTTCAAACCAGAGGAACAGACACCCGCAGCCTCCCTGCTCAGACCAACTGGGACTGAATAGAATACTAATGTGAACAGGAGGCAGAGCAGAACAGAAGAGATAGAAGTGGCAGAGTGATGAAGCGGGTAGAGACAGGGGGAGAGAGGAAAATCGCAGGGAGGGTTATTAAACACTGCGCACAGAGAGAAACCCTTTGAGAAGAGACTGGTAAAGTCTGGGAGTCATAAAGAAGAAGTGTGATTCATAAGGAGAAAAAAAAAGATTGGAAGTAAAATGTCGAACACGAGTGAGTACAGGAACCGTCTGAGCCACATCCACGTGATGACGTATGGCTATATGACTGCTCACAAAGGCCTTTCTTGACAACGTCAAGCATCAAGTGGCATTACAGTCCAATAAAAGCATCCATTATGGTGCCTGCGTCAAACAAAAATCTAGTGAGCATTAGTCAAAGTAAATTTGATTTACTGTACATGTCAAAAATGTTTCCTCTCAGAGCTGCCATGGCACATGAAATAATGTAGGGTAGATGGCACACAAACATGCGACTCCAAAACAACAGCCTGGGACAATTCTGCCTGCTCACTTTAAAATCTCTCGACAGATGACCACTGAACGCAATGCAGCATTGCAACTCAACAACATAACACATGGATGGTTTCTGGTCATTTCACATTCAGTGATATGAGTAAATGACATGCTAATGTTTCTTGTGGCTCACACGACAAGAATCATTAGCATACTATTCATTGCCAAGATGTCGTTTAAACACTTATCACTACAGTGTAAAGCTGTCGAGCTGCATTCCGTCAATACCAAGGTACTTTCTGTTGTCCATTGATCCAAACGCCGCGATTCTTGCACAGAGTGTGGGATGGCTGTGACATTTTCTCATTCCAGATGAGTATGCAACATTTTTTGGTGATTCATTTATTCCTGGGCCGCTCTGACATATTATGCCCTATTATGAAAAGCAGCCCTTTGTTATTCATTGAAACGCGCGTGACTGTATAATACAGCTGGGTCCACTTTTCATTTCCGCTTTCGGGCCTTTTGTACGAGGTGCGTCCCCTTTCGTGCTCAGTGCCCACCTGGTTGCATTGCCGTGACACACTCTAAGTACAACTACTGGTTGTGGTCTTTCCCGAGGACCAGCTGATGCTTTGACATTCAAATTTCCAGACACCCCCGAAGACTGTCATCACTGTAATTGTCTCTTAAATTGTCATGAAACAATAGCATACGGGACTATAAAGGAAATTAAATGCTGCTGTTTGGAGAGAATGTTGTTTATCTTTGCTCTGACACATTTGAAACACCGACATCAGAATTTGCTAAAGGGCACGGTTACAATATTAGGCAATAAGCCCTTGGTCCATTAAGCCCCTGCCCTCATCCATAAAGCCCATCTGCTGTCAGAAAGTCAATTACTTTTCTCCTTACTGAGGCCTGGGTATGTTTCTTGGGGAATAAGGTGCTAAAAATAACCATTAACTTCACATACTTGAGGATATACTACGAATGCTATGAATTCCAATATATATCTATAGTTTTTGATGAAATAAGAGAGTTCCAAAAAGGAAATGCAAAAGGCCACAGTTTGAGGAGCTTTGAAAAATAGGGGTCAGTATTTTTAGCTAAGTAGTTAGCATGTTGGCACCTCACAGGATGCTGATCAGTCCACACCACTGTGGAGCCCCCACAAACATAGAGTGATTCCAGTGATTCTGTCATTCCACAAGTCTTGCAAACCACCTGCCCCTCAAGTTAATTCTAATGTACCACTGTCTGGTGGTTACCAAAAGTTGAGAGCTTGGCAAAAGTCACATAGAATCACTTTAATCATTCTTTGGTTATGGACTCCGACGTGAATGTCAGGGTTCATCTGATAATCGCGTTAGGCAGTCCATGCTGAAAGGGCATTATGGTTGTTGTAAGAGGATAACTCGGTGTATCTGTTTTTGCTGATGTTTAAACATGCTGCACAAATGCTCTTAAGAGCTGTTTGAAATATCAGGCTCTGATGCCACTGCCCTCTGTTGAAAACAAAGCATCATTCATAATAACTGTATGCCACAGTCTGCTCTTTTACAGCCTTGAATGACAATAGTAATGAAAAAAAAAATCAATTGTAAGCAAAGAGAAAATTCTGAGGGCACTTGGAAAACTCAGAGGGCAAAAGGAACTGGAAAACATGACGGACAGCAAACTCACGGCATCATTAGAGGGAGACACTGAAAAGTAAAACTTTATCCAACAATGCTGTTAAGTCTCACCGTGCATCGCTCCACAGCTTGTTACCATGACAAACTCCACCAACGTAAGTCACATCACTGTGCGTTAGTTTTAGGTCATCACAACTCAGGTTTGGCTCGGTTCCTGTTGTGGTATCCATGGTGACACGCGCACAGATGATGTACCAAGGAGACGTTTATTTTTAAGGTCACCACTGTCAACTGCAGCTTCCCCTGCTTACTTGAGTCACTGCCAAGCGCTGGCACTGCAGCATTTTAGCCCTTAAAATTAAATAAGTAAACAAGTATTTGCTTGGCAAGAATGATGATGACAGAACCTGGAGAAGAAAATTCAGATGAGGAAAACTATTTAGGCTGCTAACATGGTCTGTAGAGAAGATTGTGGAGATAAACACCGATCAGGCATAACATTATGACCACCACCTGCCTAATATTGTGTGGGGCTCCTTTGTGCCTTAGATAACGGACATGGGCCTTCTGAGGGTGTCCTGTGGTGTCTAGAAACAGGATGTTGTTTTTGGGGGGTCTTTGAGTCCTGTGGTTTGAGGACGGGAGCCTCTATGGATCAGGTTTGTTTCAGTGCATCCCAAAGATACTTAATCAGATTTTTGGAGTTGTTCCTAAACCGCTTTTGTGTGTGTGTGTGTGTGTCTGTGTCAGGATGCATCCTGCTGGGGATGGCCATCAAGGGGTGTCATCGCTATGGGCTGGGGTTGTGTGTTCTGGTCTAGCTGGATGGTACATGTCGAAGAAATATCCCCACGAATGTCAGACCCAAGGGTTTCCCAGCATAACATTGAATTATCACAAGATGGTCAATGTTATTTACTTCTCCTGGCAGTGGTTTTATTGGCTAGTGGCTAAAAGGACAGCCATTGTCAGTAGTCCAGTGATAACATATTGAAGACGGAATATTTATCCGCCATTTTCTTTCAGTGTTGAAATTTTCAATAGTGCATTTTACAACTGTATTACAAACATTTTGCAGAAGCAGTTTGTTACTGTAACTGATGGTTTGCGTGTGTATGAACGATTCTAGTCCTCATTATCATCATACTTTATTTGAATAGACGATACCATTCATGCCCATTTATGCCCGATCAGCATGGTAAAGTTGGTGGTAGGAGCAAAAGTTGTGGATTGTGTTTCCTTAAATGTTTGAGGAACACTGTATCAGTCACTCCCAACGTTCATCACTTCAATCTTGATGAATGACAAAAAAAATAAAAAATTCCATGTTTGCCACAATGCTCTTAGTCTTTCCCAGTGCGTACACGTCTAAAATACTGCAGCAACATGATCTTTTATCTTGATTGTGGATGTTTGAGGCGTGCTACCATTTTCCATTTTGCGATTATTTTTTTGCTTTAGCAAACCACAGAAGATTTAGTTGCAACCTGTTTTTGCAACCACGGTAAGATATGCTACCCTCACATGGAACATGTGAGTTTGTAGTTATGACATAAGGAGGTTGCGTGCGTCAAATGCTTGCCACTCAGGTGGCAACATGAATTAGTCAAGAGAACACCACTACTGGTCAAATGTCAGAGTCTACACGGTGTGAAGGAAAGCGCTGACAGCTTAACAAGCAAGTAACTCAATGAATGTAAGAAACTCAGTGATCATTTTTCAGAGAAACTTCAAGGATCGTGTCGTCATGGAGTCTTGTGAACTTGACAACCCCATTCGAAAGCACCAGTGTCTTATACTACAATAAGTAACAGTGATTGCATTTCACCTACATTTCAAGGGGGGATATTATTCATAACGAACACTTATTGCTCCTGAGAAACAGAATATTTCCTGTGTTTACATCTTTTCACAAGGCCTGTGTCTGAATAAAAATCTTATAATTACCAGCTACTCCTCTTTAGCCTTGGTCCCTGCAGCCACATAGATACAGAACCGCACAGACACTCTGTCAGGAATCATCATGTAACACCAAGCAACACTAGCCACCCTTGTCCCATGTGGTCATTACTTAACACTTGGTTAACATGCGCACGCATACACACAAGCGCAAATGCGCGGTGACACTGACACAGGCCCAAACACACCGGCTCACAGATGCATGCTGCACACACACATCCACAGCATGTCCTTGTCCCTTTATCCTGCTTTTTTTTTCTTTCACTGAGACCCAGACAGTCAGACCTCAGAGGCACAGCGGTTGCATTTTCACTCACCTACATTTCAAGGGAGGATGTTATACTTTCGGTAATAAATTGACTAAATAGTTTATTGCCGTAAAGCTGTGGAAATTACAAAAATAAGATATGTCTAATGTGCAACTTCACCTGCAAACAAAACTCACAGGAATACACAAATGACAAAACGAGCAGGTTTTATGTTAGAAATCTCAAAAGGAGCATTTTAGAATAAACACTTTAGGACTGAGCACTATTTACTGCAAGTACATGTTCCTGCCAACTTTAATTGCAGACTTGAATACTTTTACGTACACACATGCACTGTCAGTCACTCCCACTAACCCCACTCCCCAGCCCTTGCTGACTGCTCTGTCCTCTTATCCAGATGGAGTAACATGTAATTACAAGGAGTTAGGCTCCCAGAATCCTCCCTGACTCTTCCGAGAGCTTGAAAAGATTGTGCTTGTCTATTCAATCCGCTGTCTAAAGGCCACACACTTTGTTCTCAGTCCTTTCCTTCTTGTTTTATCTGGCTTCTGCAGACCTTCCCATAGCACAGTTTCAGGCATAACATTAGGACCACCTTCCTAATATTGTGTAGCTCTCCCTTGTGCCTCCAAAACAGTTGTGACTCATCGGAGAATGGACATGGGTCTTTTAAGGGAGTCCTGTGGTGTCAGTTCATTGAGTACACTGGTGAAAATGAACGCTCTCTAATATAACTGTCCTGTACTAATTTTAGCTGCACGAATGTTATGGTATTAAGCATTCGTTTAAAATGACTGAGAGAACTGTTGGCTCTATATTTTCATTTTGGAGGCTGTAGTTGTAGGACTATTGTATGGCATCATGTTAACTTTATCTACGCCAAATCACAGAAACATTTTAGCGTTTAATTCAATCAGGTTTGACAGCACCACAAACTAGAACCTCTACAATGATCCTACAATTGAATTACCACCCTTCTGAGGCAGTTTCAGCATGAGCTGAACATTATTACGCTCATTAAGAAGGATTTAGTGCAGGACTGGTATAGTAGAATGCTTTCTTTTTCACTATATTTTGTCAGGTTTGTTTATGTTTAATAGAAAACTTCCTACAATGTGTACGGCATGCATATTTATCAGGTCAGTGGTCCTTGACTTGTTCAGTGGCTTTCTGATGGGGTGAACTTTCCAGCACTTGCCACAGGGTTCAGGGCAAAAAGCCCCTGTGTGTCATCTAGCCAGCTGCACTCCACGCTTTAATGAGGACACGTGTAGCTGGGTAAACAGAGATGGGAGCTAGATGATGGGTTGAGGGAACAGAGGCGGCTCTTTCTCTGTAGTGCGTGGGTAAACACGATGGGGAAGCAGGCCTGTATAATGCAGGCTACATTAGGCATGGCCGGAGACAAATATTTACAAACCCAAGCTGACTCATTAAGCAAAGAAACTGGTAAAATTATACAACTATGTGTAATCTAATCCAGGGATATTTAGCAAAAACAAACAAAGAAAAAAATACTACTGAAGTTTAGGCAAATGTTCAGTCTCTGGCATGCTGCTAACACCGAGCCTTGGATCCAGTGTACAGATCAGACACGTCTGAGTAGGTGATGCAATGTGTGTTAGATTTTTTGCAATGATTCTATGAAACCTCTATGCTCTGATACGTCGAGGTTTATGGATCTTTTCACTACACAACTCTTTTGATCCTGCCGTGCTGGCTCTCCAAGATAATGCCACACTCCACTGAGGGATTGGAGTAATTTTGCATGCTGTGCACAGAATGAAATCGGCCTGTGTTAACAAAATTGTCAGTTGCAGCCGATGAATATGCTCGATAGACTGTAGAGAATACAACAATAATGGAAAAAGCAACAAAGTGCAAAAAAAAAAAAGAAACGCACTTCGGTGCTGGATGCCAAGAACATTGCATCCCCCTCTCGCTCTCCCTTTCTTTCTCTCTCCCCTTTATGGTTATGCCCGATGACTCAGAGTGTACCGGAAGCTCAACGGGATAGTGAGGGATAATAACGAGAACAACTGTTAATGAGATTTGCTTCCGACTAAACTATTGTATATGACCAGACAAAAAAAGAACAAAAGTCAAGAAAAACCCAGAATGTTAGACTAAGATTGATCGCATTATTCATAATGATTATGATAAGCCTTTGGAACATGAAACACACAAATGTGCAGACACACAAATGCAGGAGATCAGCAAATGCGCACACTTTTATTTTTTTTTTATTATTTTTTTTTACAAACCGAACAAGAAAATGTACTCCTTGTCCAACAAGAGACTGCAGCCACAGTAGCAGCTTTGTGAGGCTGCACTCATGAAGAACAGAAGTGCTGTGAAATAAATGGTAACATATTCACAAAGCAGGGGTCTTCAATGTTTTTCAGGCCAAGGACTCCCACACTGATGGAGGGATTAAGTAGGCACCCCCTACCTACTATATGGTCTATATTAAACTCAGCCTAGTGCTTATAATATACATTATTATCATTTTGCATTCAATATTAAGCTATTCAGATAATACACAGGTGCTACTGCCGTAAACTTAAACATACCTGCATAACATGCACTGTTCTCTTCCGCTAATATTGCAGCGTGCTTGCTTCTGGGATTTCACCTGGGCACTGAACAGGCTCTCGGCCAATTGCAGGAAACGTGTCCTGACCTGGCTGGTTCAGCATTGATAGGGGCGTGGCCTATTGTGTACAGGAGGCTTAAATTGACAGGTCTCGGCTAGCTCTGTGTGCAACGTGTGCTCTATCGGTGAATGAGTGAAGGGCTGACTGAAAGACAATGTCTTCTGCCTCCAGTTATCCCTTTACTAAAATAAGTTGGCTTTTTATCAATGTGCATTTAAAGTAAGTTAACTTTGTGGGGGAATTTCTAAAGTATATATGTATCATGATGCATATATCCACTGATCTTGGCATGCTAATCAGCTAATGCCAGCCCTTCATGTCTTGTAATGCTATTTTGTCCAACAAGATGGGATTGTGAGTTAGTGTGCCATCTAGACTGCCCTCGGTCCAATATGAGAGGAAGATGTAGCAGCACTGCCCAGAAAGTGCATTTTGATATTTTTCTTTCCGTGCCTATTTTATCCAAGACCCATTGGGAGGTAACTTGCAGGGACTCCACAGCAGGTATCTCAAAATGTGTCTTTGTGTGCACCTGTCCTCAAGAGTCTGTACCTCATCGTTGAAATAAGGATCCAATTCGTCCACCTCAAGGGTATGCCATCTTACATCTTGTCAACACCCTCTAGATGCCATATGGCAAGTTATCCAACAGGGGGGCTAAGCACAGTAGTAACATATCACAGCTATGTATGTAATAGCCCACAGTGGTAAAGAAATATGAGCCTGGATCACAGCGGTGGACTGATAAACCGACCAACCAAACACCAGGCCTTTGATTTAGTTGTGCTAATAGAAACAGACTTTGATGTTAATGATTTCTGATATCACGACCGTTCCACGTGATGGTTGTGCTTTATCGCAGGTTGCCGCATCATCCTGCAGGTGCGACGGGGTCATGTTTATTACTTTCACTGTTTGCTTCACATCATTGTTTTGCTCCTCCAGCTGCACACACTGGGAACCAAGGCCTGCAAAGCCCTCCCCTTCCTGTCCCCCCCGCCCTCTCTCTTTTTGCCATCCCCATCCCCCTTCCTCTATGTTCAAAACATCCCTAGAAGATTATTTTTTTGCCTGTAAGAGTTACCTCATCTATTGTTAATTCTGCAACACTTGCTTAACACAGTGACACACTGGATGACGTCTACCTTAAGCTGCACACAGTGTTTGTTGATAGAAACACAATATGCCCTCAACCCGTGAATTATTACCACTTCAACACTGGACCCTAGGTTGATCCAAAGTGCATGTGAAGACATCTATGCCAGGAGATAATCCAGAAGCATTTATATGTTTGAAAGATAGGAATTACCTGCTTGCAAATTTATCCCCAGATGTCGTTCTCGTGAGAGGAACGGTTTCCAGAAAGAAACAAATCCTCATCCTGTTTTGTTTCAGACCTTTCTGACCTCAGCTATTGCAGACGTACGCAAGGGAAGTGGATGTAACAAAGAGATTTAGCAACTGTGTAAATTTTGTGGGAGGAACATTATTCAGAGACTGGCTGAAATGTCAGCTACAAATACAAATTGGAAAATTGGTACCCTGTAATTGCTAACAGGTCTGTGTGTAGAATTTGCATATTTTCTCCATGCATACTGTCATTTTCGGTTGACCAGTAGTGTAAATGCC
This sequence comes from Mugil cephalus, assembly GCF_022458985.1. NCBI lineage: Eukaryota > Metazoa > Chordata > Actinopteri > Mugiliformes > Mugilidae > Mugil > Mugil cephalus. The sequence goes on from NC_061777.1 coordinate 10,712,002, forward strand.
AGTCCGGGCGAGACTTCCACTGCTTGCACTATTTAATGGACTGTTTACCATGTGCAAAAGCATTACACCTACAGTATAATTGCTTGCACAGTCCCTAGACTCTAACAATCAGTCAGTCAACAGTCAACAATCAGTGGATGAAAGATGTTTTTCCCCAGTTACCACAGAGGGGATATTTCCACCATCTAGGGTCCAGGTTGCATAAAGCTGGGAAACGGGCACAGAGGACTTGAAGGCTAATTGTTGTTTTGAGACGGTCTAATTACATCCCAGATCAATGAACCTGATACTGTATCTTATCTCACTGTGCGTTGGATGGCCCAAATAGTGCATTTCCTAAAACCTCACATAACACTTCCTAACTGAGCAGGGACCCACCCAGTTTACTGTTGTAATATAATCACTCGCTGGCAATGGTAAACATATAAAAAAACACACATAAACAAATACAAGCTAATGCAGAACGGTAAAAATGGATTTAGATCTAGCCATCCTCCTGTTGCATCATCAAACTATTTCTTTTGCTGCGAACCGTGAAGCTTCACTTGAAATAGTTTCACTTCCACACAACTTTCAGTAGATTATTCCGAATGCTGTGCACAAGTGTGGAGTCACTTCTGACATACAGTAGCTTGTATGGAATGTCAGTGAAGTTTCTGTTATAACAAGTACTTCTGCATTCTGCAACCCAGGGAATGTGGCACCGCTGTATGTGCAGGAATGACACAATCTTCTTGTCATGCAAAGGTGACTCTGCATCAAGTTACTCAATGGCATGAAGGCGATCACCCTGACGCTCATTCAAAGAGCACAAAGGTATTTTTAATGTTGCATGGGAAATGTGGCTTGCGTAACCCTATCTGCCACACTGAAAGTGACGTTAGTATATTTTGCGACATGTCAGTATTTTTATTTACTTCATTTACTTCTGTGCTCATGTTTAATGCATTATGCTTATACTGACTAAACTATTCCCCAGAATGTCGTTATCCAAGTGATGTCCTTGAGGTTTAAGACGCCTCCACTCTCGCACTGATCATTTCCGGCTGTCATGTTCTGCAACAACTGGTGACGACATGAAATGCCTTTACAAACGTTGGCTCTCTACGAAGACATACACAGGTGTGGAAACTGCGTATTCACACATATGGTGGTTGTGTAAGCCAGAAGCACATTCACAGGGACATTCCCACACAAGTGTGAAAAATCCTCTGAAGTGTTTCGGAAAAATATGGAGTCATGATCAAGATACGCCATACGTGGAGACTCGCAGTTTTTTGAAAAATGGGATTCATTTTCAGTATGCTCAGGCTGTCTTCGCAAAGAGCAGCACATGCTTAAAGGCGCGACTTTAAACTTTGTTAAAGTTTATATTCCACTAAAATTTAAATGCCTTTTGCTCCCGAGAGCCAGTTGTACTCATTATTTTCCTATTGATGACTCTGAACTGACACTTGCTTTAGGTGATTTGCTGCAAATTCAGTTGTTTTTCCACTTAAATGACTCCAAACTGGTCGTTTTTGACATCCAGGTGTCCTCATGTTCCTTCTGCAGGTGAACATTCTCCCCCGTTAGGATGTTTCCTGTCGCTCACCTATTCACCCTGTGGGAGAGGCTTCCTCTTGAGCTGTTGAGGGGGAGGCTTCAGCCACCCTCTGCGTTCGCGGGATCCCGGGCGATGATTCACTTAGCTTGCATGGTCTCGAGCAAGTTATCCTCGCCTCTCTCTGCCTGATGCGAAAAACATTTCACACTCCTCCTCCTCTTCCCCCTTAGTCAGAGAGCCGTTCCTAGTTTTTTCTTTTTTTTTTTGTTCTTTTTTTTTTTTTTTTTGCTCTGTGAGTCACAAGCTAACGCACAGATATAGATGGCCTGTGTGGGCAGATGGAGCCCCCCGTGCTCAACTGCTGTTATTGCATGTACGAGGCTCATCCACCCATCTTTGGAGGCTATGAAAGAAGAAAGAAAACTCCCTCACACAGTCCCTGTTGTTGGAGAAATATGTTTCTCATGAATTGTCTGCAGTTTGACATTTTGATGTTCTCAAAGAGCATCTGTCGATAAAAAAAATCCAGTACCAGTACAGTGATTTAACCCCTTGAACAACATGTACTGATCCCTTTACTACTCAACAAAGTGATGTGGAATAAAAATCGAGAGTTTGTTGCATAACATTAAGCTTACTGGAGATTCTACTTTGTCTCAGATGGAATCGTTTTTTCGTGGTCGAGGTTTCTCTGTTGTGTCACCTGCCCCTTGCACACGCAAAGCTCATGTAGTATCCACGCACATGGGAAACGCACGGGCACACACCCCTAACAAACATGCAGCATATGCCCTTTTGTGCTCCACAGTGAGATATGATGAGGATATACGAAACAGTGCGTTAATACTGCACACCCAATCCGCCTTCACCGTTGAACCTGACAGGGCCGAGGCTCTGAAATGAGGAAAGGGTGGAAACCTCCGAGTGGAGGAGGTGTGAGAGGCATCCTCCTCTAAAGGAAACACATGGAAGGTGTTGAAGAGGAAACCGGCTTCTCCAGAGAGTCAAACAAAGGATGCAGGGAGGAAGTCTAATTAATTGCAGGAATGTGAGAGGTTTACTTGCATTCTTTGAGTCGGCTTGAACACGACATGTTCCTTTTGAGTTTGTGAAAGTGGCGTTTGAGGAATATTAAATAGCGTGAGGGGAGATTTTACTCAGGAGCAAAAGTGAACAGAATGAGCTGGCTAATTTGAACATCTGCAGAACCATTTGTTCTTTGTTTGCAGCTTAATTATGAGTATGAAAGGGATTATTTCTGAGTTATGATGGTTTATATTTAATGAACCTGGTTGTATTTCGTCGGCTTTTGTAACTGTTGTGGGTGGACAGGAAGTTCCATATATTTCTAGTTTACATTAAAAATGTTTTTAAATATGCCTTACGTAATACGTCACATTGCCAAGATGGAAAATGGGGTACATTCACTTTAAAGCTTATTTATTAGGACATGGCCGATCAAACAGTGACAGAATAGCGCCGGTGTTAATTAACATCAAACCACCTACTGAAATTTTGAAGTGGGGTTGTTAGAATTCTGTAGAAACATCAATGTTAATTTGTCTCATGCCTCTTGGTGTGTTTTCATGGATTCCCTCCAGGTCTTTCATTTTCCTCCCACAGAGTGCGGTGTAGAGAGCCCACAGGTAAATTAGAGGGTGTATGTCGGCCTGATGGATTAGCAAGATGTCCAGGGGTATTTTCCTGCCTCCCACCCAGCACTTGAGTTTCCCGCGACCTTGAGGAAAGTGGGCCAAGTGTGGTCCAATATCGGAGCAATTATTGATGTCAGTCCTGGGATTAGTTCCAGTAAGATCCAGCATACGGTGGGCATTTCTATCCGGTGAATTAGCTACAGGATGGCGTGTCACGTGTTCTGTTTGGCTCAGACATGTGAAGTCAACAAGATGCATTTGTCTTTTGTGACAGTTTCATTAAATAAATGTATATGATCTACTGTTTGTGTGCACCATGTCACCACAACTCACACTAAATTAAATGTGCCACACAGCCAAGGGATTATCAGAGTCGCGGCGTGGAAACAATAACTGCCTCAGATAAGGTGTCTGACGTATGACGTTTTGAACATGCGGCGACCCCTCAGTAAAAACAAGGCCACTGGGTGTTTTCTCACGGTTGCCTGTGTGATTTGTTTTAGGCAACAGTTTTCTTTATATTCTCACAGTGTGAAAGATACAACACATAGGGAATTTAGCAATGGTGGATAAATTAGTGGGGCAAATTAAAAGCAGACTGTTAACTTTTAAGATTTCCATGTGCTCATACAGTGTAATGTGAATATGTTGTACAGTAACTACAGATATTTCTTGTATTTGAACTTCTACCTATATCTTGCAATATCCTTCGCGTAATAGTTTACTCACGTACACCTTGTGCACAAGCAGGAAAGCCTACATGCTTGTGGCTTCATCCCATAATCCCTGGGGGTCATCTTCACATCAGTGAGGGTCATCCTGAACCCTGGCTGAGGGGAAGCACAAGGGAAGAGGATGTGTGTTTACTGTTGTGTGTGTGTGTTTAAGTGTGTGTGTTTGTGGCTGCAAAAGCCCTTTAGTTCACAGTGCTGGGAACAGCTGCAGGCAGGACTTCCTGTTCTGCACAGGAAACAAAATGGTGGGGAATGGGAGGTCTGGAACAATGCTGTGAAAGTCAGCCACCACCCAGGTTAGGGGGTGAAGCGCTTGTGAATCAGAGAGACGAGAGGTGAGCGGAGCACGTCCCATTAGAGCAACATAACCACATGATGGAACACCTTACCCCCCACGGCCTTTGTACAGCATTCAAAGCTGGCTGTTTCCATAACATGTAAACATTAAAGAAAAAGTGAAACAGTCAAACTAAAACAGTTTCTTACACCCTCAACTAGATGTTGTTTGATTGATGGTTAAAAGCATAAAACAAAAAATAACGTCAAATAAAATAAAAGCAATTATGTTCGACTATGCAGATATGATTTAGATTTAGTTAGTCAAAACTGGAACTCAGACACTTTCTAACGCAGTGTGGGATAAATTAATGGATTATCTATCTATCTGAGATTACTGCACATTAAAGAATAAAAATGCCTAAGACTAATAATAGATGATATAATAATGAGGTAAGGAGAAAAAAGTCACACACATTTGCTAACAATGTTCATTCACTGCCTCTTTGTGTCACAGAGAATTTAGGCTCTCTGCCAAAATGACTTTTGTCATGAGCATTCTCACGTTTCAAAACCGATCAGAATAGCACGGAGGGTGGAAGTTTACAGCAACATCTTTGTTTTCAGGATGTCACATAGGCACTATTTTTAGTCTCTTTCGGATATAACAATCTGCCTCGTGTCTGTAACTTTTCTGGATACGGAACCGTCTTCACCTATCTGCCAATTTTCTCTGACTGGAACACCAGATAATTAACTGCTGGATTTGAATCCAAAGCATAATTGGAGTCCTTTATATCCAGAGCTGTGTTTGCGACGGTGTAGAGGAAGCAATTGTGGCAGTGGGGAATTTAGACAAAGAAAATGCCGTATATAGGCCAAGTTGCTGCACAGAAAACTGAGCTATTACGTAATGTAACACTAAAATGCTACTCTACCAGAGAGTTTTCTTCTTTTTTTCCCTTTTTTTTTCTCTTTCCAAACTAACCACCTACGCTCTCTTGATAATGTCCTCAAAAATAGAGATGCGATAAGAGCCGAAGTAGAAAACTCAGGGGGTGGTCACACATTTTGAAGTCACGGTGTCTTCAAAGACTCTATTCTTGAGCGTTATCAATGAGTTGTCATTTACAAAAATAGATCATGCTCTTTGTTAGAATTTCTCTCACTTCACACATTCTCGTTTAGAGACACTCGACTGGTTTTGTTCTCACACCTCTTGGGCTGGTGTCATTGGGTCATCTTCCTGTTTGTAATTTTACCAAATTTAAAGCACAAATTCTTTTTGTCAGAAGAAAACGCTAAAAAGCTAATATGTTTTGTTGTACAACAATCAGATACACTCATTAGCCACAGTATTAAACCCACCTGCCGATCACGTCTGCTGATCAGACCTGTTCCAGTTCATCCCACAGATACTTGATCCGTTTGGGATCTATTGAATTTGGAGGTCAGGTTCAGGTGTGTGGTACATGTCAGCTGCTACATTGCATCGTCATAATATGATCAATGTTATTTACCTGAATGTGTGTTACAACGTTGTCTCCCATCAGATATGTTTGTAAGTGAAATAAAGAAACAGCAAGACGGCCGCACTGTTTGCCTCGGCTGAGAAACCAGTGGGATAAAATTTTCCGGGTGTGGAGAAATAGATAAAGGCGCTTTTTTAATCACAGTTCACAGATGGCGCCTACTTCCAGGCACCCACCTGTGGGTGCAACTACACTTTGTTTAGATAAAGTGTAGGCCCAGAAAAAGAAGATGACGAAAGGAAGCCTCCCTTCAGTAACATGATGCGCCACAGTTCCTCTTAAGTCAATTTCATAGATTTTTCATATGTAACTGACAAGATAATATAAGAAAATTACTCAATTTCAGGGTGTTATATCATCTAGATTTATTTTTAAGGAAAAATCCTCTCCCAGCTTGCCTTTCGTGCCTTAATCTTGATTAACTCTCAGGACCACAGCCAGATGGACAAACATCAAAAGTTACAGCCAGCCAGATCTAATTACTGAGCCTAAATTAGGTCCTATTATTTTCTTCCAAGTTCAGCTTGTATAATTTTATCCTAAATTAGTTTTATGCGTAGGTTTAGATGATCAATTAATTCCTCAGTGGACTGATCATGACTAATCGTGAACGTACAGTGCAAACTTGAAGGCTTGTGTTTCCTGTGCAGTTACGGTAATGAGTTCATCACAGTCATGGATGCAAAGCAGTAATAAATACTTTTACTGAAGCAAAAGTGGAAGTGTAATTATGGGTGCGTACCTGCGAGAACACATTCAGAGGAAGCAATCTCATAATGCTGCTGGAAGCAAAACTAATCAAACAGAACAAGAACAGAAAAGTAAAGCAGGCTGTAAAACCACAGTGATGCTCATGTAGCTAAGGGGAACTTCAGAGCTGAGTGATCATCCCCTGTGGGTTCGTGACTGCAAGCAACGCTTTACATATTACACAGTGCTTTTCCCCCCTATTTGTAACATAGAAGCATTGATTGCTGATGCTTTGGTCTGTGAAGTGCTACAAAAAAAGAAATGCATTGACTTTGAGGTTTTTCCTCTTCATCTAGCCACAGTCTTAAGCAGGATTTTACTTTAAAGTGTTTATATACTGAGCATGTACCTGTGTCTTTCATGTTTTTTTTTTTGTTTTTTTATTTTCTTTATTTTATTCAAAAAAATCTGCTTTGGATGTGGTTATCACAAATGCGACAATTTAAGACGCCTGCAAAGTCTGACTTCGCCATTCTCGCTCATGCAGTATAACAATTGAATGACAGGTAATCATTTGAGACAATTCACTTGTTCCCTCAATCAGAAAAATCCAACAATGTCCTAATCAACACAGGACACAACTGTCCAATGTTTGATGGTCTGACTATTGGAGAGAACCACATTCTTTGTTTTTCTTCAATCATTTCTGGGAGCCCGTGTGTAGGAGGCTAAGAGCGACAGCTCCGCTTTGTATTTTGTCGACTGTGAGGATGTCTCTGCCAGAATGGGAGTTGTACGTGCGATATCTGAATTAATGTGTGCTCAAAAAGAGAAAGAGAGAGAACATTTCCCAAGTTTTCAACCTCTACACCGTCTTCCTTTCACAAACTGTTCTTGTGGCAGAATCTTAGGTTGCCATGGAGACAGAATCACCCACGTGTCTCGTCACAAGGAGCCTCTTATCCATGACAACACAGCTGTTTCTCCCATCCTTCACATTTGGTACGTTGCTCATCGCTTTGCATATTCTGCACAGTACTCAAATCAAAAGAGATTTAGAGGACAACTTCCTGCCTGAACTGTTAAACTTTTCAGCAGTGTTCAGTCATTTAATATTTATTTTTTAATTTGTTTTATTTGCCATACTACTGCACGTTCACAGATGCGGAATAATGAATAGGCAGGCTTTCAAAAGGTGTACAGAAATATGAATGAAACATCGTGTACGTCGGCACTACTGAAACTAACACCTTCAGATCGTGTTTATTTCCTGTTCGTTATGCCTAAAAATATACTGTACAACATTTCTGGTGGACAAATAAATGTACTTGCGGTGGTTTCGAAACTCTTCCCAAACATCTTTTAAGTGTTTTGGTTTGCGTCATCGTCCTCACAAATATGGGCATTTCCACAGATGCTGCCGAAAACAAGTAATTCATAGAGGTAATCGCACATGAAACATGTGAGTTCACAGCATGACGCAGGTTACGGATTATATACGAACACCTACACAAGTACATACTGCATCTGACTACAGAAACAGAGGAAATTGAGGTGCCCACTCACTGTTACTCCGCCTTGAAGTGAGCTGTTCGAGCTTTTAGAAAAAAAAAATGAACACAGAGCAGACTGAACTGCCAAGCTTTTACTACAGGGTTTGAACAGCATTTGCAAGATCTTGCGCTGGCTGTCCGCTGATAAACATTGTAGTAGGATGGATTTAAAACACATTTTTTGTTGGAGTAGTTGTTGGATTAGATAAATACATGCATTTGTGCATCGGTTTTCACATACGTAGTGTATGGTGTATTACATGACACCAAGTAAGCCAGCAAAGTGTAGACTCTAGTGCTCAGTATGGGGCTCCGGTGAGAAGGAACACCGCTAATGCTCAGACTCTCTGTCATCGCATGTTTCAAACTCACCAACCGCAGCATCACCTGAGGAGATATAACCGATCCCCAGCAGACTGGAGAAGTTCGTGTGCCAGCTCGTGATGGCTGCATTAAAGTAGTGGTGGTGACCGGTTTAAGGGCTCATTTAATGAAAAATCACTCAATCAAGCAACACTCCACGCCTGTGTACTTAACAGTGAATGAAATGTTCCAATTCTCACAAAGTGTCAAACACTTGACTGACATAATGCAAACGATAACGCAAGGAGGTCAGCCATCGACAAGATGTATGATCATAATCACGCTCTTTCTCACCTGTTGACGTTGTTATTTTTGCAATTACCACCGACACCCCACTGGTACCGGTGGCTGTGAGCCTGGGGAAAATCATTTAGAGAGCGTGTGATACAACATTTTATTCTTGTCCTGATGTCCAACTGTGCACTAGACACTTTCTGGCATCAGACCTAGATAACTCAAACAACAAAAGATGATCACGCATTAAGAAAGAACAGCATTGTGGCCCATTCAAGTAGTAGTTTTGATGTTTAATAAGGGCTAGGTAAAGAGCCAATTACAATAAGGAGATATTGTCCTGCTCCTGAGGACACTCAGTTCCTTTATGAATCCGGCACAAAGTGCAGCAGTTTGCAGAATGTTCAAGGGTTTTTACGGCATTAGCACTTGTCAGCATGCAAGTACTTTTCGAACACTTTGTGGTTTGTAGATGAGAAAATGTTCCCCAGTCTAAAAACAGCATGTCCGCAGCTGTATCACACTGTCACATTCAAATAATGGGAATATATTGGGCACATTTGCACCATCTCTGACACACCTTTTTGTAGACATGGTCTGTTAAAAGTGGTCTAGAATCTATTTTCATTTTCCTACAATCCTCTTCATGGAGAATTACACTGTTACAACTGCTGTCACGGTAATGTCCTCCATTTACTACATGTACCCAGTTCTGCAAATGTACCCAAAAAAAAACCTTCAAAGACTGAATGCATGCATTTGAAACTAATTAGTTTTTATGAAGTTCACTTAACACTGTCCTTTTTGCACAGACCGTGTGCATTGTTAATTTCAGATGCATGTGAAATGGAGGAACATTGCGAGTTAAATCACATCATTAAATATGCTTTTTGTGCTGCACAGTACATTTTGAAATGGGCTTGTTCCTTGAAGTTGCTGCCTGAGCACTAAGAGGCTGGAAAATGTGTGACAGCAGCTGGTAAACAATCTTCTCTAAAGAACATCTTCAAATAGAGAGGCAGACACACACATTTCACCATCAGTGAGTCAGTTTTTTACCTTAAGAATAAATTATTAACCACTCAAGCACCCAAAAGAAGAATTGTTTGCGCCTAAAAATTCTCTGGGCTTCGTAATACTGCTTTCCGTAACACACAAACTTTAAAGATCACTGCGAGAAGGAATTATTACATGCCACACAACACATTTGCTAAAGGATTACTGGAACAAATACAATTTCAAAATGATCTTCTTCCTTGAACCCTATTCTGTGTCCTGACTTGCCTTCAACTCTAAAACACTGTTTTACTATAATGTGAGGTGATGTGTGTGCAATAACAAATTTAATGCTGCATTTTCCCACGAAAAAAAAAAAAGAAAAATAACAGATACACACTTAAACTGAAGGGTTGAGTTTGCTAACAGGGCTGTTTTGTTTTTAACAGCTTACATGCATCTCATGTCATCACCACTTCGCGTCATAGTGTAATATAAATAAAAACACGTTATCGGTTTTCCAGGAATCATGGAAATCGCATTACACCAGAACATGATTATATTACTGATGAATAACATAAACCTAAAACTGGCGAAGCTCTTTGGAGAGGTTTGTTGACACTGCGGGACTTGCTCAGCAGCTGCTGACTGTTTAGTGAGCCAAATGGGAGGATAAACACTTGCAAACACACAAAAAGCTGTGCAATTGCAGGTGTTGGAGTTTTACATGATTCACCCAGAAATATATCAACATATGGAGGTCATACAGTCATTGTTGAAGCCTGGCTGTGGACGGGGGCATTGGAGCACAGCGGAAATGCTAAAATGCTATGGCTGAGTCAAAGAACTCAAAGCTGTCACATATTGCCACCTGGTGGCGTGTATGTTTTATAAATGGGTTCTCTCACAGTGTTCATAGTGTATTATTTGATTATGCGGAGTTAAGAACACTGTATGCACTTACTACTTTTGCAGTTTCCTCCTCAATGCCATTAGATTGGAGAACTTGGTCATTTTATGTGCATCTGCTTATTTTTACACATAATGTTGAGGTTTTACACATAGACTAATTGTTCAGTCTGTTGAGGTATGATCAACATTAGAGACAACACATTTCATGGTTTTCCACAGTATCTATATTTCCACTACACACCAAACACACACACACACACACACACACAGACAGACATATATTCTCATAATGAAATGTCTTCCTAGATATCTGTTTCCTTCTCCTTACATGTACAGAGAAACAGGATTAAATAATGCCTTAATCCTCTTATAGCAATAAAACAATTTCCTTTAAGGATTTATAAAGTATTCTGATTCTTATATCATCAACAACAAATATCATCAAAACACTTTTTTTTCACAGTTCAATTGTCCAGTGACGTCTCACTTAAAATTATCATCAATACATGTGCAGCTTGTTGTGTCTGTCTGACCCGAAATGTGATTGTAACAATGAGGGTGTTATTAGTGTTTCAATATACTCCATGGCACATCAGCTGAGTAGGCAGTTGCCGGACAATTGTAAAATCAGTGTAGGTGTGTGCCAGTGTTAATCAGCAGCTTCCGTTTTACACTGTAACAATGGACGGTGACCCTTTGTCACCCGCCTCTCCATAATCTACGTCAGAGGATAACTTGTTGACCTGGCAATTTCACTCATTAGGTATGGGCCCACATCTTCCTGTCTGCATTGTTCTGTAAAAGCAGGCTTCAAATGGGCTTTCAAATTAGTATGGTAATCATAAATCAGCCATAGAGGGAGGAGGGAAAAAAGACTGATTTTATTTAACTCCACTTACCTGCAAACATGGCCAACTGTGGACAGTGGAAACAAATGAATACAGTTTCAGTTTGTAAAAAAAATAATTAAAAAATGCCGCAGTATTAGTGGCTTTATGCTGTTTTTGTCACTCAGATGTCAAGCCCATACATTAACCAAATTGACTGTAATTTAACTTTGTCTGGTGGAACCTGGGGTTTGTTATTATGGTCCAGCTTATCTCAGACACTGAACAGATGTGGCCTTCGGAGAGATGTGTTGGAAAATAGTGACTCATTTGTTTGCGGAGTCTTCCAAACGAAGCCCACAGTTCTCCTCCTACGCCTTACGGGGGATTCTGTTTTCCAAGCGCATAGGTGTTTACTTGCTGTGACAAGTTTGAAAGGTAGAATCCAAATGACAAATTAGATTTGACTCATATGTAAACAATAGCTTGTGATTCTTCCGGGTTAACTGAGTTCAGGCCAGCCCCACTTACGACCCACGAGTCAGCATTTATAAGACATGCTTATTCTGTCTGGTCTACATCACAAGATTAAGAAGTGTTTATGCAAGAAGTGCTGGCAGCTGTAATAAACACACTCAAAAGCAGTCAGACCCTCTTCTACCTCTGATGTGAATATTACATTGTAATGTCCAATAAATGACACATCATTCCCATGGAACCTCCATTGAGGAAGAGGCTCTTGTAGCATGGCCTCTCTGTCCTACGCTTTTGCATATGAGCTGAATGTCCAAAGTGGGCAAGCAGAAAATGTAGCGGCATAGTAAATTGCCTGTTTAAAGATTAACTAAATCTAAGATCTTTGCGTTCACCAACATGTTGCACAAATAAATGCAACTCAAAGCACACGTGCAAACCAAATGTAACTTGTTGACATGGCAAAAACACATGGATACGTTTCTGTTATGCTGCAGGGAGGTCGTCCACTTCCCGTCCCTGCATCTGGAGAAGCAGGAAGCAATATCGCTGACAACTTGTGTGCAGACATCTGCAGATTTTCTAACAGAAGCAGCTGGTGCAAATCTCACCTTGACCTAGCAGAAACCCTTGTTACCTTCCCTGCAAAACAATGTCAGCAACCTCATAAGGCACATCCAAATCAGTCAAAGCAGCCTAAGGGCAGCAATAGAGTAAAGTCTTTTGGAAATTTGGATTCTACATAATATTGAAAACTGGATCTAGGTCAACTTATACTAACTATACTATATAGGTTGAGATAAACTGATATGAAGAGAGGTTACAAAGTCATCCAAAGCTGGAAAAAGGGGGAAGAGCAGGAAAAGATGTTGTGGAGCTCAACCGTTAATATGCTGTGCTTTTGCCCCCTGCTGGTCTGCATAGTGAAGACACATTTATTTCATTTTCAAATTATAATTCTTAAAAAACAGAACAAGATAAAACGGTGACTGTACATAACTGTTAACCACAGTCATGATCTGGTATGACCAAACCTAACCTGAGGAAGTTCCGTTTTGATATTTGCTCACGAGCAACACGAATGGAAGTATAGAAACATTTCAGACAAACACATAAGCTGAAATTGTGAATTATGAAATTGCACAAATAATATACTGTATGCATTCTAAAGTTGAAGTGTTAGGTTTATTGACAAAAAAAAACAAAAAAATAAAACAAAACAACAACAACAACAGAAAATTGCCTGCAAAATTGAATTGAATACCATGTTACAAGTTTGCTGAGTAAAATAATTGCATTATTTATTTTAAAAAGCTCAGCATATCCCGAAATAATTGATTTCAATTTCAAAATGCAATTACTTTAAAGATATTGAAGGCTAGTATATAGGTAAATAGCTAATAGCAGAGTATGGGAAATTGATATCTTAGGACAGAACGATACAACTTATGGGCATCCCATCGTTTCCATTTAAAGGAAACCGAGCCAAATTGAGACGTTCCTGCCTAAAAACAAAAATACTGATAAAATTGAGCTCCAGAAGTGCAATACGCGGTATTGGGGAGAACGGGGAAGCGGCTGGGTTTATCATGAGAGCATTCAAGGAATGTTCTAGCAAGCAGCGTCTCTGTGAGGAGATGTCAGCCGGGTCAACGGCGCAATATCGATACAGGATTTTTGATTTACATCCGTATTTTTATTTTTCATTTGTGTATCTTTTGTTTTCACGCCGTGGGTTTGCCGTTTCTAAATGATTAGTCTGATCCACAGTGGTTTCGTTTGAACGGCGTCACGACTAGCACGGTCACCTGGAGCTGTGATTGGCTCAGAGCTGTGATCCGGGTACTCCGCTACCACCAGCCCATTAGCTAAAGGTACCAATATGGCGGAGGTAAGAGGGAAAACAGGGGAGAAGCAATCGATCTTAAATCGATATTTTTAAAATTTGTGTGCGGTATTTTCCATTTCTATCCTATCGATTGGAGAAACAATACGTTTTTCCTTCTGTGTAGCGTGTTTCGTGTCATAATTGTCATTTTTATTCATCTTAAATAGGCTTGAATGTGTGGACGGATCCTTCACTGCCAGGCCTCTGCGCCTTCGTTCCCTCAGCTGCTTCGGTGTAGCGGCTGTGTAAATTGATACGTAAATTTAACGTTAGCTTGCTGGTAAAAAGGAAATAACACACCACATCGCGTTGAATGGAGTGGAAATGTGTTTTTTTCTCTCAGTTTAGACGAAATTGGCGACGTTTATATTAAAAGTATCGCCAAACTGCATCGATTGCGGTAGCTCGCAAACGAAATTAGTGTTTACATTTTTCGATGCATAACGTTAACATCAGGCGCTGAGTTAGCCGGGTAGCTAACTGTTACTGGAGCCGATATTGCATAAAACGCGCTGTCCTCTTTAACAGACGCCTCTGTTTGTACGTCGATGGGCTCGGAAACATTTTATTCACAGTCAAAAGCTAAAATCTCACGTTTTTCCTCGGTGTGCAAAGCGGCTAGCGTTGTATTGGCCAACCTCTGCCAGGTAACGTTAGCGGCAAATACATCTTTCCTGCAAACTATTTTTTCCGCGACCATATTACAGCCCAATAGATGCGTTTTTTTCCTCACTCTGTCCGATTTTAGTGCTCGCGAATAAATGTTGAAGCTGTTTCATTATTATTGCTCTAATTTGTGCTCTGGTTTTAATCTTTTTCAGGCTTCCCTAGGGAGTTCAAGTCCAGGTAATTAAAATTTTCACTGCAAATTAAGAAATTATTTTTGCATAACATCAATATAATGATTTAATTGTATAATTGGTTTTATTTTACATGGTTGTGCAATGCTTAAATGTGGTATATTGACATGATTTGTTGGTCTTTCTAGTCTTTCTGGAGTAAATAGAACTTCATGCATGACATTTATGTTTCTTTATTCTTTTTTTTTCTCTCTCCCTCAGTTGGCTCTTTATCATCAGAGGATCATGACTTTGACCCAACAGCAGAAATGTTAGTTCATGAGTATGATGATGAGAGGACTCTGGAGGAGGAAGAGTCTCTAGAAGGCGGAGGGAATTTCAGCTCTGAAATTGCAGATCTGGAAAAGGTAAATTAATTAAAATGCATTTACCCACATTTTTTTCCCGATTATATTAAAAAGTCAAAACTGCTTGGACAGTTGTGTGACAGTTGTTTGGCGAGAGGGATTTTTAATATTTATGATTTTGCATGTCTGTAATTGATTCATGAGGCTTTGTTGTGTCTCAACTAGACAAAAAACTAGTGTCTTTCAGCTGTTTTCTCTTGTTACAACGATTATACAATGTTTACAGATATCCTTTTACCGCTATGACTTGTTCTATTTAAAGTAAAATTTATGTTCACTGGAAAAAAGATGTAGGAGCGTCCTAATATGTTTGCAGCTTATAAATAAATAAATATAAATAAACAATTTAGCAGAACATGTGTTGTTGGTAATGAAATGAAATAATGAAAATGTACACCATATGTTTTGCCTTTTGTTTTTCAGGAAGGGAACATGCCTTTGGAGGAACTGTTGGCCATCTATCGCTATGAAGCCTCAGCAGGCTCCAGTATAGACAGCTCCTCTGGAGACCTGACTGATGAGCTGCCAGACATGACTTTGGATAAGGTAAATACCTGCTGTTATGTGATATTTACACTGTTATTGAAAAGGTTTCCAAAAAACAATTAGACTTATTAATGTGTCCAAAATAGATACTCTGCCGTTGAGATGTAGGTTCTGCCAGAATGTGCAGTGATTATTGTTATGATTATTTCATCTCTAGGAGGAAATAGCTAAAGACCTACTATCTGGGGATTACGAGGAGGAGACACAGTCTTCAGCTGATGATCTGACCCCCTCAGTTACCTCCCACGAGGCCACTGATTTCTTCCCAAGAACACTTCGATGTAAGTGAAGGTTCAATATCGAACATTCCCACACCTTTGTTTATTTATTACTAGTTTATTTAAATCTTTCAGAGTGTTTTTGTTTGTTTGTTTTATAATACATTCATTTTCTTGAATCATTTTTTTTATTTTTTAACGCATCTAATTGCAGTCAAATGAAATTATTTACACCTCACAGAATGTATTCAGAGCATATTTTATTTTTGCTTAAGCAACTCTTAAGATCCATCATAATTCATTACTGGAGCCTAATTTTCAAATTGATCAATTATTTGTTAACAGATCTTTCCATGATGTTATGGTGAAGTTCTGGATTAAATAGGGAATTCATTTTTTTGTCATTATTTATTTGCAGCTAATGCTATCTCTGATGGTGATAAAGAGTCAGAGTGTGATGAAGATGGCCCAAGTCCAGAAGACTCAAGAAAGGTGAATTATATATTGTGTTTTTAAACACATAAAGATGGGTTAAAGTATAAACGTCATGTGTTATATTTGATCGATCAGATTTGAACGCGTTGTGAATTGTATATTGTTTGATTTTTTTAAAAACAGGAAATAATGGTGGGAACAGAATATCAAGCAGAGGTTCCTTCTGGCCTCTGTCACTACAAAGATGGAGAGAAAGGTGACTGCTGCGTTTTTGTTTTCATCATACAAACTCCCAAATGTTCTTTAATACGGCTGCTTATTATGTTGATGTCCGTTCTCTGAAGACAAAATAATGTACACAGTGTGACTAACACGTCATGTGCTTTGTGCAGTGTATGAAGATGAAGACGAGTTATTATGGAGCCCAGGTATATTGTCAGAAAACAAGGTTAGGAGTTTCCTGTCTGAAGTATTGTCCCGGACAGCAGATGAAAAGACGGGATGCGACAAACCAGGGATGCACGTTCGAGACAATGAGCAGGTCAGTCGTAGCTTCATACACAACTATCATTTCATGTTGGAATTCATGATTACTTTTTGTCATTTTTCACTGAGTATCTGCGTGTACGGAAAAAAACAAAATACTGTTTCTCATTGATGAAAGTCAGTGTTTTAACAGATAATTAACTTTCATTTGTCACATGTCGTGTAATTCCACAGGTCATTTCTGAATTTTTTAGCTTTATTGTTTTTAAGGTAGTTGTGATGTATTTTGTCCAGTATTGTAGATTTAACCATTACAATCTTTCTATGTAGGCTTTGCATGAGCTTGTCAAATACAACTACAACACCCGTGAAGCACTAGAAAGATACTGCAGCCATGTGAAGTCGTCAAAAGGTAAGCAAACGGATGACATGCAAAGACAGCTTATAGTTTTTTTTGGAAAACATCTAAATTGTGAATTTGGTGAATAATTTGTTACACGTTAATCGCTACCACACAGCAAACTAAACACAATTGCTTTTGTATGATGAAGTGGATTTGTTGAAGTAGATTGTCCATGATCTCAGAAAAGGAACTTCAATGAGTGAAGCAAGTGCCGACCTCCATCTAAGCCAAATAATTTGTGTGGTTGGCAGTTGGACAGTCGATTACAAAACGTTATGTTAAATTAGCCACAAGGTGTTTTTCTTTTTTCCATGATAAATTGTCTTTGTGTTATCAGTAAAGTCCACAGAAATGGCACAAAATAGTGCTTTTTGGGATTTGTGAGTTGAGCGTAAGTAGACGGATGAAGCAGGAAGTAGAAGAAGTAAACACACTGGAAAAAAAGACACACTGTCGACTAACGTTTGCGTGGTGCTTGCTGCAGAGCGAGTCACACTCACAAGTGCACAAGTATAAGAGTGAATAACTGACCTCGCTTGAAGCTATCGCACTATTAATGAAGTAGTCCTTTTCTTTTTCCATTCTCTGTTTATACTGGAAATCCCTTGCTAATATATGTGGAGAAAATTCAAAAGTGTAGGAATATTTTTGTCTTTCTTTTTATGACCTTTGCATCTAAATCTTTGTCATTTTATGGTATACGTTAGTAAAACCTTTTGTGTACGTATGATCCACTTGTTTGGGGGAATCATCATTGTAAGAATGGATTTTTTTCCTATTTCAGAAAAATCACCTCCGTGGTCAGAAGAGGAATGCAAGAACTTTGAACATGCTCTACAGATGTATGACAAGAATTTTCACCTCATACAGAAACACAAAGTGAGTCTTACTCCATGACGTCTTGCATACGTTTCCATAAAAGATGTAAAAAGCTGGAAGTTTCTCATCTCTTGTATCGCCTTTTTTCCCCGTCTCAGGTCACAACACGAACAGTAGCAGAATGTGTGGCATTTTACTACATGTGGAAAAAGTCGGAGCGCTTTGACTTCTTTGTGCAGCAGAATCGGTTTGGGAAGAAAAAGTACAGCAGCTATCCCGGCGTAACGTAAGTGGCACAAAAATGTACCGTGTGTGGTTGCTTAGATTTTCATTTTTGCTGACGTTTTGATTGAAAGCGGCCTGAGAAGTTGACTAACCCTCTGACGCGCTCCTGTGTATTCAGTGACCTGATGGACAGGCTGGTGGATGAAGCAGAGGGGCTGGCAGTAGACAGCTCCTCCTCGGTGTGTTCAGGAGCTGGTGGAGGAGGAAGGCTGGAGAGCACCACAGAACAGCAGCTCAGCTTACTCAACTCCATCACTGCC
The DNA here is from genome assembly GCF_022458985.1 of Mugil cephalus. Lineage (NCBI taxonomy): Eukaryota > Metazoa > Chordata > Actinopteri > Mugiliformes > Mugilidae > Mugil > Mugil cephalus. The sequence goes on from NC_061777.1 coordinate 10,730,341, forward strand.
AGTGACCTCACAGGTTAGCAATGGGACTTACAATATAGACTTACTCAACAACTATATTATTTTCAGGGCTTAAAGTATTCTGGCTCTGTGCTGGTGTGTGGAATTTGACTGCAGTTAATTTAAAAAAAATGAGGGAGAGATCAAAGTTTAGACAAAAAAACTTGTTAATGTGGAATATTGTCAGGTTTGAGTAGTGAATCTAGTTCGCCTACGAGTGAAATGAGACTAACGTAGCCGTCCCTCTCAACCAAAATAACATCACTAGCCAGAAGCATGGAGGGGGTGGTTCTTGGAAATCTTGGTTGAGAACCAGCTGTAGCTTATGCCGCATTCAAGTTGGGGGAGAAAGGAGCTCTGAGTTGTCAAACTTGGAAATTACTGCTTCCAAAATAAAAAAATAAATAGCTGCTGTACATATTTTAGCGGTCAGAAAACGATGACAATATGCCAAACTAATTTTTTTTCTCCTCTGTAGCGTCAACACTGTGATATCGGATGATAATTTCCAAGTTGGATTTTTGAATTCTCATTTCTGAGTTTTCATGAATGCATCATCCAAATGGTTGCAGATCCCCATAGACATGTTTATAGCCCAGTACAAAAAAAAATCACTTTCAGTAGTTTATTTCTCTGTTAATCGCAACTGTACGGGAGGTTTAAAATTCTGCGTAATTAAGGGCGTTCCAGCTTTGAATGACTGTCAGTAGCCTGAGCGGGTGGGTCTCAACGTTCAGGCTGCTTTAGCTCCGCCCGGACACGACCCCCATGTCCATATTTGGAGTATCAGAGTATGGGCAGAGTAAAGCTCATCCAACATCAGGCTTCATTTTCAAGGTTCAGAATCCAATGTGTGACATCACGATGGGTTTGTCCATAGTATGTACAGTCAGTGGTATGGAGACTTAAAAATAAGTGGCGTTGGACCACACAGCCCTCAGGATTTTAATAGTTTTTTTACTTTAAGTCCTGTATTTTGGATTTCCTTGTGCCTCACATCTTTCTCACCCATGCTTGCAGCATGTTTTTGGCCCTTCTCTCGTACTGCTTCCAGTTGTTCGGCCTTAACCGAAGTTCCTGTCTCCTTGCAGCTTTGAGCAACACTGTAGCCACAGTATGCAGCCCTGCAGAGGTTGGTTGCCTGGATTCCTACAGCTTTCCCCCGCTGGAAAGCCTCCATCGCGGATCCCTGAACCACGAGGAATCCCTCGGGTTCCCTTCGAACGGCACGGACCCCGACTGCCTCAACATGCTCGACGCCGGCTTCTACCACTCGGACCTGGGCCAGCTAGGAGGAGTGTGCGTCAACAAGGACTGCGAGCGACCCTCCAAGAGACTCAAGATGGCGCTGCCTGACTCCTTTATTAATGACGTGTCCGTCGGTAACCTTGGGGTGGACTTTGAAGCGCGACGGACAACAACGCATCACCACCGAATCACCGGCGCCAAAATGGCCGTCTCCGTCACAGACTTTGGGAGCTTGGCCGGCAGCGGTGAGCCCAACGGGTTCCTGGGAGCACACGCACGGCACCACACACAGCACACTGCAGCACTTCAGTCAGAGTGATCTTCCTCATCTTGTCCCCTGTTCTTCCCTTTTGAAACCCCTTTTCCTGCCTGTACATAAGACTGACCTCACTGGAAAATCCAATTTGTTTAAATTCTATTATATATATATATATATATATAAATATACATATCTATATATATGTATATGAATATACTTTTGTTTTCATTTTTGTGTAATATGACATCAGTGATGTCTATCATATAGAACTAAAATCTTGATTTCTCTCAAGAGTTTATATAGCCATTTATTTTATTTTTGTGTTCTGGTCTTGAGATGTGTAACGTCCATGTACAGTGGGGCCCAGAGGCTGCAGTAGGAGAGTTGTGTATCTTCCTCCCTCACATCTACACACAACATCTTCAGAGCTACAGTATGTTATCCTGCCATTCTTTTCAGCTGCCAAAAAAAGGCTTTTTCTTATTTTTCTTTTTTTTTTTTTTTTTTGCCTGTTGGTATTTAGTTGGCTGTCTTTGTTGATTGAAGTGGTACTTCGTTTTTTTCTTCTTTTTTTTTTTTTTAAAAAATAGTGTTTGGTTTACAGGTACGTTACAGTAACCAGACTGGTGCAGATGGTTTTAGTTGATCCCGAATACACCTGGGTACATATCGTACGAAGAGCAACACTAGGAGATCAACTTGGAGACCGGGAAGAGTCGTGGCTTTAGCTGCTAAGTTCCTCCAGTTTAGTTTTCTTATTTCTCTCCTGTGGAAGTCGGTAGTTTGCTTTTGTTCAAAGTGGCCAAACTGGAACACGAGAATGTTTTCAACAGTTCACTTTCTATCCTTTGTAGTCAAATTACAGGCCTTTTTTTTTTTTTTTTGTTCGTATACAGGTGGTTAAAGACTACCTGTGGCATAATGGGAGTCATCTCGCTTTATAGGAAGAGATCTGCAAAATATATGACAGCAATATTGAAATACAAATATGTTGCTCGGGTTAAAAGCCATTGAAACACAGACACAGTAACGCAAGACTTTATTGCATTATCTTGTACCTTTCTTAGATTTCATTTAATCCTTTCAATTCATGCTTCCACTCATGTTACCCGTAGGCGAGTTGTATACGTTTTTTGTTATCGTAAAATATGTTTCTAAATCAAGTAACCCCATTTTCAGACCACTAGCGAGCTTGGGTAACCCTTCTAGCAGTATTATTATCTTTATTTAAAGCTTCTCTGGTTTTTGTATCGAACCTCTGCCTAGCCTGTACTGACTACAGATGCCTTTTGAAATCTGGTCGACAATTTCTAGTAGCCGAAATGGAAGCGTTTCCGCTTGACTGAAGTCCATAATTGTGAATTGTAAAATGTTTAGCGAGTCGGCGTCGGTTGATTGGATGCAGTAGTAGTGTTTACTTAATTTATCTATGCATTGTGCTATGAATATTTAGTTTGTTTCAGGGGTACATCATGTTTGTCATGTCCACAGAGCTACTATTTCACCATTGCGTGTTTGTGCGCGTGTGTACAGACAGGATTCACGCCTATTGCCCATTATTAAGTTTGATCAAGTAATTTCGTTTCCAAGCCCAACATCTGAGAGAATATTCACGTCTGCGTTTCATGTAAATAATTAGCAAATAGCCTTTAAAAAGTCTATTAACTGACCTCTTACACTTGTGAATCTGTGTTCATACAAAGGTTTTAATTTGATTCCTTGTCAGAAAGGCAATAATTTGTAGATATGTACAGATTTTTTTTTTTTTTTTTTTTTTCTTCCTTTCTTGCATTTTACTGGTTGACTGGGTGTATTTTCATTTCTTTTTCGGTTTGGAAAGTCACGATACCCAGACGCCGGGGTCACAGCTGAAACCCACGCATGCCAGCTGTGCCTGTTTCTCAAGTGTACCACTGAAAACGGCTTTACCTGAAGACGTATTGATGTTACTCAATGTTGCAATTTTTGCATCTGAAACTTGCAGCCATGTGTAAAAGACACTCATCTTTTCTTTCCTTGGAGAAAAAAAATTTAATCTTTTTACATGTTGTCGTCTATATTTGTCTTGATGGTAAAGGGATGGCTGCTGCTCTAAGTATGTGGAGAGCCAGTTTCTCTTTAAATGCAATGTGCATAATGCAGTAGGTCCTCCAAGCTCTTCTAGCTTTAGCAGTGCAGTGATATTTATTTCACCTGTGGTTTGTACAAAGACTCAGAAAAACTGTCAGAATGTAAAGGCCATTAAGTAGTAGAAGTAGGTTTTTTTTTTTCACCACCCTGTGAACTCTCGAAAATGTGATATTTTATTGATATCTCTGGTATGAGACTTGTGTGTGCAAGAAAGCACTAAACAAATTTATTTTATATTTTGTATTGTGTTTTGAAGTTTAAAAAAGACAAAAAAAAAAAATACAGCAGCAGTTGTGGTTTTGGAAAAAGAAAACTCCAGTCCTTTGATGAAAACACCTTTGTGAATAAAAAAAACAACCTACAAAACTTAAAAATGTATATCCAGAAATATAGACAATCAAAAACTTCACTATGAGAAATGTTCAAGAAGCTATCTTTATTGTTTATAAGAATTGTACATAAACATTGAGTTGTTTTTTTTTTTTTCTTTTGTTAAACATTATTTTGTATTTTCTGTTGTACTTTAATACCTTGTGTACAGATCCAGAAATAAAGCTCTGGAAAAGGTTCAGAGATAATTGCATGCTCTTTATCGTATGGACGGATTGTGCTTTCGTATCGAGTTGTTTTATGAAAAGACTAGGGTCCAAAGTGATGACGGGACTAAATCGTTCTTAACCTTGGAAACGGCAACGGTCTCGGCTCAGGATCCATTTAGTTGTTTGTCCTGGGGCTTCCTCCCTCAGACTCTCGGCCTGATGACGCAGTCCATTAAAGCTGCTGCTTATATGTAACGGCGTGCCCTTCCTGTCTCTAAGTGGACGCGGTCAGTAAGTCTGAATGTCGTGGGGATTTCACTCAATTTTTCAGATATGCGTTGCTGGATATTACAGATCTGTGCCTCAGAGACACAATCAGATCTCAAAGATTTTGTCAGAAAAAGCTGCTCTAGTGTCAGGATGTTTGGAAGATATGTGGCTCGTAAAGATGCGTTGAATATTTTACCTCTATGCTCTGGTTCTCCCATTGGAGGGACCGGACTCGTGCTAGTCTCCTAAATTGTGCCTCCTTGTTACTTAAGCCTGCGCTTTCTTTAGGTCTTAATCCACGCTAATATAATGCACAACAATGAAACATGAGTTGAGCCAGTTTGACATGGTCCAAAGTTAATAAGTGGATCTTGAGCCGAGATTTGTTTCCATGTGGGTTCTCTTACAGGAATAACAAAAAAACACCACACCACTGAACTGGTCGTTTATTACCTCTGTCTATTCAGAGGGATGGGTAAAGTCAGAAAGTCCTCAGCCAGAGTCACCTCCACCCCACTGTCCTGTAGCGCTCCCTCCGCCTGCCTCTTGAGCTCCGACACGTCGTCCTCGTCCCCCTCCTTCAGCAGGGAGCTCGGCTTGTACCGCTGACTGAAGTGGTACAGCACCAGCCTCCGGGCGCAGCAAGCCCGAGCCACTGCCGCCGCCATCTCCGGCGTGCTGTGTCCGTGATCCACCGCTTTCTCGCGGTGCTCGTCCCCGAGCGTGGCCTCGTGAACCAGAACGTCCGCTCCCTTGCACAACTTCAGCGCTCCGTCCCCGAGCACCGAGCTGCAGTCCCCGAAGACGCACACTTTCCTCCCCGGGATGGCTTCTTCCAGCACCTCACTGGGCTGAACCACGCGGCCGCTTTCGAGAGTGACAGACTGTCCAGCTTTGAGACGTCCATAGAGAGGCCCTGGTTTCAGACCTGAGAGACACAAAAAGGTGTTTGCACTTGATGAAATTTCATTTAAGGATTCTGTGATTAGGAAGGAAAAGAAAATATAAAAAGAATAAAAAAAAGAAATGATTGAGGGCATATATATTTTTTAATACCTAGCTGCTTCAGTAGCTCTGTTTTTAATCTTCCAGGTCGGTCATGCTCCTGAACACAAAACCCAAAAGAGGGGATGCGGTGAAACAGCCTGAAGGCTTTGACGACAAACTTCTTGTCTTCAAAGAGCACGTAACAGTCGCTGGAGACGTCCAGGGAGATCGTCCTGCCCGGCTGCTCCTGTGGATGGAGAGGGCCGCGCTCTGCTGTCAACTAGAGCAGACACAGAATGTAGACACGTTAGTAAAAAGAAAAACGTACATTCTGCTGTAGCCATGTTTAAATGCCCAAAATCTGTTAACACGTAAAAGACTGACGTTTTGCTACAATGGAAAACCGACTACGTACCTCCAGGCTGAGCTGTCCCTCTTCTGGACTCTGGTCAGACGTGGGCTCCAGTTCATGCACTGCAGGAACACACAACCGTATCATTAAGAGAATTCAACAGAATTAAACAAAAGAAAAAACAATTAGACAATGTCTCGGTGCCATAGACACTGAAGGCATACAGGTAGAACCTAATGTTGGAAGAAAATATAGACTTGAGTTAGACTTCAGTTCTGCAAAACGTCGCTTTGTTGTAAAGACTATGTGTATATTTAGGTCATTTTCTGTCTCATGAAATGTCTAATCACCAGAAAACAAATGGTATAAAAGCAGCAACAAAAATAACTATCTAGACTTGCATGCTGCTTTACGTGCATTCATACATGGATGCCATGCAATGTAGTATTAACAATAATAATAACCTAAAGTAATGGGCCTACTGTAAGGTGAGCCATTTTTTTGTCTGCTAGATAACTATTAATTTTCTGGAGATAAATCACCCTGGGGAATGATGGGAAAACGTATCAATAATACGCATGAATGCATGGCCCTTTAGGGCTTCCGTAGAAGTAACTGCAGTGTGCACAGCTGAAATTTGTTGAGGTGATTTCGCACCCAATCTATCGTCAGGCAGCAGGTTTGTAGGCTGGAGGTAGCAGTCGTGCATTCATTCGCAGCCATGTTCTGTGCATAGAGAGCGTGACTAGTATCATGCGTGTTGTGTCTTCAATCTCCCAGGTGCGTGGAGACGTTTTGGACCTGCCTGCGTAAGGGAAGAGCAGCTGCGATCCCGTGAGGCCAAGTGTCACCCTGAGGAAGTGCCGGAGGCCCCGGGGCCCGTAGATGTCCACGCAGTTCAGGCTCTGCTGGGGGTCGGAGTTGGTGTTGAGACTCACGGTGCAAAGGAGACCTGGCAAGCCGAACAGGTGATCCCCGTGCAAGTGGGAAATGAAAACCTTGGTGATGCGACCTACAAGGAGAATGTGGAAAGAGCATGGGGATATTCTCAGTCCAATCCAGGAAATGGGTTATCTAAAAAAAACAACAAACCAAAACAGGGCGACTGGACTTGTTGGATTCTTTCTGAAGACTATTCACCACTCCAACAAGTGGCTTCTTACCCACCTGTTATTAGAGGGTGTTGTTTAACTAGTGGTTCTTCAAAGTGCACAAACCATTTCATGTGTGAACACGTCTAATAGAAAATCTAAAATTATCCCGACATTTAAAGGATTTTCCAATTTAGAAAGGCAAGCAAGGATAGATGGACAGAAGTTTTCAAGAACCATCATGGACGTGTTTTAGTCTGTTTCAGAAACACCCAAAGCGGGGACAGACTGTGCGAGGAGCTGGACTTGTCTCACCTGCTCTGAGCTGGCTTTTCATTAGTTGGGTCTGGGTTCCCTCTCCGCAGTCGAAGAGCCAACACTCCCCTTCGGTCCGCAGCACCAGAGCCGAGGCACCGCGGTGAGGAGACGGGTAAGCCGAGCCGGTTCCGAGGAAGGTCACGTCCATAGACATCCTCCCAGAGCCAGAAATAAAACCGTATACAACTTGCTATAACACTGCAGGAAAGATGTCATGCTCCCTCAGTAAACACTGTCACACGCTGATGACGTAAGATAAGCGACGGCGCTGCGTTCAGGGTTAAGTAATTTGTGGTACATTTAACGTCTACACTAGTAGCAAAAATCATTTTTACTGATTCATTTTGCCAAGTAATTGTGTAGAGATATATATATATTTTGTAGTGGTTCAGTTAAATAGAAACTTATTTAACTTATTGTGTAAAAAAGAAAATAAATGCCTATTTCCACCAGCTGTTTTTAGGTTTTATTCTATTTTTTTCAATAGTAATTAAATAATTCAGTATTATGCCAAGAATTGCATTCACTTGACAAAACAAATAATAGAAAAAAACACTGGATGATTCCAGTCAACAACAATGACAACATTTAGACACATGCACCTGCATTTAATGTTTAAATATAATTTATTTTAAATACAAATATTGAAAACTTAAATGTTAATGTTAATTAAAACTCAAATAAATTATGGCATTTATTTGTTCTAACCAAAGGTAGTACTTCATCAGGGGTATAGTAAAACTAATGAAAAAGTGGTGAAAAGTAACAGGTGATGATATGTAAGTTACTTATGGAGTTTCATTCATGGGTTAATGTACTTAATGCAATTTAATTACAAATGAACTTAAAAATAATCAGGTTAAAAACTCATAATATTTGTTTCTTCCATTTATTGTTCACTCTGTAATGTTGGTAAACGAGTCAGTTTACTTATTGAAGAAGGTCACTTCTATTTATCAACAGGAAACAAGGTTTCTTTTAGTTGATGAGAATGAAAACTATGCAGAAAGAAATAAAGTGATAAATATACAAGACAGAAACACAAATAATGCAGCAAACATAGTTATCAGTGTTTTTTTTATTTTATTTTACTGTCAATTTGCTTAAAACATAGTTGAGTAACAACAAAATAAATGCCCCTTTTCATCAGCAGTGAAATCAGTTGTGTGTGTGTGTGGGGCTGATAATTATTAGAGACCAGCAAACAACCACAAAGTCGGCATAAAATAGGTTTTATTCTGGAGGTTTAATACATCAAGTATAATAATGCAGCAAAGTTACACTGCTCTCTGCGTAACAAACGCTAAGGCGATATTACCAAGTACCAAAAATAAACTTCAACAGACTCAAAGGGCACAGCGTCATATGAACACACACTTCAACGAAAAATGGTTTCCTGATGGGAACACCAAGAATCACAACCAACTGACAAAATACAGTAAAAACACTGGATGATTACACTTAGCAACAATAACAACATTTAGACACGTGCGACTGCATTTAAGATTTAAATATAGTTTCTTTTTAAATAAAACTACTGTAAAAGTAGATGACATCAGTAGAAAACTCTGGCCCATAACGTAGAGTAAGTGCTCACAAGCTGAATACACGGAAATACAACAGAGATACATGAGCATGTTGTGAGGTCTCCAAGGAGCACGGATGAACTGGGAACCCACTGGAAACTGTGCAGGCACTTCAGTGCAGGTGATCAGAAGGTAAAATGCAATATTGCCAATGCCGTTGGCACAGGAGTGCACAAATGAGATGATTATAATCATTTACTTGTTAACTAACAAAAATATTTTAGCTGCAAAGAAGTGTGTGAAAATCTCAATTCATGGTCAGTGACACGTCTCACGGCTGCAGTTTTTAAGCTATAATGCCCTGCAGCAATCTTTCAGAGCGAAAACTAAAGATATGAGAGCAATGTGTGTCAAATTGCCACATGGATGTAGACTATTACAAAAAGATATGCTGTACCTGGAAAATGTGTAGTATAGATGACTGGTTCTTTATGACAAATATATATTCGCCAGTCTATACAATGCATCTAACTTTGAGAGGTCTGCTACTGCAAGCAGGGCTATTTGGTCACGATATGTTTATGCTAACATCATGTTTCAATAGCTCACAGTGAAAGAAGCAAAGCAGAATTGTTGCACAAGGGAACTTAATCTCTTTCTTCACTGTGTTGTTTGTTACCTTGTGAATACTCAGCAGACCATCTGTTACCAAATAAAAGTGCATGTAGTGTCGACAAAATAAATCAAAAATATCCAATCATCTGACACTGCACATTGTTTTGTTAAATATTTGGGGTATAGTTCATATTCGATTTGTATAAAACACTTATGCATAGCAGGTTGATTGAAGGGGTGCGTGCTTAAAGGAGTGTTGATAATTTACAAAACAAATGAAAGTGAAATAAAACAAAGCAAATTCACAGAAATAAATACGATGTGATTTGACAATAAAAAAGGCTGGAGTGTGCGTTCAGCTGTTGTCTAGTTAAAGGATACCTTCACTATTTTTTAATGTATAAATTTCATCTAATTTCCCTTCATAAAATCTCATAATTTTCATAAGAGATCTAAAGTTCTTCTCTGCTACTCCTCTTTGTTTTCTACTTTTCTCTCCGAGTTTAAACCCAAAAGGCAAGGTCTTTCATCTGTGCTGCTCTGCTCGATGCCTTAGTCAAAAAATAGTTTGCACTGATGGACAACTGAGATCCACTTGATGTGAAACGGTAATGTAGAAATCGTCCTCCTTATTAGAATAGTAAGTAAGTGAACTAAAAATAAATGGTGGTGTTTGCTCTAATCAAATGGATCATCAGGAGTGTACACAAAAAATACTAAAAACAAACTAAAAACACTTTAAAATGAGTGGAAAAGGATAAATAGTATTATGTGGCCTTTTCTCATGAAGGTAATATATTTCTAGGTCATTTAGGACCAAAAACAAGTCATCAGTCATCTCTGTCTGAACATTTTACCTTCAGCAGTAACACACTTGTCCCTTTTGTTTACTACGCAGCATAATCTAATTTCTCTACCTAATTTGCCTTTATAATTATTAATGCTGGTGTTTTTATGTGCTCAAGAACAATGTCATATAATTTATAGAAGTGTAATTAAGTGTGACATTCCATATTTTCATAATATGTTCCTTTTTTCAAAGCAGACTCTAGATAATTAAAATATATCTCTGAATTTCAGGAGCGAAACCAGATTTCTACATTTGCCTTTGCCACCACTAGGTGGCTCTCCACTTTTGTGGATGATAGAGAACTATACTGTGAAACTGTCTATTCTTATTCAAATAATAATTTTTCCCACTCAAACTTTTCACAGATCGATTAAGACCTGGTTTAAAGCAAATGCACATTTGCACTAAACTAACAATGATCTTAAACAAATCTGTGATTAAGCATAAAGTGGAAAAAACGCTCGGGGCACCAGTAAGATCTAATCTAGCCCGACTTAGTCTTTGGGCTGAAGGTGACACCTGGCCAGTCGTAGGTGTCTGGCAGGAAAGAGTCGTAGCTGGTGTTCCACACAGTAGCGCGCACAAAGGCGTTCTTGTCCAGAGGCTCAGGGTAGCGGAACGCCATGCCTTTAGCATAGACGTACTCAACCACCTGTAGTGAAGAGGAAGAGAAAGTTTAGCCCCAATACAGACAAACAAATGCAAAGCACACACGTGTCACAGAGACAAACAGCAAGGCTACCAGAGCTAAATCTGACTATGCGAAGTTGCAGGTTACAGCATTATGTCACGTCTCTTGTTAGTCAGGCGGTGGGTCAGTTGGAAAACAGAACAAAGTGGCTTCATTTAAGCAGGAACTGTTTGGATATAGACTAGGTGCTGTCAGCAAAGGATACGTACCTTGACAGCCATCTGGAGAGAGACCTCTCTGATGTTGGAGAGGGGAGGATAGAGTCTGCCTTCTTCAAGGTCTTTATCCGTCAGCTGCTCTGCAAGAGTCTGGAAGGAATATAAAACGTGTTAATGCTAAAGACTCATTTCTAGACCTTGGAGAAAAGAAACATCAAAACTATTATTTGCCTCCAGTATTCTGTGCTTCTGCTGTTTGGTTTTACTGTTTATTTAAGAAAGGGACAGTGCAATTTCATAGAACAGCCATTCAAATGAATGTGCAGCCATAAATTTAGTACGTGCTTTTGCATGAGAACATGTAAGAGGTCAAGTGACAGAATTTGCCAAACTCCTACTATAAATATTAATACTGCAGTGACAGTGTTGCCGTGACTAAACGAGAAATAACTGTGCGATCAGTAATTGCTCTAATCATTGCTGAGGATTCAAATGCAGCCAAGCACAAGAAGGAATAAGATAGATAGGAAAGAAAGTGCAAAGCAGGGTCAGCCTTTTTAAAAGCTCTTCATCTGTTAGCGGTTATGGCAGAGTCTAGAAAGAGAGGGAACAGGAGACATCAGAGGGTTAAGCAGGTTTCAGATCAACACAAGACAGAGTCAGCAAGAAAACGCAGGATGGAGTGAGGAAAAAAAATAAGTTTAAGTGATTTATGAAAAAAAGCAGAAAAAAATATTGTGGCATGAGAATTTTATGGCTGTTTTTTGCCCGTGTACATTTTTGCCTCAAAGGTGTCCAGAAGATGCAAAATGTGGCACTTTATAAAAAAAAAAACTAATGCAGTCTATTCAAGTCTATCTATATATATCTATATAAATCAAGTCTATTGCTAATATTTGACATATCCAATTGCCACCAAAGTCCCACCCCACCACTGTTTATTTAAAAAAAAAAAAAAATTCAGTTTTTGTGGGAGGGGGTTTATAAAAAAATAATGAAATATTTCACATCATTAGACTGGCACTTAAAGAAAACTACTGTAAATTTGGTAGTTTTTGAATAAGTCTGAAGTTGTTTAAGAGATTTATGAAAAAAAATAGAAAAATATATTGATGTATGAGGATTTGTGTACATTTTTGCCGTGAAGGTGTCCAAAGGATTGTTAATTTGAGGAGGTATATGAGGTAAAGAATAGACTGAGAAACACTTAGGCTGTTACATACTCTGCAAGAAGGGAGAAGTTTGTTCTCCGTCTATTTGACTCCTCAATTGGGCGTCTAGAAACTATTCTGTGATTGGTCAGAAATTGGAGTGGGTGTGGTTAAAATGCAAAACTGCTCACGACCACTCTGTGAGCTCCCCGATGCTAATACTCACAGATCATCCTGCATCTCCCACAATGCTTAGCGCATGTGACGTACACTGCAGTTGGAGGGCCCTATTTAGACTTCCCTGGAGTTTGGTACTATTTTATTCTCATAATGAATAAATTACCAGGCCAAAACCACCCTTTTTCTTGCCCGCCCCCAGCCCTATGAACACCAAATTTCCCACTTCCCATGGAGTAGGTAACAAGCTCAAGCGATGTTTTCAGACCTTGGCAGCCTCCAAGAATACTGTGTCACTGATGTGTCTCACTCCACTCAGGATCACAGCCAGGGCCACACCTGAAACACACATACAGCATTCATTTCCAAAGAAGTTGCGTAAATGCAGTGAATCTGACAAATAGTTGTACTGGTTCCAGATTGCTCAGCTAGATAGTTAGATATCTTATCTTATTGATATTGTCAATGTACAAGTACAGTGAAGTGCTGATGGAGCAAACCCATTAGATGGCTACGGTCCAAAAACAAGGTATGAAAAATAGAAATACTTAAATAAACTTCAAACTTAAAAAACTTAAAATACAGCTGACGATGAAGATGATGGATAGTAACGACATTTACACTGAGCCACTTCAAGTCAACATTGCTGTTTGAGGATGGTGACAGAATCTAAAAGCTGTGAACTGTGTTTCAATACTGTCTGTGACTTTTTTGGTTTGTTTTGACATTGTCTGTGTCTGGCTCTGTAACTGTCTATTGTATGATTGTTGTTTTAAAGTCTTTTTCCGTCTGTGTTGTGTACCTACCAGGCGTAGTCCCAAGGTAGCATTTACACTGATGACTAATGCATCAATGTTGATTAATGTGCACCATCCCAATTCAATAATCTAATAATAATAATAATTAATGCAGAAATTTAAATGCACATCTTGGACCCAATATGCTGCCTGGAACACATTTCTGTAAAGTGCTGCACAAGCCTGTGAATTTATTTGTAATCAACTTAAGTAGCATTAACATCGACGTGACATTATTTAAACTAACATTGGATCTATCCTCAATTCAGCTGTGGTATCCTTTTTTTTTTTTAAGTCTCTCTTGGAATCCTGGCAAATTGAACACCATTTGTCAATTTAGTCGAAGGAAACAAGTCAAATTTTTAGAACCATTCTCTGCCACCCTTGCACATTTTAACTGATGGTGTTCAATGTTTCCCACTCTGAGTGTGACATCAGAGATAAATTGCCGATTACAGTCTGTGCTGTAAACGCTAGACTTTAAATACATTTTATCACTTGACTCTGTCATCAGTAATTGTTTATGTCAAGGAATCGGTGCATAATTCGTGCTATATTCTGCTTAATAATGAATGAACAGTATATAGCCATGTATTTCACCTGGAAAGATGTAAGCGTTGTTCCCTTGTCCCGGTGTAATAACGCGGCCGTCGCTCAGAGTCACTGGACCAAACGGGCTGCCACTGGCAAAAAGACATCTACCCTGTGAGACACAGACACAAGGGTCATGAGAGCCGAAGAGTGAATGAGAAAGGACGATGGCAAGAAGGGTGGTTTAAATCAGAGTACTTCTGTTAGTTTGTAGGCGTCCTCAGCTGTGCACTCTGCTTTAGTGGTGGGGTTACTCAGGGCAAAGATGATTGGTCGTTCGTTCAGGGTTCCCATGGCTTTGATCACATCATGGTTAAACAGACGTCCAGCTCCTGACACACCTGGGGGAAGAAAACAGATCATAACTTCAGACAAAATCAAACTATACCTTGAAATTGTTACAGTTTTTTGTGACTGACTGATTCATTAAATACAGTTACAGTTAATATAAAATAGAGAAGTTCATCACCGATGATGGCTGTGGGTTTGATGGTGTTTACAGCATCTAGGAAGCTCTGTACATTCCCTGGACTGTCATGGATGAATGCCTGCTGGTTAGTGTCCATTTCCTGTTCTCTTCCCTGGAGACACATATTAACATTAATTATAAATCAATTTACCATTTAAACTGTACAGACAGTGAGCCAGACAGGAAGCCACACAGACATGTACTGTTTCATATATGTCATTAATTTGTGGCCGACATAAAACTAACCTTTACGAGTAAGCCGTATTTATCGTACATCCAGACTTTGTTTCTGGCCTCTTCTTGGGTCATCCCACTCTCCTCCATGGCCATAACAATCAGATTGGCAATACCAAGGGCAGCCTATGAAGAAAGTATTTAGACGGTGTATCTTAAACCACTTTATCTGTGACCATATTTTTCAGTAGGTCTTACAAAGGGAGGCTCATGTATTATTTTATACATATACACTCACCAGCCACTTAATTAGGTACACCTTGCCAGTAAAAGTTGGACCCTGTTTTACCTTAAGAATTACTTAATTCTTTGTGGCATACTTTCAACGAGGTGTTAGAAACAATCCTCAGAGATTTTGGTCCATATTGACATTATAGCATCACGCAGTTGCTGCAGATTTGTTGGCTACACATCTATGATATGAATCTTCCGTTCTACCACATTCCGAAAGTGCTCTATTTGATTGAGCTCCGGTGCCTGTGGAGGCCACCGAAGTACATTGAAGCCTCTTACATGTTCTCATGCAAAACAGTTTGAGATGACATGAGCTTTGTGACATGGTGCATGATCCTGCTGGAAGTAGCCGTCAGAAGATAGTACACTGTGGTCATAAAGGGATGGTCATGGTCAGCAACAATACTCAGGTAGGCTGTGGCATTTAAACCATTCTCAGTTTGAACTAAAAGGCCCAAAGTGTGCCAAGAAAATATCCCCCACACCATTACACCACCACCCCCAGCCTGAACCGTTGAGTCAAGGCAGGATGGATCCATGCTTTCATGTAGTTTACGCCAAATTCTGACCCAGCCACAATAAATGTCACAGCTGAAATCAAGACTTGTCAGACCAGGCAATGTTTTTCCAATCTTCTATTGTCCAGTGTTGGTGATCCTGTGTGAACTGTAGTCTCAGTTTCCTGTTCTTAGCTGACAGGAGTGGCACCTGGTGTGGTCTTATGCTGCTGTAGCTCATCTTCTTCAAGGTTTGACGTGTTGTGCGTTCAGAAATGGTATTCTGGATTCCTTGGTTGTAACAAGTGGTTATTTGAGTTACTGTTGCCTTTCCATCATCTCCAACCAGTCTGCATATTCTCCTCTGACCTCTCACATCAACAAGGCATTTACGTCCACACAACTGCCGCTCACTGGATATTTTCTCTTTTGCTGTCCATTCCCTGTAAACCCTGTGAAAATCCCAGTATATCAGCAGTTTCTGAAATACTCCAGCCATTGAACTTCAGCAAGTTGTCTTGATAACCTCTGCATGCCTAAATGCATTGAACTGCAGCCATATCGATTGGCTGATTAGCTATTTGTGTTAACAAGCAATTGAACAGGTGTACCTAATAAAGTGGCAAGTGAGTGTACATTGTTATGTTTACAAACAAAAGACACAACTTAGATATACAGATTAATAAGTAAATATTAGACTACCTCTCCTGCTCCCAGAAAAAGCACACGATGTTCGGTAATGGGTTTGCCGATGGCTCTCTGAGCTGCTAACAGACCAGCGAGGGCTACGGATGCAGTGCCTGGACGCAGAGAAGAACAGAACAGTTAAGAATGAATTCATTTTCACATCATTTGTCTTACAGTAGTAAGAGCTCCCCCCATTTCCATGCAACTGATGAAGGATGATGTGATCAATGACCAGCATTGCAGAGATGGTTTTACTCAACAGAGCATGTTTGGACACATTACGACTGGATGGGTGGAAACTTGAAAAACCTCCAGAATGATTCTTAAAGCAAAACCAACTGCTACAAAACTTTAAGTGAATACAATGAGCTTCACACAGTAGGACTTTGAGTCAGGTGGAAAGACACATAAACAAAGTAAGACTCTAAATGAAATAATAGTACCTTCACATAAAAAGGTTGTTACAAAGACAGAATAACCAGATACAAATCTCTGTAAAACACACACAGTGTGAGGTGGTGCGTTAGGGGCTACATGCGAACCTTGGATATCGTCGTTGAAGGTGCAGTACTTCTCCCTGTACTTTCTGAGGAAGCGGAACGCGTTGTGGTTCCCGAAGTCCTCAAACTGGATCAGTGTGTCCTGCCCGTATTTGTCCACCACAGCTTCCATGAACTCATCAATCAGATCATCGTAGGCTTGGGAGCGGTCTCGTTTCTGGTACAGGCCCATGTACAGCGGATCCTTGAGGAGAGTCTGACAGGAGGACGAAAACGGATCAACATTTGTTTCTGTATTTTCCTTCATCACACACGTACAGCAAGATGAAAACGTAGTGTTCCTACCTCATTGTCTGTACCAACATCTATTACCACAGGCAGACATCTCTCAGGTCTAATGCCGGCACAGGCAGTGTACAGACAAAGTTTTCCAACAGGTATGCCCATTCCATAAACACCCAGGTCCCCTAATCCTAAAATACGCTCTCCGTCAGTTACTACCACTGCCTATGAGAAGAGAGAGAAGGAGGGAAAACAAGGATATTAGGATACAATTTTACAAGCTCACGTCTGTGAGATAAACTAAACACCACTTGGGTCAAGTGAATACAGTAAATATGGACGCTAATGGGTCAACCGACCCTTTATCAAGTCATGCCTGCCAATGTTACTTGGTAACCATACATCAAACCTGAAAGCTGCTGAAAAGGGTGTTTGCATAGTGGGGTGTCCATATCTAATCTGTATATACTAGTGACAGCCAACAGGACTGAAAACCTACAATTGTGGTGAATTTGTTTTAGCTACCCACAGCAACATTAGTCTCCGGCCAGTTGTCCAGGATGGAACGGATATGTCCTTTGTCCAGAATGGAGATGAATAAGCCTCTGGTGAGAGAAACAAGATGATACTTTAGCTATAATGGTAAAATGCATCTTCGCTACAATAACATCTTTAACTACATGTGTTCAACTCAATATGTCTCCCAGCCAATGTAGACCCTACAATATAAGCTCAAACTGCAAAGATTTTGTGAATACTTACTTTGGTCTTCTAAAGATATGTCCATAATGCGTGCAGGCCAGGCCGACAGTGGGAGTGTAGACAATTGGCATCAGTTCTTCTATATCCTCCATCAACACCCTATAGAAAAGTCTCTCATTTCTTTCCTGGATCCCCATCAGGTAGATATATCTGTGTGAAAAAAAAGATACATGTAAGTATTATTATTATTTTTCATATTATTATTAATGAAAAACATTTGGTAGTTCTGCAGCTACAGTTTCCAGGGCTTTGAGTAAATATGCTATTACTTCTGCAGTGGGTCAGTCATCTTCTTGAGATTATTCTGAAAGCGCATGGCCTGAATATCCTGAGTCTCCACTTTGGGAGGCAGCAGACCATGTATCCCCAACATCTGTCGCTCCTGTAGGGTGAAGGCCATTCCCTGAAGACAAACACACAAAAAAACAGGGGCTATGAGAAGATGGAGTTTTGTCAGTAGAGGGCGCACTGCCTCACTTAAAACCCTTTGATGGAGGTTGATCTATTGACTTTAATCTACAGGAGAAAATGATAGCTAAGTGAAAGACACATGAAAGCAATTTTGCAGCACAGAAAGGGGGAAAAGCGTGGGGGAGTCTGAGAAGCCAATGAAGAACAGTGTAGGCAGAGACGCCCCAAGTGTAGGAGTGAGGACGGGGGAAGTGAGCTGTTGTCATGTTCCTGCAGTATGTGTGAGCATGTGTGTACACTGTAGAGTTACAGGCCCCTCTCTGAATGAAACATGGCCCTAACACATAAAAGCTGTGGCAACTGGGGCTGGGGAAGGGGCACATCATTCTGTGAGTAATGGATGCTGGGGCTCCCCCTGGAAAAAATGCTGAGTCATGCGGGTGGAGCATTTTACTTCAACCAGCTCTACCACTGAGTTCTTCTCAGCAAAATCCAAGTGTGATATAGGGATTCTGTCTATTTATATGGAAGTGAGAGATTAAACTACATTCAAAGTTCTGTCTTGAAGGCTTTGAGTGATTAAAAATTAATCACTAATTCATCACTAATCACTAATTTATAAAATTGTGCATTAATGCATTTACACAAAAGTTCATTTGTGTTATTCAATATATTTATCCTTACATACTATAATTTGTCTGAGATTACTCACATTTCACTTTAATTAAATGTATTTCAGATAGATAATGTTTATATGTTTCAGCACAGAGCAACACAAGTGCAGAGCTGTTACGCAGCAGAGAGTTGCATTTAATTATATGAGTAACCACTTACTTTCCTTATCCTGTGACTTACAATTACCAGTCACAGCTATGGTAGTCGCAATCCAGTTGGTAAATTTCACAATGCGCAGTCACTAATTTGATACTGAAGTCCTTATTAAGTAATCACTAGGTCCACTTAGACTGTAGCACATTTCCTAACACTACTGCCTTTGCTGTGGAGGTATGAGATAGGAGTCAATCATGATGATGCAGCATACTAATGCAAGTCACATCTGGTCTGGTAAATAAACATGTGACTAACCAACATGTCGCTCGCTTAGTGCAGCTTTACAAATGTTTGGATGAATCCAGTGACTTTTAATGACATGACATGTAGCAAAACCACAGTAGCCTCTAAGCCAGCCAGAACTCTTGGCCTCGAGTCGCTCCATTAGGAACTGATTCAAGCAAAGATCCACCAATCAGATCCTTTAGACGGGCTTTATATTGTGTTGGGCAGAAGAGTTCTGGTTCTGCATCAATTCTCAATGAATCTGACACCGGAGCAACGCCAACAGCCCCAGACTCTACGTAGACCCGAAATTTGAGTGAAAGTTCCAGTCGTAATTGTTGAAAGTGAAACAGGAAGTACAAAAAAAATTATCTGGCCTGACTAAAAAGACACTAGTGATTGGGTGACATTACTACAGAATGAGCCGGATTGATGAGCGCACATGTATTAATGACTTGCAATGGAATTATTGTCAAGGTTTTATCCATTACCAGCGCCAAATGAGTACTTTCCTGGTTCCTTTTTATTTTCAAGGCATTTTGTGATATGCAAGTTGAGCAGAATGTTAATTTAAATAATATAAATATACCTAAGACATTAAAAACATTAAATACATTAAACAATAGAAAATTAAATTCACAATAAACTGTCGTAATTATCATAATAAAAACAGTGGTGTGGGGCCTCGCAGGCTATCAAAGACAGTGCATTTCTCGGCGTTATCAGGTTTTGAATCTAATTCGAGGTGTTGCCTCCCTTGTACAAAATCGCCTTCGAGCACTTGTAGTAGGTTACTGAGTCTGCAACTTTGGAGGTGAAGTACAGCCAAACTTTTGCCTTGGTGCCTTAAGTTCATTTCCATCCATGCAGGTGAAACAGTAAAATTGATGTGACGCTATGGGGGCGCTAATTGAAAAATTCAGTTTTATTTAATTGTAACCAGAGCTATGTTTGCCTCTATATCAGTTGAAACCATCATGGCCCATAATGCAACAGTCTGGCTTCCTGACTTAAACCACACAGTTATTCAATGGAATCATATGTAACTTTTGCAAGTGTATAAATTGAGTGTAATAAAGAAATGATTGTCAAGTTAAGAATAATCTCCATTTGAGCAACTTTTTTGCTGTGTTTCTGTTCAATACATAAAAGTTGTTCAGTGTATTGGCCCTGTGTCACTTCAGGATTTCCCTTGAACTCAAAATTTCTGTCCTTTGCAATATTCTGTTTGCTTGATCACACACTCATTTGGTCCATGATTTAACAGAAAGGTCAGACTAGGATCCCCCAAGGAGTGCATGTTATTTGGTTGTTTTGGTAGAATTTGAATTTGAATTTTCCAGCTCACAAAATGCAGATTTGGGTTTAAAACCAGCTTCAAAACTAATGGATGACATCCCAGCTCTCTGCATTCGTCTCCACATACAGTCTACAACAGAGACCAGCTTACATGTAGAGTGGAAGGTCTAAATTTAGTGCAACTTGTTCGAGCTGCACTAAATATAAACCTAGACCGTGACAGAGGGCTATCGTGTCACTTCAAGCAGCTGAAGCTTCATGTGTCATACACTTCTCAAGAAGCCCCGGCTCAGGTGGGTTTTGAAATTTACAAACGGGATTGCCCGGCAGGCAAAACACTTCATGATGCAACACGGTCAAATACAATCCATCTAACTTTGTCATACATCTGGAATAGGTATAATTAAATATATGTCCTAGATTAATTCACATAATCTGATTCAGATTCAGGGGTTTTGGTCAGGCCACACTTGTAATTTAAACTCAGAAGAGACCACTGGCATAACACAAGGTTTGTTTTCAATCAAATGCAGTCATGCCAGAAGCTTCAAGTCACTTCATTATCAATGGTAATGCCATAAGATACATGAATACAGTGTCAGTAAGCCACCTACTTTGTTGGTGCGAGGGTTGAGCATGAGGGGCTTGCCCTTTTCTTTGGTATGTGCCCATCTGTAAGCAGACACACATGGCCTCAGAGACCAAGTCGTTCTCAGCCTGGACAACATGGCAGACAGTCACTGGTCTGGTACGTCTACTGGTGAAAACTCTCTGAGGAAGAGAAGAAAAACAGAGATGATCAAATATCCTGAAGGTTGTAGAAAGTACCTAGACTGGGATGTTGAATATAATGAATCAGTCTCTTAGAACATTTTTGTTTATGTATGTTTTATGCATTTAATCCTTCAGATTATCACAAGACTATTCACTAAATCAACAAACGTTCTCGGTGTTCGTAAGCAATCCTCAAGGATTACAACTGTTGGCAGCCGTGGCCGTCATTAATCTGGATGTGGTCTGTAGTGATTGAGTGTGTGATCTTTGCTCTGAAAGATTGTCATAATCCCTTTTCGCAGTGAGCTCGACACAAAGACACAGAACCAGATAAATGGTTGGCATCAGCCAACAGAGAACAGATGACAGACAAGCAGCAGATGACATGCCTCACAGACTTCAACTGGTAACCATAGAAATACTTTTGGCATCTGCATAGCAAACTTGAAGGAATAAATCATCTATAGGCTTGCAATTTGGGAGTAAATGAGATAAAATTTGCTCAATGCTATCTACACACTGTCTGATGGCGATGTTCCTAAAGAGATGGCACACAAACAACCACTACTGTGCAGGGCCTCTATCGTACTTTTAGCTGCTGTTGGTGGCCTGGAATAGTAACATCATTGTAAGAGCTATGTCATGCATGTGACCTGTGATTCCCAGAGAGAGGACAGTTAAAGCTACTAGAGATACTCGAGAAACACTAGACAAAAAAACAAAAGCAACTTTGACAATGAAACCAGAAAGTTAATGCTGCTTTCTCACCAAACTTGTCACTGCAGTGGGCTGCATAAACATGTTCAACAACGATATGGTGCTATCTTGTACTTTAAACATTAGTCTCAGTGAGGGCAGACTACTACTCATACACCCTTGTATTTGAGGAAAATGGAAGCACGCTGAGAAAAGAGACAGAGCATATTTCCATTAAAATCATTCCTCAATCCACCCATTATAAACAAAAACATTTAGCTCAATTAAACTATGTTTTTTTCATTGTTTTATTTATTTTAGTTTCTAGCAAAATGTCCGTTTTCTGTTGACCCAGAGGAAATGCAACTGAACAAGTCAGCAAGCTGGGTTGGGCAATGAAGTTTCTATTTTAGTTCCTTATAATTTAGTGTCCAAGTCTTGCAAGTCCGTAAAACATCACATTGCTTTCAAATTCAAGATGCACAAGGAAACTACACTCAACTGCATTCATCCTTTAGGATATTTGGGCTTAAAATGTCTAATCTGTAACATCATTTATTGGCTGATAACCCAGAAAAAGGGCTTGAGCTCTAACTTTGAATGATTTTTCTGGAACAAAACCCACCTGAGCTCAGTTGGCAAGAGAACAAAGTCAGGGTTGTGACATTTTCCTAACCGTATTCATTCCTCATCCCACTCTTAATCTCTATCTGTGAATCTATTCAAACACCCGCACAAAACCGCAGGGAAAGGGGAGATAAGATGGACACATAAATATTAAAAACATACCACTACATCAGGTAGTGCTTGACACTGCTTTTAAGGATGGTATCTGTGCTTGGGATGAATGAAGTATCTATCTAATCTAATCTAATCAAATCTAATTAGGTTTTCATCAGGCAATGTAATTATTCGTCTCCTCCCAGACTTTTTTAGTGTGCCAGCTCTAGGAAATACAGCATGCCGAGTTTGTTCGGTACCTCTTCTGTGTCTGCCAAGAAACAAGGTAATTCGTACGCACGTGCCAGCTTTGTATCATTGTCAGAACCCCTACTGTGAGCGCACAACTCCACAGACAGAAACTGGTCTGGACTGCTTGTAAGTGGAAATGTTTGCATGCAAATCAAAGGAGGAAAAACAACTCACTTATACATGTGCTTTTGGAATCATGCTTTTTGGATGTATTATAATTTTGGAGGATGTTGTTTGTGGTGCTATTAAACTTGATTTAATTAAAACACAAGGGTTTCTCCTGTTTAGTTTAGTCTCCCAATGGGAGAATAAAATATTAGGAACATGGGTCAGTACAACTCAATACAATTCATTAATACTATAAACCACTGGCTCCACCATAAAAACACAGCTCTCTCTTATTTTAAACATGTTAAATATTATAAACTTCAGGAATATTTAGTGCACGAAAGTGGTAAATGAGTGTATGTTTATCCCTCTGAGGCTGTAACTTGATAAATATCAGTTTTTTACAAGAGCTGCAGAGGCAGGTTTAATACCCACTCATCACACATGTACAACTTTCTGTACCTTAAAGCCTCGTCTCTTACTATATCTCATACACATGCATTTTTATCTCGTTTTAAATAAAGGTGGGGCAAACAGAGCACATGCTACAACCTGACCAAGCAAATTTTTTGTATAAACTATGGCTGTAGGCATAATGTAATAAAGTGTGACTCAGAATAGAAGCACAGTGCTCTAGTATGTACTCAGTGACACTTTGCGTGCAATAAATGCCACCCACATACAGTACTTACTTTTTTTTATGCATTTTAAAGGCTTCGAGATTCATCTTTCTTTCTAACACGTACGTATATATATATATATATTTATATAACCACATTACATTGTATTAGTACACCTGTTTTACTTTAAATGGATATAGTTCATTGGACCATAGTCATTGCACAGCTGGGTGTGGCATCACTGACAGGTGTTATTGTTCTCCTCTGACAAAGTGCTTATCCATCTTGTTTCTTACATAGCAAGGCACTTAAGGCACTTTATTCTGGAGTTACTTATTACCCAATACTAACACATTTTGTACAAGTGGCAATAACATAATTACAGCAGGGAAAGCACAACCTTTGGCGACTCATTTTATGTCCTGATTGCCTTTTATTCATTTGGTTTTATTGCGATGTGTTACTGATAAAACGGAATAGGTGTCTAGCAACCCTTCAGTATTTCTACAGACATCTCATGACAGGAAATTAATGTGGAAGGCATGAGTATTACAGCTTCCCGTGAGCCTCTAACGACTATGCCTAAACATATGAAAATAAGACGGACACGGAAAGAAAACTGATTTTGATGCACTAGCAAGCTAACTAGTTAGCTTAGCAGCCTCATTCTCAAACAAAAAAAAAGCAGCTAACGGCTGCTACAAGCTAACGTTTGGCTCGCTTCAAACTAAAGTGGGATATCGTTGTTGTAACACCGGCGTCTCTGTCTTTGCAAATGCTTAACAGACACCAACACAAAAACACTTAAAGCCTGACGTCCTCTCTGCTACTCGCTTTCATTCATTTACACTGCGCAGCTCGCTAACTCCTCACCGGGAAGTTCTTAAACGACAAATACTTTCTATTATTCAAATAAGACGCCACTCACCTGCTTTGGGATATTACAACACCGTCGTTACTTCAGTTGGGCCGGTCACTGTTTGTTAAGCATGTTTTTCAAGATGTTGGCTTTGTCAGTGCCGTAGTTTGTGCGACTGACCGCTTAGTGCGTCCCTTGACAGCAGCCACGGATGATGTCGGTGTTGAGGAGAGACGGGGACGCCGCAGAGTAGAAGAACTTGGCCGCTCAGCCAATCACATGCTGGGATTTCCTGCTCGTTTACCGTGTCCACTGCGACACGCGCAGCATTTTTTTTGGCGAGAAGCCCATTTACCGTAATTACTATAAAACAGGTCCATCAAAAAATACCGGAATGAATTAGACATCAGCACAAACATGAAATATATAGTTACATGTACACATACAAACACACATAGGGACAAAAGAGACAAGGGGATATAATACAAGGAGGATATTATATTTACATAGAAATAGTAATAGTAATTATTCTTATTTTATCACACGTTTTAAGGATCTAAGAAGCATTATAAATTTCAAAACATGTGTAAAGTTCAGGGCTGACTTTGAAAACTTCTGTTTGTGGATGAAAATTTTATCATAGAGCATCATAACATCTATTACAAATTCTAGGGCGTCTTTTGGAAAACTAAAATAAAAGATAATGTCTTTGAAATTGAATGAGTGGGTTATATTAAGAGTTTGAAGGAAATGTGAAACCATATGTGCCCAGAACGTTTTGGATAGAGGACATTCAAAAAACATATGGCGGGCAGTTTCAATTCCATGATTACAAAATAAACAAGAGGTTTATGGGGCAATGCAATTACACTCTGTGCCTCTCAGTGAGGTTTAGAAGCATGTGGTTTTCATTCAGTCTATTAGGGAAGATCAATGAAACTCTCAGGTCAAATCAGGGTCAAATGTGGTCCACTAGGTCCACCTCTGCATGGACACTGAGCATAACTGCTTTATTAGGTACCACGAAGAAGTGTACTACATACATACAAGATCTTATGTTCTAATGGTCTAAATGCATGTCTACATTTGTTTAAAACTTAAGGGCACGGAAATATATACAGTAATACAGTAAGCTGTAATCAAACATGTTAAATATCCTTAAATGACTAAATATATATCAGTTTGTCTATATCACCATATATCATATCACTTAGAGAAGGATATCAAGTAATTGCTTTAGTATTGTTTTATTAATTTTTCAGCATAAACAGAAACTCCAAAAAGAGATATTATCCATCAGTGTTAAGCATTAAAAATCACTCAGTCTTCTCAAATTAAAAGACGAGGCCTCCTTGAAGCATGAGTACAAAATAAACAAGAGCCCACAGAAATATGACCGGTCCACAAAGTGACACCCAATAAAAACAACAACGTTTAAGCTATCTGAATAGCCATGCAGAAGAAAGGGCATATGTTACATTCAGCAAACTGGAAGCATCGAGGCGTACTGAGGCACATTTTCTACATAGGTTCGGCTCAGTAACCACATGTGTTACAGTATGTCTGCGTAATTTTATTGCTGGCTTAGGTTACCTGCAGGAGAAACTATATATATGCAAAATGTGATTGTTAGACCTGTATAAGTTCACCATTAAATTCATGTTAATTATCTGCACTGCCCAGTTTTTATTTATTTCTGTAAATAGATGGATCAGAAAACTAGTAGTTTGTACTGCTTGCCCTTTACTGTGATGACTCTTTCTGGTCAGAGCTGAAGCTGACGAAATCCTTTATTTCTGAATGATGCTACATGTGCTTCGTCATAAATGTAAACAAATAAACTTGGCTTTGCTGTCTCGGGGGTTGTACTGTTCCCATGTATGGCTAAATCCTTTGGAAGTCATACTATGTTGAGCAGTGAAGAGGTCACTACAACCTGTGCGCACTGGCTACAGCATGCGTAACACACAATGAGAGTTCATCTTTGTATGCGCAAAGACAAATAATGAATGCAAAAGCAAAGAAAACCTTCATGTGGGTGCATCTTATCCACAAAGTATGGATTTAAATTAATATTGGAGGGCATAGCAGATGTGTTCAGTCAGAATGGGGATCAGATGCTGGATTCATCAATGATAAAACATTCTTTGTGTGTGTGTGTTGCTGGCAGTGTGTTTTGTCTGTGGCAAACCCACAGCAGAGCTTTACATCTCACACTGTAACACCCAGAAGGACAGATTGCAGCTATAGAATATGGGGCACATTGATTTAACTGTTGGCGCCAGCTCAGCAGAATATCTTTAAAGTCATTTCCATATGCTTCCTGAATCATTTTCAGGTCCACCGCAATTGAATTAAATGTCACATGCACTTGATTGAGAGACAACAAAGGCACAACCAACAGCTCTCGGGAGAACTTACTGAGACATCAGATGCCAGCATAGGTATGTGTGCTAAAAATGTTTTATTTATTTTCAGTAGATTAATATGGTTAATGGACAGCAATGTGAAGTTTTGAGTAGAAACATGTTCCTATAAAGGTAGCAAATGTACATTCTCCAAAATATAGGCTACTTTTGTTTGCATTAAAGCTTTTCGTGGACGGATTTAAGTTAGCAAAACAGTGACAGACATTTGTCCATCTAGTGTAAGGGCTGATGACCTTGTTCGCTACATCAGGCAAAAAAAGAAATAACCGAACGAGAGCAAAGTTGGCCGAATAATCATAAATCGCTACCGTAGAGCATTCAACATTCAAACAAAACAAACGTACTCCAAATTAACATGATTGTGAACCCTGAAAAAATATACAAGAATAATTTAACCACAAGAATGTTATTACCATAATAAATCTTGAGAAATATAATATAGAATTAAATATGACATCCATGTTTTACAAGTTTACAGACTTTTTGTAGCAGTGACAAAATGTCACTGTGAGTCAAAACAGCAACAAAAAGATCCTTATGGTTCACCATGTGACTGATTATTTTTCAGCTAATACATTCAGAAACAGCTGGGGGAGAAACTATAATTATTTGGTGAATGTCGCCATTGGAAGACTGCTCGACGTTTTGAAAAAATAAAATAAAATACTGGCTGATTAACACACCGTCAAGGCTCTTGTACGGGAAATTTAAAGCACGCCCAAAAACACAAGTGAGCCCTCTCCAGTGACTGGATAAATCAAGTCAGCAGCTGCCTGTCCTCTCTTCGCCGTTTTGCAGATGTTTGTGGCGCAGAATAATTCGCTGTCAAGTCTCGTCTGATCCAGCTTTAACTTGACAAATCACAGCAAACCAAAGTTACCACAAGCATTAATCAGCTGATTACATCGAAATACGCACGAGGAGAACTAATCTTTGACATTTGCACTGCTAAGCATGGTTATTTATATTCAACCCGGATGCTTTCTGACCTTATTGCCTGAGAGAACACCTCATGACAAAGCTGCAAGATTGCTTGTTTAAGTGAGGGTTTTTGTCGCAGCATGTAGTGTGTCACTGCAGTGGTACCAAAACGACAAAAGCTGCTAACACTAATGTCTAATGTCTAAGCAGCATAGTCAGCCGTGGACACACCTCGCCGTGTAAAGCACTGCTAGCATTTTGGAAGTGCTGCTCATAATGAGGCAAAACTGCGGATGTTGAAAGTCAACATCAAGAGTTGGGCGTCTGTGGTGGCTGAGTCCTGTGCTCTGGAAGCCTGGGTACCTTTCGGTTAACGCTCGGTACTTTGCCTTCCTCCATCCACCCTCCCTCTTTTCCTTTCTTCCCGGTTGCCCTCTCCTTATTCTGCCTGCAGAGTTTAAGCGCCCGGGATATGAAGACGTCTAGGTCGAACAGGCGGTCTTTTTGCTTGACAGGAAGCGACTCCGTGGAGTCAGCATTTACTGGCTCAGAAGTGGAGGAAGTGGAGGACAGGGGCTGAGGTTCGAGGGAAGGCAAAAGCGGCGTGGCGGGGGGTGACGTTGCCTGTGGCGACGGAGGGGGAAGTGGAGAGGTGGGGGATGAAGGGAGAAGTGAAGGAAGGACATGAGAGGAAGACATGATAGGGGGGAGCGGGCTTAACCTGTCTATGTCATACTCAGCTGATTGGTGCTGCATAACTTCCATGTAGTGGAAGACTGGATTTGGGAGGTCAGTAGGGGAGAGTGGGAGAGGGGGTGAGGAGGTATAGCAGGAGGGTGAACGCTGCTCCAGAGAAGGGCTGGGACTGGGCGAGTGGAGTCGGGACTGGGTGCTCTCCACCCAGCGAGAGATTTCCTGAAATAAATCCCCGGTCTCCTCTTCTCTTTCTTCTTCTACTTCCTCCTCCTTCATCTCTCCCGGGACCTCCAAGCTGCCGCCGATGAACTCAGCTGGCACAGGGAGGCTGTTAGTGTTACGCTTCCAGTGAGACAGATCCAGGATCAGCTTAGGCTCAGAGTAGTGTTGAGGCTTCCCCTCCCTCCAGGCTATCTTATCCAGATAGGAAGGAGAGCCCACTTTGTAGTCGCAGGAGCGGCCACAGTCTAGCTCACCGTGCCCCAAACCACAGGCCCGTTCCAGAGAGGAGTGAGAGTTTTCCAGGAAGCGTTCGGCTGAGCTGCTGTGGGAATATTTGCGTGGGTCGACCTGAGAGACAAAGAAAGAGCAGCAGATTAGGAATTTCTGGCTTGATTGGATCTTTAGCTACTTTAGCTACAAATTATAATTCAGTACTGGATGTAATATGCCGAGAAAAATGGAAAATCAGCAAAAGAAATGCCTTTTTCTGATAACTGATGGTACTCTTATTTAGGATGAAGTTTAACAGCATGTCTTGTATCGTAAGAATGGTGTGGAGAAGGGTGAAGAAGGGTGTGATGCAAATAAAAATTCACGTGAAATGGACTTATGGCCCAGTTTCTCCATCGCAAAACATTAAAATAAGATAATGGTCATCCATCGGTTGTACCAGCACAAATCAATCAGTGTGGGGTCAAATGACAAAACACATCCAACCTGAGCCTCCTCCAAAAGTGAGCTGGAACTTGCTCGGGGGTCCCTCTGCACCTCCTCATCCTCTGTAGTGTCTCCCAGGTCAGAGGTCATGTGTCTCGCGGGCAAACAGCGACACCCCCCACCTGACTGCTGCCAGCACGTATCTGTTGATAAACTGTTCTCGTACCTGCAGGAGGGCAGAAATTATATTTAATAATGCCGCATCCAACATCAATACATAGAGCTCAAACCTAGAGAGAGCGTCCTCTAAGAGAGATTTAAAATCACTTAAGATCGAGCAAACGGCTTCATTGATTGAGCTATGGCAGCAGTTAAATAAGCAGGCTGAGCCCAGACACATGCAGGCTGGGCTCTAAATCATCCAGATTGTGAGAAGGAATGGTCGTCTCACTTTATGTGTCTGCCCTGTGACTGACTGGTGACCTATCGAGCTAAATCCTGGTTGAGATCATCTAAGATAACCTCTAGCGCCCCCTCTCTGAAAAAGATGGTGTTACAGCTGGTTGTTGCAAGAATTATAAATCATTTGATTACATGAAGTTTGCAGAACTATAATATTTGTACCATATCACCAGTAGGACTGAGGATCATCCTCAGATTTTTTTTACACTCATGCACATAAATTAGGTCTTTAATTTGTAAATGCACGTAGATGAGTAGTATCTGGTATCTGCGTATTCGTATTTGCTACAGAAATTTGCTAAGACACCAACAAAATCATATGATGCACGCATGCCCGATAAAAAACAATGACTTCTTCTCTGTCCTTTGTTCTCCCCCTCTATTGACTGAGGTGCAGCACTGCCCTTCCTGCCACACAAGGCCACTCCGCTCAATAAAGATCAACAAACTAGAGGCCGGTGATGGTCACAAACACACACTGAAACAAAACAATAAAATATTCAGCTGCAAAAATATAACTGCGTCAGTATCATATAATGTTGACACCCTGTATCGTTTAACTACGTAGACAAAAGACAAAAAAAAAAAAAAAAGAACAATTTACAAACCTGTCCCAGTGGATGCTGGAGACCTCACTGTTGCTGTTGCTGAGGCTCTGCTCGGTGATGAGGCTGTCCACCAGTTCATCCTCGATGCGGAAGGGATGCGATGAGGTGGGCTCATCCTCCGGACAGGAGTACTGCTGCAGGAAGGCGTGGGACAGCGCTGCCTCAGCCGTCAGGCGATCCATGGGGTTAAAGGTCAAGATACGCTCAAGGAAGTCCACAGCTGGAAGGAGAAGAATGAGGGGATCAAAACGTAAGTGACAACCAAGTGTGTCCTTCTTAAGAAATACGTTCTGATTTTTTTCTCCTTCATGACTTCCTAACCTCTAAAGCCTACTCAATCATCTCCCGATTTGTTGCGAGGGGGTCTTCATTCCTCCATCAATCTTATTTGTCAACATTTGGTGTAACACTACTTGACCTTCCCCCTTCTTTCCACCACTCAATTCCATCCACTCACCCTGAGCATCCACTTCGGGCAGCAATTCAGAAAAGGGTCTCTTGACTCTCCATCCACGACTGACATACGAAGGCATCACCTGAGTAAGTAGGGTTAAAATATTACAACTCTTCTGTTAGTACACTTCTTTCACAGCGTATAGACAAGACCAATGTCGGGAAAACACACTCAGCCTCGTTGTAAATGTTGCCGTCTAAAGCTGAGAACATATCATGACTGACAAGCAGCCAGACTGCAGCCATACGCTGCAGCCACTGAGGCGTCACCTGTAGCAGATCCTGCCTGTCCTCCTCTCTCAGCACGGGCACCGTGTTGAGAATCAGCTGCATCTGCTCCAGCTCGTGAGCTCCTTGGGGAGGGAACAGACCAATAAGAGACACGCTGAGACGAGGCTGAGGATCAGTTATGTAAGCAGAAAAAAAAATATGTGACCTGTAAGAGTCAAACAGGAATAACTGGGTGAAAGAAGTGAAAGACAAAAGGCAAAGTGCCAAAAGAATCAGCTGAAGTATGCAGATAAGCTGGAATATCCCACTGTTGCTTTTCAATTAAAAGGTGAAAGTACAATTCAAAAACCCAGGTTTATGCCAGTCATGTCACTTTTAGATCCATGGCTGGGAACAACAAAAACATCTCTTTTTGGATCTTATTTTTTCTTACCCTTCTGATTATATGTTTTTATCTATTTAAGCGGAAATCTTGAATCAGTAAGGGTTCAAAGATTTGGTATGTTGCTTTTTCTAGTTATCTCAAACTATGACCAATCAGTCAAGCTTGACTCTGGACATTTATAGATGGAGAAAAATGCCACTTATTTTAGTGTAACATCATTACACAGGTAAGAGCAGTACAGCATTATTTTCCCCCCATGTGGCACAGCTTCACCTCGCCCTTTAAATGTTTCTGTCTACTAGCTGACGGACACCAGCAGATGGCGCTGCGTCAACACATTTAATCTTAAGAAATAAGCAGTGTGTTTGCTCAACGGTACACACCGCTCTCCCTCTGGTAAATAAAAATGTACGGCGTTTCCGCTTTACCCATTTAGTTAATGGGTGAGATTGCAGCAGACAAAGACAGCCGGGAAAAGACGGCAGACACTGTTGAGCGTGCATTGTCAGCACTGTGGTGTGCTGGCGGAGGTCAGATCAGCCTGTCAGGAGGAACTACATCAGCTTCACACAGGGAGAAATTCTCTGTCCGCATTGTTATTCTGGTCAGGCTACGAAGTGGCCTTCAGAAAGAGAGTTAAGTGTCTTTGGTGGAGGACGCCCCCTGGAAAGAAAAACTCTCCTTCCCAAGGTCTAAACACTTTTTTTTTTGGACATGAATATGACTGATTAAACAGATGACACTGCTGTTTGTGTTACTAACAACAATCAGAATCGTCCTTATTATCACACATACAAGGAATATGTCTTGGTTTTTGATGCAATTAAAAAGCGTGAAAGCTAAGAATTACAGGAATATTCAATGTACACAATACACGAGGAACATAGTACATAAAGTCTGGATTCAAATAAAGAGGGAAGGAATAGGTGTCAGAGAGAAAGGGAACTATCCACATTGTAAATGAATTATGTATTAACAAAGAAAGTGTGTTGATGCAGTTCATAAACAGGTTGTGTGTGAGTTACTGTGTGTTAATGTCAGTGCGTAACTGTGTATATGTGATTTATGGGGGTGGATGCAAGTCTGTGTCTGGTGCCACCTTCTTATACTGCGCATACATCAGCACTATAGATACTAATGAAAAAACACGTATTGTTCTTTGTGGGATCCAAAAATATCACAGACACACACACATATATATATATATACACACACACACACCGTGGATGGGTAAAGTATTCATGATAGCAAGATAAATTCCAAGAAGTATATTATTAATAGTATTTTATTTTTGAGTACTCATGAGATGGTCTTATACGACGAATAGTGGAGGTACCTGCAAACAGCATGCGTCCAGTGAGCATCTCAGCCAGTATGCAGCCAGCGGCCCACATGTCTATGGCCTTGGTGTAATTGTTGGGGGACAGGAGCAGGCGGGGGGAACAATACCACTTAGTTACCAAACCTTCAGACAGATAGCCCTGGAGGAGTTAAGTGAGTGGGATAGAAACAGGAGAAGGAAAAAAAAGGGAAAAATAAAAAGAGAAAGTTGAAACCCAGGGTAACAGCATGTCATACTGCAGCAGGTATATTAGTGATGAGCGTGTGACAGATGTTAGGAGTAGCTGGGCTTGTAAGTCGGCATGCGGTTGAATTAAGTGTTCAAGGTAGTATGCCTTTTCAGTGCAGTTTAGCTGACAGTTTGTTGGTGATGTAAGCAAAAAAGACAAAAAAAAAAAAAAAAAGCTCAGAAGACATATTCTGATTTACACGTCCAAAGACGATGTCAGCCACACGATGGGAACTAGCTTCTGGATACACTTTACAGTCTAAAAACAATTCCCTGAATCCAAACCTAAAGTTTTCACCCGGCCTCTGTTTCTCTGCTGTGGAACAATACATACGCCCTCTCGTTAGCGCTGCCCTGACAAGACTCACCTTCCGCCTTTTTTCTTTTGCAAAACATTGTCCTTGGGAATTACAATGATGTAGTGCAAGGAGATGAGCCAGAGGCAAGCATATCATCATCAGGCCCGACGCAGTGATAATGAGATGTTTTGCCTGTTAACATTAACACTCCTGTCGCCTTCCAACATCCCAGAATACCTACGCTTACTACACAATGTCTTACTCTTTTTCTTGTATCTCTGCTAAAACAAATTCTTCTGCCCCAGTCTATTGAAGACTGCACAACAAAGCATGTGTAATATTGTCACGAATATTACATTCTTCTGGGAACAAGAACAGAAATAAATTTTCAGTACTTCTACACATAGGGAATCATTTTATGATGAAACCCCTAACACTTAACGCACACAAAAAGTTATTTTTTCTCACCAGTATACTTTTGTGAAAGTAATTGTAGATGTGTCTAATCTGCCTCTAAGCACTCTTCTCCTATCATTTGTTTCATCTCTCCCTCGTCCATCCTTCCTTCTCCTCATTCAGCTCTCCCATCACACCTCTCCTGAAAAGTCCGCTGTTTCAATTCTCAAATCCTCCTTCCTATCTGCCGAATCTTGAATTATTCTGTGTAAGCTTCCGGATGAGCTAACGCGCTCGAAGTGGCTGTCTGCGTCGGCTCCGGGAGCTTTTTCACACCACTTCAATGATCTCGGGCTACCTGTGACATTCTGCTTAGCGGGGCACGGCGCCTCTCAGGATTGTGTTTTAGGTCTCGCCCAAAGTGGATTTATAAGTTACTTGAGAGCCGTGCCTTGACAGCTTCGATGATGAATCTTTGAAGCTGGGAGAAGAGAAATCAGAAAAGCCGTGGACAGCTTCTTGATCAGCAGGTTATGACTCAGAGTGTTGATTCATAATGGGTCGCCCACGCCACTGCTCCCACTCATACTTCCAGCAGTATGGCCCTACGGAGAATTCAGCCTGAAGAAAACGGTTCTCTTGAGTTTTTGTGGTCCATCTTTCTTAAAGGTGACATTCCTCCGAGAATAAAATGTGTTAGATGAATTGTGCACATATTCAGCAGCTCTGAACAAGAAGCTATAAATTGAGAACCTCATGTTGGCAGCTCTCTTTAGCCTCAAAGGTTTCTTTTCTCTGTTACTTTTCTTCTTTCATTCCTGTCCTCCTTCCATCTACATGTCACCACATCAGCTCCTTCTGCTTTATTCGCCATCTCTGCACCTTAGTCACAGCTTCCCCCTCCGCGCCCTCCATCACCACCGCCCGTCCTTGTCCGTTTGGCAGCAGATGACAGAGGAATAACTGATGCCGACTGCTCAGTGATAGTCTCAGATACATACAGTCACCCTGTCTTCGATCCGTCTGGCTCTCCCTCACCTCCTCGCTGACCACATTTTACATCTCCAGCTTTCCTTTCTGCCGCCCTTGGCAAGAATTTGAGAGATGGGGACATTTGAAAAGAACATTTTAAGGGTGGAATACTGTTCATAAAACTTTTCTGGAAACTGTTTCACAGATTTAGACAGCATTTTGCGTTGCATAAATGTGGTTTAAAATTTCACATCATAGCTATATATACTCAGTTTTCAGCATTCAGCCTTTTGTGTCACAAATGTCATTCACCTTCATGTTTTTCCTCCTCGACCCTCCTCTTCCTGTCTTCAAAACCCAATTGCCTCTCTATCCTCAATGAGTTACACACAACATTTCCCTTCTAAAGTGTTAGTATTGGGACTGGGGTTACGGTAGGGCTAACCCTAACTCTAACCCTAACCCCAACCCTAACCCTAAGGCCAACTCTAACCCTTTTCGTCACACATTTCACTCCTTTTCTCACTTCACCTCCTATCTCACCCGCCTCATCCCTTCTTCTAATCTTTCCAAAAACTTATTTTTTTTTTTCAGTCCCTATCCCAAGCCCTATCTTCCCCTTCTCCGCGTGCCCTTCGTCCAGGCCATGAATAATTTCTGGGCAGATCCAGCGCTGCCTCAGCAGGTGACATTCACACATGCACACTCGCAGAATCACCTACCGGCGTAGACTGTAAACAACATCACAAATAACGCCGTTCTCTTTTTTCTGCCTCCGTTTTCCTCGTCTAGCCTCTCAACCCCTCTTCGCCTGAGTAAATGTTTGTCTGTGTAGTCAGAGGCGCACTTCTAGAGGGCTCATCAAACAGCCTCATTTCAGTGCGCTGCAGAGTCACGGCGTTTCGATAAAGCCACTGTGGTAACGCAAGACACTGTGGTTGAAATGAGATTTTTTTTTTTGGAGCACTTATACATAATGGAAAAGGGGCTCATGCTTCAAGGGCGAGAACTAGAAATCTTAACTAAGTGAGCTCAGCGGTGATGCAAGAACGCTCTTTTCCAAGGACTATGAATGAAACATAGAGGCAGTGGCACCAGTCTTGTTTAACAGCTCAGAATGAAAGTCGGCGCTGTTTGGGAATTTCAATCGCAGCCGAAGTCGGTAGCGGTCGCATCCATCCATTAACACAAAGGGTTTTGAAAAAGCAGGGCTTTTGCTTTGCATTATTAAATGAGAGACAGGATGCTGTCACGTTCTGCAGTGGTGTCAAAATTGGATCACACAAAGCTCAGCATCGTCTTACAAACATATAATTACACAGCAGACACATAAACTGTGGTGCATATCTATCTATCTATCTATCTATCTATCTATCTATCTATCTATCTATCTATCTATCTATCTATCTATCTATCTATCTATCTATCTAGTGCAGAGTGTAGTTCAGCTCTGAACATCGTGTTCTCCGACAGACACTGCAGTTCCTGTAGGTGCAGAGCGTAGCACACAGTGAGACACACAAGTAAACCTTGTCTCTGCTGTTCTGCGTGGCCCAAACCGTCTTAATCTCTCTCCCCCCCTTTTCTCTCTCAACACGCTCTAACACTATTTGTTCGCCCTCCTTTCTTCTCTCTCTGCCTCCGCTTTCGCACTCTTCACCTCTCTCTCGCTCGGCCTCGCATGACTCAATCTCTCTCACCCTTCGCTCCTCCTCATCTGCCCATTACCGCCCTACTCCCCTCCGAACGCACCCCTGCGTCTGCACCCAGCTGATCCCCAGTCCCGTGTCCTGGGCTGACAAAGATCGCCTTTCACTGGAGCTCCTCTTCACATGCAAACAACCAAAAAAGCACACGCACACCCAGGCCTGCTAGTGTTACAGGGCTGGACGTGGGTATCTCTGTGGACAATGAAGTCGCATTCATCAATGGGCCGGCTAATCACAGCGTTTGATTGGTGCAAAACTTGAAACCAGGCCTGGGAAGAACACTGATTAGTATCATCAGACTTGGGGATGTGTAATCAGAGAGGACATTAGTATTGGTGATAATAAACCATTCCGCATACTGTAGCCCAAAACACACGCCCAGATCTTGAAATTCTCTATAGGAGGATTCTTTTGCAACCTCTTTTGAAACATTGTATGTTCTTTGTTGCATAAGGACAAGGGTTAATGAACTGCTGACTAATAACCACATATACAGTCAGGAGTTGCTGTCTCTCCCTACGAAATAGCCTCAATCCGCCCCAATGACGTGGAGCAGAGATAATCTTCAATATCACAATTCTCTCTACATATTCACATGTCGCACAGTCCCGGAATGCAATGAGACTTAAAGAAAAATCCTCCCACACTCCCACACTGCTGACTTGAGTATTTCTTTTTTGTGTGTGTGTGCGATTCATTTTTTTTTTTTTTTGTAGAACAAATCTCACAAAATCAGAGCAACTAAAGAGGCATGAACTTCCATGCTGGCTTGTTCGCCGAAGATTATGGATTTATAAAATTAATTTTAAACTTGTAAAGAGAGCACAAACAGAGAATAATGATCAGAGGCATTTATTGGCCCCTAGTCAAGGTTTAACTTGGCACTCTGGCCACATTTGCTTGCCCCAGCAAGACGATTAGCAAGAGCTATTATCTTAAAACTGAATGTTTGTGCAATGCTTATATGCCATATTTGGCCATCACTTATTTCATACATCTCTTTTTATTGATGCCTCATGGGGAAATTCTTCCTCTACATGTGACTCATCCAATTATTCACACAGCAGTGCGGGGCTGCCACTTGTTCAGCACCTGAGGAGCAGATTGGAGGTTAAGCTCTCGCTCAAGGGACATCCGCCATGGACATGGGGGGGATGCAAATCTGCTACCCTGCATTCCCAAAGGTCCTTCTCTAACCAGTCATTACAGTGCATTTATAGAAACACAACATGGCTGTGTTATCCGTGTGTTTAGGTGGGTCCCTGTGTATCTCACGCTTACCTTATGGGAATAATGAGGGTCAACAATTCTGGCCAGCCCGAAGTCTCCGATCTTGAGCAGCAGTTGGTCGGTGTTGATAAATATGTTGGCAGGCTTCAGGTCTCTGTGCAGGACGTTGGCTGAGTGGATGAACTTCAGTCCCCTCAGCAGCTGGTAGAACAGCAGCGTAGCATGACCTGTTCAAGGGCAAAAAAAAAAAAAATCAGGCTTCTGGACGCCCTCCACCGTATTCTTCTAAATACAGTCACAACGTGTACTCGGAATTGATGATATACTTTATAAATGTCCTACTTTTACCGGGGGGAAGGATGCAACATTTTGTTAGTTCAATAATCCAACCATCAATCACAGTGGAAGTGAAAATGTGATATTACTTTGGATGTGTGACTTGTGGAAAATAATCTAAAACTGTCACTTTATTGATTTATAACATACAGTTGGATCATAAAAACAGCTAAATGTTTGTTTTGTTTGTCAAAAAATGTAATTACGAACAGAATCGTCGAAAGGATTAATCCAAAGTCCAGTAAATCACAATGCAAACAGACGGCAGCGAACTGACAACAGGGAGCTGAGTGACTCAGTACGAAGCATCATAGACTCAGTGTTGTGATGGATCTAGACGTCGAGGTGAACTCACAAAATAAAGATCAAATCTTAGATCACCTGCGGGTAGCGGGCCTTGCTCGAGCAGCCGAGCCAGATCCGTCTCCATGCACTCCTGGACGATGTACAGGGCGCTGAGGTGGGTTGGGTCTCGGGGCAGCGGTCGCCCGTGCGGCGCCAGAACCTCGTGGACCCGCACCACGTTCTCGTGGAGCAGACGCCGGGTGATCTTCACCTCTCGCAGGGCGTGTTTCACCGTCACGGCGTCTCGCATCACCAGCTTTTTAATCGCTACACTCTGTCCAGTGCGCTGGTCCACAGCCGACAGGACCAGGCCGGTGACACCTGTGCCGAGGGGCCGGGGGTCAACAAAGTGACCGCTGAGGTCAAAGCCGTGGAGAAAGGGAGGCATGTCCTGTCTGGCCATAACAGCTCACTATAGAGATACTAATGATAGAGAGACTCCAAGTACTGCTACCAGGTTATGGATTCAATCTCTAAATTAAGAAAATTGTTTAAGCACATGATGCTACATCTTGCTGGTGAGTAAAGACCTGATGTTTCCTTAGGTAGTCAGATTTTGATATCTGTTTTCCTGCAAATACAACCCAAAGGCTGTAGAAGTCTTGTGGACAGTTCTATCGGCCCACAGAATTGGAAATGGGATTATTATATCAAGAAAGGCATGTGCTGAATTTTGAGCTATACTCAGTATTGCAAGAATAAGTTTCTTTGTGCATCATTTCACCTCTTCATTCGTCTTGTGCAGAACAGTTCTTATCAAATAAAGCTTTTACTGAGCCATCTGTCTCTAATGTTTGGTAGGTGGAAGATCAATTGAGCAAAAAAAATAAAAAATTTAAATAAAATGGAAGGAAATTTAACATTCGGTGGAGTCAATGATCCCGCAGCCTAAAAAAAAATAAAAAAAATAAAAATCTGGAGTATATTTTTAAAATGAAAAGCTTTTCCCTTCACTGCCTTCCTCTTGATGATGGTGTCTCTTTCTGCTCCAAAGATCTTTTTTTCATGTTGTATTCTGCTGCAAGGGTGCACTTAATATTTCTCAAAACCTCCTTCACGCACAGATAGTCAGAATATCAGCAAGTCTTATTAAAAGCGACCCAGGACGGGGGTATCCATAGAAACAGCCCTGGTTGTGTGGCTGGTTCAGCTCTCACAAGTGTCGATGCATCATGGGACAGGGGGAGGCGGACGGTCAGCTCTGCACTCCTCTCCTCTCTTTCTGCGTGCTCAGCTTTGCGTTGCAAGTCTCGTAGAGCAGTCAAAGACTTTGATGGTGAGGCAGGAGGATGGAGGTGGAGTCATGTGCTTTAAACTCATTGAGACTCTGTTGGCTCCTCCTCTTCTTCCATGATACCACAGAGTGTCCCAGTCAGTCAGTTCATTCAGAGTGAGGCTGGACGGCAGACAAATCCCAGGCCTGCGGTATCCTCTCTGTGTGTGTATGTGCATACATGTGCGAGCGTTTAATCCCCCAGTTAATCTTCTTCCTGTTGCCTTCTCATGAACGTAGGGATTTCGGTATCAGGCCGCAGACGCGCTGGTGAGACACCGCCATTAGCTGCGTTGCTCAACACAGCGCTGTTGAGAAGAAAAAAAAATTAAAGAAGAGGAAACAGGGTGAACAAAAAGCTGAGAAACAAGGAAGATAAGGATGAAAGTTACACAGCAACAGAGAGCCTGGATGTTCACAGGCTCTGTGTTACCATTACATAACACAGAATGGCACTGTAACCTAATCTACACAAGCAACTCCATGTGCTTAGAGAGGATAATCACGTCAGTTCAGTGATGCTTCAGCATGGAGCTCTTAACGTCTCAGAGGCAATTCAATAAGATGAAACTGATTTTTTTCTTTTTTCCTCAGTGGGAAGTTTTCATTCTTATACTTGTTTGCCATTTTCAGCTCCACCTGAGATCTTAGTGCTTATTTCTGCCGCCGCAAGGTCATATATGTTTGTAGCAAAGGAAACCATTGACTTTCTCTAACCCCTGGATCCCTGCGCTGTGAGAACTCAAGCAATCCATCAATCCATAAAACAAATCTCTCTGCCGTCAAAGGCCGGAGGGCATTCCTGAGAATTAACTCTTTCTTGAAGCGGTGGGGCCACACACACACTCGGCGACGGTGCACAGGTGCTGCGTAAGAGTCTCCAAAATACTCCAAGAAACACGCTCACGTGTTCTGCTGGCGAACTGGCAGAGGCTGCAAGAGTGTAAGGTGAGAGCAGAGATACTGAGAGAGTGGAAGCATTGACAGTGCTGCTGGGTGGGAGGTGCAGCACTGGGGTAACTTTATAAATAATGCATAACCACTGGAGATGGCGGTCGCTGCTCTCTCTCTCTGAGCATTTACTCTCCATATTTCTGCTGGTTATGCAATTGGACTACATAAAATAAATAAGAATCCACATCCCAGTGCGGTGCAGCAATCTTTTGTTAGGTGTAATTGGATCCACTCAATATGCTTAGAAATGTAACACAGGCTTTAAACGTCTTTTGATTTGTGTTCAGTAAGGGGGACAAATAAAACTGTACTCTGCACTTGGGCCAGTGGGATGTTAACAAATTTGTAGGTGATAGCAGATATGAGCAAACAAGGGCGCATCTGTTGTACCCTGGCTTTGTGCAGCTGCCTCTTTGTCCCCGTGGAGACTCTCTGGTGGTTGTGTTTTCTTTCTTTCTTTCTCTTTCTCTCTCTCTCTCAATTTTTTTTTTTTTAACTCTATTTACTCCCCAACAGGCATCAAGGCAGATCTACTTTAGATGGGAAACGCTGCATCCTCTCTGCACTCCGGCGTAATGCAGCTGCCTTTGTGTGTTCACATACAGACTCCAGAAACGCCCCACTGACAGAACAAAAACACTGGGATGGAAGTGCATGTCATAAAACATAAAGCCCCCATTTCAGTGAAGAACCAAACACACACACAAAAAAAAAGTGCACGCAGCCCCGTGCTCCGTTTTCCAAAATCTTATCCATCCTAAGTGTCTGTTCGGTCACCAATAAACAAGAGGAAGAAGAAAGAAATAACAGCAGGAACCATCAGTACTCACCGGAGCATTACGCAGCCGCAGCCTGTCGTCCAGCAACAAAGATCCGGGGGAAAGATGCGAGAGATACGGATCCTTGGAAGCAAAGAAAGTGAAACGCGACCGCATCTCTTTCTTCTTCTCGCTCTTCTTCTCTCGCTCTCCCGTGTGCGTGTATGGCTGAGAGAGAGAGATTTGAGATGATAAAGCAGCAAACAGTCGGTACGGGTCGGCACCGAGGGCGATCCGCCGAGATGAGATAAGCCGGAGGCTGCTATAGAGCCGCTTATTGTGGGAGAACTGTCCACTCTCTGTCAGCGCTTCAGACTAGTGAGCTGGGAGGAGAAGGAGGAGAGGAGAGGAGGGAATCACCCCCCCGATTCAGGTACATCTCACCAGACCTGAGTGGCCTCACATACACTGGCTGCACCGCAGATGATTAACTACTCATCTTTCTCCCCTCATCTCCCCTCCTCTCTCTTTGGACTAGTTTTCTTTGGGGGGGTTGTGCTCCATAATACAAATAATATAACAAGGAGAGCGGAGAAGCCCAAACCAACTCGTTCCGCCTTGATTATTATGTCTTGATCACCATGGTCATCTATCATCCTGACAGGCGAGAAGAGCTGTGGGTCTGAGATTCCCCAGGAGATGAACCTAGAAAGGAGCCTCTGCTGACTGTGAATGGATATCCAAACAGCAGCAAGGATGCCACTACATATTAATGATCCCGGAGAAGAAAGCATAATTAGTTCAAGGAGAGGAGATGTGGAAGGCAAGATTGGAAACAGAAGGAGACTGCTGTCACTGGGGATGGCTGACTATGTGGCAAAATGCTGGATGCCCCTTTTGTTTATCGCGTGACAGGAGCGAAGAAAAAGTTTCTGCGTTTAATAGTCTTACAAAGTCGCAGTAGAGACTGGTCTTATGAGAGTCAACTCACCGAGAGAAAGGAATAGGAAGAGAGGGGTGAGAGTCTCTTAATGATTATGCAGAGGTGCTACGGCTGGAGGGATTATTAAAGAGGAGAGAGCATGTACAGAGAACAGACCCGTGAGTCATCTAATGTAATGAACTGTGTGTGATATTGTTACAATGAGAAAAGTGGAGGACAGTCAGGGACTATCCATGTCCTCCACTCTGAGTCATTACTCAGAGTGGAGCCCTGAAATGATACAGTTGTATAAAATGAAGGTTGCTGGACTCCTACGTGTGCTGTGTGGGTTAACAAAATGAATGCAGTAAAGCAAAATCTCACCCTAGACTTCAGAAAGACTCATAAGGACCAGTTTATAATGAAATATCAGATCTATTACTATTAATTTTTTTTCATAGCATTTGTCTTTTCTATTGATTTCAGGATACGCTCGCCTCATGGCTGCGGCCAGACACCCACAGTGGTTCAGCTCATCAGAACATGTGCTGACAAATGCACCCAACATCACTTAGTCAAGTCTCCTGTGTATATTTTTATGTTTCTGGAAAAACAGCAGCATCACGACCTGCTTTTATTAACAGCTGAAGATCAGATGGAAAAATTGTGTGATGCAGCAGCGAGGTGAAAGTTTTACAAAAATATCTTCTCAATAGCTTTTTTTTAGTCATTTAAGAGAACTCATATTTAAAAAAAAAAAACTAACTCCGGGTGTGTGGCAACATGAACTAGTTTTTTGAGCAGGGATTCAGCGATAGTAGTTGAAGGTACAGTAAAAAAGTTGGGTTAGCTAGTAAGTCACCTTTTAATTTGTAAATAACAATACCTGGATAAAGAAGCAGTAGGTATTTACAATAAAAAACTAGATGACCTGTATAATAATGTACATTGTAAAGATTATTGTAGGAGCTTAACAGATTCTATGGGTAAAACTTCGATACAGCGTCGGTGGCTCATGCCGTCTGTTTCAGTCTTTGTTCTCTGTGTCTGCGCTCTGTCCCTGTTCCTCTTTTCTGGCTACACAGTCTAATTAATACTGATAGCATCTGACAAATGGAGACGTCACAGTGTCAGTCGTGGGCGGCTATTTGCAGCAACACGCTCACAGGCTTGTATGATGTCAGTAGCACCTGCTCCTGGTCTTGACAATGTATTGTCAGTGCGTCCTGAAAAAGAGAAGTGAAGGGAAGAAAATGAACCCAAATGAACCTCGGCAGTTGTGTTGGTTTCACTTTTTTTTTTAATAAAAGGTGGAAAAACCCTTTTTCCCAGCAAACATTCTCTGTTATCTGCCACGTGATACCATTCGTCCCCAGGTTTCCGCGTTGCTCCTTTGATGTTAAAGCTGTCAGATATGTATCAAAACCAGGAGTTACGCAACAAATCCAGAAAAGGAATTTAATACAAGTGTTATATCACGGAGGAATTCTCCGGATGAAACACAGAAACTGCCTCCCTGCAGTTCCGGCTGTACCTTCAGGACAAAGTGAGCAGCAGCAGCACTCCATGTTCGTCCTTCTCAGATTACCTCCCTTCAAAAGACGCCTGTCTAAGTAGGAAAGGAAATAAATAAATTAAAGGGCAGGCTGAAATGTCCTGACGGCATCTGGCTCAGCCGCCTCGTTTTTATGTTGTTGTTGTTTTTTTTGTTGTTGTCGGCGGCCAGGACAAGAGAATGGAAAAGGAAGGGGACCACATCTGTAGGTGTGCGAAGATGACTCATGAGGGACCGGAAGATGGTACAATGCCAGCTCACACACACAAACACCTCTTACCCCAGTGAATTCAACACATTCCAGCTCGGCCTTTTTATCTCGAAGGTGACAGAAAGCGAAGGCTGAGCATGATGCTTTTTCCAGAACTGGAAATTAAACCTTATTCAAGCCCCGTGCTGTCCAAGTGTATCGCTTCCCTATGTCAACATGCTTCCCT
The DNA here is from genome assembly GCF_022458985.1 of Mugil cephalus. NCBI lineage: Eukaryota > Metazoa > Chordata > Actinopteri > Mugiliformes > Mugilidae > Mugil > Mugil cephalus. Next base: position 10,774,368 of record NC_061777.1, read on the forward strand.
AAAACTGGGGTTTGAACCTCCCTAAGTGACAACCAGAGATTGACAAAAACAAAACATTAGAATATGTTGTTTATTTTCACAGTTTAGATTCAGAAGAGTTTCTATGTATCATACACCGATCAGCCACAACATTAAAACCACTGGCAGGTGAAGTAAATAACATGGACCATATTGTGACAATACAATGTTCAGCTCTTTTGGACTTGGCATTCATGTTGGTGTTATTTAGACATGTACCACACACCTAGACCAAAGCAGACGAACCCACCCCATAGCAATGACACTCCTTGATGGCAAGATTCAGCCTGACACAGACGCACACACACACACAAAAATGGTTTAGGAACAACTCAAAAAACATGAAAAACAGCAACAAGGTGTTGACCAAAGGCCCCCACTAACAACATTCTGTTGCCATAAACCACAGGACGTAAGGTCATAATTTCATGGCTGATGGGAGTATATAAACTATACAAATATTTCAAACGGTGTTTATGTGGTTCCCACTAAACTATAGTGAGCTTCTTGGTAGGCCACACCTCTGTGACCTCTGTGGCAGGACTCTTTTATTGTTGGTGGCTTTCTGAGAAAAGACACAATATAAACATGTGAATGACTCATGCATGCTAAAAAAAAGTTACTTTGTTAGTGGTTTTTATTAAAGGACAGGACCAAACATGGATAGAGTGCGTCGATTGTGCCGAGAAGGTGTCCAGTGACATTTTTTAGATCAAAACTCTGAATCAATCTGGAGAGAAACCGGAGAGTATGAGTCAGTGGGTTCATGGACGGCTCAGCTTTTCTTAGATACCAGTAAGTTAGGGCTCCAAGTTAAAAAGGGTTGGCTGACGAGTGCAAACACACTGTTTGTACGTAGCCTTGGTGGCTCTTCTTGGAAATCGTATGTATCGTTTTATGGCCCAGTTGAAGAACTGAAGAAAAAATGTAATTATTAAGGCTATAGCCATGACCCATGAGAGCAGTACCATGTACTTCGGAGGGGCTGGAGAGAGTGTTTGTATGTCTTTTAGACATTGATGTTTTTATTCTTTCTTCCTGTTGCTGTTTGTGTTTATTTTACATGGACTGGTCGGAGCGTGAAATAAAAATTGAAAAAGTATTTACACATGGCTACAATGCAGCAAAGTGAGCTCAGATCTGAGATTGAGACTTATTTCAAATAAGAAATCTTTTCCTTACAAACCTCGGGTCTAAAGTTTGAAAGAAGTGCGCTTCTTTCAGACGGGAAGTGAGGGGGATAATTCAATTCAGTCTTAATATCTCTGCGTCTGCTGCTTCCATTTTTAGAATGTTCTTTTTTAATCTTTGCTTCTTGTGAACCCCTTTACTTTCTACATACTGCAAGCATTGTAACTTCATGGTGCATTTTTACAAAACCTCAAAATAAGCATTCACTTTACAGTCTGGTCTGCAGACAAACAATGTTTTTTAAGGTTTTTTTTTTTTTTCTAAGAATGAAACCTGTTCTTGGTTTCTGTTTACTTTCTGTTCTTGGCTACTTCATTATTCACAGCGTGCAGCGTGAGTGACAAAGACGACTCTCTTCTCTGCTGCAGCACCTGTTATCAAGGGTTAACACTTGAAAGTACAGAGGAGGAGAAGTTGAGAAAAACAAGAACACAGAACAGAAAACATATGGGTGGCCCAGATAGGAGGCAGAGATGCAAATGCACCTCCGGTGTAAGGAGCGGGGGAACAGATAAAGAAAGACGTGCGGCGCGAGGGAAAAGGTGAGGCCGAGGAGTTGACACGGGCACGTGGGAATAAACTGACAGAGAGAGACAGGAGAAAAAGACAGTTTGAGGAACAAGGGAGGAAAGCGGGTCTCGAGAGTTGACAAGGTTATCCGACAGCGTGTGCGCCAACAGTTCCCTCTGAAAAAGAACGCCCCGTGTAAATGTCAACACAGCCCGGGGCAGTCGGCGAGGATGTGCGCGGAATGAGATATGCAGTCGAGAGATATGAGAGGGACGCGGGCTGAGGCGGGGTCATTTACGTTCATCAGCGGATGGCATTAATACAGCAGCAGAGACTGAACAATCTCAATCACGGGAAGAGCTATTAATAGGGACAAGTGAATGTTACAAGATACATAACTGTGGAAAACAAATATTTCACCTCAAGCTCTACTGGGAATCATTTTCTTTCTGTTGTTTGGTGCATCACAGTGTGAGTGTAATTTATTTATATGAAACATAGCAAGTGATACAAAATGAGTGAATTTAAAATATGATCTTCCACTAGAGTCAGTCAGCTAAAGGTTTTAAACTCAGAGCAGGCTGTTTAGCACCCCCTACAGGACATTCTGTGTTACTGCATTTCAACAAACAGCATGAGCTGCAGATGCAAATAGAGCCTTTATTGCCGAAACTGAAACCGGCAATTGGGGAGGCAAATGAGGCTGCCACAGAGATATCTTGAACTCATCATTAATTTAAAAAGAAAAAGATGTAATTTAACTTCGAATTAAATTAATGGCTGAAATCAGATTTATCCCGAGCCTCATCAATGGGTGATGTATGGAAGGATTGATGATTTGATGCCTCCCCTGGACATGAGTTTATCTTTAATTATCTTTCTAAGGACTGACAAGGTTTATGTAAGATGAATAGTCCTATCTTCTGTATGTGCCTCACTTGTGGCCTCTTTATCAGCGCTGTCAGGAGGTGACAGATAACCTCCGTGAGTGGTGTTTAATAGGATTTCAATACACAGTCGGCAGGAGTGGCTTGTGTGTGTGTGTGTGTGTATGTGTGTGTTTTTTAAAGACACTAGGTATTTTTGCACAAAAATGTCAACAAGATGACAGATAAATGTCGGATCGTCCCTGCCCTCATGTAAAAGCTTAAACTTGGTGAGATATGACTACAGCAAACTCAGAATTATTGTGAAATATTCACCTTTTTAATTTAGAAATGTAATAAACACAACAAACGTGAAACTAGATGTAGAACTACAACTTACAATACGATACAGTTAACTGACCATAAAATTACATTTATATGTATTCAATCGTTCAGTTGGCTATAAATATTGCAAACCTAAATAAGGCATTAAACATCTGTCCTTTTTAATCTCAATCACAACATGTTTAAAATATAGTTTGAAGTCATTCATTAAAGTACTGTGTATTCCCCAAAGTATAATGTCGTTTAAAAGAATATCTACATGATGCAGCAGAGTAAGAAGGCTCCGATAGATATACAAGAAGAAAAATTTCCAAAGAGGTTATTTTTTTTCTCTGTTTTGATGTCACAGCAGCAGCTCTAGGTTTACAGACAAGATTGGAGACAAATTGCTGCATCAGATAAAAAAAAAAAAAAAAAACTTTCAAAAGCTCTTTTATGTCTGGTAAAAAAAAAAAAAAAAAAGTCAGTGGTACACCGATGTTGATTTCATCAGCTCTGGTTATGATCCCCATTAGACTAAGACAGTGTCATTACTTAAATTTGCACGGTAAATGAATGCTTCTGTACAAAGCACAGTGAGCGGTCAACAAACCTAGCGGAGAGTAAAGTGAGGATGTGGTACAGTAGGCGGTCGCAGGAAGACATGTTTTTAGGCGTACAGAGGCTGGTAGCCACTCCTCCGGCTGCCACTTCTACACGTGATCACACAAACGCTCAGCATCCCAAAGAACTGCAATGAGAGAACGCCAAAGGTCAGGAAACAGAAGATTGATTTTCCGAGGAAGCATGTGAACAGATTAGTTCTAGGATGAAATGTTAAGCGTCGCCCTGAATCCTGTGTTAGGGTCGGGTCAGATAAGACGCAAGAGCCACAAAAAGTACTCCAGAAGGCGATCAGGAGGTCATTCGATTCAGATATTTTCCCCTCATGATGCTATCGCCTAGTTTAGCTTTCTTAGAAAAGTCATTTTGAATCACATAATCAAATAAGCGTAGTGTATAAATGTTGAAAATTGTTGTCAGGATGCCACACTGACCCCTTTCTGTTTCCAGTAGTGACTCTGAACAAAACTGCCATTGTACATTAACATGAGCAGATTTTCGTGTTTGCGGAGATTGAGTTTATCCACTCAGCATCGCCAACACAGCGAAGTGTAATGTGTGGTATGATGTGTAAGCACGGCATTACTTCAGACCTCCACGCCATCTGTTGCGGCGACTAACGAGAGCACGTCTCTCTGCACACTGCGAACATTGATGTACAGTAATGCTCGTTTAGCGCATTTAGCTTCACGTGACCCACTCACCTTGACGATGGCAAAGCCGAGAACGACCAGCATGGCATAAGTCAACACGTCATGTATGAGCTTCTGCAGTTTCCCCTGACAACCCTAAAATGCACGCACAGAGAGCACACACACATATTACAACATAATAAATCACAGTAAAGAGTCAGCAGAAGAATCTCACTGAACTGTGGCGCTTTTCCGTTTTTTCATTGCGGGGGAAGTTTTGCAGCATTTATTTGTTCAAGCAATAAAAGCATTTTACAACTTAACTTTTTATCTTAACAGCTTAACTTTGTGTCTCAAGCAACATAAAGCGATGCTTGTTTGAAGGTCTAATATTTGTATTGGTTGTTCCAGTTATTTGGTTTGCTACTTCAACATGATGCAATGTCAATATTTTTTTTTAACATATAGTTTCTGTTATCTTACGTTATTCTGTTTTATTTGTTGTATTTTTGCACTGTTGTTCTCTGCCGCTGTAACACCTTAATTTCCCCAAGGGATAAATAAAGTCCTGTCCTGTATTATCTTATCGTACAACATCAAGAGTGACTAACATAGGGCAAAGTCTTAAACTAGCATGATAGAAAAGCCATAGAAGACAGCCATAGAAAATAGGCTAATATCTGAGGCCCAGTTTTTATTTGATAAAAACTTCTGTGTAACTTACCCTCTGGTAAATTAGGTCTAGTTGGGCCAGGCTGCCAGTACACCCGGTCGTGTTCTTACAGCAGGACGCAGGCACAGAGGTGTTGTGGCTGGTGTACCAGGTAGTGTTGAACCAGCTGGTGTAGTTGCTGACACCACAGCACTTCAACTGCACAAACAGAATCGTGATAAGAAATGAGGACAAAGGAGTGGTAACGTTGGACTCTAGGATAAGAGAGTTATGGAAACATGACCCGCTGACACGGTCATGGATTTGCATGCACAAATGAGTGAGCTACAGCACTGGGGGACATTTGTCCTCACTCTCAATTTTCAAAGCTTACGTCACAGAAAATTTCCTACACGACAGACAAGAGTAGATTTGGGGATTTTTGGGGGGCCTGTACTGTGGGCGGAGAGGGTGGGGGTTTGTTTAGTGGAGGTCTTTTGGGTTGTTGACGAAAATTAAAAAGCAAACTGAAAGAGGAGGAAATGAAACCAAGCAGGTGAGAGGGAACGCGAGCAAAGCAGAAGTGGACGTTTGTGAATGTGACGCCGAGAAACCGAATCTATTTACGCAGCAGAATATAACACCGACCTCCCGCTGCAGCACGTCCACAGCCGAGGTCTCGGGGTCCTGTCCATACTTTAAGAAGACGTCATTCATAGATTTGCCCAGGTCTCCATTTATCTGGAGAGACACGAGAATGTAGCGAACTCACAGTTAGAACACAAGTTTTCCAGAGAAATATTTAAAATGCATGATAAAATATAGATTATTGCTTAAAAATCGATCTGTGACTCACCTTTCCTTGGTAGATGAAGCTAAACACCAAAGCAGCCACTTCAGCAGCAAAGATCACCATGATGATGAGGAAGAACTGGATGGGAAGTGAAATACAGCATTTTAAAGCCACGGCAAAGTGCACGAGGTGATGAACTGCCGAACTACTGCAGCAACCGAAACAATAAAGGTTTGCACTCTCATTTTCACCCTCAGACTCTCCAGATATGTACACAAATATCTAAGAACTCTCTCTTTCTCGATCTCACACACACAGACACAAACACACACTTACAAAGCTGAGGCCGAACTTGGACTCGCGGATGGTGGCGCAGCATCCCACGGTACCGAAGATGAACATCACGACGCTGATGCCGATGATGATGACCGCTGGGACCAGCGTCTGCTTGTCCTGAAGGAAACTGCCAAAGTTGTTGTAGCTCTGGATTATGTAGGCGCCGACGTAGGCCAACGCCGCTCCTGCAGCCTGCGGGAGGAAGAGAAAACACATTTACTGTAAGTGTATATTCACGGCAGGGAAGTTAGCCGAGAAGTGGTGGGAATTAAAAATGTAACATGCATGCGCACAGATCGGCCTGTAACATTATATACTAGTAAAAAAAACAAAAAAAAAACAGCAATGAATGAGGATTCCACTCAAATGAACACAGGTGAAAGGTATGTACGCATAGGGGCACGTCAGGACAGGAAATCCAAGCAAATATATGAGGTATAAAAAAAAAGAAAGGATAGAGACAGCAGGCGTAGCTACAACTTCTTTAACTGGGGCACACTCATCTACTGTAACTTGGTTAAAAACTCATCAATGCCAATTCAAGAAGTCGATATAGGTCAGAATGTTCCTGAAGCTTAACAAAGCCACTTACTGCAGGGACACAGACGTTGATGTTTACCTCTCCGTGTCATGCCCCTATTGTTTCCACTGAACAGCTGTTATTTTCTCATTGACAAATACGGATGTTAAATCTGGCCTTTGTCCTTTCAACAAGATGCTGCAAACACGCGAGAACGCACTGCATTATTATAATTCTTCCATTTAATACATCTAGAAAGGTATTTAGACACAGAGGCCTTCAACTATTAACGCCGTCAATTATAAAGCGAGAACAAGGACGTTGATAAGACGCAGCAGATCGAGCATAACAAGATCTGCTTTCACTTCATTATCTCCTATGATCTCATGTGATTAACACAGATTGTCCCGGCAGACTCGAAGAGAGATTAGGCATCAAGTCACACCATCGTCATGGCCTTTCTACGAGTCATGCTTCCCGAGTGAGATCATCAGTCATGAGACTCCACGCACAAGGGCCAAGTCCGTGCGTGCACAGAAATGGCTGAAATTACAGTTCCGAAATGATTTCCTCATTTCTTTGGAAAATAACAGGTTTGTCCCTGGCATCCTCCGAGCCTGTTTAACCACGTGTTACCCAACCCTTCCAAGAAATCTATAAAGTTAAGAAAACAATGCCTCTGAAGTATATATCTTGTTAACAGCACTCCTGACTTCCCTTTGCACTTTGGCTTGCATTGTATCGGGACTCAAACTCCAGTCTGTTATCAATGAAGCCCAAACAAAAAGTGAAATTAATTGTTAAGCTCTGTATGTAAATACGTTGATCAGGCATAACATTATGACCACCTTTCTATTATTGTGTAGGTCTATTATTGTGAAAAACAGATGTGACTCATCAGAGAATGGACAGAGGGCGTCCTCTGGTGTCATAATGTTGTTAGTGGGGGGTTGAGGGGAGGGGTCTCTGTGGATCAGGCTCGTTCCAGTGCATCCCACGGATACTTGATCAGTTTGGGATCTGGTGAATTTGGAGGCCAGGTCAACACCTTGTGTTGTTTTCCTCATTTTTTTTAGTTGGTCCTAAGCAGTTTTTATGTGTTTTACTTCCTGCTGGACGGATGATGGATGAACGAGAGACATTCTCAGTATTACTTCCCCTATAATTGATGTGCTTTGTTCGCTTGTGTTTGTTAGACCGCAAAAAGCACACATGCTCACATAAGAACAATCATTCATGCTGCACTCCAGCCTCATGACTCACTTCTCTTAATCACTCCCCAGTCACGGGATCGCAAGGGGTTTGCTGCCCCCCCAATAATCTGTCCAGAAACTCTGATCTTGTGCCTCTGAAGCAGCACAAAGAGGCTTACACAAGGTATAGCATCCACGCATGGTGGCACCTCTCTGGAATGTGAGAAACCTCTCAGGCAGTTTTCGTTCCCAGGATTTGTGGGGATGATTTTACCCCTGAGGGACTCGTGCCGTGTATCTATTTTCTAGAAAATAAAGCCGCCATGACATTTCAGCTCATGTGCTTTTGAGCATTCGGAGAATATTAATCTTTTCTACTCTTGATTGTCTTTCCACTTTGTTAAGCTGCTCACCTCATAACCGCGGCCATTTATTGAAATCCTTTAGAAGTATCTGAAATTCAATACTAATGAAAGATCGTGAAATGTGGGGACGTTTCCCTCGGGCTTCAAGAAAATGTGGCAATCTAATGCACACAGACCCTTGGCCTGATAAATCAGTCACACAGTCAAAGGTAGCCACTCACTATTTGACTGTAATGCTACGCTTGTTCAGTCGTACGTCTGCCGGCTAAACAACATTGTTCAGAAGCAGTCAGCAGACAGGATGGACTGCCCAACCGAGGTGACGCTGTTGGAAAACAAATCCACAACTGGATGATTTTTGTGGTCGAAACATGAAGTGAAAGTGTCTGATTTTTACTGGCGTGCAGCTAAAAAACTTTCCGTGTGTTCCGCCTGTCATGCCGAGCTACAGGGAAGCAAGAAAACACTTTGAAACATAATGAGGGGGAGTGGAAAACAATAAAGTCTAAACACATAAAAACAACTCTTTCGCTCTGAATGATTTAATAAAGGGAAAGTAAATGAAGCATTAAATTGGGAAGAAGACAAATGAAGGAAAGAAAAAAAAAGAAAAAAACTTGATGTGGTTATTAAAATTACAGCAATGAACTGTGTTCTCCATTGAAAATAACACAAACACAAGTCTGTTCCATCTCACAGTAATCTAATTACATCAGACGCAGGCAGGCGGGGAGGTTTACTCGCTCCCTTCAAAACTCTTCTTTCTTTTCTCTTTCTTTTACTCTTGAGGACACAGAGGAGGCCAAATGGGCAGAGACTGGTTTGATTATTCCATAAACCAACAATACATAAATCCATACTTTGCTCTGATACAAAGCCAGCTCTGACCTGCTCAGACACACAGTGGGCCAGGGTTCAACCCAGGTGCTTGGCTGTGTTACAGCAAAGTCTGATAGGTCAGACTTCCCCTGACTCCAGTTAAACTCAGATTCAAGTAAATCGAGAAATGAACTCATAGCCTTCCGATAACTCGCTTGCGTCTTTCCCTCCCCCTCTCAGGAACTGCGCAGATATGAGTTATACATTATAGAAAGTAATGCACTATGTAGCAACTATGAACCCACCAGAATAAAACTGGGCCATAGCTGTGGAGATGCTAATCAAGTGAGATTTGTTGGATGTAACAATTAAAAGCACAAAGACAGCGAAATAATTATCGATAATTTCGAAAACAGAGAGAGGAAGTGGCGCTTTCATCGCCCCCCCGCCCTCCAACCTACAGTGCCATCAGTTCAAATCCCTGCAGGTGGAGAAATAACAGCGCGACTCACCCAGAATATCAAGCTGAGGAAGAGGAGGATGGTCTTGGATGTGGCGATTCCGCAATCCATGTTGCCTGGTAGCGCTTCGGGCTGCGGAGATGGACGGGGAGACTGTGGAGAGGCAGTGGTACAGTTTTTATAACGCAGAGAGCCGAGCTGCTTCTCCTGCTGCTTTGGTCACAAGTTTTGCTCACACTGCTTGCCTGCAGTGACTCTGATCACATGGTCACATGCTTAGGGGTGGAGAGTAGAGAGCAATGCTGCGGAGCAGGTCCCGGAGGCCCATCCGCCTCTCCTTTCACTGCAACCCCCCTGCTGGACGGTTCCATCACATCCCTCACACTGGAAACCCTTGAGGTATCAAAAATGAGAAGTTAAACTGCAGCCGGAATATTATTCTTTAGTTTGTTTTTACTATAACACGCTTTGAAGAAGTTTTTGATACTAACTAGAACATAAAATTCTAAATTTCTCCACTTTGCCTCTCATTTACTACGCTCCCCCTCTCTGATGGTCTTATTCTAACATATGTGTATTCATGGCACAACAGAGCCATTTCACGGAATTGTGAGGTCAGTCTGTTATGCGTTAAGTTCATAGAGTCACTTTTATGCTCCCCAAGTCAGAGGCCTTTATGATTCTGGTTTCCCCTTGGCGACTAAAAGTGATTCCAGTGAACTTCGCTGCCTTAAACCAGGTTCTGTTACTTCAGTGGGGCGGTTGGAGGCCTTCTATCTGCTGAAGTAAATGGCTCAGTCATATCACATTGTACCTGCAGATAGGCTCTGGTGATTTAATCCACTCATCTATTGTGAAGGTATGGGGGAACACTAAACATGGGTTCAGCTGACATGGCTAAAGCCTCCAACTTTTTAAAGCGACCAAAAAAGAGTTCCTTTTTTATATATTTTTTTTCTGCCAGGAAATAAAAGTGACTATGAAAAAACTACAGTGAAACCCAAACAAGAGAGAGCAGACCTAATCTAACAGTCATAGCGGATAAAGATAAAGAGGAATGCATTTGAAATGGTGTTACTGGGTCCAAGTTCCAAAATATTATTACAACCTACCTGATTCAAAGTCCAGTGTGATGGAATGAAATATTTTGCACATACACCCCCGCTACGGGAGTGGTCAACCAATAAAGATCACTCCAAAAGCGTGGCCATGTGCACAGCCGGACCTAAGCATAGGCAGTGTAGGCAAACGCTAAGGGCCCCGTGGATCCATAGGGGGCGCATTGAGGATAAGTTTTTTTTTTTTATATTAACAACCTACTCCTAATATTACTTTAGACACTATTATTTTGTATTATTACCAGAGCCCACTACAACTTATCTAAAGCATATTGATCAAACGTTGGTTGTTGTATCTCTGTGCGCAGCTCAGTTTAATGAGCGTCCAGCCACCAGCGCACCAGTGACGGCGCTAACACTATCCACAGTACTCGACCTTCTGGCCACAAAGAAGTTAAAGTCGTCATGTCTGTGAAGGAAAAACTTAATTATTATAGTATGTTAAACATGTCTCTTTGACCTAGAAATTTTTCGTGTTCCTTCCATAGACAAACAAGGTTAGCTAGACTGACTGTCGCCACAGATGGTGATAACCAGTGGTTGACCTCTTAATTATTTCACTACGAGTCATCTGAGTCTTCTGTGTCATTTCCTCATCATCATCTCAAATGTCCACAACAAACTGGCGTTATGAGCAAGATCTCAACAGAACAAGGACTGGTAAGTGCAAAATTTATTTCTTTTGCTAGTGCCACGTCTGCGTTTGACGAGATTCTTTGAAAGCCAAAGCTCTAGGTTGCTCGGGGAAGAAAGAGAAGAAAACAAGAGGAAGCAAAATAGGAAAAAACACTGAGGTAATCAATACGTGATGTTTTGTTCCTAGCCTGCTTAACTGGAGCAGAAAGTAGAGAGAGCATAACGTGACATGCAGCCAGTCGACTACTAGCTAAAGCTAGTTTACTAGTTTAGGATAACAGAGTGAACTTTGTCAATTGAATAACTAATAGCAGCAAGGGTTACCATCAGTGACTCACACCTCAAGGGAAGCTGGAAAGCATTTAGGTGTAGAAACAGCCTACACTTTTTGGTCTGTCCTGCTGCATAGACCACTGCCTGCCTATGTTTTTATTGACAAATAGACATCCAACATTACACAAGAACTGTAGTGTGAGTGAGTCAAATCTTATTACAGGCTGAATTTAATGCTGCCTCCAGGTAGCACATTCTTCCATTATGCATATTATAGTTTTTTTGAACAATTCTCTTATTTTGCAATATCTATATTTTGTTATATCTGCACTGGGCTCTGTTACATTTTATTGTGTGCAATAAGTATCTTATTTGTACTGTGATTAATTTTGTGTGAATTTTGCAGTCATTTTAACTGTGTTGTATTTTGTATTTTATGCTATTTATTGTTTATTGTTACTGCAGTTATATTTTTGTATTGTTTGATGTCTAAATATGAAATAAAGCGAAGGAAGTGAAATTGGGTCAGCTGTGTTGGTTGAATCCTATAATGACTTTTATCAATGAAATCAGAAGAAAATGACATATTGCATGGGGCATTTACTCAAACACAACTCGTGCAGTTGTTCAAAAAGCTACTGCTGTCCCATATGCAATCCAGTGGAATGTTAAAGGGTTGATTTATTTTATTTTTTGGTATTTTGTTGTATGTAACATGGAGTTGTATTTGCCCTTGTGTGCTGTAGAACAATGCTACATGGCGTATAATATACAGAGGTTTCTCTAATAAAGTTTTGTTTAATATAGTTAGTTTTTGTGCACTCAGTTCTGTCTGCACTGGTTTCATCAATATATTTTGTGCAATAGCTTATTGATGAGGTTGGGGGGTGCCACACATTCATTTCACCCAGGGTGCCAAAATGACTAGGGCCAGCCCTGGCAATGTGTGTGAATGTAAATATAAGATATTTCGGGGGGAAAGACTTGTCTTAAATCTCCTCCATTTGTAGATTTGAATTTTACCCCAATAACCTGAAACTCTTCTGAACAGATGGAGTCTAATTTGGCCTTGGAAATTGGAAACTGAACTTGTAGTTGCACCTCATGGATACTGTATGTATTATTGGCTAATTTTTAACTTGTGTGAAAATTAGCTGATGTTAAAAGCCATTTTATATTAAAATGTAGAGGTGTAAATACTTTTAAGTATCCCTGTGTAAGTATCCCTAAAAATCTAAATGTTATGTCTATTCTGATACTGACAGAAACAAAACTCACTCTGTTTTAATAATAATGTGTCTTTGCACTGTATATGTATATCTACATGTAAATTCAGGAGGCACTATCAGTGCACTACAGAAGGCCAGACTTTGCCAATCTTCTCCCTCACACATACACACACACACACACACAAACAAGTACACGTTATCTGTTATTAGAAAAGGGGGGTAAAATAGCGGGATATTGGACAAACAAGAGTCATAGTCTTTTATTCAAGTGCAAATATTAAAGTTATCTGACACTGTAGTCCTTGTGTCTGACAGTAATATGCATTTAATAAGAAATTAGATAATAATAATAAGAAGAAATTATGTGCACAAACAGAAGTTCTTTCTTTAAAAACAGCTCTACACATGAGTGTTTTGGGCCGTATAATAAATAATTACAGTAATATGCCGTTACTACTTTACATTCGACAGTTAATTTATTTATTCATCTAAAGGCGATGGTGTGGTAAAAGCTCATAATGGAACTAGAAAACTACTTAAGGGCATCATAAAACAAATAGAGCCATAGTTAATGGTTAAATAGGAAATAAACTATTTTTTAAACATTCATACTAAAAAAAAATCCACTCTCCAGTGAGTCTAAAAGAAATAATAAAAGAATAATAACTATAATCACTCTCCAAAAAAAAAAAAAAAAAAAAAAAAACCCGGGAGATTAATCTGAAATTCGTTTCTGGCCACCCCTTGCCACAAACTGATAATTCTTATTCTGGCTGAGATCCAGTTCCCTCCACACAGTGGCGACATATATCAGCCTTTATTTTAATTATGTAAGACATGATTACATTAAACTTATTTTTTTTCTGTTTATTACCTTTCTCCATCACATTCATACAACCTTCATTGCTTCTGTGCATCCAGGTATGTTAAAGCCACTCTGGTTGCCTCAGCACTGAGATAGAATGGAAATGTGTTTCTTTGGTGATCTTTAGATGAAATTATTGAGTACAAAACTGTGGAAATAAAGTAAAGTTTTGTGGCCACAATATCAGACACATTACTGCCTTTAGGTGCATTTAATTAGAAAACTGTGCCATTGATAGTTTGGGAGCTGTAACGCGTTAAAATGCCCAAAAGACACATCTTAAATGACATTCTGCCACTACCAGGTTGTATTCACGCAAAAAACTATAATATATGTGATGGATTTCTGCATAAAAAGTACATCTGTGGTCAGATAATATTATGCAGATTTTTATGAGGAGTGTTTTATGTGAAGATTTGACATTTAAAGCAGGGATTTTAGAGAATAATCCAGAGGAAGAAAACACAAACTTTATCAAGTTGGAGAGGGAAAGAAGAGGCGCGCTGTTCAGGCGGGGACTGCCTCTACACGGTTCTCATTGGGGTTTGATAAAGCCTGAGCCTGTGAGAGGCCAAGCAGAGATACCACTCTGTCCTCATCTGTCTGTGACCCTCACTGACTTCATCCTATCACAATGTCTTCTCCGGCAATTGCTTTGCCCTTGGCAACTCCAGCCAAATCTCCCAAAAAGAGAGCCAGGTCTCAGAAGAAGAAAACAGGTCCGTCTGTGTCAGACCTGATCTTGAAGGCTGTTTCTGCATCCACGGAGCGCGGCGGCATCTCCCTGGCGGCCCTGAAGAAGGCTCTGAAGGCTAGGGGATACGATGTGGTGAAGAACAAAGCCAGGCTCCTCGTCTCCATCAGGCGTTTGGTGGCCAACAAATCTCTGGTCCAGACCAAAGGCACCGGTGCTTCTGGGTCCTTCAAGATTAACAAAAAGCCTCCCACGCCACGAAAGAAGAAGGTGGTGAAAAAGAAGAAGGCTGGGGCGAAAAAGGTCAAGAGGGCCAGGAAATCTACAGGAGGAGCAACTCCAGCTGCCAAGAAGTCACCGAAAAAGAGGAAGGCAAAGAGTCCTAAGAAGGCCAAAAAAGCAGCTGCAACCAAGAAGCCCAAGAAGCCCAAGAGCCCCAAGAAGACCAAGCGCAAGGCTGTCAGGTCTACCAGGGCCAGGGCTACTGCCAAGAAGTGAATACTCTCACACTGAACACTAAACGTGGCCCAAAGGCGTTTCTGCCGGCCTTTGACTGTGTGGACTAAGAAAAAGCTGCATCTCAAATTCCGTATGCTTTTGCTGTTTTTAGTTTTTCTTGAGTTTGGAAATCGTGAACTTGCTGTATGTACACATGTTTCCTTCTCGCCTTCTGTCGTGGTCTGTTATGGACATTTGTTAGAAAAAATAAAACGATTTTGATTAACAGAGCGTGGTTTGTGAACGTATGTCGGATATAACTGCAGACAGCACTAAAGTGAGATGAAGACGATCATGTTGAGGTCAGCGTTTACATTTATCACTCATTTACATTTTCTAAAATCTAGTCTTGACATTCAACACCATGGCACATGCTGCCTTTGAGTTATTCACAGAAAAAAAATCAAGAATGCTTGGGGGTGGTGGGGGATGCTTTTATGCACAGGAACTAGGAAGTCCAGACGAGTACTTTTAATCCAAATATAATCCAAATATGTGTTTCTAGGGAACATAGATTGCAGATGTTTTTGTCTGCTCTGCTTGTGTCAAAACTATACTGATATCCAGAATGTCAGCTGGCCCAATGTGTTCATAAAACAGCAGCTGGCATCACAGCTGCTTGAAAATGCAGCTAATCATCACTGACAGTGAGACTTGATGGGCGTGACAAAACGACGTGGCCGTTGGTTTTCTTCTTATCTGTAGCAGAAGAAAAAACATGTCATGGTTTTATGGAGGCAATAGAGGAACTGATAACGATGCCCGACGGATGAATATAGAGAGTAGATACCACAGTGTGCAGCCTACTTAGTGAGAGTTCAGTTTTATTTTCTTTTTACAGGAAACAGAAGAGAAGAAAAAGCCACTGTCCCCATGAGCCAGTTTCATCAGCAATGTGGGTTTTGCTGCCACCTGCTGGCTGCATTCAAGAACCCACTAGTTCACTGGAGATGCAACCGATGAGCTTTGTTGAACGGAAATGTTCAACTCTTAACACTTAGTGTGTTGGATTGCATAAAGTCAAGATTAAATAATGAAATTAAACAGAAGAACATTTAAACAACATTTAAATTAAAATCAGAAGAAACTACATCTTTTGGAGCCAGGATGATATTGGAAGTCAGTCATATATGAATAAAGAACAGGCAAGTATCATTAAAATAAATGAATAAATAAATAAGACTCCGCTGTAACAGACTTCTGACCCCAGCATCATGTTCAGAATAACCAGAGCATTTGTTGGAAGAAGAAGACAACATACTTGCCAAATACTGTCCTGTGAAAGAAATGCTCAAATTCCTACTTGGAGAATCGATACAGTAATTTCCAAAAACTTTACTGCTCTTGGGGTTTATATTTATAACTGATTAACTGATGAAGTTCTTCATGCCATTACGTTTAATGCATCCTCCCTTCATCTTTCCTGGAAAGATCTTTTGCACAGTAGTGTAAGGTAACCACTCAATGTTTTTAGCTTTTTACATTGCATGTAATCAGAATCAGAATTACTTTATTGAACCCAGGGGGAAATTACTTTTCGTTACAGCTCCTACTCCAAGTGTACCAGTGTCAAGAACAAAGAGCAATGTAGGGAATAAGATTAAGTGAGGGTAAGTAGACAATTGTAGTAAGAGTACATACATTACACACATCAATGTAAAAAATATAAGCAATATATATCACAACATGTGATGTGATGTGACAAGCATAAGTGAACCTGTGTTCCGAGTTGCTGCTCTATAATAACACTGTATATGGGGTATTGCCCAGCAGGAAATTATTGCACAGAAATTATTGCAAATAGTGAGTCCAGAGTCCAATAGCACATAAGGAGATATGTACAAGTATATGAAAATAAAGTGGACATGAGTTATTGTACATTGTCAGTATGAATATGGTTATAAATATGGGTTATGCACACTCAGAGTGAGGAGTTGTACAGGCAGGAATGATATCCTGTGGCGCTCTGTAGTGCATCGTGGTGTGATCAGTCTGGTGCTCAAAAAGAACTCCTGTGTCTGACCGGCACGTCATGGAGTGGGTTCAGCTCATTGGCCAAGATGGCTTTCACTTTGTGAAGTATTCTCCTGTCTGACACCACGGTCAGAGGGTCAAGCTTCATTCCCACAACATCACTGGCCTTGCGTATCAGTCTGTTCAGTCTGTTGCTGTCCGCTACCCTCAGCCTGCTGCCCCAGCACGCAATAGCATAGAAGCACTGGCTACCACACACATTTCAAATAAATGGTGCTTTTTTGTGTGTGTGACCTGTGTGATAGATGCTACTATAATTGAATGCGTGTGCGAGCGTGAACTTGTTACTTTCTTTCTGAGCCACGTGATGATGTTTTGTTTTTTAACTGTTTTTCAGTGGTGTATTGTGGGACAGGGGCAGTTACTTAAATTTTGAACATATTGATTTAAACAATGACATTTACTGAAAAGAAAGAATGAGAAATAAAGGAAGAGGAAATAAACAGCTCGTTATTAAAAATGACACCCACCCTTATACTGTTATACATTTATGTTGAATTTCTCATAACCTGCAGTTTATTCCTATGCAGATTGTTTCTCTGTGCTTTTGTTGTTGGCCAAACATTCAGGTTGAGGTGTCATTGTTAGGTAGCCACTTAAATTTTCCAGGACATTTCCAGTGACATTATAACCACGAAACAACTGACAAGACAAAGTACCTTCCTTTTTTTAGACCACGCATAGTGAGCCTGCTTTCGCTTCCCTTTGATAATGGAACAGAGCAAATCAAGCTGGTGGTGGTCGACCATGTTTAAAGGAAGGTTAAGCTTTGCTTATTTCTTCGCACTCACCTGCTCTCTTGAAGGCACCCCAGTTCTCTTTATCTTATATGCTCATTTTGTTTGACACAAGCAATGGGCTGGATAAATAGGCAGGTTCTCATGGCTTCTTCATACTGGTCTTGTGTTCAACATTGAGACACACCACCTTTAAGTCACTAAAGTTGGAATTTCATAATTCTTTCATAATTATTCTAATTCAAATGAGTAAATTACAGGTTTAGGGCTCAGAACAGGTAAGCTTTCTGATATTGTCTTTTGTACACTCAATGGTCACTTTATTAGGTACACCTGTTCAATTGCTTGTTAACACAAATAGCTAACCAGCAAACCACGTGGCTGCTATTCAATGCATTTAGGCATGTAGAGGTGATCAAGACAACTTGCTGAAGTTCAAATCAAGCATCAGAATGGGGAAGAAAGGGGATTTAAGGGACTTTGAACGTGGTATGGTTGTTGGTACTAGATGGGCTGGTCTGAGTATTTCAGAAACTGCTGATCTACTGAAATTTTCACACACAACCATCTCTAAGGTTTACAGAGAATGGTCTGAAAAAGAGAAAATATCCAGTGAGCGGCAGCTGTGTGGATGAAAATGCCTTGTTGATGTGAGAGGTCAGAGGAGAATGAGCAGACTGGTTGGAGATGATAGAAAGGCAACCCAAGAGGGTCGTAGAGGCTATTAATTGTGGATAATACACCCTGGCGAGTGTAAGGTTTTATCTCATCGGAGACACTGAAGAAGAGACAGCCTGGAGGTTCCAATTGGGCTGCATTGGAAGCATTTCGGCATCAAGATGCAAGTCTTTGAGGTCACTTGCATGATCTCTGGATGAAAAGACTTTCATAACATCTCTGTTTGTTGCAATTTTATGCAGCCTCAGGTTTGATTCGAAGAGAACATTCTGAGTCCATAGGCAGGGACTTTAGACCATCATCCACATAGAAGTCGCGCATCACAAAGTGCTTCACATCGGGATCGACATGGACCTCGCTGACTTGAACAGACTGGTGCAGGCCAAGAATAGCAACTGCAGGCCTGGGGCAATTACCAAAGACGTGAACCCTCATGTGATACTCCACAGTGTCTATGGTGAGGTCATTGTCCTGAAACCATTGTTCCTGTCATCTTCAACTACCAAAAAACAGTAGAACATCTGTTCTATGTCAGCCCTAAAGACAATGGCTTTCCTTCTGAAGTGGATCACCATGCAATCACCTGAACAACACACTGCTTGGTGTTGTGATCCACTACACATCTTTTTTTTTTTAATCTTTTCGTAGTCCTTCATTCATTGTTTTCATTGTCAATTCATCCTGAATTAAAGGAGCCACTTGTTTGTCGTCTTTGGTCCGCTTAAACACAGTGCATCCCAGGTGGTCATTATCACAGCAAGACTTCTCCTCACAATATGTTGTGGAGTGATTGGTGATCTGGATATTGCTCTAGTTTTCCTTAATACAGAACACATTAGGGCATAAATCAAGTATGATCATTCAAGTTTTGGAGACATGGGATAAGGCACGTGAGTAGGATGACCTGTGTCATTTCTGGGTGTGAAATGCTGCACAAGAATGACCTGATTGCTGTTGAACTTAACTGTGTGGGAACAGCAGATATATCCATCTTCACAGATGTGTGGCTGCTGTGAGGCAAGGTGAGGTAGTTCAGAGCCAGTACTGATTTGGTCTTTGGGGAAAGGTTTGGCTTCAGGTAAGAGATGTGAACATGAAATGTTGCCTCTAGGGCTTGGCTCTGTTTTTACTGCGACATCATCACCACATAACTGGAATTCTGTCTGTCTTGTTTGGCTTAGTCAATAACATACCGTTCAGTGCGTAATGTGGGATATAATGGGGAACAATCAAAATTTGATTTGCAACTGTGCCTCACTATTCAATTCAGCAGCCGATTCCAGTGCTTCTGCCTCAGCAATGGCTGTAGCCATCTCCTTGTAATAATTAAGCATTTCCATAGACGCTTCCAGCTTAGCTTTTTCAAGCTTTCACTCATTTCATTCACTGTGCTATTTTGCCTGCTAGAAAGCCATGGTTTCACTGTGCTGCCCTCATCCATGCGTGCTGTGCATAACTTGGCAGTCAGATAAACACTTTCCTAACATCAAGACTCTGAAGACGGTTGTCCCTTTATCCACGCTGTGTTAACATACAAAGTCCACACTGGAAATATACCAGCTTAATCTTCAATATGAATTAATCCACTCGTTTTATTTTTAACTGCTTTCAACTATGACAGTATTTATGTATTTATTAGCTTTTTAACTTCAAATATCATATTTACTATGATAGAAAATAAGTTTAGTCATAAAAAATGGGATAAACACATAATGTAAAGGTTAAATCCTCAGACAGGAACTCGTGAGAACTTTTTTCTCAGTTCCTTCATGGCTTACTGGGTGTAGAGAGTACTTTTGGGAAACTATAACCTCACCACTGCTGGCCAAATAGCATGTTCCTGTTCATCATATGATAAACTGCGTAAGAGGAGGGGGAATTTGACAAGACCTTTATATATAGGCGTAGCAGTCCTCATTTCTGACAGCCATCATGAAGGGATCACTGATCTTCCTCTCCGTCTTTTATGTCTGCTCTTCAGTCCCTGTAAACCGCCCGACCAACTGGCTCCGACAATGTCGCGCCTCCACCAACCTCTCCATCACAGCCCTGGAAGTGCTGCCAGGCGGAGGATGGGACAACCTCCGCAACATGGACATGGGTCGAGTCATGAACATCAGTTTCTTCCAGTGCCAGACCACCGAAGACGGGCTCTACCTCATCCCTGACGAAGTGTTTGTCATCCCGCACAAGGAGACAGGTGTGGAGACCAGCTCAGAGGTTATCACTTCATGGATTAACCAGACAAGCTCTACGTCTGGATCCATAAATTCAGATACATCCTTCTTTTCGGTGCTGAATGCCAAATTTTCTACTGAGAACATGAGAATGAAGACCCACCAGGTCAAAGACTCTTCAACTACAACCAGAGTGAAGGTAAAGATTTCTGTTTGCAATGGTTTGGATGTAATGTAAAATATAGGCTTTGACTTTAATGGTCCAGAAGAGAGATTGCTTAGTCACAGTAGCTTAGTTGGACATAAAAAGCACAAGTAAAAAGAAAGATAAAATAAAACAGAAGCATTATCAGAATCACAGAATAATCATTAGGAACAAATTTGCAAAAATAGTGATCCAGTTGTTTGGACTATTGGATGGTATCAGTGGTATGGATCTTTTGACTGATATGTATATGAAAGTGTATATGAAAGAGATCAAGTGCAAAAATAATTTTGTCTATGTATAAGAATAGTGCTGCTCTGACATGTAATGCCTAACTTGGACATGTCAAAACTCTCTCTCTCTATATATATATACAAACACACACACACACACACACACACACACACACACACATATATATATATATACAGTACATAAATACACACAAATATATATACATATATAAATAAAAGATACATTTAATAATTTTATAATCCTTTCTTCCAAAAGGTTCGGAACTTCATCTACACAGTCAAGGCTTATCCAGACTTCACTTTGGACACACGCTTTGCCCAGCAAGTCAAAGAAATCGCTGACGCACTGGAAAACAACCAGACAAGGAACGCAGACTATCTGGCAGAGAAGATGGTGTTGGACTATGGAACTCATGTTATCACCACTGTCGATGCTGGGGCTCTTTTGGTAGAGGAAGACTACCTTCGGTCTTCATATATGTCACAGAGTGTGTTAGATAGTTCATCTGTCAAAGCATCAGCTGGCTTGAATTTTTTTGACAAACTCAAGTTTGACATAAGCAGTGAAAGGAGCCAAAAGAGCTCTTTACTTCAAACTTATCAGTCCAACATCCAGTACTCTCTCATTCAGAGTCATGGAGGCACATCTTTTTATCCGGGCATCGGCCTGCAGAAGTGGCAAGAAAGCACCCCCAACAACCTGGTTGCTATTGATCGTTCAGGAGTTCCCCTACACTACATTATCAACACAAACGCAATCCCTGATCTACCAGAACCTACAGTTAAAAAAGTGTCTCTTTCTGTGAGTCAAGCTATAGAGCGCTACTACAAGGTCAACACCCGCCCCGGCTGTGTTGACGTCAACTCCAAGAACTTCAACTTCCAGGCCAATGTTGATGATAACTCTTGTGAGGGCCCTGCTACAAACCTTAGTTTTGGTGGTGTCTACCAAGAGTGTGTTCAGCTCACCCAAGATGCAGGTCCAATTTGTGATGTCCTGGCCCAGAAAAATCCAGACACAGGCGACTTCTCCTGCCGTTCACCTTACTCTCCAACTCTACTGAGATCTGAAGTGAGACAGCAGGGTTACTCTACATATGATTGCTATGAGGAAAGCCATAGCTGCTGGCTTGTTCTCACTTGCCATAAACGCCGTTGTCAGGATAACTACCACGTACGTTCTGCACGCATCAACACCTACTGGTGCTCAGTAAACGGAGAAGCCCCACAGAATTCAGGGTTTCTTTTTGGAGGGATATACAGTCCCTCTCTCCAGAACCCCCTCACAAAAGCCAAAAGTTGCCCCCCAGACTTCATTGCACTGAAGTTTCTCTCAGATGGTCAAATGATCTGTGTTAGCAACGACTATGAGATGGGTACCAGAAACTCTGTACCTTTTGGAGGCCTCTTCAGCTGTCAGTCAAACAACCCTCTGGCAAAATATCAACACAGCTGCCCTCCCAAGTTCAGCCAGCACCTTGCTACTGTCAGTGATGGCTGTGAAATTCTTTACTGCGTCCAGTCGGGGTTGTTCACAGGTGGGCAGCTGCTGCCAATCCGTCTGCCTCCCTTCACTAAACCTCCACTCAGCATTAAGGCCACTGACACAGTTATGGTGATGACTGAAGGAGAGATGAACTGGGTTAGAGTGGGGAAGACAAAGGCATGGAAACTTGCTAAACCAGAGGAAATCAATGAAATTGTGCGGTCATTTAACCCACAAATGAGTCAGATGTCGAGTGGAGAAAAGGCAGGGGTAGTCTTTGGGGTAATAGGTATGATGCTGCTGGTCGTAGCGGCAGTAGTGTTGATGAAGAGGAGGAGGAGGCTGTCTGGATTTACGACACATAGAGGCTATGAGGAAATACGTAATGAGGCTGAAAGAGAGGCAGAGCAATCTGAGGCTTGAGGAAAAGAAGAAGAAAAAATGTTTATTTGTCTCCAGTTTGTAAATCATTAACTTGCTGTATGTACACGTTTGCTTCTCACCTTCTGTTGTGGTCTGTAACGGACATTTGTTGGTAATAAAATACCTTTTTTTTTTTTTTTTTAAATTAAAAGAGCGTGAACGCATGTTAAATATAACTGCAGACAGCACTTAACTGAGATGAACCCTATCGTGCTGAGGTCAGTGTTTACATTTATCACTCATTTCTATTTCCTAAAATCTAATCTTGACATTCAGCACCAACTACACTGTTTTGCCACATCCTGCCTTGAGTGATCCACACAACGATCAACAGAGCGCTTTTACACAGCTTTGTACTTTTGATCTAAATGTAATCCAAACATATTTCATACAGGTAAACATGTTTCTTGGGAACGTAGATTGCAGATGATGCGGCCGTTGGTTTTCTTCTGACCTGTAGCAGAAAAAAAATATGGCATGGTTTTATGAAGGCAATAGAGGAACTGATAACAATGCCTGACAGATGAATATAGACAGTAGATAACATAGTGTGCAGCCTAATTAGTAAGAGTCCAGTTATCCCCATGAGCCGGTTTAATCAGCAATATGATTTTTGCTGCCACCCGCTGGCTGCATTCAACAACCAACTAGTTCACTGAAGATGCAACCGACAAGCTTTTTTGAATGGAAATGTTCAACTCTTTTAACACTTAGTGTGTTTGACTGCATAAAGTCAAGATTAAATAATGAAATGAAACAGAAGAACATTTAAACGACATTTAAATTAAAATCAGAAAAACTACATCTTTTGGAGCCAAGATGACACTGGAAGCCAGTCACATATGAATAAAGAACAGGCAAGTACCATTAAAATAAATTAATAAATACATAAGACTCCGCTGTAACGGACTTTTGACCCCAGCATCATGTTCAGAATAACCAGAGCATTTGTTGGAAGAAGAAGACAACACACTTACCAAATACTGTCCGGTGAAAGAAATGCTCAAATTCCTATTTGGAGAATTTATACAGTAATTTCCAAAAACTTGTTTACTGCTCTTGGGGTTTATATTTCTAACTGATTAACTGGTGTAGTTCTTCATGCCGTTAAATGTATCCTCCCTTCACGTACCCTGGAAAATTCTCCTGCACAGTATTATAGGGTAACCACTCAATGTTTTTGGCTTTTACTTTTCATGTAATAACACACATTTCAAATAAATGGTACTTTTTATGTGTGACCTGTGTGATATATGCTACTATAATGGAATGTGTGTGCGACCGTGAACTTGTTACTTCCTCTGTGAGTCATGTGATACTGTTAACTTAAATACTGAACATACTGATTTGAGTAATGTCACTTATTTACTGAAAAGAAACAACGAGAACTAAAGGGAAAAGAATAAACAGTATATGTGTAATGAACAATGACACCGACCCTTACACTGTTGTACATTTATTTCGAATTTCTCATAACCTGCAGTTTATTCCTATGCAGATTGTTTCTCATTCAGGGTGAGGCTTGATTGTTAGGTCGCCACTTAGGATTTTTTCAGGGCATTTCCAGTGACATTATAACCATGTGACAGAGTAACTTCCTTTTTTTTTTTTTTAGACCATGCATTGAGAGCCTGCTTTCACTTCCCTTTGACAACGGAACAGACTGTGAACAAATCTAGCTTGTGACAGTGGACCGTGTTTAAAGGAAGGTTAACCTTTGCTTCTTGTTTCTCACTCACCTGCTCTCTTGAAGGCACCCCAGTTCTCTTTGTTTTATCTGCCCCTTTGTTTGACACAAGCATTGTGTTGAATAAACAGAAAAATGCTCTGTCATGCTTGTGAACAATGAGAAGCAAATTGTTTTTCTTTCAGACAGTGTGGAGGTTTCATTTAGTTGCATCTATGTTTAGGCAGGCTCTCATGACTTCTCAATACTGGTCTTGTGTTCAACATTACATACACTGACAGAGACACACAACCTTTAAGTCACTAAACTTTGAATTTCATAATTGATTCATAACTTAATCTAACTGCAATGAGTAAATTACAGGTTTAGGGTAAGGTAAGGTTTCTCATATTGTCTTTTATGGATTATAACAAAAAAAATATTTTCTATGATAGAAAATAAGTTTAGTCATACATAATGGGATAAATAAATAAAGGTCAAATCCTTAGACAGGAACTCTAACTGGGGGCATGCAAATGAAGGCACAACCTCACACCTCACCACTGGTTGCCAAACAATATGTTCCTGTTCGTCATATGATGAACTGCATAAGAGGGGGAACTTGAAAAGACCTTTATATTTAGACCTTACAGCCCTCATTTCTGACAGTCATCATGAAGAGATCACTGATCTTCTTGATCCTCTCCCTCTTTTATGTCTGCTCTTCAGTCCCTGTAAACCGCCCGACCAACTGGCTCCGACAATGTCGCGCCTCCACAAACCTCTCCATCACAGCCCTGGAAGTGCTGCCGGGTGGAGGATGGGACAACCTCCGCAACATGGACATGGGTCGAGTCATGAACATCAGTTACTTCCAGTGCCAGACCACCGAAGACGGGCTCTACCTCATCCCTGACGAAGTGTTTGTCATCCCGCACAAGGAGACAGGTGTGGAGACCAGCTCAGAGATTATCACTTCATGGATTAACCAGACAAGCTCTACGTCTGAATCCATAAATGCAGATATATCCTTCCTTCCGGTGCTGAATGCCAAATTTTCTACTGAGAACATGAGGATGAAGACCCACCAGGTCAAAGACTCTTCAACTACAGCCAGAGTGCAGGTAAAGATTTATTTTTGCAACGGTTCAGGTGTATAAAATATATATATGAAAGAGTGCCAAAATAATTTTGCAAATTTATAAAAATAGTGCTACTCTGACATGTAATGCCTAACTCTGCAATGCGGAACTTTGCCATATAAAGGTGTGTTACATTCAAGCTCAGCCAGTCCAGTGCAAAGTTGACTTCTCTGAATTTCCCCAGTACTTCAGAGAATAAATGTGGTGCTCCCTAGTTGAGGGGTTCCAAACTGTTTTTTCTTGGAGTTTGTAGTTTGGGAAAACTTGGAAATTCTATATTCCAACTGGGAAATTTCAGACTTCTGACATCATAGCATTCAAGTTACAGGTTAACTTGAAGGAGAAAAAATAAGTTTGGTATACTGTCACAATTTGCTGAACATTAAAATATGTGCAGCAGCTATTTTTTTATTTGGAAGCAATTTCTGATTGGCTAGCGATGTTAATTTGGAGAGGGAAAGCTGCCTTACTCTCATTCCATTGGTAGACAAACTCAATTGACTGCTCCAACCTGACAAAATCCTGCATCAACATTTTTTTCCGAAATTTTGATTTTTTTTTTTTTGATTGCGATCAAATGCCACACGCCGAAGATCCATCACGGCGCCAGAAAACTTTAAGACCTGCATCGTACATGTAGGGAGACACAACCAATGCACCTTAAAGAGTGGTGACTGGTGAAACAGGTGTAAACTGATGGTGAGCTCAGATCAGACAAGTTTTGGCGCATCAGCTGCGATCTCTGGCACCCCCCTTGGTGGGGCGCGGACTCCAGGTTGGGAACCACTGCCCTAACTGACACACTCACAGGGATACCATAAATATGTAATGATTGTTGCAAGTGTTAAAGAGTGGGCCAACTGGAACAACAGAGACGGAGTAGTCAACAGGAAATAGGAGTATGATGGAAAGACAACTTTTACTATTTACTGTAGTTGTAAAGTAACTAGAGTTCTCTGGCAATCAGTAAGAATGAAACTGGAACCTACAAGACAAAGGGCTCAATAATGTTTCTGACATCAGATAAAAAGAAACATAGCATTAAGAGCAAGGATTAAACACAGTTACTGTTGATGTAACTCTTTGTTGATTGGAGAATGCTGAAAGAATAGTAGAGACTGAAGGATTGTAGACATACGTATGTCATAAGGACATGTTTGTGAAGTTACTCTTGCGGCCAGAAAGTGGAGACTGATGTTCTGCACTGTCAGTTTAAATTGACAGTACAAAAGAAAGGGAACAGAAAATCATGTCTTAAAATTGTTTTTAAAACATTTAATAATTTTATAATCCTCTCTTCCAAAAGGTTCGGAACTTCATCTACACAGTCAAGGCTTATCCAGACTTCACTTTGGACACACGCTTTGCCCAGCAAGTCAAAGAAATCGCTGACGCATTGGAAAACAACCAGACAAGGAACGCAGACTATCTGGCAGAGAAGATGGTGCTGGACTATGGAACTCATGTTATCACCAGTGTCGATGCTGGGGCTCTTTTGGTAGAGGAAGACTACCTTCGGTCTTCATATATGTCACAGAGTGTGCTAGATAGTTCATCTGTCAAAGCATCAGCTGGCTTGAATTTTTTTGACAAACTCAAGTTTGACATAAGCAGTGCAAGTAGCCAAAAGAGCTCTTCACTTCAAACTTATCAGTCCAACATTCAGTACTCTCTCATTCAAAGTCATGGAGGCACACCTTTTTATCCGGGCATCGGCCTGCAGAAGTGGCAAGAAAGCACCCCCAACAACCTGGTTGCTATTGATCGTTCAGGATTTCCCCTACACTACATTATAAACACAAACGCAATCCCTGATCTACCAGAACCTACAATTAGAAAAGTGTCTTTTTCTGTGAGTCAAGCTATAGAGCGCTACTACAAGGTCAACACCCGCCCCGGCTGTGTTGACGTCAACTCCAAGAACTTCAACTTCCAGGCCAATGTTGATGATAACTCTTGTGAGGGCCCTGCTACAAACCTTAGTTTTGGTGGTGTCTACCAAGAGTGTGTTCAGATCACCCCAGATGCAGGTCCAATTTGTGATGTCCTGGCTCAGAAAAATCCAGACACAGGCGACTTCTCCTGCCGTTCACCTTACTCTCCAACTCTACTGAGATCTGAAGTGAGACAGCAGGGTTACTCAACATATGATTGCTATGAGGAAAGCTATAGTTGCTGGCTTTTTTTCACTTGCCATGAACAGCGTTGTCAGCATAACTACCACGTACGTTCTGCACGCATCAACACCTACTGGTGCTCAGTAAACGGAGAAGCCCCACAGAATTCAGGGTTTCTTTTTGGAGGGATATACAGTCCCTCTCTCCAGAACCCGCTCACAAAAGCCAAAAGTTGCCCCCCAGACTTCATTGCACTGAAGTTTCTGTCAGACGGTCAAATGATCTGTGTTAGCAACGACTTTGAAATTGGTACCAGATACTCTGTACCTTTTGGAGGCCTCTTCAGCTGTCAGTCAACCAACCCACTGGCAAAATATCAACGTAGCTGCCCTCCCAAGTTCAGCCAGCACCTTGCTACTGTCAGTGACGGCTGTGAAATTCTTTACTGCGTCCAGTCGGGGTTGTTCACAGGTGGGCAGCTGCTGCCAATCCATCTGCCTCCCTTCACTAAACCTCCACTCAGCATTAAGGCCACTAACACAGTTTTGGTGATGACTGAAGGAGAGATGAGCTGGGTTAGAGTGGGGAAGACAAAGGCATGGAAACTTGCCAAACCAGAGGAAATCAAGGAAATTGTGCGGTCACTTAACCCACAAATGAGTCGGATGTCGAATGGAGAAAAGGCAGGAATAGTCTTTGGGGTAATAGGTATGATGCTGCTGGTCGTAGTGGCAGTAGTGTTGATGAAGAGGAGGAGGAGGAGGCTGTCTGGATTGACGACAACAAGAGGCTATGAGGAAATACGTAATGAGGCTGAAAGAGAGGCAGAGCAATCTGAGGCTTGAGGAAAAGAAGAAGAAAAAATGTTTTTTTTTTTTCTCGAGTTTGTAAATCATGAACTTGCTGTATGTACTTATGTTTACTTCTCACCTGCTGTTGTGGTCTGTAATGGATATTTGTTGCAAATAAGAAAATGATTTTAATTAACAAACTGTGGTTTGTGATTGCATCATCACCACTACACTGGTTTGAGTGATTCACAGAACGATCAACAGTGTGTGGACGGGTGCTTTTACACAACTTTACGCACAGGAATTAGAACGTCCAGACTTTTACTCAATGTTTTGGGTTTTTACTTTTCATGTAAAACACACATTTCAATAAATGGTGTCATGTGAGACTGTTTTTTTTCCTTGTTTTTTTTTTTTTTTTTTATTTTTTTTACCATTTCTCAGTGGCTGATTGTTAGACACGTGCACTCATTTTAGGCTTAACATGTCGATTTAAGCAATGCCACTTGTTTATTGTAAATAAGCAAAGAGAAATAAAAGAAAAGGAAATAAACAACATGTGTTATTAAAAATGCCACCGACCCTTGTTGTGCATTTATGTTGAATTTCTCATATTCCGCAGTTGATTTGAATGCATGTTGTTCCTGGGTGCTTTTGTTGTTGGCCAAATATTCACGTTGAGGCTTGATTGTTGGGTGCCACTTAGAAATGTCTTGGGCTTTTCCCAGTGACATTATAAGCATGTGACAACTGACAAAAACAAAGCAACTTTCCTTTTTGTAGACAGTGCATTGAGAGTGTGCTTTCGGTTCTATAAAGGCAGTTATACTGGACAATCTTGCTGCCTTCTGGCTTCAGGTGTGCTGCTTGCAGTCACACGCACCTTATTTAACCAAAAATAAAAAATAAAAAAGGGGTAAGAGGGAAGAATCTGACAAGAAATTAAAAGTTAATGTGAATGAAAATGAACATAGAGTCATTCGTGAAATTTCATCTGGAATTTTACAGGGGGGCTGCTCCTTCACAATAAAATAACTGAACATTTTGGTTATGGAAAGAAGGCACTCCTCGAGACTTTCTTGTATCCTGCTGCCAATCCATCTGCCTCCCTTCACTAAACCTCCACTCAGCATTAAGGCCACTAACACAGTTTTGGTGATGACTGAAGGAGAGATGAGCTGGGTTAGAGTGGGGAAGACAAAGGCATGGAAACTTGCTAAACCAGAGGAAATCAAGGAAATTGTGCGGTCACTTAACCCACAAGTGAGTCAGATGTCGAGTGAACATAAGGCAGGGGTAGTCTTTGGGGTGATAGGTATGATGCTACTGGTCGTAGTGGCAGTAGTGCTGGTGAAGAGAAGGAGGAGGCTGTCTGGATTTACAACTTAACGCACAGGAACTAGAACATCCAGACTTTTACTTTAGATCCAAACATGAGTCACACACGTAAAAGTGATTCTTGGGAACAAAGGTTGCAGATGTTTTGTCTGCTCTGCTTGTGTCAAAACTATTCTGATCCAGAATGTCAGCTGGCCTAATGTGTTCATAAAACGGCAGCAGATGTCACTGCTGTTTGAAAACCCAGCTAATCATCACTGACAGTTAGACTTCATGAGTGTGACAAAACAACTCGGCTGTTAGTTTTATTCTGACCTGTAGCAGATAAAAAATGTCATGGTTTCATGGAGGCAATAGAGGAACTGATAACGATGCTCGATGGGTGAATATAGACAGTAGATGACACAGTGTGCAGCCTACTTAGTGGGAGTTCAGTTATCCCCATGAGCCAGGGTTCATCAGCAATATGGTTTTCTGCTGCCACCTGCTGGCTGCATTCAACAACCAACTAGTTCACTGGAGATGCAACTGACACTTAGTGTGTTGGACTGCATACGCTCAAGATTAAACAACAAAATTAAACAGAAGCACATTCAAACAAGATTTAAATTTAAATCAGAAGAAACTACATCTGTTGGAGCTAATATGACACTGAAGTCAGTCATATATGAATAAAGAACAGGCAAGTATCATTAAAATAAATAAATAAGACTCCGCTGTAGGAGACTTCTGACAACAGCATCATGTTCGGAAAAAACAGAGCATTTGTTGGAAGAAGAAGACAACACACTTGCCAAATACTGTCCCATGAAAGAAATGCTCAAATTCCTACTTGGAGAATTGATACAGTAATTTCCAAAAACTTGTTGACTGCTCTTGGGGTTTATATTAATAATGGATTAACTTATGAAGTTCTTCCTGCAGTTACGTTTAATACATCCTCCCTTCATCTTTCCTGGAAAAATCTTTTTCACAGTAGTGTAAGGTAACCACTCAATGTTTTTGCTTTTTACATTGCATGTAATCAGAACCAGAATTACTTTATTGATCCCAGGGGGAAATTACTTTTTGTTACAGCAGCTCCTACTCCAAGTGTACCAGTGTCAAGAACAAAGAGCAATGTAGGCAATAAGAATGAGTGAGGGTAAGTAGACAATTGTAGTAAGAGTACACACATCAATGTGAAAAATATAAGAAATATATATCACAATATGTACAAGCATAAGTGAACCTGTGTTCCGAGTTGCTGCTCTATAATAACACTGTATTGGGTATTGCCCAGCAGGAAATTATTGCACAGAAATTATTGCAAATAGTGAGTCCAGAGTTCAATAGCACATAAGGAGATATGTACAAGTATATGAAAATAAAGTGGATATGAGTTATTGTACATTGTCAGTATGAATATGGTTATAAATATGGGTTATGCACACTCAGAGTGAGGAGTTGTACAGGTTCCACAGGCAGGAATGATATCCTGTAGTGCTCTGTAAGGCATCGTGGTGTGATCAGTCTGGTGCTCAAAAAGAATTCCTGTGTCTGACCAGCACCTCATGGAGTGGGTTCAGCTCATTGTCCAAGATGACTTTCACTTTGTGAAGTATTCTCCTGTCTGACACCACGGTCAGAGGGTCCAGCTTCATTCCCACAACGTCACTGGCCTAGCGTATCAATCTGTTGCTGTCCGCTACCCTCAGCCTGCTGCCCCAGCACGCAACAGCATAGAAGATAGCACTGGCTACCACATTTCAAATAAATGGTGCTTTTTTTGTGTGTGTGACCTGTGTGATATATGCTGCTATAGGGTCGTAGAGGCTATTAATTGTGGATAATACACCCTACCGAATAAGGTTTTATCTCATCGGAGACACTGAAGAAGAGACAGTCTGGAGGTTCCAATTGGGCTGCATTGGAAGCATTTTGGCATCAAGATGCAAGTCTTTGAGGTCACTTGCATGATCTCTGGATGGAAAGACTTTCATAACATCTTTGTTGTTTGTTGCGATTTTATGCAGCCTCATAGAAGTCGCACATCACAAAGTGCTTTACATCGGGATCGACATGGACCTCGCTGACTTGAACAGTCTGGTGCAGGCCAAGAATAGCAACTGCAGGCGTGGGGCTATTACCAAAGACGTGAACCCTCATGTGATACTCCACAATGTCTATGGTGAGGTCATTGTCCTGAAACCACAGAAAACGAAGGAAGTTCCTGTTATCTTCCACTACCAAAAAACAGTAGAACATCTGTTCTATGTCAGCCCTAAAGACAACGGCTTTCCTTCTGAAGTGGATCAGTACACCAAGCAGTGTGTTGTTCAGGTCAGGCCCTGTTAACAGTACATCACTGAGCGACACACCATTGTGTTGGGCACTAGAATCAAACACAACTCGGATTTTCTTTGCTTTCTTGGCATGGTACACACCAAACGTTGGCAAGTGTCATTGTTCTTCTTCCTCGCTGAGTGGAGGAGCTAACTCAGCGTACCCATTTTCAAGCATCTTCTTGTTAGGGAGCCTCTTATGTAGACAGTAATAGGGCAATGGCACTACACAACTGTTGATCTGGATGTTGCTCTACTTTTCCTTAATACAGAACACATTAGGGTATGAATCAAGTATGATCATTCAAGTTTGGAGACGTGAGATAAGGCACGTGAGTAGGATGACCAGTGTAATTTCTGGGTGTGAAATGCTGCACAGGAGTTACCTGATTGCTGTCGAACTTAACTGTGTGGGAACAGCAGATATATCCATCTTCATAGATGTGTGGCTGCTGTGAGGCAAGGTGAGGTAGTTCAGAGCCAGTACTGATTTGGTCTTTGGGGAAAGGTTTGGCTTCAGGTAAGAGATGTAAACGTGAAATGTTGCCGCTAGGGCTTGGCTCTGTTTTTACTGCGACATCATCACCACATAACTGGAATTCTGTCCATCTTGTTTGGCTTAGTCAATAACATACCGTTCAGTGTGTAATGTGGGATATAATGGGGAACAATCAAAATTTGATTTGCAACTGTGCAAATGTTTCTCACTATTCAATTCAGCAGCCGCTTCCAGAGCTTCTGCTTCAGCAATGGCTGTAGCCATCTCCTTGTAATAATTAAGCATTTCCATAGATGCTTCAAGCTTAGCTTTTTCTAGCTTTCACTCACTTTCATTCACTGTGCTATTTTGCCTGCTAGAAAGCCATGGTTTCACTGTGCTGCCCTCAACCATGCGTTCTGTGCATAACTTGGCAGTCAGATAAACCCTTTCCTAACATCAAGACTCTGAAGAGGGTTGTCCCTTTATCCAGACTGTGTTAAATCCACGCTGTAAATGTACCAGCTTAATCTTCAATATGAATTAATCCACTCATTTTTAATTGCTTTCAACTATGACAGGATTTATGTATTTATTAGCTTTTTAACTTCAAATATCATATTTTCTACAATAGAAAATAAGTTTAGTCATAAAAAATGGGATAAACACATAATGTAAAGTTTAAATCCTCAGACAGGAACTCGTGAGAACTTTTTTCTCAGTTCCTTCATGGCTTACTGGGTGTAGAGAGTACTTTTGGGAAACTATAACCTCACCACTGGTGGCCAAACAACATGTTCCTGTTCGTCATATGATAAACTGCTTAAGAGGAGGGGGAATTTGACAAGACCTTTATATATAGGCGTAGCAGTCCTCATTTCTGACAGCCATCATGAAGGGTCACTGACCTTCCTCTCCCTCTTTTATGTCTGCTCTTCGGTCCCTGACATTGACACAATCACAGTGATACGATAAACATGTAATGATTGTTGCAAGTGTTAAAGAGTGGGTGAACTGTAACGATGGTGGAAAAACTACTTTTACTATTTACTGTAGTTGTAACGTAACTATAGTTCTCTGGCAGTCAGTAAGAATGAAACTGGAACCTACAGGACAAAGGGCCCAATAATGTTTCTGACATCAGATAAAAAGAAACGTGGCATTAAGAGCAAGGATTGAACACAGTTACTGTTGTTGTAACTCTTTGTTGTTGGAGAACGCTGAAAGAATAGTAGAGACTGAAGGATTGCAGGCATATGTCATAAGGACATGTTTGTGAAGTTACTCTTGCGGCCAGAAAGTGGAGACTGATGTTCTGCACTGTCAATTTAAATTTACAGTACAAAAGAAAGGGAACAGAAAATCATGTCTTAAAATTGTTTTTAAAACATTTAATAATTTTATAATCCTTTCTTCCAAAAGGTTCGGAACTTCATCTACACAGTCAAGGCTTATCCAGACTTCACTTTGGACACACGCTTTGCCCAGCAAGTCAAAGAAATCGCTGACGCACTGGAAAACAACCAGACAAGGAACGCAGACTATCTGGCAGAGAAGATGGTGCTGGACTATGGAACTCATGTTATCACCAGTGTCGATGCTGGGGCTCTTTTGGTAGAGGAAGACTACCTTCGGTCTTCATATATGTCACAGAGTGTGCTAGATAGTTCATCTGTCAAAGCATCAGCTGGCTTGAATTTTTTTGACAAACTCAAGTTTGACATAAGCAGTGAACGTAGCCAAAAGAGCTCTTCACTTCAAACTTATCAGTCCAACATTCAGTACTCTCTCATTCAGAGTCATGGAGGCACATCTTTTTATCCGGGCATGGGCCTGCAGAAGTGGCAAGAAAGCACCCCCAACAACCTGGTTGCTATTGATCGTTCAGAAGTTCCCCTACACTACATTATAAACACAAACGCAATCCCTGATCAAGGTTTCTCAAATTGTCTTTTATGGATCATAACAAAAAATATTTTCTATGATAGAAAATAAGTTTAGTCATAAATAATGGGAT
The DNA here is from genome assembly GCF_022458985.1 of Mugil cephalus. Lineage (NCBI taxonomy): Eukaryota > Metazoa > Chordata > Actinopteri > Mugiliformes > Mugilidae > Mugil > Mugil cephalus. Next base: position 10,808,852 of record NC_061777.1, read on the forward strand.
AAATAAATAAAGGTTACATCCTTAGACAGAAACTCTAACTGGGGGCATGCAAATGAAGGCACAAACTCACACTCCACCACTGGTTGCCTAACGAGATGTTCCTGTTCGTCATATGATAAACTGCTTAAGAGGAGGGGGAATTTGACAAGACCTTTATATATAGGCGTAGCAGTCCTCATTTCTGACAGCCATCATGAAGGGTCACTGACCTTCCTCTCCCTCTTTTATGTCTGCTCTTCGGTCCCTGACATTGACACAATCACAGTGATACGATAAACATGTAATGATTGTTGCAAGTGTTAAAGAGTGGGTGAACTGTAATGATGGTGGAAAAACTACTTTTACTATTTACTGTAGTTGTAACGTAACTATAGTTCTCTGGCAATCAGTAAGAATGAAACTGGAACCTACAGGACAAAGGGCCCAATAATGTTTCTGACATCAGATAAAAAGAAACGTGGCATTAAGAGCAAGGATTGAAATTGAACACAGTTACTGTTGATGTAACTCTTTGTTGTTGGAGAACGCTGAAAGAATAGTAGAGACTGAAGGATTGCAGGCATATGTCATAAGGACATGTTTGTGAAGTTACTCTTGCGGCCAGAAAGTGGAGACTGATGTTCTGCACTGTCAATTTAAATTGACAGTACAAAAGAAAGGGAACAGAAAATCATGTCTTAAAATTGTTTTTAAAACATTTAATAATTTTATAATCCTTTCTTCCAAAAGGTTCGGAACTTCATCTACACAGTCAAGGCTTATCCAGACTTCACTTTGGATACACGCTTTGCCCAGCAAGTCAAAGAAATCGCTGACGCATTGGAAAACAACCAGACAAGGAACGCAGAGTATCTGGCAGAGAAGATGGTGCTGGACTATGGAACTCATGTTATCACCAGTGTCGATGCTGGGGCTCTTTTGGTAGAGGAAGACTACCTTCGGTCTTCATTTTCTTTTAGAAAGTGTGTTAGATAGTTCATCTGTAAAAGCATCAGCTGGCTTGAATTTTTTTGACAAACTCAAGTTTGACATAAGCAGTGAACGTAGCCAAAAGAGCTCTTCACTTCAAACTTATCAGTCCAACATTCAGTACTCTCTCATTCAGAGTCATGGAGGCACATCTTTTTATCCGGGCATGGGCCTGCAGAAGTGGCAAGAAAGCACCCCCAACAACCTGGTTGCTATTGATCGTTCAGAAGTTCCCCTACACTACATTATAAACACAAACGCAATCCCTGATCAAGGTTTCTCAAATTGTCTTTTATGGATCATAACAAAAAATATTTTCTATGATAGAAAATAAGTTTAGTCATAAATAATGGGATAAATAAATAAAGGTTACATCCTTAGACAGAAACTCTAACTGGGGGCATGCAAATGAAGGCACAAACTCACACTCCACCACTGGTTGCCTAACGAGATGTTCCTGTTCGTCATATGATAAACTGCTTAAGAGGAGGGGGAATTTGACAAGACCTTTATATATAGGCGTAGCAGTCCTCATTTCTGACAGCCATCATGAAGGGTCACTGACCTTCCTCTCCCTCTTTTATGTCTGCTCTTCGGTCCCTGACATTGACACAATCACAGTGATACGATAAACATGTAATGATTGTTGCAAGTGTTAAAGAGTGGGTGAACTGTAATGATGGTGGAAAAACTACTTTTACTATTTACTGTAGTTGTAAAGTAACTAGAGTTCTCTTGCAGTCAGTAAGAATGAAACTGGAACCAACAGTACAAAGGGCTCAACAATGTTTCTGACATCAGATAAAAAGAAACGTGGCATTAAGAGCAAGGATTGAACACAGTTACTGTTGATGTAACTCTTCGTTGTTGGAGAACGCTGAAAGAATAGTAGAGACTGAAGGATTGCAGGCATATGTCTGAGGACATGTTTGTGAAGTTACTCTTGCGGCCGGAAAGTGGAGACTGATGTTCTGCACTGTCGATTTAAATTGACAGTACAAAAGAAAGGGAACATAAAATCATGTCTTAACATTGTTTTAAAAACATTTAATAAATTTATAATCCTTTCTTCCAAAAGGTTCGGAACTTCATCTACACAGTCAAGGCTTATCCAGACTTCACTTTGGACACACGCTTTGCCCAGCAAGTCAAAGAAATCGCTGACGCATTGGAAAACAACCAGACAAGGAACGCAGAGTATCTGGCAGAGAAGATGGTGCTGGACTATGGAACTCATATTATCACCAGTGTCGATGCTGGGGCTCTTTTGGTAGAGGAAGACTACCTTCGGTCTTCATTTTCTTTTAGAAAGTGTGTTAGATAGTTCATCTGTAAAAGCATCAGCTGGCTTGAATTTTTTTGACAAACTCAAGTTTGACATAAGCAGTGAACGTAGCCAAAAGAGCTCTTCACTTCAAACTTATCAGTCCAACATTCAGTATTCTCTCATTCAGAGTCATGGAGGCACACCTTTTTATCCGGGCATGGGCCTGCAGAAGTGGCAAGAAAGCACCCCCAACAACCTGGTTGCTATTGATCGTTCAGGAGTTCCCCTACACTACATTATAAACACAAACGCAATCCCTGATCAAGGTTTCTCAAATTGTCTTTTATGGATCATAACAAAAAAAATATTTTCTATGATAGAAAATAAGTTTAGTCATAAATAATGGGATAAATAAATAAAGGTTACATCCTTAGACAGGAACTCTAACTGGGGGCATGCAAATGAAGGCATAACCTCACACTCCACCACTGGTTGCCTAACGAGATGTTCCTGTTCGTCATATGATAAACTGCTTAAGAGGAGGGGGAATTTGACAAGACCTTTATATTTAGGCGTAGCAGCCCTCATTTCTGACAGCCATCATGAAGGATCACTGACCTTCCTCTCCCTCTTTTATGTCTGCTCTTCGGACCCTGACACTGACGCACTCACAGTGATACCATAAACATGTAATGATTGTTGCAAGTGTTAAAGAGTGGGTGGGTTTCATCTATAAAAGGCATTGGGGGAGTGTTCTACGACCACTCCTCTTCATTTTATTCATTAATGACCTGAAGTCAGTTACTTGAAGTGAACTTTTTTTTATACGCAGATGACAGCAGTACAGGTTTCCCATAAGGATAAAAGTATAGTTGAAAGTGCGCTAAGTACTGAACTTCTTAATATCAGCAGGTAGATGACTGATAACAAGCTGTCACTCAATTTCAGAAAAACAGAATCGATATTGTTTGGAACCAAGATGAAATTGAAAAAGTCCCCTGGTTTTAATGTTGTTGTTGGTTACACTGTGCTTGTTGCAAAGGAGTCGGTTAGTTACCTTGGCTGTGTGCTGGACAGTCATATCAGCAGTGGGCAAACCAGAATTTATGCATTTACATTTCTTAAAAGTAGAGGAAAGAGTCACACAGATCGAGCTGTGCATGTTTAGGCAGATTCTCATGAGTTCTTCATACTGCTCTTGTTCAACACTGTATGCTCTTTATGCTCACACATCATCTTTAAATCACTAGACTATGAATTTCATAATTCATTCATAATTTCTTCTAATTGCATGAGTAAATTGCAGGTTTAGGGCTCAAAGCAGGTGAGATTTCTCATAGTCTTTAATAGATTATAACAAAAAGTTATTTTTGGAGATGAAAAAAAAAAAGATTAATCATAATCCTTCCTTAGACATAAACTCATGGGTCCTTTCTTCTCAGTTCATTCATGATCTGTTGAGTGTAATTTTGGGCAATAAAATTAAATAAAAAAAAAAATTGGATGATGCATGGACGACAATGAAAGCATAACCTCATGCTGTACTGTTGCCAAGGTGTTCCTGTTTGTCACATGACAAAGTGCATGCGGGGGGCGGGGAGGTGCTTGACAAAACCTTTATATTTAGACCTTATAGCCCTCATTTCTGACAGCCATCATGAAGGGATCACTGATCTTCCTCTCCCTCTTTTATGTCTGCTCTTCAGTCCCTGTAGACCGCCCGACCAACTGGCTCCGACAATGTCGCGCCTCCACCAACCCCTCCATCACAGCCCTGGAAGTGCTGCCAGGCGGAGGATGGGACAACCTCCGCAACATGGACATGGGTCGAGTCATGAACATCAGTTTCTTCCAGTGCCAGACCACTGAAGATGGGCTCTACCTCATCCCTGACGAAGTGTTTGTCATCCCGCACAAGGAGACAGGTGTGGAGACCAACTCTGAGATTATCACTTCATGGATTAACCAGACAAGCTCTACGTCTAAATCCATAAATGCAGATATATCCTACCTTCCGGTGCTGAATGCCAAATTTTCTACTGAGAACATGAGAATGAAGACCCACCAGGTCAAAGACTCTTCAACTACAGCCAGAGTGCAGGTAAAGATTTCTGTTTGCCATGGTTTGGATGTATAAAATGAAATACAAAATGAAAGAGTGCAAAATAATTTTCACCTATGTATAAAAATAGTGCTTCTCTCACATGTTCATGCCTAAATCTACATGCGGACCAACTGTAACGTCAGAGAAGGAGTAGTCGACAGCATATAGGAGTGTGGTAGAAAAACAACTTTTCCAAATTACTGTAGTTGAGGAGTAACTACAATTCTCTGGCAGTCAGTAAGAAAAAAATGTAATGTACAGAAGAAAAGGGCCCAGGAATGATTCTGGCATCAGACGAACGATTTTACGCATTAAGTGCAAGGATTACACATGTAATTACACAAGTATAGTTACTGTTGATGTTGTTGGAGAACGCAAAGAATAGTGAAAGAATAGTAAGGACTAGGGGTGTTACGGTACGTTTTAATAACGATTTGATATGATTCACGATTCATGGTTGCCGATACAATTCACCGTCTTAACATTGTTTTAAAAACATTTAATAAATTTATAATCCTTTCTTCCAAAAGGTTCGGAACTTCATCTACACAGTCAAGGCTTATCCAGACTTCACTTTGGATACACGCTTTGCCCAGCAAGTCAAAGATATCGCTGACGCATTGGAAAACAACCAGACAAGGAACGCAGAGTATCTGGCAGAGAAGATGGTGCTGGACTATGGAACTCATGTTATCACCAGTGTCGATGCTGGGGCTCTTTTGGTAGAGGAAGACTACCTTCGGTCTTCATATATATCAGAGAGTGTGATAGATAGTTCATCTGTCAAAGCATCAGCTGGCTTGAATTTTTTTGACAAACTCAAGTTTGACATAAGCAGTGCAGGTAGCCAAACGAGCTCTTCACTTCAAACTTATCAGTCCAACATCCAGTACTCTCTCATTCAGAGTCATGGAGGCACATCTTTTTATCCGGGCATGGGCCTGCAGAAGTGGCAAGAAAGCACCCACAACAACCTGGTTGCTATTGATCGTTCAGGAGTTCCCCTACACTACATTATCAACACAAACGCAATCCCTGATCTACCAGAACCTACAGTTAGAAAAGTGTCTTTTTCTGTGAGTCAAGCTATAGAGCGCTACTACAAGGTCAACACCCGCCCCGGCTGTGTTGACGTCAACTCCAAGAACTTCAACTTCCAGGCCAATGTTGATGATAACTCTTGTGAGGGCCATGCTACAAACCTTAGTTTTGGTGGTGTCTACCAAGAGTGTGTTAAGCTCACCACAGATGCAGGTCCAATTTGTGATGTCCTGGCTCAGAAAAATCCAAACACAGGTGACTTCTCCTGCCGTTCACCTTACTCTCCAACTCTACTGAGATCTGAAGTGAGACAGCAGAGTTACTCTACATATGATTGCTATAAGGAAAGCTATAGGTGCTACATTATTTTGACTTGCCATAGACAGCGTTGTAAGCATAACTACCGCGTACGTTCTGCACGCATCAACACCTATTGGTGCTCAGTAAACGGAGAAGCCCCACAGAATTCAGGGTTTCTTTTTGGAGGGATATACAGTCCCTCTCTCCAGAACCCCCTTACAAAAACCAAAGGTTGCCCCCCAGATTTCATCGCACTGAAGTTTCTCTCAGACGGTCAAATGATCTGTGTTAGCAACGACTTTGAGATGGGTACCAGATACTCTGTACCTTTCGGAGGCCTCTTCAGCTGTCAGTCAACCAACCCACTGGCAAATTATCAACGTAGCTGCCCTCCCAAGTTCAGCCAGCACCTTGCTACAGTCAGTGATGGCTGTGAAATTCTTTACTGCGTCCAGTCAGGGTTGTTCACAGGTGGGCAGCTGCTGCCAATCCGTCTGCCTCCCTTCACTAAACCTCCACTCAGCATTAAGGCCACTGACACAGTTGTGGTGATGACTGAAGGAGAGTTGAGCTGGATTAGAGTGGGGGAGACAAAGGCATGGAAACTTGCTAAACCAGAGGAAATCAATGAAATTGTGCGGTCACTTGACCCACAACTGAGTCAGATGTCTACTGGAGAAATAGTAGGGGTAGTCTTTGGGGTGATAGGTATGATGCTGCTGATCGTAGTGGCAGTAGTGCTGGTGAAAAGGAGGAGGAGGCTGCCTAACTTAGCAACAACAAGCCTATGAGGAAATACGTAATGAGGCTGAGAAGGAGGCAGAGCAATCCGAGGCTTGAGGAAAAGAAGAACATCTGTTTTTTCTAAAGCTTGGCATCCTTAGACCGGTTAATCAGGTGTAACAGACTTTGTTTTTAACTTTTCTTGACATCAGAAGAGATGTGTCTGGTATGCTTCATATGGGATACTACTTTGATTTATATTTTCACATTATATTTTGCATTTTGAAGAAAGAATTTGAAGTGATTTGTCCATAATGAACCAACTCTGCCCTCGTGAGGCCAAGATGCACAATACCATGTAGTACATAATGCTTTATATCCAGTGTATTGAACTTTGCAGGCTTTGTATGACTTCACTTATGAGCATATCAATAAAAACACCTGAATATATAGTTTGTTTGTGCTTCACTAAAAAATTTTTTTTTACTAAAATTAAAAAGAAAAAACCCTTAGAATAATTACTTTTGTATTTATACTCATGTCTCTGGTCACAAAACTACTAGATAAAACTCCTATAAATACCAAGGTCAACAGATACTAAAAAAAAACAACAACCAGCCTTGTCAGGTCTACGTTGTGCTTGTGAGTTTTTGTGGTAAACTTATGTGGACATACGATGCACATTTAGCGGCAACACGAACCAAAGTACACACTGTTTCTCCCTCCCTCTCTCTCTACATATATATAACGGCCTGGATTAAAAAACAAATCTCTCTCTGTGTCATCTTGTAGAGCGTGCAGAAAGACACTTTTTATCTTCCTCAGCCTTACTGAGAAAACCACCAACATTCCACCCACATCAGGCCATGGACAAGCTGACCTCATGGTTTTGGTAAGGTTATCAGCACACAGACAGGCCAGCTCAGACAATATGTAGACCAAAGAACAACAACAAAAGCATAGATTCAGTCAAACAGACACACACCAATAAACTGTACGCGCACGTGCATGTACATACACATCTCCAGCCATTTCCCGTAAAGAGTGCTCAGCCTGATGTTCATCTTCTCTCTTGTGGCGACACAAAAATCTCCCTCCCCCACACATGCACGTGCACACACACATATATAGGGCAGTGACGGATTCACAGAACTGGGTCTTGAAACGTAAAAACAAACCCACTCATGCTGAGGAAATTGTTAAAGCCTTGGGGGACAGAGAGAAAAGGCAGGGAGAGAGAGAGAGAGGGGAAGAGGGAGAGAGCAGCGGATTCAGTAGGAAACTCCCTCCTTAGTGCTTTTCAAAAGGCAAAGGACGGACTAAAAGAGTGCACCCAGCGAGCTTTAAGCACAGCCTGCCAGCAAAGCCGAAGATTTAATATCCGCAGGATCAGGACTTCAGTCGGTTTGCAGCAGTTTACAGTGAGCTGTGCCATCGATGGGGATAGTAAAGAGGAGGAGTTAAAAATCAAGGTAGGTATTTTAGTTGGAAAAGAAAAGTGCTACTTTGACAACTCATAAAAGAAGGCAGAGACACAAACAAAAGGACACATCCAGTGCGAGGTAAGAGTGCATTTCTCTTGTGGTGCATGTTTTTAGCACTGACATGGCATCTGTATCAAAGAGCATTAGAGGCTCATGTGCAGTTGTCACTTGTCACAATTGAACTTTGTAAAGGCAAATAAAGCTACTTTTTTCTTACCTTGTAACACAAGTCCTTACAGTTGCTCCCATGCAGGGAGTGTTTAGTGGTCAGATGTCCTCATACAAAGTGGTGATTTAGTTCTAAATTTAACCGTTTTCCCATACTCACTGTGTCCTGTTACATTTAGGTAACCATGCAAGTAGGAGGAGACCAATGGGGACATTTCATCCTGTTTATATTGGCTTTGCCAGTAATATTGGTGGTCCACAGAGTCCAGGCCTGTCGGACTGGCTCAGGTTCAGAGTGTGAGAAAGCTTCTTTTGTCCCTGGCCACAACCTGGCAGGGGAGGGTTTTGATGTGGTGCGGATGCGTCGAACAGGAGCATACGTCATCAACGTTAAAGCTCATCTGGCCGACAACCACACGTGTACACTGTGTCCCAACCGCTTCCAACAAGGACAGGTGAAAACTATTTGACCTGCTGCATGATGTTGATGTTTTTTTCATAGTATCTTCCTGTCGTCTTAAGTCCATTCTCTGGTTCCTTTCAAACCATCTGTTTTTAGTTCCTCCCTGTATTATTCCTCACTTCCCTCAACTATTTTCTTCCTTCACCTGCATCCCAACGAACTTCCTGCCTTTCCTCTCCGACTCAGGTTCAGAGGCTTCCTGCAGCGGTGCTCGACTGGCGTCCCTTCAGCCGCTGCAGCAAGCAGATATCCAGTGCCCTCCACCACTCTGTGGACTCTCTGCTGCGCAGCTCCAGCTCGATGGTTAACAACAACTGGAATTTGGGTTTGAGCCTCAATGATATTGGCAAGGCAGTGCTGGGAGGAAGTCGCTCCGATTTGGCGAAGTTTGCTCGTTCGCAGCACAGCGTGGACAAAGCCACTTTTGCCATTCATGAAATCAGCTGCACCTACTACAGGTAAAGGAGTGCGGGGTTGGTAAAATTTCATGCAGTTTGTTGACTATGAAACCAGTAATGGAATTATGCTGTTGTAAGGTTAAATACAAAATCAAAGGTATGCTCTCGCCATGAGATAAATGGCCTGCCACGTAGTGCTGCAACATGAAAACAGAAGAAAGAAAGTGGTAGCATAACTCAGTTATCTTACCAGGCTTTCTTGATAATGCACATACAATGTATGCATTTAAGGGAGAAATAACTACATGTGTCACAGTGTCATATTGGAAACAGGCCAACAATAGAAAAATCAACTTTTAAAAACTAACATTACAAAAACGGGCTGCAAGACATTTTAGCACCAAAAAGTTCAATGGATTAAAATGAGAGCTCACAGTGACAGCAGCTGTCTTTGTTATAAAAAAAGTCAAATTAAATTGTCGTGTTATGGTTGAACTCTGCATGCCTTTTGTTTTTGCAGCTACAGGCTGGCGGATCATCCCCAGCTGAGTGCAGAGTTCACAAAGCATCTAAAGAGACTCCCACAGACTTTAAATACAAGCCAGGAAAGGGCCTTATACAGACGACTGATAGACACCTACGGAACACATTATATCCACCAGGTCAGAGAAACTATTATACTCTGTTTTATACCGTAGTTCATATGCTCCTATATCTACATCTTCCATCTTCTGTTCCGGTTTGATAGGTCCAGCTTGGTGGTAAGGTGAGGCGAATCACTGCCTTCAGGACCTGTCTGGCCACACTGAAGGGCTTCACAGAGACCGAGATCAAAAACTGCCTGAACGTTGAACTCCGCATGGCTCTGGGTTTCGTTCCTGGCAACGCATCGTTCTCCAATAAGTGTGACAAACTCCTTAAGGGCAATATGAGCATGGGCTTTTACCAAGGCTTCATGACCCATAAGATTGAAGTCATTGGGGGGGAGAGGTACTTCCCTGACATCGTCTACCAGCAGGACCCACTTGAAGCGTACCAGAGCTGGATGAACAGCCTCCATGACAACCCCGACGTCGTCTCCTATGCCATCTTCCCGCTGCATAATTTGGTAGACGACCCTCAGATCAGTGCTAATCTGAGAAGCATGGTCACGGAGTACATTACAGAGAACCAGCTGAAGGAGGACCAGTTTGGATTCAAAAACTGCTCCCCGACTCCCAACCTGGACAATAACTGCTGCCCTTTGAGAGCTGGAAGAGGAACTCTCAGTCTGAAGATCCACAGAGCTGCAGGACTGAGGGCGGACACCTTCACCAAAACGGACGCCTACGTGAAGATCTTCTACAACGGCATATACGAGGAGACTGACACGGTGATGGATGACAATGACCCAGTGTGGAACGCCACTTATGGCTTTGGCTCAGTGGAACTGGGTCAAGAGTTGAGGTTTGAAGTCTGGGACAGGGATGTGTTTTATAACGACGTAGCAGGGATATGCGTGGTCATTCCTGAGAGAGGGACTCATTCTCTTAGCTGCCAGCTGCACAAAGGAGTTCTCTATTTCACCTACACCATCAAATGTGATCCCCATTTGACAGGGTTCAGGTGTGGACGATACTCGCCCAATGCTGAATAGTTCATTAGTTCGCGGAAAGTTAGTGTAGATGTTGAGATGGTCTTGATGTATATTGATCTCTCGGGGAGGTCTCATCCCGTTTGCAGTGCAGGCATACATAATTTACAGACCAACAACCTTATACTATACCTTATACTACTATACTACTTTAGAGGACCGTGCACCTGGCAGTGGTACCAGAAGCACAGAATAGCAATAAATCACTCCTGCTCCATTTTGGATTTGATTATTTCCCACATTCCTGTAACCCTGTATGGCCCACAAAATGATGACCAATCACAATATTACCTGAACATCAGTGTTAACAATATTGTTATGAATTAATACCCGAATAAGAGTGAAATATCGGAAAGCAGCCTCAGATGGCACGTTAACCACGTACTTTGGCGAACGTTTCAAACGCCAGTTGTTTCCTATGTAAATGTTGCATATTAACCAACATGTGTCAGAATCCTTGTGCATTCATCCTTCATTGTAAAATAAAGAAACTGTAATTTGGGTTGCTGTCATTTTCAGTTCAAAACACCCCTGAGTTCTTTTAAGCCTTGTGTAATGACGTACATTGAAAATTAATTGATTTAGATCGTTTAGGCATCTTTTATACGAACGTTTAGTAACTTTAGAATAATTTATGTCATTGATTTACAAATGTGACCTGTAACAAATGTATATAACTATGGACAATCCTGTCAAACCCAGAAAAGCCTGCTGACACAAAAATATAAAAAATAAATTAAAGAAATTAAAAGATCATCAAGTAGCACCTCTTTCTTTTTGGATCACTACAGGCACCACGCAAATGTTTATTCCAATATTTATTATTCAATTTAAACAGGAACCTAAAAAACATACAAAGGACTTAGTGAAGGCTTTTACAGGTCAATTAACACTTGTACACTTACAACACATTAGCCACTCATACAGTACATGAATTCAGCAGCTGCTTCCTTAAATCCTCTCTGTCTGCCACAGCTCAATGTTTAAACGAATAAAAACAACAAAGAAACTAATTAGGCACTGGATTTTAAAGACGTTTCATTTTCATTTTTTAATTAATTTTAATTCAATTTTTTTTTTTCAAATTTATGTAGTATTTGTATGCTGAATGCACTGGTGTTCATACAGATACGCACATACAAACAACCATGCGTTTTCAGTTCATAATAATGCCAATGTCATTCAGCCAGCCATTCGCTGAAAAACGTCCTTGAATTTGATGAAACTAAACACACAAACTTCTTGAACATCAACAGAGAACCCAGATACATGGCTGACTTTGTGATGAAACTACTTTTAAACTTTTAAAAGAGGTTTAAACGAAAATGGTAACAGAGGAATTCGAACAGCATCAGTGTATTTGCATTTGCCGCTCTTGAAATGTTGCTAATTGGCTGCAGCAGCTAGAAAAGTTTTATATAAATAGAGTTTTTTTTCTTCTTTTTGAGTGCCAAAAAACTCTGAGATGTAACAGTGTCTGGAATGAAAGCTCTATTCTCCATGGTCCACACCTTTCACATAAGCATATTAGAATTTGAAATATCCATGAAAGAGTGGCATTAAGTATTGTTTTCCTCACCAGCATACAGTACTGTTGTCAGAATGGAAATAATCTAAAATTAATTACATGTTATATTAAGTCAAATTCCACCTTTACTCCTTAAAAACAAGTTTGACGGTGTGCTGTAAACATGCTGCTTTACCACATGATAGCCCTGAACCTCCAACGCTCTTTCAAGTTTCTACAGCTTCTTACATAACATGTGGAGTGCATAATATTGAAACGTTTTGTTAAGCCTTTATAAACTGGTCTCGTAGTCAAAGTAAGAGCCAAACTGCGTAAAAAATTGTGTTTCAGGCACAGCTACTATTGTACACAGTAAATCAGATTTTTTTTTTTTTTTGTCCCATGGGGGTACAGGGTTTCCAGTAGTTATCCAGCATGGACACCAAAGTGTGTTCAGTCAGAGTACTCAAGTCTGCCCAGAATCGTGTGAACGTCACAGAAAATGTCTCGGTAAAGTTTCCAGTTTCGTGTGTTTTAACATCACAGTCCCAGTGACGCTTTGAGCAAAGACGCCATATCTTCAGGAATGGTCCCCTCAGCATCTGGAGAACATATGATGCTTTATTTTTCATTTCACCAGAATGTGTATGTGAATGGAAACAATGTTTACCCAGATGTAGCGAACCAACTTGCTGAAACATGCAACAGTTTTCTACCGTTAGATTTATTAAGTACAGTTTTACCCTATGCACCTTCTCCTCTTCTTGGTATCTAATATAATTCATAACTTTCCCAAAAGTATCTTGTACTGTTTTATTGCTATTTTTTTTTTTACACATAACATCAACTGTATATCTAAAAGTAAAGCAATGTATACATGAAAATATTTTTTTTTCTTTCTTTTTTTTGGCATTTTAGTCCTAAAATGGCCATGTTGCCATTAGGCTGACTAACAAAATAAATCCAATAAGTATAAATACACTCGTGGAGTTGTTCCAGCCTCCGTCTTTATGGTTGATTTTGTACAATACACAGGGCTGGTTGTAAAGTGGTAAAAAGCCCTTAATGTGCTGCACACATGCACAAAGAATATTCTTAAAACCTAATAATACTAATATCAGCATATCCCAACACGTCTCAACTCGATTATATTACATAAATTCACTGTGCTATTAACAAAAGCAGATAAATAAGAATCATTTATTGCTGTACTTTGTGTCTAAAAAACTAAACACGCTTCTGAAATAACTCATCGCTGCACTTGGCTTCATAGTCATTTTGATTATTTCTAATTTTATGTGAAGTTCTATCTTTTTAATGCATTTATTTATTAGGGCAACGTTGTGCGAATTCAATATGGATGCAAACACATCTCCTTACCTTCTGCAACGGTGGTCATGTCCTGCTCCAGCTTTAGTTTCTTGTTGCCCAGCTGCAGGATGAGGTCCTCTATGCTGTTTTTACTGATCAGCTTAATCACCTGTACAGTCCTGACACACACACCAAGGTCCGTCAGCCAACACATTAGATCAGTGCGTTAACCGTGTCTTTACAAGCTCCTCATCTGCTAAAGCTTGATTCTAACCTGGTCTGGCCCACGCGGTGACATCTGTCCTCTGCCTGTTTGTCATTGTAGGGGTTGCAGTCGATGTCGTGAAGGATGACGACATTAGCCGAGGTTAGGTTGATGCCGAGGCCACCGGCGCGCGTTGACAACAGGAACACAAATATGTCAGGGTCCGTGTTGAACTCGTCGATCAACACAATCCTGCGGATCAAAAAAAAAAAAAAAAAAAAAAATACACCTCGTAAACATTATATGTGATTTAAAAAAATAAACACCGGTTCCATATTGTGCAGTTTGACATAATTTTTCAAGGATAATATCAAGGATAACAAATGTACAACACTTGGTGAAACAGGTCGCGATTAACCAACAGCTTCTGTGTGCTCTTAATGTTGGTTTTAAGTTAGTGTGTAAATATGAGACGATCTTCTCCAATAAATGTAACAATGGGCCTTGAACAAATGTCTGACTTTAATGATACTCATTGGTGTTAAAAATTAAACAATAAATGATATTATCGTTTCAGGTAATATTGTAGTCATTTCAGTTGCACCTTGTGGATCCTCTGTTTATAATTTTTATGCATTTGTTACCATTAGTTTGAGTGTAATGCATCTCCCATGAGATGTAAGTTAAAGATGCATTTCCTGGACTTTGCCATTATTATTTACATTTTTGTTGATATCTTGATAATCTTGGTATCGTGATATTTTTCATCCATGATGATAGTTAAATGAAAATCTGCCCTCGTTTGAATCTGACCTGTCTGCTATTGGCGTGGATCCGTCCAGTCTGACGTAACGATGCTTAAGGTTTTTCAGCAGCACTTCCACAATGTCGAGCATCATTGTGAACTGACTGAACAACACAACTCGGTCTCCCTGCAGGAGGACATAGAAGAGTTAGGCCATAGAACCAAATGCACTTCCTAATACAAACCACAGAAGCGTTTGTTTTTCCACATTTACCTTGTTTTTAAGTGAGGCCAGCAGCTCTGTGAGGTGAAGGAACTTTCCAGAGTCGAGCAGGAGCTCCTTTTCAAGCTGGTAGGAACCGATGGAGGAGTACTGCTGGCACAGACGGTGCAGCTCAAAGTCTGACATCACTTCCATGTCCTCCTGAATGAGAGCGGCATCGGCATCATAGTGGGTTGGCTCCTGGGGAGGGACACAATATAAATTAGATACAGTAGTGAGTGTGAAATAATTAAATAATTCAGATTCAATACACAATGCTTGCGTTTTGCTGTTAACGCTAAACTGCTTTTTTTGCAGCATAATTTAGAGAGATTTCTTCTTCTTCTTCTTCTTCATATATGGATGCAAATAAATCACAGCTGAAAAAGACAAATGAGGGGAGTAGTAGAGAGTAGGACTGACCTTTAGCATGAGTTTGCTCATGGCTTTGAGCTTCTCCGCGGTGTAGTACTGTCTGTGAAGCAGAGGGTGGTTGGCCATCTTTCTCAACTGCATCATCACATTACACAGCTCGCGCTCTAAAGAGAAAATTGTTACGAATTCATTAACCCAACATTTCGGTTCTTTTCACGAAATAATGTAATGTGCATTGAAATGAAGCTTACTCTCGCCATTGGTGGAAGCCTTGAGTTTATTGAAGAGGGTCTTGTAAAGAGCCTCCTGTTTCTCGCTCATCGGGCAGAACTCTACCTTCTCTTGCTTTGCTGGCAGCTGCTTGAGGACCTACAAAAACGGCCATTAGACCATTAGTTCCACTACTCACATTGTATTTAATGATTAATCTCTTGTCAATCACTGGTACTTGCACATTAAAAAAAAGTGTGTTTCAGCAGAGTAGTATTGCATTTCCTCAATCAGGCAGATAAAAAGATATACACTGATCAGGAATAACATTATGACCACCATCCTAATACTGTGTAGGTTCCCCTTTGAATCATCAGAGAATGTACATGGCACTTCTGAGGGTGTCCTGTGGTGTCTGGAAACAGAATATTTTTAGTGGCTCCTATGGGTAGATTTGATCAGTTTGGGAACTAGTGAATTTGGAGGCCAGGTCCACACCTTGTGCTGTTTTTCATGTTTTTTCTAATTGCTCCTAAACCGTTTTTGTGTGTGTGTGTGTGTCAGACTGTCGGGGAGCGTCATTGCTATGGCGTGGGGGTGCTTGGTCTGGTAAGAAACATCCACACGGTCCAAACGTTTCCCAGCAGAAGACTGGAACAAGATGGTCAATGTTACTTACTTCTCCTGACAGTGGTTTTAATGTTGTGGCTGATCAGTGTATAGGGGCCATTATTAAGAAGGCTTTGTATTTATACAAGGCTTTTCTACTTTTGGCATGAATGAACCTTATTGCAGGTCAACATACAATGAAAGTTACTTCGTTTCTGTTAATTCACACACAAGTTTCCCTCACGAACTCACCTCGCTCTTGACTCTTCGGAGGATAAAAGGTTTCATGATGAGTTTGGCCTGAGAGATACGGTTCCTCTCAAAACGGCTCTGTTCCTCATGGGATTTCTGACACATAACAGAACATGAAACACTTTGATCAGATGGGAGAAAAAAGATAAAAGAGCTAGACTTACACCGTCCTTGCTTGTGATATAGGTATAGCTTTTATTTAATCTCTCCAACAGAACTGAACCACATTTTTCTTTCTGAAAATAAAATACTTAGAGTATCATCTAGTTTATGTTAAATCAGTAGCATTTTTGTATCAGGAGCAACTATTCTAATTTATGATTTCATATCAGAATATCTTTTCTCAACATTAAAAGGGAGCGGTTTTGTATTTTCAGTTTACTTCCATGCAGTTATTTGGTGGCAGCCGGTTAAAAACGCCATATCTGCCATCTCTCAAAAACGTATATGACACACATTCATACCTGGGAAAACATTTTGGAGAGCTGTTTAGTGGAGCTGGAGAACATAGAAGGCATGATGAAGTTGAGGAGAGACATCAGCTCTAAGAGGTTGTTCTGTAAAGGAGTTCCTGTCAGCAGCAAGCGGTGCTCCGCCTGCAGGGAAAGAAAGAGAGTCATCCCTGACTGTTAGGTGCTTTTATGACAAAAGACACAAGAAAAACTAGAGAAATGAAAATCAGCTCACGTTAATGGCCATGAGGAGCTGGTAGCGCAGAGTGTTCATGTTCTTCAGCATGTGGCCTTCATCAAATATAGCATACTTCAGACGCAGCTTGCGAAAAAGGCCGCGGTCGCTTTCATTTCCTATGGCCAAGTTATACCTGCAAAAATTAGACACGAGCAAAGGTAAGAGTGAAAAGTCGCTTTAGGTTCTCCTTGATGAAGCTCGCGGTTGAAAGTCTCTGCGTGTTGAAGCTTACGTGGTCACAATGACGCTGAACTCAACGTCCCGATTTAGGATGTCGTGTTTGAGGTAGCGACGATCTTCCACAGATCCTGTACAGAACACAGAGCACACACTCTGCTTTTGTTTCAAACTGTGAGATAAAGTGTGCTACGGTGTACATGTTGGTCTTCATGTCATTTGGCCCTTTTCTGACCAAACACTGAGTAGAAACGTAATGTAAACAGGTCAACTGCAGGGTGCACAAGACCACGATGTTTATGTGAAAAGAAGAATGAAGTGTCTCACCATAATAAACTAGAACTTTGAGGTCTGGGCACCACAGCTTCAGCTCTCTGACCCAATTATCTACAAGACAAAGAGGAGGAAAAACGGGAGAAATTTAATAAACAGATATAAATTCTGCAGCCTATACAAATACCAGGGTAAGGATTGTAGTGAAAAGATTCCTGACTTTTTATATATTTTATACATAAAATGCTATATGTAAACACGACATGCTGTAACATTAATCAACTACAGTAATTGCATGTTGTTAAATTACAAAGTATGAAACAAAGAAAAATGTAGTTTATTACCGAGTGTAGAAGAAGGCACAGTGATGAGGTGAGGACCTTCTATTCCGTTTTCATATAACTGGGCTAAAAATGATATAGCCTGAATAGTCTTCCCCAAACCCTGGAGAGAAGGAATGAGGGAGGGTGAACGATACGGTTAGATAAAGAAAGGGTTATTTGAACTGGGGGAAAAAAAACTATTTGAATCAGACTGGTGCTTTTCTACACAAATAAATGTTCTTTCAACATATTGGTATCCAACATTCTTCCACTGTTTTGTATCTCTCCTCCACTTTTATTTGTTTATTCTATTTATATTCCTGCTGGATGGCCACGTATTCACACAAAGAACTCTCTGACACTGAGGCTTTGATAACCGTTGATAGCCAACACCCATGTCAAACCCCACCCGGCCGGTTGCCGTACCATTTCATCAGCGAGGATTCCACTCAGTTTGTGTTCATGCAAAAGCAGCAGCCACTTCAGACCAATCAGCTGATAGGGCTTCAGCTGGAGCCTGTAAGACAGACCGAGAACAGGAATTAGATCCTGTTCTTAAAAAAAAAAAAAAAAATGCTTTACATTACATATTGTCTGGAAACTATTATTCATGTAACAGCTGTCAAAGAACCTGTTTTGTAATGATAAAGATTAGAAGAGTATAAAGAAGTGTTTTTTTAAGAGTAACATAACCAGAATTTTCCACAAACACTTGAGGCTGCCTTAAAGGATGAGTATGCATCTTTTTATGTGCTCTTTTCCTGTTAAGATGAGGGAAAAGCCTACATACAATATTTAATATATAAGTACCTCGAAATAAATGCTTAAAATTATATTTACACACTGTCTCTGACTGCATGATACACCACCTATGACTTCACCAAGAAGTAAAGGTCTCATACTGAAAACAAACAAAAAAAAGTTGCTACCATTAATCGATACATAATATGGAAGCAAGATGACACCTCTTACTGCACAGAAGATGTAAGTTTACTTTGAACAAATCAACATATCTCACAAATCTCCGTCCGTTATGTGAATTTTACTCACTGGCTGTTGAGTACACTTGGCTGCTTCATGGTCCCCGTGCCTTTGTCCATCACCTCAGTGACCTGTTTGACCATTTTTGAAGAAATGCCCTGGCATTTGGTCATGAGCCCCAGGACAACCTTCCGTTCCTTGAGGACGACTCTGCAGCCCAGCAGCAAGCTGTCTGAGAGGCCGTTATCCTTATGGAAGACTTCGATCTGGAGAAGAACAAACATCTAGTTACAGCTCACACAGTAAAGCAAGCGTGCAGACTGTGCCCATTACTAATCTAAGTGTTTCTGACATGACATTAGATATCACATGGGGACTAAGACACGTTTATTTAGTGTGTGTGCTTTGTCTTTACATACACATCTTAGAAGGAAACCGGCAGTATGGTATGAGGAGGTGCATACAATTTTTGAGGAAATCTGCATGTCAGTTAAGACATAAATGTCCCACAATGCAAAGCAACAGACATGAGGTTGGAGACTCCACGCTTAGCTTAGTGAAATCCAAAAAGTTACGTACAGTACTAGCGTTTATTCAAAAATATGTTGAACAATACTTCTCAAATTGAACATGTGTATATTTTGTCTCAGTACAGGGCTACATCTCTTTCCATGTGTTCAACAGGATGGTTTAAGACTATAAATGAGAACATCTTTGCTTCTTTGCCTGTGTGATGTCTATTTCAACATTGTTGTGACTCAAAACATGCACGTTTTCTCACCAGGCTTTCCCAGTTTTCGAAGGGCCTTAGTTCCACAATCTTCTGTGCCTTTTTAATCGAGCACCCAGCAATCAGTGACAGCTCATCCAACGTTGCTTCCCGGAAGAATTTGAGCATCTCCTTCTTCATGTCCGTCATGCCCGTATTAAGGTCCAGCTCATCATCCGAGTCCTCATACTCTGTGCTTACTGTGTCTTCTTCGTCGTCATTTTCCCCCTCCGAACTGACGCGTTCATCGGAGGCGCGCGCCTTCCTCTTCCTCTCCAGCGCCTGCTTCTTGGCTATGCTGGTCACACTGGCAAACCTGCACAGTGTCTGGGCAGCAGCAGAGGAGGAAGAGGACGGCTTCAGGGATGAAGAGGTAGATGCCTTGTGCACGGAGGAGGACGAAGACGCCGAGTCAGAAGTTTTTTTGAGCCACGAGGACAGAGTGGAAGTGCTACTTTTGTCGTTGGGACGTTTTACGTCTTCAGCACTCGACTCGTCTTCGCTGTCCTTGGTATCCTCCGAGTCTTCAGTACCCTCCTGTTCTGTTTCACTGACGACCGTTCGGTCCTCAGAGCCCTTTTGGTTTCTCACGTGTTTAGTATCTTCGTTACGTTTGTGGTGCCTAGACTCTTTGTGGTTCCTGCTCGACTTGTCTTTCCTCTTTGATTTGCTGATTTTCTTTTCATCTGATTCAGGTGAACTGAAACTGGTATTATCTGAAAAAAAAAAAAGTCTGTATTAGAATCAGTTGAAAGTGATTTAATTAGAGATGCATAATGTCATAATCATAATAGTGAAGTGGACGAGGAATTACTGGGTGTAAAGGCAGTGGACGGTTGCCTCCTCATAACAGAAACCTTAAAGGGATTATCCTGCTTATACTATAGTCACATGCAAAGAAAAAGATATAAGCCTTGTAAACTATGTCCTAAAAGTCTTTCACAATCATAAACCTGTAAGCCATAATTTGATTTTCCTATTAACATACAAGGGTTTATCTGTATTCACTGTATGTAACAACCAGATTAACAAGCTAACAGCCATATCCACAAACTAGCATTATCTTCACAGCTGCAGTGTAGCACCTCTTGCAGCTTATGTTACACAGTCACCATATTAACTTGTTAACAAGTTTCAATACATCGTAAACAGCAACCTTGACTGTGTCTATGTTGCCATGGTTACTACTAACAGTCAGGTTGCACTGGATTTACTCTGTATTTTTCCTGTTCCAAGTATTGCTGGACACCCCGCAGCCAATGAGAATTGGGTAATTAGCCACACCACATTACAAGTGTCATGCGCTGTAGTGTTTGCACCTGGATCTGAAAACATCTGTAGAGCCTGCAGCGCATCTTCAGAATTCCAGTCGTGCTCCTGCAGCACCATCCGCAGCTCCTGCACCAGACAGACAACAGATCAGCACTTTTTTCAGAAGGAGATGTAAAATCAGCCAACATTTCATTTTATTTATTTTTTTTTTAAATCTTTTTTCTCACTGCCAATGAACCACAAATTATAACTTCACAATCTGGGAACCTACCACTACTGTCTCATGACTTAACTTCTGCAAGGCTCTACAATTGGATTGTAGCTAGTTCACACTTCCTTAAAAGTTCTTGCACAAGCTATTTGCCTTCCAGGCCTGCCACGTTAGCCGGCTTGCTAACAACGTCTCAGTCTTAACATGTACGTCTTAACGTGTTAGAGACCAGGTGCGTTTTCACCTCCTTGTCCTGGTCGGGAAACTTTTTTTGGAGTCTTCTGACCATGGCTTCCTGCTTCTCCCAGCTGGGTTCATTCGCTGTATTTTCGTCTTCGTCAGAGGCCTTTCAGTTGAAACACAAAAAAAAATAGTAAATGCCTGTTGTGCATCAGTGCTCATTAAATAAAAACTAACCATTTGTATTATTTTAATCAAAAATGTATCCACAGACTTAAAATATAATAGACCAACAATACAGATTAGTGGCACTAAAATTAGGATAATGTGTAATGCCATTGTAAACCATGATTGGTAATCTTACAGCTGTTGGTCTCCTCTTCTTGCTCAGTTGACTCTCACCACTATCCTGAGAACTGCTGGGTTCATCCTGCTTTCTCTTCCTGCCTTGATTCGGTGCTGAGGACAAAACAGACAGTGTCCTCAAATCAAGCCATCAGGTTGATAAAAGCAGCAAGAGCATACAATTCTTAATACTGTGTATTCCCTGTGATATTTTTTACTATATTTGGAATCATTATTTCTTATTTTTTGTTACACTTGTATATGTCATGATATGTTTATGATACTAGAATTTACCTTCTTTATCACCAAACCTCAAAAGGCAGGCAGCTACAGCCCCATCCATTGTGCTTGTACTGCTAACCACCTGCAAAGGGAACACAACATGCACAATTAGGAGCAAAGCTGGACTCTGTCTAAGGAACGATCTCTATTGCAGCGATTATCTTTAGTCTAAGGGTGTAAATCATCAGAGGCACCATGACATGACCATGGCATTAAAGCCATTTTATATTATGATATATTATACGACGAAATTTTAAACACTGATATTCTAACTTGCCATTTATAAACTGGAAAATTTTGTTAACATCTGTTCCATCAAGCAGATGGACTGACTGAACACGTTTAGCATTAACTCTGAACACTTACTCTAAAGCATCTGTGCAGCAATGAAATACTGATACCCAAAATGAACCTTTACCCCACTTCCACTAGACTCACCTCCAATATCTCCGTCCTCGACAACTGAGGAAATATCTCCAATATTTTGTTAATTTTCTCATCAGATTCGTTGTCCTCATCGTCTGTGTTATCCGAAGCCTTCCCTACAGGACTCCTATAGAAGGGAGAAAACGAATCCGTAAAAACAGTTTTAGCAAGAACGTGAAAATGTTGTTAGTTCAGCTAAAACTTACTTGGATTTACTGGTTAATGATATTTTGGTCTTTGGTTCAGAGAGGCCCTCGTCCTCTTCTAAGTCAATGGTCAGGACTTCATCAAAAACCACTCCTCTGGCATGGGACTTTGGTGGAGCTTTGACAGATTTCATCTGAGCTGTAAAACATAATGGTGAAAACATGTGGGAAGGTGCCACATAAGTGAAACTGTTCACACAAAAATGTGTGCAGCCTTGGTAAAATACACTGCTCACTTAAACCTCCTTGCAAATTAGCATTTCTAATAGCAAGAAGTGCATACGTTAATGTGCATTAAACTATTTCCCCAAGATCATTTGTGTGATTGAGGTGTGCAGAGAGACACTAGTCTGAGTAGTTTTGTTAATCAGCAGATACAGCAACAGGGAATCAGGTGGAGAGAGGTCGAGGCTGCAGCTGCATCAGTGTTTCAAAAGGATCCCAAACCAGGGGCAAACTGCCACTGACGGTTTCTTAGCTGAAATGATACCCTGATACCAGCAAAAACTGAATCATTCTGTAACTACGAATTTCAGTGCAGGCTGTTTCTGTTTGACACTGTTGCTGGCGTGAACCCAGAGGGAGGCCATGCAATGAGTCATGGTAGGTGTCCGCATTAGAATAACCGCTGTGATATCAGGACAACGCCGCTATCTCAGTCAAAACTGTATACACTGGTTCCACTGACTGTACCAATGATTGGATATCCACACAAAAGAGTTCTTTTTAACGATCACAATGCAACTCTTCAGACTGCAAGAGGGCCGACAACAGCAAGGAGATGGACACCTGAGAGCAACAGCCACATCTTCCTATGCTGTTATGCAACGTAATGCAATTATAATGTCAGTGCATTTAAACTATTTCCCCATTTTGCTGGGATTCAATCAAATTATCTGCACGCCTGGATGCGATTAAAATACAGAGGGCACACAGTGTAAGGGACCTAGACCCAGAGAGTGTGGTGGGTCTGTGCACCAGTAACCATAAATGGGGGATATACTGGCATGTCAGACCTCCTTATAATATTGAACGTAATCTTTGTCTGGTCCTAAAAGGGTAGAGTGAGGCTTCAAATCCATATGTGAAGGGGGAGGAGCAGATTTGCATAGCTATACAAAAGCATCACAATTGAAAGAACAATCTACAATAATAATAACAATACCAAGCTCCATTTCAGTTCCGCTGTGGGGACTAGTGTGTCTGAGCTGCAGCGAAACGTCTGCATGGTTAACACATCTGGCTATCAACAATGAAAGCTCGCTTTGACATGTAGCTGCTAGTTACCAGGCTTGTTCTCCTTCTCAGACTCGGGGCTTTTGGAGCCTCTGTCCTCGTCTTTGTCCGCCGTCTTCTTCTCGAAACGGAAACGGTCTAAATTGAACAAACTCATTCTGAAAGGCGTCTTCTCCGTGCCGAGTCTCGACGGCCCTTTGTCTCTTCCTAGTTCGCCGTGTTTTCTCGGTCCACTCGCATGAAGCACAATGTGACAACCCAGCTAACTAGCGTCAGATGTTAGCACGGCGCACGGGGCAGCATCGACGACGGATTTAAACCTGTGTCACTCCTCCGCTATTAGCCCTAATGGTTCAAAACGGGCCTATCGATGAAATACAGGTATAACAAGAAAAGCAGCAGGTCAAAATCAAACGAGGTTTGGCTATATATCCCAATACTACAGAGCCGGTTTCCCGCGAACTCCAGCGGCCCGACAGGATGCTGTTCAGAAATTGCTCATTGGTTAGAATTGGAAGTGGGCGGGAACTCACCCGGAAGTCAAGATAGTGACTTCGTTGTCGGACTTTACTTCCGTGTCTGCTGCAAATTTCTTTTAAAACCTTAACTGTTAACAGCAGTCACGTTCCTTACACGATCCCAGTGACTAACTTGGTTTAATCTAGCAGTTGTGTCTAATATATGATGTGTTAGTGCGTCATTTTAGATGCATGCACTCTCTGTTTTGTGGTATTCCAAAGGGAGAAGAATAGGTGGTGAACTATCTTAACCGCAATCTCTGCTTTGCTTATGAAACCTGTTATGTGGTGATGTAAGAAAAATAGTGAACTAAAAACAGTGAACTAGTTCTTGTGGTAAGACCACATGAATATATGCCTCATTTAAAGTGCGCTTTTTAAAAGGTTGTTTAGAAGGCAGATCGTGACTGGGGACCTTAGACGCCGCCCACCGTGTCTAGAGTAGTGCAGACACGTAACCAAAGACGATATAGCTTGTTAATGCAGTTCACATATAGGCCTACTGCAGTTTGCTGCGTGCATTAAGTGTTAGGAGAAACAATGTGCACAGGGCTACTTAAGTCAGTACACCTTCTTAACTGCATATACCAGCAGAGGAAAGTATTTGGGGTGAAATATGAGTGAACCAAGTGGTAATGTGTAACCAACAAGTGTACCACAACAATAGGAATATTGATTCATGGTTGTATCATGAAAACAAGTCTAATAGCATTGTTGGAGACGGTGGCCAGTTTCATCAGAAGTCAACAGTAGATTTACTGTATGCTTCTGCGTTAAAGTGACGCAGAGGCTCCCGCGTCAACGCAGACACCTACGCAGCGGCTGCACGGACCTTGCTGCTTAGCTAACATGCGCCTCCCCAGAAATGTAGCAGGCCTCAGGGACACAGACCACAAGAGCTGTGATTGGTAGGTTTGGTTGTTGCTATTTCCACTTATTTCCGGCTTCTTCTCCATCTCCGTGATTTTCCGAATTGATTGTTTTGGATAGATTAGCTGAGGAGGTTTTAGATACTTACACGTAGTCTCACAGAAAGTTAGTCTTGGGCAGTAAGCAGTCAAAATCATTGATGGTCATAGTGTACATGACCTGTCATCATATTTTAACATTTATTAATATTTATATGAGCTAATAAGGCACATTTTCTGCATTTGAATGACTTAAGAAATAACATGACAGAAATAGCAAACTAGGATGAATAAAGACATCATCAGTATAATTATTCACACTAGTGGTAAATCTGAATATCCTCAAAGAGAAAGGATCACGAGAAATTAACATTTTTGTTAAAAAAAAATATCAGCTCTCTCAGAGCCTCCACCTTCATTGTCATGTAAATCACCTTGTTTCTGTATGTTTTCCAAAAGATGGCCTTGAGGCACCATACTTTTTTTAATAGACTGCCACACATTTTTTGATCAAAAGGGGGCAGCAGATACACATTTTCAGAGATCGGGTCTTTGACGAGGTGTACCTGTAAGAAGATCCCTTTAAAACGCCTTCACATCTGTGTAGGCGTACTTTATTTGGTATTAATTAGGACAATTTTCACATGACAATGGATTCTTTTCTCATCAGTCTGAACAACTTTAATGGAATTTAATTGAGAACTTACCCTCACAGAGAATTTTTAATTTTTTTTGTCGTGTCTTTGAGTCCTGGGTGAAGCTGAATTAATTGATGCAGGGATAAATATATATATATATATTATAGAGTTACAGTGTCGATTAGATCAGAGTCCAGCAGAATGGAACAAGGCAGAACATGATATTTGATGGACATTTTGTAACACTGATTGGGTCTGAGGCAGGAAATGCAGAATCTGACATAAAATTACAACAATCTCAAATGCTTTTAAATAATTACACAGTGTGCAGTGTAATTATATGTTTGCTTTACTATGAATTATTGACCTGTAGAAACAAAATGCTGTGCCAGTGTATTGCTCCTGCGATATTGACACAGCCATCTGGGTATGAATGCAGAACAGGCGATTCAATTATCGCTGTTAATGCAAACTGAGCATTGACATTAAAAACATGAGATGACTTGTAATGTTAAGTTTCTAGTCAATTTGAAATATTTTACAGGGAGTAAGGGGGAAAAAAGGGTAGCCACTGTGAATTGTTGGATGAAGAGCTGAAGGTGACAGGTAGAGACATAATCTGGTCCCTAAAATGAGCCCTGCAGATACACGCCAGGATCACAGTTACTCTCTGAATGATGGAAAAAGGACTAAAATGACAATTAATGTAGTAATTTTGCTGCCCCAACAATTCCATGACCTGTAGTTAAACTGCCTTAGTAAATCCTCTATATTGCTACTTTAATTTCTAAAAAGATCGTATGGCCGCTGTTCGAAGATTTGTTCGTGGTAATATTCAAAATTATAGTTGAAATTGTCTTTTGTAAGAGAGTTACTCTTCCCTGAATAGGCACTCCTTTTAAAACTTAAGTGGCTCTTGATGGTCAAAGTCACTGCCAGACAGCAGCACTCCCTCCCCGCCTCACACACATTTAGATTCTCCCTCAAACGCCCCACAGTATGTCATATAAAACATAATATAAAAACTTCTTTTTTTTTTTTGTCTTTGTTGTTTGTCTGTTTTTGGGGCTGCTTTCACTTAAATCTTTTATATTTGATGTGGGTCAAGTCAAGAACTTTATTTATTTTTTCCAGTGTGTGCTGTCAATGTTCCTCCAACCAAACAGAAGTAGACGACAAACTGAATCGAGTGGCTACACTACAACTGACTACACCTGCGGAGGCTGCTCACGTACAGTTGCGATGACTAGGTTGGATCTTCTCATCCGAACACCTCAGCAGCCAATGCAGCGCCACCCCGCCGCCTTACTGTCGCCTCCGCCATCGTCATGGCGACTACGTAAGTTATAGCATCGCGGGTGTGTGCATGTGTGTGTGTGTATGTGTGTGTTTGTGCTCTTCTGGCACAATAGGCAGACTGACACAGAGTCTGATAGGGGTCATGCCCCCTCACAGCAGGAAGCTCAAACTGTGGCTCCTTGCGTCTCCTGTCTCCTGGTCAAGTTTTTGTGTGTGTGTGTGTGTGTGTGTGTGTGTAGTACATCTGAATTAGGATAGATGTTTGGGTTTTCTTCTTTAGCTTGTTTCACTTCACACCGTCAGGCTTGTTGTGTGTCTGTGTGAAGAAAAGCACGCACTGACGCACAGACAGGCAGGCGAGTATGCGTGCAACAGCACAAATACATAAATCACTAGGCCTTGCTAGTGCTGAGGCAAGTCGTTAACACACACACTCACAGACGCGGAGTGGTAGCGTCGAAAAAATTAGATGAGTGCTCTCGGTGTCTTAATGGATGTTTTGGCTGGAGGCGATATCTGTGATGAAAGCGCAGAATAATTCACACCGCAAAAGTGAAGCATGTGGTTACGACGTCCTGGTGATGTAAAAACAAATCAGCAGTTCACACAAAATGCATGCTCACACTTCGATATGCGCACACACAAGCAAGACCAGTGGGTTTAGATCACAGTGTGCAGACTGCATGTGTCTGTGTCTCGCAGCGTGCATGCGTGCACTGTGCAATGCATGCACGTAACACGTGAAAAGCTTGCCTCTGCACGCGCAAGTTGTGATGTATGTGTGCTTAACCTTTCCGTACTCAGCGGCCGTCTCAAGTGCACGTGCGAGAGGCCGTCATGGTCGTGCTCGTCTGCGTGTATATGTGCGCTTTTAAGGCTGACCCATCCGTGCCGTCCCAGCGGACTCGTCACAAAGTCTGTCACCACCCAGTCACCACGGCGCCCAACTTGGCCGAGACCCGACGGCGGCAGGGAGCACCTTGTCACCGTGGTAACACGTCTGGGATGTAACCCCCCCACCACCACCACCACCCCACCACCACCACCTCCTAAAAAATGCAGAGAGAGAAATATACACATACACACACACACACACACACACACACACACACCACTCCAAAGAAAGGCTAACTCTGGGAGTAGAACATACTTCATATTAAAAAAAAAAAATGCTAATGAAACCTAGACAAACGTGGACAAAAGCGGACCAAACAATCACTGTTACAGATAGATAGATAGATAGATAGATAGATAGATAGATAGATAGATAGATAGATAGATAGATATAGAAATTCTTTGTGCCTATGGCTTTCAATAGTTACTTTCAAACCAGTCTAGTAGCTCCATGTACTTCCCGTTTGGTAACCACGCACAAGGGGAATTTTGTGATCTTTTCAGTTTACCATCTTCCCCCATGTTAACTTTAATTTTGCATTCAGTCCCGCGTTCACCATTAGCCTGTACAAACACAAAAAATTAAACAAATACAAAGCCTAACCTCGTCACTGGCCTGGTTTGATCCACGGGAGCGTAGAGTGTGCAACCCTCTGGTGTGCCCCACTGTAAGTTTTGTTTACGTTTTGGTCCAGTACTTTGAAGGAAGGAGCGTTTTGATGTCACGGCCTAAAACGGCGCTCATAGCTTTATCGCTGCCACAAAAGAGACGCGCCGTATATGTAAACATATCGAGCGAGCGAGGGGAAAGTTGGAGAAAGTTGGCATGTTTTCTAATGCCCGAGGGGATGTTTCCATCGCCGCCGCATAATCTGCTGCAACAGACGCGAAGCCAAAGGAGAAGGAAATCATAATAATTTGTATCCACCTCTCACGCTTGCATGGTTGAGGGTTTGATGATGACAGAGATAACAAGTATCACATTAACTGTCTATCTCACCTGTGCGCTTTCACTTTAGGCCACTTTTTTTTATCCTAATCATCCGTGACTAAAGCCTGGTTTTTGAATAGCTGGCTAGTGTTCAGTACATAAACCGACGCGTTAACATCGTTTAAATGTCGGCGTCTTTGCTGCACCACGTGCAAAATGCACAAGTGACTTTGCATTCAGTGTACAAAGCCAATCAAATGGCCTTTGATGTGTTCGCATGCTATGAACACTTTGTGCAGACAATATAAATTAATGAATGAACGAAGACCGAAGACAATATACATAGTGAACGAAGTTGGACTGCTTCCTATTTTGTCCACATGCATGTTGATATCATTTTAACACTCTCCTCGGGCCGTCAGAAAACTTATCAAACACTCATTTGACTCCCTTTGTGCTGCCTTTGTTTAGTCATCACTCATTAAGCCAGACTCGCTCTCTCTAGCTCCGCGGGCAAAGAGAAACAGCAGCAGGGGAGAATTCCCGTGTTGCTGGAGGTGATGCCACAGAGCAGCCGAGACAACGCACCAATCACGGAGAGACAATGACGGATCCTCCTGGCTGCCTTACAGAACATCCGTCAAACACAGCTTTGTTAGGGCTGCATTCCTCTGTATTGTCCTCCGGTTCGCACTCCATCATCTATATTGCGTCCATATCGCAAACGTGATACTTTTTGTTTGTTTCCATCCAATTATATTTTGCGCCCATACATTTGTTTTTTTAATCACGCGCGGCATCCTTAGCTTCTCTGCAATCGCAACTAAGAAGCAAAAGTTCAGAAATCAGCGCTGTCAACTTTGTTTGCTGTGTCACGGTGTCGCAGCGTTTTAATTAAACCGGCGGAGACGTGCAGGAGGACAGGGGGACAATGAGTGATCCCCCAGGCTGCCGTACACAACGTTGCTCAGACAGAGCTTTGTTGGCCCTGCATGCCTTTGCATTGTCCTTCTGTCTGCAATTGTTTGAATCCGATGACGCTAATTACGTCTCTCTCGTTTATATAATATCGAATGCTAAGTGTCATGTCTGGGTATATGACACGAAAGGTCCACATTTACTCTTTCCAAATGGCACCAACGTCCACTTTAGTCGCTTTAACGCTGTTTCAGAGACGTATGCCTTCATTAAAAACATGAAGCGAATGTTTTACATGACTGTAACAGTTTCAACTGAGTGTTTTTTGAACAAAAAGCAAAATGCTGAGGATTTGCGTCGTTCTGACCTGTCGACCAGTTGCAGCTGTCTGATATTCTGTTGTCTGCAGTTGTTTGTTAATGGTAAATTATAGATGTTCACTATAATTTTACTTCGTTGTTTAACCAGAATACCTTTTTTTTTTCCATTTTCAGTCTGAATACGACCCACCAAAATTCTTGCAAATTCTCAAGAAAACCTCGTGAAGTTGTTCTTTTTGCATGCAGACAAGCTGTGACTGTGTGTTTTTGTGTGTGTTTGTGTGTGTGTCTCCCCCCCGGCCTCTCTATTCTACAAACTGGCAGGGGAGTTGAGACGACCGAGATGGGAATGTCAGCACCCCTACTGGTGGACACCAGTCGGGGGTCGGCCTCCTCTGGGACGCCGCTGCATCCAAATGTGCACGTCTGCTCGTGAGTGAGCGCGCGGGTGCTTTTATAACTTATGTGTGTACATCATAAATATGTTTGCGTCCGCGTGAATGTTAGGGGCCAGCGTCTGGGGCTTTCTAGGGGGGTGGGGTGGGGTGGGGGGGGGGGGGGGGGGGGGGGGTTAGTGCGGTGACAGCCTCAGCTGTGTTGAATTGTGGGAGAAAAAGAGCTGACGCGACGGGAGTTGATGTCTGACATGACCCCTCTCAGCAGGCGCACCGCGGGGAGCTGGGAGCTGCCGCTGACTGTGTGCGCTTGTGTGTCTCTGTGTTTAAGTGAATGAAAGCGTTAGAAAGTGAGCTGGAGAGATGACAAAAACAAGAAAAAAAAAAAGAACTTTGACCGTCCTGGTACTTTCTTTGTGAAACACCGCCTCGTGGACGAGGCACTGGACTTCTCCTGCTGTGTAACACAATCCTCTCTAGTCCTTTCCTTCCTCGGCTTTCCATTTTCTCTACCTACATATCATATACCTCTCCTTGACCTTCTCACTCTTTGTTGGTGTTCCCGTGCTCCCGTCTTCCTGCTCTTTCTCCCTCGCTCAGTCTCTCCTGAAGGTGCATTCAGGTTGGTAAAGTGATCTACGGGGTGCTGTGCCTCTGCTCATTGTGCTCGCCATTCTTCTCCACTTTCTTTTACTCCTCTTTGCTCTTCACAGTTTCTTGTCTCATCTCTATTTGCATCATCCCTCTATTCTTTCATTCCTCATTCTCTTCGCAGCCCCAGTCCGACACGCACGCACAGAAACGCACACACCTACGGCCCTTTCTATTCACTGTCTCTGGGTCCCGTACTTTGCCATCAGTCTGATAAGTGCCAACAAAGCCCCCACTGTCTAGAGTGACCCTCTATTCTCCCCCATAGCCTCTCTCCTCTCCTCTCTCTCTCTCTTTCTATCCATCCTGGAGCAGCCAAGCGTGAGGTTAAAAAAAAAAAAAAAAAGGAGGAGGGGACATTTATCTTGTGCACACACCCCATCTTGTTTTACCTTTACCCCCTCTTTTTTTCCCCACTGGCTCCCCATCATACTTTTAGTTTAGATGCTCCATTCATGAACTTTCTGTCATCCCCTGCGCCCAGCCCGCCCTGCTCTTACAATGGACGCCGACACCTTCAATGTAAGACAATGGGACAGCTCCAAAAGTTCGTCCTTTGCACTGTATCCCCATGCAATCTCCTCCCCGCATCGATCTTTCTCTGTGTTCCGTCCATTGCACCAGCA
This sequence comes from Mugil cephalus, assembly GCF_022458985.1. Lineage (NCBI taxonomy): Eukaryota > Metazoa > Chordata > Actinopteri > Mugiliformes > Mugilidae > Mugil > Mugil cephalus. Next base: position 10,840,347 of record NC_061777.1, read on the forward strand.
ACACCAGGTTGCTGTTAATTTTCACGAGCCGGCAAGACAGACACATTAGGGCTTCAACAAATAAATCAACAAAAGTATCTGATCTGAATGTAAGGAGTCCTTCTTTTCTTTGCAGACCTAAATGCCTAAAGGGATCTTGACCAAGCTTTTCCTGCAATGCAAAGTAAATTCATCTGGCAGAGAATGGTACAATCAAAATTGTAGTTGCAAACTAAAGGATAATATGATATGAACTTGCGTATGTATATGGACTCGAAATCCAAAATCCCTGGCATCTGACGAGCTTCCAGATTCACTGGCATACAGAGTTAGGGTCAGGTTATGCTTGAACAGACCGACTTTGTATGATGTGAAATTGACTGAGGACTGAAAGAATGAAAAGCCCTGCTCTAACACTGAATGGGGAGACAACAAAAGACATTTTCAGGCGGTCTCGCCGCGAAGGCATTCAAAGCGGTGCACTTGACGTACACACAAAAAGAGTCAGAAAAAGTCGAGTCGAGAAGGAGAAAAAGAAAGTTAGAGGGCAGAGGGAGACGCATGTCATACTTCCCCTCCACTGAATTGCTGGTCATTTGCTTTTTATGCAGTGGATGTTGGATTGTCGGTGTCAGAAAGTTAGAGCTGTTAGCTATTGTGATATGAACATTTGAGTGCCCAGCCCACGTGGGCATTCAAGACGCAAATTCATCTCTCGAAACCCAACAGAAGATTTTAAAACCTTAAAAAAAAAAAAAAAGGTAGAGCGGTCATAGAGCGGACGCCCACTAACCGAAAGGTTGGTCCACCCTATCCCTAGTCTGTCCATTGATACCTAACCCACCTTGCTCCCTGGTGTATGATTGCGAGTGAGTGATGTTGGTGGTGGTCAGAGAGGCTGTAGATTGGCAACCACATTTCTGTCAGTCTGCCCCAGGGCAGCTATGATGATTGAGGTAGTTTACCACCACTAGGGGGTGACTGTGTGAGCGAAGGAATAATGCATTCAATTGTAAAGCGCTCTGAGTGTCTAAGACGCTATATACAACCATGACAACATTATTATTATTATTTTTTTTTTGGGAGTCCTTTAGAATGAAGCTCACATAGAGGAAGACGGGTTTCTATACAGTTTCAGTAAACAACACTCTTCGTGACATAGAAAAGCTAAGTTTAAAAATAAAGATGGCAAAGGGTTTTTAGCACCAACTGCAAAGAAAGATAGCGAACTTCTGGGTAGCTCAGACCATCGAGGTTTAGTTTGCGCGGTCTTGCAGCCAATCAAAGAAGTACCTTTGCCATGAACATTTTTATCTTGGTTTTCCATGCAGTTATACCAACATGCATGTGGACTGAGAATTTTAACACACAATCCAAAAAATCTTTTTCAATCTTTTCAAAAGTGAACTCGTCTCAACCCTTACGACCTTTATGTCAGAATTGGATTTACTTGGTTTGATTTTCTCACTGGTGCTTTTTATCCTCTCCTCAGATAACATGGTAATGTTCTCTCTGGGTGACATTAACAATCTAACTTAACTAAACCAGGTGTAATCCTTTCTTTTCTCTCCCTCCCCCCTGCCTTCCACCCTGGTCCGCTCCTGTCAATCAACAAGCTAGTCGGTCATTCAGCCTGTCTGCCAACCATCTCTCAGAAAGTCTGAGTAGTACTAATGGGTCTTGTTAGCTCCTTAACTGCCTACCCTACTCTCTCTCTCTCTCCCTCTCTCTCAGAGTATGAATAGAATAACCCTAATGGTGCTTGTTTGCCACTCCACTGCTTTCCCTTATCCTCATATGGCTTTATCAGTGCTGATCATTGTACCTGGAGATAAGTCTCAGTGCGGCTGAGCAGTATCCTCTTCCTTGAGTTTTTATCAGCCCTGATCAGTGTACCTGGAGTTCTGTGTTAGAGACCTCGTCTGAGAAGGTCATGTTTTCATTCTCTCCAATCGGCTCGCTGACCGATAAGACAATTTGTAAGGTGGAAATCAGAGAGGCCTTTTTTTTTTCATCCAGAGCTGACAGGAGGAAGGCACCGGAGAGGAGGAATACAAGTGTTAAAGAAAAAAAAAAAGGAAGAAGGGAAGGTTTTTATCGGCTATGTTGATATCTGAGGTTTTTGGATTTTTTTTTTTTGGAAAATCCTTGTTTTGCTTTTCAGGGATGTTGAATCAGATGGTTGTCTCTCTCCAGGTGCCCAGTTCACTATTAAAATCCTCCCTTAAAACTCTGGAAATTTAATGGGAAAGGGTTTTATGAAAGCCTGATCCTCTTCTGGGCTTCTTTTGTCTAATGAAAACCCAATTCTTCTGATTACTTTCAGCTATTAACATCAAGCAGAACAAAACATTTCACGAATGAATTCCCTGCGCCTCCTGATGTTTTCCAAATGAAAGGACGCAAATACCACATGCTGTAAAAAGAGCTGCTTTTCGCCCGGTTACTTCTGTACATTCTCATCAGTATTCACTCGCTCTCCCGAAGGGCTCCTCACTCTGGCCCTCTCTAATCTAATCGCCTCCTCTGCAGTCTCACATAAAGGCTCCAACGGTCCAGCCACAGCCTCTTAATCGACACGTTATTGCCCACAATCACATTTACAGCGCAGAGGAAAATCTGCACAGATGGGATTGTGTCGGCCGCTGATCCAATAAGCCCTCGCTTACTTTTCTTTTAGCCGGCATCTTTCATCTTCAAAAACAAGGTGACAGTGTTTTAATTTTCATTCTCGGGTTACTCTCCATCAATCTAACTCACAGTGTGCGGCGGAGTTTATGGAGCGGGACACATGTAGGTGCTGGTTATTGTTCAAGCTTGTATTTCTCTCCTGTGGGAAAACAAAGTGCAGGTTTAGATGCCATTAAAGTAGGAGCTTTCTGTTATTGTTTATTCACAGATGCAGCGTCTATCGGATCACGCCGGGAGGATTTTGTTCAAGCCTTGCGGTTTGGGGCTGATTGTTTGGCTCTGAAAACTGATGTTGGTCAGTGGGGTCGCTCTGTTGTGGAGGAAAAGATGATTTTGTGCTCTGGGAAAAGGGAACGACAATAAACACTGTGAAAGATATTAAAACCTTGTAGAACCGAGGTAAAGAATACCTAAACGTAAAACACGTTTAAAATAAGAAAGTAGCTGTAGACCACACTAACCAAGCACAGAGGTCTCGGGTCACTGCAGGCGAACGGTTTTCAATAATTCATTAGGGAGATCTTTGGGGGGAAAAATGACTTTATCTGCCCACTTCACTCTTTTTATTGGTGTTTTAGCTGCATAATTTCGTGGCTGCCTATCTTAACTCCCACAAAGAAGCTCTTCCTGGTTAAATAAAGGTTACAAAAAAACTAACCAATAAAAGAAAAGTTCTTATATGGTCACATATGGAAATAAAAAAGAACATAGTTAGCCTTAGGACACATGCACGTACTGTTTTTATTGCACAATGAATTTGCGACTTTGTGCCAGTTTTCGGAAATCTACTATTTAAGTCAAACTTATGGATAGTCCCTGATACATTTAGGAATATCTCATCTTCAGACCTGCAGACTAACAGTCTGTGTATTAAACTGTTGTTTTCTGCTCCCTGCCTCCTTTGGGCTAAGAGAGAGGGGGCTAGCGAGGGCCGTTGTTTCATTGTGTTAAGCTAACTTACTAGTCTATCAGGGGTCCTGCCCCTTTTCTGTCTCCATTCATCAAACTGACATATTCATGAAAAGCTTGCATTTTGGTTTTTTAGCTATATCCTATGCTCAGAAGCATAATTTAAAACACACATGTACTGTCTAATAATACATAAAGCATGCTTGCATGGGTATGATTTATTATTTTTTTTCAAGAAGAAGATCATGCAATGTATGCTAAATATCTCCACATACATTGCATGAATTAAAAAACATAAATAAAAAAAATTAACTCATCTCCAATTTATATGTAATCCTTAAAATTCTAGTCAGCCGAGAGTGAACGCAGACGAATGCAGACGCCTCATCCTGGTCAGCAAAGTGAGTAGTCAGGTGGCCAATGGACCATCCGCGGAAGGGCCTGGGCGGACTTTTCCGCTCTGCGTGCGTGTCTGTGTGCGCGTGACCCAGCCCCGGGTCTCCAGGTCAGAGTTCCTGACACACACTCACACCCAGCGGGGCAACAAAATAATTAACTCAGACTGTGATTGACAGACAGTTCATCAAACTGACCCACACACGGACACTCGCAGGCACAGACACAAACCGAGGGCATTACTTTCCCATAATCGGCAGCGCAGACAAGACGGATGATCCGTTCCTAAAACAGATGAAAAAAAATGAACAACGATTTGAAACGAGCCGCATACAATAAAACTGAAACGCCTCGATGACTCCATGCATGCTGTGCACAAGGATTTTTCTCTTTTGAACGTTTATGATATAACGTTAAAGAGATTTCAGGAATTAACAATATGCGTATTGTTTAGGGAGATGGCTATGAGTAATGTGTTTGCCTTTTGTGTGTAAATCTCTAACGTTCTCATGTGACATAGAAAGCCAGAGAATGACTCACAAATGTTGCACGTGATCGCTAACACTTAACTTTTGTACGTCTCATTACTTTATTGCTGCTGCTGTCTTTTTTTTCTTTTTTATTGTCAGGTTGTGACATTTCATAGATTCCTGCTTCATCCTTAATCCTGCCCCCATCTAAAAAAAAAAAAAGGTGATACAGGCTTAAGTCCTCCGATTGCCATTTCGAGATCATCATATCCTCGCTGAACATTTCGATCCAGTTAATTCAAGAAGATGACATTGTTTCAGATCTTAAGTGGGAAAAGAGAATATGGATGTGGCTCAACAGTGGAAGAAACGAGAGAGATGGGAGGCTGTTCTTGGAGGCGCTGCAACACAGCCAGCTCTGTTTCAGATGGCATGTTCACCTTTGAAGGGTGCACTTAAAAGTGTGGGTGTACGCGGGGTGGAGCGGAGGCGGTAAAAGCGGGCGGACGGGGGGTAACCTGCGGATTGAAATGGTGTGCCTCCCCTCGCCCGCCCTCCATCCTCTTGATTCTGAGAGGGACGTTTTTCTCTGTGGCCACAAAGGGAGAGGGGTCGGATTGCGCCGGCACATTCACGAGTCCACTTTGTTTTCAAATGGTTTTGTTTAGTTGTGACACTGTAGACACCCAACACCTTCCAAGAATCTGAACTCTTCTGTGGGGGAGTACAGAGGGCAGGTGGGTGGTGTGCAGGGGTGAGGGGAGAGGAGGGGTGAAGAGGTATGGAGGAAGAGAGGAGGACATTTTTGCAGGAATCTAGATAGTAGATTACTATTACTATGCACAGTCTGTCCCACTCCATACTAAATGATTGGTGCTTTATCTTTTGCTATCCCCCCACCCCGTTCCTGCTCACGTGCCCCACCCTGTTGTACACTTCCATCTCCCCTTGCCCTCTCTTCAAGTGCTCCCTGTGCTCCCTTGCGCCTCGGGGCATTCACGCTGTTTAAGCTTTTCCACCTCGGAGTGTTTAAGGAGCTTAACTCAGCAGGACCCGGGCCCCCTCAGCCCAGAGTCGGCTGATGCTCGACAGCTAATACGGGACTAATTCTAGGCTTAGCCCTCATTTTTACGTGGCACTTTCTGCCGGTTTGTTGACGATGGGGCGCACACTCATCGCAAACCCCTTGTTCAAGGACTAATGCAAGAACGGCAGTTAACGAGTGTGGCCCAAGACTTGTCATGATGAAAAAGTCACAATTTCCTTATTGTATTCCACTTTGGAGCTTTAAAACGATCTTTACCCACGACCCACAATATACGTATGTTTTTAAAACTTTTTGTCCCAATACATATCCAGTAATATTATGATTATTGTATCTGCCGACAAGAAACGTTACTCCACAAGCGACGAGGCACAGGGACGGGCTTTGTAAATGTTTCCTGACATGCTTGACGAGGCAGCAGTACCTGAGCTCGCAGGGGCAATGGAGTCAATTGCTACACATGGGCTGCGCTTTGAAGGGCTGGGGGGTTGCACACGCAAATGCACACACGCAAGCTTTTCACGACCATAGACGTCCGATTCCCCTAAGGAGGAATGGTGCAGGAGCTCTCCAAACGCTGCCCAGTTAAATGCACCTGCTATATTTACTATTGGAGGGGAAATGGAGACGGTGTGCAATGATTGTGTGTGTATTTAAGTTAATGAAAAGCAGCAAGAAGGTAAATTTGCTAAAAAGATTACAAAAAAAGGGTTTTAATAATTGTGTGTCTGAGGGAAAAAAAGGAGGAAATAAAGAGAGCTTAGGGAAAGACTATCTGCTGCATTAACCTTCCCCTCCACAGTGCCAGTATAGAGTCTTTTCTGCGCTCCTCTTTCAGCAGGGAGGACCCAGGGGACAGTAACGCTAAGCCCCAGTCCATTCTTCCTGCAGAAACTTTGATTTCCTATTAGGTTCCTCGTGATGGGGACCGATGGGGAGAGGAGAGGAGGAGATGAATGGAAGGCAGGGAAGGACAGACATGGAGATGGAGGGCGGGAGAGGGGAAAGAGAGGGGTGGAAAACAGTGACGAGGGGCCAGAAGCAGAACAGGAACGGAGCAGAAAACGGTGGCAAAAAAAGCAAAACCACTGCAGGGAGGGAAGAGAAAAGCTAAGCAGGGAGGGCTGGGCAAACACCACACACGGCAATGGCAAGGCAGGACGTCGGCTGTGGGACACTGGCCGTCCCTGTCCCGGGCACCGAGGGCATTGTTTATACGCAGCCCTTTTAGTACTGACCTTTCGTAGCTGGCAGACACACAGACTGAGAAGTAAAAAGACACACCAGCAGCAGATGGGCTGGTATGCAGACAGGTGAGATAAGACGAAGGCGGAACAAGAACAAAGCACACAAAATTGCATAAGGGGTAGAAGATTTGCCTCATGGATGCAGTGACTCATTTCATATCCATACTCAGCCAAATAATAAGGACCGGAGTTCTTACTGTCAAAATCCATGAGAAAACTTTAACACACAGTGCAAATAATTGGCTTTCTAAAACTCATTACTCTGCTACTGCTACTGTGACCAAGTAATTTCCCTTGTGGATAAATAAAGTTCAAGTCTAAGAAGTTACGACATCTTGCTCGATGTACAGAGGTGCAGTCGTAATAGATGACATGAAACATGTCCCGCACTGGCCCGCTAAATTACCCGATGACGTTGATGTACCTGCCTGTCACGTTTGGATTTTGTCACTGTGCAGCCTGTCAGCCTGTCATCGTGGAAGCTCCAGGGGTGCGAGAGCTGCTCACTCAGACCTCAAAACAGAGCAAAGCTTTAGTTCACTCCCATAAAATCAGTCTGGAGTCCTATTGATCTTCTCGAGACCCATTTCTGAAGGGCAGAGATTTCTTTTTCCATTTTTTCACCAATCAAATAAATCAAATGTGTTGCTACATGTGTTGCTAAATGGAAGCTCATAGGTGAATTAGCCCCACATCATGCTTGGGAAAACCCACCAATCGGGGAATCCTGATGTGAACCGCACACGTGCGACTGCGCTAACATTCGACTTGCTGATGTCCATGCTGCCATTGTTTACCTCGCAGTGTTCTGGCGCACTTAAATGTTCAATGATGACGTTGTCAACACGATGACGTATGAGAAGGTGGAAAAAAAACAGACACGCAGCTCTCACAGCGGGAGGTCAGACCCACGACTGCTGGCAGTCTGAAAGCCCATTAGCGTCCACCAAGGCAAGTCCATCCTCGCTAGCTACGTAGTTACAAAGTGCAACAAACTGCTGCACAGAGCCGACCCGTCCTAGATCGTGCAGATCAGTTGGGCAGTAACAAGACTTCACAACAAACCAGACATCAAGCTTACAGATGTAGAAATACAAAACAACAAGGAAGCGAGAAATGCTATTAAAGTTGGACTCTGTAACAGGTATTTACGTCAGTAGCACTTAAACAACATACTGAGTTACCTCTAAAAAACACGTATATATATTAGTTTTGAATTCTGGCAAAGGAATAACATATGGTAGGATCAATGAAAATATTTGCTAATTGGATCTGCTCATTGGTGGTTATAGGCCTCTCACTAGTTTAACCAGTTCACCATTTAACACAGAGAAGTAAACAGACACCCAAGCAGAACCTCAATAACATCTCTCCATTAACTGAAACTCTAGCGTTGTGTGGGCGTCCTTGGTGATTTTTTTTTGCCTGAATGGAGTCAAACGTTCCATGGAAGCACTGAAAAGGGCCATATTATTATCACAATACACGGGGCACACATATGTGGCCCTCGTTTTGAGTCACAGTACATGACCTCCCATGAGGCCAATGCAAGAACAAAAAACCCTTTGCCGTACAGGGAGTGCAAGTTCAACTGATCTCTATTGTCGTCTCTCTTCTCTTGCTGATTTTGCATAGTTGACCTCATTGTGAAGACAGGTATAGTGTCTTTTTTTATGGGAGAGTGCAGGATGCATGGACGCTTTATGTTGACACGTGGCAGATGTGGGGAGAAAAAGAAATGGCATATAATGTGTCTTCTAAGAACCTCTCTTAAAGTTTGTGTTGGTGTTTGTTCTAAGAACAGGTTGTCGGTTGAACCGCCCAACAACAACAACATTTATCTGTGCTCTTATGATAAGTAGATCCCCTGTCATGTGTGGGAAAGAGGGATGAGACATATATTAAAGTTGTGTAGGCGAGACAGAGAGATATGGAGACAGATACATACAGAGAGAAACAAAAGGAAGCGGGAGAGAGGTAGTCAGAGGGAGAATGATTGATTGATGTGGTCAGTGAGGCGTCACTGATCTCCACGGGACTCCCCCCTGAATGAAGAGGACGCGGATTGGCCCTAACGGTGTGAAAACAGGCAGGCCGCAGCACTAATCTGGGAGGAGGAAGATAAGGATGCTCAAACCGGCTACAAATAAACAGAGTCTAACTCGGAAATTTCTCACGCTGTCACTTAAAGTTATTTCCATTTCACTGTTACCTTTAACTGTGGGATCTTGGGCACATCTTTAAAAACACTGTCAGCAGAAAAATGGCTAATCTTTTAAAGTCTTGATTATTTTTGGGCAACTTTTCCAAATTTTTAATTCCCGCTATAAGAACACAAGAATTAAACTTAGACACTTCAACAGGTGGAATATGAGCCTGATCTCACACTCAGTCAAACGGGCCATTGTTTGTGTGTTTGTGTTACCCTGCAGAGGCTGGCTAATCCATTACGGTGGTAGGAAATGTCTCGCTTTATTAGCTATGTTATCCTGCTGGGATCTTGTGTCTTAGAAAAGCCTCGTTACTGTTAAAGACGCCCTACAGGCGTCACTAACCAACAGACAACAAATACTGGAATGGAAGGAGTTAAGATGATCTAAAAGACTAAAACTCTGTCCATGCTCTACGGTAGTGACGTGGAGCTTGAAGATGACATGAAACGGTAATGAAAGCATCTTACTGCCTGGTATTTGAGCTATTTTTGCGAGGGCTGACGTTCACAGACCCACCGCTGCATTTCCTGTCTGGTTCAAAAGATTCATGTTAATCCAATTCCTTCACTGTGGGAAGCGGCGTGCTGTTGTTTCATCTAGCAGGGGGCTTGTTGTCTCTCAATATGCCCTGCAGCAATTGCTGTGTGTGTAAGGAGGCCACTCGAGAAATACACGATATCCCCGCTCCTCTGATTAAGTGTGCGAAGCTGGGTGGGCTTTGTTCTCATAAGCTCAGGGTGCAGATAAACAAGCACACTGTAGTGATAATTCAGGAAGCTTTCATGTAAGGGTTTCCCCTATCACTGAAAAATAAAATAACGTAAATGAATATAGACCTCATTGAGCCTGATACACTCCCATGTATGTAACTGCACACAAGACTTGTTGAATGTAGGCTTATGAAATCAGAGCCATAGACACATTAGCAAAATCACCAAAAAATGAAAATAAATCTTTTACGCTTGTTTGGGGATATAACTTTCAGACACAGGTGATATGAAGTACTGGGAGAGGAAAACAAATATTTTACTTGTGTAACTATTTACGATCTAACTAAGAAGAAAAATTCAACACAAAGGCGACTGTTTTTTGTTTTTTCCACATTTTTTTTTTGGCAAAAAACCTGTTTCTGAACATCTTCAAATGATAAACTGTATTTATTACAACCACTACCTAAAGTGCTTGCTTCTGAATAGAATAGAATAGCATAGAAAATTCAATGTCCAGTAGCTTGTATGTATTAACATGTAAAACTATGTACAGTTGACCGGGCATCTGACAACACTATGCAAGGCAGCAGCGTGTGGTTCCTTGGTGTTTAACGTAGCTACGTTGATGTTGATTAAAGTTTAATTCTGCAGCATTGAGCATAGATGTCATCTGATATATCGGGCTGGTTTATGTAGCAGGCCGAAGGTGTGCGAGTACATGGCGTGTCGACAGAAAGGGAGCCCTGACGGAGTTCATTTTTCTGTGATGTGTGCGTGTGTTTCCACTTGTGCGACTGCTTTTGAGTCCTTTTCTTTTTCTTTTTTTTTTTTGTCCCTGTAAATGCACTTGTGCCATTCACGATATGAACTCGTGTGTCACTCTTAGTCACCAAATCTCAATTGCCTGCTTTTCAGTGCACAGAAATGGCTTTCCACAGCTCCATTGTGGTCCGCCTCCGTCCTGGATCGGTGGCTGAATGGGCTGATTGAAAAGAGGGGGCGAAAACGATAGGACATGTATCTCTAATTGGTAAGATCGGGGGTAAAGATGTGCAGGTTCATGTGTGCATGCACCAAATCCGCTGGGTGCCTGTGTGCGCCGGAGAGAGGGAGACAGTCGAGGTGAGGGGGTGCGCCGTCGCTGTCTGCGCTCTCTGTGCTGTGTTGAGTGCGGGAGAGAGGCTGAAAGTGATACCCTTGTCTGTTCCCTACTTGCCCCACTCTGAGGCCGCTCCACCCAGGCCAGCCCGGGAGAGAGTGGGGGTCCCCTGGGAACTGGACAGGACAGGGGGGAGGGGGGTGGGCAGCAAGGAGGCCAGGCTTTCAGCCCGTCTGAAAGGGAGCGGAATCAAATACAAGCAAAATCTCCTTCAATATACTGTATCCCTCACCTGAGTAGGGCAACTAGCTGAAAGGAGAGATGCAAGGGCGACTGTACAATGGGCCCAGGAAGGACAAGAGAGGAGATCAGAAGGGAGAAGAAGAGAGATATAGTTAACCATGGCCATTCCATAACCTTAACAATGTATTTGTCGTTGTGACAGGGGCCCTTCACCATTTAAAAAAAGGTTGTCGTTTTAATAATTTATTAAAAGTGTTTATTATGACAACAGCTAATCTTTGCATAAACCTAAAATCATTGTCTTGCCTATCAAACGCAATAATCGTAATAATTTTGAAATATTGATAATAATCTGCGCTGTCAGCAGTAGGGACGCTAATTGAGGGTCAAACAACCTGTTGTTCAGATCTGCGCACTTGTTGGATTTATTGGTGGAACTAAAACCCCTGCCGGTGCCACATCAATCTCTGTGAGGGATGAGAAACTCAGGGATCTGTTAGTACGCACCGCAGCTGCCGTCGCAGCGTACCGACTGTTGCATGCAGTACGCATACAAATAGGAACGCCGCCCTCACCGTCGAGACATTTTCGCCTTGAACTTGGAACCTTTTTTCCTCACTCCTGTCGCTGCCGCAGCATCGAATTTGAGCGTTCTTGACAAAATTAAACTTGATTACGCTGTCTGCGTGTGGGGAAGTTGGATAATTCCGGAATATTACATCCTGATTGGAAGTCCCGCTCGACTTGTTTTTTTTTTTAAATACTTGCAAATTCTGCTTTAGCGAGACCAGCAGCCTGTTTTGTAAGCCTCTGAGGGCCCCAATTACAACCGGTAACATGAAATCCAGGCACCTCGACATTTATGACCGGTGCAAAAATCCATTCCTGTTGTCTTGGGTGTACCCACAATTTGATCTGCACTCGATACGCGAATGAATTAGGTGGAGCCAACCTGGCTCGGCTCAACAAACACTTCGCATCCCTGGTAAAAGGAAGTAACATTTGCCATCTTGCAACAACGCAATGTTCTGCAGCCCAACACAGGCACATATGAAAACGGTTAAGAAACAATTAAAAAAAAAAATCCTGTTTCCAAACACCACAGGACACCCTCAGAAGACCCATGTCCATTCTCTGGTGAGAACTGTTTTGGAAGCACAAGGGAGACATACACAATATTAGGCAGGTGGTCATAATGTTACGTCTGATTGATGTGTGTTATTTCTCATCTTCAGAGATGGGACATTCATTAAATGTGAGATTTGTGACTCGTGTTTCCCCATCATAGTCCTCTGTATTTGCTGCTGTAGGGTAATCTACAGGTAGCTGGGTGCAGGTTTTCTGATGCAGGGGAATGTTGTCACAGACAGCACGTTTAAAACATCTTGGGGATCAATATCATTCATTTATGTTTTCATACAGGTTCCACACAAGTTTGGTCTCTCAAGTCAATCGAGCCTTTTCCCCGGAGATGGTCGGCGACGCACGGTTTCATGTTCCCGTGCCGTATGCACACATTTATTCATACTGTACATGCGGACCTGGCGGCCTGCCAGCAGAGGTTACTTGTGGTGAAAATGACCGGTGTCAAGTGGGCGGGTTGGCGTATAGGCCGGCGGAACGCGCGCACACACGTATGAAAACATCCTCCCCTCTCTCCACTCTTGCCCTCTCACACACCTCTCATGTTCCAAGGTGTGAAAAAGGTGGAAAAGCACCTCCAGCCAAATCACTTCCGAAGCTGCGAGAGGTTTCTTTTTATGTGTGCGGAGTCAGCCGGAGTGAAGGTCCCTTCTCTCTCTGAGGAGGGTCGGCCGCACGCTCTCTGTAACCCAACCCCTGCTTGAAGTCATATGTCAAAGGGAGTAAATAGCCTTGCAGTTGAGGTGTTTCCTATTGGGAAGCTTAACTACAATGCAGACACACAAGATGCACACACACGCCCTTCACAGCTGAGCTTTCAATTCTCATGTTTAAAAAAAAAAAAAAAGGGAAGAAGATATATATATATATATTGAAGATACACAAAAGTGCAACGAATATTTAAGGGGAGGATCAGAAGTCACGAAAGGCAACTTACAGAAGTGATTCAAAAGGCATTGACCAGTGACACACACGTGGGAGGAAGCGCATGCACAAACTGGAATAACATGCATGTGCGGGAAAAACAAACAAACCCATCAAAGATTTACACAGTCAAACATGCAAATCTACCATACACACTCTCTCTTTCTCTCCCGCACACACACACGCACACACACAAAGCCATGTAACTGATTCCGCAGGAGCATTGAGCACTGTGGATAATTGGTAGCACCATTGTGCTGCTCTTCAATGGGCTGGTTACCCAAGAAGCCTCATGTTCGTGTTCATGTACATTTGCTTTGAAGGTGGTGGACACAAAGAGCTGAACCCTGCCCAGAACAAAGCCCTGGGAGACCCCGCTTCACCCATAGATGTCTTTCATGGAGAGAGCCACGGAGATAAATGATCTTCTTCCTTGTTACAGTGTGTATTTAGCGTGTGTGCCTGCGTCGACGTGTCTATGCGCGGATGGACATGCTCTAAGGGCTGGCCTGCTTGTCAACACGGAAACCGCAGGATGTATTTTGTCAAAATAGTTTAACACCTTTCAGAGGATGTAAAGCCCTCGGCTTTTTTGGACCCTTTCAAAATGAGGGTTTAGTCGAGGGTTTTTTTGAACTATCACGTACTGTAACTTATTTTAAATTCTGTCAATACGGTATGATTTTATAATATCTGCTTTTCATTTGTAGCCACTGACAGCCATACTGTTTATTACTTGTCTGATTGCTGCAGAGTGGTCAAAGGTAAGACCATGACAGCTGTTGGTCCATAATAATAATTTGGGCTCTACTCCGTTTCTGCACTTCAACATACGTGAATGTGTCTTTTGGATTACGCAGCATTATTTGAATTTGCATTCACCCAATTGTTGTTTATTTGCAAAGGTCCACTTGCACCATAAAGAAGTGTCCAGTATGGAAAAGATTACATGAATACTGTTAACCTCATACTTATCTGATAGTAAATTATATGGCCACACTGCTGATCAGACTCGGTTTGGGATTTTTTTTAAGATCAAAGATCAGAATTTGATGGGACATTGCATGTGCGGTGTACAATAAATCATTTGTGTTGAAATGTGTTTACAATGGTAGAATTATTCAAATGTTTTTGTGTGGTAAAGGCGTTTTTCTGTGTCAGCTTGTCACCTAATGTCAACGTTAACTCACTGTTATTAAGCTGCTTGATTTCAAACTTTCTTGTTATTTAGTGTTACAGTTTCTTCTCTTTCTACTGATAGAGGTTTCTTTTACAGAACAATAAGACATAAACTGAATTATTTATATTTTTCCTCATTAAAATATGAACAGATTCAAAAGCCTCTGATTAGGGTCCCTCCATAATGTTTCTTCCTGTTAAAAAGGAGTTGTGCTTGCTCTGGAGGTCTCGGGCTCTGGGTTCTGTGAAGCCCTTTTAGATTATTTAAATTGTTGTTGCCGCAATGTAAATCAAATAAAACACACCAAAGTGTTTTCAACGGTTCTTCATCTCAACATGCACGCTCACTGGAACCACGAGATGACTTTGCCTGCATGAATGCGGCAATTCAAGGAACTGTGTATCAACTCTTCCAGCGAAACTCATAAATAATTAATAGCATCACCGAGAGGGGGAATTCAACAGGTGCTCATTGCGTCACAGCTGCTTTGTTTCGCTATAGGTTACGCTACAGTACAAGATAATACAGGGCTGCGGTGGCTAATGAGAGGTGAGGGCTTGAGGCTAATTTAAGGGTTAAACAAAAGGCGAGCTGTGGCTGTTAGTGTTTGGCCTTTAGAGTTGTTCGAACTGAATGGAAATGATCTCAGCATCTACAGTATATCTAGCTAACTCTTAACAACCCATCATGTTCCCCGTTGCTGTTGTCTATGCCCTCGCTTTTTTCCCCCTCTCTCTCTCTTCCTCTCACTTATTATTCTGTCTCTATATCTGCCCATGGTGTCCTCACTCACCACCCTCTCTAACTCTCTCCCTCTCTCTCTGGGACAGCAGATGGAAACTATGGCCCAGTTCTGCCTTTTGTTCTGGGTCCCCAGAGAGACCAGTGGCTTTTTGGACAGCACACAGCTCGGCTCCACATATCTCATACAAAATGCAAGTGGCTTTCTTTTCATTAAAAATGTAGCTGGGGAATGCACACTTTCTGAATGTATTTATTGAAATGACTATGGAGGCTTGAACTGTTTGACTAAAGCTTGCTCATCACACATTTGACTACAATGGAACTTTATTTTTAGGAGTTCTTTAATGTTGAAAACTATGCACCTTAATTTTGTTTGTAGATTTTTATTATTATTATTATTGTTCTGCCGTTCTTTTCGAACAATTGGTTTTTTTTTTTTGGCCAAATAATTTAATGAAAAATGGATTATTTTCAGTGCAGTTTATTGCTACATATTTGTTTTTCTGCTTTTATATTAAACGGTTGGATTTGCAGTTTATTATTTTCCAGTTAATTTATAGTCCTCAACATGTTCAGGGGCTTCTTTGTGGCACTTGTTACAGCTTATGTGCATTGTGATGGATAAGAAAATGAGCCTTTCTAAAATAGTGCTGAAGGTAGGGACGGAGCTTGAAAGGGCCCTCCATGAAAAACACAAACAGAAAAAGAGCCATAAGACAAAAGGGGAAGGGCGAAAACGCTAAAACCTTAACCAAAGGCAGGTTAAGCTCTACATGGTGGCTTTTCTTCTCTTTCTTTCTTTTTTTTTTCTTCCTTTTACCAAGAACACTATCAACACGCGCCAGTGCGTCTCGGGTTCTCTCCACCACTCCTGTTGTTATTTTTCATAACGTCCGTGCGTAAATAATTAATGTGCGTGAAACCTCAACCCGCCCAGCATCCCACCTGTTGTAGAAGGACTGTTTTGCACTTTCCACTGAGTGTCACTGGTCGTAGATATAAGCCTCGGTGTACATTATCAATACCACACACGCCAACACATTATTTCACGAGTGGCCTCAAAGTCCGGACTAAAATTAGCCGAAGCCGACAAATAATGATATTGTTGTCTGTGCAGTGAAGCGTTAATTGAAATGGAAATTTCATGCAAACTGTTCTTGTGGATTTCCTTGTTGTACACATTTGGTGGTTTAGTTATTTGCATAATAGGCCAGACCAGCATGCTTTCAAAAATAACAAAATGAAATCTACACCGCACGTCCCAAACACAAGTGCTCCTCTTTGCTTATAACACATCAGATAATCTAGGTTTATCATGTGGTTAAAGTCAAAGAAGGTGACCCAAATTAAAGCGTCGGTTTGCTCATCGTACACTCAGCACATATTTTCTCCTAAAGCCTGTGGCGGGATGCGCATTATTGAGTTTCCTACAGAGAACATCAGCGTTGCTGCTGTTTACGGCAACTTGATCCCCTCTTTCACCGCGAAACGAACTCGTTGCAGATGGTAGTCTGATTATTCAGATAGGTCCACCTATACCTGCATAAATTCCGTTAATAATTTAGCATGGCATCCTTATTATATTCCCTTTTATTCCCCGACTTCTAGAGGCGAGCAAAGGGGCACGGAGCGCGATTGGCTAAAACAGTGGGTGGGAGGCAGGGCAGTGACAGGTAGCGAACAGGTTGTTCACTTTCATAAATTATTTCACAGTATTTTAGCTACTTTATTTTTTTCTCTGTGCCACGCGCCGTTTGTCCACTGAGCGTTTGAAATATTGTTGAAGTGTAGCAAACAGTCTGGAAAAAGAGCGGAGTTGAAAAATACATATATTTTAGTCTGAGTGACGCACCAGAGCAGGTTGCCGCAGCGTGTGCGAGCTTAGTGCGTGCGTCCACGTGCGCGTTTGTCTGAGTTGATGGGGTGAAAACAATATAAAGGAGAAAGAAGTGGAGACGGTGAGGTGTAGCAACGTGTGTGCGAGTGTGTGTGTGTTTTTTTCCCTTTTCTTTTTGTGTGTGTGCGCAGGCCATTCTTTAGTCGGGAAAGTGTGTTCCCTCTCGAGTCAGGTCCTCGGGGACACGGTGGGGACCCGCGAGCGCTCACCAGCTGACAGCGCGTGCTCTATTGAAGCCATCCAACACCTCGGCCCACGAGCCTGTCGACAATAGGCCGGAATTAATGCACACACTACCCATTAACAAATCTGGTGTCCACCAAATGGAGGACGTGGCAACAGATAAGGACAAAAACAAAACTTTTGCAGTTCCCCGAGAAGTTTGTTGTGAGGAAACAACACCGCGCTACGATTTAAAGCGTTTCTTTGTGTCAAAGTTGCCACAAACTGCGAGGCGTTGTTTCGATGACTCAAACACGGGACGGTAAAGGCCAGAGGGGTCGCGTGCACCTGCAGCATATGGCTAACGAGCGCGTGCTGGACACGTTTCACTTCGCCGTTAGTTAACTATAAATTACATAAGAGGGATAAAGAAGTGTCGAAAGCTTCTTTAACATAATGGAAATGACTGCTTGTGTGGTTTGAACTCTCCACGGATACGTTTTCCACATCATTCGTCGTCACACTATAAACGTTTGGCCTAACTTTATTTGATAATAAAGTTAAAACCTTCTAAATCAGGCCCTGTTCATTCAGTAGCATATGACTGAGACTTGGCTGCATTTTGGAAATGTTCATGTACATTATGGTACTCTAGATTTAAATTGCGTTAGACTTCCTTGCCATTTACGATTTTTAAAATAAGACTATAACACATTTTTTTTTACAGTTTTATAGTGTAGAATTACTACTACTGTTGTTATTATTTTTATTATAGGTAGTATTATCTTCCCTGTGTCTAACTTCATTAACCAAATAGGTTATAAGAAATGATGATGATTGTCATATTTTTTACTATTATCACTACTACCACTTTCTGCTACTACAACTAATAATAATAATGATAATAATAATAATAATAATAATAATAATAATAATGATAAATTTGAGAAATATTTTGAACAGTAGTTGATCGAATATTCAGCGTCTAAAAGTGCATGAAACCAGTACCAAGAGACACGTCATTTTCGTTTGCTTTTTTATTCCCAAAATCAAATTAATAACAAAAAATGGCAAAATTATTGCTTGTTTTTTAGCAACTTCAACTATCTGTCTATCCAGTGGTGTTATAAAAAGCAAATGAAATATATCAGCAATAAATACAATTACATACATCAATGAATCTCATCCAGTGAAAGAAAAAAGACACACAAGCTCATCTGAAATTACAAATGAAAATACAAAAGAAGGCAGCAATGATGGCTACATTAAATAGGCTATTTGCATGGACTTGGCAGCACTACACTAGCAAACAAAGCTAAACTATTGTTTACGTTTTGGAAAAAAAAAACAAATTTATGAAGCCTCTGGCTCGTATATTTTAAAGTGCACATCATGAACTTTTAAAGTTGCAAAAGAAAAATACATTATATAAACGCCTTAGCAGTTTAATTAACAGAAATCACAACAAAACTCGTCGTTATAAAAATGTCTGTATTCATTATCAAATATAAGCAATTATGCATAAAGTTATGATTTTTGTGGAAGACGCTTTTTTGGTTGGAGTGACGTGGAAAATACCCATGGCAGTGCAGCACGCGACATGGCAGAGGGGTCTTCCAGCCACGTCTCCATGGAAACTGAAAATATACATTTATTGGCAGAACCGAATTGGGCCTATCTGACATAAAAATAATATTTAGACGATGCAACAGGTTGACAAAGTAGTTACCGTCAAAAATGTAACGTCACTTTTCTCAAAAGAAATCTTTTTCTTCTTCTTAAAAATGCATTACGTCTGCGACAGATAGGCTGTATGTGTGATTGACACGTTTTACGGACATCAGGCTTTTTTGTTGGAGGTTATAGAGAACCTTTTATTGTAGCATATGTTATATTTACGTATACTTATTTAGAAAGAAAGAGTGGTATGATGGTGTGTGGGTAGCTTTAGTTCTGAGAGATCATCTTCTTCACTTGAGTGGAGCTCCATCGTTATTTCGTCCGAGTCACTGAAGTGAGAGTGTGGGGAAAACTCTCCGTCACTCCGGGGAGAACCTTTCCTTCCACTTCCGTACGGAGCGGAGGACGGAGATGACGAACACATCGCTTCTTCAACCCTGGCAGCAAACGAACTCTCCTCGAAGGAGGAACGGAACGGCATCGCACTGATGTGGACAGGTAAGCTGCCACCTGAGATGGGCACAGCCGCCGCTGTCCTGCAGGTTGTAGTGGACTGAGAATCCATGTCCTTTGCCTCGTCGAAGACAGCGGAGGAAGAATGCATAATGTCACACTTTGGCGAACTGTTGTTATTGTTGGAGGCGTCGTTATTGCCGTTGTTGGAAGTGCCCGGACCTTGGAGCAGCTCTGCCAGAGCGTTGATGTAAATCTGCGCCATCTGCAAAGTTTCATATTTGGAGAGCTTCTTGTCGTTGTCCAGCGCCGGGATGACGCTGCGCAGCTCGTCGAACGCGTGGTTGAGCCCGTGCATTCGTCTCCTCTCACGCGCATTGGCGGCAACTCGCCTCTGCTTCTGGACCCCGTTGATAGGTTTGCTGGACGGGGCTCTCTGTCTCATGGGGGCCTCCTCTTCGGCCCCGGTGATCGCGCCTTTAAGGCGGCACAGGTCCCTGACTTTGAGCGAAGAAGAGGAGGAGCTCTTGGCGGATTTTCTGTAGCTGGGAGGGCTGGGATGACCAGAGGACCCCGGGGAGCCACTCTCTGATAAAGGAATACACATATTTAGGCATTGGTCCGGTTTGTCAATAACTAACAACAGGAAATTTCAGGTGATTAGTTTTGATCGATATGTAGACCTATAATAATGTTTTAGTTGTATTAAAATAATTTTTTACAGTTAAGCTCTCTGCAAAAAAACAGTGCTTGTTCTGGCTATATTTAGCTTTCAGTGTCTGACGAATTAGCCAAGTTAATAACTGCCTCTTGCATGTTGATGATTCACATGTTTTACCCAAAGTGGAAATCATGATTAGCGTTCCTTACCTTGGTAAGAGCCTGTGCTGGAGCATGGTGAGTGGCGCAGGTACTCGGGTGTGGTGGCGTGTGCCGCGCAGGTGCCAGAAGACGGAGCCAGCCAGGCGCGTGGGTCACTGCCGCTGTCCACGAGCGTCAGTCCGGATTCGTAGCGGGACTCCTCGAGTTGCTGCTTCCCGACCCTCTCCGCCAAACTCTGCTGCCTCGAATCGAGTGCTGCCAACTCCTGCGCGCCTTTGCTCCAGTCTTCCAGAGATAGGACATCCATGTTTCCAAAATAAAATAAAGTAAAATAATATATATAAAAAAATACTTTTCTAACAGTGTTAGAAAAAAAGTTCTTGGAGGCACGCACTGTTATGCTGGCGCACTGTGTGAATGTGAGAGTCGCGTGCGGGACTCCTTCTCTGGTGTCTCAAGGCGCGGCGTCTGTTTAAAAAGCGGCACGCGCCTGGAAGCCCCCCTCCTCGCGCTGGTCGCGTGTTGACGTCCAATGAGAAGTCTCGATAAAGCCCGAGAGAGTTTATTATGGCCACCAGAAGCCGGACGGTTTATGGTAACGTTACCATTAGAGGGGTGTCTAACGCGAGGCAGGTAAGGGGAACCTCCCACAGGGCGCACGTGCAAGTGATGACAGAGCGTGGACAGCGCAGACGTGCGTATATGCATATGTATATGGGACACAATACCTGTCCATGCGCATGTGTCACATTTCAGACATCACAGAGGTGGGAGAAGGAAAAGAGGGAACTAGAAAGTTTTGGACGGGTTCATTTTAGTCCAAGTCGTAACTGCAAACGATTCTCCGTTTGGAACTCATTGGTTGTAGTAAAACCAGAATAATTCAAGTCAACACAGGTGAAAGTGCACCAGTCTAACGTAGCCACGATGGAGAGACACCACATCGTGTAACGCCGTATTTATTTCCTCAGAATTTAAGTCGTTACATAAATGAACAAAGTTCCACAAAGTTTACGAAGAAATATCTCTGGGTTAAGTAAATAACGAATAAAACAGCTGTGAATAAAAATAAAAGATTCCAAGAAAGTTTGTGGTTCCTGGGGCTCGCGCGCTCATCGTCAATTCATTCATTCATTCATTCTAAGATCATCCAGTATCCATTTCTCTTTTGTAGCGGGTCTAAACCCTTTTGATCCAGGTCTCGGAACGCCCTGTCGGTAAAAAGGGCTTCACAGGGATTGGAAACATGAGCAGGGGTCTCGCGCTCAGCACTGTTTCCGTACAGACACGAGCTGTAAGTGGTGCGCGATGCTGCTAAGAGTTGAAGCGGTGGAGAAAGTCTAAACTCACACACATGCATACATATCGTACGCCTAACAGCATAATTTCTTTTATTATTATTATTTATTTTACTTTGGCTACTGTTACAGCATCAATAAAAATACAAAGTGCTGCTAAAAATATTTTTCACAAAACGTTCAAATATGACTTAGGCAATTAATTTATTAGGCTAACGATATGTATACTACAGTTGAGCTAACTATACTGTTTTTTTATTTTTAAACGTTTCTACCACTTGCAAAGTTTATTTCCCGTCAGGCCGATTAGTGAGAGGAGACGAGCCACAAACCACACACCTTTTCTTTTTGACAGGCTTTGGTTATATGGTGAACCACCTGCAGTCTGTTGATCAAAGCAACCGTGCTTACTGAGATGCAAACTTTAGCCCTAACCTGGCAAATGGACAATGGCCTAATTACTAGGTGGAAATTGGCTATTAAGGCTAATTGTTACGGTCGATTTAGGATTAGAAGGAGCCTCGGTTATAAGTTGAATACAGTAGTCTAATATATAAGGCACAATGATGGGGGTGGGGTCGGACAGATAGAGGGAGAGAAATGGGAGGTAGCCACAACTCTGAAGTCCCAGCCCTTTTGTGGGTATTAGCCCAAATAACATCAATTGAAAAACTAAATAGCCTACAAGACATGAACCCCAAAGTTCAACATAACAGTTCTGATATATATGCAGTCTATTGTAAATTAAAAACTTAGTTTTTGACCAAATTCCGTGAAGACTCGGAATTGTGGGAAAAAGTGCAACACCATCACTGCATAGATAACCTGACATCAGCCCTTTCTATTTTTTATTCATGTATTCATCATGAGGACGTCTTGCGGGCTAGAGGTCTGGCGCCGAGCGTTCGCCCCCTCTTCCCACCTACAAGGCCCCATCCAACGGGCCGGGGCTGGGCTCCTGAAGCTACCGACAGGTTGGATATTGTAGCTGGCGATTATTAAAGTGTCGCGGCCACAATAGAGACTCTATGTTCCATTGGTCACGCCTGTGGGGGCGCTCCTCGAGAGAGAGGGGCGGGCTCCCATTCCAATGCGCGTGAGGAGTCTGCGTGCTGCTCCTTCTCATTCCCATCTCCCGGGAGACCGGGGCGCGACGGGCACGAGCCTGGAGTGAGGGGCGCGCGACAGGGATTGTAAAAGTTTTCCTCAACTCGTCAAATCCAGACACGGTGTCGATTTGATGAAGTAGTCTACTCCTAAAGTCTGTTTACTAACTCTCAATGATACAACACAGGGAGCAGCAAAGCTTACGCTTTTAACAGTTTAAGCACAGATTTCTCATAATGCAATTACTTTAGAATAAAAAATATTATATAAAATATATACAATGATTTATATTAAATACGAATTAATAACGTTTCATGCTTCTGAACTGCATAAGTAAGAATATGCATTTTACATAGTCGCATAGTTTAGATTTGCATCACAGTTGAAGCGTAGGTAAACATTCAATAAACAAAAAGAATGATTATTATTTTATATAGACTGCAGAAAATCATGAGTGGCTAAAACGCTGTACAGTGGAACCACAACTTCATCTAAAAAATAAATAAAAAATAATAATAATTTCTTCTATTAATTTAAGTTTTTGTTGGCAATGTCTGGCTGCCAGTCAGCTTGCTACTGAACTGTGTGAATTCTAAACCAGACTATATTGGAGCTGGGTGTGAGCAAAATAGTGCCACTGTCCGGTTGAGAAACGCCACTACAACATAATGCTCCAGTGAACTTGACAGCGGTCGTCCTCAGCGGTGTGCCTATCCAGCTGTTAACAGCAGCATGTCGGCCTTTGAAGTGAAATTTTCAAGCGGAAGACACAAAAACTTAGCTTAGGCTTGAACTTTAAATATATCCCACATCACCCACACCCATTCAACCTGCCACTGTGGATGTACGCTAATCCCTTAACTTTATTTAATATTTCACAAACAAATGCAATAATTAAGCTACATAGCAGGTAAGGTCACTTTTCAACCACAATTAAATCACAAACTGCATGCACTTATCAATTTTATTCACTTAACTCATCTATTCTTGATCAATGGACTCTGATTCCTTTTTTTTTTTTTTTTTTGCAATGCGACTTATAACTCAACTCTAATATGAACCCCAAAAAGCTTTATTTGATAAGTTACTTACCTATACACTGGATTTTTTCCCCAATACGTCCAGATGCTTTTCTGTCTCATCCAAAACAAATTAGTTGTTCTTTGCTTAATGATAAATGCTGATAAAGATTTGGAGGGAACCAACTAAGTTGGTTAAGACAACTTTTTCCTAATAAAAATGACTACTTACCAGTATCTGAAATTACTCACCAGTAAATAATGACTTGTGTAGATGTAGTAGTAGTAGTAGGAGGAGGATGATATCCGCGGAAACTGAACACTGTGAAAGGAAGCATTGTTGTGATTGTCGTAACTCTGTGTAACCCAGAGACCAGACTTACCATGGGCAAATGTGGAAGGTTTTTCAATGGATTTTCTTTACGCTGAATCTCTGCATATTTTGGGAAGCAATATATAAGGGTTGTCTACACAAAGAAAATACACTCTAAAACAGTATTTATCCCATTTACCGTTAGTTAAGTCATCATTTTCATTGGAAATGTAACACCTTTATTACGTGGTTGTCCGGATTAGCAAAGACAACAAATACCATCCCACTGTAGAAAACCTGTTTATTAGACAAATTATACACAGAAAGCTTTGCCACTTGTAACAGAGGCCCCAGTTTGTTCGGTTTTTGAATAATATGCAACACATACAACAAAATAGGCCTATATTAAATACTGTACATCATAATTTTTGAAAATTATCAAGTAAATCCTGTAGTTCTATGTATGAAATTAAAAATGTTAACATATAGCAAAAACAGCAAGTTTGTGCATGCTTCCTTTTTAGTGAACTTGCCACTTTTTTGTTATTTTAGCCAGCAAATAATAAAACGAACTCAGGATGACATGAGAAAAGCAAAAGATAGTTTGTGTGTACGTGTTCATGTTTACCTTGGGCAGGACCAGATGCAAGAAAGTGGCTGCTCAACTCAACACTATAGCTCAACATGATATACTCTTTTCTTTTTTTTGTTAAACAAAAATAGCATCAGCATGTAAAATATACATTTTTATAATGTCTCTTTCATTTATAGTAAATTAAAAAAAATTTAACGTCTGTGTCCTATTTGTCATTCAATAGCCATACTGTAGCCTAATATAAGAAAAGAAATGCCTAAGAATGCTTGCTTCAAAACACTGTGGCTTGACTGAGTTCTCTACACACAACATTTTGCAGTTTTAGTTCTTAAAGATAACAAACTGAAAACCTGTTCTAAACAACTAACATTATCAATTATTAATACAGTGTTAGTGAAAAAGGTTTGGTTCCGTTTTACCAACCCACCCTCTAATCCACAAAATATTCCTTTTACACACGTCATGTACCGCTCCTATTCCCCATCCCGAAATGCACCTTAATCGTCTCATTTTAATTAATTGGCACTTAAAAAAAAAAACAAAAAAAAAAAGTTATATAAACAGTACCCTTAACATGAGAGATATGAAACAGATGCGTATTTTGGACTCATCTCATAAAAGGCAGCCATTGGACTCCGATGGCTGTTGACTCTTCAGGATGTTCCCATGACCAACAGCACAAGAACTGATTCGCTCTTCAATATCTCCAGTACACGGTGATAATTTGGGTTCGACTGGAGGTTGGGAGGGTACAGCTATACAGTTGACATAAGGCCTGTACTGAAGATGCTGCTGCAATGGCTTATCTTCGAGATGAAATCAACTCCATTTCACCACTTGACCCTGATAAGAAGTGATTAATGAGCTTGCTTATGACGTGACGTCACAGAATGAGCTTTTTTTCTTTTAAACACCCGGGCCATGGTAGCAGTAAAGTTAAGCAAAACAAAGAAAAATCAAAAGTAGGAGAAGTTTGAATGACTTCATGATGCAAAACCAGAGACTACAGCACTCATTTAGCAGTTTTTCAAAGTT
This sequence comes from Mugil cephalus, assembly GCF_022458985.1. NCBI lineage: Eukaryota > Metazoa > Chordata > Actinopteri > Mugiliformes > Mugilidae > Mugil > Mugil cephalus. Next base: position 10,865,721 of record NC_061777.1, read on the forward strand.
TGCAGAGAGAAAAAAAACAAGTAGACAGCTCAGAACATCGTTATTTTTTTTTTTTTTTTTTTGCAATGCGACTTATAACTCTAATATGAACCCCAAAAAGCTTTATTTGATAAGTTACTTACCTATACACTGGATTTTTTCCCCAATACGTCCAGATGCTTTTCTGTCTCCTCCAAAACAAATTAGTTGTTCTTTGCTTAATGATAAATGCTGATAAAGATTTGGAGGGAACCAACTAAGTTGGTTAAGACAACTTTTTCCTAATAAAAATGACTACTTACCAGTATCTGAAATTACTCACCAGTAAATAATGACTTGTGTAGATGTAGTAGTAGTGGTAGGAGGAGGATGATATCCGCGGAAACTGAACACTGTGAAAGGAAGCATTGTTGTGATTGTCGTAACTCTGTGTAACCCAGAGACCAGACTTACCATGGGCAAATGTGGAAGGTTTTTCAATGGATTTTCTTTACGCTGAATCTCTGCATATTTTGGGAAGCAATATATAAGGGTTGTCTACACAAAGAAAATACACTCTAAAACAGTATTTATCCCATTTACCGTTAGTTAAGTCATCATTTTCATTGGAAATGTAACACCTTTATTACGTGGTTGTCCGGATTAGCAAAGACAACAAATACCATCCCACTGTAGAAAACCTGTTTATTAGACAAATTATACACAGAAAGCTTTGCCACTTGTAACAGAGGCCCCAGTTTGTTCGGTTTTTGAATAATATGCAACACATACAACAAAATAGGCCTATATTAAATACTGTACATCATAATTTTTGAAAATTATCAAGTAAATCCTGTAGTTCTATGTATGAAATTAAAAATGTTAACATATAGCAAAAACAGCAAGTTTGTGCATGCTTCCTTTTTAGTGAACTTGCCACTTTTTTGTTATTTTAGCCAGCAAATAATAAAACGAACTCAGGATGACATGAGAAAAGCAAAAGATAGTTTGTGTGTACGTGTTCATGTTTACCTTGGGCAGGACCAGATGCAAGAAAGTGGCTGCTCAACTCAACACTATAGCTCAACATGATATACTCTTTTCTTTTTTTTGTTAAACAAAAATAGCATCAGCATGTAAAATATACATTTTTATAATGTCTCTTTCATTTATAGTAAATTAAAAAAAATTTAACGTCTGTGTCCTATTTGTCATTCAATAGCCATACTGTAGCCTAATATAAGAAAAGAAATGCCTAAGAATGCTTGCTTCAAAACACTGTGGCTTGACTGAGTTCTCTACACACAACATTTTGCAGTTTTAGTTCTTAAAGATAACAAACTGAAAACCTGTTCTAAACAACTAACATTATCAATTATTAATACAGTGTTAGTGAAAAAGGTTTGGTTCCGTTTTACCAACCCACCCTCTAATCACAAAATATTCCTTTTACACACGTCATGTACCGCTCCTATTCCCCATCCCGAAATGCACCTTAATCGTCTCATTTTAATTAATTGGCACTTAAAAAAAAAACAAAAAAAAAAGTTATATAAACAGTACCCTTAACATGAGAGATATGAAACAGATGCGTATTTTGGACTCATCTCATAAAAGGCAGCCATTGGACTCCGATGGCTGTTGACTCTTCAGGATGTTCCCATGACCAACAGCACAAGAACTGATTCGCTCTTCAATATCTCCAGTACACGGTGATAATTTGGGTTCGACTGGAGGTTGGGAGGGTACAGCTATACAGTTGACATAAGGCCTGTACTGAAGATGCTGCTGCAATGGCTTATCTTCGAGATGAAATCAACTCCATTTCACCACTTGACCCTGATAAGAAGTGATTAATGAGCTTGCTTATGACGTGACGTCACAGAATGAGCTTTTTTTCTTTTAAACACCCGGGCCATGGTAGCAGTAAAGTTAAGCAAAACAAAGAAAAATCAAAAGTAGGAGAAGTTTGAATGACTTCATGATGCAAAACCAGAGACTACAGCACTCATTTAGCAGTTTTTCAAAGTTTGCAGAGAGAAAAAAAACAAGTAGACAGCTCAGAACATCGTTATTTTTTTTTTTGTACGTCCTGACCAAAACACATTCCACGCATTAAAATCTATTTTTTTTTTTGTCAAAAACATAATTCAATAAAAGACATATAATAAGCATAAGCTTTTTGAAGTCTTTCGGCTTGTATTTTATTTTTTTTTTTAGTCTTTAAGCTGCTTTTTATGTTATCCCTTTTTTACCATACCTCTTAGAGTCTGATTAGTCTCACCTTGACTTGAAAAGCAGATAGCACAGTACAGGTGAGAAAAGAAAAGAAGGTCAGATCTACATACAATCACTTACAGGTCTGTGGGCACTGGTACAGTGCAGTGGGCTTCACAAAGAGTTTAATGTGCATCAAAATGGTGAAAACAGTTTCAGGCTGATGCACCAAAATGGCAGAAGTAGTTTAAGATCGATGCACCAAACTGGCGATTCTACAGTGTCGTACTGTTGCACTGTCATGGCGTTTCAACAGTTTTCAGACCAATGCACCGCGAAGGTGTCAGCATGTGTTCAGCTGTAAAGTCTTGGGTCTAGTCAGGCCACCGTGTGGACACCATCTTGGAGATGATCGCGTATTTCCCACCCTACCAGAGAAGAGAAAACTGAGTTTGGACTTCCATGTAATGAAAAGGCAGAGTAAAACTGGAGAAGCGAAATCTTCCAATATTCACTGAGATGGGACCTTTTCAAAACACTACAAGGGGCTGCTGTATGTATTCCCAGGGCTACAGACAAAACTAAATGTTATATATATACCTTCACAAAATACCGGCCCGATAATTGCTTATTAAGTTGGAGCCCCTTGAAGTAGTTTCATGGCTGAAGAGACCACCAGTCACCTGCCAAAATCATCCAGGGAGCTAACAACAATATAGAAGTAGCCTGTTTCCTGGCGGTGCACAAGTATAAACTAAACCCCCTGAGGTGGGTTCAGACAATAATAGGAGTCAATTTCCATCACATGAGGCAGTCCTCATGTCATAAAACAGAAATAATAAAAAAAAATGTCCCTCTTTCACACATATCCCCCAAAATAATCCCCCAAACAATCACAAGAACAACAACAATAAAGCAAATATTCAAACCCCCCAGCCTTTCACTTCTGGCACCTCACCAGCATGGTTAACAGGAGGATAAGAAATGCCCCAACTGACCTCCACCTCCTTTGTCTTCTCCACGTGCAAAATAGACACCCCTTGAAACACCCAAGCAGAAACTGAAAACAGAAAGATTCTTATGTACACAGATCTATGTCTTCTGACTTTTTAGCTTAGCCACAATGTAGCTGTTCTACCAACCCACAACAAACCCTGACCACCTTGCCTCCTCCTTCTTCTACTCTTGCTCCCAAACCAACCACACCCTTAGTAACTCCTCATATGGAGGTGCCCCTGTCTGGATCGTTGCCATATCCAAAGTTGGGTCCCGGACCTGTGGGCTGGTAGGGGATGGAGGACATTGTTTTAATAGGGCTACGGAAGAAGCCACCATTCGGGGCCCTCTGCCTGAATGGGCCAACCCCGCCAGTTCGGTGGTCCTGGAGGCCGACCCCACCACCGCCACCGCCACCAAAACCGGCAGAAAATCCAGCGGCGGCTTTCGCGGAGAGGCTACGGCTTAAGGTTTGGATCTGCTCGGGGATGAAGGTGGTGGTGGTGATGTGGGTGTTGCGGAAATCGCTGATCTGCTCGAGCGCCTGGCGGGCGGCAGGCAGCGCATCCATGTCAAGGGGTGTTAGATCGACGGAAGAGGTGGAGAACTGCTTGTGGGGGCTTTCGTCCTCGGTGCACAAGCTGTTAACCCGGCGGTGTAGGTGCTCCAAGTCGATCTCCTTATCGTCCTGCAGGTGGGGAGGGGCAGGGAAGGAGCAGAACGGAGAGGAGGGAGCGATGGATGGTGAATGGATAAAGGGAGGAGATGTGAATAGGATGTGAAGGAAAATAAGTATGTGGTGAGAGGGAAGAAATCAGAAAGGAAGGATTGGACGGCAGAACGATCCAGAGACGGCGTTTTAGGATGGCAGAAGGCGTTAAGAAGGATGAAGTTGATAAGAAGGATAAGAATGTAGTGGGGGGGGGTGTGATTAGAAGGAAGATGAAAGGAATAAATCGAGGAAAGTTGGATAAAGGACGGAAAGGAGATAAAGGAAGTAAAGGAAAAGGAGTGAGGGTAGCGTAAATAGAGGTGTAAGGGATTGGGGAGGATACCAAAGGAAAAAAAAAGTATGTCCAGAGAGGATATCGTTTGAAAAAGGAGGAAGGGGACAAGAATGGGGTGTATTTTGTATGCAGCAATACGGATGTCATCAATCCAACCAGTATAAATGGATGGTAAAAAAAAGAAACGTAAAGCCGAGAGAGGGGTGTCCAACAAAGCGGGTGTGGAAAAAATGATGAGGGCAAGACAAGACACAAACATGGCCAAACAAGCAGAATATTTGGCACATTTAATAAATAGTTTACAGTCGCAGCAATTGCAGTCGTTACACGTAAAAATAAATAAATGAATGAATAAATTGAGAGTGACAGAAAATAAAAAGGATGAATAAATGTTGGTTGAGGGTCACAGGGAGACATGGATTAGCGGGGAGAGCAAAAGGAAAGGATGGGGGGGAAATGGAGGGAGGGATAGAGAAGCACACTCTGAGCTGTGGTCAGGATATTGAAAAAGAGAAACAAACACACACTGCTACAAGGTCTTTGAGGGAGTGCAGATAATCTGGAATGCACACTGAAAACACACCGCTGTCATGCTTTGTGCTCTGCGATTCCAGGGAGTTAGGCCTATTGTAGAGCAAGCGTTACCATACAGTATCTAGCATTAAACAAATTCAACTTATATCATGGAAGACAATCCAAATGCTCAGAAATACCTTACTTATCATCTACACTGCATCGTGGCCCTCTTGGTAAAAAATAAATCAATAAAAATAAATTCACACTGAGACTGAAATCTCATTTTCAAGTGAATTCGTACAAGGCCATATAGTTCGCTACCAAAGCTGTTATATCTTGTGTCACTGCATCATACAATGCAGAGGATTTAACTTAAATCACACAACGTTTAACGGTCTTAACAAGCTTAGCAATTCCACCTAAAGAAACAGCACTTACATTAACTTAAACTTTAACTTAACTTACAGTATAGGTTAAATGAAACTTACAAAGCATTACAAAACATACATATTACAGCTATATTCACATGTTAATTACTTATCCACATAGCCTAAAGGATGGTAACACTCACTGAGAGGTGTTTCATGCTTTTACTGCATAGGATAGGGTGGACAATAGTGCAGGGGAGCTCAGTTTGCAATGAATGAGGTGAGGATACAGAGAGGAGAGAACTCAGGTGAACTGCAGGAACACTTTCGCACCGTCCACATGCATGTGGCAATGTGCTTCTCTGGTTTTATGTGAGGTAAGGTGAGGTTTTCTTGAGGGTCTTGGAGGCAGGTGGTGGATTGTGGGGATATCACAAAAGTTAGGTGTCTCATTTCGGTGTTTCAGACGTCACGGTAGGATTGCTGGGTAAAGTCACACAGGGTTTTGTGATGACGGGAGTCACATTATCAGGGGTTAAGATAAATGTACTGACCGTGTCCTTCGGGTCTGGGGGCTCTGGCGGGGGCTCTACTATACGTAGCTCGCGGGCAGAGGGGACTGGCAGTGGTGCCCCCTGGTTACCATCTAAAGGAGGTACAGCGGGAGGAGGGACAGGACGAGGGGGCACTAAAGTTTGTCGTGACACAATCATACACACACTACATGTTTGAAGTAGGGGATATCCAAGGGGTGCAGTTGGTGTCGGAAGACATGACGGGAGGTGAAAGAGAAGAGTGAATCACAAATGGTCAGTTGGCTGTCTGTGAAAGGAGACTAGCGGACAACTACAGGGAGTGACCGAGAGGGACCGAGGCAAGGAGTGGTGGATGGATTCTGGGGGAAATGTCGACCTGACTATACAATGTTTTCCTCCATTACAATACCCACCATCGCATTATAGAAGTCAAAATTGAATCACCCAAATAATCAGAATCCTTAAATACAATAACTGTAAAAATCTGAAAAATATATCTCTAATTTCCCATATAATGTAAAGGCCTTAATTGGAGAAAAAAAGCCAAGTCCAGACCACAGAATGGGTTTTGGCTTCATTTAGAATATTTAATTATCTCTACGTAACATACAATAAATACTTCACTGCAGGCGTTTACCTACATATAACATTACATACCCTTTAACTTGTACTGTCTGATAAAAGCTCCACTCGCCTCTAGACAGACAGACGGCACCCTCTAATGGCAGAAAGGCATTATTGCACATCTAGTTACTGGCAACATGCCAGGTAAACAAGAGGTTAGAGGTATTTTTTTTTTTCTTCCAGCAGAGCACTCGACTATAATGTCAACACTCAGGTTTGAGCTCTGCTCCCTGATGTCTGTTTCTCTTAATAAATAATCATTCATAATATCACGACATTTCAAAAAGCGTCCGTCTTCAAGCATTACTAACCAATGATTTTTACGTTTATCTTCTATTGTATGTATAACCTTGGGGTAGGAGGTGAGGTGGTGAAGGTGGTCATTCTCATTTTGGGGGCGAGCTCAGAGGGGTTGGTGGGTTCGTAGGAGTGCTGGACGATCAGGGCGCAGGGGATGTCGCAGCATGCTGGGGGCTGGTAACGGGTGGCGCTTGGGGCGGCGGTGCTGGCCGCGTTGGGGGTCTGGTTCTGGGTCTGGCCGCCCAGGGCAAGGGGGTGCTCGTTGGGGTTGTGAGGACAGGGGTCGGCAGCTTGCCTGGCAGATGGGCCATCTGCCTGTGTCTGGGGAGAGTGTGCGACGTGCAGGTGGGTGTGTGTGCGTGGGCAAAAAGGGGTTGAGAGGAGAGAGACAGGAAGAGGAGAGGTGATCAAAGCCAGATGTGGAGTGTGTGTGTGTGTGTGTGTATATATATATATTTAATATATATATATGTATTTTGTGCATATGCGTGCATGCAAGGTGAGTGAGAAGATTAAAACAAGCCCCAAAAATAAAAAAAAAGAAGCCAAAACAGACGCACGGGCAGACAAGCAGCAGACGTAGAAGGGATGAGTGACAGACAAGATCAGGCAGATGGAAGGACGGTAAGGTGGAGAAGAGAGAGAAGTAAATTGGAGAGACAGATGGGTGGGGGGTGAGCGAGAAGAAAGACACGGCAGTCAGTCAGCACACACAGTTAAGCAGGTCGCTCTGTGTTGTGTCCTCAGAGAGACATACACACAGTCGTTATATACCTGGAAAGGGGAGATGTTTAAATGCCATTTTGTATTGCACTCTCCCCCTCTTTCTCTCTCTTTCTCTTTCTCTCTCCCCCTCGCCCGCTACACCCCTCAACACAGAGTACTTATCTACAGAAACAAAACAAAAAGGCAGTATGAGAGCTTTGAGCCACAGTGACACACATCATTGTATGGAGTTAGAATGAGCAGAGCGGCAATTCCCATCCAAACTTTAAAAAATAAATGAGAGGTTGCGTGTTTTGCGTGCACCAAGGAACGTGATACACCAAGGATGTGCCAGCTCTCCTCATGCTAAGTCTACATGGAATATATGGTAAATATATATATATAAAGACATGGTCAAAACCACAGATGTTACCGTTATGGAAGAGTTCTGACAATGACAATTGTTTCCGTAGTTACTCTCCGTTTTGAATTTCCAAAATGCTGCAAGTGATTCCAAAGACAGAACTCTTTCATACAAACCCCTGGTTGCACATATAGAGGCCGAAGAAAGGTAAAGCAATACAGTCGCCCTGTTATGGATGTAATGGGCTCCAGAGACATATCTGGAAATAGCTTGTCAAAAGTATTGAGATCAACTTCTAAAGTGGTGTTGAGGGAACCTTGATCAATTTTTCCATCAGCTATACTGTGGTTGCAAGCACACCTGCCCCGGGACAAACCCAAAATGAGTTCAGATGTCTTGGAGCAAAGAAAAATACACAAGAACATGACCGTAATGCAGGTTAAATAAATTGAGGGTGCAATAAATGTTGCTATGAGCCATTTGACCAAAGTGAAAAGCCTCTTCGAGACCCCCCAAAATAGCAGGGAGGATGTTAATACGCTGCTCTCCCCGCTAATCCCGTTATTCTGTGTTTATAACAACCTTCTTAGATGTGCCTACTCTTGATACAACTCTTGTATTCGGTCACCCACATTAGTTTACTCCGTGGAAGCGTGCATGTGTATATGTGAGCGTATGTACGCCACGAAGCGGGGCCCATAGAAAACAGTGTCAGCCATTCCACAACACAGAACCACGCCACAAACACTGACGCACAGTCCGAAGTCAGAAGCGGTTAACACGGCTTTAGAGCACAGAGTATGAACAGAAAAGGCATGTACACTTTGTGATTATGCATGTTTTAGTATATACAAGAAAACACAGAGACACGGACGGAGCATAGTTGTATTAGAGTCTGACAAGTGGATCGCGGGCTGTCATGTATGCAGAAAGCATGTATGGATGTCTGTAGGTGGAATGTGGAGGGCGTTTGGCTTGGCCACACACTGCGATGGATGACCGTGCTCATGTTTGCCGATTCTCGGCGAGAGCAACCGGGTTCTTTGTCGCTGCGGATGAGAGAAGGAAGGAACAGAAAAGTGGCTGAAGCAAAACATACTGAAGAGTCGACTAATGAAGCTGCCATCGATGACATGGTTTCATGACATGGTGTATCTGACACAAAGTTTGAGCATGCAGGTGCGAGGGCAACGTCCCTGGTGTGTGTGTCATTGCAAGAGCGGCCATGTTGGAGAAACCGTCTTGATTGTCTAATTACGAGCCTTTACTTTTTATGTGTATAATCCCAACTGATCATCCCAAGAACATAACTGCCAGCCACTGCTAATGACATTTTTGATGCAAATCACCATGCAACTGATTTCTCCACAGGCAGATTTTATCAACCGTCTGTCTTACTGGACAGAGTGACTGAGGTGTTGGAGTGGGGCACTGGAAGCAGTCCTCATGCCAATTCTGCACTTTGAATGTGTCTTTAAGCTGCCAGTACACTGACTGAGCCAATTTTTCTAGGCCCACACAGAGAGTGGGTCACCAGGCTTTCCTATTCTACGTGAAGCTCTCACAAACAGCCATGCACTCTTGGCTCGGTGTGATGGCCTCAAGTCATTCTGACATCCAGCGTGACAGTAAGACAGAGGCCAAGAAGTCCTTCGTTTAAACTGACAGAGACGTTTTAGTCTGGTGGAGCTTATTACAAGCTTTAGGGGTTTGCTTCACTTTATTAATTTAGTTTCAGGAATCCGGATGAGTTTAAATGCACTGGCCGTGACTAAGGCCAAATTGCACGCAGTGGCAAAGATTTCCCAAGTCGATAAATTTAAACAAATGCAATTAATCTAATTAGCTGCTTTGAAGTTGACTTAAGTTTGTCTTCCTTCCTCCACCGAGTCAGGACATGCTGCAGTGGTCCCAGCTTGACTCTCTCCCGTTCTGTTCCCAGTAACCGTCTTTGCAGCTGGTCGCGCCGTTTGAAAACAGATGGTGATTTGGGATCAGAGAATGGCATTCCCACTGCTTTTTACATGCATTATGACAGGACTGTTTATGGAGGAAACCAGAGATCAATATCTCGGGCAAATTAAAAAGTTGGAGATCTATTTCACAGTCGGCTTTAGAAACTTCATCTTAAAGGTTTGAGCGAATCAATTCATACAATACGTGCGATCAAATCTGGAGGTGAAGAGTTTGTGGTGTTTCAGAGAGAAGACAACAACAAATGCTACATAAGGAAATGTTATTATATAATTGTCACTGTCAGGGATGCAAACAGCGCTCACTGGGGGACTTTATCTGCGAAAAGAATTTCATCTCGCTCCACTTCTTTGTGAAAAGCGAGCCGTGTGGAGAATAAAAATAGAAAGGCCAAGAGAGAATCTGAAATCCCGTCTCTACTTCCTCGGCTGCAAACACCTGTGCAATCACCGAGTCAAGTGGCCACGCTTGTTAAGACCGTTGCTCTCAGAAACCTTCCGATTCCGGCTTTCCTGATTGTGATGTGGGAAATGTGTAGGTGTGGATGTAGAAGGGTTTTTTGATGCTGTTCAATGAACAAAGCACTTTGTTCGAGGCGTACCGACTCCTTTGGGACCTGTGGTTGCTGTGAGCAAACCTTGAGCCAACGTCTATCAACAGATCAATGCCGTGACAGGGTGAAGGGTAAATGTCAAGGGTCAGCCATCAAAAACAATCACGGTTGGCTGAGCGTACCTTATTTCTGCCATGGAAGCGCAGAATATGATATCCTTATGACATGAAAAATAAATAAAATACTCAAATAACTAAAATTTCCCCTACTCCTTACTCTTACCAAGGTGGGTATTTTTTTTTAAACATACTGAATATAAGCTCAACAAATGGAATCCTGATATCTGAAGTGCATCCATATGTGACTTCGAAATCGATAGTAGCGATTTCACCGGCCTGATGCCTTCCTATGCAAAACCATAAACAAAGAGAATCAAAGACTACTACCATTTAAATCCCTGCTGTCCCTCCTGTTCACTGACGCGACTCCACTCCTGTGCTCAGTCTGGGGCTGATTCCAACGGCTGCCTTTAGTGGCTAATGAAGATAGCGGGGGGCGGGCGTGTTTGTTTGTTTCGCAGCTGAACCACACTGTGCTTAACATGGCTTTGAGTTCAATTTAAGGTCTGGTGTCTTTGTGGCTGCTCAGTGGCAGACATGACTACTGGTCTGAATGACAGATTAAAGCTGCTAACTGAGCAGGGAGGTGGAGGTAGGGGGTCTATGGTGTGTGTGTGTGTGTGCATTTGACAAAAAGTGCCTGATAATATACAAGGAGGCAGAGGCAGTCAGTCAGTGAGGCCTTGTTCGGACTCCCAGGCGAGATGTCTTTTAGGAATACCCAGATTGTATCCTGATTGATTTTGGGGGACTCCAGACAGCAAAAAAACCTGGATTCTAAACTTGGATTTGATTTGAGATGTGAAGCCAATCAGATTTCTACAGGCGCATCAGTCTGGGTTCCCTGGCCACAGCAACTTCAAATCCATAGTGACGAAAGTGCTGAGCAGAATCCATTCTGCTACTAGCAGAGTGCAATGGCAGACAGCATGGAAAATAACAGTCCATGGACACACGCCAAAATAAATTGTATGCTGGCTCTTTGGAGGGAGGCTTCTGTGCAGGCAAAGCTGAACGAAATCTCCTGAAACAAGACAAGTCAAAGACCTGTTGCCAAAGAGGCTATGTACTCACTGACACCTACACTGTTACCAAAGAAAAACATGCAGATAAGTTAGTGACGCCTGGACACATTTTCACTCTGACTGCCTGCATATAACAGCGGGGACAGTCGGTCCTAAATGTCTGAATTGAGAAGCCTTATGGTATGGACACACCAAGCCGGCAGCAAACGGAAGCCGACTGGGACACTGGCTGACGTCGCCTGTGTCTGGACCAAACATTTGCACTTTTGTTGCCAATTCAACACGCTGAAAAGCTGTTGACAGGGGTAAGACTAGAGCCAACAGACTGGTGCGGGACACGCCAGCCAAAACTAGGGTCACAGTCCCTCATGACAACCCCAACCCCGGCAACCGTCTGAGTGACGGCTTGGTGTGTCAAAACCAGAAACTGCATACGCGCATCTCACAGTCTACTCGAAAAGACTCCTGCATAAAATCCAGAATCCTGTTTTCAGACATGTTTGCAAAGTGTGGAGTATCACGCAACAGATGTTGGGAGGCACGGACTCAAAAGGAATAACCGCAATTCTTACTGAGACACCACACATAGGCACTAAATCAACTTGTTTCAGTTTCATCCCGGAGACAAATGCCGACTGCGAGCATGAAGAGTAAATATCCAATATATTTAACTTGATTTACAAAAGCAATTAGACGACAGAAAATTTAATTATGGCGGAAGCATAGAAGAAAGAAACTAAATTAAGCTTAAGTAGATCGGACTGCCGCCAAGCCACTGTTTAACACGTTGCTCTATTCTCACAAGCTTGTAGTGAGTTTAATGGCAACTTATGCCAGATGCACAGGAAAGGTGCACATGGCAAATTGACTGAAATGAAAGCTGCTTGCACGTGACCTTATATCTCAGTAGGAAGTACTCACATCTTCTCTTAGCATCAGCAAATCTAGCCATAAAAGTTAATAAACAAATTAAACAGGAAGGAATTAATGCGGAGTGCAAATGGAATTCAATCAATGATTGAAGTACATGTGATAAACACAGCTAATCGCTTGCTGCTGTTATCTGTTCTAATCAGTTGCAGGTGGTGCGTTGGACCTGCAGCAAACAAAGTAAAACCTTCCCAGTGGTATATCAAATAGACCAATGCACGCTACATGAATCTGTAATGGAAACTGAGGATACACATCATTAAAGTCACACTAGTCATTTCGCACGAGGACGTTGATATCATTTTAGCATGTAGTATATTTTTATCATTTTGGGTCAAAGCTGTCACATCATTACTATCACTGAAGAGTTAAACAATTTAGAATTCCTAGCGACGGAGTAATGCAATAAATTTTGATGATTTACCAATGTTCGCTCATTTAATCATCTGGAAGAAACGGCTCGTCGAGTTTTCACGCTGAAACTTTCCTCTAAATTACTTTCCACTTCGCCGGTGTTAATGGTCTATTCTCATGAAAAGTAACCTGATCTGTCATTAAATCGTCTTGGGTATAGTCACAATTCCCATTCCCCATCTTTTTGCCATATTTTCTCATTTATTCTTGGCGGAACTTTAAATTAGTGTGACACCAAAGACTAAAGGGATGTGACAGACTTCTCTTACTTGTTTCTGGGGGTAAAAACCAAGCTCATATGTGTAAACAGAACAAACTAATGTAATTAAAAATCTGTATAGCTAACTATCTAAGTCTTCCTATACTGTGAACTGTCAAAACACCTCTTTTTTGATTGGCAGTAAGCTGCTCTTAATTGATGACAGTTGAACAAAATCTTTGGAACCCATTCTGCTTTTTAGGCCATTATCCACAAGGTAACCTTAGCCTGCCTTCATCAAATAGCTTCCCATATAGTAAAAGAAGCAATTGTCTGACGATGAAGTAATTTACTCGATGGTCAAAACATTTTTTGCTAAGAATTAATTTGCGCTGCTTTGTGTCTTGGTCTAGTTTGTTACTAACACATAAATAATGATGTTAATAATTATATTACTCTCAACAAAAAGTGAAAAAAATATATATATATTTCACACGTAATCACATTTCAGTTCGTCAGTGGTGTGGTTCGCATATCAAATTTGCTACTCTTTGTCACAGTTTCACAGTTTTGATTAAAGTTATTTACATAAAGGCTTTCTCCCATTGCGTTTTGGTAAACATAGCGGCAAGCATGGGAGGTTAGGCGGTGGAAATTGAATTAGAAACTTTCTAAAACCCCATTTGTGGGCGAAGTAACTACCATCGAGAGGTCTGCAACGCTAGCTCCAGCTAAGTGTAGACCGCTGACACAAAACTAACTACTGTCACTTGTGTTGTTCTTCTGAAGACGTAGCCTGTCTTATGTACGGTGGTGGAGCAAAGCCGGCGCATTAAAAACTGACTGCATGGGTTCGACAAGAGGAAGGTGCTGCCAGAGTCATTGTGATTGCCTCAAATGATACCCCTGCTGAGGTGATCAAGCACACATAGGCTGATTGGATATTTCACAGGGTGCTAATTTACAAGGTGGAGTGTTGCTGCTGTTTTTGCAGCGTACGCTGGTATAAATATCCATGTTTAATACCGTGAGCCACGGTTTCTGACTGCCTCGGTCTGCAGCGTTCCAACAGACCCCCAGGCTGTTTTTGTATTCTGCTTTTAACGTTGCCAGTGTCCTGTTTTTCTCAACAAAAAAAAAAGAAAGAAAGAAAGAAAACAAACAAAAAACATTGACTTTGCAGAAAAAGGTTGATTGCCCTGTTGACACTGAAGTATTTGCATAATTTTAAATTAATCAGCACCTTCAAAAGAGAATTAATAAAACATATGAACAATATTGGATATAGAATGCATTATAGTGCCTAATGAGTAACTATTTATCAGTTTCAAAAGAGTAAATGTAGGATAAAACAGCTAAATTATCAATGGCGAGAATGTGAACTGGGGTTGTGTGTCGCCAGCATCGCCAGCGTGTAAAAAGATGAAGGGATTGCATGGATGCCGTGTACACGCGGTACTGGCAGCCTGAATATTAAAGTGTCAAGACGCACTACTTCAGCCCTGCGCGTGATGCGAGTCACCCAGGTTGTCAATTATGACATCATATTTAATGTTCAATATGTTATCTGGCAGCACTATAAACTGGCGGCAGCGCGGCGAGGATTAATAAGGGCTAACACATGAGTGAAAAATTGACACTCTCGCCGATTGAGTTGAGATAAATTTGCCGCTTAATTCAGTTTACATTCGGATTCAATTTGCTTTTGGCCGAGAGAGTCTCTTTGGTTAATCAGTTTGATAATTTGAGGGTAACCTTAATTACACAAACAATTACAATTATTAATGTGACAGGATGCTCTACAAGCTGATGGGCCCATTAGGGTTGCAACTGCGGCTGAGGACGAAATGAATATAATGTTCTCAGGATTTCTGAAAACAATCACGTCCTGTTTGACCTTTCTCTGTTTCTCTCTTCCTACGTCCCCAGAGCCGGACTATGCAAAAGATCAATGCCACTTGTATTACTGGGAAGCTAATTATTATTACTATTATTAATAATAATGTTTTGTTGACAGATTTAATTGCTGATGCTGCTTGGATGGGAATTTAGAAGAAGGGACATTTATACTGCATGTTTATTTCCCAAGCATCCAGGCTATGATGACTTGTAGTTTGACCACAAACTCTAGACTTGTTACATCCCTGCTTTAGCTAGACTTGAAATTAAAGTCATCATCATCAGCTTTTTCTTAGCTTTTACAGAATAGAAAAGGACCTACCCTAGGCCTGTGCCATCACTCTCCCATTCAGTCACCCATCCATTCCCATACCTCCTTGGAGGGGACCCTGGATCCCTTCCTTCGCGACCACCAGCTTTCCACCATGGCAATGAGGCAGGAGAGGACCACGCCGGCTGCCAGGACACAGAAAACCCCAGCGAAGCTGTGGATGTCTAGAGCGCTGCCACGCTGTCGTGTCTGGATTGAGCTGTAGAGGTCACAGGGGCTGTCCTTGGGCCACCACTTCAGTTTGAGTATATCCATGTCTCCGTTCTGCTGGAGTTCCAAAATTCTAGGAAACAGAGGAGCAGAGGGTACGGTGAGAAAAGGCAACTAAATGGTAGCGTACATATCCGTTTTTGAAATCAGCCAACTTCTAAAACTTTTAAATAACACGTAAATAACGGGTACATGAGGCAGACACGTCGGCGTCAATGCGGAGCAAGGTGGCTGCAACATTCAGATAGTAAGAGTAATTAAGTTATTGACTGCGTGAGGCACATTTTAATAATCACAGAGTGAAAATTATTTGTATCGATTGAAAAACTGAAAATGAAATATTGCCACAAGTCAATTGCACAAAACTTCATCATCACTGGAGCTTGAAAACTGCAGTTGCTGCTATTAGTCCTCTTTTCCATTTGAGGGCAGTGTTACACAGTTAAAGTCCTGCCTGATCCCCGACAAGCATATTGGGCTGTCAAACTCATTATGGCTAACATTAATATGTTTTGCAGCACAGCGCGACTACACTGCCACAATGTCATTATGCAGCCTAGCTTTAGTTCCACGATTGATGGCTTCAGAGAGGATACAGCTCAGAGGTTGATGGGGTCCCTCTGTTAGCCTTCAGCTTATTATTTAACTGGGTCGTTCATTTTGGTTTAGAGGAGAACGGCAGACACGCGCAGACGGACGAGCGTACAGATATTTAACAGGCGATCCGGCACGGAGCAGAGAGGAGCACACAAAAAGAGAAAGAGACGCAACGAGGACAATATGCATACATCACCCTCGCATACACATGCTGTACGTACCGACACAGAAAACAAAGAGAAGGAAATAACACCCCACGGGTAAAGAACACGCTCACTGTCTGACACCAGGGTGGCTACACATTCAGACATGCACAAAGTCACAAAGCATGCATAGCCAAACAAACTTAACCAGGATTCATGGATGCACACATGGAGACAGATGTTTGCAATTATCTGCAGAACTTCCTGGGGGCAAACGCCTCAATGACAACATGAATGACAGTGCCCATCTCTCATCTTGGTTTTCCCTCAGACGGAACACACCGAAATGGACTGAAATCAATCAAGAAATGCAAATGAGGCCAGCAGATAGTTTACATAATTAATTCCGTCCACAATAACTAGAAAAACATGGATCCTTTCAATTTAGATCAGCTGAACTGACTGAACAAATCAGTCTAAAACCAGGTGAATCATTTACAGACTTACTCTTGTCAAAAAGGTGAGATGAAGTAAGTGTATGGCTGAAATGGTAGTCATGGGGAGAGGAGAGGAGAGGAGAGGAGAGGAGAGGAGAGGAGAGGAGAGGAACAAACTAATCCGAACAGTAAATCCACCAACAGTCATCCTAATGAGAGATCATGTTCACCAACTGGCGACTTGATTGCAGGATTGTTTGGCTTGCATCACTGTAGATTAGCACAACAGTGAGGAGATAAGCCCTTCATATCGATTATGTGCAATATTGACTGAAAACATATTAAATGGAACTTATCTAGTCAGATACCAGCAGCATTGGTATAGTTATTTCCAGGTCATGAAGAAGTAGTTACAGTTTTTTAGTTTTTTTTTGGTAATACAGCGAGCCATGCTCCCTTTTGTTTCAAACACGTTGTTTACATTTAGGCTATTATATTGTATCACGCAGGACTTTTGCCTCCGAAATTGCTTCATGCTCGACCACTCTGTGCACACTCTCAGCTAGATTGGTGATTGCGGAAAGAGCAACAGCCCGAAAACACTTGCATTCACGGCACGTTCTCACATTGCAAGTTGACACACCTAAAATTGGGTTGTTGAACAGCCACCAGCCGGTGCTTACTTATTTATTTATTTTTATATATTTATTTAACATGAACCATCAAGGCGAGCATTGTTATATACAAGAAAGCAATCTAGCAGTTGAAGCTAATCCTCAGCTCCTGTCATAGGTTAGGGCTTTTAAAGCTAGATAAACATTGAAAACAGAATCCTGATAAAAACACGTCGTGTGCCAGGGGTTGGACCACTTTTTTTTTTTTTAAATGTATATATTTTTTTTAAAGTCGACTATTAGTCTCATGTCACATAGTCCTAATAGCATAATGCGATGAGAGTTGATATAGACAGACACTTTGACACTCCAATCCTAGCATCACAGCAGCATCACACAGCTGGAACTGATGCTCTTATTGGTACTTTGAAGAGAAGACAATTATAGGGGTGCAGACCAACCTCTTTGGTGGAAAATGAAAGAGGCAACATTTCCCTCTCAGCAATTTTACATTACTGTTTCTGTTTGCATTGTTATATTTATATTTTTGCTGCATTGTTCCTTTTTTGTACTAATGACTTGTTTTCCTAAAACAATTGTGTGTAGCAAAAACGGGATTTCTTTCATTTTTTAATTATTTTATACTGAAAGTAGTTAGTATAAACTGGTTTACTTGTCTAAAATATTTGTCCAGTGTTTTATCATTTTCAAAGAACATAAGGCAAAGTTACTAAGTTATTTTTCAAGTAAAAACAAACAAACAAACAAAAAAACATCCTGAACACGTCAACACCATTTAAAAACCCGCAGTTTATGCTTCTACCTTAAGTTGACGCAACTTCGTCCGTCTATCACATGGTGCATTCACTGACATAAAGGGCAACAAAAACGTTCTACAATCAGAGCAGTAATGTCAGCTAATAGAACAGCTTACCAATACTTCGCGCTGCAGATATAGCCATAGCATATCGGCACCGTCAATAGCATTTAATAGGCTACTACTCCATAGCGTGTTGCAAGACAGGATAGATAAAAAAAAACGTCATTTCCGTGTACTGCAGATAAAGTTCTAATCATTTTGACAATGAAAATCACTTTAAAATCGTCCATTTGTACCCTCCTTCTCTGTCTGTTACCACCGGGCGTTTGGTGAAATGGTTACTGATTGCTGAGATTGATTCGGACCGTTCTTCTGCTAGCGTGCCAACGAGCGTGTATTTCAGTACGTTCCTTGTATTTCAAGGCTAAACTTACATAATTTGCATGTCGCGGTACAATTAACTTCATCTTCGTCAAGTATCTCCACACACTCAATGAGTCGCTGCTAGTTTGCTGCAACCGGGCTCCTTACCTGTCTTCCCAGAGGCGCCCATTTTTTATTGTCACGTGACCAGTGACGAGTCGTCACGATGCTAAAAAAAAAATGTCACATGTCACAGGAGCTAAGTTGAATAATAGACTAGTCGACTAGTATGCATAGCTTAAACTGTGTCCATGTGTGGATTTCTGTGGAAGCCACAAAACTTTTTGCAATAGCCTACTTATTTGGAATAATCACATAAGCATCTGGAGCCAAATGATTCTTATAATTTTGCAGAATTTTGCATTCAAACTCAAAGTCAAAAAGAAAAGTCAAAGTCAGCTTTATTGTCAATTCCGACATGTGCAACACATACACATGATTAAAATCTCCTATATACATATATAAATATACATACACAGAAACAGACATAAAGTGCCAGTGCAAACATGAGTTGGACAGTGCAAAAAGGGATGAAATGAGTCAATAGACTACATATGATATGTAGTCACTGCTGAAGTGTAAAGACACGTAATGTCCAGAGATGAGTGGGGTCACCTGCAATGCAGAGGGCTTTGCGGGCGAGACATGAAGTTGATGTAGATGTCATGAAGGGAAGGGAGAGAGGCACAGACTATCTTGCAGCTCCTCTCACTATGCCCTGGAGCGACTTCCTGCAGGTCACGGTGCAGTCACCATACCACACAGTGATGCAGCTGGTCAGTGTGCTCTCAGTGGTGCCTCTGTAGAAGGTGCACATGATGGTGGCTGCTGCTCTGGCTCCCCTCAGTTTGCAGATGAAGTAGAAGCACTGTTCAAGTTCTTGGGTGTGAATGTGTGATGTGATGTGATGCATGACAAGTCTTTCAAAGCACTTCATGAGAATGAGAGTGAGTCATTGAAGCAGGAGGGAGATGACTTCTTGAGGACCGAGCTGATGGTGGAGGCTTTGAAGCACGTAGGGACTACAGCACGTGTGACAACATTCACTCTGGACTTCAGCCACTCCAGAACCTTAATTTGATTCCTTTTGAGCCACTCAGAGATAGACTTATTCTTGCTTGAGATCCTTGCTGCAGTTGTGCTTGGACTTCAAGTCACAGAAAACCTTTGGGATTTTCTGTCACAGAGCAGAGCTGTTTTTTCCTTACATATTGTAAGTTTCTGCGGCCCTGAAGCAGTGCAGCACCCCCCCTCAAAAAAAAATATTAACACTGCTACCTCCATGCATAACCACAGGTATAACTCTGTTTTTGTGGAGTTCGGTGTTTGGTTTGTTCCATACAATGGAATGGGAATCCTGTCTTCCAAGCGGTTCAACTTTTGAATCACAAGTTTACAGAACATTTTCTGAAAATGAGTGAGTTGTGTTGTGTGTTGCATCCCTCCATGGATGCCATGGTTGCCCAGGAACGATGACCTTTTTTTGCGGTCAGAGAGGCTTACAATTCCTTGGATGCTTTCCTTGGATTTTCTGACTTCATGGATGAGTCAGTGCCATGCTCTTGGAGGAATTTTGGAAGGTCAGCCACTTCTAGGAGGGTTCCAGGTCTTCTCTATTCGTAAGAAACGGACATCACCGTGGATCTGTGGAGTCCCAAAGCCTTTGAAAAAAAGTTGCAACCCTTCCCAGACTCATGTCTCTCAATCAGATTCTTCTTCGTCTCTTCTTGAATTACATTCAAGTTGAAAGTAGTGCATTTCTGCTGAAACCTTTTAGCCAATTTCACGTCGCCAAAAAAAGAAGATTGATGATGATTTGATTGAAGAGGGCTTGTAGTAATCAGGCCTGAGTGTGTCTAGTCCAGCTGCCACCAGTTATCAGTGCAGTTTGGTAGTTCTTTGGATTAACTAAAAATAAAATCTTGTCACTGCATCGTAAATGCATGTCCCTATATGTTCACTGATGGATATTTATTCAGTACCATAGTGTGCTATTGTGTGTGTAGGAGTGCGGTATGTATAATAAAAGTAACCATGGATTTGACCAGTCAGTCTGCCCAGATTGCATATACAATTACAAAATTTAGTGGCCACCGGAGGTCCATTCATTGACGTTTCACTTGTGAAAAGTAGTTGATCAGAAGTCGCTCTGCACCTTGGAGCTCTGCACTCACTTATCATTGTCCTTCTAGTCATCCTTTGCTGCTATACTCTTTAATGAATGGAGTCATTTAAGGCCATTTATGCACTTAAATATTGTTTTATGAATGGGTATAAAGACTTAAATTGAGAATTTGAGAATGCTGACACTTCACTGGTCACAGAGCCATGACTGTAAACGTTTGTTTGAACATCACATTACATATAGAACATTTGAATTGCTCATTATATATCGCAGGCTGGGTTACTGACTTGAGATCTGGCCCCAGAAAACCACAGCACTTCACAGCTGTTTGGAGACAAAGACACAAACTACACAGAAAACCAAACTTCAGATGAGGATGCGAAGTGACTCAGAGTACTTTAGTTTCACTGTTTTAATTTGCTTTTGATCAGTGTATTGAAAATATCTTGACTTTACTCTTTAATGGATCTCATTAAACAAGTCGTCAAATATGACTCAGTGCCAAGCAGATATTGTAGTTTTTAGAATTTAATCAGCATCTTTTTATTAGTTAATGAAAGTATCGCAGCAAAGAAAAAATAACTGTATGCGAAAGTTGAAATGAAGTGTTTATTCCCTGAAGAAGTGCTGCGCTATCATACAATACTGACCTTTTTATCTGACAACAGATGCTTCATGCACACACACAGAGAAGCACACAAACAAGCTTGTGTTCTGACAAGGCTTCAGAGAAAGACGGATTACACGCAAACTAATGAGATGGAATAAGAGCGATTCCACCTATCACAGAAACCCAGGCGATGTTTTGTCAAAATATTTCATCATTTCTTGCCTGGAATTCAGCCATCTTGTAAAGATTTCTTGTCTGAGCTCATGTCTTTTTATGTCTGTCAAAAGGAGAGGCAAGCTTTATGTTTGGAGATGCCGTCCGTTATCTCTAGGCATGTGTTCACTATCCTTACGTGCTACACAAATGTCATTTCAATAAGACGTTGTGAGGCACTTAAGTAGTGGAATAATCAGCGGTGACATTTTCATATTTCATCACTGAGACAACAGTTACTATAGGCTTCAAAACGTGCGCATTGTTGACATTTGAGGGAAATTGTTAATATTATTGGCAGTCTAGCAGTTAATTAAATGTATTTATTTGAAGAAAGAATAAGTTATGTCTTCTGAAAATAGTGTAAATACCAAATGTCCAAAAGGCATGCCAAGGAATTTAAATTCAACCTTGCTGTGTGGCGTGGCGCTGTACATACACTGATAAGCCACAACATTAAGACCATTAACAGGAGAAGTAAATAACACTAACCATCTTGTGACAGTGCAACGTTCTACTGGGGACAACTCAAAAAACGTAAAAGCAGCACAAGGTGCTTGTTACTGGCCTCCAAATTCCCTAGATCCCAAACTAATCAAGTATCTGAGGAATGCACTAGAAAAAGACTGACACACAGAGGCCCCTCCGCTCAAGCTACAGGACCCAAAGGCCCCCACTAACAACATTATGTTGCCAGACACCACACGACACCATCAGAAGACCCATGTTCTCTGACGAGTCAGTGTTTTGGAGGCACAAGGGAGACCTGCACAATATTAGGAGGGTGGTCATAATGTTATGCCTGATCGGTGGATAGGCCAAGTGAAAGATACCATTTGTGACATGATTTTAAAATGTTAATGCAAAAACTCACAAAAGTTCAACCTCTTCCATTGAAAAAAGATGCAAAACAAAACACTAAATAATAACTTAAAGTCGTTCTCCCCAACGTGACCAAATATGAAAAAAAGATCAAAAGATTAAAACAATTGTTCCAAGAAGAAACTTTCCTCAGATGAATTATTAGGGTGTGACAGAGCTGGATGTATCCTTCAGTCTTTGAGCGAGGACAGAGCTGAAGAGATTGGAGATGCAGGACAGAGCACATTCTCTACCCCCTATTACAACCCAGCCCGCAGTAGAGCTCATCATCTATCATTCTGCACTAATTGGCCTATCAGAGATATGCAAAGTCTGCTTCCCAGATAGGCCGCTGAATCAAACCCTAACACTGACATGTACTCAAAAAGAAACTGGACCCATACTGGACATGCATTTGCATTTAGCTCTATATTTCACTCATTAGGTTAATATGTTTTTATCCTGCCTATGGATAGAAAAAAAAATTACCATAGTGATTTGATTCTGTAATTGCGCAACAGTACAGGGAAGAGAAATGGTTGGTAATATTATGTGATGCTTGCTGCCTTGTTTTTTTGTTTGTCTCTAAAGCCAAGCATCTAAATGTCCAACTCTGGCAGAGTAATGACTGATGGTGCAATCAAACGATGAAGAGAAAAATGTTTACTTGCCACCCTTTTAAATGAGACAGCAGTCCAACATGCTAATTCATAAATGGAATATTCTTGTCTGGGTAAATCATGTTCTGGTGATGTGTTGGGCTCTGGTACAGAATGATTGCAAACATGTAATATTAGTTACTGGAGATCTCTGTTAACTCTTGGCAGAAACCATGCCCACGTTCCATCGTGCAACTCAAGTATTCCTTAGCTACTCTGCTAACTAAGGAATACTTGTGTGGGAGAAAGTGAGCACGGCGATGTTCATTTTTAAACATACAAAAGCAGTTACCACTGTTCTTCATTTATCTCTATACGCGGCTGACAGGCAGGATGAAAGGCCACTGTGAGCTGCCTGACAAAAACATGGGTTGAGTCAAAGGGTTCCTGCCGTACACCATCTGTCTAGCTCTCTAATTTGGCTGTCGCTGTGTCACCAAAGAAACGCATCTTCTCTCTCTCTCTCTCTCTCTCTCTCTCTCTCAAAAAAAGGCTCACATATTTATGCCCGTGCACACACCTATGGGCGAAAAACCCACAGACAGAAACATAGCAGCATGCGCAAGATACACACACACACGGCTCAAAATAAACCTCAGAGTCTTTAATGCATGTTTGTTCGGAAATAGTGACGGACCGGTGAAACGGGAGCGGCTAATTAAAGTGTGCGCGTGTCTGGGTGTGAGTCATGGCCTTTGTGTGAGGGAGCTCATGATAAAGCACAGGAGAGAGAATCTGACAACTACTTCATTCTCCCCACAGCGGTGTGATTTTCTCTGCACAGTTATCCAAACCGTTCCCCGCCTTAATCTTAACATGGAGTCCTATTTATTGAACTATACAGTCAGATGTGCCTCTTTTTCCTTCCTTCAAGGCCTATTAGGGTTTTTTTTTTCCTCTTCAAGAATTCATCACTCAAGACACTGCTGCTTGAGGAACCAGGAAATAGTTTAACTTAATCACCAAGAATGACGTCTATTATACATAATTTCAATCTGAGGACGTACGGTGCAGGTGTCGGCGTCATGGCCTGCAATAGATGTAATGGTGGGGTTGCTGTATTAATGCCAACTACATGCTCACATCTAATTAAATGCTGCATTGTTAACTAAAAGACACTTTAAATGTGACAGTTTCAATGTCATCGCCAGCTGAAGGCAGTAATGTGTGTGAAAGGTGAGCTGTGATTGCAGAGCAAGAATAATGTGCGTCAGAATGGATGTTATGACCCCTCGTGCCATCTATCCCGTGTGTGCACACACAACCATTGTGACTCTGCGAGATCGCTTTGTAACGGCGTCTACACCTACATGCACGCATGAGTGCGCTGCGCGCATCTTCCCGCGTCTCTGAGCGTGTCTATGCAACTGTGCATTAAGTGCACACCAGTGTGTGTAATGAGTTATCACCTTGCTATGGTTGACTTTAACTGGGGTGGGGTCTGTAATGGCATTAATGCTCACGCTAGCCGTTAAAGCAAATGAGAAAGAGTTGCCCGTGTGATAGGGGGCAACTGTTGTGTGTCGGTGTGTGTCCGTACGTGTGCGTGAGCTCTGTCACCGCCTCTCCCTTCTCTCCGCAGTGGCCGTTACCGTGAATGTGGACTAGATGTTGCCATGGCAACTCTATGGCAGCAGCCTTGATGGCAGGATGATCGCACATTATTAGTTGACTCAAACAAAAAAAAAGAGAGAGAGAGAGAACAGCGTAGTGATTTATATAAAGGATCAAGAAGCTGAAGACTGGAATGAAGAAATACGGGGTAAAAAGAAAAGCATCTAAGATAAGAACGGCCTGCAGATTCTGCCCAGAGAAAAAAAAAAAAACACGTGCTGTGACTCAGGATCACAAGAAAAATGTAGGTACAACCACGTGCATGTAGTCCAGACACGCATATGTAAGGAAGATGAGAAGCCCCGACGAAATGGAAAGCGAGGGAGGGTACAGAAATTATGACATATTCTGCTTCTTTAGTGGTTTGGTGTGTCTGGCTTTGTAAAGATGAATCTGAGACATGAAACATTTTACTGCTGTGAGTTTCTTTCTGTGGCATCCGTGTTTTGGCAGTGAATAATGTAGAAAGGTTTAAGTTATTTAGTTATAGCTGTCCTCTATATACACCAATCAGCCACAACATTAAAACCACTGACAGGAGAAGTAAAGGACATTGACCATGCTCTGACAATACAATGTTCTGCTGGGAAACGTTTGGACCTGGCAATCGCAAGGACACACAAAAACCGTTTAGGAGCAATTCAAAAAACAAGAAAAACAGCACAAAGTGTTGACTTGGCCTCTAAATTCCCTAGATCCCAAATCGATTTAGTATCTGTGGGAAACATTGGAACAAGCCTGATCCACAGAGGCTCCTCCCCTCCGCCCACAGGACTCAAAGGTCTCCACTAACAACATTTTGGTGCCAGACATCACAGGACACCCTCAGAAGGCCCATGCCCATTCTATGATGGGAAATACTGACAAGATGCCTGATCATGTATAGTACACAAACATGTGAGCATTTGGACAGAGGTACAATTTTATACATTTAAGCTAAGTAATTGGTATCAGTGTGAAAAAAAAAAGAAAGAAAGAAAATTAATGAATTAATTAAATTAATACAAATTACTTAAAGGGGTGTTTTTAAGTGTTCTCTTGACTTCAGATGACAACAATGTCTATTTGCAACAGTTTTAATGAGCTCCTCCTAATGCGGCAAATGACATCCCTAGTGGAGTGAAAATGGACCGTTAAGAGATGTCACACTGTGTTGCAGCTCCACTGCTGGGGAGCGGGGAGTATCTTTTCAACTCGAATGGATGGCGGGGCTTTTCCAAACAGAGAGTGCAAGCTACAAAAGTGACTTCTGAAAGCCTCTTATCTCAGCACCTGGCAAACCAGATCGTTGAGTCACTGGTATTGATCAACTTTCGCTTTCAACCCCTTCTAGATATATTAGGGCTATTTTCTGCTATGGGACGATAAAAATCTCACTTACAGGCCTTTAAATGCACTATAACTCCATATATTGTGTTGATTCTGCAGTCTTCCCCAGGCCCATCCTTAAGGCCCCTATAAATGCAGGTGATGTGCCTTGCTTCTCTTTCCTCAGCAGCAAGTTTTACTGCGTCTGTAGCCAGTTAAAATGCAGAGCAGTGTGGGTTAGATGATCAAGCATAATGTGAAACAGTTCAGTGAGTTTCAGAGCTGACTAGATAGACTTAACTGTTTTTGTAAGAGGTGTCAAGGCATAGTGCGTCATCTCGGAGCATACTACGGTCTGAGGAGCAGCGAAATATGTCTGCAACTGTTATAGGAATATTCTTTCCCTGTCACCTCGGTAGCAAACACAATTTCAAATTGGAGATAGTGAAAAGTAGAAGTTGTGGTGAGATGAGACTTGGAAAGAGAACGTGAAGACACAGGGAGAGGAGAAGAGAGCGAGCCCGAGAACAGGGGAGGATGAAAAATTGAGTGTGAAAATGAGATGGGAGTAAAAAATAAATAAAAAAGTACAAAAAAAAAATCTCCTGGCAGTGTGTTCAGGCTGAATGGATGGCTGACAACAAAATCATACAATGGAGGAAGGGAACACTGGTGAGAGAGCATGAGAGGCAGGATGGAAGAAGAGAGTTGGGAGGAGTAAAGAGAGGGGGGAAGACAAAGGGTATGATGAGGGAACAGAGGAAGAATGTCAAATGGAATGAGAAGAGGAGGGGGGATGAGAGACAAGGATGTTATGCTAAAATGACTTCGCTGCTCTGAGACGGCCGTTGACTGTCAACTCCTTAAATGAGAACAACACTGGGTAGACAGCTCACTTACCAGCTTTACACAAAGATGGCAACATCAGCGGTCTCTAGCTGCCTCACTCGTGTTTGCCCCACAGCAAAACATGATTGAGAATAATAAAAGTCAAAAAAGGATCTAAAAGTAGTTTCACTGTACTTCCTGATGAGCTCAAGTTGCCAGTGTATACTCTGACGACATGTGGAAGTACATCCACTAAAATATGAACAGTGACATAAAGCAGGCTCTTCAAGGTGAAACTTTTGGTATTAGTGTTTTAATTTTTAAAACACCCAAGGTTGTTGGTGGTGGTGGTGTAGTGATTAAGCAGCCTTTACCGTGAGAGCTTAACTCAGGCATCCATGTCAGCAAAAAACTGACTGAAATAATCTGAACTGCTAGATTCTTATGGGCTGAAGGTCTGTTGGCAAGTTGTTCCAGTAGGCCCCTACTCCACAGAAACCGGAATGGTTGACAACTTCAAATATCCCACACTGGATAATATACTCAGCTTGGATCAGCATATTAACAACATCCAACGAAGAATCAATCAAAGACAACCAGACATCAGTAAATTCAAAGGACTTAATGTTGTCTCCCAAGTCCTCCATCTGTCTGAGGATTTGTTCAACCTGTCTCGGTCTGCTGCCAAGACAATACATCTTCCAACACCCAGCCTGTCAGAGATCAACAGTAAGGCCATTATAGGTGAAGCAATCACAGTAGCACGGGGCATTACACAGACATTGAATAGACACTTGCTCTAGTGTACCCTGCTTGCAGGTACATGACCCTCAGAGGCTGAGGAGCTCAGTTTGGCAAAAGCCTGGTACCTGTAGCCGCAACAGTCCTTAATAGGATGACTCACTAAATGACTACATGTTTTGGTTCCATGCTAACACCGATTGATTGGCCTGTAACAGTTGTGTTTTGTTGTGTTGTGCATGATGTATTTCTGTTTGTCATTTTTGGGTGGTGACCAAAGACCGTTTAAAGATTGATGGAGGAACAGCTCCTCCTCATTTTAGTTATTTATTTGATGCTACAGAAACAGGATGTGACATCCTGATGTCTTCAAGTTGACATGCCAGCCGCTCCGTGAGGCATTCCCGTAGGGATGTGCGAATTGGAAAATTAATTAATTAAATAAGTACAGTGGGGCGGCACAGTGGCTCAGTGGTTAGTGCTGATGCCTCCCAGAGTTCGAGTCCAGCTCGGGCCCTTCTGGGTGGAGTTTGCATGTTCTCCCTGTGTCCGTGTGGGTTCTCACTGGGTACTCTGGCTTCCCACCTCCAAAGATGTGCTAGTTAGGCTGATTGGTGACTCTAAATTAAAACTCTAAATAGGCTGGTGACCTGTCCAAGGTGTACCCCATCTCTTGCCCAATGCCAGCTGGGATAGTGAGGATTAGGTGGTATGGAAGATGATATGAGAAGAAATAAGTACAGTGTATAATCCAACATTTGCTTGTAACTAGTGGAGGTAAATCTCAGAATTAATTCTACAAAAATGCAAGTGAATCTGGCGGAAGTCTGCGTGGCCAATGCAAGGAAGTGGAGATGTCCATATGCATACAGTCTATGTTGGTAACATGTTAAGTTCTTCAACTATAGCATTTTGTAGTACCTTGTGTGTTTCTGCTTGGTATATTTTGGGCAGTGTAAAAAAGAACAACAAATAAACTAACCTGATTTTTAACCTTTGTATATCTATAAATTATTTATATAACAACAAGTAAAAGTATGATGCATTCACAGTTTATTTGTCCAAAACAACCAATCATCGATTGCTTGTTTGAGTAGGGTAGTGTTTGAGATTTGGCAACATCAATCCAATCAGCAAAGTGCACCTGCACTATTCTTTCTATCAGAGTTTTAGTCACAGAGCAATTGTGACTGAAGCATACTGACCCACACATCGATATCCCAACCCCTGCTAAGTCTGTTTATTCAACCACAGACCACTGGAGTCACCTCAGACACACTCTTCCAGCTCCAGTGGTGCATAATTCTATCTTTTATTTTGTGACAAACATAAAAGGAAAACCTTATGAGTCTCACCAGTGACTTCCAAGTCATAGAATGAGTCTTATTTTACTGGCAGAGATAACGCACAGATCTGTCTCATGGTTAGTCTGTACTACTGGGCTAGGACTGGAAGAAACTTGCTGAATTTCTAAAGCTGCGTTAAAGGATATGAAACGAGAGAAGCCAGGACTGTAGCTGACAAACTTGGCAGATATATAGATGGTGAAGTATCTCAAGCATCCTGATCATTTGAAGCATGCTGATTTTCTCAGCAAAAGATCTTCAGCAGTCTAACATGACACGCATGACTGAAAGGCTTTGAGAAGCTGTGATGGACTGCAGTAACCATGTCATCACCATGACGGATACTTTAAATCATATTACTTAAAATGTATAAGAAGTGTGGAGGACAACAGTTCAGTAGATGTTCCAACTGATGCCCATGTCCCTCTGACATACACAACAGATGTTTTTCATCATGGCAGACATTTTGGCTTGTCTCGGTAAGGAAAGAACTGGTGTATCAGTCCACTAAGGATAAGGCCATGCGGTTGTGCATGCTGCTTTGCTATCATGCCTTAGCCGAACCATCATTTCTCTACAGTGAGAAAT
The DNA here is from genome assembly GCF_022458985.1 of Mugil cephalus. Classification (NCBI taxonomy): domain Eukaryota; kingdom Metazoa; phylum Chordata; class Actinopteri; order Mugiliformes; family Mugilidae; genus Mugil; species Mugil cephalus. The sequence goes on from NC_061777.1 coordinate 10,894,893, forward strand.
CAAGACGTTCACTGTGACTAAGGTCTTTCCAGAAGTGTTGCACCCCTACTGACATGAGAGCCAAGCATGGCAAACTCCTTCTGTTAAATGCTGAACATCTAAAGTTTAAAACATACAAGAGTCTTGTACTGCACGACTCTTGTGTCACCACGGAGATACGCTATTTGCCATAGATCAACAAATGTAGATAAGAGAGGTGGTGGTTGTAGTGGTGGTAATCACTGAAAGGCATGAGTCACCACAGGAAACAGACACATCATAAACACAGAAACTCCACGGGGCAAATGTTAAAACTAAATCCTACTGTGAGACGCCATCGTTAATCACTGAGCCACCATGTTGCCCTTTCAATTAACAGTGTCACTATGGGGAAGCCCAAGGAGTGAGAGGGGTTATTTACCCATGGGTCTCTGGTCCCTCAAGTAAAGTTTGCAAAGCTTAATTATACCAATTAGCACTCTTAGGGTTCAATGCCATACACTTCGTCAACAAAGTTTTCAATTAAGCGTCATTAAGCCACAGTGTGTGTGTGTTTGAGTGTGTGTGGGTGTGGGAACTGGAAAAAGATTATCAAGTTGAAGTATGATAAACAACACAGCCATTAACCGTCATCAGACAGCAAGGCAGTGCTGGAAAAAGAGAGAGAGAGAGAGAGAGAGACCACCATCCTTAACTGTGATTAATAGAGGTTTAATGGTTATACTAAACGTGTGGGCTTTGTTTGACTGTGATAGATGTCTAGAAGACTGACAGTTTTAGAGTGACAGTGCTTAGACAAAGACAGAGAGCGGAAGATGGGATTGACACATGACATCAAATCCATTTAAAACACACACAGACATAAACAAATACACGCAATCATTTGTCATGCTTACCACACTTGGAAAAAATATCTTATTTTCCCCCATGGAGGCTGTTTGAGGGTTAAGTCTCGGTTTTAGGTAATTAGGTTGTGGTGAGGGTTATGGTTAGGACCTTACTTAGAGTGAGGGGCCAGGGAAAGCGTTACGCATTAAGGTCCTCACAATGATAGCCATAAAGACAAAAGTGTGTGTGTATGCTGTTGTACATCTATCTTTCTGAAGACCAGCTTTTTACATAATCAGTGTGAGGACATTTGTGTAAAGTGAGGACATTTTGGATGGACCACTTCTTTACAAGGCTGTTTGAGACTTAAGACTCAGTATCAAGGTAAAGGTTACAATCAGGTTATGGTTAGGATTAGTGTACAGGTCTGAGTTAAGCACTTAGTTGAGATGGTTAGGGTAAGGGGCTAGGGAAATCTGTATGTCAATGAACTTCCTCACAGAAGTGTGTGTGTATGCTAGAAGGGGAAAGCCGGTGAATCAAATAACTTGTATTTCAGTTTTGTCAGTAGCCTTGATCAAAGGTTATTTCGATAATGCGCACAACTCAAGGTATTATGGTTATGCTACAAAGAACCTGAAAAATGAAAAAAAAAAAAAAAAAAATCTAGGAACAGATTTGAAAGTATTTTTTGGGTGAGTGATTGACTGCACAGTAATTGCTGCAACTATTTGCGAGTTACGTTTTTGGAGTTATTATGCCCTTTTTTCTTTTTGTTATTTTCAATGGAATTAAAATGAAAAGCTGGATTTGGGGGTTATAACGTAAACGGCTTAAACAATAAATGAATCAATAGGACAGAACCACACAGATGGAGAGACAGGAAGAAAAAAGAAAAAAAAGTCATGAAAATGTCAATACTCCACTCAATATGTCCCTTGCTCCGTAGGGCCCCAAAAAGCAAAACGGCAAGTAAAGCCGAAAGTCAAACATTTTTCTCTATAAAGAAAAGTGTTGCAGCTTTTACCACTCCATCTCCAAAACTTTTCTTTTTCTTTTAATACAGATTAATCGACTGCTGTGTAACATTTACCAGCAGTAACATTTACAAATGTGTAGGACACACTGTTGGCTATCGAGCCTCGTTCTACTGACCGGCACAGCGAGCTCTGCTCTGCTATTACTGGGGAAATAAAAGACTTTAAGAGGAAGGCACCACTCCGACCAGAATGAATAACTAACAACTGGAATAAAAGTGTCATTAAGCAGCTCTCATTGCCACTTCTGCTCTGACTTTAGGGCTAACAATTAGTTACTGCTGTTATCAATACACCTGCTGCTCATTTTATAGACTTTTAAAATGTCAGAAGACAGTGAAAGTGGGTCATCAACGTTTCTCAGAGCAGACGTTGACATTAGAAATATCTTGTTCCATCTGAAATATGTACAAAACAGTCGAATAGGTGACTTATAAGCAATTATAGCTTCAGTCTCTGTTTGACTCACCAGCTTTTGGAGTCAATATATGACTAACAGACAGAAAACCTTGAACAACGCAGACTTCATTTAGTTTCAGGTTGTTCTTTTTTTTTATTGGCTAAGTACAAAGACCTGCAAGGGAAGAGACTTTCCTGTAACGCTACTGTAATTTCCTAAAATTAATTTTATTGACAACTCTGAACGAGTACAGCTGTAGCAGAGAGCTACAGAGCAAGGTATTACACCTCAAGCCCTCTTCTGCTGGCTCAGTTTACTGCCCCTCTGCTGGGATTAGGTTTTAAAGATTTACATGGGCAAAGGAAGCTTTAAAAGCCATTTACGTGGCCTTCGGTGGTGCAGTTTAGTTTATCTCTATCATATACATTTCCAAAGACAACCTCTACTACACGATTCATTAAATTTCACTCTAAGGATCGCAATAACTAAACTTTCGGAAGAGAGTTCATCCACTTTTTTTTTTATTTTTTTTTAACTATTGCTGACAATTTTATTGTCATGAGTGCTGCTGAAATAAGAGCCTGCCTGAACACTGAAAGCAACTCAAACTCTTTATGAGCTATACACCTTTGACTCTGTATTCACTGGGCCTCGAAGCACTTTAATATCACTTAAAAACAACTTTTAGCCGAGGACTACTTTCATATTAGTGACACATCACTTGCTAAGTTTGGACCTCAATTTATAGTCTGTGGAGAATATGAAATAAACACATGAAAGAGCTATGGCTGTGGGGGAACAATGAAGAATGTATGCAAGGACCACCGGAGTCAAGGCCGCGCCACAGATATTAGATGTGAAGGAGGGACAAATAAATGATGTTTATCGTGCGCATTTGCACACCCCGCGTCCCTACCATCACTTTCACAGCACGAGAAAATTAATAAGTATTACGGAGCTTATTATCTGGCCATGCAAACAAATGACAGGATTATGACACACTCCAGAAAGCCAATTCAACGATGAAATATTAACTTCGAACAAAACCCTCGCAGATCCACAGTTTACACTGTGAAAACTTTCTGTCAACACACCGCCCTCCTCAACGTGCGCCTGCTTCCCCGATGAGAAGTGGACGAACGCCCCCTTGAATGAGTTCTGATCCCTGCTTTCATGCATTACATGCCACAGTCTAACAGGTCATTTCTTCAGAGTGCAGTCAGCCTCAGGCGCATGCTCACTGCAGCAATCTAAGCCGTGGCCTCAGCGGTGTGATTTATCTGTGTTTGTGGCGGTGATTTGTCGCTGTTCCAGACGTCACTTTGTCCCTCTAGCGCCACACGCAACGCGCCGTGCCGCGGTCCCCACAGAAAAACAGCATACCATGGCTCTATTTTAGAAGCATTCAGCTATCAGCCCCGAGGCTCCCAATGAAGACCTGCCTACAGCCAGGTAATAAAACCGCAATATAAATATATCTCTGTGACCGCGGACAAATTTGCTCTTTTCTCACATGTGCCCTAACCTGAGACAGAATTGCTCATACTAGGCATTCTTATGTCTGGATCAATGTTAATTTTTCATCTACTTTCAGTGAATTTGTTGCACCTTCAAAAATATACCACTTGTGTGCACAGTTAAGATGCTGCTAGCCCAGACCATAACTGCCAATCTCGCATTCAAAATTCATAGCATAACCTTGTCCAATATTCACACTAGACTGCATGGGCTGCAAGGCGTCCATCTGCTATAGATCAAATCTCCACATTCAAATTTCACACACACACAAAAAAAAACTGACCCCGAACACAAACAGAGACAAAAATAATTCCATAACGCCTGCGAGAAGGGGCTTATTTTTTTCCACATCTTGCCCCTTCAGCACTTCAAAACAACTTGTCAGTAGCTGTCAGTTTGAATTAGCGGAGTAGCCCTTTACAGAACTGTTTTCTGACTCTGGTAAATCTGCAGGCTGTCTCCATCAATCAGAGAACAGCAGCAGCGCGGATGCGCACGCGGACGCACGCGCACAGCGCACACAAGCATCCATACACTCGTTCCACAAACGCTGCCAGATCCACTCGCTCAGGCAAACAGGAACACAAACGTCAAGTTGCGCTGCACTTGAACTCTGGGAACGGCTTCCTCATAACAAACAAAGTGGTTGAAAACGATGAAGTTGTAACAGTCTGTCTGTTCCAACAGACACTGCCCTTCTCTATCTCTCCTCAAAGTGTCAAAGCAAATAAATTCCGTTTCATCTCTCATTTTACCTCCAGGGACCTGCACATAGCAAACACTCCTTAAGTATGCAGAACCCACACACAAACACACACATATACACAAACACACACACATATATATAGTAAGTTAACACTTCTCAGAATTTATAGGGTCTCTCTCCAATTACCACCCCGTCACCAACATCTTTATGGATTATGGTTATAGGTCAATTATTCAACTTGAATTTCCTGATCATGAGCAGTTCACTGTACGGTCTTCAGGGGTCTTTTTTCAGGGCAGGAACCCCAAACGGATGCAGAGATTAAGTAGGGACCCCCTACCTACATTATATGTGTTATATATTAAACTCAGCCTAGTGCAAATTAAATATACATTATGAAGTATGGCGATGAACGTAAATAGCACTATTGGTTAGCAGCTGCTAACTTTTTATTTTGAAACAGAGCTTCTTAAGCAGACACTAACGTTCATCGACAGTGACACTTCAGATGGCGGGTGCTATATACCTGGAAGACGTGAAGAGCTGCTACGAGGAGAATTATCCAAACCAATGGACTTATCTGGCAGAATGATGTGACGGAATAAAAGTCTTACGCAGACCCAGATATAGAATGTGTTCTACTAAAACTATATTATATATATATCCGGCGTGTCCTGACAAGACATGCCATGAATATATATATATATATATATATATATATATATATATATATATATATATATTATATATATATATATATATATATATATAAATAAATAAGTAATTAAAAAGAAAACATGCATAAAGAGACAGTGTAATAAATCTCAGAGACTTGCTTGTACTGGCATCTGTGAAGGGTTAGGCGGGCCTAACAGATGCTGACTGCTTATATAATTTCTCCCACTGGCTCTAGTGGTTTTTGGCCAGCCCGAGTCTCATCTACCCTGCGCTGCGTGGTGCCGCTTTGAAAGCCCCGTTTTGTAGATGAAAAATAAAACAGCACAGTACAGCGGAACAAAATAATGCCCGTCTCATTTCTGTAATCACTGCAGCCCGTGTCATTCGGCGCAATTAATAACGCCGAGGCTTGTTATTATCATATGAGCACCACAACACTTTGGTTCTTCCGCACCATTGTTCGCAGGCTGCCGCTGACAGAGATCGTGAGTGACAGCCTGGTAATTTAACAATCTGCTACTATAAAAGTTAAGATAAATAAATTAATAAATAGCGCGTTCACCTTAAAACTCCCGTCTGCTTTGGGTCGCACTAGCAGTGTTCAGCAATGCAGTAATGACGGAAATCAAGCAAACCTTTTCATAAAACAATGTGGATGCAGATGCAATTTACAAGTGATAGTGGTATTGGTCGAACAGTTCACTGTAACCTGATAAACTACCCAATTCAAAAGATGCATCAACAACTTTCTAGATTATGTTTCTCTCAGCTGTGTCTGGGCACAGACCGCTATTACGATTTCTGTTAAACCTCCGCTTTGTGCTTCATTAATCTGTATAATAGAGACTGTCAGAATGAAAAATCTAGGAATTACTCCATAGAAAAACAAAACAATTATACCTCTGTGATTATTGCTTTTCTCCTGATAATTTCTCTGTTTTTGTTTGAACCGTCGGGACCAGTGTGAGGAAAACTGGCTTCCCAAGAGTGTGACATTGCCCCAGAAATAATGGGAGTGAATTGCAAACATGGGCTGTCAATTAATTTCTTGTTTATTTTAATAAAAGCCATGATGGGCAATATTGTGGAGTGTAATGCTTCACCAGGCACGGAGCTATAAACAGACTGGCCTAGCCACTCACAGACTCTGGCCCGTGCACCACAGTGTGTGCCTCAGTTCATGACTGCACACACACACACACACACATCCACAAATACATACATCTATGAACGAACAAAGAAACAACGTGGACCGTTCTGCATAAAACACACTATTGAAGGCATAAGAGATTCTTGATTTGCCTCATCTTGAAATTATCTGATACTTCATCACAAATAAAGCCAAGATGTCTCTGAGAAACGACTTCACCTCATAGAATTGAATGCGACGACTTCTGTTGTTAACGCCGCAGCATGCCATTAAAGATTAATGCAAATAAACAAGGAATTTTAAGCATTGTGGCAAGCATGTACAATTTCTTGGAGGAGATGAGTGAGTGACCTTTGTGGGGTGGTAGCAGAAATTACCAGGCTTCCTAGTAGCCGCAGGGGACCGGATAGATAATGAATAAATGAATAAAATCAGTTACTGTCTTGATCAATGAGACACTCTGAACCAACAGAACCCTGACTGCGTGTTACAGCGACCGGATAAAATACTGAGATCAGCTTGGATGCATGTACACTGTCTATTATTGACTTGTTTGCGAGGTCTAGTTGTCACATCTGCTTTGCCAAAGAGTAAACCGCTCATGCTGAGGCTGCACACAGGTTACAAAAATGCCATTCCACATTTTCCAATGGAAGGCCGACGTACAATTTAATCTGCCGTTTACTTGGCGTTTGACCTGCGGAGCAGATTCTTCAAGTGCTGCATAAGGGCAGTTTTTATGGAAGCGGTGGGAGTGAATCTGGAGCAGTAATAAAAAAAAATTAAAAAAACGTAACCTCCCGTGAAGTAGGAGAATTTATACAAATGCATTTTTCATAACTCTTCTCAAAAGCAGGGGATATTCCTAAAGTTAAAACTGAAGAAAATAAGACAGAGGGGGGCAGTATGTAATGAGTAAAATGCAGTCAGAGGTGCACACGCCCGTTGTTTACTGTTACGACTCTTACCTCTGCGAGAAAATGTCTCTGTAGGGGCTGCCGTGCTGCATGGCGATGCCATATCCGCGGTCGGGTGCAGTGTTGCTTACGGTGTAGAAGGAGCAATCTTCGTCATTGTTCGCGACGTACTCCAGCACCGCTGCATCCCACACAAAGCCAAACCGGCCATACTTCACCTGAAAGAAACCAAAAGGCACTTCGAGTTATTGACTCTGCAGGATGAAAACAGGCCCGATTAATGCTTTTAATGAGCTGAATCATTGCTGGGTACATTGAACAGAGGCGGTCCAAGAGGAGCAATTCTCCCCAGCACACAGACAGTTTGTAACCACAGTCTACCAGCATTTTTAAGTCTCAAAACATAGTGTTGCACCCAAGACCTGCTGTGGGATGCAATGCTTTACAGCGCAGATCTAGAGGCATGTAGTTTTAATGGATTGTTGGCTCATCTTTATTGCGCCCTGCGTGGGTGCGAGTCGGAAATGTTTTATATTTTACTCTCGCAAATGCTTTTGTCGAGTGTGCGCACGGAGACTCCAGCTTTTGCTTGAGAAGACCGAGAATTCAAAAGAACAACTGCAGCTTGTTTGTGCGGCGAAGGTGCCTGTCGTCGTTAAAATGGCTTCCGGTTGAGTTTCAATAAATCCCTGTTTTCACAAGAAATTCTCACAAGTGGAGAACAAACAACACGGCTGCGATAATCCCATTTTAACACTTCCTGACAATTCACTCAAACAGCCTTGGGTGAGGAGCACAACACACACATGTATGCACACACAAATACGCGCACGCACACACAGACTTTTCTTCTAACGCATTAGTTTGGACTTGCTGTGTCATTAACTTTAATGGAGCTTTATGAAATTTTTAGACCCCTCTGCCTTTGTGTGTACGCGTGTCACCTCACTCGGCCTGTGTGTGATGACTAATGTCTGAGAGTCTGACAAGACCTTCCGATTGGGTTATTTCACAGCCTGTAGTCTCTGCAGCATGTACATGTGTGTGCGCGCGTGTATGTGTGAGTTTGGGGACACGTTTAGATGCATCTGTTCAATAATTCACTGTAGGGCATCAGAGTGGATCTTTCTGCCCTTTATAACCTTAAAAAGAGGGGAAAGAGCCCTTTATTACTTTGAAAAATAATTTTATGACTTTTCATTATTGCTTTTAAATTAAATAGATTGTGGGCTTTGTGTTACTTAAATAGGTAAAAGAATCAGTTTCGAAAGCTTGAGCATTAAGGACACTCAGTACGTTTGTCTATAAAAAAGTCTTAAGTGAATTATTATCTGGAGTTTTTATGCAGTGACCTCTGATGTCATCTGCTAATCTCATGAATATTGTCATCATCCTTTGTGTGGAGTACAAAGACTGTCACAGCGGCGGAAAAGGTTTCATTGATATGCAAACTCCCAATTTGGACTTAGCCACTTAAACCCTTTATCACTTTTCTAATATAATTGCAGTCACGTCAAGCCACATCTACAGTATCACAACACAAATAATCACCAGCTTTACCTTTCCAAGACATGATGATCACATTTAAAGGCCCGATCATTATTTTTCGTCAATGTTCTTTACAAGATTATATAAGCTTTTTAACATCAACGTGGCAGCAAACAAGTGTTTTCTATGCATCCATTCAACAATCAAATGGTAATTTAAACTTACATTATACACGCAGTGAAAACTTCGAAGGAAATGAACAATTTGCGACGAGCACCTTTGACCTTTGGGTTATAAAATGTCATCACTTAATTTGATCAAATTTGGCATCTGTGTGAACGATCATAATTGTAATTAGGGTATAATTTGTCTAGTTATGTCCAAAAAACATGTTTAGTGAGGTCACGGAGACCTTTGGCCATCAAGTGCTAATCAACTCACCCTAGAGTCCAGGTGTCACATTTAAGAAACTTATAATGGACAAAAACATGCTTTGTTAGGTCACAGTAGCATTTGACTGATTAAATTGAGCCCAAGTACATGTTTATGTCAATTAGGAAGAAATTTAAGAAGCTCCGGAGATGTCATTCAAAAGTGTGGGACGGATAGAAAATCCTAAAAGTGTAGTTTTTGCTCCAGCCACAGCTGTCGCCGACACAGTGGCATAAAAACACATTAATATCCAAGTTGCACATCCACTTGGCTGCCTAGTGTATAGTACTTATCCTTTAATGTATGGGAGTATCAGTTTGGCTTTGAGATGCTTCTGCTCTACTGTGATATTCATCGTTCCAGGTTCTGAATATTCGCATATATACCGCACCTTTAAGTCCACACAAACAGTGAAGTTGAGGGATTTATCTTGTTAAAGCATTCTGTCTGCATCTCATGGATCAAAATATACTTTAAAATGCTACCGCTTACAAAGGCAGCAGATGTAGCAGAACCCTGTAACATCTTTAGCAAACATCAATTACACAGACTTTGTAAAACGCCCCTGCGCTTTAAAGAGACCTGCCAGGCGACTTAAGACTAATAACAACTCCTAATTTTGGTGTTGAGGCAAAACTGTAGCTCGCATTTGGATAATGGCATGCCCGTAAGAGAGGGAACACAAATAGAAAAACTATTTAATACTGTATGTGTTGATGCCTCTCAGAAGACACATAGAGAGCTGAATTACTTGGTTAACTCTGACTCAAAAGACATTTTGGAGGAGAAATATCTCAGGAAGGGAGTTTTTTTTTTAAATAATAAATTTAAAGTAAACTCGATAACAGTATAAAGTGAACATGAGATGAAGAGTGAGTGGGAGAGTATTGTTAATTATGATGAACACCACTGATATAAACCCTGTGGTCTAATAGGGAGGAAAGGTCGAGAGCATCAGGCTGCAGTTTTGTGAAATTTGAGTCTCCTATAATTGACTTCATTCATTTCATTTTTTTGTTTTTGGCAAATGAGCAGCACAGTTCGGGATGGCGGTGAGGTTCTGTGTGGTGACTGTTCTTACATTTGCACTATCGCTTTCCAAGCCACGTTGTTCAAGGAACTCGCACGGGGCCACTCGATATGCAGATCGCAGTTCGAATGCATCTCAACACTTACAATTAAATTTAACTAATGACCACACAACACGGGCTACAATCACATAAGAAGGGATTACCACAATAACAATAAAAAGGCTGCTGTCTGAAGTCGCAGCTGTGTTTCATAAACAGAGGAAATGCGAATGGAGAGCACTTAATTTGATGCACTAGAAAGAGTACTCGACATGCAAAGGATCCCTTTAATACTCGCTCATGTTTGATTAATAAATGAAGATAAAATCATCACGGCTGGAGTGCTATAAAAGAGATGTGCTGAAGTCCTGCTTGCTCCTGTTGTGGAGCTTTGTTCAAGTTCAACTTTGTTGTCGCGTGCATTGGAACTGCAATGCAATTCTCATGTTCTGGCTCTCTCCGCCCAAGGATACTACCTACAGAAATGTTATGCACACATTTATTATGTTATATACCTCACATACGGTACCTCTTGTCAAACCTATCTATAATAATACTGCTTATATGTAAATCACACAGGTCATAGCCATTAGTCCTGCAGCCTGAATTGTATAAACAATGAGAAGGAAACACAACAGCGGTGAAGAAAGAGAGAAGCAACTTAAAGTCTACCTTCCATCTACCGCCGCAGAAAAAGTAAGGTCAAACTAGATGTGTGACCTCTCCACTGGAACGGTTTCAGTGGGAGTGTGTTGAAGAGGTAGCTTTATAAACTTCACTACCTGTTTTCGCGCGCGTAGCTCAACCTGGCAAAGCAGCAGTTCATGTTATTTGCTTTGTTTCCACTTAGAATAACATTCCCTTCCACCTGAGGCATCCTTCACATCAGCAAGGAGAAAAAAAATAACAATGTACTGTATGTAGTTTTATAAAGGTGAATAAAGGTATTTGTAGCGCACGGGCAGAATTTTTCATCCATGCAGTTACAACATGATTTGAAAATAATTCATTTGATTTAGTTTCACACTGGAGTCAAGAGAGCAGGACACCACTTTCAATAAGTAAGTTAAAAATTAGTGTAAGCCAAAAGCATATTAATCACATTCACTTTAATATTTCAAATCAGCTGATAGTGGAAACACAACTTGAAGAAGCAAAATTATTCATAGGTCATGGTGACTGGAGTACAGTTACCTGTGTATATTAAAGCAACTATGTTTAGATACTACTAATAAGAAATATAATGTGAACTGGATTCCATTGTTTATTAACATTTACTAACCATTTTTGGATTTTATTTTGGTTTTGCCGGTTTCTGGCTGTGTTTTGGCACCGACAGCACTTGATTTATTGGTCTGGCGTAATACAGAAAGTCGATTTTAACTTGACTTTCACTTAAGGCATAGGTCTTCAATATGGGGTTCGCAGAGGTACTGCAGGGGGGCTGCAAAATCTTTGGTTGATTAAACATTTTTTAGACTTCTTTGTTTTTTTTTGTTTTTTTTTTTTAAATTTCCCCCCACAAATTTAAATTTGTTTAAATACACATTAACATGAATCCAGCATATTTCATAAATGGACTCAGAAGACGTTTTCTTTCAGTCAGCACTTCACTCATTTAGCTTGCTACCAACAGCCACTACACAAATGTAATATTTGAACCTGTGTATGATTCAAAATGATAATAATACTGTATATTTATAAATAGTACTAGGCCGAGTGTAATGTAGAACACATATAATAGGTAGGGGGTCCCTACTTAATCTCATCAGTTTGGGAATCACTGGCCTGAAAAATGTTGAGGACCCATGACTTAAGGCACGATACGTTTATTAAGGTTAATCAGCAGCCATCTTTCCCTAGTTGTACTTAAATGGATATCTATATATCTATATATATATATGAAGGCAGCAATTACATATGTGATTATAGTATAATATATAATAATTTATGTGCATAGAATGTGCATGGTATTGGCACTGTCTCAATCCGTTTGAAATATCCATGCATCAACGCAATGGAAAGCTGCAGAGTTATGAATTTATTCAGTAAAAATGGTGACGGGCACAAGTCCAGGGAAAACTGGAAAACTCTACAGTCACTCTGGGGAGTTTTCTGCTGGTTCAGTACGAACAGGCAGAGGCAAACAAAGAGTAAGTTGGGATATTCTTGCTAGTTTTTAATTGCCACCACATCAGGAAATGCGTTCTTTATTTCAAATGTGGTATAATTGGTCTTAAAGGCCATGTTAACAGCACTTTACTTTTCCATGCATCCACATATTATTAAATATCAAATACAGTACGTATTACCCTGACCAGGTTTTAATGAAATACCAACAGGTTGTCTCTTAAATACTATTACCCTTCTTCCATTTGTCTTATACAGTGCATTCCATCTACATTCCCTTTTGCACATTGCTGATGTTGCAATGTATGTTTGTTCTATCAAAAAACGTACTTTAAGAAATGGAAACCACACTGTGCATAACACCATTAATAACTATTAGAGTTCTCTTGAGGTCAACCAACAAACTTGGGAGATTAATGACGTTCAAACTAGTGCCTTTACTTTTCTCCTGCTCAATAGTATTTTCTCCATTTTCCAGAACTTCTAAAAACAGCTGCACGTAGATAATGTCCAACAATAGCAGACAGCAACCCATAACACTGTTCTCAACTCATAAACAAGACTCAATCAACACATGTTGATACATTTATCTAACAGCCCACCAGTGAGCTGTGTTCATGATGTATCATTCTTGCTAAACATATCTTTTTAAATAGCCTTTTAGAGTATCATAAACCTCCCATTATTCTACAAATGTGGAGCGAGAGGAAAGTTATTGCACTAGCCGTCTCTCCTTAGATATCACCCAGAGACGTGAGTGTTTGCTATCAAATATTAAAGTCCAGCTTATTGTAATAGCCTGTGATTTGTGAGTGGAGGTTGGTTGAAAAGCTTGAAAATAATGAAAATAAACCTCAAACCACAGCGGGACAATATCTAATAGACTACGATGTCTGCAGGTGTAAAACACCGATCAGGCATAACATTATGACCACAGGAGAAGTAAATAACATAGTGATCAGTGTTCTGCTGGGAAAGTTTTGGACCTGGTATTCATGTGGATGTTACTCAGACATGAACCACACAAAAACAGTTTAGGAACAACTCAAAAAACATGAAGAACAGCACAAGGTGTTGACCTGGGCTCCAAATTCACTAGATCACTCACTCAACCAATAGGACCTAAAGGCCCCCAACTAAGAGCATCCTGTCTCCAGACACAACAGGACACCCTCAGAATACATCCGTGTCCATTCTCTGTTGAGTCAAAACTGTATTGGAGGCTCAAATGAAAGCTAAACAATATTAGGTCATAATGTTATGTCTGATCAGTGCAGTTTACGACTCCATCAAACACTGGCTTATCCAAAAAATGGGAACAGAGGTGGAGCGTAAGTGGTTTTTGAGCTGAAGCAAGCAGGAGACACGCTGGTGATCTAAGATGGCACCCGTCTCTCATTCAAAGTGGCCACGCCCTTAATTAACGCATGGTTCATTATGACATTTTAAAACGGGGGCCTGTGGGGACAGGCTCTTCACTCACCTCACTCGCCGACTCAACACTCAACCGATGCATCTAAACCATTTTACACCCACACTGTGAGTTTGTGCGGCGCACGCTTTTACGCCGCTTCCACATCCAGGTTGTGACTCCACTAGTGCCAAGGTAATTCAGTCGTAAGCTACTTTCCTCAGAGAAACACCGGCAGACACGTTGGCAACACTCACAGTCACACGGCGATACAGGCACACAAAAAGACAGCACACCGTCACAGGTAAACTCCAAGCGAAGACCACACACACTGTCAAACACCCGCCAGTGAATCCTAATCACTGCATCGGGCCTTGTTTTTCTCGCTCGTGAACGTGACACGGAGAACCCAGCAAGATCCATAATCACTAAATTAAAGTCATCTCAGTGTCTCTCTTCCTCCTCCTTCATCTTGTTGTTCTATGACTCATCCCACTTTTTAATTTCCATCTCTCTTTCCCCGGGAGGAGAGAAAATGAAACCAGTTGTGTTCGTCTTTCATTGCTTATGCTCCACGTGTCTTGTTTATCAGTTTTAAAGGGTTTTTGTGATGTCGGAGCTCATTTAATGAAGCTACAACACCAGCGAACCCTGCGCAGGAGCTATTTTCTGCTACAGTCGTGATTTGTGTTTTAACCCTTGCACGGGAGCAGGGAATAGTTAGATCTGAACTATTAAATCCCTTATTTCTTCTGTCAGTCCTAAGTACAGTTAAAAAGAAAAGGCCCGACTGGGTTGTGATTCAAACGGCAACATGTTGCACAGCATCATTTCGTGTAACCACAGTGTAACAGAGTCAATACAGAATCAATGTTTCACTGCAACTGCGCTGCAACCGGAGGAAGAGGAGGTGGACGGAGTTACGTTACACTCAAACAACGGTTCTGGAAATGTGGGGAAACGATCCAAACTTAAAATGATCAAACCAAACAGAATGTTTGGTAATGGTTAGCACATTTTTTTCAGTTATGGAGAAAAATCCATAACTGAGAGTTCATTGGTAAAGTCATAAAATTTTAAAGCCTTCAAAAGAAATTGAACTGAAGGAAAGCCAAAGGAAATGTCTTAGGAACATAGGCTGCCAAAAAGGTGAAAAGTGCAACAAGCAGCACCTCACGCATGGCTACCCGCTGACCCAAGACTGTTCACTTGGATAGATTATGCAGAGAACAAATCCCTCGCACAGTTTGTGAATACAGAGTGTATATACAAGGCAAATAAATCAATTTGATTTTAAATAAATCATATTAATATATTCCTGTCTGAGGCGGCATTTAGCACCGTCTATCCTCGCTTAACCTTTAATGCATCAACTTCCCACAACAACGGTGTTTCCTAAACTTAACTAGACACTTTGGAGTTGAAACGCAAGCCGAGTAAGACATATAGTTAAAAAAGCATTGCCTCCAAAACATATCAGCCATAATATCATTACGTAGTGTGAATGCAATTCGCGGGAGACATGAATGAGCTGAGATAGGCTTCAAAAGAAAAACCTTTGGAATCTTTTCACAGCGTGCTCTCATCCGATGTTGATGATGTGGAAGTTCTTACCTAGAGACCGGTGAAGAGCTTTTTTAGTCTAAATGAATAAAAAAGAAACAAAAAAAGACTTTATTTCATTCAAAGATTAAAAGAGCTGCACTATTTTCTGTTACTCTTCTAATATCAGCGGTACGTTTTCGAACGAACGGGTTATGCACAAAGCCTGGATGTGCAAACAGGAAGAGAAAAAACACTTGTGTTTCTCGATGAGCCAGATGAAGCAAATCATATGACTTGATGGAAAGGTGAAGAGTGAACTTGGAGGACTATACAAATGAAAGAAAACCACCTACACATGATCAAACACGTCAAGGTGAGCTCATATGCATTTCTTGCAAAACACTCACTAGACGATACTTTTCAATTATCGCCCAACGAGTGTCTCGGCAGCTTTCAAGAGGTCTTTCTATCTCATCCATGGTTCAAACAGTTTGGCTTCAGAGTCTGGCTGTGCTTGAACTTCAAAAATGGACAAACTACTCCAGGGTCCTCTCTCTCTCTCTCTCTCTCTGTCTGTCTGTCTGTCTGTCTGTCTGTCCGTCTCTTTCTCCCACCTCCCTTCTCTCAGAAACATCCCTTCAAGGGCAGCCGGCGTGCAAAAGGAATAGCAGATTCCTCATCTTGCTGCAAGTTTAAACTGAAATATATCAAAAACCATCATTTCTCCTCATCTTTGCAGCTTAGATTACCAACACTTAAAGTGGCAAATTGTCCCCCTGTGTACAGTTTAGTCTTAAATTTTTCCTATTTAGCCTTTAAGCGATGGTTTTGAAACTGTTTCACACACGGGACTTTTTTGTTTTTTTCTTTGTTCTTTCCAGTGTGAACGCACGGATAAAGTTGCTGGAAAACAGTGGAAACTTCAGATGAAGACTGAAGACGGCCATTGTAATCGACATTCATCCAATTTTGAGTGTTGTGATACCCACATGGATTTGCTATTACTGCGAATCCATATCCTCTTAGCAGTCGACACTTATCCACGACCTTTTGAATCTCTCAGTGAAATTATCTGTTTAAACAGAAATGAATCAGCTGTTGTCAGGGTTGGGGAAATTGGAAAATGTGAATAATTTATTTCGAAAATCATGAAAAATAGTATAATAACAAAATTACAGCAATTAAAGCATTTGGTATTCATCTGTAATTGCAGGCAGGTTCATCTACTCGTCAATATTAAGTTTTAATAATGAACTTTAGTTTGCAGACAGAGAAGCAAGCTTGTTGACAGCTGGAACTTCTGCCCTCATATATAAACATTCGAGTCAATCTGATCATTTACTAACCCATGATAAAATGCCTGGAGAGGTAAGCCATGGAGTACAGAGAAAATAGAAAGAATCTTGATAGTCGTGACTGAACATCATCACATCCCGTCGGGTTAGCGTCACGGACTGTTCATAACGTTGGGTGAACCCTTCACAAGGTCGCCCGCAGGGGTTTTTCTGACATTAAATACCGTGTGTTGACTGCCGCCATCTTGGCAGTGCCTAACTAACTCCAAGCTAAGTGGGAAGATTGGGAGTGTTGGAGTGTAGATGAAGCGGGCAGGTGATGACTAGGCAGACAGCTAGCAATGTGTGAGGTCACCCACCTGTCACTCAAAGCGGCCGTGTCCTTAATTATGCATGACTTAAGGCTGGATATAATTAGAAACGGGTGAGTTATGTAAAGAGCAAAGTGGATACCAAAGCCATTTTTTTATTTTTATTTTTTTCACCAGACTGTAAACATGTTTCATCCTAGTTGGCTTCGTTTTTCAGCCCTGGAGGTTGCTAACTGATTAGCATGTTAGAGGCTAGCTGCAGCAGGAATTATTTGCTAAGATGCATTAATTAACTTTGACGGGCCGCTTTCTGATTCCAAGGCCTTGCAGTTCACTTAGTGACCATGTATATATACACCAATCAGGCATAACATTATAACCACTGAGAGCACTGCCAGTAGTAAATAACACTGATCATCTTGTGACAATACAATGTTCTGCTGAGAAACTTTTGGTGCTGGCATTCATGTGGATGCTTCGACCTGGGTTTTTCTCTCGATGTGAAAGGGTATCTGTGGGATACACTGGAACAAGCCTGATCCATACAGGCCTCTACTCAACAAATAGGATCCCCACTAACAACATTTAGTTGCTAGACACCACAGAACACCCTCAGAAAGTCCATTTCCATTTCCGATGAGTCACAAGTGTTTTGGAGGCACAAGGGAGACATTAGGAAGGTGTTCATAAAGCTGATCGGTGTCCCATATCTCCTAATTTGCTTCTGATATGCTGGAGCAATTATTAGCTGAGTCACATACTATACACTGACATATATACGGAAAAATATGGGTGTTTTACACATTTAATGAGGCAGCCAAAGCTATTATTTTTCAGGTGAGGACAGTCCCAGCAGTGCAGCCGGTCCGTTGTATAATCACCCACACTGAAATACAGTTTAACTGGTATTTTACAGCGAAATCTCTCATCTCTACACATAACTTCTACCAGCTCTGAACCGTCTCCTCACAACCCACACTCGCTGCATACTTCTGCAAATGTTTTCTTGCGTCACTCTGACTTTGATTTGTGTGAATTTGAGAAATGAAAGCGAGGGGATGATGCGAGACCGTCAGAAGGGACAAAAAAGAAATAAAAAAAAAAGTAACAAGCACGGCACGATTTCAGATCTGTGTCAACTGTTCACACGTCTCATCTGAAGTGCAGATGATCTAAAGCTTCTCCCAATTACAAAGCATTATGAATCGTCCCCCTCGCTGGCGCCGCAGCCGCACCAAAACTGGTTCGCCATTCGTGTCTATGCGAGCTGAGGAGGAGGCGCATTCTCTTCGGGCCGCGAGCGGACACGCCTCCTTCGCCTCGCTCGGTTCGATCTGATTAAACCTGTGAAATTGCGAGGCTCTGCACTATCCAGCGGGTTAGAGGAAGGGGATGGGAGTAACTCATTCAGGAAATACTGTTTGCTTACAATTTTGTTCTATAACAATACCGGAAATAATACCAGCAGCAGCAGCAGCAGCAAAATAATTTAGACAGAGGTTAAATGATTAGTGAAAGGTTTGATAAAAGGATGTTTAACACACAACTGACTGCCATATCAAGATATACTCGTATCCCTACATCTTGCCCCTTTGTGCCTTTGGCAAAAACACGCAATTAAGTTCCACCATGCCAGTTCCGGTCTGACTGCAGCACGACACACACACACACAAACACACGCTCTCTTGGCTCATGCACTTTTTGTCTTTTTTACTTGCATCCCACACACTCCGTGCTGCCTTTGTTTGGGCTTTATTTGACAAATCAGAGAGCATTACAATGAGAGGCTGCTCCCTAGCCAAATTCAAGCCCCCCAACCACCCCACCCCAGCTGGCACTTGCTGGCTTCGTGCAGATACGCGAAGATCTGAATAAAGATAAGATTAGGTGCAGGGAAATCAATCAAAGCACAGAGGAGAGAGACAGCACCTCCCTCTACCGTGCGTCACACCGCATCAATATACATGAGGACGATTGTTTCAGGACAAGTTCTCTCGAAATCTATGAGGTGAGTGCTGTTTTAGCAACTTTACATTTGTTCCCTATTTTTGCTTTTTTTATACAACAGACTATGCACCATAGACAGTTAACGGTATATTAACATTGTACACTGGCTTTATTTACTTCCTTTTATTTTGGAGCACAAGTACAGCACGTTCCCAGCACACAACCCACTCGAAAATCGCTTCAATCTGTTGTGATCGGCGAGCAA
Source organism: Mugil cephalus (assembly GCF_022458985.1). NCBI lineage: Eukaryota > Metazoa > Chordata > Actinopteri > Mugiliformes > Mugilidae > Mugil > Mugil cephalus. The sequence goes on from NC_061777.1 coordinate 10,914,000, forward strand.
TTACTTCCCTCTTCAAATAAGTAAAACACATAAAAGACACTCATGGCCGAGCCTTAGATGATGAAAGCCTGGCGCACAGGTGGCATCAATTCCTCACGAGGCATTCTGTCTGACTGCTTGCTCCAGTGGCAGCAGTCGCCTCCGTCCCCGGAGACGCAATATGACAACTTCTTCTCTCCCTCTCCTCTCTTTGTTTTCTCTGTTGTTTAATTACCATCAGCTGTCATTAGCTGTCTTTGTTTCTTCAGGAAGAAGGAGCGGGGAAAAAAAAAAAAAAATGAAAGAAATAAATCGCCTATTGCCACACTCTATGCAAATCTTTGCTCAGACCCCGTTAAGCCGATGAGAGATGTGATAGTGGAAGAGAGGAGTAATTGGAGACAGATGTTGGAGAGACGGATCATCCGAGATGGATCAGTGAGCCAAAACTAAGATGCCACCCTTAATAGGATCTGGCAGAAAAAAATGATTATTTCACTGTTTTCTTTTCATCTTCTCTTTGCTCAACTGTATTTTTGGTAATAAGGTCTTATGTTACATTTGCTTGGCTTTGCCAGTATGAGCTATTCCATTTTCTTCGGTGGGCTTGTGCTTTTTCTTTTTTTTTTTTTCTGATTAAGTCGTCTTGTGCACATCGATAACGTGTACGCGTGACACGAGGGGCTCATCCACTTCCTGGGTAACTGCTCAATGTGTGCTCCGTCGCCCGGCAACGCATCATCAACTGGGACCTAAACAAAATGCATCTTCAACCCAGATAAAATAAACAATGAGAATGAGAGGAAACTGGTTTAATTTATTTATTGCCCTTTTGTCAACAAAATTATGACGCTTCCCTCCGCTGTGTTAAACACTGTGTTTTGCACTTAAGATAAAATTTTAATTGCATTGTTTTGTCTCCCTGCCTGCAACACATACAGTCCATGCGGCAACTGTTGTGATGAGTTGTTTTAATTATGTTATTTTTATGAAGTCGTTTTATTGTGCGCTCTTATTGAAAACGTGAACCGAGGTCTTCCCACAGGACAGTAATGTTCCGGCTCAATCGCTTCGGCACGAGGCAGCTTATCTGATGTACACGGTTGCAGTACTCCACGCGCACAGAAGAAAGGGTATATCACAGAAAGCAGACTAAAAGAATTTGCTCCTTTTCCGATTGCAGGTCTGAAAATGCAGAGGTGGATATGGCTAATCAACTAGGAGGATTTGGGAGCAAATAGAAGCCGGATTGTAGTCATTCAGATGTGTGGTGTGCAGCAAGCATGCTCTGTTCAGAAGAGGACAACAGAAGCAGAAAGGCCAGGTGAAAATTGCAAAGACATCCGAATGAATTGTGACACTGGATTGCAAGTTCAAGAGCTGCATGTTGTGTGCAGGTAGTAGATGCAAGCACCGAAAAGAGGTAAAAAAAGGAACATAAAGAATTATAGAAATGCTTACTGCTGGAGCGTTATAAGCCAGCAATGCACTTTGCATGCCCTTGAAATTGGATTTAAATTTGGCACAGGAAGACAAAGTTGATCATTTCCCTGAATTAGACAACAAGGGATGTATTGTGATTGCATAGCTTAGTCAAGACTACAGCATGCCTCAGATCCATACAGAAGTTAGCTGTCTTATGTTCTTGAAAGTTCGAGACAGACGCAAAGTCAAACAAAGACGGAAAGACGCAGAGATCTCTGTGAATGCGTCTCTGTCTGAGAAGGAACAGGTGGTCTGTGATCTTACTATTGTCCTCAAATACAGTTTCTTTTTGTAAGCGAAGCAAACACAGACGTCAACAAGCCGAAATTAAACATCAGAACATTTTGAAATACCAAGGTTCACATCATCAAATCGTCAACATCTGTACGGCGGGGTGGCTAAGCGTTGGGGTGGCTGTGATGAACACAAACACAAAAGAAAGAGGTAGGAAAGAGAAACAAAGAGTGTCTATGACAAACATGCATGGTTACAGAGTGACGAAAGAACTTAAATCCAAAAGCAAAGAAAAGGATTCTGTTGTATATGTGGATGCTGCCGTGTGGTTAACAGCTATGAGTCACAAACAAAAGTATGGCCTTTGCTAACTTTTGTTAGTAAAGTGACCCTTGTCACCATAAACCATAGGTCTACAGAGGTACTGGGCACTGCAGGGGGGCCACAAAATCTTTGGTTGATCTAACAGTTTTTATCTTTTTTTTTTTTTTTTTTTAATTTTCCCTCACAATTTCCCTGATAAATTTGAATTTCTTTGAATATACATTAACATGAATCCAACATATTTTTTAAAAGGATAAAAAAAAAACAGTGTATGATGCAAAATATATATAAATATATATGTACATAGCACTGGGCTGAGTTTAATATAGAACTCATACAGTAGGTAGGGGATCCGTACTTAATCTCGCCATCAGTTAGGGGGTTCTTGGCCTGAAAATAGTGCCATAAACCATAAAGATGGAGGGATACCTGACCAAGTAGAGCTCCCCCTGGTGACTGGCTGCAGTACATGTCATAAGCTCCACCCTCTTCATGTCAGTGGATGGGACATGGCTCAAACAAAAACACTAAAATACACGTCAAAACATTTTGTTAATTGAAAGGATGGTTTCTGTCCTTTTAGGAGGTTAATATAATGTTGATGCATGTTCAAGTGTCAGTTCTAGATGTGACATAATGACGACTACCAGTTCAACCATTGTCCAGATTTATACAGTGTATGCTCAAAATGATAAGTTGTAGATGTGTGTAGAACTTATACTTGCACCAGCAGACCTATGAGTAATGAGATGTAGTCCACATCTCATTACTCATCTCATCTTCTATAACTTTTTGTACTCTGGAGGGTCACGGGAAGGCTGGAGCCCAACCCAGCTGTCATCGGGTGAGAGGCGGTGTACACCCTGGACAGGTCGCCATTCTATCGCAGGGTTAACACATGGAGGCAGATAACCGTTCATACTCACACATATGGCCAATATAGAATCACCAATGAACCTAATGAGCATGTCTTTGGACGGTGGAAGGAATCAGGAGTATAATACATAATGTCCATCAGTCCATCACCCATCCTCTTTATCAATGAACAGGACTTATCCTAGCGGGTTTGCCCTTTGGTTGCCATCCACTCAATCATTGTCAGAGGACTCACTAAATGTGTAAGCTGTGTCTGCCACCTTGTTTCTCTCAGTGGAGGAGCAGTGACTCACTTCAAGGTCGTCCTATATTACAGAGCCACTCAACCCGTCAGGGCCAGGAAGACCAGACACCCTGCGGAGGAACCTCATTAGGCAGCTTTCACATTTGTGCACTCTGGTCAGTCTCCAAATTTGCTGAACATTGGTCAAGTGTTAGAAAGAAAACAAGTAAATTGTAAGTTTCACTTTGTGCCTTTTTCAGCCGCCACAGTCAAAGACATTCCAGCAGTCGCGGATTTTGAGTTAAACCTTTGCTTGGCCTTGGACTGGGACGCGGAGATGTTGATTCAAGTCCCAAAGATAGGTTTTTTTGTCATTCCGACCATGAAAAACATGAACAGACGAGATGCACAACTCAGCACTCGGTCTCAAAAATAGGATATCTTATTCTGAACAAATAGTGAGAAAATAAACAGTGCAATACCAAATATATCACAATGAGATGCAGAAAACTTCAGATAACCTCAGAGATCATAGTCCGGGAAAAGCAAAAAAGCGCAGTCATGTCACACTTTGCAGATTCAGGACACCATTCTGCATGTCTTATGCCAATTTAACATGTTAGCTGCCGAAGCAGTTTTCAGAATATAAAAGGCTAATTAAGTGCAAGCTGCAGTGTTGGACCAATCGCTGACACACAGCCAGTCCTCCTAAATTACGTTCATTAGCATTGGTTTCTGTGGACAGTTCTGGTGCCAAATGGCCTCATTGCAATGTCAAAAGCCCTCCACACCACCAAGGAATAATTGCGAGAGAAAACTCAGGCACATATACTGCAGACTGGGTGGTTTGGATGGAGTGAGGCCTCAAGTTATCACATGATTTGTATACAGCAAGCCTTGCATATGTTAATATGGGAGCAATACCAACGGATTTGAATCGGAGTTTTAATTGGAACAGTGGGAAAGAAGCAGTTACGAGGGCGAGGAGAGAAAATGATGACTGATACACTCGGATGCCTTTCCTAGAAACAGATTTAGGTGCACGGGAGCTCTCACGCCATCAGTCTTTGTAGCTACATATAATCCCGAGGGTAATTAAATGGAGTGATTTTTTTTTTCTCCTCAACAGTTGCTATTTTTTTTCCCAGGAGAACTTGCATTCCAGAGAAAATGTCGCCAGCGGAGGCCAAAAACAAAAAAAAATACAGCAAAAAATAGTAAATAGATGTCAATAAGACGACACAAATGATCTGGCTGAGACCATGATATTACCATCAGCTAGAAGGGTGAGTGGCAATATTTCATAACAGTTCATTTGAGTGGTCCCACAGCCATGATCGTTTGTGGTTTGTGATCATTATAGTTTGTGCATCTCCACTCGTTCACTTGTCAGAAGGAAAGGAAGACAATCGGACACCCAGACTTCATCAACTTATGACTGTGGCTCATATAAACATGTCCCGGAGTTCAGCTCAACCCCGAGGTGAATGTAAACATCACCACTGCAGATGACAGTTTCTGCTTTCACAGGCAGCAGGGATACGTGGAGAAGCGTGTCTAGCAGCTTGATGGGTTTTGCCGCGAGACTGGGAACTGAGTTTTCGCGACAAAGGTGTGCACTTGGTTATTACATACCCATGTCCACCTGACCACATGGAGGCGCTGAAGGAAGAGAGTTCAGAGTGGAAATGAATTCTACTATAGCTACTGGCCATGTTCTGTATGTACTGTATGCGCGCGTCAACAGAATGTGGACTTCATTTTTCGGGCTAAGGTCGTGACTCTGTGCTGCATTAAGAAACTGAGTGAGCAGAGTCTGCAAACGCATGCACAATTTGGATTCCTCGCAATTTAAGATGCGACCAAGAGAGCCAGAGATCACTCCCCCTGCTGAGCCTTAAGCTACAATTGACAGACTTCACTTTTTTTTCTCCCGTGAATCAGCTTTCAAACACAGAATTATTATTTCTGTCCTCATGCTTAACATTTCCTCAACGTAGTGCTGAAGATGTAGAATTGATAAAAACCAATGATTGCCACTTTTACAGTTTGACACAGTTGATGTGGTGATGAAATGCTTTGTTGTGATAAAGCAACAGGAAAAACACCTGTTTTCACAGACAGTCTGTCCCTCCCCCCCTGCTGCGTAAAATGATGGATTAGACCTGAAAGGATATTGATGTAGCGCTTTTCCCGTTATGACAGCAACAATGACAAGTTGGTCTGACTAGAAAGTATCGACCAATCGACTGAGAGATTGCAGCCTTCCAGTCTGAACGGGGCTTCAGTTGAACCGTCTGACACTCGACAAAGAAGCTTCTCTAATTTGACTCTCCAGGGCATTTATTTTTTTATTTTTATTTTTTTACACATTAAATGTAAACCACTAATTTCTTGGTGAACTTCTATTAATAGTCACCCATTTGATTATAGCACCATGGAGCGTTTATGTCTTTTCAGAAGCTGCTTACAAAATTTTAGGCACTGCTGGTAATAGGGGATGTTTTATATAACAAAACTGTCACAGTGAGGAACTAATGATGGCGATTCCCATAACATAAAGAGATAATAACTTTAACCCTCTGAGTCACAGTAGCAGTCTCGCATCGCACTAGCCTGAAGCTTGCAGGGAAGTCTAATGAAGACCTTGTATATCACTTTGTAAGAGTTTTCCTTATAATTTTTTTTTTTATTCATATTGCTATATGACAATGACATTATGTGGGGAAGGCTGTTGACAGTTATGATTAGCCTTTTGTCCATTTTGTTTTATTTTCATGTAGCTGAGTTGTAGGGACGGCTGCACAGCTTTTCTCTGGGGAAAATCCTTAGAAATGTGTCGTCATTTGTTGCCCCATTTGCAGCAACAAGTTTTAACAGGTTTTATATGAACCCCAGCAGGAGGCATCGGCTCCAGTCACCACTCTGGATTCATACTGGTTCATACTGGAAAATACAAAAGACAAAAAATAAATAGTTTGAAGAATCAACTTACTCAGCAAATTATTTGGGAAATGTGGAGGTTTGCATATAGGTTTCAATATTTTCTTTGTGTTAGTGTCAAAGTTTGGAACCTGAAATAGTAAAGAGTAAAATTCAGGCTGGATTTGGCCATACCGATCCGATACCGATACTTTGACCAAACATACCCTGAAGTGTCTGAAAAACCTAAAAAAAGGTAAGTGTATTTCAAATTAAAGCTTTTTAAATTATAGCCGAGCTAATACAATGAAAAACAAGCAGAGGTTTCACAACCTCACAATAAAATCATACAAAATATGTGAAAATGCTGTTTCAAACACACACAAAGAAATAATAAGACCATTAAAATAAATTACTGTTTAACTATTAAGAACTATTATAAAATGGAAACTTGCATCTTAATTGACGGTGCGCTGGTTTAACCTGAGGTGTTTCACAAGGTTTGTTGTGTTGCCACAACCAATAGTTTAGTTACTTTCCACTATGTCATTACCTCCAATGACTGAAGTATCAAAAGTATCGATATTTTGAGCATAAGGACCTGGTATCGGACATATCGACATTTCAGTATCGATCCGCACATCACTAGTGATCAGACGTCCTCTTTTGTCCACACATGTCCTCTTTTTTAGACCTACAAAGGATTTGTTTGTAATTTAAAGCTTATCTGGGATTTTTTTCTACTAGAGCCTCAAACATGTTTATGTTGCATTTCTCTGTATTGTTCACACACACCCTTTTCAGCTCTATTCGCTTTGCATTGAGCAGAAGTGAGTAGACAGAGTTGTGAAGTCCAGTAGAACCTAAGTTTCGGGTTGCACGGTCTGACTGTAGAGTTACTGTCATTGGTCGATAGCCTTCTCTTTGAACATTTAATTGGTCAGTGTCTCTAGCATTCTCTTTTTGGTCATGTGGCCAGCGTCCCATCTGCAGTAGCACCGAAATGTAAGTGTTAGCTCAAGGACGAATTAAAAAAGAAAATTCCATGTTTGTGTCTTGGTCAGGATCCATCTGAAGCCGAGTGTCTGACATGCAAAGCAGGCACTTAACATGTCAGCGGCAAATAAAAGTGCCAATGACCTAGAAGCGCACATGAGTTCAAGCAAGCATAAAACGGCAGCGAGGGGCGAGAGCTCCTCGGGTAAACTCACCGAGTTTTTTTTGCAAGTAAACCCGAAAGTGCTGCAGAGGCTGCCTTTGCTTTTCACACGGTTATGGGCCAATAGAGGTCATTCTATGCCCCAATAGAAAGGGGCGGGCGTACTTGTGGTTTCTAGTGTTTCAAAGAAGATCTAGCTTAGTCGAAACTGAACCATCCCTTAGTTCTGTTTCTACAGGTCCCATGATGAAATAGCACCCATCTTCTACATTTATCCCTCACTATCCATGGATCCATGTGCTACTGATAGACTGCTCCCTATATGAGCTAGGTTTTGCTCAAGGTTTCTTCCTGTTAGAACTTTTTTTTTTTCATTTTAGATGCTGGCTTCTGTCAAGTCTCTTGAGACAAGTTGATTGTTATTAACACTGTATACTGTGAATAACACTGATATGAATTCGACTGAATTTCGGTCACAGGAGGATCCTTACAACTCGTTTCTAAGATTAGCTCCTGCTTGGGTTCCTTTCAAGGTTTTTGACTCGCATCACTAAATGTGATAATGTTTATGAGCATCAGTTTAGATGAACACACTGAGATCGGCTGACGGGATCGCGTGGGAAAATTATGGAAAGTTGGGCAGTATCGCGTCTTTTAAATAAACAGATGTGTCATAATTGATTACAGCTCCCGAAAGCGCCAGAACTTTTTCTCTCCCACTCTCTCTTTTCTCTGCAATGCTTTGGAGGACCCTCTAACTTTATTTTTTCCTTCACTATCAATCTTTCCCTTGTATGTCTTCCTCCTTCTCTCTCCAAAATCACTTTCCCTCTGGCTTCACTCCAAATCTCTCTTTCCTCTCTCCCTCCTTCGCCGCGGCTGCGATGCGTGGCTGTCGGTGTTCTCCAAAAGCCCATTAGTCGCTGGCACCGGGCGGCCTCCTCCTCCCACAGACAGAGATAAAGGCCGTCCAGCGAGTGGCATGAAAATGAGTGGACAGTGGACGGAGAGGGACGGAAGGGAACAAGGGGGGAGAGCGAGATAGAGTGTGGAGGATGGATGGGAAAACACCTGATATTGGCCAGAAGCCCGGGAGCACAGGGCAAGAAAAAAAGACTGAAGGGACTGGTGTAAGTGATAAGAAAATGGAGGCAGAAAATAGAGATGAGTGAAAGAATTTAAAAAAAAACATTAATATATCAGGAAAAAGAAAGAACGGTGGAAAAAATAAGAATATAATGAGAGAAAAAGGTCGGGAAACAGAAAAGAGAAGACATAAGGAAGAGAAAAGATGCAAGAAACAAAGATAAAAGATGCCTAAGACAACAGAGGGAGGAAAGCATGAGCAATGGAATGGGCTGAAGGTGAGGTGAGGATAAGATAAGGGTCAATTGTAACCAGATATCCCATCAGCAAAACAATTTATATTATGCCTTCCTATCTTTTTCTCTTTTTTTCTATCCTTCCACGCCTACTTTGTCTTCCCTAATTTATCTAGAGTCCCATAATTGAACTTGTTCTTTCCCCCTGCATATAAACTCCACACAAGGGAGCTACAGTGATTCACCCTCCATTTTTCTTTTCTATCCTCTTTTTATCTTGGAAATTAAGATGTTATCTAATGGTTTGCTTTAGGTCGCAGAGCCGACTAGACATGACGCCGAGCGGGCAGATGAAAAATGTGCGTTAAAAGTGGTTTCGTGTTTTTTTTTTCTTTTTTTCTTTCTTCTTTCTTTCATCAGTCGGGGCATTTGGCCCTTTGATTAATACTGTTGTCTAACTTTAGCAACTTTGCTCTTTGTGTTTCTATTGGCCTAATTGCTTTTGTGCTCCCCTCCATATTTCTCTCAGCCAGACTCTGAGTTCATTTTAATCTCCTGCTTGCCTATAATTGTAATAATTACATCTTATCTTTATTATCCAGGACTTTAATAACAGATAAAAAGAAAAATCTTTTTTTATTTTTTATTTTTATATTAAAGATGGCTACAACATTTTAATTACATGGACAACAGCTGGTATACCACCTATATGAGGTGTTCTTATATAATCTTGAAGAATTATATAATTTATATAACTTTCTCCTCGTCAGATGCTGTTTGGTCCACTTACTTTCTCTGCGCTTGCATTTTCCCAGTAATTCTCGACCATTTCCCTTTCCTTCTCTGGGACCATTAAGGTGAGCTGTCTCGTTAAGGGTGTGGGGGATATCATTAGGACCACAGAGCTCATTATTGGAAAGGTTTTATTAGAGGAGAGATGTCAGAACAATCAGTCAAACAAATGCGTTTCAGCGAGAGGAATAACGCGGCCGGACTGAACCTTGGAACAGTCATCACTTCCACACTGTAAATCTACGACTGAGTTAAAGTCACGTGCAGTTTTTTCCTGGAAAAAAAGGATTTTCCGTACCTTTTTATCACGAGATTTTAAATCACATCTTATAAAACAAGCCCTACAAACCTTACACAATGCACAAATCAAATGTGCACTGGTAGTCGATCCCAAAAGGAAATGCTTTTATGTTACCAGACTGACTTGTGGTATTTCAGTCTATCTGAGCACTGTGTGAGGAAGCTTAGCTTGACTAAAGCGGTGTGAGTGGTGATTGACTGATTCATGGCCTCTGCAGAGACTGTTTAGTATTACAAACCATCCAAACCCATATACTTGTCTCACCTGAGGCCGAAACCACATCTGCTGTCCTTGAAACTTCCTGTACTTATTGAACCCTTTTACTGAAGAATACCAAACAGCCTTGGAGCTCATCAGATTCAGACAACAGACCTAGTGCTTTTTAGCCTGTGGGTATACGTCTTGATTGCTGCTGCCTGTGGAACACTGTCAACAGGATCGACTCCAGATATCTCAATTCTGTAACTATCACGATACATTTTGATTTATTGCGCTAAGTTAAGAAAAAATGAGAACTCTACATTCTGTATACAAAGGGTAAGCGACACCGAGATCTCCCAGCACTAAACCGTCTGAGCTTGGCAAGAGGCTTTTTTTTTCTCTTTAAAGCTTGTTTAAGTCGCACAGCAACGGATACGTCAAGGCAGAAATTGTGTAAGATAAAACTGGGCATGCCCTTGCCGTTTTCCCGTCTTGCTCGGCTCTGCATTGAGCACAGAAGCGATAGGAAAGACGAGTGGCTCAGAGGCTTGTCTCAAACCGAACGCAGGAGGAACAGAACCGTGAGATGGTGCCTCTTGACAAGGCTCGTGAACGGCAGCTCTAGTCACTTATTCAAACAGCTAGAGGAGCACCGGCTGAAGTTTTACCTCATTTCTCAACTTGCTGCCGCTGTGTAGACAAGTAGTCTAATGTGCCTAATCTGTCACATGCAGCAGAGCAGAAACTCAACGGTAAAGTAACAGTTATTTGGAATGAAGTTACCCTTCAGATTGTCTTATGCACCAAGCAGGCTTAACATTATGACCGCTGACGGGTGAAGTCAATAACATGATGAACTTGTGACAGTTCAGTGTTCTGCTGGAAAACGTTTGGACCTGGCATTTGTGTGGATGTTACTTAGACACGCACCGTCCGCCTGGCCCGGAAAAGGGGGCCCCACCCCATAGCAATGACACCCCATCCAAAGCAGGATGACACAGACACACATACAAAAACTGTTTAGAAACAACTCAAAAAGCGACATCCTGTTACGGGACACCACAGGACACCCTCAGAAGGCCCGTGTCCATTCTCTGATTGACTGTTTTGGAGGCACAAGGGAGACCTACACAATATTAGTCAGGTGGTCATAATGTTATGCTTTTTTGGACTATGTCCCATACATTTTCATTATTTTTTGAGAAAAAAAAAAGTCTGCTAAGACTTAGTGAATCACAGAGTTTAGTCTGCCAGATATTCAAAGACGCTCATTCTCGCACATACGGTAACATAACGACCAAATTCAACCGCAAAGACACAACCGCGAACTCACAAACACCCAAAGACACGCACGACAAAGCTGCTGACCTTCAATAATCCGCTCGTCAGCTGCTGTAATTATTAGAAACACAGAGCGAGCGAGACGAAAAGTGGAAGAAAAAATAATAATAATTTGACACCAAAGAAGATTGCGCGGCTGTCAGATGGATTGTGTCTCAGCTGGTCGAAGAGGGAGAAACAGATAAAAAGGCTATTATGCTTCATTATTAGACATGAGAACCTATGGAAGAAAATATAGACCGGGAGAAATAGATAGTAGAAATATTTTTTCTTGTCGTTTTGTTGTCACCAAAGTAAACACTTCCCTCCCCTTCACTCTGCTCCCTTTCTGTTCCCTTGACTCTGGGCCGATTTGTCACATCTCTGGCAAACATGCCAGTTTTTAATCAATCACCCCAGTTGGCAAGGAAGATTTCTCTTCCACTCACCATCTTTTTGCTGAGCATCTATCATTCCTTCATTTCAAATGTCTCTTTCAATCCTCCCCATCTCCCTCCTTTTAATACGGAGAGTTAATTCCCCCCATTTCATCTGAATTCCCCTTTTCATCTGCTCTCCCTAAATCTGAGCCATAACGCAGAAACACTGTCATCACACAGGCCGAGAATTGTAACAGCGGGAAAATATGTTTGCTGTTTGGGCTCGTTGTGTTGAATCCTAATGAGCTATCAGACTCTGCAGGAAAAGAGCTTTCTCTTTTTCCTGTCAGGGTGATTTGCAATACTAGAAAATAGAAAATGAGAGAGCCCAGAAGCCAAAAAAAGGCATTTTCTGGTCTTAGCGGAGGCTTGGTTATTACAGAGGCTATTGCAGTGGTCATGCCAAAGCTCAGTGACAGATATATATCACCAGCTTATACCCCTGCAGAGATTTCAAATCAAATAAAAAACATGACAAATATATAAATGTGATATTTTTCTTTTTTTTTAAAAAAAAAAAAAAGAAAAGAAACACAATTTATTCTTTTTTTTTAAAATCTAATGAAATGGATCTTGGTCCAACCTTTCAGTTACAGACAGCATATCCTCACTTTAAGGAAGAAAGGAATGAAACTGAGGCAAAGGAAGGAGGCTGCATGTTAGCACGCGTATTGTAAGTGACAGACGTCACATAGCGGTAGGCAACCTTGAGAAATGAACGCTTTGTTCTCAGGCCGAGAGAACGAGGGAGGGAGACGTATCATAAACACACAGATCCGTCACCCGAGCACAGCTGGGCCACCCTGCTCGGTAACCTTGGCAACTCCCTGACCAATAGCTGGTTGGCAGGAGCTCCTTAAAGAACTGTGACACTGACACAAACACAGACAGTCTCAGAGAGCGCTGCTGCCCACAGAGCCAGCGTTAACTGTGATTTGGGAGGGTAAACAGGTGTCAGTGCGGCCCCTCTAAGGCAAGGGCGCGCCGACGCGTGCGCCATCCACACACGGACCAACAGGCACCATTACTGTGAAGCGTCCGGTCTCAGGCAGGCGTCCTTTTGCCCATCCACCTTAGTTCAAAGGTTCCTTAAAGGCCAATTCAAGCTTTCTATGTATACAAGGTTCCATGTGCGCATTTTGTCATCTGGACCCCTCTGACTGTATACATCGTAAGCGTACAGACTGTGCATGTGCCAAGAAAACAAAAAGAATGCTTTGTTTCTGACACAAGGTTACGTGAGGAGATTCACACTTATCCACTCCTTTACAATGCGTCGTTAAAATGTTAAAATCGTACCAAACCAACATCACGCTAGGGATGGAAAAGCACCAAAGTCTTGCCTCACCATAATGATTCAGCAAAACTCAGGAAGAATCAGCGCTAGTGTTGCACCTCAATCTCTGACTTCCTGTTTTAGGTTTCTGCCAAACAAGCCCGTAGCTAACAAGCAAAAAGTCACAGCCAGGCTTTAGGAAACAACCACGGGAGCCCTGTGCTTTTCTGACCCGTGTGTTGGATTTTTTTTTTTTTACAACTCAGCTATGTCGCAGACCAGCTTGCCTCACGAATTGTGTGTGAATGGAACTTTGCGCCCATCGGGCGCCTGCATTCAAAGTTTGAACTTGCCTTAGCCCTCTAATGCGTGAGTGATTTTAGTTACACAATTACGTACAGTACTTTGAGCGGCTGCCAACCGAGTACTTAATGAAATGCAAATTAAGTCATATATTAAAATCGCATTGCTTGAAACCTTTTCAGGGCGAGATAGTATTAACGGTATTACACACCAGCCAATGTAACTACATGAAATTCCCTCATCTGTCCTAGCTTCTCCTGGGATTGCTACTTGGTGTGTGTCTATATCTATCTATCTATCTATCTATCTATCTATCTATCTATCTATCTATCTATCTATCTATCTATCTATCTATCTATCTATATATATACAAGTATGTAATACCGTCTAAATGCCAGAAAATGCTACGTATGCACTTGAGAAAAATATTCATGTGTTAGTTAAAATACCCTTATCCTCTCATCTCTGTGCTTGTTCTCATCTATGTCTTCTCCTTCTTCATACCTTTCTCCCATATATTTAAACACCATCTAGCTAGCTGTCTGGCCCTCAACCAATTCTTTATCTTCCTATCATTCCTTGTCCATCCTACCCTCCCCCATCACCCTCTTTCCACCTTCCTAAATCTCCCAATTTCCTTCCCCATACTCCCCGGGCACCCATTCTCCATCCACATCATCTTCCTCCCCTTCCTTCATCTTTCCTCCGCTTTGTCTCAATTGTCCTCTGGAGTGCTGTGATGGCTTCATCCCGGGCTGGAAGATCCAACCAGGTCTTGGTTGATTTACCATCGGTCCTAACTGGTGAAGGAATCAGCATAATCTTTGTCATCATCACCACTGGAGCCATTATGCTAAATTGGTGGAAGCTTATAGGCTTCACATTATACAGCTCCTTACTTCCAGTCTTCAGATATATTTAGGAGAGGTGACGAAATGATGGTAATTTTTATCATAATTTTCTGGAGCCATTATGCTAAATGGGGAAATGGTGATGGGAGGACATTAACCAACGGGACGGAGACTTGTTACACAGTGGACTTAAGCATATGTAGGACAAGAGAATAAATTTTCCACTTCTCCACCGTCAGTCATGTAGTATTTTATAAGATGAAAGACGGGCACCTGTAAAGAGTGCTATTGGTATAACACTTCTGTCAACCACCTCTGTTGATTGATGTGACCTTATCAGCTGAACGGGTCAATCCATTTCTGCATGCTAATAAACAAATTTGAAATTCAAATGCGAGAAATTGGCATTTTTCACGGAAGGGGAGATTTGACAAATGCCAGCAGAAATGGAAAAAGGGATTAAGATGAGGTTACGCCCTGCGGTATAATCTAAATCTTGAGACATATATATATATATATATAGATGTATGCATGAAGCATTTTGTTTAGCATTCACGTTTAATTTAACATTTAGCACTCACAGTTTCTCATAATCTTAAGCACCGATTAGCTGTGAGATATGTGTTTGGGTGACATTATCCGCAGGTTCCCCCAAGGCTTCAGTGTCCTTTTTAAAACTCAGTTCATGTTCAAGTTTTCAACACGGCTTTTTTACTATCATTATTTTTTTATTATTTTTATTATTATTAATAGTACTCCCATTGATATGAGACTCGGGCCTGATGATCATTGATGGTGCACAAGGACACGCGGGAGAAGATGTGCTACCTAAAGTGGAACCTTCCCATAGTGGAGGAGAAAGTCAGGCAGACACAAAATCACTCAAACTGGCAATCCACTCAACTCTAAAATCATTCAGCAGTCATCGGAGACTCTCAGAGCCTGACAGAGAGTAGCTGTCATATATCCGCAAGAGGACACTTATGTCAGGTGTGTGCACGCGTGTCATTTGCGGTGCACAAGCATGCAAATTTATGCCGGTTTTAGCGGCCTGCAGCTAAGGTGTAGCGATTGCGCATGGAAGCGTGCGCATGTGTGCGGCACGGCGTCGGGAACATAAAAGTCACGCGGTTAGAAACATTTCTCGCCGTCTCTCATTCCTTCATATGTTGCCGTGGTGTCATTTGCAAGAAAGTCTATAGGACACTTTAGGCAATGAACACACGAGCAGATCATAAACGCATCCATTAAAGCGATGTATACCACGCCATGGAGAAAAATAGGCATTAGCGCATTGTGCTTGACGATGCAGACCACTTAGTTGAGAGAGCTGCCATTTTCTACCACCGACGTCAACACAACGGCCCGTTTTCCCCGCGTTATCAGCACACTTCATCACTGTCTGTGTCAGTAAGGGTGCATGTAATTAAGAGGGTAAGTAACTGATGCTTAAATTTAGTCAGCCAAACGCCCAGCTGTCAGGTAGCCCTCCGCTAAAAAGCCTCGCGTCACACAAACGGAGGCAGACAAAGAGAGAGCGATAGAGTGAGTTAAAACACTTTCTTCCCCCTCTTGAGAGCGTTCAAGAATAAAAGCAGACGGCCGCAAGTGAGCACTGCGCTGACTTAAACGAAGACGCCATAATGTCAAACACTGACGCGCGGGCATACCGGTCTCTGATATCATATGCGACACAAAGTTAATGAGATATCAAGCCTGAGCTGCGGTACCTCTTGCTTTATTGAATGCCTTGATCATTGACTGAAATGGGAGAGACACATATTACCCTGTGACAGGCCTCGCCCCACAGCACTCGCCGGGGCCTCGTGTGTGTTTGTGTGCCACAGCATGCGAGGTGTGCATGTGACTAAAGATGCTGATGTGCGAGTATCAGGCGTTAAGCTCGCGTGTGCGTCTCGCTGCGTGTGCATGCAAGCTTGTGTGCTTGTGTGCGTGTTTGTGTGTGGGTGATAGAGAGGCAGCTCAGACACTGACCTCTCCTGACATATAATATTATTCTGCCGCAGGGGATCGAAACTGAAAAGGGAGAAAATCCATAGTGCACAGGAGACAACGGTGACAGAGACGAGTAAGAGGTTTATTGTAAAAGAGGAAAAGCCTGAGAGTCTGAGAGAGAGAGAGAGAGAGAGAGAGAGAGAGAGAGAGAGAGAGAGAGAGAGAGAGAGAGGCACCACGAGAAGGACAGAGAGTAAAGGAAGAGCGAGAGCATGACATGGAGGAGAAAAATATATCAAGTTCTTAACCTCACAGGAATCAAATATAGCAGAGGTACTCGGCTGGAGAAGACAAAAACATCCCAAATAAATCACGCCGAGACAGACAACAAAAGATGTCTGAGTCTAAGTGGCTCATGGGGTCTGTTAATAACATCATCGGCTACCAAATAGCCGCGAGCTTGAAAAAGACTGTTCAGGCGACTGTGCAGCGCCTTACAAATATATATTGTGAGTATGAGAAGGAAGCCTAATAGGTTGAAAGTTTCAACGCTGAGGAATTTTTAGGTGATTGTTTCACTTGCCGCGGCAAATTGAGTTTGAGCCTTGAGCTCATTCTTAGTTCCTATATTGCTGCCTTTTAGCAGAGCTGGAGGGAAGCAACTGAGGTTTTGTTCTTCTCTATGAGCAACAAAGTAAATTGTATTATAGCATTTATTTATTTATTTTTTTAAGAGAAAGATCAACGTTGGAACAAGCGCTGAGAATTTGTATTAATTTACATTTACAGGAATGTTTAGGAATCATTAGAGTTTAATTTGAGATTTGAGACTCTCTGGAGGTTTAAAGTTACCAGGCGAAAGCGGCAATGCAGCAGAGTGAAAACATCAGCTCGTGCTGGTGCAGTTAACGGGGAGGGACAGGCATTAGTGAACCACTAGAGTGCACCCTGTAGCCTTCAACATGGAGACGGATAAGAGGCAGGGAAGTGTAGAGAGGGAAAGTGTGGGGAGAAGCCTTAAAAGAAAAGGGAGTAAAGAGAAGGGATTGACGAGGTGAAGCGGGGTAGGGGGATCAAGTTGGAGAAAGGAGTCAGACAATAGAACAGTAGCAGACATTTGTGAATACTCGGTGGTGCAGTGAGAGAGGAGCAGGGGAGGGGGAAAAAAAAGGAGAAGAGAAACGCGATGTAGAGGATGAAAGAACAAAATAAAACATAAAAATCAAGAGTGACATATTCAGAGGGGAATGTCTGCCTCCTTCTTGTGCTCTCGCTCATTTCTGCTGTGCAGCGCTTGCTGCCACTCTGGAGGTGTCACCTCTGTCATACAGAATTTATCCATGAAAACCAGATTCTCTCTCCAGCCCTTCATCCAGCTCTGCTTGTTGTCAGTCCTACCTCCTCCCACTCTGCTGCTACTGAAAAGCAACCTTTGTCAAATGTCTTATCATAGACTATTCATTCGCAGCAGCTGCTAATAAAAGAACCACTCACCCGGGAGAAATAGCTCCTGGAAATATGTATACTGTATATGTGTTTCCACAAACCATTTAAGGGATTGTAGTTAAAGCTGTCCTTGGTCTCCCACTGTCTCTCACTACTGCAATCACTATTCATGCTGTAGCATATCACACTTAATATTCTTGTATACCTTAGGTCAACAAACCTTAGGTCATATCCTTCAACACAGACTTCTTAAAAGCAGTGAAAGATTGCTTTCACTCATCAGCGCTCCATTCGTTATTGCACTTTAAACGTATATCTCACCAGATAATGTCCAGATTAGTCTGAAGCTACCCAGTCAATAAGCGGGAAGAGGACGTAAAATTTCACAAGGTCATCAAATCTTAATGTTGAACGGACACTAGTCTCGCCACCTGACGTACATCTGCAGAAATGAATCTGGAGTAGAAAAAGATATATTCATTCCCAATGTGATCTGATGAAGGGGGAGGATTTAAACGGTGATTCCTTCTGACTGGGCTTCGGGATCTGACTAAGGTGGCTACAAAAGGACTTTTTATCACGATGAGGCTATTATTTTGATTAATAGCAGAACACTCATGAAAGCCCAGCCAGTGTCTCAGTCATCTAAACTATGCATGCATGCAAAGAGCCAGCCTGCTTTTGATGAATGTCCGGGCAGAGACACTGTCAGACACATCACACGGGGAGCTCAGGTCTTACACAGGGAATCACAGTTGCCAGGATGCCAGTCACATTCTAGCTGCAGCTCTTGGTAACGGCGGTAAACCACTGATGTACACCCAGCGACAGACTTTTTATTTATTTATTTTTTACCACCGCCTCCTGTAGTCCATCAGTAGAAAACAGCATAGATTTTTGACTTTGGTCCTGTTGACCTCAGTGATCAGTGCAACGACCTGTTGTTTTCACCGCGCACCAAATGCCCACAGAGGGAGGAGATCATATCGGGCCGCACAGCATGTGTTGCGGTAATTACACACAGTCATGGTTTGGAGACAGTCTTTCAGATGCTGTCCTCCGGTAGCCTATGATAATGGCCCGGCTTCATGCTCGCACGGCACTTTTCTCCGCTCGACGACGAGCAATTGTGCAGGGCAAAGACTGCGAAGATTTTAGGAATATTTTCATCTGCACATGTAACCAACTCCGATTTGTCCGTGACAGGACCGATGCAGATCCATGCCCAATCCCATGATTCGGAAACAGAACAGCAGGATATACTGTAGCAATTTACTGTTACGAGACAGCTGGTTGTCACTGGAGAAATTATGATGATGTGTAGTTCTTTAGCCTATTTATCTGGTTTATGCAAACGATTATACAGAACAATGCATTACTTGTGATTATAGCACAGATAATGTGCTTTCATGGCGCCTCATCTCTCATTGTGGAAGCACATAACAGGAACCCCAAATAATCGGCTATTTTATGCTAAATATGATTAATTATAAGAACTGAGCAGGTGGAAACACTACTGGAGTCACAGAAACTACTCAACCCGACTATTGTGCTATTACTGGCCACTGGCTGTCGTCCATCATGTGAATGTGATGAAACTGACATCTCTTGATGAAGTGGGCTGGCTGAATCCTAACCCTCGCCTTAACCTTAACTGAATAACATACTGACAAGTTTCTGATGGGAAACGTTTGGACCTGGCATTCATGTGGATGTTACTGAGACATGTACCACCAACCTAGACCAGACCAGACACCCCCAGCCCATAGATAGGGAATTTATCTATCACTCCTGGACACTGGACTGTCTTAAAGGACACTCCTTGATGGCGGCAGCCATTCCCAGCAGGATGCAGCCTGACACAGGCACACACACGATGAAAAACACCACAAGGTGCTGACCTGGCCTCCAGATTTCAAACTGATCAAGTATCTGTTCATCCACAGAGGCCTCACCCCTCAACCCAGGACTCAAAGGCCCCCACTAACAACAATGTGCTGCCAGACACCACAG
Source organism: Mugil cephalus (assembly GCF_022458985.1). NCBI lineage: Eukaryota > Metazoa > Chordata > Actinopteri > Mugiliformes > Mugilidae > Mugil > Mugil cephalus. The sequence continues at coordinate 10,933,423 of NC_061777.1, forward strand.
GACACCCTCAGAAGGCCCATCTCTATTCTCTCACGAGTCACAATGGAGATCTACACAATATTAGGAAGGTGGTCATAATGTTATGCCTGATCTGAACATCAGCGGATCTGTATTTCTACTGATACGGATATACTGTGTGCTGAAAAAGAAAAAAGAAAAAAAAAACACCGCTGCCAATAAACAAAGCCTTTAAGTATAACTAGTTACATTCTTATATGCTGTTACGTGCTGCATTTATCTTATAATTTTATAAACACCACTTTAATCACTCCTCCCCACTCTTCCAACGCTCCCAGTGCTGGCTCCAGTTCAAGTGTAATATACTCTGGAGGGAGAAGGGATAAAGTGAACGCGATGCAAACAGAAAGCGGGAACGCGTGCAAATGAGATGCAGCAGTCAGGTATTTATGATGCTGGGTAATTACCGAGGGAATTAAGCATTTAGTCGTGTGAACGTTATCTGCGTATCATTAACGTTGCTTACATAGATTTCTGCAAGCATGGGAAGTGTGTCAAAACGGTAAGGAAACTAATCTGTGTAGCATGCACAGTGCACCACAGAGTATACATATTCAACTCACTGGGTGTACTAAAATACAGTGCGGAATGGGGGTGAAGGTTTACTAGCAAATGCTCTACAGTTACTGACATAACTCATATCATCCCATATCTCTTTCACACATTGACTGTTGTGCATTTGTGCCACAACTTCTTGCATGACTGCTGGGCACTCTACCGATTTTAATGGATAATGCTTCCTTATACTATCAAATACATCATGTTTGTACAATAATCAGCAAATATTGATATGCAAGAATTCAAATTCCATAATCCCTTAATCCTCTTTCTGTGACATAGAAAGGACGTTCAATATGCTTGTGCATTTTGAATTACACAAGATTTTGTTTAAATATATGCAGATATGTGTAGTGTTAACAGAGTGCGACGAGTCTTGAATAGCTCCACTGATGTTGCATGTGGTCTGCACCAGGGTTTCTTTCATTCCAAACTTATCGCAGGAGAACTTTAGCTAACGACGCTGAGATCACACGAGTCAAAGGTCGTTTATTTGAAACTGGCAACTAATTAAAAAAGGAAAGACCTTACCTTGCGAATGCCTTCTTTTGATTCCTCAACGTTATTATCTCCTCCTCCAGTGCGATTAATCATCCTCCACATCTGGGAGTACATGGGATCTCGCTCGAAGGGGTTCATAGACTTGGAGCGCACCTGGTCGTATACTGCAGAGTCCAGCACTGTACCGTAAGGCAGCTCCGTCTGCTTGGACAGGTCCTGCAGAGACCTACAGGGAGGTAAGAGGTGTAAAGACTTAGCCTTCACGTCATTTTCAGCCATCATTTAATTGTCAGCGCTGTACAGAATCTGCCTGAGCAGTTCATACTTTGACATTGCTATAATGGTCATATTTAAGCCATTCGTTGGCTTACCTTATTCCCAACAGCACGTTCTCTTTTGTCCATCGTCTACATCCCTAACGTGGTTCTTTTTTGTAATCCTTCCATACAACACTTGTCCATAGCACACATAGCCACACAGTCCAGACTACGGAACCGGTTCTAACTAGTTCAATTCATGGAGATCATTGGCCTTTATGCTTATCGATTCCCCTTATCGATTCTTTTCGTGACAAATCTTTACATCCCAGTCCAGGTAGTGGCGGTAAAACACCTAAAACTTGTTTTCCAACCACCATAAAACCAAAAAAGAAGAATAACCTTAACATCAAAGCACGTCATTCACATTACGTGACGACAAGAAAGACGCGATTGGTGGAGAGACGGAAATCGTCCGAAGTGTGGCCTCACTTCTCCGAAAGGGACTGTAAAAGCACAAAGTGCAATTTATGCAGCACTGGAATCTCAAGCAAGGGCTCTTGTCAGAATTGATAATGGTATCAATAAAATCTTACCAATGCCCATCCCTACTCCAGACCCCAGGCTAATATTACTTTTCTTTTTCAATTGACACCCCAGCCTGGTGTGGACGTAATCGTGCTTCATTCAGGGAAGTCAGACTACGTAAACTTGCTGACAGCCACTCACCGCTTTCAGTCGTCTTGTCACTCACATCTTTCAGGAAACTCAACTAACTCAGCTGGGAGTTTTTTGAACATTTAGAAAGAGTGTAAAGCAAATCTACTGAGTGAAACACAGAGAAGAGAAAACACAGATTTGAGAGATGGAAATCATCAAAAGCGACCATCCGTCCAGTGACGGGATTAAATTGCTAACTGTGGGGCTTCTCGCATGACGTTTTGCAGTGATGCAGCAATAGGTGGTCTAGAGAAGAGGGCTTGTGGATGATAGACAGCGAGTACAAACAGAAAGGCCGCTGGCTCCTCCTCGTACCTATAAATGAACGGCTTGGATCTAAAGTCTCTATTGGCCGGCAGTGTGTAGTTGGCAGCATCATGCAACTGACATGGAGTAAAACGTGAAAAATGGGAATTGTCTGTGGCGAACAAGTGGGAGAAAAATGGGAGTGGAAAGCAGTTTAGACAGCAGCGCTCACTCTGTTCACAGTATTTAATAAGATGGCTTGGCCAGCCACACACTGTTGATATCTCCAACTACAGCAAGAAAACGGGAGACACTAATAAAAAAAATGGAGGGCAGAGAAGAAGAAAAAAAAGCACAATTCAATTCTATTTCTTTCTCTTCTCTTTTCTCTTTCGCTCTACCCCTCACCCATAAATTGCCACCTCTGGGGGAATACAAAAGCTATTGTTAATTATAACGCAACAGTGCTTGGGTTGCCTTTCAAAGACTTTGGCCGCTGAGAAATGTAATGGAGAACCATTACGGGAACTAATTACTGTTTGTTTGTCTAATGGTTGCTGCATACCACCCATGGATTTGAGAGACACACATTTGGGAAACAAAACATGCACACAAAAGCACTCAACATGTCCTGCTTAATGAAGAACAACAAGTGTATAGTATCTTACTTCATTAATTCGGTTGCGATACAGCACACCCACGAAGATTTAACAATGGGCACAAATATAAGGAGGTTTTATCACGAGGATGTTCACTCATACTCACGCACGCATATGCACGTACACACATACACATGAAGTAACGCATTCAGACAGACATTTTATTGTAGTGACAGCTCTTTCAGCCCTCTCTCAGACTGAGGGGAAGAAATCCTTTGAAGAATTTAATGAACTTTGCTGTGAACATGAATCTTTTATTGCTGTCAATTAATCTTTGGCCTTAATAATCTCCCTCCCCACTGCTCCCACGTGACCGCGCAGGCCTGTCGGCACCATGGCTCCCCCTTCGCGAATTGGTTTCACTGGGCAGCGACTGTAAGCTGGAGCTTTAATGGAGTCAGGGGGACACAGAGGAGTTGGAGTCCATTGACACGAGACAAATCCAGATAGAAAAATATATATAGAACATGTCAATAATGAAACAAAGCAGAAAAAGATACAAAGGGTTGATGATAGAGCTTCTGTTTCTGGAACAGAGTAACAAAACTGTTACCCCTGACAAAATATAGAGACAGCACAACTTCTGTAAATGCTGTCATAGAGAGGAAAGGAAAGGAAAGGAAAGGGACTAAATTAAACATAAATTAACAATATTATTTGTATCTTTTGTATATCAATTGCAACTGTGCAAAAATTTTGTGTTGACTTTGCTGTCAAAATGCATTAATGGAACCTTTATATAAGATAGGTTGTTCATTTCAATGAAAAAAAGAAAAAAGAAACAATCACATCATACATTTTATATGAATGTATAATATATATATATATATATATATATATATATATGTATATATATATATGTAAAATCTGTGTGATTTCCCTGTGAAATATGCATATATGAGGTTGAATTGGCGTGTGGTTTATGTAAATTGAATCTATCAAAGATAGATTATTATTTCATCATTATTTGTTCTACAAGCCATTATGAAGCAATACCATTTGTTGCATAGTCTGGGAAAAAAAAATAATTTTAATGTTTTTCATCACTGAAAACAATAATGTGTTCGAGACACATCACTGGCAGAGTTGGCGTCCCTTGGTACCATCATCAGCCATTGAATGAAATAACGCAAGATTAGCAAGTTTGTGTTGGCCTTTCATTAGCAGAATGAGCAAGCGCAGTGATGGAGGATTTGGAGAACGGAGTAAAAAAAATGGGCCTCCACATGAATAAATGCTATCAAATCTGCACTGTTCATTAAACTGTGATTGTGGGTGGTTGAGTAAATAGAGCACAATGTATGTAAAAGGAAACTGGGTGCTCTAAAAGCTCATTCCATTACATGAAATAGCTACATACAACATACTATTATATGTCCCCACTCCCTAAAAAAGCATATAGATTAGAGCTTTGGTCTCATTCTGCTTCCTCATCTGAGTACATTAGAGTTGAATTTGTTTACAACAAAATGCCTCCGGTTTGTTGTGGGACTGTACAACTGTAAGGTTGAAACACGCATCCACAATGAAATCCAAATGCCTTGTTACCAGACTCATATTCTCATAAGAATATGCCAAGTTAACAATTCCTACTCATCAGCGGAGGGTGATAAAGTTATAGTGAGACTGTCAATCTCGAATTCACGAGGCCCACAAAAACGCTTACGAGGCTTTAAATAATCAAATGAGCTGCAGCTATTTCACCAATGAGAAAAATCTGCTGCCTCAGCCGACCAATGGGACGCAACAGGCATGTGAGCGCATGTACATACCAGCCAGCGGCACAGACAGTGTGAGACCCCCACACTCACATGTGCAGGCTACATGAAAGTGCCTGATTGAGTTTACTGGTGATCTTTATGTAGCATAAAATATGACACCCGTCTTTACAAGACTGAGACAGGAAGGAAGTATTTTATCCTCACTACAACACTACATACCTATTTCAGTCTATACCTATTCCTTCTGTCAACAGATGCTTTCTATGCTCTCACATTAAAGCTCTCCAAAATACATGTCTCATTCCGACTCGTCACCACTCCCCAAACGTTCACCTCTCCCTTCTTCTTCTTCTTGATCCGTCTCATCTTTTCTTCCATGTACTCGCTCTCTTTTATAATGCTCACTCTTCCTCGTCTCCCTCTTCCTACAGCGCTCTCTGGCACCCTCTCTTTGCCGCTCTCCGCTCCCATCCCTCACTGTTTTCCTAAAGGATTCACACCGAAATTGAGGGAAAACATCCAAGCGTGAAATAGTCCAGAGAGGGTTCTGAATGCTCACTTGTTATTTCATTTCCAGGATGAAACAAGGGCATTAATACTTAAAAATCCTGTCTGTCCTGACGGGAGACGCTAAGGAGAGCAATGCCTCCATCCTTCCCCGGGCGTCTCTTCCTTTTCCTGACCATGCGTGCGCTTCCTTGCTGTTTTCCATATAAGCTAATTCACACAAATGCATTCAGTCTCATTCCGCCTGCATAATGTCATAATCAAGTCTTAACAGACAAAAGTACAAGCTAATCACAGCATAATAGTCTATTTTTTCCCCCCACCATTTCTCTCTCCATTGTGGTTTTGTTATCCTTTACTTGCTTTCAGGTTACTTTTTACCCTCTCGCCACTCCACACCATGACCAATCTTTGGAGGCCTACAACCGCATAGTTGCTGCTGCTGCTACTGTTTAGATGGTTATTATCACGCTAATGACCCCAGAAGAATCAACACGCTAAAGATAATACATTAAAATTTATGGAAATCCTTAATTAGTTCAATGCGTGCCGAATGGGGCAGGAAACCGAGAGGCGCTCATTAATGACAGCCAATTTGAGAGAGAAAAGAGAGGGTAGACAAAAGAAATCAAACTACAGAGGCGTAGATTTTTTTCAAGAGGCACAGCGGGAGGACTTGGATGAGACCAAAGAAAAAAAAAACAGAGCACGACGAAACGGCGGGTGGAAAGCAAAGGCAGGAACGAGGGAGAATAGCAAAATGACAGAGAAACAAACTGACAGAAACAAATTAAGAGACCGATAGTGATGAGATTTAGAGAAATAAATGTTGTTTATTCCAAAGCCAAGCACAATTAACTGTGGCACTGCCGGGCATAGCGGATGCTTCGGCATGCTGATTAGTCCAGTGAGAGATGAGTATTTCCGAGTGCCACCAGGAGAGAGGCAGGCAAACATATTATCACAAGGATAGATAAACAGAGGGCACGAAGCTCAGGGAAAACAGTGTTTGCGTTTGTGTGTGTTGAAGCGCAGCAATGAAAATAGGAGGCTTCGTAACTACAAAAAAAAAACAAAAAAAAACATGCAAAAACACTATTTTTACACTTTCCTCCATGTCTGCCCTGCTCTCTCATTATGTTCACTACCTACATTCAATGGAACCCCCCCACACACACAAGGACTAGGGTGAAGAAGAAAAGACTGCAACAGGTCAAAGAGAGGACATACAGTGGTGGGAAAAAGTTTTCGGACACCCTTAAAATTTTACTCAAAAAAAAAAAAAGTGACACAAACAAACACAAATTAAATTTATTTTTCTTATTGTTTGCAAGAAAAATTATTGACAGTGTCAATAATAATATCAGTTCTTAACATTGTCCTTATCAAAGCTCTAATCCTGGCTGGCATGTTCCTCTTGAGCCTTTCACACTGCTGAGGGGTAATCTTGTCCCATTCTTCTTGAACTTGACTTTTAATTCTTCTAAATTCTGCGGATTTGATAATCTTCCACAGATTTTAAATGGGGCTCTTGACGAGGCATTGTGCTGGCCACTTTAAGAACTGGACACTGTACTCCTGCCGTCAAGTTCTACTGGCCCCGGATGTGTGGCAAGGGGCTTTATCTTGTTGAAACAACCAGTTTGGACCTGGATGGAACAGAGCATGTGCAGAAGGGAGCATGTGGGTTTGGAGAATGGCGAGAGTTCAGTGTGCCATCACAGACAGAGGAGGAGGACATGTTCCCGTCAGTTATTTGATTTTCTCCGTTGCATGTAAACTGGGACAAGGACTGTAGCCAGAAAGTCGAATTTTAAGCACAGCTCGATTAAGCTCTGCATGTAAACGCACTGAGTAAGATGACCAACACCAGCAGCACTCATGCATCCCAAAACCACAACACTGCCTCCAGCATTTTTGACAGTAGGTACTGTACACGCTGGAGATAGTGCTTCGCCTGGCCTTCTGTGTACCCTCACATTAGCAGGAGGAAGATAAACCTGGGAGCTGGACTCATCTGACCACAGAATCTTCTTCCAATTTCTGACTGTCCACTTCTTGTGTGCTTTGGCCCAACGATGTGAGGCTAACCTCTGTCTCTCATTGATAAGGGGCTTCTTGACAGCCTTGTAGGACCTTAATCCGTGATCTAAAAGTCGTCCATGTTCATTGCGGGTGGACACCAGTTTGGTTTGACCACTGCTGTTGGAGCTCCTGTGATGTCATTAGGGGCTTTTCCCTGCTCATGCGGATCAGGATGCGTGCCTGTTGAAGAAACCCTTGGACGCCCAGATCTTGGTTTGTGTTCCAAGCTGTTGGTTCATCTGTATTTCTGCAGAAAGGACTACATCTGCACTTCCTGGTGATCTGGCAACAGTCGCACCCTTCCTGGCTGAGAATCTGTGGTGTTTCCTGCGTTAGGTTCCTTGTTTTAGCCAGTTTTGTCTATGAAGAACTTTCAAATGTATTGACTTTATACAGACACAAAGCACAGCAACATAAAAATGTGTCTTTTAATTAAAAGCACAAGCTTTATTAGTCAATTACTGGTACCAAAATGACCCAATACTCAAAAGTTCTTACATATTTTTATGGAACCAATCATTTTTAAGTTTTTAATGGCTGTTTTAGGATTTGTTTAGCATTTTGTCTGTGACTGCACTAAAAGAAATTGCACTTGAAAATCGAAGAGTGATTCTTAATGCAATATTTCACAAATTCATGAGATGTCCAAAAACCTTTTTCCACCACTGAAGATGTTATTGTGCAGTTGTGTTTGTGAGTGTCTGCATGTGCAGCCTCCCATGCATTACACCCGTCTGCAGAGAATGGATGTCCTCTCTAAGCAACAATCAAGCACATTCAGGGAGACTGCAATGTGTCTTTGTGAAACAAATTCTCATGTACACACAAACTACAGTAATTCAATGAATCCAGCTGATTTTCTTTTTTTTTTTTTTGTGCTGGATCATTTTTTCTTTTAATTCTGGAACGTGTGTTTCGAAATCATGGATGTATCACAAAGCAAGCAGAATCTGGACGGCGGCTGTAGTACATAATGTTATCCTGTGGAGGGCAGTAACACGACCTGTTGTATCAACCCCCCCCCCCCCCCACAAAAAAGGCACAAACAAACATGCAAAAGAAGAAACAAAGGCAACAACAAACAAGCAAAAATGGATAAAGACATGGATCTTTATGCTTTGATCAGCTTCAAAGCCAGGTGGTATTCACCGTCAATGTGAGCTTTCTGAAAAGACTTGGATAAGAGTAATACAAACTTGACAAAACATCCCTTCCAGGTACAGTCAAAACTAATTTTGGAAAAAAGTGAGGACGATTTGTGCCAACCCACATTAATGTTTTGAAATCGTGCGGCATACTTACTGTATGGAGTTCTCTATGCGCGTGATGGTGAGGAAAGCTGCGAGATTGGCAGTATACGAGGAGATGACAATTAGAGCAAACATCCACCAGACGCCCATCATCATCCTCGTAGCTAGGGTGGTGTAGGGAACCTCTCCACCTTCAAAGAAAGAAAGAACAAAGGTAAACAAAAGCACAGTAACAGGGGGGAAAAAAGGTACAAGCACTTTGCTGCAAGGGGGGGGGGGGGGGGGGGGGGGGTACTGTTGAAACAGCACATCCCGAAAGATTGTGTTTGGATTAACAGGCTCTGATCTGATGCTTTGGCATGGATCTGATCTTCACACGGCAGAATGAATTGCGGGAAACGGCTGACAGCTTCGAGAAAGACATCCAAAGAACACATCTTTGAGATGTGAAGATAAGTACTATAATAACATATACAATGCAGAGTGCCGGCTGCCTTTAACTCTCTGCAGATGTCTCCAAAACCAGCCATTATGATAATTTTGAACACAGTGTGTAAACACTTGACAGGCCTTGCCTTTAGGATGTTGCCTGGAACACACTGCAATAAAAAGTGGCTTGTCTGTCTTCAAATATTAAATCTCTTCATCCCTGTCTTGTGTTATGAACAGCTCTTCTGGCCTCGTCCTCTAAAATCTTTTCTATGCAACAGTAAAAAAAAGAAAAAGAAAAAACAGACTGGCTGAGTTCTATATATGTCACAAAACGTTGCAAACCTGGGCTTGACGAAAAAAAAATCTATTCACAACGACAACAAAACGTATTTATCTTTGGCCTTTCCTTCCTCTTAGGCTGCGGGCTGGCCTATGTATTCATGCTCACACTTACAGTACGTTTGCTTCCTGAAAATGATGCAATTTGGCATATGCACACCAAACGTACACACGACCAGGCCTGTGAGCTGTCTTTATTGAAGGCAGTTAGAAATTACTCTCATTCATCCTTGTAGCAGGGGATCAGTTACGTCGGCTCAGCTCAGGCCAGCCAACGCTCTCCTCGCCCCCACTTCCTCTTCCCCAGATTCAATAATGTATACGACACCCACACAATCCCATGTTCCCTTTATCTCACATCCTCTTCTTTCTTCACCGTATTCCTGATTTCTTCCATCTTCCTTTTTTTTTTTATGCTTATAGCATTTGATTTAATTTAAATGTGTTATCTTGCTCCCTCTCCCTCACTTGGTTTTCTGTATCTGTCTCGAGCAATACATTTTCTGTTGACATCAGGTTTTACCACAAGCCTGAAGGCACTACAACGTGCAGTGCTGTACTCTATACTCAGTTCAAATAAGCCCAGTATATGAATCATACGGTATCTGGAGTTCAGTTACATGTTTTTAAACTTTGTTGATTTTGCCTTTCTTTTCATTTTTTTCTGTCTTAAAAGCCCACATATATATTTTTTATAAGTTCACACAGTTGACTGTCCATGATAAATTGCTGTGAATTTGCCAGCGGGGAGACAAGTTGAATCTTTTCCATGGATGAATGCAACCAGCAGGCACAGATGCTTTTTTTTATTTATTTATTTATATATTTTATTTCCTCATAATCCCGGCTGCCAAAAATGTCCAAATATATGCCAAACTGTGACTGCGGCACCTTGGACTTCAATAGCTTCTAAAACCTGACCTTTGAGAATCATTTCACCACACAGAAGGTATTTTGGGGGTGATTTGGGGTTTCATACTGGCAATATCCACGGAGGACCAATTTAGCTACCAGAAGAAAAAAGAAAAAAACCCATTGTCAAGTCTCAGAGCAATTTTCATGTTGATTTCTATCTGCGAAAGATATAAATATTTAATACAGTTGGAAAAAATGACACTGCTGATTTCATCTGCATGTCCCCAAATTTAAAGGTGGGAAGACTTTCATCAGGGCCGTTTAGAGGTTTTATAGCTCATCCTACAAAATGTCTGAATCGAATGGGCTTTGACTGACTTTTTGAAAAGGTCACTTTGTTTCCTGCTTTAAATATGTGTATGTGTGTGGAAGGCGGGAAGATGGTGGGAAAGAATGGCAAAATCTTTGCATGAAATTGTAGCTCAGTGGGCCGGAAAAAAGACAGTGACATGGTTTATTTAAAGACTAGCACCTATTTCCAGGGGAACAGAATGTTGGAAACTCTGACACAATCTCTTACACGGCTATAAAAGACAAAGTAGTGGTTTGTGTCATAATTTTAGTGTTTGCCACAGCTTCTGTGCAAATGTTAGTGAGCAAAAACAGTTTTTTATGGTGCAATGCATTCGCTTTCAAGTGGCCAACTGCTGTGCTTTCGGCCGTTTATATAATCCACAGTCAACATCAAAAAATCTTAAAACCTCTTAGGAGAAGCTGAGGACGACTGCTATGTGGGAACCATATACAGTATAAAGATGGATGGAAAAAACTGCTCCTTTAAAGTGAAGCCAAAGCAAGTAGAGCTCCCCCTGGTGGCTGGCTGCAGTGTAGGTCATAAGCTCCACCTCCTCCATGTTAGTGGATGGGACCAAACTAAAACACTGAAATACACGTCAAGGATGGTTTCTGTATTATTTTAGCAGTTAATACAATGGTAGTGCATATTCAAGTGTCAGTTTTTGTATAAGCTTTGTTTTAGTTAGTTATTTGAAGCTAGAGAAACACGATGTGACTACAAGTTGCCATGCCAACTGCTCCATAAAGTGGTCTCATGGAACCGTGGGAGTTGTAAAAACAATTTTTAAAAGTAAGTATGAAAACGGAAGTGTGGGTGGGTCATTTACAACGCGGCTACAATGGCTCCGTTTGGCCAATGCAAGGAAATGACGAGACGTTTCCATATTTATACAGTCTGTGGTTGGGAACTAAAGTGATTTCCCCAAAGACTCCATATATAGAGAGAGACTGAAAGTAATCACATCTTTTATTTATGTTGCATGCCCTCATATAATACTGCTGGTTCTCAATATGCACTGGTTCATCAATGTGCAGCTTTGCTTCTAAATCAATGATAACATAATCCAAGACCATGAATACTAGAAATACTGGGTACTTTCAAAGAGAATAGTGTACCATCAACCTCTACAAAAGTATATTGTACCATCTGAAGAATCTTTCATTAAGTGTGCATTCAAAACCACCTGTCATACAGGGGAAAACACTTGCACCGAGGTTACCATTTAGAAAGTAGTAGACCTATGAAGATAAATGAAAGCATTTGGGTTTCAATGAACTGAAGACATCTTCAAGAAACCCTACAAGTTCAATTATACTTGTTTTTGTTTCTTTGTTTTTTTGTTGTTTTTTTTTTTGGACATGATGTGTTATTTGTACGTGCAGTGCATAACACTGCCTTTCCTAAAATAACAGAAAAGACATAAATCAGGCTGATGCTCAGTTCAGATGCAAGATTTCTTGTAAGCTGTTGATTGAGTTAGCAACTAAGTGAAAGCCTTGCAGGAGTAATGTAACTATTCTTCTTAGCTGTTTTTTCAACAAAGCAAACCAGGAGGACTAAAAAAAAAAGAAAAATCTTGAAGGTTACTCTTACAATAGTAGAGCTGCTCTTGTAAAGGAATTCTTCAAGGCACTTTTCATGTTTCCCTGTGGTTGAAATCCTCAAAAACTTAAGAGAGGTATATGTGTCTCAGTTTGTGTATGTTTTCCCTGTGTTTGCGGATTCTAGAGGAGTCATAGTTACCGTGAGGCAGCTTCTGCGAATGCAGCTTGTCAGTTTCAAAAGCCCCCCCGTAGTGTCCCCTCAATATAGCTCCCCTTTTTCAGAGCCATGTTTATTGTTCTCTTCCTCTTATTTTCTGCTGTGCTCCCTGTAGCTGCGGGCAAACAGCATTTCTCTTTTTCTTCCTACTCCACTCATAATGGGAAATCAAATCTGCAGACGTAGTTACGGAAGCAAACCAAGGATGGTGCAAGTTTGAGCCCAATTACGCCAAATTATGTGCTATTCTGCGGCTAAACATTTTGCAGTGTGTTGCTGCATTTGAGCTTTTAATGATTTATTTTCTCCTGACTTCTAGGTCGCCAGTGGTCAGACCATTTTTGCTGGCTTTCTTCATGTCTGCCCGTCTGTTATGACTGAAAGACTAACCGGATTGCCAATTTGCGTAATTGATTGGTTAACTTGATAGCCTGGCTCCTGGCCGGCTGCGTGATCCCTTGGCCGTGTGACTTGCTACAGCGCTGGCCAAAAAAAGACAAATCTCATTTTATGATTTGTGGCTCTGCTATTTCTGCTACTTTTCATTCCATGATCTCATTTTGCGATTCTCTAAATAGAATGATAGCAGGCTAGTACAGATATTTTTGTGGGGAAATCATAGTTTTAAATTTCGATTCCAAAGTTTATTTATGTTAATATTAGCCAATACTTTATCACTTGTAAGCTTTATATCACTTTATTTTCTGTCATCATTAATTAAGCCTTCATCTTTCATTTTTATTTGGTAAAATAAATAAACTTACAAAAAAAAATAAAAAAAACCTGAGAGCTGCTGTCCCACTCTGATCGCTAAGCTGTTTGGATAGTAATTAATCCTTCTCTGTTTTTCCTAAAATATTCTCTCAGATACTTTTCAGACAGTCTGTCTCTAGACACTCTCTAATTTTATTCTCGTGTCCTAGCTTTCTGCCTTTTGGCTCATATTGCTAAATGAATACTGTGCCGGGAAAAGAAAGAAAAAAAAAAGAATTTAATAAGATCATGTAGCACATGTGAACCACATTATGTCAAGGTTGAAACTGAATTACCATAATCAAAATGCTATAATACAAGAATGAGAGACATAAGATTCTATTACTGCTTTATGTCCTGTACTGTAAGTACAGTGCTGTCAGTTTCTGATCACTACCCCAATATGGATAAAGCACAGAAAAGGTAGACTGAAAACTAAACATATCTCTTACCTCCACAACTAAATGCCTAACTGTGGTCTTGGCCCCGATCGTGAGATAGTACATCTGATTCTAACCAGAACAAAAACACAGCAAGTGAAGACTGATCAGAATGTCCTCACTTACAAGGACAACTGCACAAAGTGGTTGCAACAAAAATAGCCGTGTAAGTGTAGACACACACGCATCCCTGCTCATTTCGGAAGCTGTCCAAATATTGGCTCAGATTCACTACCAGCCAAAAGTTTGGACACACCTTCTCATTTATTGGTTTTTCTTTATTTTCATGACTTGTAGACTCATCTCACTGAACGCATCCAAACTATGAATGAACACATGTAGAATTATGTAGCAAACAAAAACTCAAAACACGTCTTATATTTTAGATTCTTCAAAACTAGGCTCTGTTTTTTTGTATTCACGTTATATGGTTATATTGCATATTGTGTTGAGAGAAATAAAGTGTCTGTCTGTCTGTCTATCTATCTATCCATCCTACACAGCCTGGAGGTGTGTTCGGGGTCATTGTCCTGTTGAAAAATAAATGATGGGGATGCCATGTCGCTGCAGGATGCTGTGGTAGCCATGCTGGTTCAGTGTGCCTTCAATTTTGAATAAATTCCAAACAGTGTCACCAGCTAAGCACCTCCACACCATCAATTCTCCCCCTCCATGGTTCACAGTGAGAACCATGCATGTAGAGCCCATCCGTTCACCAAGAGGTGAACGGATGGGCGGTGGGACCAAAGATGGGTGGGACCAAAGATCTCAAATTTGGACTCATCCGACCAATTTTCCAACCAATTTTAAAGTCATCTTTACTTAGCTGATTGGTTCTCGCCATAATATGAATTCTACCAGTTGTCAAATAGGGCTGCCAGCTGTGTACAAACCTGACTTCAGCACAACACAACTGATGGTCCCAACTCCATAAGAAGGCAAGAAATTCCATAAATGAACCCTGACAAGGCACACCTGTGAAGTGAAAATCATTTCAGGTGGCTACATCAAGAAACTCACTGAGAGAAGGGCAAAGGTTTGCAGCGCTGTCAACAAAGCACTACTTTGAGGAATCTAAAATCTAAAACATATTTATTTATTTGTTTTACTTTTTTTTTTCTTTGCGACATAATTCCATATATCTTCTGATGTTTTCGGTTTGTATCTGCGATAGTAAAGGCAGTAAATATTAAGAAAAAGACACTAAATGAGAAGGTGTGTCCAAACTTTTGACTGGCCGTGTATATAAAAGCGTCGGACCTGATCCCCATCCCTGAGTCCCGAGTAATCAGAGAGGAAGATGATTAGGCCAACATGACCCTGATCCTCTGCATGGCACGGTGCAGTAAATCTGATGATATGAGTGATTAAGAGGCCAGGGCATTCTGTTACATAAACAGAAAAAAACGACAGAACGGTTTGCAGGTCGCTACAAGACGTTTGTTAGGTGTTAACTGGCCCTTCTTTGACACCTTCGTTGAGTTTATTTAGCGAAAGACCTTAATAAATCACTTTTTCAGGTCTTTGAACCGGTGTGCACTGGCGTTGACTTAGATAGATGAGATGATGTGCTAATGATGTTTTAATTGAATGGCAAGAAACTAAGAAACCCAACTTATTTTACTTTCATTAACTTATAAATGAATTATAGTTTAAGTCTTGGTCATAATGCTATGATTATTTTAATTCCTTAGTTAACTGAAATAACTCCACCACTTTCATGTGGTACACAGTTTGAACTATGTACTTCTGTACTTATGTACTGTGTGAGTTTGTCAGTTTCATAATTTTACTCCTCTTTTATAACATTCTTTGTTCCCACTGTGCATTGCATTAACATAAGATTAGTGTTATTAATGAGGCTGTCAAGTTGACATTCATTCGTTCTGGTTGCCTGTTGTTCAAGTCCAGGATGGAAAAAGTTGTTAAAACTGTTTCTAACTCCCTCATTTGCTCAGTTACTGTTTACATATTTTAAGTAGCCTTTAAAAATAGAAGTGAAGTGAATAACACTGGCCATCTTTGACAATGCAGTGTTCTGCTGGGAAACTTTTGGACCTTGCATTCATGTGGATGTTACTTGTGGACATGTACCACACACCTAGAACAGACCAGACACTCACAAAAATGGTTAAGGAACAACTCAAAAAGCTATATTTGTATAGTTGAGCATGCATAGAAAAAAACAGAAGACTAATTTGCATAAACATTCTACTATTAGCATTACATTTTCTTACAAACTAACAAGCGGCTGCAGCTTTCATTTACAACAGTAAAGTGGACAGAACACAAACACGTATGGAGAAGCAAATTGTTTGTTGCCAGCTGGTTCTATTCTGGAAGAATTCACGTCCTGTGATGCAGTAAATGAGCTGCAATTCAAAGTGCAACGTGAGGTCGTCGTCATAGCCAGCATTCTCTCCTCCTCCTCCTCCTCCTCCTCCTCCTCCTCCTCCTCCTCCTCCTCATTCTTCTTCTTCTTCTTCTGAAATCACTTGTTCTTTACTATGTGCAAGCATTTATTGGAAAAACCTGCATGACAACAATATGCACCGCCAACAGGAGGTGGAGGAGTGAAGCGGCCTAATGGAGAGGTTTATCTTCTCTGTCAGAAAAGGCATTTCAGCGTAAATGAGACAAAGGGGGTCAACTGCTGGAAGAAGTTACCGGACAAATTGATGATAAGAACCTGCTCTGTTACTGTGCAAGGTCCATAGGCAATGTCCTCTCCTTTCACTGCACGCTGTCAGCGTAAACAAGCTCCATCAGTCACCGGTTTATTGCGCTGAAGTGCGGCGAGAGGTGCTTGAGACATGCACTCGCCCGGACTCGTGGCTCTCTAATCTTGTCCCTCAACAGTGTGAGCGGCAACATGTTTCAGTCATCACTCCGTGTAGACAGGGTTCAAAGTTTCTGTCCACACTTGTGGAAATCCTCTTCTATCAAACTATCAAACGTCATTTTTTTAAAAATCTACATTCCTGCTGTCAGACTTCTTCAGGGTTCTTCTTCAAAGTTACGCCACCACACCCCACCGCGGTTGTTCTTGGATGAAAGAGGACCAGAGCAGCTCATTGGAGCTTTTTAAACAAGTAAAGGAGAGCTGGAAGATGTCCAGCTCTAAGTTGGAAACGCTGCAATCTTGCCAGAAAGTGATGCAAGTTCTTTTAATTCATATTTTTTGCCAACTGTAATTTGGACAATTTCTTCTTCTTTCATAACCGCCCCATTCAAAGATGTTCTCTGAATCCGAAGTGATTGTAAAACAGCAAAAGAAGCACTTTTATAAACTATTAATGCCTCTTTCAAAGTTTCTCATGTTGATCAAACAGTCACACAATAATCCCTGTCGATCATCCGGCTTAAAAAGCACGGAATGACACAGACTTCTCCTCGATTCTTTCTCCAAAGAAAGGAGACTGCTCAGCGATTTATTAAATAAAGCGCTTATTATCGAGGCACCATGACGTCCCAACAAAAGTCAAATAATTACACAAGATTACTCACGCTGATGCTATGGTGCGCCACTTTTGTCTGAAACAGAAAGATGAGGAATTGGATGTTTTCCACGTGAAAGGAAAACATACGGTAAAGTTATATGAATGTATGAGCCTCGGGATGCCAGAGGAGCCACTCTTAAATGAGAAACACGCAGTTATCTTTTAAACCTCATGCTCAATCACAAATCAAATAATATAATTCCCTTTATGATAAATGCGCTTAATACTTTACAGTGTCTGTGGGCAATGAGGCTAATGTGTTTCCGCATGGCTCTGATGACATGAAACAATTAGTGATAATCACGTTTCCGAACAGTGTGAGCTGAGTGAATACCCGTATCATGAATGACTGAACTGAGGTTACCAAGGAATCTCTCGGCTGTTTTATAGTATGGAGGGCTCTGAACAATGTGATAATAAATTAACTTGTTACTCCAAACGCAGGCTGCTATTGATTGGGTTTTGTCAGGGACAGTGGACGCAGAAACACAGCCGCGCTCACACTTGTCGTTTGCTGCAGGTGCAACATTTTCCTAAAAGCCAACTCATCTGCATCACATTCGCCGTCTCCCCGCCCGCCCTCCGTCTCTCACGTCCTCTTCTCCTGCTTCTTCTTGGCTCTCTGCTTCTCTTACACCCCACACCCCTCCCGTCCTTGTTGACATTCTGCAGTGAAGGTAGCTCCAGATGAGAGCAGCTTTGAAGCCAGTCGAGCGTTGGGCACATCCAGAAGGGTTTTATATATGTGTGGCCTTCTTGTAAAGCTTCAAATCTCACCACCGAGCGAGCACCTTCACCGCCTCAGATTATGCCCCCTAACCGTCTGATGACTTGCTGGAATCATTATTTATTTATTTATTTTTTTTCTAACCATCTATTTCTCCTCTAGCGCCTCAATCACTCTCAGCGGACAGTGTCCCACCGATTATAAACAACTTGGGGAAGACATATTACAGAGTTGGAGCCGGGGTGAGGAGGAAAAAAAAAGAGTGAGGGAATAGAAAAAAATGGGGGGTGGGAGAGGATGTCATCGTCCAAAAATCCCTCCTACAGCACCTCTCCTGCCTCCTGCTTTCCAATCTCTCCATTGTACATGTGCCACATTTAATACCCCTGGCTATCAGCCAAAGTGAAGAGGGATTTTCCATGTGGTTAGCAATTTTTTTTTTTTTCATGCCATCAAGCGGTGCCATTAAAGAGATTCAGCAGGCCGGTAATGTTGTGGATTTGAGCTGAGATGCATTAAGTTTCCAATTCAGAGATGTGCCTAATGGTATCTCCTCCCCAGCATGCTCTCTGATTTCCTGTAAGAACTTTCGCTCGTCATCTGAACATGACTGAAGAACGTTCACATTCGCACTTTCTCACACATCCGCACTGGGAAATAATCAAGATTTGATAACTTGTTATTAAGATACGTGTTCGTGTTTAGCTGATGTCACATTTTGTTAATTGCATTTACGGCGTCGCACTTACAGCAAAATGACTGTTAAAACTAAATGGGTGTCGTCCTAAATTCGAGATATCTTGATTGTACTCGGCATAACAAATACAAACTGCAATCAGCTGCTTAGCCAGCAAATTCATATCCATTTATTTGTATTACTTTCTTATTTTCAGACTTTTAGGAATCTGCATTTCAGCTGAGAGAGTAGGATGGATTTGAATTCCTGTGCATATACATAAAGTGGATATTGATTTTACAATAACATCAACATATTCATTTCACTTAATTTTTTTGACAGGAACAATACACAATATATCAAGTGCATTGCCTCAGAAATACCACAGATGATGCCACGTGTGGCCCCTGAGCGGAGCCCGGTGCACTGCCGCTGAAAGGCGAGCGCTTAAGTTTTCTGTGTCGCAACGTATACCGCTCACATAAAACCAATAAATCTCTATTATTTATGTTTAATATATTTTACTTTAAAACAAAGTGCAACGTGTAAGGGGAGCACTGACATTATGGTAATTGCTTCAATGCCGTTATTAATATTCATGAATGATATATTAATATTTCATATTGGCAATGAGTCACCTCTGATGTTGACAAATTGCTCGGGACCCCGATGTGTGCAGCAGATGCAGGCACACAAACATAATAACAAAACAGAGTAAAATACGACCGAATACATACACACTGAACATGCACTGGACCCCAGTTGTTCCCAGTACTTGGAACTGGTGCGAACAAATGGTCACTCTGTAAAGTGCATTGAGTACCAGTAAACCTGCATATGTGCATGTACACCCTGTATGATAATAAATGTATTTGGGGAGATAAAAAAAAAAAAAAGAGACTGTGTTCACATTTATGGCACAACATTAAAAAAAAGTAAGGCTTAATTTTGCTTTCAGTTTCTTTGCATAAAAAGTATCTTGGGAATTGAAGACGAGAGGAGATCAAAAACGAGGAGAGAGCCAATTTGAGTGTGGGGAAGCAAGAGGATCAGAGAGATAAAGCCAAACTGGTGAGGAGACCAAACCCCAGATCATCTAAGTGGATTAAATAAAGCCTGCGTGTATGCGTGCGTGCGTGTGCTACACAAGTATTTGATCTAGCAGTCTGCTGTGTAACTACGCCACATCACTGCAGGCCACAGATGTTATTCTTTTCAAAGAACACTTGTTCATTCTGTAGGTCACCTGCTCCCTCACCTCCCTTCCAGAAATGTAATGTACCGCAAAATTCCCAGGCTGAACAAAATGAATACAAACTGAAAGTCTGCGCTTGCTCGGGCATAAACCGGGCAGCGTGTGCCTTTTATAAGTGGTTGAATGTGGACGTTGTCTACAATGCCATTTTTGTTAAATTAAGGAAAATGTGCAAATGGCCCAGTTTCTATCGTCTTTCTATCGTCAGATTCAGTAAAATAACCAATATCTTGATGTGTCTAAAAGGTACTCGTGCACAAACAAAACGAAGTAAGAGAGCAGAAATTATACACAGATTTGTGCATGACTTTGCAAAACCTTCATTTGCAAAAAGACTCTCATGCGAGGTGTTTGCCTGGACCTGGCATTCATTCAACAAAGTCCACGAAACAACAACTTTGACTTTTAAAAGAAATCACTTAGTTTAAATCGACTTGATGATTGGGGGCTGGTGAAGGATGATTAGGCGGAGGTTAAACTAAATAAAAAGAATAGGTCAAAGCTAGCCTAGCCTAGCCAGACTCAGTTCTTATCAGAACAGGAGTCCGGTCCATTTCATCATGTGGTGTGTTTCAGTCGATACAGAGAAGAAATAGCACTGCATGCAACTAGATAGTCCTATAACCAATCACAGCAACTTTGTTTTAAACTTTGACTGGCCCTCCAGATATTTGAAAGGTGAACTTGTTCAATATACAGTACCCTACTACGGCCATTGTAGTTTACATTGTACAATTCAACAACACTGATTCAACATAGTTGACATTTATTTTGCTAAATGCATTGATGGGAAGCAAAGGGCAAATGCGAACCAACAAGTGTTGATCAGTGGTGGCTGGTGGTGAAATTTGGTGGGTGGGCTAACAAATGCATAATACTGATTTAAGAGTTAACACCGCAGCAAAAGAAACATCACCTACAATACACAGAGTTACATCAATTACAGGTACACTATATTTCTTTAATGACCTACATCAGTGGTTCTTAACTGGTCTCAACCTTGAACACAAGACCCAAATGTAAGAACATTTTCAGCTTCTCAAATGACAACTAACAATGCACTATGGAAAAAAATCATGTTCTGTCCTGAATGGGATTTGAACCCCGACCTCCCATGTCCCATGAAACTGAACCCAGTGTCTGACGAAAATGCAGCACGTTTGTCATGTTTTGTAGTTTTGTCTGACAAATGTCTCAAATTTACAATTCCTTGTTGGGTCCATGCTGTATCTCCTTAAAAAAGCCTAAAAAGCACGCACAGAAAAGTGAAAAGTGAATTCTTGGCTACAGTAGCGATGAGCCAGACCTTTCAAACCAAGAAACACAAAACGTACAATCTGGTTGTTTGTCCCTTTGAGTCATTTCAACACCGTTTGGCCAATGTGAACTCAGTCTCTTAACTTCAACTATTCCTACAAAGACAGTGAGGAAAATGGATCAGATAGCCAGTAATTCGTCTCATTCATGCTAACGCTGCCATAGCTGAATTTCTTCTGCCTCCTCCCACTCTTGCACCAGCAGCTCTTTTGACCAACGACCAATGGCCTGAGGGCTGACTGGATTTAGCCCAAATGATCAGCGAATGACGGGGGTGTGACATGACACCTGTCAATCACTTATAAGAATTAAATGAATGGAGGCGGACCGGGGGCTATGGGGCTGTAAAAAATCTGCCCATTTAGAGATATTCTATGTTTTGACATTTTGGTGCTGTTGCTGCCCTTGGTATCACTGAAACTTACAATAATCTGTTGTAAATTATTGAAAATATAATTTTCTCCTCTTCTTTGTATTAGCTTGGGAGGGCTTAGCCCTCTGTAAGCCAATTTAAACCAGCCGTCCCTGGTGTTGACCCTTGTTCTTCTATACAGTTCTTCTAATAATAGTAATTTACACTGTATTCATCCCACATGGGGAAAATCTTCTCTGCATTTGACCAGTTCATTTGTTCACATAGTAGTTTGAACACTCGGAGCAGTGGGCTGCCGCCAGGGGATTAAATGCTTGCGTGAGTCACCTGAGCCATGGGACGCAAACCTGTGACCCTTCAGTCCCAGAGCTGGTTCTCTAACCACTACGCACAAGTCCCAGTTGCATTTCAAGTCAACACGTTCAGAACGTGACTTATGGGTTAAAAACTCACAATAGTTCAGCGTGTGTAATAGAAATGTGGCTTACAATAGGCGTTTAACTGGGGGGAAAAAAAAAGACACAGTAGCACTGTTAGGGGAGATTCTTAAATGGGGTTCTGCACTCACTGCTATTAGTTTGTGTAAGCCAGCTCAAGTTCAGGAAAAGGGCGCAAATGAAAAGAATGAGACGCATATTATTCTCTCTTAGCTGTGCATTGGTGTGTTGTCACTATGTAAATATCAGTTCTACCTGTGTGTGTGCGTGTGTGTGTGTGTGTGTGTGTGTGTGTGTGTGAGGGAAACATGTGGTGTGTTGGTAAAGAGCATGACCCCTTACGCTCCCGCCTACAGTGTATCATACATATACAGTGGTGTGAAAAAGTGTTCTCACCCTTCCTGATTGTTTGTTTTCATTAATAATAAAAACCTTCATTTAAAACCTGCTTTTTGTGTTTACTTGTTTGTTTCACGAAGATGAACATTTAAGTGTGACAAACATGCAAAAAAATAACAAATAAAATAAATCAGGAAGGGTGAAAAAACTTTTTCACAACACTGTACATACCTAGATACCTAGATTCATCTAACTGGAAAATGCAACTGAAATCGATTTGTGTAGTTTGACTTGGCTGCTTCTTCTTGTTAGCTTTTAAACGATGCTTGTAATGATGTGATTTTTCACAAAGAAAAGCATTGGCAAAGTGGCACCGGTGCTCAGAGAGCATCATGTTGCACCATAACAAGCTCATTCAGAAAGAGAAACTCAAGAGGCTGACGTTTGTAACATCAATTAGAGTTTTGTACTGGGGTTTGCGTTTGTTAGACTTGCATATGGGTTGAACATCTGCACCAAGCAGGGATTTTTCCACTCATTGTTGTGAGGAGCGAACTTGGCATAAATCGTCTCTGGATTAAGCAACAACATGCTTTAAGTAAGTAAGTTTATTTTCTGCAGTTACACTTAATTTGAGTTAAAACCGACTAAATGTATACTTTGGCAAAACCATTCTGAACACAACCACACCTTACAGTGCACACCCTTATGAGACACCAACTTGCTGAATCATCGCTTGTAAACATTCATCAAAACTGGCTGCTTCTTTGGGCTTAAAGAGCTGTTTCTTATTCCCTTCAATGAATGAAGGCAGAGCAGGCAGTGAAGTCCCAGGCTGCAACGGGCCAAGTGTGGAGACTGGTGATAAACTCTGGCCTTTTTCTTTCTGAGTGTGGGTGCGTGTGTGTGTGTGTGTGTCTGCACCTGTGTATAATTTATTGTAGTAACTTTCTAATGCCCTCCCAGAATAACCGGGTTTGGAGTCTTGCACTGGGTGTGTGTGCGTGTATGCACTACAGTATATGCAGAAATTGCTTGACATTGGACTTATTAAAGAAACACTCATTTCTCCTCCTCTCTCCTCCTTTCTTCAAGCCTCATCAGCACATTCGCCTCCTTTTTCACAGTTGAAAGGAGCAGAAAAAATGACGGAGTCAGCGGAAATTTCTTTGAGCTTATTTACAGACTGTGTTTTCCTGCTCGGCTCCCATATGGGGATCAATATAATCTGTGTATAATATGAGGGTTACAACAGCAAACAGGAAGTCGGCAGTGTATGTGTGTGCTCATGTTTTTCATGCACACATGCTTGTTTCTAAAGGGCAGCGGTAAGGGTTTTTATTTTTTTTTTTATCAGAGAACATTTCATACATCAGTGTAAGACCAACCCTGAAAAGAAAGCATTGATGAATGAAGCTATTAGGACAAGAAAGTATAAGTAACAAGAAACTTTGTGGTCTATTTATACTCTGCCAGGAATGTGTTCAAATGTATACTTTGGCCTCCTCAAATGAGCTGTAAAGTCAGAATGAGGTAAAAGAGTTTGACAAAACTGTTCTAAGTTCTAAGTTTTTTAAAACTACCCTCAGCCCAGCCAAAAAAAAAAAAAAGTCACCACCTGGATTTGTCTAACCAAATAGGTACGAGCCTTACTGCATGGATGATTATCTTTCAGCTGACAACAAGTTATTTAACCCCAACTGATGCAACGAGTAGCTTCTCATTTCTTAAACAACCATGCGGAAAGACACATCCCATGGTTGTGGAAAAGGTGTTAGTCTGTTTGAGAAGGGTCAAATCACTGGCATGCATCAAGTAGAGAAAACATCTGAGGAGATTGAAGGAGAAGCTACTCAAATTGGGTTAAGAACTGTCCAATGCATTATTGAAAAGTTCCTTTCTTTGGGATGGTGGGGAACCATTGCCTTTGAGGAGGTAATGTGGTCGGAAAAACAACTTTAGAACTCAGGGCTATCTTGTGAAAGTAAGTGCATTTTCACATATACAGTATGAAGGATTTGGATTGAACAGCTGTATAGCTGTAAGAAAACCACTAATCAGTGAGGCTAACCTGGAAAAAAGGCTTACATGTACTAGGGAGCATGAAGATTGGATTCTGGAGCAATGGAAGAAGCTCATGTGGTCCTGACACGTGGCCTGTGGGGGCAGTGCTACAGTATGATCAGGTGCAGTTGTATGTCCGGGTTCAGCAACATTATGTCCAAAGAATGAGGTGAGCTGACTACCTGAATATACTGAAGGACCAGGTTATTCCATCCATGGAGTTTTCCTACATTCCAAAATGACAATGCCAAGATTCATTGGGCTCAAATTGTGAAAGACTGGTTCAGGGAGCATAAGACATCATTTTCAGACATGGATTGGCCACCACGGAGTCAAGACCTTAACCTCATTGAGAATTTTTGGGATGTGCTGGAGAAGGGTTTGTGCATCAATTAATACAAGATCTATCAAGTTCTATCATCAATACAAAATCTTGGTGAAACATGAATGCAACACTGGATGGAAATAAATCTTGTGACCTTGCAGAAACTTATCAAAACAATGTGTATTGTAATCAAAGCTAAAGGCGTTCCAGACAGATATTAGGAGTGAGTTATTTTTTTTTCCTTTTTTTTTGGCCAGGCTGTATATTAGAGTAGATGAGATCCAGCATCTCGTCTCACTTAATCACACCATAATGCACGGACACACATGCAAATTTCAGAAAGCAATACAGTATCGAGGTCTCATTACAGGGCAATTGAATGCAGACTGTGTCTTGCACCATCTAACCACCGAGCCCACGGCTGCCTCTCTGAGTGCAACTTCTGACAGATGGCTCTCTCAGCAATTTTTCCCCAGACTAAGGCAGGGTGTGTGTCTCGGGCGCGTGTGCATGTATGCACTTCGGAGACCTTTCGCTTGACAGTGATTGTGTTTGAGTCGCTTATATTCAATTTTAACAATGTCATTCTCAATATTTCACACCTCGCAACCGGCGAAGCCGTCCTCTCCCCCACCACTCCTCTCCAGCATCTTCTCTTGTTCTTCCTCCGCCTCCTGCTCCTTTTCTCAAGGACAGCTTGTCCACACTCTTTGGGGCAGTTTACACGGATTTGCAACTTCTGAGTTTCACCTTTCTTTAACCTTTAAGTCTTACATACTGAATGCAGCACTGTTTCGGTATATGCATTTTCTGGCATGTTTTATCAGACGAAGAGGAGAAACATATCCCAATCTAAGTGCACTTGTTCTGGTTCATATTTCTATGAAGGAACATTTAGTGTCTGACTTTACATAAGGTACTTACAGGGTTATTAGATAGGGGTAGGTAACTGAAGGAAATGGTCTTCATGAGGTTCTCTCAGTGTTGGTCTGAGATACCACAACCATATCTTGAGCAATGAAACTGTAATTAGTATTATTTTATTTTAACTTATCCTTTTTACACGGTGCATTTCTGTCACCCTTGCTTTTCACAACCCCATGAGCTGAGGTCTTACAGCGAAGCAAGCAAAGGCCTTTTAGCAAATGTGCAATTATAGATGAAGAAAACTCACTTGATAGGTGTGGAAATGCTTTGTAATTGCAGTGTATGTAATTGCATTTTGTCACATTTGATTACTGAGTGAAAAGGTTCTGATATCTAAAGAACAGAAAACTAATGTGACTGGCTGGTCCCATCAATGAGTGTCATCGCTATGGTAACGGGATGCATCCTGACACACACACACACACACACACACACACACACACACACACACACACACACACACACACACACACACACACACAAACGGTTAAGGAACAACTAAAAAAACACTAACAACAGCACAAGGTGTTGACCTGGCCTCCGCATTCACTAGATCCTGAATTCATTACTGTGTGTCTTTAAACAGCCTCCAATTGATTCAAAATGCCACAGCAATTACTCCTGTTGTATCTTCTCTTCACTGGCTCCCTTTAAAGTCTAGAATTTACTTTATCCTCCTCCTTACATACAAGGCCCTCAAAGGCATAGCCCCTTCATATCCAAAAGACCTCATTGTACAATATCATCCCAACGGATCGGTCTACTTGTGTTTCCTAGAATTTCAAAAAGTAGAGTGGGAGGTACAGCCTTCAGCTCCCAGGCTCCTCTCCTGTGGAACCAGCTCCCGGTTTGGGCTCGGGAGACAGACACCGTCTCTAATTTTAAGGTCAGACTTAAGACTTTCTTTTTTTCTATTACCAGTCATGCATCTCTGTGCTACTACTGTGTAACATGTTAACTGATGTGCTTAGGCAGATGGATCCCTCCCTATGAGCTTGGTTCTGCTCAAGGATTGTTCCTTGCCAACGTAGCCTTCAGTCTTGCTCTGGATGTTTCAGGACAGATTTTGTAAAGCATCTTGAGACTATTTGTATTGTTATTGGCGCTATATGGATAAAATCGAATTGAACTGAAATTGAATCCCAAACTGATCAAGTATCTGTGGGATCCACTAGAACCAGCCTGATCAACAGAGGTCCATCCCCTCAACCCATAGGATCCAAAGACCCCAGCTACCAACATCCTGTTTCCAGACACCACAGGACACCCTCAGTAGGTCCATGTCCTTTCTCTGATGAGTCACAACTGTTTTTTTCAAGGCACAAGCGAGACCTACACAATATTAGGAAGGTGGTCATAATGTTATGCCTAATTGGTGTATTTCTCTGCTCTCTCCCTCCCACCTACCAACGCTTCCACGTCTCACTTGTCATCAGACAAAGCAGACATATTGCTGGTAAGTATACTCATTTGGTCACGTGGTGCAGTCAATGTCAAAGTCACTCTTGTTGTGCAAAGTGACAATGATGAATCAGACGTGCACAATAACACATGTTCCAACATTTAACTTCCGTCATAATACAGATGATGTGTGTTGATGTGTATTGATGTGTGTGTAACATGGGTACATATGGTAGGGTGGTGTTAATCCTTCTCTGTACCTGCCACACTTTAAACTGTCAATACAAGGCCTGTCGTGTGGCAGTGTCTTCTGTCTTCTTTGCTGCCCACAACGTCACCCTCAGTATCTGTCTGTCCTTTTCCCTCATGTCCTCTTGCTACCTTGCAGCATACTTATTCCAGTCACCACCTCTCATGTTGGCTTGGCCACTGGGAAAACTTAAGTTTTTCTGCCTTTCTTCCGAACCTTGCCTTTTATTACATACCTCTGCCTCAGCAGACACTTTAATGACTGACTGAGCACTAACAAGGTGTCTAACAAGGTGTGCAGCACTCAGCTCTCCCACTGTTTTATCTCTTTTGACTGACCCATCTTCTTTTCCTCCCTTCACCCCCCCAGTCTTCGACCCGACTTAGGGCTTTTGGATAGGATTTGGTAGGGGGAGAATGAGTTACCTTGTTAACATGAATGATCACATAAATCTCTGGATTCAGTGAGTGCTTCTGAGTGAAATGAAGACTTCATTTGTTAATGAAAAAAAGTACTTGTCCTTTCCGACTCCACTGCTTCTTTGAAGTGTGTTTCTCTAAAACTGCATCGATCCTGAGTGGGTAACAGCAATCGCTAAGAATCTCATTCGCCATGCATTTTTTATTTTTTTTTTATTTTTTTTAAACATTCTGGGTTTTAAAGCAAGGGTTTGAACAGATACATTTCAGACAGCTCTAAACAACTGTACAATAATTAAAACCTGGGGAAATGTTACTGGGAGCACAACATCTATCAAGAAGCAATTAAGGCCATTGTTGATTCCAGCTGCACTCTGCTCAAAGCCTGACCTTTACAGCACGTTCACGGGAAAATAAAGGAGATTCAACTGGCCTGTTTATCTGAGGCAGTTAACAACGGAGTGCCCAAAATAAATATGCTTGTATTACAATACAGCCATCCTCCTCATTACTGTCCCCGGTAGCTACAGCTTCTCTGGCTCTCTGGAACAAAGAACCTGCAGAATAATACCAGCTGACTTCAGCGTGCTTTAGAGCTGCTTTGACAGGTTTTGCGGGCGTTTAATATCACAACAATCACAGTAAGGCACAGCCATGGATGAGCGTGACTTGTATTTTAGTTGAAAGGTTTGTTCTTTGTGCAAATGACTGCAATGCGCCTCTTTGCCTTTTCTCACCTCCTTTGCTAACAACAAACAAACAACGGTCAACGGACAAACAACAAACAACAACCCTTTTAATGGAGAAAACACATAAAGATACCATGATGTTAGGAGGCATTTGTCCTCTGGGGTGGATATAGATGTTGCTGATCCAACTGAATATAGTTCGCCCAGTTCTACAAACAAATACTGTGGCGCTCACTACAAAACTGAGCACTGAATATGTGAATTCATTTGCTTTTAATCCACGACCACTCATCATGAAGAATGATTCCCAGTGAGTTCAGTACACTCTAAAAAAGAAATCTTTTGGTTAAAGAAAATCAACGCAATTCCATTAGTCTTTTTGAGTTCCGACAAGTTCTCATGAAATTACTTTTCATCAACAGACTATATAGAGTTACGGGAATTATCTTTTCTTCTTCAGTCAACAGTGTTTTTAGTTTTAGACCCAGGGTCGGCTTGACTTGGCTTGGCTTCGATGTCAACAGAAATGCCGCGCCAACCCGCTAATTTACACCATGATGCTGATGTACCTGCCTGTCACATTCTGTCACTGGATGGCATGTCAGACTGTGTCACTGTAGAAGCTCCAGGGCTGCTAGCAGCTAATCTCTGAAGGGCGGAGTTTTTTTTCAACCAAACAAATCAAATGTGTTGTTACACGATCTTTAATGGATGCGCATAAGTGAATTAGCCCTACGTCATGTTTGGGAAATCGTACCAGGGACTTTTGAGGTGAACTGCACATGCGTGGCTGTGTTTATATACAGCTTGTATAACGATGTGGCACACTTTTTTATCGAGCATGGCAGCACACTGGCAAGAGTGTGAGATCTGCGAGCTGCTCTGCATCCGTGGAGAAGAGGAGATTCGGCGCACTTAAGTGTAATGATGAGGGTGTCGACGCAATGACGTATGAGACTGCTGGCAATGTGAAACCACGCCAAAGGCAGGTCGACCCGGGTCTGAAAATCCTGTGTCAACCTGATATTTTTTCGAAGAGTAATGGGGCAATAGAAACTCAAAGACACGTTACACTGGATGCATTATTAATTCGCTCACACAGTCACACCCTGGTGATGGCAAACAACTGTGGTAATCACAGCTGCCCTGGGGCATCATTCACTCGCAATCATGTGGAGTTCACACTGGGACCAAGGTGGGTTATGTGTCTTGCCCAAGGACACAACAGACAGACTCACAGGGCAGAATCGAGCCGCCAACCTGACGATTATTGGACGACCGATCTACCTCCTGAGCTACTGCAGCCCATTAGCTCAGTTTCTGAGTTTTTGATCATGCAGTAAAGACGAAGGAACATGTATCTTGAACAACATTGATGGAAAGCACATTTCAAACTGAGTATAATTTAATTTATGAATAATTATACTGGTGTATTCGGGAATCTTCTCAGTTGTGTAATGACTGACAGTGGACTAGGCTACCTTGTCCATCTTGACTAATTCATAATTAAAAACACTGGTGATTCCAGAAGACAAGATAATTCCCGTAACTCAATATAATCTGTTGGTTAAAAGTAATTTCATGAGACGTTAATGGCAACTGTTGCATTGATTTTCTTTGTTGAGCCAAACGATTTCTTTTTTTTTTTGTGTAGAGAGAGTTGAGAAATTAAAATACTGAGTCAGTTTTATTAAGTTACCCGAACTTGAAACCAATTAAATGCCAAGTGATGCAGAAATATCAGTTTAGACTGCACACAATATTAAGTTGATCTTAGTACCAAAAATATCGAGTCAGCCGAATGTATTAAATATTGTTTGTAACTTGTGAATTTAATATAAATCAATAAATTTATTAGTTTTTTTTTTTTTGTATTGCGACAATATATTTAATTAAGTGGTTGCAACAGGCCCTCTGAATTGCTTTTTAGAGTGTAAGTACAGTTCTTGAGTCAGTGTACTTACATTTCTTCCAACCACCAAGGACTGATGGACGCATGGAAGACAGAAGGGACACATCCCATTCAAACTTGCTTTTCAAGATGCGGCTGAACTAGTAACAGCGGGACCTCGTCGTGTGTGAACAGTTAGAAAGTGGTGGACGCAGGGGGGCCAAGTGAGATCGCAGGGAGTGGAGAGGAAAAAAGGGGGCAAGGAAAGGAAGCAACTGTGACAGAAACAGACACAGAACAAAAGAGCACGGAGTGGAAGAGAGAGCAGGAGAAAGACATGCATTTAATGGAACTGCTGAGAGATGGTCTCTTTTCACAGTGGCGCGTCTCTTGTAGCCGGGAAGAGACCGCGAGGGGGGCCGAAAGAAGAATAGATGGAGGATAGATGGGCAGATAGAGGGGTAAAGCCAGGCGGGATGAATGTCCTAAAGTTGGGTCCACTTCACAGCAGCACAACAGGGTCGTTACAGAGGGATAATGGATTCGAACAAGTCACAAAGAGGAGTGAGGAAAGGAGAAGAAGAGAGCAGGAAAATGATGATAGCGCTGGCTTCCCAGCAGTGTGGCACAGCAGAAACAGAGATAATGATGGAGGGAAAGACACATGGAGGAAGCAAGGGAGGGAATGCAGAGTGCAGAATGGGAATGCAGCCCCCACTGAGAAAACTCAGCAGTCGGTAGAGAGAACTGTGGGATGGAGGGATGAAATACAAAAGGTGGGAGAAAGAGAAACATTTTTTTTATATCCAACTAAGCATTGAAAAGAACACACATTCCGTCTCTCACACACACACACACACACACACACACACACACACACACACACACACACACACACATGCAGAGTCATCGTCACGCGTACAGACAGATATATGCACAGCAGGGGCCAGTGGGAGGAGAGGAGATGCAGAGAGAGAAGGGGAGATGTTTGGTGCAGCAGATGGAACGATGAAAGCGTTGATTGTGGCCTATGTCCCCGATTCTGTGTGTATGTTTGCTAATCCATGCAGTTATTCCACTTCTTCTTCATTTTTTTTTTCAATGAAAACACTATTTCACTGCGTGTACGCGTGCGACTCTGTTTGCATATCCCAACAAGATAGTCCTAATTGAGAGGCAGCAGCACTCACGCTGACAGTGTGGCTGCATGCAAAGATAACACACACAAATATGTGCGATACACTCACAAAAACACAGTCTGTTTCTCCACGGAGTCTTCTTCCTCCCCTACCGGCTTGGATCGTAATTACGGGGGAACACCAGGAAGTGAGAAAAAAGAGAGCGACTGGCGAAGATTTGCGAAAAGACAAACATTCAATGTGACAACAGAGTTTTGCTTGGTTACTGGCACACGCAGTGGCACACTTTAGCTCTCATGCTGCAGGAGGAGAGATGGTGAGACACATGGGGCAGACAGGGAGGTAACAAAAGAGGAAAGGTAATGGAGGTACAGGGTCGACTGTCGCACTGTCTCTCTCAATTTAATTTCTCTTTTTTTTTTTTTTGTCTGACTTGCATAACACAGGTTCCACATCAGCAGAGAAGCCTCATTTGACTGCCAGCTCATGCAGGCCATTCCCCATTTCAGCTACAAAAGAGCTTACGGTCGATTTGTCAGGTATGTCCACTTTCGCTTTCGTCTCGCTCAGGGAGAGTAGCTTTGCACCACAAATAAATGGCTGAAAACAATAACAAAAAAACGAGCGTCGCTGTTTTCAAATGTAATCTGTGGAAGCTGCTCTCCGGCTGTTGACCGTACCATCTGAGCACCTGAGGGCACCTAGAAAACTCCAAGCTTTCTGTGTGAAACTGCCCCAGTAACCTCTCGACACCACAAAATGTTTTTCCTTTGAACTGCCAAATAATTTTTTTTTTACCGCTTCTGCTGTTATTTCCCGGCTCACAAGTGTTTCCCCCCGCATTCCTTCCTTCTAAGAACTGTGTTTCTCGTTTTTTCATGAAACGGATCGCAAATCATTAACTGCATTAATTGTGTCATTGCTGCATTTATTTGAGATCTTCAGTACATTTCTCCCAAAACGTGGTAGCAAACGGTCACTTTAATTTGCATCGGGAGTTTATTCTGCCGCCAATATCCGTAGAAAATTATGTTTAATCCACTTCACAGGCTGTAATTAGAACATAGTTTGCATCTTCAGAGATGAATAACATTTTCATTCCGCGTCATGTACAGATGTGCCCATCTCACAAACACTTATTTGCTTTCAAGCACATTATTCCTCCTTCTTCTAGTTTACAATTATCCAAAACACTGACTTGAGTAGGCACTTCAGCTCAGCTTGTTGAAACTTTGGTTGGAAGTACTCCCTACAAGTCATCCAGACTGCTGCAGGCTGTCTTGTTTTCTGTCCTCCTGAATTCTCGCGTTTCACCCTTTTCCTGCCTCTGACCGCCCGCGGTTGCTCATTTCTGATCCAAAATCTGGTGTACAAGACCGCAGATGAGAGCACATCCCTGTCCCTCCAGGCCTTGGTCTTTCCAGACTCTCTACACCAGCCAGTCAATACCTTGCACTTTACTTAGGCTATCTGGTCCTTGGTTGTCCTAATAATGTGAGTCTTGACTATCCTACCTCCTAGCTCTGAAAAATATTGGAATGACCTTCCCACCTTGGCCAAGACCGAAGAGCAACCCGGCTGAAGCTGAAAATTAATCTCATCCATTTCACATCCATTAAATCACATCCTGCCTCCTACGTCTTACCTTCTGCGCCAACTGCTTACGTACTTCGCTCAGTACCTGTCTTCTTTGTGTAATCACCTACTCATATTTGCTTGCAAATATTTGCTTGCTGCTTCATTTTGTTGGCAGCCACACAAAAGGTTCTCTCTGAGGTGGAATTCAACTAAAACCAGAACCAAAGTAACGGGATCCAGGGCAGATGTGCGCAAATGCCAAGTTACACTGGTATTGAGCACACAGAGGGGAAAGCAATCACTGGTGAATGCAAAATCATATTTTGATTGCTCATTTATTCATCTTTTGTACACTACTTGACCCTAGTCCCTGAGTAAGGTTTATTGCTCTTTAAATTTAAACATTTCAACTGAGGTGTCTTCTGATTTCAAGCTGTCTGAGTGTGTTGTTTTTCCCTCTTTTACAGCCTTAAATTGATGGTTTCTTATGCAGTTCAATATATGTCCAATCACAATTTCCCCTCTTGCTTCCAACTGTACTACACTGAAAATGTCCCCACTGTGGGATAAATAAGGGTTTATATTATCTCATCTCATTTAAATATCGACTTGCATTTTGACTAATAAGCTGTGTTTACCTGTTTTTACAGCCCACTGCTCATCTTTAGCCAATGTATCATAGTACTGACGCCAGGAACTTTTCTGTATCTTCACAGGATAAAGTTTTTAATATTTTCTGTAATCCTGTTTGGTTTCATCTTGCATTTCCTGTTTTGTGTCCTTTTTTACTTCCTGTCTGTGCTTTCTCCTACTTGTGTGCCCCTTCCTTTCACATGCTTCAGCTCCCAATGGTCTGTTGTTTTCTGACATCTTCTTGGTTAACCAGACACTCTCTGCAGTGCCTTTTGTTACCTTCATCATAAGTCCTCATTAAACATTATGACTTCACCTAAACACAGGTTCCTTGTTTGTATCGGGGCCTTACCTCCTTATAACACTTGTGACAATAAGGAGGCAGGGGATCATTATTATGTCTGTGATTTATATTTTTCAAAGCTGCTCTTTGACATTCCCATCACTTGTTAGACTCATTTGTTTGATGAGATACCGTGTTACCGGTAATAATAATAAAACCATACAGCCCATTCACATCTCAGCTTTCTCTGCTATTTCCCATTTCTGTCTAGCACTCTCATTGAGACAAAAGAGACATGGTTTGTGGAGTATAAACAGTTCTCTAACCACATCTTCTACACACACACACACACACGCCAGGCCGGGAGACCTCTGGGTGATGCTGTAAACAAACAGTCACTTGGCTGGTGCCCTGATGGCTTTGACGAGCATGAGGGAAGGGCAGAATCTGACACAGAAAAATGAGGGATACATGGAGGAAGGCTGGAAGGATCAAAAACGACACCAATAAAAGATGAAAGGAGAAAAAAAAAAGCATGTGAGAAAGGGAAGAGGTTGGCAAGAAAGGAGACGCATAAAAAGTAGTCAAGGGGAGAAAGAAAAGAAAAGGCAGGAGAAATCAGTGCAGTCCCTCTGCCCCACCCCCATACATAGGAAAAGTGCCAAAAGCAAAAGTCTGGTTGTCATGTTTGACGGTTCTCTCTCATCACTCATCACTCATCTGCAGCTCCCTCCTGCTGTGGGTGTCTTTGCATCTGAATCAGTGTTGCCTAAGGATGATATTTCAGGGTGAGCCACAACGACATTACAGGGCTGTGAGAGAACTGCTGAATGTATATATATTCCGCGTATCTCGCGTATTACCATCTTGTGAATATTCAGTGTTCTGCTGGGAAACCTTTGGACCTGGCAACGGTGAGGATGTTACTTAGACATGTAGCACCCACCTACACCAGACCAAGCAACCACGCCCTATAGTAATGACACTGCTTGACGTTCAGCAGCCATCCTCAGCAGTATACGAAAAAATTTTCAAGAATAACACAAAAAAACATGAAAAACAGCACAAGGTGTCGACCTGGTCTCCAAATTCACCAAATCCCAAAGTGATCAAGTATCCGTGGGATCTACTGGAACAAGTCTGGTCCACAGAGGCCCCTCTCCTCAACTCACAGGAACCAAAGACCCCCACTAACAACACAGGACACCCTCAGAAGGCCCATATCCATTCTCTGACTTCACTGAACTGTTTTGGAGGCACAAGGGAGACCTACATAATATTAGGAAGGTGGTCATAATTTTATGCCTTATCGGCGTACACGTGCATGTTCATACAGGCTCCGCAGGCTGCAGTAGTTCTCCAAATGAATCCTAATTTCGGTCAAGGTGTAGTTTAATTTTACTATCACCTACTAGACGCGTGAAAGAGAGGGGGTTTCTGCTTTACAAAATGACTGCTGGAATAAAAGTATTCCAGGTGACTTTTAAAGCTGGTGAAGGTCACTCCACTTAGCCTTGCGGCAGTAGGCCGTTCATGCTCACTTAATTTTGAGAGAGATAACTCTGGCAAGCCATATCAGAAATGAATTACCTGTGGCTAAAGCACAGCTTTCACATGACCAGGGATACCATCCAAAATGGGCACACCTAAACACACCACGGTCGCTACTAATTGTGCGGAATGTAGCTTGTCCAGATTTAATAACAAACCTATTATTAATAACTTATTAAAAAAGTCACCACTTATTTGGCCCTAAGTCATCCCTCCACTCGTTCCTCAGTAACCACTAACCTTTTTGTGTACCGTATTACCCAATATACTTGTATAAATGCCCACTTTTGAAGAATTAGATCCTTTCTCTCCCTCGCTCGTTTTCTTTCTAATGATGCCATGACTAAAATGTTAATTACAGCTAAAAAGAGAAACGATTGTGAATATCAAATAGTAATTAGCATGTATCATCATCATCATCATCATTACCACCATTAGCTGCAGCAAAAGATGGAGTATTATTTACCAAACGGTGCAAAGCTCATCAGTTGCTTATTCAGGACCCAGAATGTTTCACAGGCAGTGGCGAAAAAATAAATAAATAAAGAATTCCTCTTTAAATTTGCATAATTAATGTAGCTTAAAAAATTAACTATTGCCGGGCCTAGAGCATGACAACAAGAGCACACTGTGCTTCTTGGAAAATAGCAGTAATTTAGACACAAACGCAAGACTGAGCCCAAGAATACAAATTACCATTGCAATTTCTCCTCTTTCCTGTCTCTCTTCCTACGCTGATGAAATTTAAATCCATCTCCAGGAGTCAATTGTATGACCTCCGCACCTGAGCACGGCCTGATGGATCCCAGAAAATCTTCGGGGCTCATAGCCAGGATAAGACCATTATCCTCCTCACAACCGATGTGGAACAAAATGTCTCCCCCCCTTTGTTTTAACTCGGCTATGGCGCTAAAACAGGAAAGGTCAGTTCACACTTATGACACCCAGAGGACAGCGATTATCACATTTTTGACATTATATTGCTTTAGCAATCACACCTTTTCCTCTATGCTTCCCACCCTCGCCATTATGTCTTTGTCTTTGTGAAGGATAAAATATGATATGGTGTCCCACAAGACCATGTCTGGCATAGACCAATGACACATTGCACCCTGTTGTTGACACCTGCCATAAGAATAATTGAAAATAATTCAGACTCCATAGAGCTCACTTCATTGAAAGGCAAGACTAAAGAACAACACTCACCGCACAACTAAACTTATCACTTTTGGTCAAATGGGAAGTAAATATGCTGTCACCTATTACCTAAACTACACTGATACCATAACTACTGGGAGGTGCCCACTTGAAGACCCCAGTAAAGTGCGGCATACAGCCCACTGCCATTGACTAGGCTAGGTAGCAGGTGTCCTCTTGTCTGTTGCTAGCTGGTAGCTCACTGCTAGCCCGCTGGCCGGCTTTCAGTTGGACTGGGCTTCTGAATGTGTTTTGCCTGGGATCTTGGCACAAGGTATTGTAACCTCTCATCCTGTGTAATAATGAACACATTTACATATTTTAGGAATGCCTTTGAGGAATGCAATTTCAATCCCATATAGCCTATGTGTTGCACATGTCAGAATTGACAATACAGCTTTTGACTTTTGACTCTGAATCCCTCTACATTTCAGAGAAAACGTGACTTTTACATCCATCAGGTGGTAGGACACCACCATCTTGTGACTATTCAACGTTCTGCTGGGAAACTTTGGAACTGGTATTTGTGTGGATGTTACTTAAACATGTACCACCCAGCTAGACCAGACCAGACCAGACACTAATCAAGTATCTGTGGGATGCACTTGAACAAACCTGATCCTCAACCCATAGGACACAATGGCCCCCACTAACATAATTCTGTTCCCAGGTGCAGCAAGACAAACACTGAACACCCATGTCCTGTTTGATGAATCAGAACCTTTTTATATAATATTAGGAAGGTGGTCATAATGTTATGCCTGATGATACCACATCATCATAGCTATGTACCTATTAATCCTTAACACACACTGACCACCCATTCATTAATTAATTCATTCAGGGTTGGGGTTTCCACTTCTTTCTTACCTTGCTGCACGAAGGAGCCGTACACAAACCACATGGAATTGTAGAGTGTCGTTGAAGACACGGATCCCATAGGTAGCCGAGGTGGGTTGAGCCAGTTCAGCAAGTACACCAGGATGCCAACGAGGAGCACAGTGCCTGCAATGCACGCCCACAGTGACAGGTCGAAGGGTGCCAGGCAGGCAAACATGTCCACAGTGCGCTCGGCCTTGCGCAGAAGAACGCCCACAGAATAATCCATGTAGCGCGTGGTGAAGTCCACAACGCTCTCTCGCTCAGGCGTGATGGTCAGGGCGGAAAGTCCAACATCGGCTCTCTGCAAGAGGCAGAGGGGAAGAGAGAAGTTTGAATGCAACAATACTGTGAAATAAATGTGTGAGTGAGGAACACAGTTGAAGAATGTGCTGGTCGTTCCTGTCATCCAAAACGATGCAATTAAATCTTTAATTTATAGCCAATAAAGTATGTATCAATTTTCTTGAAAAGCAA
Organism: Mugil cephalus; assembly: GCF_022458985.1. Taxonomy (NCBI): domain Eukaryota; kingdom Metazoa; phylum Chordata; class Actinopteri; order Mugiliformes; family Mugilidae; genus Mugil; species Mugil cephalus. Next base: position 10,971,210 of record NC_061777.1, read on the forward strand.
AAAGAAAATAATCCATTTTCTAATAGTTATGTTAAATACTGGATACAAATAACAAGACTTGTTAACAAAATTATTTGGGACTGTGCAACTGTGACCACCCCTGCTCCAATCTCTACTAAATTTTTATATTTATAAACTGTGAGATTTAAACAAGTTAATTGGTATGTTTAATAAAATAAGCATTGGGAATTAGGCAAGCATGGGATAGACTTTATAATTCAGGAGTTGAGACTCAAAATGCCCAAATATTTCTACTTAGAGAGAAAATGATCTACATATTTTGTTAAATACTGTGTGCTTTGACTGTAAATGAAGACTGGAGCTAATTAAACATAATAGTGAGAGAAGAACAAGGTGCCAAGCAATAACTCATGTATAGTAAGGACATTGTCATTATGTGTGTTTAGTTCCCGTACTGTATATATGTAAATATAAACCCTATAAGTGAGCTGTAAGGGTGGACTAGAGCACCTTTTGATGGGTGACCTGAGATCAGTGAATACATGATTCAGCTTTTGTGTCGGCAAGCAATCAGACACGGGTAAGGCCTTTCTCATCACTTGTAATTGTTAGAACGTTAAGAGACAACAAATGACAGCTTTAATAATTTACACGTAAAGACTTAAAGTTGGGCAAAAAAGAAAAATGCAGCTGTCAGTGAGTGTGTCTGCCAGGAAAAATAGGCTGAGCTTAGCTTTAATGCAGAAACAATGATGGCTAATTAAAATGTATTCAGTCCCCAGTGCTTGGCTAGCAGCTGTAGACATCTGCTTGTACCATAACAAGGATTTAAGATGCTGTGGTGAGCACATTCTCGTGTTTGAAATCTATACTAGTGCAAGAGAGGGCGCATATTATGAACTTGTTTCGATAATGAGATTTTCTGTGTTGCTGGAAACAACTAACTGTAAGAAATTGGGTGAATTTGTAGTTGAATTTCCAAGCCCTGCAGGAACTATATAGACACGGATTATATACTTAAAAGACACACACATATACACAGACACACACAATAAATAGAAATTTGGATTCACTGAGGGCAAAAATAAATAAATAATAATAATAATCTGCTAATTTCACAGTCCACTGAAGAAACAAAATGCTTAAATGTGCAGAAATTGTCACTTACACTGCATAAGAAGAATATTAAGAGAAACCCTGCAGGATGCCTATTGGTTGAGACAACACGGCTATATGCATGCAAGTGTGTGTGTGTGTGTGTGTGTGTGTGTGTGTGTGTGTGTGTGTGTGTGTGCTCGTCTCGGGATGAACTGCCACGCAGACACATGCGGTCAGTCAACATGGAAACTTACAGAGAGCACTCTGGGTAATAATTATCTGGAATAATTGAGTTTTTGGAGAGACAAACCTTGTAGCTGACTGATGGGGGAAACAAAATGATTTGCATGTTCAGTTTATTTACGGCTTGTGATTGTCTGTGTACACATGAATATGAATTGCGCTCAAAGTGTTTCAATATAATTTTGTGAGCTGCTGTGGTGGTGGTAGTGGTGGTGGTAGCGGTGGTGGCAGGCGACACCAACACAAACACAAGAGCTCAAGGTCAAGGGAGGAGAGCTTAGTCTTTAAACATGCTCAAGCCTCACACACGGCCAAATGAAAGTAAGGAAGTGAAGGCATGGAAACCCTCTGAGAAAATTCTGCTGTCAATTAAAAAAAATATGCTATATATATATTAGCCATCTTTTCAGCACCTTTTTGCAATTCTAGTACATCAGATGTGACCGGGAACCTGCACAGCACTTATACATTCGGTGAGAACGGTTATTATACAACAAGTAGTTCCGACCAAGCAATCTGATTGGTCAATAAGACATTTAGAACGTGCTCAAACCAGAATTATAGCACAGCTGACTCATCACTAAAAATATTGCTCTGCCAAGTCTGTGGCAACACTGTAACTGTCAGAGCTTGAGCCGGAAATGGCTGAAAAATACACTACAAAATGAATCGGTTTGTTGTTAGCTTTGATTTATTTGGTGGTCTCAGTTTCGATGAATGGTTGGAGGAGGACACATAGGAGTCTACTGACTATATTAAATTATATGCTTTATTTTTTTGGTAATTGTTGTATAATTGCAATATTACCCTTGAGGGTGTGAATATAGCGATGAATATAGCAAGTAAACTCATTTAATAAATGGTGACGTTCTTGTATTTAGTCAACATATGGGTCTTCAACAGGGGGTCCATTCAGGCACTGCAGGGAGGTCGCAAAAACTTTGGTTGATTAGACTTTTTTTTTTTTTTTTTAATTTTCCCCCACAAATTTAAACTTCTTTAAATCCAAAATATTCTAGTAAAGGGATAAATGGAGGTAGACGTTATCATATCACGCAGCACTTTGAGACTGTTTCATACAGAGCGCCACAGACAAAACCTCTTGCGCACAGGAGGACCTGCCCCTATTGCTGCTGAGCCAATATTACATGCCGACTCTGTCACGTTCCCCACAAGAGCCTGTTAACGCCGTTCAGCTATGTTTATGTCAGGTATGTTTAGGTTTATGGCAGTTGGTCACCCTACTGTTGCACATAAAAAAACAAAAATTGAACCTGTGTATAATTTAAATGGCTTAATATTGAATGCAAAATGCTAATGATAATGTAAATTTATGAATAGCACTAGTTTAATATAGAAAACATATAGTATGTGGGCGTCCCCACTTAATCTCTCAATCAATTTAAGGGTCCTTGGCCTGAAAAACATTGAAGACCCCTGTTGTAATGAAACAAGGTCCCAAAGGAACAGAAAAAAAAGAAAAAAAAAGAAACGTGAACCATAAACTATTTGCTCTCATAATGTTTCTGTGGGATAGCTTAGCTTGAAGGGTAAGATGACCAGGAGAACATCTATCCTGCATGTGCCGAGAGGTCTCCAGATGTTTATGAAGCCACTGATCCTGCAGTGTTGATAATAAAGATGGAAAATCTCATGTGACCCCATAGACCGTATTCTTTTTGAAAGGTCGTGCTTCTCTCCCACTGTTACTCTGCTACTTTGTTTGAAAAGCGACAGAGACATAGATTGCAATGTCAAACGTGTTTGATAAAATAACCACAAATATTCTGTGCTATTTGCCAGTTCTAGGAACGCTCCACTGGAAGCTATAAAAATAAACAAAAGGTTTGTTACCTAAACTAGACTATGAACCTAAGAGCATAAATAAAATAATATTTTGTTTTCTTTTGCAAAAGTTAAATTCATACATTTTGAATGATGCCAGCTGGGTGCTATACTGCAATGGCTGTGTGATGGTTAAAGTGGTTATTCCAAGCTTCTGCATCTTTGCAGAATCCTCATAAATAGCTGTTTATTGACATCTCCACTTTTCACAGATGTGTCTGCAGTAGTTATGCATCAGACACTTGAAAACACTTGAAGCTAGGAAAATGATTAAAAAGCTGCTGTGTTTCCACTAACATGCAATATCGCACCGTCGCTGAGGTCGTGCCGCACTTCAGACTACTTGCTGCTGAACTTTGTGAGTGACTGCATCTATCACTCTAAATTAAAGAAGTTTAAAGAGGCAAACCCTACGGTAGTCTCAGTCAAATATTTGCCTTTGAAGTGACATGATTTAAAAAGGGGAATGTTAATGATGGGACTCAAGACTGTGCAGACTCTTGAGGGATAGTCCTTCGCAACTTAGTAAGTGATGCCTGTGGCATGTGTCTGCGTGCTATTCCTTCTTGTGTATAAATAGACAACCAATAATCCTTCTGCTTTAAAACCAGTATTAGTCTATTTCTTGCACTTATTGATGTTGGTTATTTTGCAGGAAATGATCTTCTTCTCACCTTGAAGACCAGTTCGCCCATCAGTCCATTCCACTGACCGTCGGGCTGCAAGCTGCCGTATTTGTGATCTGGAGCGACATAGATCTCATACTTAAAGCCCAGGTAGTTAGACAGGGCATCCAGGACGTCGATGGAAAAGCCCTGGTACTTCTTTGGTTTCCCCAGAACATTCTCGGACACCATTACAAATGGCTCCTCCTAGAAGAGAACAATCAATCAGTGTGTCAGTCAAGCACCCAATCAATACACCAGTCACTGGAGCATTAAATCATCCATTACTCAGACGGCCATTACACCACTACAAATGCTTAATCTGATGGTTGCAAGCATGTCTCCGAGAGCCTACGTTACACACACAAAACGAGGAGAACTTCTAAACGTTTAGCGGAATTGAACAAAAGTAGATGTAAGAGACACCAAACATCGACGCAGACCTCAATAAGGTGTTAGTAAAAACAAAAAAAGCACTAACCTTCCACTAACCAAAACAAACTGAAAAAAAAAGAAAAAATGCTTTTTTTATGTTTTAAGACACATTCATAATTAGTTGTGCTCATCTGTCCATTCACTGGCACACTGCTGCCCCTGAGAGCTTTCCTGCTGCCTACATCCGTGCCTCTGGGGCCGTGAACTCTGCACTGTACTTTAACTGAGTGGTTACTGTGATAAAATGGAAAAAAAAAAAGGAGGTTAGAAGAACACAACTCAGTGACCAGAAGTAATTTTGACTTCATCCTTCAGATGCTGACAAATGTACCAAACGACATGCAGTGATATGCTATTTTTAAGATTCGCCCAGCTGTTAAAACTCTAAGGTACGCTGGAATCAGGAGAAAATCAGGCCGCCCCCTGGCTCCCACAGTTTCTTACTTAGCTGTCTCATTTTTATTCACCTAGGGAAGCAGATTTAATAATTTATTGAAAACATAACCTATTTAGGATTTTTAAGTGAATTAAAATGATGAAAATCCATAGCTGCTTCATGCAATTTTTTAAATTATTTTTTTAACTGGTTCATTTTTAAATACCGCTGATGACTAAAACTCCTCGTTTATCGATATCGCTGTGTCGAGCAAAGGGCAGCTTACTTGAGGTTAAATGACTTCCAGGGATGCTGACATTTAGGCAATTAAATGAACAATAAGCAAGGAGAATTATGGTGTTTTTAAAAGGGGAGCAGAAAGCTAGCAGGAAGCTCGCCATGTAGAGAGGCAAACAGTGCCTCGGATTGAGTTTTCTTTCTGTCCACCAGCCCTCTTTTTTCCTCCTTTCTTTAATAAATTCTTATTGATGAGTGAAATGTTGTGGGCTAAGATGTCCCGCAGATTTATGAGGGCCTGTGCATTATTGACTGGGCACTGGCTGCACATTAAGCACACACATACAAACACGAGCATATGCGCGCAGGCTATGCTACGCATTAACATGGCAGTTTCTAATCCTTTCTAGCAGCTGCAGTTCAATAAGCTATTAGGCAGTGAGTGGACATGCATGCCAAATCCCTTTCTCACCACAAGCATCCATCAATCAAGACACAAGCACCAACTAACACATAACGGAACCACAACACGCCACTGATTGCTTCCTTAATTTTGGGCCAGTTTAAACCTTTACAAGGCAAACATAGTGGAGCATCACTTCAATTTTACGTTTTTTTTTTTTTTTTTTTCGTTTTTTGAGACTTGAATCATGGCGGTCAACACCACAGATAATTTAAATATCAGAGTTTTATAATCAGTAATTTCACCAGCATGCACATGAGGGCACAAGGATGTCACACCCACACACAATATATCTTTAGTTCAAAGTTGTATACGTATATTTCAACTTCTTCATTTTCTTAAAACAATCTCCCTCTGAAGGACAGAACAATAAAAGTCTTGATGGATCCAATAAATTAAGGAACTGTCAATCAAACCAGGATTCAAAATGCCACTCCTAGTACTGACAAACACACACACACACACACACACACACACTGGCATGCACTGACAGCCACGAATAACACGACTGTGCCGTAGATGCACACATACGCAGCCATCCACATAATGCTTACACACACCCAACAGCGGCAGCAAATCAATGCAGGGGAAGGAAATGAAAGTATTTTATCTAAATATGGTGCATTGTGGGTAAAGGGCAGATTGTAAAGACACGGCGAGTCGCAACCCACATTTTTTTCTGGTAAGGTGTCATTGTGAGTCTGCCGCACAACACGTGAGCATTCTCTCCTTCGCTCAGGCTTGAACGGGAAGTTTCCTACCCACACCTGACAAGATAAACGCACATGCTCAAGCGCCACTGGTCTTTCTTCCTTTTGCAAGCCTGTTAATCATTGCTGCTGCCGCTGGAGAGAATAAACTGTCAAAAAACGGTAGCAAAAGAAAAGGAGCCGTGCAGTTGCAGGAACACAATTATCTATCAAATCGAGTTCTATCAAATCCAGATTGATCAAATTTTGCCTTTTGGGAAACAATGAGTCATATAATCATTATAAACGCGTTCTATAACTCACAGTTTGGTTTGGAAATACTCAGCCGATGGTTTGCAGATTTAAATCTTGCTGTGGTAAGGCTATCTGACACTCATCCGACTCCGCTCTTACTTTGCAGTCTCGTCAGCTCTGCTGCCACTCACCAGCCGTAATATACAACATTTGGCATCATTCCACACCGCATTGTCTCCAGCTTTTCCTAAACATATGGTTAGGACACCTCATCTCACTCCATCCATCGAGCCATCCCTTTATCCATCCATCAAGGTTACAGTACTTCCCACTTGTCATCCTGGCAATATTATCTCACATCCCTCAATACCCAGTAATCCTCCTCTTCCATCTCCTCTTTGTCTGGAGGATATTGTTCCCATCTCTCATTGCCATACCTCCTCGTCCCTTCCCTCAATACTAATTCCTTTGGCACATGCTCATCCTCTTTCTCCTTGTGACTGGGAGTATCACATATGGTCTCATTGCTGCGCGGGTGATTCTGGAGACATGACAGGGGCGAGGAAGAGCAATTTCCCACAAAGTCTAAGTAATGGCATTTGAAGTGGCCTCTGAGGGAATGCCGGGACTGACAGAGACATTTGGTGATTTGCAGCAAAACATTAGATTTCATATTCTTATAAAAATTAATTGGGCCACAGCCTCTGGTAAATACTGGGGATGTGAATTCTAAGGGAATGGATAAGCAGGTCTTATAGGGACTCAATGGCAAAATGTTGAACTTTGGGAAGTAACCAAATGTAAATGGTGCGGCATACATTTAAATTTGAATCATTCTTTCAATGGTTCAACAGGTCCAACGTTTTTAAAATGCAGGACACATAACTGTAGGTAAAGTCTGCGGTGTCTCCTATGTTTACACAAGAATTACTGAGGCTTATGGGATTAGACGGCACCGTGAACATGATCATGCAGTGTCCTCATCACTGCTGCATTGTGACATCTCTTCATTGTTTGTCATATCTGTCTGTATAGTATTACAGGATTATGTAATACCAACGTAAAAGAAACCAAGTGTGATTGACCTTAACTCTAACCAAACCTTTTAGCTTTCCAGCTTATTTTAGTTATTATTATTATAGTTTTATAGATTTATGCTTAATTCAGCATTTTGGGGATTGCACAGTTGTGACCGTAACAGTTCCAGTTAGTGAATATCAACCCAGATTTGAATCTAATGATTATTATGAATTATTACATCACATGATGATGTGGCAGAAAATTGTCTTTCAGTCCTTTTTACAGGAATCGGCCTCATCAAAGTCAAACTTTAACTTAATTTGGGGAAAACTTAAGTTAAAATAATGGATGCCTTCTTCCTTTGGTTGCATATCTGGGCTGCTGTAGCAACTATATATCCACAGCTCGCTACTCATAAATGTGGAGCGGAACCAGCCACATGTGGGTGCATTGTCAAAAAATGAAATAGTGCGGCGTACAGCGAGAAGGAAACCCTTAGATGAATCAAGCAAAAATAGAAACAGATAAAGAGAGAGCTAATTCATGTCTATCTTGCATCTTCAGAGGCAGTTTGTAGAGATGTGAAGTTTGCGAATAAGCCAACATTTTAAAATGAACGATGGGAACTGAGTCGTAGTTGTGAGTCGCTCTTGTTTTTTTTTTGGCTGCTCCTCTTCTGAACATCAGCAGAGTAGTATCTCCACTTCATACTAATTCCCCTGCTGCAAAATATCAATTTAAGTCACATTTGTGACCATCATGGTGATACCACTGGGAGGTGTGTGGAGGGGGGGTCATAATGATCTAGCAATTTCTTGGTAACATCCATTTAATATTCAATACAGCCCCAGCTGATCTATAGAATTGATCGAGAGTCCCTGGCCCTAATAGAGGTATGATCTCATCACCAATTAACTAATCAATAACTACTCAACACTCTGGATTATAGAGCAGAATGAAGGCATTATTTTTACAGTGAATGTTTGTGCACATTACTGCACGGTTGCCTCTGAGTATTTCAGGGCAAGTGGCTACATGTTGCTATAGGAGACCATTGCACCTCACAGACAGAAAACAGTTAATTCATAGCAGGAATCACTGGAGGGCAACACAGAACAATGTGTTCTAAAGGTCCCTAAAGAAACCTTCATCATGCACACACACACACACACACAATCACGCAATCACACACAATCAGGATTCGCCCTGCAACCATCCACACATAAAAGGAACACAGCACATCTGAGCAGAACTCTGGACATTTCACACAGTTTATCTGTTTCTGTCTTTAGGCCCACAAAGGTATCAAAGATACACACACACATACACACATGTTTACACAAACTGGGCTACAGAACAAAGAGGGTGAAGGAGCAACAAAGAACTTAAATGTGCAGAAACAGCACACCCGTTCCCATCACTGGAGTCTTTTCCTTAGTAACACCCTGCTCCAGAGATGGGAAAGAGGAGAGATATTCAAAACCAAAATCCCTTTCCCCTTCAAGGATAATAAAAAAATCAAAGACTGGAAAAAAATTAGAGAGGGAAAAGCGGGACTCCACAAAGATGTCTGGCATTATTTCTTTCTTTTTTCCCCTCTCTCTCTGTTTCTCACTTCAAAGACGGGATATGAAGAATTTACAGCACTGAATCTTTAAAGCACTCATGGGATGTGCTCAAATCGATTCTGCAGGCGAGACAGACAGAGGTGGTAAGCTGTAGACCCACTACCGTCAGAACTCCAGCAGGTCTTGATGGTAGTGGGGTCTCTATCATCTACCTGTCTATTGTCGATCAGGAAGCTAATTAAATTATGATCAGGTGGTCCATTAGCTGCTGCACCTCGCCATGTTTTCTTTATACTAAACCATCTCTTATTCCTCTCTTTCCTCTCGGCGCTTTGCTTCGTAAACGTTTGTCTGCCATTTTTAAATTCTCACATAAGCACTCAGCCTGTCCCTTTGTTGCGTCTCCGTAGAGACAGGACTGAATGATGGGCAGAGAACTAGACAAAAGGACAGATTTACAGTATGGAGCAAAAGGCTGAAGTCTGACATGCCAGCGCGAATCACAACAGTCCCTTCTCATTCTTCACGGGAACAACAGGAGAATTTTCAAACAGGGAACACTGAGACAGCTCCTTTCTCTGCTCGGACAATCAGGAGAAAACAACAACAAACAGACAAACAGAAAAACCGACATGCACAGATTAACACACCAGTCAGCTATACTCACCAGAACAGTGACGACTCGGAGCACGACTCCCCTCATGTTATTTTCCAATTTCCTGTCTGTCAGTGTGCCATTCAATCCATGAACTGGATCCCACGTTGCGAGCTGCAATGTGCGCACACACACGCACACACACGCGCACGCACACACACACGCGCGCGCGCGCACACACACACACACGCACACACACACACACACAGGAACAGCAAACAGTTAGATTCAGAGAAGTCACCAGTTTGGGTTTACAGATCAATAAAGAAAAGGACAAAAAGGCAAAGACACTCCAAGAGAGCGTGTGAGGTTTACGCTGCAAATGTCACAATGAAGGTAGAACACTGTAGGTAAATGCTCATTTTACTAACCTATCACCTACTCCGCCTACTGAATATTTCATCCTCCTGTGTCCTACTTTCTCCTATGTCCCACTGTTGTACAGAATGTGAAGTAGTTTGTTTGCTTGTTGTTGGTTAAAGACGACAGTGACATAACATGCATCCTGGTGCACTAGTTACTTATTTATTATGCCATGCACATACTGCAGCCATCATAGTAAGTTATGATGTAATGAGCAACAGAAATTTAAATAATGGACTGCCTTCTCACCTAGATCCTATAATAAACACAACTGCTTTTCTTCAGAGAGATCTTTCTCTATAGATACCGTGCACACAGACATCTGTAGAGTTTGGATAAATTCTGCTTCACTTAAGGCCCCACACTGTTGTTGTTCTTAATTCAGTTCTGTACCAAACATCCACAAGACCAGTTTTCTTTGTACACCAGGAACAGTTTGTACTGGCATCATTAATAATGCGTAGTTATCCAATTTGGAAAACAAAAAAAAAAAAAGAGAGAGAGAGAGAGAGTTAATTATGCAAATAAGGATTTCAACTTACTAATACATCAGTGTCCAGACAGAATGTCCCAATTAAAAATATTTTCTTTTCATTATTCAGACATATTCGCAGTTCTGTTCTGGTAAGGAATCGCACCACATGTGTGTTTTTATGACATTTGGAGTTTCCCGTTCCACACACTCACTAATGACCAAAAGTCCTCCAATAAGGACACATTGTTCTTCTCTGCATCTGCTGAATTACATCAACTAGAGGTCGTCATCCAAAATAAAGACAAAACTTATACGGACGAGCCAGTGACAGCACTTCTTGTCACTGACATACTGTTTTGGTTTTATCAGGGTTTACCGTTGGACCAGAACACTAAGGCTCGCTTGTTAATCATTTTCTGGCACTGCCGTTAAAATGATATAATTAGCACGTGGTATGCTAACAATGAGATCATCTTCTTAAACCCTACTGCTTACAAGACTTCAACTGAAAGCCTTGAGAGCAGCATCAGTGACGGGCTGCACAGTACTGGGAAAAATTATGGTGATATTCTTTGAATGGGAAGTGCTTCATGGGTCTGATCCAGATGTGTGTGTTTACAAAAATTCCATGAGTCTTGTCCCCCCTGGACTGCCATTATTTAATCTGTGGGCTGCCTTATGCTTTCAATAAAATATATGTTTTTAGCTTCAAAGATCAAACTAGCCTTTTCCTCTAGAGAGAGGGAGAGAGGCTGTATGAGGAAAAAAAAAATCTAGAAGTAATTTAGCTGTCTGCTATACAAAGACAAACACGCAGCAACTACACAAGCGCACTGTGATACACACAAAATTGCTCAGCGTGATTTTTGCTTAAAAGAAAACACAAACACACCAGGGAAGCAGAGGGCACGCTGCAAAGGGAAATATGGGATAATCCGTTTTTATAAAAAAAACAAAGTTACTGTTGAACGTACTATTCTCTGCCAATTCTGACCAATTCCCTTTTGGGACAGATACTTATAGTAAAGCTTAGCCGGGCGTGCTTCTTTTTATGCCCCGCCATTTTGATAACATTTCGCATCCCGTTTGAAGACGGAAAAGAAGGGAAGGGCTTAAGTCACTCGGCTGAGTTCTATAGACAGAAACGGAGCTACAGTTTAAGTCAAAAGCAGTTTTTTGCCAGGAGCCTGAACTACAGCATATATTTGTGCAGCGGTCCAATGAGCGACTGGGAAAGAGTTAATAATAATATATCCGCATACATATTATGTGTTTTTAATGGTCCTTTAAGCACATTGAAGAACTCCATATGTTTTATTATTATTATTATTATTATTATTATTTCTTTCGTCATAATGTCAGCTAGAGATGTAGTCTAATCAACTAAAACTGGCAATGGCAAAATAGATGTACAAAACCTGTATGTTTTTAAAAGGGTGTAATTTCCCTTTAAATGCTCTGCACAGCTATAATCCTGAAATAGTAGTTTACCAGATCAGGGCTGTTAAATCATGCAAAGATTATTTGACTGAGACCCTCTAGACTCTCCTTATAACAGTGAGGTTGAATATTACATTTATGAATGCTAAATCTTTCTTATTCTTATTAGTACACAGTTCAGTGACCTAACATATTATTTATCACAGGGTCAGCAGAAAACATCTGTGGGGGTGTGCAGAGAGTCCGACCGCCTTAATGCTGTGTTGTGCATATCAGCCAGGTAAATTGTAATGCATGCTATCCTTGTTTCAGCCTGGAGGGGGAGATGTGGTGCTAGCATGTTGCTCTAACTTGTTTCTCTATTTGAGAATGTGCAAAAAAAACCCCACAAGTGTTTGTAATGTTCTGTTTCTCTGAAGATGAGGCAACAAACATTCACTTTATAAGAAAATAAACTGTATCCTTCCTGCTGCAATCCCATTGTCAATAAAGATCGTAGTAGAGTGTGTCGTAGTGATTGAATGCATTCTCCACACATGCCGCCTGTATACCGTAACCCTTTCCAGTCGTTTGAGTGTACGTGTCATGTATACTGCATGTGCCAACGGGTGTGAACAATGCTTAGGGAAAACATACAAAGAAAAGTGCTAACAGAGAGACAAAAATCAAGAGATTTCAAATGCCTCAAGAGAGACCAGGCAAAAGAAAAGAAGACTGAAAAGGTCCGGATAAAAAAAGAAAAAAAAAATGCTGACATGTGGTGAGCAGACATGATGAGACACATTTAAAAGGTGAATTTACACCAGAGAAGCTGCTGTAAATGCCCGTGAAAAACAAAAACAAAAAAAAAAAACATGTATAATCAATAAAACATTAGTGGTGCAGAAAAAAGCCACCTAGAGAATCAATAGCACTGGGGGAGGCTAACACTTTACATTCATACCTGAGCACACCTGCAGGAAATATAAATCCAGACAGTAGCACACATAAATCTGAAAGATTCATGGGAAAGACTGTTAGAGACCAGCTAAATAGAACGATTCCACACAGTGAGGGACATAGATGCAGGAAATAGTAAATTTAATCAGTTGATCTGTGTCCCTGGATGCAGCTTTCCCATTTTTATAAGACTCAGACTCAGTATATCACTTTAAATGGCAATGTATTCCAGTTGGCAATATCTGTCAACCCTCTATAGGGCAGCACAGTCTCATGCCAGTCATGTTACCAATGGATTTGTGTACACGAGAAGCATGACATCAACTTGTATGACAGCATATGACCAGCATATAGAGACACCATCAAATGTCTCAGGAGTTTGGATGGATGGTCCAACCACACACAAAGCTTTGACTCGAACTATTTCTTTTTAATTCCACCAAAAATCTCCTTTACTGGTTACCATGGTTTGGGTTAAAAAAACGACTTTGCCAATACAGTATTTTGGATGAAAAGTCCTGTCAACTGAAACACACAGTTTTCCCTATGCCTCCAAAGAAAATGAAACTTTAATCCAAAAGATATGAATCGTTTACACTAGATTTTGTGACTATTTCACAAACTGTGCATGAATTGGACAGTCTGAAAGAGTACACCGCAGCACATGCCTGTTACAGATAAGTTGGGTCTGGTCACAGAGAAGTACCAAGAAGACCCGAGTTCTTGAGTGGCACCACATTTTTTTTTTTTTGTTAACTACAACAAACCATGATGAATGCAATACTAAATTAAGGGTATTTAAGACCACAGCCCTGGAGAAAAGTAATGAAGAGTCAAATGTAGATACAGTATGTGAACCTTAGCAAGCACACATGCCTATACATACTGTAATCACGGCTTGCACAGAGCCCGTTCAGTCGTATGGTCTCAGCCCAAAGCTCTATATTTAAAATCAGTGTGACTGTACAGAGACAAGATTAACCGATAAAGAAAGAGTTTCCTGCACCGCCTTTGGAAGACAGGAATTCTGTTGTCATTTTACCCTTAAGGGAGGCACTTGATATTGATTCCTCAGGACTGCATTAAAAAAACAAGAGATCCTGAAAGACTAACAGATAACCATGCTGGTGCACTAATTATCATCAATTTCCAAAACATCTGTTTTGCCTCTTGTCAAGAAGCCAAATCCCTTGGAGAGGATGTGTAAGGTCAAGGCCGGACATTGTGTGGGTTGTAAAAAAAGACAGCAACAAGAATATTACAACAAATATAGTAGTAAATATCCTGAAGTGTTCTGTAGTTTGAACTGTGTCCTGAACAGCGTTCAGCTTTGAGTCAGTACGGTTGAGATGAAACACATTCATCAACAGCAGAAACCCACAGCAATCAGAGGCTATCACTCAGGGTCACGCTACTGAGCAAATACATGTGATTTCATTGAGTCATTCATTTACACCCACATATTATGCATTAATATAAGTTCATTTTACTCTCTCACGCTTATATGGACTGACTGATACATGAGTTCTGAATGTTATGATTAAATACTAAAAGAGTCATTAACAGCCACAGCAGTTAGTTTTAATCATCAACTTCTGGAGGTGAGGAACATGAATTAAGCCATGAAAATTATCCAGATTGCTTGTTGATAATTGCACTGTCGTCACAGAGATCTACAAAGTTCAGATATATGTAACTGTGCATCAATTTCCGGTACTAGATCATTCTAAAGGTCAATACAGACACCTTCCTCTTTCTCCTCCTCACTGATTCTGTAATTTTTTTTTTTTAAATAACTGAACTAACATTCAATAACATTGTAGCTATTCATATCAGACAAAAAGAATACACCGTATAACACTTTTATCTGATATACTACAATTTTAATGATGATATAATGATATAATTAAATAAATGCAGTAAGTAGCTTTATATGAATGTGAATTTCCTCTGTCATCCATAAAGAATGGGCGAAAAAGAGGAAATGAGAGAGAGAAAACTGAGAGTGAAATTAAAGAACATACTCAATATTTCAACACAACTGGATTCACCTGAATATCAATATTTATAAGGCTTTGACTTTCATGCAACATGAAAAGTGTGGAAGCTGCCATGTGCGTTTGCGCGCGCGTGTGCGGACACGTATGAGTGAGGAGCTAAAATGGGCTCAGCTTATCTTCACAGCTCCAGATAACCCACCCGCACCCCCGCCACCACCCCGACAGTATGAAATAAATGCGCATTTGTGGGTGTGGGTTTGTGTGTGCATGTTAAGTAAATGGCCCACTGTGCCGAGACCATTAGAATGTAGACTCAGGCTTCAAAACTCTGCCATTAGCACCATGAAAAGCCTCTCTTTCTATTCCTCTAGCACAATTTCTATTTACTTCTCTCTGTTTCTCGGCCTTTTTCATCATTCTTATCTCATTTTATGTATCTCATCAATCTTATTCCAATTTTTCAATTTTAGTTATATAACGTCAATAACAACACAGATTGTCCCAAGATGCTTTACAGAATCCAACCTGAAACCTCCAGCACAAGCCTGAAGGTGACGGTGGCAAGGAAGAACCCCCTCTTAACAGGAAGAAACCTTGTGCAGAACCCAGGTCATATGGAGGGACCCATCTGCCCAGGGCCTGCCGGAGACACAGCTGTTAACATGCTATACAATAATGGCACAGAATTGCATGACTAGCAATAGAAAATAAATTAGATAAGAATTTAAGAAGGTGCCAGAGAAAATAATCTAGAGGACAGGAGCTTGGTGCCAGAGAAGAGAAAGTAGAGGGCATGTCCTCAGTGCATTGTCCCCCAGCAGCCTAGGCCTGTAGCATTATAACTGAGGGATGGTTCAGTCCTGTCCTAACTATAAGCTTTGTCAAAAGGGAAAGTCTTAAGCCTGACCTTAAAAGTAAAGAGAGTGTCTGCCTGAACCTAAACTGGGAGTTGGTTCCACAGGAGAGGAGCCTGATAGTTGAAGGCCCTACCCCCTACCTGAAATTATAGGAACCACAAATAGACCTGCACTTGATGGGATGATATGGTACAATGAGGTCTTTCAGAAATGATGGAGCTAGGCCTTCGAGGGCCTTGTAGGTAAGGAGGAGGATTTTAAATTCAATTCTAGACTTTAAAGGGAAACAATGAAGAGAAGCTAAAACTGGAGTAATATGATCTCTCTTGCTAATTCCTGTCAGTGCTCTTTCTGCCGCTTTTTGAATCAATTGGAGGCTTTTTAGAGAGCTATTTGGACAGCCACACAGTAATGAATTACAGTAATCCTGCCTGAAAGACACAAATGCATGAACTAGTTTTTCAGCATCACTCTGAGACAGGATGTTCCTAATTTCGATGATATTATGCAGGTGACTGAATGTAGTCCTAGTTACTTGCTTTATGTGAGAATTAAAGGATATATCCTCATCAACTAGAACACCAAGGTTTTTCATAGAAGTACTGGAGGCCAAGGTAATGCCATCCAAAGAAGCCGTGACATTAAATAGTGAATCTCTGTGATGTTTAGGGCCAAATACAATTACTTGTGTTTTGTCTGAGTTTAAGAGTGGAAATTACAGGTCATCCAAGCATTTATGCCTTTAAGGTATGCATAGAGTTTAAGCAGCTCATTAGTTTAATCTAGTTTCATGGATAAATACAGCTGGGCATCATCTGCGTAGCAATGGAAGTTTATGCCATGCTTTCTAATTCTAATTGCCTGAGGGAATGTACAATGTGAATAATATTTGTCCTAGCACAGAACCCTGAGGAACTCCATAGCTTACTTTTGTATAAATAGATGAATGGCATCAACTTTTTCTAAGATTTTAGAAATAAAAGTGGAAATTGTTCTATAGTTGGCTGAAACATCTGGGTCTGCAGTAGGTTTTAAGTAATGGTTCAATTACAGCAGTCTAAAAGACCGGAGCACATACCCTATTAATAAAGATAAATTCATCTGATTTAATATTGAGATGTTAATGGAGCAATTCATCGGGATGGGATCTAGAAAACAAGTTGATGGTTTAGAAGCTATAATTATTGAAGTGAGCTCAGAAAGATCCCCTGTAGGAAGGATGCCTTGAGTTTTATTCTAATGTCTACAATTTTATTAGTGAAGTCGTTACTACTGACAGTTAAAGGAAGAGATGTTTCAACAGAGCTGTGACTCAGCCTGGCTACAGTTCTGAAAAGAAATCTGGGGTTGCTCTTGTTTTCTTCTATTAATGATGAATAATATGCTGTTCTAATATTATGGAGGTTTTTTTTTTCTTTGTTAAATTGTTAAACTATCTTTCCAGGCTATGCAAGCTTTTTCAGAATTAGTGGAATGCCAAATCATTTCCAGCTTTCGAGCTGCTTGCTTTGAACTGCGCAACTGTGAATTATACCAGGGAGTTAGCCTACGAATTATGACCTCCTTTTTCAGAGGTGGAACTAAATTTATAGTTGTACTAAGTGATTCTGCAGTGTTATCAACCAAATAATCTATTTCTGTTGGAATTTAAATGTGGTTGCTGTCGTCCACATCATTGACACATGGCATTGAGGTAAACAATGAAGGAAATAGCTCCTTAGATCTAGTCACAGCATCATCAGATAAGTGTCTACTGTAATGAAACGTTTTTCCAATTTCCAGTACTGTCAAACCTTCAGTGTCTATGCCATAGGGTAATCATACTTCACATTTTTTAAACAGTAACACATTACTGCTCAAAAACACTGAAACATACAGCACAATGCATCAAGAATGTTCTACTGCACGTAGAAATACACTGTAAAACCTAATTTTGTAAATATTTTGTAATGTTTACTCCCAACATGTACTGTTAGACAGTTAAGTATATGGTGGTTAGTTTTCATTATAATGAATATAGATACAAGAGTACGTTGTCCACGTCACGTGACGAAGCTTCTTTATGGATTGGATTAGCAGAGAAAATATGAATGCAACTATTGCCAGTTTATGAGACAGATGATCACTGATCATAATTTAATAATTCGTTGAACTGGGTTTTCTCAAGTTCAAAACTCATAACACAGCTTTGACCAAGTAAGCGGGTGATTAGCTGCTTAATTAGTTTATTAGACGCATTGACTAAACTCAGCTTTGCTCTGATCTTTACAAGTCTTTAAACATCAAAACAACATGTACCGCAGAGCTTTGAGAAGGATTCACACTAAGACACACAAATTAATGGAAAATAGACTTTTACACGTTCAGTGGTTTCAGAACAACTGAAACTAAAGCATTACAGACCAAACCCTAACCTTAACTCAAACCTTATACCAAAACTTTATGGAATAATTGAAATAACATTGCTTTTAAGCAATAAGTGACATATTTATCTTCCCACAACACGAGCAATACAATCTCACATACATTATAGTGTGTGTTGTATAATAAAGTTAGTAACATTAAAAGATTATCATTATGGGGTAACATTATGTTACCCCATAATGACCTGACACACAGTCTACATTTGTGTAACAGTGAATAAACAAGGACACACTTTAGTCATCCTCCCATCTCCACCATCACCTAACACTTTAAAACACACACAAACACCTTTAAAAGTATCTGGACATAGAAACTCACACACCTATCCTGCACACGTTTAGGTGAACACAAACCACACATGCTATATAAGGGCACACAATCAAATAACGACAGGTATCCTCTGGCCTAAATGGCATTTGCACTCACTCAGGATTGATATGATATTTCTCACTTTCGCTCCCTGTGGCAAACACATTAAAGTGCACTGTGCAAAAAGAAAGAAAAAAAAAGTGGCTTTTTGTCTGATTGTTACATACATGACTTGTCGCTTGTTGTGAATCAAGATGCAATCGATGGCAGGTGGCATTTTGAGGCACTGGAGGTGGGAAAAGTGTATGCAGTGCTGAAAAGTCTGCAACAGAATCAATATGCACAGGAAGTTGTAAAAGTGAAAAAGAACCATGCGAATAACTGTGGTCAAATATTACTGCTGGTATACAAAAGAGCTATAGCTACCACACTTCCTCCCACCTTACATGGCGAGCTCCACCAGGGAAAGATCTCATTTTAGTCTTTCTAATATAGTGCTATATTGAACTGCAGGTGAAGAGCACCCTTGGCTCCTAGTACTTTAACTATCCATTGTTCACCTGCAACTTGAGAAAAAAAAAACTACAGGTTCTCCTCCCTCTGTGCTAACCTTCTTTCACCTGCCCAAGACTCTGGTGTTGATTCCAGCCTCTGTAGCTCTACAACACTCCCTCTGTTGACTCTGCCAAACACTGATACACCTGCCATTGCAGCAAAGAGACAGTAGCCAGGCACAAACACAGACAAGCTGCTGAGCTGTTTCACTATTACTGTCTCCCAGTGCATCCCCATTCTCCCCCGCTGATGAGCAACATGTGTGTCAGTGCAGTCTCTGAACAGCTTGTGCAGCAAGCCTTCCTTCTGTCCTCGTCCCCGTGTTTCTTTACTTTAATCCCTCTGTCGCCCAAGTGGTTGGAAGACATGTTTTAAGAAAATGAGCAAACAAGTCCAAGTCTCTCTCTCTCTCTCTAACTAACTCCCCCTCTCTCTGTCTGTCTGTATAACAGAGAGCGGACAGCTTGTTGCAGCAAGCAGTCCAGGCTGCACCGGTATCCGTGCTCTGCACCACCAGCTGCCTTATCTCCACCTCACAGTCTGTGTGCTCATCCACTTTGCCATGAAAACTAGTTCCATGTATGTAGAGCTATTCTATTCTGTTGTTTGACTCACTATGGCTGTGATTAAAAAATAAAATATAGAAAAGTGCGCTACATGACAACTGCCGTTCCTTTGATAATGTGACTACTACCTGGAAAGCAATTAAATATGAAAAGGCGACTTAGGCGTAGTTCCGCCTTCTCGCCTAATAGAAAATAATTTCAGGAAAACAATTAAAAGAGCAAAAAAATATTGCTGGTAAATTGCTGATACATTTTTCTGATGTGTAAGTCAATAACAAAATGAAACATGGTCTATTAGAAAAGTTTTTTTTTTTGGTAATTTCATTATCTCAGTACAAGGAACAATATAACAAATATTAGTGGAGCATTTGTCTCCTCATAAAAACACATATTTTCATGAAAGAGGGCAATAATTAATGGAAACGACCAACTTTGGTTGAGGGGAGTCTTAGATGTATGAGCACATGCCGCAACTATTTAAAACCAACTAATGGTTGTTGAAAGCACCCAGTCACCTGAAAAGCCTTTGATGACATTATATTTCAACACTGCTGTCAAGTTAGAATGCGCGGCTCAATACAAGAAAGCTTCACCTTCACTACATGCTGTATGACTCCAACTAAATGTCCGTATCGCCTCGCATCACATAGTGAGTGCAGGACAACCGAAAACGAAATACTTACACAATACTGTATCAGTATTGAGATAACTCCAACAGAAGCAGCTGACAGGAGCAGGATCACGAAAACGACAAACACTGTATCTAGAGAACCAATGATATAAACCGTAGGCTACGACCTGTATTATGATGGAATGGATGTTTCGCGGTGGCTTCATGTGTATATTTCCCTCTACTTTGGAAGAGTTTTTGACACGGAAAATCACCTTAGGTGTCGTCATTGTCATTCATTCATTTAGCTACCCTTGAGGGAGCTCCGCATGGCAATATCAAATAGAATAATAGATAAGACTTGGCTCTCATAAGGGCCCTACTTTAAAACGATGCTCCCGTTCTCCAACTCAGATTCAACTGGCCTATATGAAAGTAAAGGACTTTCTGTGTATTATAATATGAGGCTCTTTTTTTTGTCTCCACATTCGAATGTTTGGGCTGTAATGACTTTCACCTAAATTAGTCAAAAGCAGCGCCTCTGTTAAAAATCAGTGTAACTGCCTCTTGGTCACATTATGATGCACTCGTGATTGCATTTTTACCACTTTACTACCACTCACTCCTGAATTAATTTCTAAGAGGAGATCACAAACATGACACTGGAACCTGTCTTTATATTGCAACATTACTGTTACCACGTATTTGAGACAGACTTTTGAAATACATAAATCATTTTAGGTGCTGTTCTTGTTGCGTAAGTAGTGCGGCTTTCAGGTATCATTTGAATCACTATCAGTCTTAGTTCGATAAGAGGGGTTTTCGTGGAGACATAGACATTATTTCTAAGTCAATATCTGGATGTGGCCCAGCTATTACTAGGTTAACAGTTTCAATAGAGTTCCTCTGTGAATAACTAAGTGGTATTTCCCTTTATTCAAATCAGCGGAGATCATCTGGGAGCAGAAGAAGATGACAAAGACAAAGAGGAGCGGAGAAAAACAAATGAACGGAATGATCTCTGGAGTTTATTGATAGTAAATGATCTGTTAGGACCCGAAGTAATAGGCTCCGCATTTGTTTCTGTGGGATCACTCGCGCTCTTTCATTCTTTTCTCTTCCCTTTATACACACACGTGCACATGCACACACAGCAGTGTATACAAACTGATCATTACAACAGCGACAACAACGAGCTCTGTTCTGATTTCCCAGATGAGCTGCAAGCTGTTTCATTGCTTGCTTGAATAGTTGGGGAGATGTGTGTGTCTCCATGTGTGCGCCTGTGCGCGCATATCGGAGAGGGTTAGACTGGGTTTTGGTAAATGCACAAACTTTCTGTTACAATGTGCTTTTAAATACCAAACTTTAAATGAATACGTAACTTAATAATTAAACTGCATTATCATTTAATTTATTTTTCTGTCTGTTTTAATTGAGTAAGAAGGAAAAGTTTCATCAATTAATGCCTTAATATGTAAAAACAAACATCATGACTGCAACAACTTCCTGGAAAATGTCTTTCAAATCAATTAACCTCCGTGCTTGGCAAATACAATTGTTTGTGTAAAATTAAGTGATATAAAAGTGTTTCACGGCATCTAATCAGAAAAGAAAATGAAGTACAAATTAATGATAAGGTGTTTACAACATTTGTGTTTTTATCTGTGTGTGTTTCCCTTGGATGGGTAGTGAGACAACGACTGGAGGACACGGAGGCAGACATAAACTAAAAAGGAACTGGAGAGCAGATAAGTAAGAGACAGACTTGACTTGTAGGGACAAAACGGGGGCGAAGTCATTAAAAAAGATGTTCTTTTCACTTGGTTTACTCCGCCTATAGGAAAATGAGAGCAGAGATGTCAGGTTGTACCATGAAATGATGAGGAGAATGATGGGAGTGGAGGATCTGCTTGGGAATAGTTTAATCCGAAGGAAGTAACCTACAAAGTTCCCCACAAGTGTTAATGGGAGGAAGAGTTTATTTTTCTTGTCTCTTTCAATGCCTGTAAGTAGTTATTTCTTCGTCTTTCTAACATTACTCCCTGTCTGCCTGGTGCTAGCAAAATAAATGGTAGACGAGCAGGCAGGCAGGGTCTCTGCAATCACACGTGTGGATGAATAAAATGCGACATTCGTATATTTAAACCAATAGTGTGTGGTTTTGTGCTGTAGCTTTACGACGCTTTCAAAAGACTCCACAGACATGTAGCTAAAGAGGCAAGGAGGCAGAGATTCTGCAAAATGTATGCACACCTACGCAAAAGCAGCACAGCCACCACACACTCACATGCACGGGCTGACACAGAGATGGACGTACACATGAAGATGTACAATCCATAGGGACTGTTAAGTGAAGTTAAGTACAGCAGGAATGATCAAAATCATTAAATACCACAGGGTCATAAATAATACATGCATATACTGTACATGGTAGGTTAGAAATTATACATGTACATAGTATACCATTAGGAAATGGAACGCAAAATATTCATAAGAACTGTGAACCAGCAGAAAGCAATGTTAAACACTTTTGCTTTTGTCTACATTTTAAAACAAATTAATCTGATTTTTTTTTTTTTTTTTTTAATTTTTCCAGATATACAAACATGGACAGGCTTTCATTCAGGCCATGCTCACACATCTTTTTCTCCCGTTTTCCTTGGCGCTGTTTCGAGAATTTCTCCATAAAGATGGATCCATTTCAAAACCGCATCTAGTTGTAGAAACGCTGTAGTGCATATTCCAGGCCGATGTATGGCGCTTTTTCTGCTAGAGAACTAGAAGAAGAAGAGGCGGAGCATGTGCATAAACCCTGGGTATATATTATCCTAGCTACATAACAAGGGTCAATATGTAATGCTGCACCGCCACAAGCCTGTGGTCCGCCATTGATGTTGTTGTTGTTGTTATGACAGCAGAATATGATTTCTGGGTGAAACCACATAAGTCTTGCACGTTTAGGCTGAGCTGATTTCCTTTTTTTCCATTCGTGTGGACATGTGAATGCTAACACGATGATGTCATCGCCTTGCCCCTCGAATCCCTAAGGTCTCATGATAACAACACCAACATCAGTGGCGGACTACAGGCTTGTGACGGTGAAGCATCAGATATTAACCCTTGTTGGATGGCTAGGGTAAATATACTGTTGCTTTGACAAGATAAAAAGGATTAAGGACTATATGTTTTTTTGGGATGAGTTCTGTAACCAGTTTCCTCCCATCTCCAAAGACATGCACGTTAGGCTAATTGGTGATTCTAAATTGACACTAGGTGTGAGTGTGAGTGTGAATGGCTGTTTGTCTCTGTGTTAGCACTGCGATAGACTGGTGCCCTGTCCAGGGCGTACCCCGCCTCTTGCCCGATGACAGCTGGGTTAGGCGGCCGCAACCCCCACGACCCTTCTTTTAAGGATAAGTGATAGTAGAAGATGAGATGAGCTCTGTAGCAGAGATAGCGCCACACACAGGCCTGGGGTATGTTCTACAGCCTTTCTACAAATAGAAGCAGTTTTGCAATGATGAAATTCTCAATGTGACGCAAAGGAAAACCAGAGACAAAAAAAAAGATCTGAGTTTCATTATGTGTGAGCATGGCCTTAACTTCACCCCCAGGAGCCGTGCATCGTTTAATTTATAAGCCAAGCTCTGTTGTTGTTCTGAGGTGGTAGATCCTTGTACATCAATTTACGCAACATAAGCTGCACTCAGATAGTTAACCTATGTGTCAGTCAATGCAACAGGCAGTCACTCAGCTAGCCAGTGAGCTGGTCACTTAGTAAGTACGTGTGACCCAGTTGTTACGACCCTGACAGATCCGGTAGACAGCTGACTGCTGGACGTCACATACTGTACCTCTGAAGGAATGGACACTGGCATCTGCAGCGTGTGCGTTTGTGTCGCAAGGGTAGACATTTAGGGGCTGTTTTATTGCCATTCTGGCAGGAGGATACACTTGGCACACTTCAGCTCTCAGCTGCCCAACACTTTCTCTTTCGCACTCACGCACACACTCACACACAGTCGGTCCTGTCACCCGTCACTCTGATTCCTGCTGTTCACTGAGGGGTGTCTCTGAGCCTGGTATGTCCAAAAGCAGTCGTTTTGTTGCATCAACACCTCTCTTGACCTCTAACAGAATCTGACACTTCTCCAGCAGGAAAAAGACAACAGGCGAGGACAAATACAGACGGTGGAAATCTGGAGGCTGGAGGAGAGAAAGTACTGAATAGGTGGCTAGATCGTCAGGCAATAAAGTACAGCTGTCACAGCAGCATGAGCTGGAGGGTTGGGTGTAAGATCGGGGAGCAGTCATCAGAGAAAGTTAAAGTCGCTTGCAGAACATGAGGCAGCTAAAACAAGATAAAGTTGGATGGATCTGGTGTAGAGAGGTGTGTCCACCTTTTCATATCAAAACAGAAGTCTAATTAAATTCAAGTCACAAAATGCACTTCTCTTTGTTCTCACTTATTCCCTGTGTATGGCTCTCTGGCCGAGATAAAATAATACACATATTTTTCGGGTTGTAAAATGCAACTTTTATCCATTCAACATTTCAAATGTTAAAGCAGTTTATGTACAATATTTAAGCACCATATTATATATTGTAACCTATTGAACGCTTTTTTGTTTCTCTTGTACGCTGTACTAAGAAATGACAGATAACAAAAAACTTTGATCTTTGACATGATACCTATTCACAACTATACTATCTATTCACTTCCATTATGCTAAAAACTCAAGAGGCAGCAGGATCCTGGTCACAATGCAAAACATGTCATGCTGAGGAAAAAGTCCCGAAGGACACGAAGGTCTGCTGTTATCCTTGAGCTCTGTCCAGCGTTCACTCTTGTGTTTGAGCAGCAAGTGCTTGAACACTTCACATCCTTTATTTGATCATTTAAATAAATGCATCCACGAATTCTTGCGACAATCATCTACTGTGTGGCTCCAAAGTCAAGCAACCCTTTCCACGAGAAAAACAACAATTCATTTATCAAATATATTTTTCCTCCTATTTCTGTATTTACTCATTTTTTGATGCTATGAGTGGAGGCCACGTAGGGAAATAATCCAATAAGTTAACAGTGGATGTCTTTCAGATACTCTACAAAGACAAATTAGCAGTATATTAACATAATTTCCCAGAGACGGGGTTGCTTTTAGATATCTTGCTTTAGGGGATCCCAGCAGGAGATGTTTGAAGTGCCTTAAAGTTATGTGTCCTTCACAACTTGCATTAAGTGAAGGGAGGCGGTGAGAGACGAAGTAGAAGGAGGCCGGGATAAATGGGCTAAACAAGAGCCATAATCAGCAGAGAAGTTAGGTAAACACACACGAGGAGACGGGAGTAAATCCTCTCGTGAGTTAGCTATAGCAGCGACATGGGGAGTAAAGAGGCTGTTAAGGAACTTCATGTGGAACAGCGTCTGTGTTTGTGCACAGTAAGCCCGCGTGTGTATGTGTGTGCTGAACGCACACCCGTACTCTCTGTGCACACATTCTGGCTGTACACTGTGTACATAAGTGTATTTTCTGTCTGTAAGGTCCATGTGTCAGTGGCTTTGTAAATATCTTGTATGTTCATGTGCGAATGGCATGGGTGGGGGGTGGGCGGGCGTTCGCACACTTGTGTATTTGTGATCCACAGAGGCATGCAGTGCTAGGCAGACTCTGGCTGCTGTAATCCGAGGTTTACACGCTGTAATGCTGCTGAAAGCCTGCAGGCCTTGCTGGCAGAGAGAAGAAGAGGGACAGCAAAAAAAAAAAAAAAAAAAAAAAAAAAAAGGAGAGACAGAAAGAAGGAGGGACATTATATAGAGACAAGGAGGAGTATGGCAAGAGCAGCCACCAGGGACAAGAGTTTAACTGATAAATGGAGGGAGAAAAGTCTTGACAGGGAGGAAAAATTCAATAGATACATACAGTAAGATGCATTTGGAAACGGGAACCCTTGTCACAAACAGAGTGAGTTTGGGACAAATGGACAAATACCGCACATAACAACACTGTTAACCTGTTTGTTTGTTAGGGTAGTGCAATCTGTCGCTTTTGACATGACAAAAAAAAAGATAATTCGAGTCATTATCTGGACTCTCTTCATTCGAAAGGGTTTTTTTTTAATCAACCTCTGCAATAAAAAGTCTTGACTCCTACAAACAGTTCAAGATGGTTTGAATTATTAGTATGATTTTGCACACGTGCATGGTTAAGCCTTACTTGATAAGGAACAGTTAGTATTCAATTGCAGCTCTTTCTTTTTAGTCTTTTACCCAACATAAGTTGGGTTTTCTTTTCTTTTCTTTTTAACGGCACTCTACTTTCACTCTTCATACTGGAATCCTCTGTTCTTTCAACCCTTGACTCCATGTAGTCCTTGGGGTTATCTTTTGTCCATTTTGCCCAAAAGAAAGTCAATATTCATTAAATATAAAGGAACAAAATTTGTCATTTTTGTGAACTGTCATACAAAATAAGTGATCACACTAAGACTTGAAGTAACTAAAGTACTGTAGCCATACTTTTTGAATGCTGACAATGTCATAATCATGTATTTTTACCAAAAACATCAGTTTTCATCATTCCCGCAACACCATTGTGACATTTTTCAAATTTGTCCAATTTTGAGAGATCAAAAAAAAAAAAAAAAAAAGCCAATTTAAGTACAAAGAAGTACAAAGACAATGACTTGTTGTTGGGAATCAAAGACTAAATGGAGAATTGGTCTTTCCAAATGTATTTGATGTATCAAACATGACATGTTCTGAGGCTTGAGGCTGAGGCACAGAGACAGACCAGGAGCATAGCATGACTAGTCAACACCGTGATATATTGCAAAGTAAGGGGAAGGCAGAAAAAGCGATCGTGGTGCAGAATGCAGATAAACACTGTAATGACTTTAGAATGTGATACCACACAAATACAGTAAATCTGTGTTGCCCACGCGTAGGAAATCTAGAAAAAATACTGTGTGCATATGGCAATTCACTGGCAGATTATCCCTTGATATGACTGTTAAGTATTCAGCATTCTGCTAGACTGAGATAGGATGTGGTGAGAGTGCAGGTATGGGTGTGGGACTGAAACGTGGGGCAGCAATAAGATCAGTAAATACAAGGGGAAGAGACATTCATTAATTTTGGTTAACTGGTTAATACACATTATAAGTCGTAGTCTAAGGTTGACGCCCAGAAACAATTTTAATATTTTGCTCAGTACAAGGTCTGCAATGAGGTCACTTTGAGTGAACTCTTTATCTATCTAGGCTCATATTCACTACATGCAATATCAGCATTGTCAAGACAAAGAAATCTACTGAAGACAGGTACTGGTGCTTTGAGACAATACACAGGGTGCATATCAAGTTTTAGATTCCTATGAGGACTAATAGGCTGCAACTTTAATGATGAGCAGATGAATAGTGTGGGGTGATGGTTCCTTAGGTGGATTAAAGAAAATATTGTTTCCCTACAGAGATTTTCTTTGGAAAGCTGGTCTTTCAGAGCTAACTGGAGCCTGGGGAAGTCCTATTATAGTAAGGGTATATGTGATGAAATAACTTCACACTGAAATGAGGTCTTAGTAATTATAAGGGGAATAATTGGCTGGTGTTTTTAATAGCTTTGGGGCAATATTTACTGATTTTAGTGGAAGAGTGAAGAGGCCATGATTGGCCTCTAGAGGCAGGATTATACCTAAGAACTCAAGACATGCAGCTGCTTGTTGTTTCTCATCAGACTTTCACTTTGGGAGTTGTGGAAGTGATTTGACATCAATTCACCATTTGTATAAATGTGTTTATGTCCATTTATAATCCTTTAGAGCTTAGACCACACGGACAAAGCTGTGGTGGGAGAATAGGCGGTGCAGTGAGACAAGTATTGCTGGGAAATATATGACCGTGTTTATACAGAGTCCTCGTCTTTGGACAGGAGGAATGTGTCTGGTAATATAATGTGGTTAAGGACAGGATGTTGAAACCAGGACTGGGCGAGACAGATTTGCTGATGGGTTCGATCAATTCACATAGGCCCTTCATCAGTTCCATCGTGTCTTCAGCCTGAGCTTCTGCCGGTGCCAGCGGTAATATCTGTCACAGAGCCAGCGCAGATTTAGGAAATGTGGAAGGTTTAAGGGAAATTTGCTGATTTCACGGTGAAGTAAGGCAATGTTGGGTAATGCAAATCCCCTTCCGAGACACCTTCCAAGTTAGCCACAGGTTTTTCTCGCACAACTCAATTTCTAGCTGTGCCTTAATATTTCTTTTCAACCTTGTCTGTTGTCTATCAAAGGCAGAGTTAATTTGCATTTGTCTGACTGAACCCTCTTTGCATTCTTCATTTAAAGATATAGTGTGGCAATTTTACTAAACTACCAAACTAACTAAACAACTAAACATAATATTAAGTGAACAAATCTTCTTTGGCAACATTTCTCCACTGGCCTACTACCAGTGATATCTTTTTGCAGCAACCAGCAATGATTGTTTGAGATGGATAGAGGACCATAGCAGAGAAGTTGGAGTAGCCTATGGCAAAAAAACAAATGTACAAAGTTACCTGGGTTCTATGAACTCACTGTTTCTGGTGCTTAAAGACAAGGGACTTTGGGACTGTTGTGTCTAGTATTAAGTGGACCTAGTTAAGTAAAGAGCATACGCATTTGTTGGCAAGTGTTTTTATACATGATCAGGCATAACATTATGACGACCTAATATTGTGTTGGTCTCCCTTGTACCTCCAAAACTTTGTGACCCATCGGAGAATGGACATGGGCCTTATGAAGGTGGCATGTGGTGTCTGGTAAAGAAGTTAGTGAAGGGCTTCAGGTCCTATGGGTTGAGGGGAGGGGCCTCTGTGGATCACCTTTGTTCCAGTGCATCCCACAAATACTTGATCAGTTTGGGATCTAGTGAATTTTTTATGTTGGGATGTTTCATGTTGTCGTTTCTACACTGGTTTGTGTGTGTTCCTGCTTCAGGCTGCATCCTGCTGGTGATGAATGCTGCCATCACTGAGTGTCAGTACTATGGGTTGGCAGGTGCCTGGTCTGGACCATGTGTGTGGTACATCTCTAAGTAACATCCACACAAATGTCAGGTCCAAAAGTTTCCCAACAGAACATTGTATTGTCACAGGATGATGATTCTCCAGTCATTGGTTTTTAATGTTGTGGTTTATCGGCGTAAATACGATTTATAATTTAAGACTCCAGTTTCTTTCTCTGCAAGCCTTGGCCAGTTTATCTGCCCCTTAAATATTCCTCTTGGGACGCAAAGCATTGGCTGAGGTCCTCCCGCTCTTTTGTCTCTGGGCCAGTTGGCCCTATTCACAAAGCCATATTTAACACAAGGACACAACCTTGTTGTGAGATTCCACCACTCTCTCAATTTTATTTCTTTGCCACCGATTCCTCAGCCATTCTCAGCTGCCACTTCAGTTGTGTGATGTTTACAACCAGGTCACAGACAATTAGGCCTCCCCCTTATCTCTCCTTCACATCCCTCTTCCTGTCAATCCATTTATCCATCCATCAATCCATCCACCTACTACGTAGCAAAGATCAACCCAAGGACTGACATCCCACGTCATTTCCCTGTTCCTTGTTTTCACCCTGTGTGCATCCATCACTCTCCCTTTGTACTCATCAATCCATACATGTCGCTGACTAAAAACATTAGCTTGAGGGCTCAAACAGGGCTGTATCTTGTTATATTTTCTCCTCCTCCTCTGTATCCACCCTCCTATCTGCGCACAGTGCCCGCACCCCAACTTTCGTCTGAACGTTTGTTCCACCATCCAGGCAGACACATCTCTCCTCTCCATCTATCTCTATCAGTGACGTGACATCCCAGACACTGAGAAATATAGTAGTGATCCTCCAGGCTCAATGTCATCAGCGTCCATGTAGTTCAAGTTCAATGCAGTCTAAAAGAAATTAAGAATAATGTAGTGAGCTGAAAGGTGAAGACATGAATCAGAAGATGTACAACTGCTTGTGGGATTGTAAACAAATGAAATTATAGATGCATGGCTGTTTTATGAGGATCAACAAATGAAGAACTCATTGGAGCAGCATCGGCTGACATCTGAGATCTATATTACCGGTTCCTTGTGAACTCCTCTATGTGTGTGTGTGAGTTTTCTTTTTATTTTGTGGGTTTCTTCAGACAACTCTGTCTGCAATATTTCAGAAATAGGTATGGAGCAGAATTTATTACAGTACCAGCATTTTCAGAAAAATTCCATGTGCTTGTGTTCAGTTTCCTTATGTCACTGCACACACTCGTCTTGGCTGAGACATGAGACGGGATTGACAGTGAAGCATCTGGGGAATAAAACTTCTCAAGGCTTGTCTCAACAAACAGAGAAGCAGACGAGTGGCTGCCGGGCTAGCGTTTGGTGTCACCCATACTGTTTACACAACTGATGTTTTTGTTTGGCACCACAGTGAATTTCCCAATGGGGTTTGCGTGACAGCAGGTAATAGTTAAAAAATGCTGTCTCCCTCCTCTGCATTTTCATATTTGTTTGCTTCACTTAGCTGCTTCTCTCATTTCCCTGTACTCCCTTTTGAAATTTCTTTTCTCTCACTCATGCACACAGACACAAGTAGCAAACACGCACATGCCACACTATGGCTGATCCAAGGACACCAGGGGCATTTTGTCAGCTTTAATCAGTGTCCGGTGTCCACTGCGCTGTGGTCACCGAGAATATAACTTGTGCCGGTCAGTGCATGTGTGTTCTCTCGTGATTGACGCGGCCTTCCAGCTAAAAACAAATCGCTGACATCAATCAGGCTGTGAAGGAAGCCTGCAAATACTCAAGTATTCATGAGTCCACAAGGGTAAAATCCGTTATCTGAAAGGTTGAAAAAAAAAAAAAAATATCTATTTAGTGCTCCTGCCCACACTTCAGAAAAGGGCAGAATAAAAGATAAGACAGAGAGCTCAAGCCTTAAAGGTATACTTCCACATTTTGGGAAATGCCAATTTGCTACCCGACTGGAAATTAAATTAGGCGATCAGTATCAGTTAATCTCTTTGGGTTAAATAGGTATATTGATTGATGACAAACCAGGGGGAATGAGCTCATCTAAGTCAAAATAGAAAAATATTTTTAGATGCCAATAGAACTGAGCATTTCCAGTTAAGCCAAGAGCTGGAGTCAGAAGGCTAGCCTTTTTATATATAATAAATCAAGGCAGCACAGTTACAGTAAGTGTTTCAGTGAATGCAGATATTATTTCTCTGTCTCATACTGTGTTTGATATTGGGACAAAATCCACTGATATAATACCCAGCTTCATTTTAATTTATCTAAGTGTGAAAATATACCATGCTGACTTGAGAGTGCATAAATTCCAACTACAATAAAACATTGGAAAAGTTTCATATCCATTTATATCACCCTTATATAATAGGAAAGAATTATTATAAATAAAAATTGATTTAATAATAATATAAAAACATCAGAATCAGTTAACACAGAGCTTTCTTTTTCCTTCAAACAGACAATGTGAAGATGGAAGAAGTAACAGTGAACCCAAAGCAAGAGGAGCACCCTGTATTGGCCGGCTCCAGTATAAGTCATAAGCTCCACCTCCTCCATGATAGTGGTTTGGACTTGTGCCAAACTAAAAAATACCTCAAATCCATTTTGGTTTTGGATGGTTTCGGTCATTTTAGGTAATTAATACAATACTGGTCCATTTTTCTGATAGGCTTTGTTTAAGTTAGTTATTTGATGCTATATGTGACATGATGATGATTACCAGTTGCCGTGCTAACCGCTCCATGAAGCAGTCCCATCTTGTGGATTAAACCGCCCTTGACACCTGGGAAACTAGCGTCCTTTTGGCTAATGCAAGGAAGTGGGGATGCATTGTCCATATTTATATATAGTCTATGTTCTATACCCACTTCATGCCATTCAACACTACATAAAATGCTAACACATTTTATGTATATTCTAGGCATAGGGATCATAGACATATGACTCACACATACTTGCACAGAGCTATCAAGTGAGATGACTGGGAAGAAGAGAAGTGGAGGGGAAAGAATCTGTGAAGCAGGACAAATCAATGACATCCTCTCTTTTTTTCTCTATCTCCCCCTCTCTTCTCCTCTGTCCTTCCCTCATGAATTTGTTCCTGTTCCCGACCCCTCATCTTCATCGCCTGCATCTTTTACAGTTTACACTCTTTCTTCTACTTCCCGCCCCCTCCATCCTTTCTGTAATCTTCCACCTGGCTTGAGGGCGGGGGGACACATGCTGAATGAAGATTCATGCTAATCTACCTAATAGGATGGAAAAATGGAGGGAAATAAGGATCTTTCCCCTTGGAGATATTTTTTTCTTCTATCACTGTTCTTTCCACAGTTTAGCTTTTGCACGTTCCCCTCCATATTTGCTTTCTGTTTCTTTTATGATTTATTTTACTTGCTCTGTCTCAGTTTTCTGACTCAATAATGCCCATCTCTCTATGTGCCTTTCTTTTTGTGTGACTCATCCAGTACAATGTCTATAACCTCCCTCTCCTCTGTCAACACTCACTTTATCTACCACTGTAGGACTTTTTTTTTTTTCTTTTTTTTTTACATAATTGTAACAATCAGTTCCAGTGGCACTGCCCCTCAACTAACCTTCTGAAAATAGAGCTTGCTAACTTGCCCTTTAGGGCCCTATCCTCACTCTTCTGTTCATGTGTGACAGGATGCTGTATAAGTACATTTCGTGTGTGAAAAATCTGAAGTCATTAAACATCCTGTTAGGCTCCTTTCCTTGTTAGCAGGCGTAGCATATTTGATATTATCAGAAATCTTGATCTGGCCTTTAGGTTTTGGTACCGTTTTTAGCCCCGAGTAAAACTTAATTGTGCTTATACTGAAACAGTGGCATGCGATTTCACAGTTGAACATGAATTCATGTTTACTAAAATCATAGCTCAAACACTTTGTTTACTTTCATACTGTATCTAATTTATGCATACATTTGGATTCTATCTGTGAATGATAGGGCTAAACAGTTGCCATGCAATTTTAGACATATTTGATACAAAATACTTTATACCCATTTTACTCCATTTTATTACTAATCAGTGTAAAAGTAACATCTGGTCATCAGACACCAGCAGCAGGACATTAGTCTGAAAGCAAATAATGTGTGAGTTTTTGAACAGGAACAACATAACGCCAGTTTGTAACCACATGTCTTCCAATACTACAGCCATCTCCCTGAGCAGGATCCAGTAACTATCACAAAGGAAAGAAAGGCCTGAAATTTGGAGGGCTGGACAGCATCATTCTCCAGACATGATCCACACCTCCTGGCTAAAGAAGCTAGCTGCAGTCCATGAATGTCTGGCAGCAGTAATGAACCAGCTGCTACCAGCTGGTACTCACCCTGAATGGCTAACCGAAGGCCGGGCAGTAATGGGAACTGTAAGCTCCCCAGAAGGGACAGACCAACCTGTAAGCTGCCGGGACCAAGCCTTGATACCTCACACGTGCATCTTGGAATGCGTGAAGCTGTACAACATCAGCCTCACTAAGAGTCTTTATCAAAAATTCAGTAGGGCTGTGGAAAATAACCCTAGAGGCCAACTCTTAGCCAATTGTACAAGTCACAATCAAGTAAAGCAGATACCAATGAGATGCTCTGTGCTGTTGCAGTTCTGCATAGGCTGAGGTCTATTACACAAGTCAATTTGGCTTGGAAAAAAGAGGCCCCCGAGAAAATCCAGCACATACCAGCAAGATGCAGGTCCCAAAGTAAAAAGAGGAGACACCTCTAAAGGCAATGGGTATCCTGGGGGACTTCCAGATACAGACTGACAAACGATGGTGGTCAAACAGCTGAAGATGTCTGTAGATGTAGCAATACCATGGGAAAGCATCAACGGGATGAAGAAAAATGAGATGCTCAAGAAATGCAATGGTCTAGAAAAGGAACTTGAAAAAAGATGCAAGACGAAAAGGCAACAGTGGCCCCCGTGGTCTAGAGGCCGTGACCCTAAAACTGGGACGGTGATTCGAGCAGGTTCCAGGAACAACCACCAACCTCTGTGGAGTTACGACACGTTCAGTTGAGGATAAATCTTCTTGGTTAGGAGGTTTCTGTGTCA
Source organism: Mugil cephalus (assembly GCF_022458985.1). Taxonomy (NCBI): domain Eukaryota; kingdom Metazoa; phylum Chordata; class Actinopteri; order Mugiliformes; family Mugilidae; genus Mugil; species Mugil cephalus. Next base: position 11,005,390 of record NC_061777.1, read on the forward strand.
CCAGGGCTTAGATTTACAAAAGTAGCTCTGTCACCAACAATTAACGTGTGTGGCACTCACAGCTTAGATGTGAATTGTTTGATAGCAAATCATTTCTGCATGCATGGGTATGAGCATAGAAAAAAAGAGAAAACCCAGCATTTCTCTGTGTTATTTATTGAGTTACATGTTGACACTTATGCAGACTGACATAAATTGTCATGGTAAATGAAACAGGGTTAGCGAACATTTTCAAACATTTGACACGATTTATGGAAATGTGTGTTCACACAGAGTCGGAAGCATCCCTGAGTGACTGTAGCTCTTAAGTGTATTTGAGTTGGTGAGCACATTAGGCCATCAAATGAAAAAAAAGAGAAGCCTTTCAATCGTTCAAAACATGTAATGGAAGGAGATATGTTTTGCATGATAACAGCACTGCAGGGAGGCGTCCCAGGTCCTGTGACTCTCTGAAGTCACTTAGCATAATTTACCACATATGTCAGATGAGACTGGAGATGATAATTGAAGGTGACCTCAATTTAAGAGCGCTGCAGGTTGCAAGCCATTGATTCTTGTAATGAGGGAGAATATTTCTTTCTCCCTTCCAAAAGATGGAGAATATGTGCTGATGTGAGAGAGGAAGAGGAGCATCAGTATATGTGAGAGAGTAAGAGTCTAATGAGTGTGACTCCATTATGACCTGTGCTGCTGTTTCTATCTCTTGTATGGGATCTATAAGGATTAGGTCATCTATCTCCTCTCTAGCTGCCTCTGCTTGTTTCATTTTACCTTTCTCTTCTTCACATCATCTACACCCTGGTCTTATCTCCTCAGTTAGCCACAGCCTTTTTTTATTATTATTGCACTTGTTCTAAAGTATTTGATACCGTTTTCCTCTCTGAAGCCATTTAAGATATCGCAGATAGCTAACGAAGCAATTACACATAGCAGACTTGTCGCCTCTGTGTAAGAGATCAGTGGAGCCCGGCATGCCCGTGGATGTATAGAGAGTGAGATATAGGCTCCTTGTAAAGCCACTGAAGGTAATGGAGCAGAAACCCAATTCTACTGCAGTGTAGCGGTAATAATTATGACTGATCTCAGGTGTCTGCCATTATCATTACCACGAGACAACTGTATGCATATGTGTGAAGTATGCTGCGGATAAATGCCACGACAAGGCACTGAGGATCGAAAGCAGGAAGGTGAATGCAGATCCTGAAGAGGTGGGAGATTTGTAAAATGACAGGCAGGGCAGGGAGACGGAAAAGAAACTATGACGAAGGACAAATTAAGGTAAGTTAGAAAAACAAGAAAAAAATAAAAGAAGAAGCTTCACTTTCGTTAATGAGACTCTCAGCAGAGATAAGAGGGATCAAATAAGAGACAGTGATGGAGGACATGAAAGAAAGCTCATGTTAAGTGGTATTCTAAATAGTATTCATATACTATTAATGATTTTTTTTTTTAGGCTGACACACTTTTACTTGATACTCTAGGTCCCAGTAGGTATATAGTGTGTGTTGTATATACTTTAGATGTTTAGTGGGGAGTGGTTCTCAGGTACAAGAAAATTTCATTTGACTTCATTTGGCATGGGAGTTAATGTACACTATCATGGGATGTGTTGAGCAGCGAGAGAAAGCGGATGTAATTCATTCAGTTTTTTTTTGTTTTTTTTTTCTAGGAAAGGTCACTGTCAGGTGAAACCTCAGCATCCACAGGTCTTAGAACACAGGATAACCACAGAGCTAAAAAGCTAAATAATTGATCAAAGGTAGCTATAAGGAATGTTAAGGATAAAATATTGAGCATGCAAGCCTTCTGGCACGCGACCCCGGCGAATGTTAAACACGTGCTAATGTTCGAAAAGACGTGTGGCAAAACTGAACGGATCAATTAAGAGATATGTATGATTTCCAGCAGTAAATAAGTTAAAAGCAGAAACCCCAATTGATCTCGCAGTCAATGAATTTTGTCTTTAGTCTGTAAAAATGAAAGAAAACCGTTTTACACACTTTTATATGATTGATCCACAGCCTCCACCACTGCACATTTGTACCATGTTGTCAAGACATAGACGAAGGTGAATGCTTAATGCAACTTATTGTGATTGCAAACTGATTTCTGTGGTATAGTATAACAGCTTCATATATTAGTATGTTTCCAGAGCTGCATGTGTAACACTAAATGGTAGTGTTATTTACTATTGTACATTAGATACTCACCAGGAAATTCATTTAAGAGGACAGGAATATCATTCTCTCTTTATGCAGGATTTTAATTGAATCTCAGAGACAGATCAACAAACGCTCAGAGCATTAAGGAGCGACTGTGGCAGGAAGACTGTATAGCAAGTGCTTTAATTCCCTCAGAAGTAATCATGCTCTCTGATTAGGGAATTGTGCCTTTATGTAATTATAGTGGGCTTTAAAGATTAATTTTTGCCTGCGATGGCATGCTGTGTTATGTTAGTGCCCCATTGCATTATCCGTCATCACAGCTCACTGTTATCTGACGATCCCTCTGGTGAGGGGGACGCACACGGGACACATTGTGTACACGCGTTTGAGGTGGTCGTATTTGGCATGAGGAAGTGGGCGGTACACAAATGCGTCCGTGCCCAAACTTTGCAATGTCCACTACAAATTATGAGTCACAAAGTCACAAGGATCTTCCTCATTATTATCAATTATTTGCACAACAATAATCAGTTAAAACTGAGTCTTTCTATACAGGTATACAAAATATTGTGTTACACTTATGTTATGTAGTATGTTATGTTATATGAGATACATTTCAGGTATGAGTCTAAGACTGTAAATATACTGTATTTTTCCCAAAAAGGCAGCACACACACACACACACACACACACACACACACACACACACACACACACACAACACACACACACAACACACACACACACACACACACACACACACACACACACACACACACATGCTTAATTAACAGACATTGTTATGACTATGTGTGTGTGTGCGTGGCTGTGTGAGGAAGGGGTGTCTTTCATGAGGCCTGTTAAAATTAATTATGCATGTATTGTTACCAAATACTACTTGGAAATGCTTCTAATTAATCCAATTATCACCTGGCTGTATTGAATGGGAGGCGAGTTGCTGGGCTGATGGCATATCCAAGAAAACAGTCAAAGGAAAACTAAAAATATAAATCACTAAGCTTCTTTTTCATTGGTCCTACTAGGACCGTTGACAATATTGTAGAATCCAGGTGTAAATACAGAAAATAAGCCGGACCGTCTGTGTCATACAAGGGTGACAGGCACAAGGGAATAAATGCCTAGATAAATACGAGATGAAATAATGTAGATAGCAGGTGCAGTGAAATTCCCTGGTAAATCCAGGACTTATGCAAATCCACTCAATGCATTTGAGCAGAAATTATCCCCCATTCACCCACAGCAGTGCACCGCACAGGGGTTGTGTTTTAACTACTTACCTTACTGACTCCTCGCCCCCTGTCTTCTCCATAATTTGTTCCCAGAATCTCAAAGAAGATATTGGGGTTAGAGCCGTTGTCAGTGAACTCCAGGAAACTGGTGAGGCCGCTCACTCCGAACTGCGAAGGACAACAGGTATATCACTAGTGGTTCGTTTTACTATTATTGTCATTTAGAATAATTTACCATTGCATTGCAGTAATCGTAGATAATTATCGTCACAAACCATAATCATGTCAGTTCTCATCAGTGGTGCAATGCGTTTTTGGCTACCATATAATAAACCTCATCAACAATTCTCCCAGTAAAATCTGGACAGTAAATTACAGTTTTTATCCTCACTTATGACCAGATATGAAACTGCTCACAGTGAAACTGCGACATGATTCATCTGCTCAGCATTCAAGGACATAAAATATTTACGTCTATATATAAATTTGCCGTACCTCCCGGATAGTGTGACCTATGAAAGTGACACAGTGGCTGCTTCAGGGAAGGAGAATTACTATATATATTAATATGAATCATATATATGAGTGTCTGGATTCACACGGACATCTGTTCTCAAATGACTATATTTATTATTGTAGCGCCTTCAGCATTTTGCCCATTTGTTCTCACATGGCACAGTAAATAAAGTAAAACAAGTTAGGGTTAAGCTTTGTATTGTTTTACATCAGGCCTGCAGATTACCTTTGACTAATTTGCTTGAATGCAAACAGCGAAAATTGTTTATACTTTCGGGAGTAAAGGTATAGGTTTATGTATGATTCAAGGTAAAATATGAGGACAAATATGTTTGTATATATCTTTGTGTTATATTCTGAAACGCACATGCATATACACCGATCAGCCACAACATTAGAACCACTGACAGGGGAAGTAAATAACACTGACCTGGTAACTTTTGGAAATGGCATTCATGTTGATTTTACGTAAGCATGTACCACCCACCTAGACCAGACCAGGCACCCCCGCCCCATAGCAATGACACTTCTTGATGGCAGCAGCCATACCCGACAGGACAAAGCCTGTCACAAGGTGCTGACCTGACCTCCAAATTCACTAGATTCCAAACTGATCAAGTATCTGTGGGATGCACTGGAACAAGGCTGATCCACAGAGACCCATTCTTACAGCCCACATGAGCCAAAGGCTCCCACTAACAACATCCGGTTGCCAGACAGCACAACACCCTCAGAAGGCCCATGTCCATTCTCTGATGAGTCACCACTGTTTTGGAGGCACCAGGGGACTACACAATCCACTTCAGGCTTTGGGGATCAGTGTTACAGAATTTTCACCTGCTGCATTTTATTCCCCACTCTGAATTTGCCAATAAACCCCAAATAACAACATCAATAGAGCTCCTCATCAACAGCTGCAAATTAGTATTTATCATTACCATAATGGCCCCACATACCAAAACACTGATTAAACACACAGGCATGCACAGTAAGTAAAGAACACTGCTGTCACACTGTAAAATGGAACCCATGCCAGGCTGTTGAACTCAACTCTATTACTGCTTAGGGCTCTTTAACACAGCTCCATTGAGACAGTCATCAGGGCTGGTTTAACAGGCGCGGCTGGCTGATGAAAGTGTTGCCAAACCCAGGCCTGAACTCAAGGTGAAATGCAGAGATAGATATGAAAGTCACTGCACCGCATTTATTATTGTCTGACACTAATCCTAAATTAGCATTTCACTTGGCTTCATCATTCAGTCAAACTGCCATCCCGGGAGTAGTTTTTTATTGATATCAAAACACAGGGCATTGATCCAATTGGATTTAACAGTGATGAAAGTGTTGCCAAGGGCTAGGCTAAAGTCAAGGTGAAATGTAGAGATTCCTAAAATCACAGCTGCAGGATGGAAATCATCCATGGCGTGTGCAAGAACTGAAGAAAACTTGCTGATTGATGCGTGCATTTTTTAAAGTTACGTAGTCCTTTGAATGCATGATCGCCTGGGTCGCGGAGTCGACTGAGCTCAACCTGAAAACTTTCAGAGGAAGTAATGAAGAAAAATTGGATTTCCGCGTGGTGAGAACAACACAAAAACGGCAGACTTATTTAGAGCCTCCACAGTATTGCTCTTTATCCCCTTGAGGGGATTTCAGTTATACCATGTGATGGCTTCGTATAGATGAATTTAGTAGTGACTGCACATCACTGTTTCAACCACAGACGTTTCAACCATGCAATAGCGCATGGTCTCCAAAATCCTATGTAATGAGCACAATGTCTTGAAATGCAAATACATGCTCCCTAAATGAAAAGTGCAAGAGATGTGTTTTCCCCACTGCTAAAAGATACATCAGGCACATCTATAAATAGGATGAAATCTGAAATATTACTTGCATGGTGTAGCTGGGATAGAAAATGGGCTTTCAGCTGTGCTAATCAAGCCTCAGCTCCATACGCACAGATATATTTTCTGCTGTGAGTCATTGTTGGCACACATAATGAAAATACTTTTCTCTCCCTTTTTTTTTTTTTTTTTTTTTTTTTTAACTATTTTAAAGCTTTTTTTTTCGTACTGATGTCCACTCACTGTCCAGGGTGAAGCAGCAGACTGATGGTCACTGAGACATGGACGTCCCAAATATGAATCAGGTATTAGAAGGATTTCATTCTCAATGTTGCATTTTCCAAATTCTCATGCTGACAGGCGGGGTGCACCTTGGACAGGTTGCCAGTCTATCGGAGGCCTAACACAGAGAGACAGACATGCAAACTCCACGGTGAACAGCCCCAGTCGCCCGATTAATTCAAACCCAAAACCTTCTTGCTGTGAGGCATCAGTGCTAACCATCACACCAATGTGCCACCAACAATGGAGACTGTTGAAGTCTAATATAATAAAAAAAATACGATTTTGAGTAACCCTTTCTTTTGGTGGTATCCTTTTCACTCATCATCTTATTCCATTTCCCTTGTTCTGACCTCCAATTCTCCCCTGTACCATGCTAACAAGAATCAGACAAGACCATTACACAGAGCCAAGCTGACATCTACCCAACATGCAGCATCCCCAGTAAGATACAAGCAAACAAGGTGACAAAATGTCCAAGAGACGGTGGGTTCCTGGAAATGCAATAGACTTTTTTGACATTTAGACTTCTCACACAACTTCGCCTCTCTCCTGAACTCACAGCTGATTGGTTTAGCTGTTGGCTCAACAATATGACATTTTATGGAAAGCTTTCTTCTTTTCTTTTTCCTCTCTGCACTATGATTTGGAGGCCAGGTCAACACCTGGTGCTGTTTTTCATGCTTTTTGAGTTGTTCCTTAACCGTTTTTGTGTGTGTATGTCAGGCCACATCCTGCTGGGGATGGCTGCTGCCATCAAGGAGTGTCATTGTTAATATGGTGGGGGTGTCTGTTGTGGTGTAGGTGGGTGGTACATGTCTAAGTAACATCCACAAATGCCAGGTCCAAAAGTCTCCCATTTGAACATTGTATTGTCACAAAATGGTCAATGTTACTAACTTCTCCTGTCAATGCTTTTAATGCCATGGCATAGACAACATATATAGGTAAAGTTATGTAAAGTTGGATGCAAGAGTTCTGAAAAATAATCATTAGTCTGATAATTGGAGTATGTTGTAACTGGATGCAAGTGTTTCTGTGGCATCCTGTACAGAGTAGAAGCTGCTGGAAAATGCTGATCTTGATTACAGCTTTTTGTTTCCACTCCCCTGCTGCTACATGCTCATGTCAGCTTTCAAAGCAAAACACAGTTAATCTGAATGTGCATAATCTTACCTTTGTTCAGGCGATCCTGCTTGGATCCAACTCTATGATTTTTCCATTTTTGTTTGTTTGTTTCTTTGCTGTTGTTTTATCCACCAATACCTGTTATTTTACCTGGAGGCTTACTTTGTGGAGCTGACAACTACTTGCTTCAGTGCTTGCACCAGAGTCATAGCCAAATATGTGCTATACTTGCATACTTTGGTGAACTCCTTCTTGTAAGTCATGTGAAGGTAAAAGTGTGTTTCACTTTTCTTTTTTTTTTGTTTACCTTTTTGACGGTATCCAGCATGCTCTTGCCTCCCTGCCACGGTTTGGAGTTCTTCCTGATGCAGCTCAGACTCGCCATGCTGTGCCACTTCCTGTCCTCCAGCTTTCTGTGGAAGGTGTTGGCCAGCAACAGCACAGTATCATAGATGTAGCGGTTGGTGATCTACAAAGAAAAGAAAGAAAATGACAGAACGGGTGGTGAAGAAAAGATAAGGTGCACTGTCAGAGACTTGAATTGTGTGAGACAGATTGTAACAAAGATGGACCGCTACGAGGCACAAATGATCAATTTCATGGATTTGGGTGTTTCTGTTTGGGAAACAGTTACAGTATTTCTAGTTGTTGCTGGTGGTTGTTAAGCTGGGCAACATGGACCAATATAGAGCAACAGAGAGATGTGAGGGGAAGCAACAGGCTAGGGCATCTTCGTGCTAAAGTACCATCAAACACGTTACTTGCAGACAAATCCATCAGATTCCTTGATCAAAAGAGAAAATAAATCTTTGCAGCTCCACTCCCCCTTCTCTATTATTCCCTTTATACAAATAAACAGTGATCTGTATGTTTTTCTGCTCCTGCAGTGTATTACATTGGACATTTCAGCTTAAACATTTCTTTAGGCACAAAAATGTAGTAAACACATAGTACCATATCCCTAAAGACACGCTATCACGCAGAAGAAAAGCTCTGAGGATAACGTGCAGTAAATTGTCTTGATAGATCTTTGGCACAGCAAAATAATACAGAGTTTCTTCATTCTGTGATCGATCACTGTGTGATCTAAGCTCTTTGTCTCCTTGCTGGTGACAACAGAGCAAATTAATGGACTACAACACCCACAATTCTATGCGCACACACGTACAAACGCACACGCAGGTGATGTGCCTTTACTCACATTAACATGCAATCGGCTGTATACATAAATTAATGTAGGCATTAATGTAGGCAGGGGATTTGACATGAAGATGAACTTTTTGGTGTAACAATTACTCTATTCATCCAGATCTACACTATACCGCAAAATGTATTCGCTCGTCTGCCTTTACACGCATGGGAACTTATAGGGTTTAATACGATGTAGCTACTGTATAACAGCTTCAACTCTTATGGGAAGCCTTTCCATAAAGTTAAGGAGGGAATTTATGGGACTTTTTGACCACTCCTCCAGAAGTGCATTTGTGACATCAGACACTGATGTCAGAGGAGAAGACCTGGCTCGTACTCTAATTCATCCCAAAGGTGTTCTATTGGGTCGAGGGCAGGACTGTGTGAAGGCCATTTGAGTTTTTCCACACCAAACTCGCTCATCCTCGCCATAATGGACCTTGCTTTGTGCACTGGTGTGCAGTCATGTTGGAACATGAAGGGGCCATTCCCAAACTGTGCCCACAACATTGGGAGCATGAAATTGTCCGAAATCTCCTGGTATTCTGAAGCATTCAGAGTTTCTTTCACTGGCACTAAGGGGGCCAGGGACGGCTCCTGAAAAACAACCCCACACCATAATCCGGTTGTACAGGTCTCAAAATATCATAGTAAAACACTGGAAGTGACTGGAACACCTGAATTCAGTTATTTTGAAGGGTGATTAAAATACTCTTGTCAATATAGTGTACATGCTCATGTAATCGTATTTTCTGGTCAGTTGTTTAAATGTTATTCAGTCTTTCTTAAAATCCACAAGTCAGTTATTTGTGTCTTATTTGCTACTAGTTTCTGGGGCAAGTCATTGAACTCAACTGAAAAAATGCAAAGCCACATTAGAACCTAAACTCAACTACTGCACATGGGGAAGTCTTTCAGTGGGTCCGCCACAGGATGAGTGACAAACTATTAGCATTATAGTATTGTACTTAGAAAGCAAAAAGGCTTGATGTGACCAAATGAATCCACGTGAAAACTGTATTGGCTCACCCCATATAGCCGTTCTAATTAAAATCTTGCCACTTGCAACCCACTTGCAGTAATCAAGTAACCAAAATACATTAAGTAGTTTAGTACATGTTACTCTTTGAGAGTAGCTTGTGTGGTTTGTTTTATTAGCCTGTTCATTTTTTGGCAGTAGATTTGGCCAGTTGACTTAATTTAAAGGCCATATCAGGTGAACTGAGCACATGTTCAAAAGTCCCCTTCACACAACTAAAAGAAAAAACTAAACTAAAATGAAGGAAATAAACTTTCTCTAAGCACAGGCGACATGCACCGATGACAGCTGGGATAGGCTCCAGCCCCCCTGCAACCCTCTGGAGGACAAGCAGTTATAGAAGATGAGATGAGTCAGAGTATAAGTTGCAATTGGTTGTGCAGCACTGTCACAGCGGTATGACAGTTGGAACGCGCAAATATTGTTTAGGTTGTTCAAACGTGCAAAAGATATATGCAAACATTGTCGCTGATATGTGTGGACGAGACAATGTGATGGTATGTGTACTTATTGTCTCGGCAGCGTCTTGTTCAGCCTATCGCTCAATCTGCAGAGTGTTACTTTAAGATATAAGGGAAGGAACTATGTCGGAACCTGGCGAAGGATTTTCATTTCCTAAACCGACGTGAGGGATGAAAAGATGCTTCTTGTTACTTATCAAATTGTGACAGTGAGGACAAAAGGAAGTGTCAACTTTATCTCAGATCTGACTTTTCGCTTTCTTTCCCCGTATCTCTTGCTTTCACGGTTTTGCCTCACACATGCAACCTTTGTCTCTGTCTGTCTGTCTCCATTGTCATGCCTTTGAAAATTAAAGCAAAAATCTACCAAGAGAGCTTTACATGTGAGTGTGTGTGCTTGTGTGGTCAGCCCGAGTTGATGTGCTTCAGTGCAGTGTGAAATTGGGCTTCTGGGCCACTCTCTGACCACTGGGCTGTTCTGCTTCCTCAATATCTATCTCCCTCACTCTCTCTTCTATCTCTCATTTCCACTTTTTTTCTCAAATTTAATATCTTACCCGCCCATGCGCATGTATACACAGGTCATTAAAATTTACATGTGCACAGTGTGTTTAGCTGTGATTCTTCTTTGGCTTGCTCTCTTTGTCGGACACGCAAAACACATCGCCTTCGACTTAAACGAGTTACACATTCACACACACGTACGGTGCATAAACACATCGCGCATTCTCGACCCTCCGCAGTAGAATGAACACATGCAACTGCCGTCTACCCAGCAAATAATGAGTACGTTATAGGGGCTTCAGTCTTTATAATAGATTTTTTACACATGAGAAGCACTGATTGCTATTAGGACACACAAGGCAAGTTTTATTTACATACATTATTCGGTGCTGTAGCGCTACCTTTTATACATTCATTATATATATATATATATATATATATATATATATATATAGTGAAAAACATCAAATACATAGGGTCTGCTTCCACATCCTGCCTCGCGCCCGTTCACAGATTACAGTGGTTGGAAGCTAAAAGTGGAAATGAATTAAAGCGGGAAAAAGAGATAGCCACCTAAACACGAGCACCGCATTTCTGTTTTCAATGTATTTCATCAAATGTGTTCCTCCAGGGTCCTGTGCATCCACATAAATCAACAACACATTAATTCAATTTCATATTCATATCTTGACACATAAATAAAACTGTGTTCCCTTTTCCCCGGCTCTATTTGATGGTAGCTTGATGATTCGCGTAAACACAATAGAAGATAATAATTGCATACATATTGCCACCCTGGGGGACCTTTTTTTTTTTTTTTAAAGAAAACATACTAAGTAAAGAAAATGGAAAAACATAAATATATCTAAAAAAAACTAAAAAAAAAAAAAACGCCACTGTCTTTGCGGGAACACGGTTCCCAATGTTCCAGACAAAAAGCCTCACAGACACAAGCGGGGAGACGATGTCCAGTCAGTAGAGCCGATATGATTGAAAGCTTTTAGGTTGGAGGGCATGCTGAAATGTCAAACTAAAACACTAGGGGCTTTTATAAAAGACGGAGAAACAAGTGTCAGAACACCTTTTTAAATACAGAAGTAGTTTGGGACTGTATTTTCAAACTGATGGAGCATACTGTATATATTGCAGAGGGAATTTAAGAACATTACAGTATGTGACAGTGCCTTACATTGGAAATGTCACTTCAGAAAAATAGTCTTTAATAGACCCTAATTCAGTTCCTCATAGAATCCTCTTTTGCAGCCATTACAGCTATGAGTCTTTTTGGGTAAGTCTCTAAAGGCCTTGCACGTGTGGATTTGGACAGTTTATTCTATTCTTCCAGACAGATCCTCTCAAGCTCCGTCAGATTGGATGGGAAGAGCCTGTGAACTGCCATCTTCAGACCCCTCCGGGGATGCTCTATGGGTTCGAAATCAGGGCTTTAGCTCGGCCACTCAGGGGCACTTACAGACTTGTCCTGTAGCCTCTGCAGCGTTGTCTCGGCTGCATGCTTTTGTTCACGCATTAGTTTGCTGATCTGTGGATCCCTGTCCTTGTCTTTAGTTGGATATGTTAAGGAGCAGGATTTTCTTCAATAACCTCAGAATATTTGGCTGCACTAATTATCCCTTAAGTTATGACCAGTGTCCTTGTCCCAAACTACCGAGAACCTCCCACATCATGCTGTTCATCAGGACAGAAAAACTTGTCCATACATGTGTGTCTATACATGTGCGTAGATGATGGATCAAAGCAATGTGATATCTGTACATTTTGATCACATGCCATTCATAAAAGTTCCCCCGGCATGGCCACCACACACTAGCTCCTGAAATGTCCTGGATACGCCACTGATAACAAAATCAATGAAGCAATGTGTGTGAAGGCACAAATACTGACTCTGTGTTGTGAAGCTCTTTGTTATTGGAGGCCAATGAGTTAACCAGCCATTGATTTGCCGTATTCCCAGCAGACTTCCATGTCCGCTTCAAAGAGAAAAAGGACTAAACCTTATTTCACAATGTTTTTATTAGCGCTTTAGCTTATCTTCTTTTTTTCTGAGTGACCCCTCCACTTAATTAAAGTGCAAGGTGGCAGAATGTCAAAGACTCTCCGCAACTCAACTCTTTTAACAGTAGCTGTGGTTATTTGGCCAGCGCTGATATCATTGATAAGGGCTTGCTCCGTTAACAAGTGAACAGTTTTATAGTCCAGTCAAAAAAACATCTTTGCACTGTTTTTCAAAAAAGGTAAGATTTGGAAGTAATTTATCGGCACAGACATTTGTTTTTGAGTCGTATGTAACTTTACAATCAACCATAAACAGTCAGATACATTCAGATTAGTTTTCAACATAAGATCAACCAGTATTCACTAGATCTGTAAATCACCCACTGGCCTCTGGGCAAATCAGCAAACTCACCTCTAGTTGCTGAGATTTGGGGTTTTTGGGGTCACAAAGAGAGGTGTTAATCCTGTGGTTGTGTTTGACACAGCGCTGGGTTGTGTTCTGGGGCATGGGAAACATCTGCCGCACCAACGTCAGCCGGCCAATTGACTTCATGACCAACTCCTGCAAGTCGTAGTCTGAGATCTCCTGAAAGGATGTAAAGAGGGAAAGGAGGATGAACGGTGGCGGTTCGGAAAAAGGAGAGAAGGGAACAAATAGCAATGAATTATTTGCACAATTTACTGTTGCACAAGTCCTACAGAAAAAAAAAACAAAAAGAGGTACAAAGAACAGTAACCAACCTTGGCATCAAAACCACAAAAAAAGGGTCAGATTATACTTTATAAAAACCCAAAATGAAATACACGGAAGACCTTGTTTTATATGTGGTATGTTTCCCACTATCACCACACGAAGCAGTGACAATCTGCCGACATCATATGCACACATATTTATCAGAAATGAAAGGTACACATCAGCAGATGAAAGGATGGCATGTCTATGTGTGCCCGGGTGTGTGCATATGCTTGTTGTGTGCACTCGTGCGCCTGTTTGCACGTTCTCTGTATGTCCTTGCAAAACCTTGGGGGAGGAATCATTGCTAATTTTAGCCCTAGGACGCAATCTCTCCCTGCCGCTCTCCATCCATGGATCTCCATCCATCCTCTGCGCAGAGGGTCATATGGTGACGAGATGAGAACTGACGTTTATCGTCCCTGGTGGAGGTAGCGCTGCCACCAACCGAGGCAGCCTTTGCTATCTTTGTATATGTGCTCAGTGATTGTCTCTTACTTGTGCGAGCTTGGGTGTGTCTTGTATACACACACCAATTTGTGCATATACCTGCGTGGATGTCTCTTTCATGAGATAGTTTTTTTCTTTTTTTTGATGTTGTTTTTTTCTTTTTTTTTATGTTGTTTTTTTCTTTTGTTTTTGTTTTTTTTCGATCATGCAAAACCCTTTTGGTTCCCATTCATTTGCACATGGCAACCCGCTTGACGGGATGGATAGGACTGCACAGACTATGCACATGCATAAACAAGCCATCACACACACTTCACATTAGTGAGCAGTAATATTATAGGTGCCACACCTCATTGACTAATCTCAATGGATTTTAATTAAATGTAATTAACATTCATTAAGACCTGTGAGTCCTCATAGGGTTTGATCAAGGGTGATTAGACTTAGTATTACACATGCTTTATTGGTATAGCTGCTGTCATCTGTAGTAATTAGGCTGATATATGGCCCAAATTCTGTTTGCACAAATATGTATTTGCTTCTGAAATCCAGCTGTAAATGATGCACAAAGACAGGTCATTTTAAAGTTCAGGCGCCTACTCTATTTTTCCTTCGCTGTGAAACTGGATTTGATTTTCATGAAATACTGTAAATGAACCAAGAGCGCTGGGAGTACGTTTGATTAAAATGATTTATACAAGTTTAAAAACTTTTACAAAATGTGATATTTACACCTGGAGGAGGATGTGAAATGATTTAACTTATGTTCGTAACCTTGTTCGAACACCCTGTGCCCTGAAATATCTACTTGTGTAACAGTCCAAGTAAGGAATCTACTTGCTGGCAGGCACCCTGAGGAGGGCTGAATTACAAAGCCAACAAAGAAAAGAAAAGATGCAGGATGGAGGGAAAACACTGAAAATTGCTAAAAAAAAAAAAAAAAAAAAAAAAGGGCAGATCTGTGAGCCAAAAGAGAATTAAGATTCACAGCGGGCAGTCAAGGGCACACAAAGAAAGATCAGCAGCCAAAAATTACCAAGAGTGCTGCACTCAAAGGAGCAAACTCAAACAAATATAGATGCACCAATGCACAGGCACACAAAGCCTATACGGACAAACAGGGGTTTGCCCTCTAAACAGGCATTTGCCCATCTTCTTTGTCATGTTCTGTTTGCCTCTTTGTCTGTATCTCCCTGGAGTCAAATTAAACAGACGTCACCCAGTATGACTTTCACCACTGCAAAAGTTGTTCGCCTTTTAACAGCTAGACAAAATGAGTGTGATGCGGACACACAAACTGACATGTTCACATGTACGGAGCGCCCCCCAAACCGAACTCGTAGAGAGGAGGAGATACTGCTGCACAGTTGGTATTTCCCTCAAATTATCAAATCACTCTCTACTGCAAGTTTCCCTTCACATGTTTTTTTTTTTGGCCAACAAATATTGCAAAAGTTCAGGTTGGATGTAACCTCACAAGCATTTGGCACCTCATCTCTGGAGGGAACCGCAAGTTATTTACTCTATAAACTTTTGGTTCGGAGGCATCCTCCCCAAGCAGCCCATCACCACTACCTCCTTCTCTCCGTTCCCAGAGAGTGGCAAATCCTCGTCCTTAGCGTTTTATTTGAAGATGAGAGTTGAATGCAAAAACACACCCTTCATCCTCAATTCTTCTTGGCATTTGTTTCCCTGAGCCCCGTACGTCGCCCCGTTGCTCGTTCTCCCCTCAACCTCTCCCAACTCCCTGCTCCTCCCACAGAGACTCCAAATCCTTTCTTTTCTCCTCTTATCTATAGACGAAGGGGGAAAAGCTGTTTGTATTCATTCTTTGACTATTTCTGCTCCTCCTTCTCCTCCGCACTCGGCCCCCTTGTGTTCACTTCATCTCTACGTGAGCAGTGAACCCGCCCGTGTTGTCTTTGCTCTCATTTACCAGTTCAGGGTTTTGAGAAACAAATCAAAAGAAATCCGAACTAAAGTGCCATCATCGTTTGAGTTGGACTCTTCCTCCTTCTTTACATGATGCGATGGGTGGTAGGCAAGTGTTCCCCACCACAGAAAAATTACAAAAATGCTTAACTTGATGTACTTTCTTTCAAAAAACAGGTTTGAAGCAGTTTTATCCCAGTGTGAGTGTTAGCATGAGGACGCACCATGAGGGACAATCAAAAAGTAGTTTTTTTGGTGCACATTTAACCAAAGGCGACTGTGATGATTAGTGCAAAACCTTAATACAAGTTGACTGAGGACAAAAGCCCTGGAAGATCAGGACAGGTAAAATGGAAATCGGTAGAAGGACTGAGGTCAGCAGTAGAATTATTCCCCAGACTTAAGGAAAGACAGAGAAAAACTGAAGCTGTGAGCATCCGTTATCGTTCCTCGTCCTCACCCTCCTCATCCTCTCATCCTGAGAGGAGCGAAGGAGATGTGTAAAGGAAGGATGATCAATTACGAACTGTGAACTCCCCCTCAGTGGCGCTGTCTGACTGTTGGCTGTAGATAAAGCAGAGTTATGACAACCATACAGTACCCCCTCATCCATAATAATCCACAGGGAGGGAGAGCCCTTTCACACGCAGGGATTTTCATTCTCTAAAGAACCAGTAGTAGGGAACATTACATATGACAAAATATTGTAGCCGCTCATCTATTTTAAACACTTGACTGGAAGACTTCATGTAGTCCATGAAATATTGTGTCTATATTGGAATTATCTCTGACTGTGTTTCATCCTTAATCTTGAAAAGTTATTTATGTATATTTTGGCTAAATTATTTAAAGGGATTTTTTAGTACAGCTAATAGCAATGTAAAGAGAGACATAAAGGATGAAAAGGAGGCAAGTCAAGCTTTTACAGGAATGCTTTTTCTGGCCTCGGGGTAGCGATAAATTTATAACCTAACTTGATTTGTGCACTGGCTTCTCTTTCCATAACCGATCTCTTGAGTAAAATGACACACCAACTACTTATTCATTACGTTATGATTGAACTGAACACGTCGCACCCGTTAAGTGAAGCAAAGCATTATCATATTAAATTAACAAGTTGATTGTGGCGTTGGAATTTCCAGCCATCTTCTTAACAACGAACAAGACGCAATATAAAAATAGTAAGTAGTGATTGAGTAATTAGTTTAATGGATCTTTATTAGTTGGCAGCACTGTTCAGAGGTGCAGCCTGTCAACAGGCAACCCAGGCACCTGCCAGGCGCCACAATGTTAGCGTTAGTCTTAACACTACATTAACCTGGATGTGAATAATGAAGCAGTTAAAATATTAACACTTAATAAGAAGTCAATTTACTGGTACTATTCCCAAAGAATGCATGGCGTCTACCATTAGAGTTTTAGTTTCCATAATGTTGGTCAATTGTTGTACTGTATAATGGGCCCCAGTTGACTCTAGAATCACCCCTGACTGTGGCATTAACAGTATCGGCTTCTGCAAACCGCTCGCTTGTTTTATTTGACATCCACGTGTGCAAAGCTTCTCTCTCTCTCCCTCTCTCTCTCTCACATCAATATACACGCAAGCATAATTTCCAGGGTATTATTGTACCATATTACTCCAGCGCTAAAATATTTACAACCATGAGACTGTTGAGACTGCCGCACCGCATTTCTCAAAGGCACTGATTCTACAAAGGTAGTATGTGCAAAAGGTTACAGGTCACATAACATACACAGGGTGTAGAATGAAATATTAAGCAAAGAGCACTACTAGAAACCTGGAAAGTGTTAAACAGATTTCTTAAAGGTTGAAAAGCAAGCTGCTGGAAAGCTTGATTGGAATTTAGCCTCGGAGGCTGTAATGTTAGTACTTGAATGAAAGACACTGACAGGAATATTTATAGTGGTAAAGTGAGTGGTACAATCATCATTATATTACATTGTATTACTTATGAAATACACATAGAAGCATGGCATCTATTTGGGAAGACAGTCAAGTGGCAAAAACAAAACCAATCTGAGGTACTTGTGGGGGTTGCGACAACTACAGCCTCTCATCCATCTCAAATATGAAAATATATATATAGCAAGGCTGACATTCTAAAAGTGAATATCAGAGAAGAGATTATTGGCTGTCATGCATACTAACATTCGTTTGAAACAAAAAACACTTTCTCTGCACAACCAAGCAAGTAATAGCCCTGAGCCTTGTAGCATTTAGCAACATTATTACAGTTCAGTTTCATGCTTTGACTTGAAAATTGGAATGGAGGTTACAGTACACTAAAGCGGTATCTTTTCTTGTTTTCTCCTGAATTAGTTTTTCCATTATTTCTACAGCAAATGTTTTTTTTTTGTTGTTGTTGTTTTTTTTCTCGTCCCCAAATACATCCACTTGCATCTGCGGCTGACTGTGTGTGCACGCCTGTGTGTGCCGCAGTTGTTCCGTGCCAGTTCAGCGTAATGCCAGAGGCTGCAGAGACACACTGCATTAACTAACAGTGAATATGCACACAACAGTGTAGCTGATCCTGCTGATTTTGTAAAAGGCACTTCTCATGAAGCAAGATCAAAGAGGGGTTTCTGTTCGAAATGAATTTGACACTACAGCTGACATTAAAGTTTAATTACGTTCTGCTTATGACCTGCAGTCACTCTGATCAGGGACTGTCATCACTGATGAGAGAATGTCACAAGCCAGAAACCACACACTGACTTTGTGAACTAGTAGTGCTCATGTACACTCATCAATCCAAAAAGCATCTAGACATAAAGAGTAGTAGTGATTTTGAAATAGGTCCCACAGTCCCCTTTTGTGTTAGCAAACATGATGATGTTTTTTTAATGTTTTTGGCGGAGGAAAAACAATAGGAATATGTTAGCTAACTCTGACTAGCAGCTTGTGTGGGCTTGTTTTAGACAGTGGTGATAGAAAATATTATTTGTTTTTATCTGAATATGTACTCTCATTATTCTTCATGACTGTGAGTGTTACGTGAAATTGACTTTACTCACTAATACAATGGATGGAGAACCTGACAGGATTAGCTACTGAGCAACAGCACATAAGAGAGAAATAAGGGGAATATAAATCCTTAGATGCATGCAACCATGTGAACCACCTGAATGGTCATGAACAAGACTTTATTTACAAAGATTTAGCAGATCAGTTTTGTGTTGTGCTAGCCTAAGTTCTGGGTTTGCGTTATTTTGAACAGAAACCAATGACTACATCTGGACAGCTGACTGCACTAGCATAGCTGGGTAAGTTACCTACATGTTTTATTTGTCACCCATACAGTCAACTACATACATGTTGTAATAGTTAGACAGGCTAATCAATATGCCAATCAAGGCTATTATGCAAGCCAAGCTAATGGCTAAGAGACTAATCTAAAGCAAAATGAGGTTAGATGTGTTACGTTTAGCACAATACTTTATAAGCTTTCCATCAGTGCAGCAATTTTTTTTTTTTTACATTTAGCTAACATACTAGTGGGAGCTAGCAAGAGCTATTTTACAGGCACAAAAACTTTTGATGATAGCCTTGGTCGAATCCTTTCGAATCCTGAAATAGTTTCAAAGGTTAGGTGTGACACATTTGCAGGTCTCAAAAAGAAGACTTGAAGAGAAGAGAAAGAGTATGTCTGGTCACCCTATACAACACAGCAAAATGACGTGCTGAAAACCTAGTAGTAGTAGACACGTTTATTTCTCTGCTTTGTGGTTTTTGCCTCCAGCTAATCGCTGGAACCGTGACGTAGTCATACCATAGGCAGTAAAAGTCTATATTTTATATATATATATAGTCTATATTGACATAGAGAGTGTGAATAAAAATGTACTTGCTCTGTGTAATGGCATTATATGTAAGTGGTCAGCATAAAAGGAATGTACAGTCTTTACTGTATTGTTTTTATCCGTGGTGCACTGCAGTCGCTGCTCACCAAAGAAAACTAAACTGTCCTTGCTCAAGGTTTTTGTGTGTTTTCGGATAAACTGATGTGAATCAGTCAGCAACTTTTAAAAAAATATTTGTCTTAAGTTCTCCCTCCTGCAATTATTTGAGACAATGAAGAGATTAGACGAGTTCTGGATCTAAAGTCATAAATATTCCCAGGATAACTGAAACAATAAGATGAACAGAAGGGCACACTCACTGCAGGATACATAAATCATTTCCATGACACTCACCTCATTAATCAGGATCCAGTGACAATCGAAGGCCACCAGGTTGGTCTCCACCACCTGCAAAACAACAAAACATGCCACCATATTTAGAACTTAGAAAAACACATAGTTATAGTCATATAACTGGTGAAAGGAAGGAAGAGAGTAAGAACACACGGAGTCTGATTATTATAAGCTTGAAAAAATATTTCACCTTGTACAGATTTTTTTTTCATTTTTTAGATTCATGGTGAGGTTGTGACGGAGAAAAACATAAAACAGCATTATGGAAATGTGCAAGGCTGAAACTCAGTGTGAAGTTCTGCATAGGAAAAGAAAATCTATATCAAAGGTGCCCAAGGTATCAGTCAAAAATCTTTTCAAACTCATGCAAATGACATGCACACACCCCCACAAACGCATACTTGCATCTCAACATTAAAGATTTTTCCCATTTTACACACGCTAGATAAACTTTGGAGTGGACTTCAGTCTCTGTCCCTGCAGCTGCTGCGGTCTCTGAATCATACACACAAACCACCACAAATACAGTGTCTCAAAACTGTGTGTTTTTGAGCATGGGGAAATAAAAAAAAAAAGAAAACTGTTTTCATGAATTGTTAATAGGGCAGCTTAAATATTTATATTTGTCAAACCTTAACCAGCAGCTACACAAGTGTTAAACACTGCAGCAAGGACACTTTGAAATGGGGCTGTCTGGATGGCAGAGAGAGCAACTGCACGCAGAGCAAAAAAAAAAAAAAAAAAAAACATTTGGTGCCCCAGACATACATAGAGTACATCTGTGCATACATTTCTGTTTTGGTGTCATCTATTCAATACAGCATCACTCTCTTTTTTTTTGTTTGCCTGGCCTGTATCTCTGTTCTCGGTGAACTCTGTCAGCGCGTAACACGCCTTCTCAATCATTATCTCTGAGAAACAAGAAAATGACATTTCTCTGCCCATGTTACATGAGTGCAGACGCTCTTCACCTCACCCTTGTCTTTATGTCTTGCCTGGTTCCAGTGCCAAGCATAAATACATAAGTGGGGCGTACAGTGTGAGAACACATATTTTGCTTCTCTGACTACTGAGTGTCACATGTCTCTGTCACTCACCGGAGACTTTCATTTATCAGCGTGAAGGCATTTTAGAGTTTTATATTTTCGAGTATAAAAGGTAAATGTTTTGGTGTAATTTTCAGGCACTATTTCTTCACTCAGACCAAACAGCAGTCCCTACTGTACTTTTTATCTCATCTGTTTCTTTTCCAGCCACATCGCTCAGTCGGCATCATTTAATTTAGAACGGGCGTGAGATTTCAGCCTTTGACGTTCCTCTGTCAAAAGACACTCGCTCCTGCCTCTCACCTCCCATCCATATATTTTTGTTCTCTCATCGTTGCTCCTTCCTCAGTCTCCCTTCACTTCTCATTCTGTGACTGCTTTAGCTCCTTTTCTCCGCTCGCTCTCAGCCCTCCTCCCCTCTGATAAATCCAAGAGTAAAAATACAGTGCCGTATATCATTAGCTATAATTGTCTAGGTGACTATAGCACGGTGTAGTGCGCCATAAAACACTTTTTAGCCGTAAACAAAAGGCAACAGCTGGAGTGGGCGATGGAGCATGGCTAATAGTGGTTTAATCTCCCACAGAGTCTCTATAAAACTTCATCATTATAACACACACGACTGCCATAAACCACTCAGTCTATAGGAAACATGGTTGTGGAACAGACAAGGAGTAAGACGGGAAGGAGAATGAAGGAGAAAGACACACACACATATATATGTACTCTTTTCCTTTCTGTCAGCATCTCTGTTTCCCTCTACTTCTTCTAAAGCCGGGCTTAGATTAGAGGAGTTTTAAAATCAGGCTGCATCACATACTTAAGTGGAAACTTCACAGCCATTGTTCTCTCTAATCTCAGAGTTGCACACATTGTGAGATTTGGAAATGGGGAAACAGGATATTTAGATTATCGTACCAGATCAGGAAGAATTGAATGCACCACGCCACGGGGATGTAAACCAATCAAACAACGTGTTGTAAGTCTACTGATCCACACTCCAGTAAGGTATGAGGTAGTAACGAATAAGAAGAAGAAGACATAAGAAGAAAGACGAAGAGAGTAGAAGGAGAAGAACTCATATTTTTGCCATAATTTGCATTGAGGGAAAAAAAGAAGTCAATCATTGGCTGTTTTGGAAGGACAGATGTAATCGTCCACGTCTGAAATCCTAAATATCAAAAATCTTTGATAGGGATCACGGAGGCCCCCAGTGATTGTGTGAGCTGACTGGGTGGCTGATGAGGGGATCTGCAAACCCTCACATTACCAGCAAATCTGGGCCTAACCTCAGTTCAAAGCAATGTCCACGCCAGATTTATCCGCTGATTGTCGTAAGTGGTGAGTTTGGGTTTAAAATGGCCTGAAACTCCTGTGGTATAATGACCTGCAGCATTACTGCAGCTCTGCTCAAGAGCCGAAAAGTAAATAACGTAATTCACCAGGATGGAGGAGTTGATGCATATTTTTGATATGTTTCTATACATATATATATATATAAAACACTATTATCATTAACATTTTCAGCTGTTCAGGAACTATATGCAATGTTCTGACTTTTTTTAAAATGATTAACTTGCTTTTTAATGTGGGAAAGGGAAAGAAATGTGTGTGCCCATTTCTTTGTCAGCCCAAGTGGTTATGAAAAGTTATGTATATGCTGATGTTGTTTGTTTGTTTGTATTCAAGTTCGGTTGTTTCCACTTCCCCCAATATGACCTCCCTCTGGCATCTGCGTGGACAGATGTTTTAAGCTAATTAGCGAAAGGGCAGATTTGTAGCACTTGACATGACTCCTCAGGGGTTGGAACTGTTCAGTACACACTCTCTCTTAATCTTGCCATGGCTCTCACTTGATCACACACAAACACACAGAGAGGGGCATACACACACAAGCACAAAACACTCACAGCTACCAACCCTGGGACACAAAACTGCCTTGTCTGAGTCCATGTGTCTGCGTATTTGTCCCCATTTACAAACTAACAGAGTACAAGAGGCTTGTTAACAACTCAGTGTAATTAGAGGAGGTAGAGGAGGCAGCATTAGGGTCTTAATGCTGCCAGTGGGCTCCCCCTGACTTCTTGGACTAGCTCCACAGAAGCTTCATTTTTTTTTGTCAGGTCTTCCTCTCTGAAATCAGAAGATCCCACAAAAAACACATTTGTGGCCTGGGACAAATCCAAGCACTCAATGTCAATATAAGTAAGCCTTTTCTCAAAGTCTGAAAGCAGAAAGTGGGAACGAAGACTGATATGGAACACCTTGCCACTGTGCACACCAGTCCTGTTTGTGCTTTATCGATTGGCCATGAGACATCCAAACGCCTTTTTGATCCTGCCATGACCTCCATCCACCTGTCACTCCCAGAGGAGTGCAGCAAAGAGAAAACTGTTGATTCTGGCAAACCACTCCAGTTTGCTTGACATCGAGGGTCAAGGTCTTAACAAGACTTGACTTGAAAGAAGGGGGCGAATGAGGAATATTTTAGCAAGTATAATTCCAAAGTAACTTTCTGTTTTCTGCACTTGTCTATCCCTTGTATACACCGATATATAGCATATACATAACATTATGACCCCTGACGAGTGAGGTGAGTTCAACACTGACTTTCTTGCGACAATACAATGTTCTGCTGGGAAACTTTTGGACCTACCATCCACCTAGACCAGACCAGACAACATAACAATGACACTCCTTGATGGCAGCAGCCATCCCCGACGGGATGCAGCCTGACGCAGACACACACACGAAAGCAGTTTAGGAACATGTCAAAAACGGTGAAACTGGAAACAATGGAACAAGCCTGATCCACAGAGGCTTCTACCCTCAACCCACAGGATCCAAAGGCACTTTCCCAAAGACCATGTCCATCTCTGATGAGTCAGAAGTGTTTTTAGAGACCTACATGATATTAGGGAGCGATAATGTTATGCTGGATAGTACAATCATGGAATAGATACAGTGGTATCCATGCATATGGTTGTGTTTCTGCATGTTAGAGGTTAAAAAAAATGTATTAATGCAAAAGCAGATATTAACTAAGTGCTCTGTGGGGGACGCCTGAAGAGGGAGAGTGGGCGTTGCTATTAAATAAAGTGCTCTAAATTAAAAATAAGTTGTGCCATTTAATTTCATGCACAATTTGTGATCAACCCATGCAAATAGCCTATAGCCCACCCTCTAGACTAAGAATAGACATGCTTCACATTTAACCAGCAAGGACAAGCTGTGAATATACGCACTTACACACACAAACATCTAAAAAAAAAAAAAAAAAAAATATGAGCATGATGCATTCCGCCGCTGCATTCTTTTACAACCACTGTGAGATGCTGCACTGCTTAGTTCTTTCACTTCCTGTGCAACCACATCAGCCTTGTGATCGCTGTAATAAATTTGTTTCTGCTTATGCACGTGTGCTCGCCTTCAGTCAGTGGTATGATTACTGTTATCACTTCAGTTCACCTGAACACTGTAAGATGGAAGACAAAGCAAGAGAGAATGGGAAGAAAGTGGACACGAGGAAGGGTGAAGGCAGAGATAGATTGTGAAGAGGATGCAGATGAAAAATGACTCAGTGACTTGTGAGGACACAAGAATCTACACAAAAATGTATTGATGGTGGCTGCAACTTAACTCATCTGCTGTCTGTTTAAAATATACACCCTACCAGTTAAAAGTTAGGACTTCTCATTGAATTCAATGCATTGAATTCAGTGAGAAGGTGGGCTCAAAAGTTTGACTGGCAGTGTGTATCTATGAGCTATTTTTTAGAAGCCTTACTCAGTGGAACTGAATGACATGTCACCACGTGTGACTCAAATGAGGGGAAAAAGTGATGAAAAAAATTGAATTCATTAAATGTAAATGATACAAGACATAAAAAACTACTTCGTCCCCTGTTTCTACCACCAATCACGGTGGAGCCCTGCTCTTAATGACTTCCTACAACTTAACTGAACGTGCCCCAACAAAGCTTTTTTTTAGAGCGTGAACTATGTAAACTCTTTGTCTTCACTCATTCTCTATTCAGACACTATTTAACCCCATGTCCAACTTGTATACCCCATCAATACCATTCCTGCACAAAAAAATGAAAGAAGTTTTCCCTCTGGCCCTCCCACTTCATCTTCATTCAGCTCATCTCTCTCTGTTCCATTCTCCCCCCTCGCTCCCTGCTCATGAATTGAGCATTTAGCGCCCATTAACGGAGGCGTTTTCTCCACAATACATCATAGCTGCTGCATGTCACCACGTCACTCACGCTGCTCCCACAGCGGTGGGTTTGTGCATGTCTGATTGTCTTGACATCAAGGCGTGTTCAGGCTTGTGCGTTGAAAAGAGGGGACGGCGAGCAAAGGGTGGCGCATTGTGACATCTCTTTTTGCTCTGCGGATTTCCATTCTTGGCAGAGACGTCACGAGCACAGACTGAAGGCATGCGAACTGGCATCGGCAAGGAATACAGACACACAAACAGGCACTCCACTGGCACGCATTCTGTCAGCACACTAGCTGCTGAGACTGCTAATCTTGAGGCTCCCGTTTATTCTTCCACTACCACGAGTAAACAATTTTGAATGTGTATCCCACGCCATATACGCTATCATACACCCTAGGATTATCTGGATTCACACAACATGTGCGTATCTTCACATCTGACTTGTAACTGCCTTGACTGAAGCAGTAAATTCTCATCTCGATTGTATACTTGATGTAACATGATTTGTGTGGCAAACGTGGATGAAGGTGTATCACTGTGTCTTTACATAAGCTACGGTGTGAACATTTTGTTCATGTAAACACTGCGGATACACACAGCCGAGATAAACACCGCATGTTGTCGCTTCGCTTTAAGAGATTTGCGTCTCTGCGCTATTTTTTTTTTTTTCTTCAGAATACTTGCCGCGTTTTAAGGTCACACTTATCTTTAAAATGCAGTAAAGATCTAAGGGGGAATAAAGTTCTTTGGGGAAACTTAAGTAAGCCACAAATCTAATATTTAATACTCGGGCCACTCAGCCATAAAATGTATGGACTCACAACATACATTTTGATGAAGGTGCTTCGTAATCAAGCTTGACAAAGTGTCTGTGATTGATATGTCCATTAAAAACGCGTTCACAAGGGTTGAGTAAAATATTAAGGAGTCAAATCCTTTAAGTGTTTTTGTAGCACACTGTCACACACCACAATACAATTAAAAAGTTAACTAGGGGGATGGAAATGCACTCCATCATGTGTCCCCAGGGAGTGCGGTTATTACTGAAGTCGTAAAACATTATTATCGGCGTGTCAAGTCTTCAATACAGAGGTCCATGCAGGGCCATGACATTGGTCTCCAATGCCTGCGAGAATGTTCCCAACAACAAATAATTCTAAATCATTACAATTACTGTCTGTTTAATTGGCTTGGTCGCACACCAGTGATCAGCAGTTCTATGAAGGCTGGGCTTGTGTTTGAGAGTGAGTGATATTTGGGAATATACTGTGATACATGGGTCTTCAACATTTTTCAGCCCACAGACCCCCAAACTGATGGAGAGATTAAGTAGGGACCCCCCACCTACTATTTGTGTTCTATATTAAACTTGACCTACTGTAGTGCTATATTTGATTGGTATCATTTTGCATTCAGTATTAAGCTATTAAAATACTACACAGGTTAACATTTTCATTTTTTTTTTTTTTTTTATTTCATACATGTGCAACAGTAGGGTGGGCGTCTACCAGGACTGAATAGGCTCTCTTTAAATTTGTGGGGGAAAATTTAAAAAATCTAAAAAAAAAATGTCTAATCAACCAAAGATTTTGCGGCCCCCGTACAGTACCTTAGCGGACCCCTGTTGAACATGTGTGTGTGTGTGTGTGATAGTGTGTGTCTTTTAGCGAATGCTCAAGAATCACTTTGCGAATTCCCTTTGACAAAATCTCCCACCCCCATTTCTCTAATGCACACACCAACGGCGAGCTGTCACACTCACACAAAAGCCACTGAAACCCCATCCTGGCAAGGCCTCACCGTGCTCGCCAGCCCAACATGCGAACAATCAGCATTATTGATCAGTAACTTGCTTTCTGATGAAAACCAGGGGGGAAAAGAACCAACAGAGTCATTCACTTTTTTTTTTTTTTTTTTGTGCTGTGATGGCGAAGGGTAACAGGGCCAACATGCAACACATCTATCATCGTCAAACAGCACGTGCCATGTGTCTCCGCGCGTGCGTGCGTGCGTGCCTATGTCGGCCTTTCAGTTTATTGATCGGACCACAGATCCCACCGCTGCCAAATCCACAGAGAGTATGTATAACACGCGTGCAATACGAGCCTGTTCATACAACTGCACACATACGCCACAACCACCTCCAGAAAATATGACGAAATACGAGCTGACATTTAGCTATGAACAGATCAATGGCTGGAACAAATAGAATAAGCTCTCTTGATAGTCTAAGGCACACAGATGTGTGTGCACATGTGTATTTGGGGGAGCTTGGGTGTTTCTTCTTTATGTTGGTCTTTAATTGATTTATGAACTGATTTTTGTAGAAGTAAAGTAAATCTTGCATAGGTTTAATTAATATTACTGCTAGGTTTTCATGTAAAACATATGATGTGGTTAAGTGGTATATTTATATAGCCCTTTTCCACCTTTTGGTAGGTACTCACATTCACACAACGTTGCCGGGCAACTGGGTTCAGTCTGTTGCTCAAGGACACTTTGGCATGTGGCGTAGTTGGGGATCGATCCGCTGACCTTCCGGTTCTTGGCCACAGCCACCCAAATTACAAATAATGAAATGTTGAATGAGACTCGTACACCTCAATCCATTTGATGTATACTAATATTTTACGCATCCAAGCATGGGCCAACAACTCCAAGCCATGCAGTTGGCTTGTCTCGATGCCACGTCAATAGAACTTTAGAAGCAGGAGGTATGCCAAAGGAAGGGTACGGCTATTTTACTGGACTCCACAAAAGTTTTTGTTCAGTGCTTTTAACTGCCGCAGTACAATACTTGGTGGTCAAGCTGACAGGGGGTCAAGTCTGTGCAGAGGAAAAACAGGGCAGAAGTGAGCAGAACACAGGTGAATTAAAAGATTAACCCCTGTCTTAAAATGTCAGAATCCATAGCAGCTGAAATTGCCAGTGGCAAGGTCAGATGAAAGGACTGAAAGGTTGGCTGTGTGGGTTATTGTGCATGTGCGAGTTTGAATGCAGGGATGGATGAAGAAGGATGATGGACAGACAGGGACAAAGAAAACTTGTATATGTTGCTTGTGAGAATGGAACTGTGTGTGCGCTGACTATGCCTTTGAAATGGTTTCTACGAGACAGGTCTGCTGCTCCGGACTGACTAATTGTTGGGCCAATATAAAACCATTCCTCTAAATCTTTTCATCTGTCTGTCAGCGGACAGTCCCACCTGTCACTCCTTCTCCCGGGCTGCCCGACTCAACTACGAAATGTACATTGTAGGTCAACTGCTCATGACACCGAATGCAGGTATATCTGCAGCGGTGTCAATCACACACAGAAGCAGACATGGATTGATACGGAGAACTACACAGAGAGATTTAAAAGAATTTAAGGTTTTGTTTTTTAACATAAGAGTAATAATAATAATTAAAAAAAAAAACATGGTCCCAAAGTCCATCTGTCTCCTGCTGGCAAGTGTTTCAACCACAAACCCAATGGTGATTGTTGTTCTAATCAACAGCAGGAGTGCATTTGTACCGACAATTCTCAGCATGAAAGTCATGTTTTCATGTTTAAATAAGAGAAAATATGTAGAAAAAATATCTAAACATGCAAAAATATATAAATTAATTAAAAAAAAGAGCAGAAATTGAGAGCAGTTCAAATTTCTGTTACATTTTCCGGCGCAAATGAGGTCACAATGGGTATTCTGTAGTCTTGCAGAGACTGAATTGGTAAAAGGTGGAAACTTACTAGAGGAGATTAAGCAGTTACCGATGGAAGGGGTTAAAGAGGTCATGTCAGAGTCACAGAATGAAAGGTTGGCGCTTGAGTGACAGAGCAATGGTGGGAATAACCAGCTGTATGATGGAGAGCAGCAGCTGTTCTGCTCTTCAATTACACATCTGATCTAAGCCTCCAGAGGTTGAAGCATATGTTAAGGCTTGTCAGTCGGAGGAGCTGACCCCACTGTGCACCATGTTTTACAGGTAACTCTGGGGGATAATATTTGAATCAATATAAAAAAGAAAAGAAAATGTATTATTTTATTTAACATGGGAATGTGTCTTACAACATAACATAAGCCCTGAATTTAAATACAGTATTTAAAAATATTTTGTTGGTTTGACACCATTGTTACTTCAATCTGATAAATCAATAGATAGCTTTTTTGTTTTGTTCAGAAGCAACTTGCTTCGCTCCCATTTGACTGAGATATTAAGTAGCTTTGTTATATAATTAACCTTTTCAAAAGACAAAAGAATAAAATAAAATTCTCTACAATGAGGCATCACAATGAGAGGAGAAAATGTATGATGGTAATAAATGGACAGATTCCTATTGGACCTAGGGTTGACTCATTGTTTCCACAGTACACCAACTCTAAAAAAGTCTATGAATGAGGTGAGTAGTAACTTATATAAAACCGTACAGTATATTCCTTTGCACTTTTTGGTAATTTTTACCAGTTTTTGGTAATTTTCGAAACTGTTGTATTACAACTCACATTTTCTCTTGTCTATATTTTTAATAGAAGGAAAGAACTATGCGCTATAGTCATCAGTGTTTCAGAAGGGCGACGGCTCTGTAGAAAATCAAAGTACCTTTACTTGAGCAGTTCCGGCTGCGTTAAGCCCCCCTGGCTACAGAAGATTAGGTTAAACATAAAAGTTTATTTTTTGCTTGCATTTTTTAAGCCTCTCTAAGTTGAGGGTTTGTTTCAGTAAGGTTTGTTTAACAACTGTTCGATACACAGTCACCATCTAATCTGATGTGAGCTATTGATATGGTGACACAACTCAGTTCCGCTTTAATGTTGGGAAAAATCTTATCAAGGAAACTATTTTAGCGCGTACCTGTGTCGCACGCCTAACGACTACAGCGCGCCTATTGAGACAACCCTAAAAGATCTCATCAGTAATTTCAATTACACAGTTCATTTGCAAAGAAGAACCTCCCACCAAGCTCTTGCTGAGAGCGTGCAGGATGCTTCATGAATAAGTTATCACACACGATTCTGACATAAAAATGCCTTTTGCAAAAATGAAAGCCATGGGGCAGTGCGCCCCGAGACTGAGGCAGAGCCGAGAAAATAGATCAAGTGACTCTAAAGACAGACTCCATCTTCTGCCCTCTCAACTATCAAATCATTTTATTCCTCTATTTCCTGCTGGGCCCGTGGGAGGGAGGCGGCTTGACCCTGAGCTTGACCCGATAACAGAGATGAGAGAGAAGGAGATAATACGGCGGTCTGCAAGTGGGCAAACATGTGTTTGAGCGTATTATGTGTGCGATTTGCATCGTAGAGGAACAGGCGCATCCTCAAGCAGAAGACAAAACTCCGCCGGGTTCGTCAACGCACCGCCGACCAGTCTGGAACTGCAGATGACAGGGAAAAATGTACCCACGAAGCAGGAGTAAATAGCTCATCCATTGCACCCTCTGTAATTCTCTACAAAAAAAAAAGGTCAAACCACAGTTCAAGCTCTCTCAGATGTCGCACATGATAGATGGTCTAAGCAGTAAAGAACAAAATGAATGAGCAACTTCAGCTTACGGATGGTTCGTGCTTCTGATCCGTGTAAAAATACAAAATAAAGACACGCACTTGGACCCGCAGAGCTGCAGGGTCTCTGTGGGTCAGAGTGTTTGGAAGTTGGACTCAGTGTGTGTTTTTCTTGATAGTTGTCGATATTTGCAATGCTACAGTCTTCAGCTCCAGCTGCAGTCAAGGGGATTGCACAACATGAAAAGGGAGCTGATCTTGTGAAGCTAGTTCGAGAGGGCCAGACGTCTGATTTGTGCGATCTCTATGTCAAACCTCAACAAGATATAATATATGACAATAATCACAACAACTTTCAGCTGCAGTGCGTACACGCAGAGATAAGCCGGTTCCCTTGTATTTTTCACTGTTTAGACATCCGTGCCTGTTGGGAGTTTTGTGGGGACTCTCCTCTGCAGGAACTAACAAAAGAACGGTAAACAAAAGAGGCAGGATGAATTCCTCAGTGTAGGTGTCAGGTGCTCTTCTTAAAAGCTGCAAGGATGTTTGAGACCACTCAGCCGTACATAACAAAGTTTTTTTTTGGGGGGGGGAAAGTATTTTTTTTCATTGTCAGCTCCTTGGCTTCCTCTGTTGAAACATTCAACGCTTTTTTATCTGTGTCTGTCTGCCATCGTTGATCGTCATCCCATGTTTTTTGTAGACGTCCCCGTCTGCATTTTTAATTTTCATCACTGATGTCATCGTGTTTCTCGCCCCTCCTCTCGCCAGCCTCGCCGAGCCAATTCCAATATTGCATCTACTGCGTGTACGTGAAGAAGAGCAGACAGGAAGAGAGAAGCAGTTTAACCTCTACATCCCACGTAACGCCACACTCTCCACCTCTGCCATGTATCTCATCAAGAATGAATAGGTCTGTGTTTCGGATGCATGTCATCATTTGATATGATCGTCTGTGGCCTGTACTGAGACTGCATTGTGTGCGTCCGTGCGTGCGTGCATGAGGATGAAGATAAACTGATAAAAGCATGATAAGCTGATAGAGAATTAGGTATGATAGTGTAAGAGTAGAAAGGTAAAGGATGCTTGTAGGACATAGAGTGCACGAAGAGCATGCCAGTGAGTTACACTGTGCGTGCGTGCATGCGTGGGTGCACGGGGAGGAAAGAGAAAGGCAACAGATAAGCACCTTGGCAAGCTGAAAAAGAAGAAATGATGACAAGCTCACACACACACACACACACATGCACACACACTCATTCACACACACATCTGTATCATGTCTAAAATATTTCCTGGCATCCCCATTAGTGACTGTGTACCAGCAGCAGTCAATAGTGCTAACCTTTGCTGCACCTTGCACACGCGCACACACAAACAGACAACCTTTCAGTCCTTTAGCCGTAATGCTCTGTAATCATTGCGTTTGCAGCGCCGCGTGTGCACAGATAAAACCCTAATGTCATCACACATCACATACACACACGCACGCACACCCTGTTTGCCGAGATAAGAACATAATGCCATCTCTGTCTGGTGATAAAGTTCAAGGAGAAAACTAGAGCCAAAACCCTGAAGTGCCCTTTTAACTGCTCTGAAAAGTGTTGGGCAGGGAAGGCTCTTTCACTCTCCGTCTTTCTGTCCTGAAGTGTGTGTGAATGTGTCTGTATAAAGTACAAGCAAGATACCAGACAATCTCAAAAGGGCACAGATCCTCAGTTTACCTTAAAGCAACGCGAAGGAATACTTTAAATATCAAGTGTTTAGTCTTGTTATGTTGAGTACAGACTGTGAGGGTGTGCGCCGTTGCTCCGTCCAATGAAAAACGTGAAAGCAGTTGGGGCTCAGCTGGTAGAGTATGGTGTCCACAGTCCATTAATTTGCTCCTCCTGTCGTCATGTCAAGGTGTCCTTCAGCCCCTGATGGTTAGTCCAGTGCCTTGGATGGTGGCTGGTTGTCATGGGAGTCTGGGCGAATGAAGTGCCATCACGTCTCAAAAAAAAAAAAAAAAAAAAAATGTGTTGATGTGCCCAGTGTCATTGACGCCTCGGAGCTCCAGGGGCAGAGAGCTCTTCTTTATGCAATCTCTGATACAGATGGAAAATGTTGTATTTCTCCTCAGCGAATGTGTAACGATTAGGCTGTAACCTCATATCAACTTGTATTCGCGTCTTGAAACACAGCACAGAGATTTCCAGCGAGAGCCTTAAAGCGTTTGATAATTAAAATTATATACAATTATATATAAGACGTGTTCTTTTGCTGTTGTGATTTCTACCTGCCTTCCTATATGTGAGACGCTGGCATATGACTAATACAAACACAACAACGCGTTCCGCAGCTAACACCGGCCTTTTACACTTTAAGATGACTATTTTATTTCTCATTATGAAGCTTTGGGGTCAATAAACACAAAGTAAGTGGATGTTTCATATTGTTCATGCTTGTGCTTGATGACACAATCTAAATGCCATTTCATACAGATGGAGTAGAACAGCACAGAACAAGCGAAATAGCTCTGCACAGCACACCAGACTCGCTCGTGAGTTCACGTTCAGTGATTCTTCTGCTCTTTTGAGTGTTCACTATGTCCTTTCGCTCTTGCAACTTCTCTTTGCCTTTGCTATTTCTTCTCTCGTCATCCTTCACATTTTAATTTGTGTTTCTACTGACCCGCACTAGATAAAAAATGCAAATGTCAAAGTCATAAATCCATTTATCTGTTGGAATACTCTGTATTGAGGCTGATAGACAGTCCATTAGTTCTTGACATTTTGAAAACAGGTCAAATAAACCGATCTGTCATTTAAAATGTATTTAAAGAAACCTTCATTTTCTTCCATCCTTCCTTCCTACGCCGCTTTGTATTCCACCTCACCCTATCTTCCTCATTTAATTTCAGCTTCTCGCCCTATCTCCCGGCTTTCATGAGTCACGCGTCTTTGTTCGCCTTCGTTGCAGTTTAGTTTACACCCTTCCCTTCGTGAAATGAACTTCAGGACCCCGTCGGTCCGCCCTCTCACTGTCAGTCGTTCCATCAATAAGCCCTCCCCACCATTCTACATTGTACACCCTCTCCTGTATGTCCCATAATTACAAGGGTCACTCCGCTCCTCATTCTGCGACAACGTCAAAGCAACGGCGTCGCACAGCCAATCTGTGCGTTCAATGCCGAGCTGAAGAAAATCTCAAGGCGTTAAACAACTCAGTCCAACTACGATAAATGTTAATAACCGTTATTTTCCCTTCAATTTATTCTGATCATGCACAGCTCAGTGGCTAATGTGGCAGAGTTCAGTAAAAATTGACTTTAAACCGAGAGGCTGTGAAAATGTTGGCCTTCACGTGTCAGTAAGCAAACGTAGAGGAGCGAGCAGGGAGAAGGACACACAAGGAACACGGATGTATTGATGTTTGAATTCAGTTGCACTGAGGACAGTTTCCTTTCACTGTAAAAGCCTGTGACATTCTCTACATGAAAAAAAAAATTAACAGTTATCAGTCAGCTGGATAATAACACAATGAAGATATAATAATAAAGATGTCAGGCATTCAAATTGCCTGAATAAAGACAAGAGATGTAGAATAATTTGAATAAGTTTGGACTTATTCCTTAAATCAATAATATAATATAATATAATATAATATAATATAATATAATATAATATAATATAATATAATATAATATAATATAATATAATATAATATAATATAATATAATATATGTTCTGCCTTCAATGAAAGATGGCATAATTTTATCATGACAGGCCACATTGTCTCTCTCAAGCATATATTTCATGGCTCTTGGGTCCAAAATGCATCTGAGGTAATTCATTATAAATTGTGGAAAATTCAAGCACAGGATGTTGATGAGAAAATACATATTCATCAGCGGCAATGGAGCAGGGCAGAATCACAACATCTGATTTAAGGCTCCATTAGGAGTAGAAGATTGTTAATCCCGAACCCTCAGGGATGATTATAGCAAATGAATTAAAGAGGACATGTCATGCACATTTTCAGGTGCATATATATATATATATATATATATATATATATATATATATATATATATATTATATATATATATATATATATATATACATATATATTTGTTATAATTATTATGGGGCTTTACTGGCATGTTTTCATGGCTTCTAGGTAAATAAACAAAGGCCTAAGCTCACACTCCATCTTAAAAGGTTAGCTTTAACCTCTGACCTAAGGTTTCGCATATTTCTGATAACCCACATGTAATTAGTAACACCTACCAGTGACCTTTGGGAACTGGAATAAGGACTAATGATAAACAGTGTGGAAGTGATGTTACCATTTTCTTCTTAAGGTGTTATTTTCAACCACAAAGATAGTGTTTCTGTTTGGGTTATTATTATCCCCTTCTTGATGATTTACTGGACACAAGTGTCTTAGATGGAAGACACTGACTACGTGTTTGACATCACAAAAAGAGACCTTTTCCTATTTCTGTGTGACAGGACTGTGTTTTCAGTAATGGTCATTTTCACGTCGTGTATGTCTTAGCTGTGGGAAGCTAGACCATCTTTGACTTTGTGAACACTATAATAGGCGAATGAGAGAGATCCACCCTGCCATTTCATGTGGTGAGGTCTTGTCGAGCTCTCCTATTGTAATTACAATAAACTCAAATACTTTATACTTTATACCTTTCAGTTGTGTTTGATCATTTATGTGTCCAGAGTGCTATATCTTGACAATTTCCGCCACAAGAGCGAGGATGTCCGACTACTGGAGCAATGTGGAGTGTTTAAATTACAATAAAACGACAAGGTAAGTTGAAAGAGATGCTGGCTTGAGTGTACTTTGGAAAATATGAAGAACAAGAGAAAAAAAACTAAATTAAATAAACCAAAGTGGTTTCACATACATGAATTGGAAAAATAAATGCTAGCTTCAAAGCTATTGCTACGTCTTACATTGTGATGACAACGCAAGCTACATCCTAATTAGCGACC
Source organism: Mugil cephalus (assembly GCF_022458985.1). NCBI lineage: Eukaryota > Metazoa > Chordata > Actinopteri > Mugiliformes > Mugilidae > Mugil > Mugil cephalus. Next base: position 11,040,865 of record NC_061777.1, read on the forward strand.
ACTCAATCAAAAATTACTTGGCGTTCATCAACATTTTTTAAATATCTGGCATCTCTTATCTAATGTTATACAGAAGAACAAAGCGCAGGTGGATGTACCGGGTTGTTTTCTACGTGTACTGATCAATTGCCAGATGCAGCACTAACTAATATACAGCATACTGCCAATATTGTCTTGGGGACAGTTTTTTCTTAACAGGCATTTAAGCATGCTTTATTTATATGCAAGCAGTCTACCTTCATTTCAATGGGCCCTATTACTGCTAGAAAGATGTATAGATTGACAATCTTTGAATTAATAGTCAGTACACATGACGTGGGGAGGCATCCTGCTGGTAAAAAAGAGCTAGGGCTCAGGGTGCAAACAACTGTGAGAAACATTCACATGAGGTAGAAAGAGAACGAGTAGAAAAGAAAAAATACAATCCTGAAGCTACAACTAGAACTTGACAACTTTTTCAAAAGACAGCTCCCAGCAGAGCCACCCACCCCGACTGTAACAACAAAATTCCACCCACTGAATAAAATAACTTCCAAGTTCCTCATGTTTCAAATGCATTTTCTTCAGGCTATTCCAGACATGGGGGAGTGGAACATAGATCACAGGCCCTTTATGCCGTATGCCACTTCTGTCTGAGTTTGGGGAACTGTCAGCAGAAGAGGGATTATAGAGACCTGGAAGTATGATCAAAGATGTATAAATAAGACGAAAGCTGTCTCAAGTTGGTATTACAGTTCATCAAGTGACTGAGCCAAGGTAGAGAAACAGCCAGCGATTCAAGAAGTGTTGATGTGCTGGGTTTTCTGCTTTGATGAATTTGCTTTCAGGTGTTTTCTTTGAGTCATATGATGCTCTGCTGACATATATTTTATTCTATATGAAATGCTATTATTTCATTTAAGCACTCTCTGTCTCTGAGGTCTATATTTGACTATTTCATGTCTCTCTCAGTGATGGAAGACAGTGGACAGCGATGAGAGCAGGCTATACTAAGGCGAAAACTTTTGCGCTGGTTGGAGGCACATTCGGTGAATCCCTTATTCAACATGTCTTATGAAGAATATTTATCTTCATGTTTCATTTGCGACATCTGTCATCGCGGGAATAATCTGCGACTCCTTTGATGGTCCTTCAAGTTAGAAATGTCAGTTAAAGAGAAAATAGTCCCAAAATGGCAACGTTTTAAAATTTTAACACTCCAAGATCAAAAGGCAAAATTCATATTTTCCACTTCTTTGCATATCTAATATGAAGCCTATGTGTGTGTTTGTGGGCGAGAGGAAGTGAGACAGAAGTTAATTCTGCCAGAGTAGATTCTGAATCATGATGTATTATATAATACTAAATAAGAGTAGTTTCGTTCGTTTAATTCAGTCATTATTTCCCGCTCCTCCTGCCAAGAAGTTGTATGATGAGTGGTGAGGAAAACACAAGGAACTGAGTGAAACGCAAATGGACAAAACTTTTCTTTTTATAGCAACAAAACATCCTGCCATTATAAATGTATATCATTTGCAGAAAGTCTATTCAGATTAAATTTGGTCTTTTGCATGTTGCATGGTTATCCCCACACAGCAGTCCAAAAAAGAAGAGGTTTCCTCCATCACTCTCACACTGCTTCCACTGTGCCATAGATTGCCTACACCATGTGTAGGCATCATGCATAATTCATGGTTAGCGTATGCATATGTATGATGCTGTAAAAATAATATTAAGTAATATTTTTAATAAGGCAACAGACCCACGGTAGGACACCCACTCTGCTTATCCGTCTACATGAAGTGGGTGGAATCTGGAGATGTATGCACCAACAAGGAGCATTGCTGCCAGTGGCTAGTACACTCCCATATGGACGAGATTGAAAAGATGCAACTGAGCAGTAAAATGTTAAATAATCCAGAAAATTGAATGAGCACATTGGGTCTCAGAATATATCCATGACTTTGTGTGGTGAATTACGTGGATGCCTGGGGAGGAGGGCCATCTACTGAGGAGTGAGCCGATGCTTACTTCTCTCTGAGCTCAGTCTACGACAGGGATGTATAAGGCAAATAGAAGAAAAACAAAGGCTGTCATTAACCATAAAGTAACGTAACATTGTAAATTTAATATTACACAAATCCCCAACAATCTAAAGTCAAAAAAGTTTGTCGAAATCAAAACCCAAACTCTTCAGAATCTTTCAGAATGCAAATTGTAGGCCCCATGCATCCGGTTTGCTTTAATAGCTCTTGGGATGTGCCTTGAACCAGAACAGCAGTTGTGGCAAATTAAGCTGATAGTTCAGAAAGGCACACACATATATATATATATAGATCAGCCATAACATTAAAACCACAGACAGGAAAAGTAGATAACATTGACTATCATCTTGTAGCAATTCAATGTTCTGCTGGAAAATGTTTGGACCTGGTATTTCTGTGGATGTTAGACATGTACCACCCACCTAGACCAGACCAGACACCCCCACCCCGTAGCAATGACACTCCTTGATGGCAGAGGCCATCCCCAGCAGAATGCAGCCTGACACAGACACGCACAAAACGGTCTAGGAACAAAAAAACAACAACTTTCTGTAAACCTTTGCAGTTGAGTGGTATATGTAGATTTTAACACTATGAGCATTCCTATTATAAAAATAGCTTCAGTAATTGTGAAATCTTTTGGACCCAGCAGTATTTTTCTAAAGTTGCGTGTAAGGTCAAACTGAGCAGCTAGGCATGTAGAGTCTTTGTGAAGAGCCCACCCGTTTCAGACGTCCTCTGCAGAGACTGACAAACCTGTCTGAAGGGCCTATGAGTCAAAGACATATGGCAGCCCACTTGTTTTCCAAACAGCTTTTGAAAGATTCTGAGAGCACAGCATGAAAATAAATAATTCTCTGGTTCAACGATACTAACATTTTACTCTTTGGGCAGAATTCCAAACACATGTTTGGCAAACATTAGCCGCTGCTCGTCACCTGGCTTTTTTCAAACATCACCACAATCGCACGTTCACAGGTTTGTGTTAAAACAATACTGACATTGTATATTTGCTGCTTTGTAATTATTCCCTGTGTCGGCACAGGCCGGGGAAAAATTCCTTCTTCATGCAATTCCAATTATTGTTCACAGCAAAAAATAAATGAGCCAGGGGCTTTACCAGTCCAAGTTAGAATAATCATGCGGGTATTTACCAATGTTACAGGGATTTCAGGAGAAAATTGGTTGTTTGCTTCACCAACAATCTCTCTGTGGCCTGAATGGAGAGGAACGCCAATCACTCTTCCCTGCACTCTTAATCTTTATGAACCCACATTATCCGATCACACTACTGATGTGACTTTTTTTTTTATCCTTCCATCGAGTCTCGTAATTTTGAAACAGCTTCTGGTTCACATCTATCATCAGGGCCTAATGCATCTGGATGGGAGATACTTTCACTGACAAATGACTTTACAAATAACTGACAGAGGAAAAACAAGATCCCGCTCATCTCCTTCCATCTCCCCAAGTCTCTCTGCATGTCTCTCTGCATGTCTGTCTGTCTTTCAACCCTTGTATTGCTCTCCCTCTCTCTCTCTCTCTCTCTTGCTGGCACTGCCAGGTAGAGAGAGACATCTGTGATCATCAATCTTATCCACCAATCTTTACCATCTCCCAACACTTCATCTCAGAAAGCCCTCTCTACTTGATGTCTGACTAAATTAGATTAAATGACTGCTTTGTCAACCGCCCCAAAGGAAAGAGAGAGAAACTCTGGAAAACTAATCTCGACTCTACTCACACACTAAAATGGTGGCTGGCACTTCCATATCGTATAATGCAATTTCCCTAAAACTATTGTAGATCAGCTCTCCTGGTGACAACGAATGAATAATAAGCATGCATTCTGCCATCAGGGGCCATTTTGGGTCCTTATAGTTACAGAGGTTTTTTTTTTTCTCTCCACATTTTGCAGTCACCACACATGTTTTAGGAAGCCAGTGTGGAGACAAATTATGTGTAAAGTTTGATACAACCTTGTCTGGGGAACACTGATTGCCCTTTGAAAACCTCAGTGTAATTGTACATTGACTGATTTGCATCTGTTACATGCGAACACTAGACTTATGCTGAATTTGTCCCTCTGTATGTTAAATTAACTGCCCCAAATCTCTACAAAGTGTGGTAAAATGCAAGAAAGACTGGGTTGGTTTACAGCCTTGAATATTATACAGTATATCAGCACATCCTTGAGTGTGACTTGGCTTTATTCTGCCATTTCCATCCATACACCATATGACCTCATAGTTCTTTACCCACTCACCTAAACCACCAGGCACCAGACAAACTCACCAGTCTCCTATTTTCAACTGTATTTATACAACCCCACATTCCCCTGCCTTCTGTCTTTCATGCTTTGGACTCCCCATCGTACCACCTCGCCTGCTGTCTATTGCCTGTACCATTTCCTCAACCGACTCGTTTGTCCTCTGTGCGTTTAGATAATCTACTGCGTTCCCCCCAAACCATCTGTGACTGTTCTCAGCAGGTAAACCGGAGGTTAAAACTCAATTACGAAGAAAAACTATCACGGAAAATAACCCTCAAGCCCCAGGGGACGTGCATAGTTGCTGTGTTTGGGCTGAATGTGCAAATAGGCAGTTGACCTATTAGTCAAAGCAACTTAACAGACATTGGTGTGAGTTTGCTTTGGACTCTCTTCACACACACACAAAAAAAGAGTCCAGAACCTTAATGTTTCAAAGCTGCACTAAAAAATCTACAACAATACACACACACAGTCGTGGAAACACTGTTACGCGAAAACACTGACACTAATGCTTTCACAGTGACACAATAACCCCCCATTTTCACCCCCTCCCTGTCACGCCTCCAACCAAATTAGATTGTGATTGCTCTTTCCGAGGTCACTTTTAATTAAACCGAGATGAGAACATGACACACGGGATTAAGCCCATCCAATCCACTTCAAATTATGAATTCATAACTAATGCTGCCGCCTATTGCTTTCAAGCATGACCCCCGTATCATTCATGTATAAAAGCAGAAAGGAACTCCTCTAATTGTCTTCTTATGCAGAGATAAAGAGGGAGATGATGAGAGGGGCGGGGAAGTGTGTGTGCGTGCGTGTTTGGTATGGAGAGGATACAGCTGAAACACGTGTAAGGAGCTAAATTAATTCTAATGTATAAATTCTGTTTGAATGTATGCTATTTTAAATTAATACTGACATTAATATATATTAGGGGAAGGACAGAGGGAGGGTAAAGAGACCAGAAGAGCTGGAAGACACTGGATAATGCTTTTACACAGCAATGCCATGTGCAGGGCTGCAATGATAAGAAATTGCAAGTCGTTCCCTGGGGCTGAAAACTGAAACGCTTATGTGTCCAAAAAAAAAAAAAATGCATTTCCTCGAATGTCCAATAGAGGCTTCCTGGGATAAAACATGGTTATTCTGTCTATGGCAACTGTAAAAGGGATTTCTTTTAATAATAATAATAATAATAATAATAATGATAAATGGCCGAAATGGTCACAGGTTGCTAGCCACTTCACAAAATTAGGTGGTTTCAGGAACCGTCGATATGGCGATGGCCTTCGAAACTAAATCTATGGTAAACGGGAAGTAGGGTTTGTCCATGTTCATATATCACCAACGGTGGCTTGCTATACAACAAGATCAAGACAAGACAGCCCCCATTGCCTGTAGCAATGACACTCCTTGATGGCAGCAGCCATCATCAGCAGGCACAAGCAAATGGTTTAGGAACAACTCAAATAAAACATAAAAAAGCGCAAAGTGTTGACCTGGCCTCCAAACTCACCAGATCCCAAACTGATCAAGTATCTGTGGGATCCACTGGAACAAGCCTGTTCCACAGAGGTCTCTCAACACCCCCACTAACAACATCCTATTGGCAGACACCACACTCATGGAGACCCATGTCCATTCTCTGATGATTCAACTGTTCTGGAAGCACAAGGAAGATCTACAAAATATTAGGGAGGTGGCAATAATGCTATATCTTATCGGTGTATATGTACCGATGTATTCACTTAGATGATGATTTTGTTTGTTTTTTACACCTCATTAACTAATTAAAAAAACTGCTAAAAACCTGCTTCCTTACCTCAGTGATAAAAGCCTTGGCAGTAGCTGGGCTCATGAACAGCACGGCTCTGCGTAGTGTATCCCTATAGCGATGGAGCTCCTCCACGCGCATTGTTCTGAACAGACTTGTGATCATCATATTAATATTGGATTCCACCTTCTGAAGGGATACGTCCATTCCCTGCTGAGACGTCCGGTCAAGAAAATCCTCAATACCACGGATATCTGAAAAAAAAAAAAAAAAAGTTATATGGATATAAAAGTGTGAATATATATTTGGTATGAGGGCAAATACACAGTGCATTTCCTTCAAAAATACACACAGATTGAGCACAAATACGAAGACCCTCGCTGGTGACTTTACACCATTTCCTCTGTAGCAGCTGATGGGTTATCTGTCCGCATGAATGGGTTCGGTAAATATCCCAATTCATCAGCTTTTACTGGCAGTCTTACTGGTCTCGGTGCATTTGTATTACTCAAATCATGTCAACGCTGAACAACTTCCTTTCTGGAAATTTGAATGCACAAGTTATTCGGTTGACGTGTCCTTTCCCAAACACATGTAAGTAGATATGGAAATTCATGAAAACAAAGGCATATGGTGGTGAGTCATCACCGGTGGTAGGCTTTTTTGTTGCTGTTGTTTTGGTTCACTGACGTACATACTTTGGCTTATTTATATGTGTCTTCATACAGTTTGTGTTTATGCTGTATGGTGGATTGGCTGCGTCTGCTCCAACACGTCTTAGGAACATACTGTGTATTCGCCTACACATGCAAGAGTTTTTGTTTGGACAGTCGCAAGGGGCTAAATTTCCGGCTTTTATAGCAGCACACCAATTTTTTTAATGGAAATTCAAGGAATTCCATTTCTAACCGAACATCAAATCAAACCTTCTAGTTTCTAGTATTTATTCTGGTCCTCATAAAGTATATATCCTTGACCTTTTCTTTTCTATTAATCCACACTTCCTCTCGGTCAAACCATTCGTTATTACAAGACTGCGGTCTCTGCTAAGCGGACGACAGATTATTATTTTTTTTTTTCAGTTTAAGATCAAAGTTTAATAACTCCTGGTGATATGATTGAATATATACTTTGGTTTTGTGTTATCCCTTCATTCAGATGCACGTTGAATATTTGTGTTGTGTGAATGGGCCACATTAGTCACAAATTGTCTCATTTTTGCTAAATCCAGTACACCGTCTGGGAGCTAAGAGAATAAATAACTCTTGACAATGTTAAGAGTTTTTGATTAAAGCATCAGCCCCTGTAATTATCACCACTGAGACTTATTTTTCCATGATAACAAAACTAGGATACTGAAGTCAGTATTGTTACTGCCTGAACTCTTCTATTTTTTAATGAGCTACATTGCAGGTCAAGGTAATCCTAATTAAAGCACTTTGGTTGAGACCACTGCTAATGATGTCAAAGTATGTGTGTAGTTATGTGGAGCAACAACCTAATGATCTATTTGATATGGAAAATGGATGACACTGCCGTCATTGCCATCTGAGCAATTAGCTGGATTGATTAGGCTTGTTAGGGGCCACAGGGCTGGGGCGACGATGTGATTTCATCACTGCCACATTTAGGAGGTTTAACAACATATTATGAGTGGATATACAACACAATAACATTCAATTCTGAACTAAAGGTAATTTAGAAACAGTGCAAACTGAATCCTCTGTGAGTTCAGGCAGTTAAGGAAGAAGAAAATGGAAAAAAAAAATATATATATTTTTTTTTACAGCTTTTGTGTGAGTTTGTCGGAAACTGCATCAACACCTTTTGAAATCAAGAGGGCACACCTTGTCAATCTTTGTGCAACAACAACAACGTGACACAGCCGGGACAAAACGTCACGTAAAAGTAAAAGCGTTCCGTGGTTAGAAAGCTGAAATTTTCCTCTTACAACTTAATTGCTTTTCCCAGACATGTACACAGGGAGCAGCAGCACACGCATGGAATACACATGTGCAGAACTACAGAAGACAGCAGATGGGCACCCAGTGTTTACAGCGGCGTTTTAAATTAGAACAGATCACATTAATGCAGATGTGAACGTCTTGTTGTGTTTTCCCCATACACGAGCATGTGCCAAGCACTAGTACAATAAAATAATTACATAATTTAGAAATAACACAGTCTCTTCATGAGCTACTTGTGCGTGATGATGACAGGGAAGGGTAGATGGGCATGCACAGAGAGCGAGAGGGCATCTTTAAATAACAATTCTCTGACTTGTCCGGGAGCACAGAGTTAGAAAAACATTAAAATCGAATTACTACTATTAACTTGCAGGAATCACTGGCAGCCCACTCATCGCCATCATCAATTCTCTGACTCTTAGTGAGACGAAACATGAATCAGATAAGAAAAGAAAAGAAAACTAAAGTCTGCTACATATTCAGGATAACATATAAATAGCACATATATGAAGTTGTCATGTACTTAAGGGTGTAGGAACAAAAACCTTCACACATTTATCACCAAAATAAAATCTCAGGGCTGTCGTTTATCATGGCTGTGTCACATTTGCATTCACTTACTCACTCCGACTCTCATCAATAAACATCAGAGCAAATATAGTCAGAAAGATGCATTATTGTGCATGCAAGCACACACTACACACATTGTAATTTCCTCCGTCTAAGCAGATTTAAGCCCACTTCTTAAATCTCCATATTTATCACGAAACAACCGCTGCCGTTTATAATCCTTGGTTCAAAGCTTCATAATCATTTTACACTGTCTGATTTATGTTCTCTGTGGAAGGAAAGTTAGTTTGTAGATGTACAGAATTGAAAAGCTTTATCAAGACATAATCCACAGCTGCCTATTGTTATGAATAACATTTTTTAAATTACAAAATTAATGTCGTTATGCCGCTGAGATTTTACCAACATCAATCAGCCCAAGTTTATGTAAACTTTGGCTGTGTCTGTGGCTTCATTTTAGGCATTGTACCTGTTCATCTGCCTGTTGTTTTTGATGTCTGTCTGGAGGGTCATCCTAACTTTACTTGCCATCAACAATTCATTCTCCACACCAGCTTATAGTACAGGTTCTGTGTCTAATGCATTTGCCATGCTTCACTCTGTGAAGAGCTTAAAGAACAAACCCAACTCTCTCCCTTCATACAGCTCATTCAAACGCACTGGATCAAATACTAAACCATGCAAATAACTTGCCTGGGCCTTTATGTGACAAATATATATGGACTAAGTATCTGAACACTGCATGCAAAACAAGTATGAATGCAGTATAGCAATGATATGTAGCTAGACATGTACACAAGATGTACATGTACATGCAGTGGTGATTTGTAAGAATTGCATATACTGTAGTGCACATTCGTTCATTTTCTGTAACAGCTTGTCCTCCGTCCTCTTAATTTACACTTTAATTTAGAATTAAGAAGCCCCAATTAACCTAACAAGCATGTCGTTGGGAGGAAGTACCTGGACAGAACCCATGCAGACACATGGGGAACATGCAGACTCCATACAGAAAGGCCCCACTCATCATTTAATGGTCAGTGACATTCAAATGCTGACATGTGCTGGTTCAATTTTACACAGTTATAATAAAAAATAAATAAATAAAAATTCTCATTCCTGAGATCAAAGTTTGGTTGAGCTCCTGCCTCCTGCTGTTTAAAGGACAAGGCTTGAGCATGTACCTCCCCGCTGCTGAGCAGATCATTGACTGTCAGCTACTTTCTGTAAAGGAGCTTCAGGACATGACAGTGTATAAAAAAGTCAAGAGAAACTGCCACCGACCTCACCCACCCAGGAAACCATCTGTTTGAGAACCATTCCTCTTGGGAGACAGTACCAGTCCATTAACACCATGGTCACACATCACCTCAACAGCTTTTCCTCAAAGCACTGTCCCCTTACTCAACCACTCCCCCTGAGTCTCCCATGCAAAGACATATTGTGCATTCCCATAGGCCTAAGCCTCTTTATGTAATAGATATGACTGTGTTACTGCTGCCATGTTATCCACTGGCTCCTAAGTGGTCTTTACAAGATTGCCTGTTTGGAGTGCCTGTAAGCCCATACTTACTGTATAAGTCACTACAGGTCATCTTTTGTTTAGTGTAGCATCCATACTTTTGCAACATTCATTGTTGTTATGCTTCACAATAAAGATGACAGCAAAGATTGAAATGATACAACCAATAGTAGAATAAAGCTCTAGCCATGTCTCCAGTGTGGATAGAACGTATTGTATTCACTTCAGGCATACTGAGTCTTGGGGTACTTTCCCATTACCTTGAAGTAGGCCACTGTGCATCACTGCTTTTCAAGAGTTACACAAGTGCAACTGAAAGGTATTTTGTGAAGAGAACTCACTGACTACAATGGGTTCCATAATTCTTTTTGAAACAATGTTAAAACTTGTATGGCAAATGGTTTTGTGTATATCCCTTGCCCCCCATTTGTCACCCTACCATTCTTCCCCCTGTATCCCATCTATTCCCCAAGTCCCTGGCTCAAAGTGGAAGCTAGAGTTAATGTAGTGTAGCAGCCAACGGCACGCAGGGATTCCACCTGCGTGTTCCGAACAGCTCAGCGGTACTCTGTCTGTGTTTCCTCCCTTGCTTACCTCCCTCTTACCCTGGCTTTTTGTCTCCACCTTCCCTCAGTTTGCTTTTTGTTCTCCCGGGCCAAATCTCATGTTGGGACTGCATAAAGTGCAAGCTGTTAATCTACTTTGAGATGCGGACTCTGTGCCATGTGCAATGTCAATTCCACTCTAGAGACCAATGTTTGCATCTTATCAGACATCCTGACAAACTGTACCCCATATAAGAGCAATGACTTGCGATTGTTCTCTTGCCTCATCTAAGCAGTGGTTTGAAGGACGAGTACAATGGACTGATAGAAAGTGAAGAGGGTGAACTTCTGTGAGACATTTGTGCAAACTTTTGTGCCTGTGAAGTGTTTGAGGTCACAGTGGCCTAGACCTCTAAACAAGTTTATCCCTGAGTCTAAGTGAACAGTTCTGCCAAATTTGAAGCAATTTGCTCCTGGCGATATCACACTCATCAGAATGGGACGCATAGACAACCCGGAAAACATAATGCCTCCAGCCACAGCTGCTATGGAGCCCAGAGGCATAATAAATTATGGGATGGCTTAATGAAACGGTTGCTGATGTCTGCACTAAGAACATCCTTTGGCGGAAAGATAGTTGCGGAGGAAAAGAAATTCAGGAACTTTGCACTGTGGTGAAGAGAAATGGATTAACAGTCTAAAAAAGAGGTGTTAACACATCTGATGATGTGTTCCATAGTGTGGGGGAAAAGGAAAAGCATCAAGCATCAGGAAACGAGATTAAGCCCACGCACCTCCTTGGCTCGCTATCAGAGCCTTCCTGTTGTCCCGTCCCTCTCCTGTGGCCTCCTTTCACTCCCTTCAAATTTCAAATCCGCCCCACCATCAGATGATAAATACTTGACTTTGTGATAATACACCTTGACTTTGCATCTGACTTTACAGCTTTAGGCCTTTCTCCTTCCCATTAGTTTTGTCTCAAACAGATTCTCCCTGCAGATATTTAAACATTTGACATACAACTATTGTTAGAATGCTTTAGAAAGAGGTTCTGTCCGTCCATCCATCATAACAGCTTGACTGAGCTACCAGACCTAGCAGGCTTTTCCCAATGATTGGTGCTTGCTCTCCGGCTGGGAGCGATGCTTGATTGCCCGTTGTCCATATCACAATGTGAGTTCTTTGCTGCCGTGGAATCCAGTCTGACAGAAATGAGTTTCACACGCTGGTGCGACAAGCTGAGGAAGTAGGGTAGGTGTGATCTTGTATTCTTTTCCACCCATTTAATGCCAGAGTGAGGTCTTATATGACAAACTGGAGTAAGGCTAATGAGAGCAGAAGAGAGAGTAAAATTTTAATTCATGGAGGCTAAGGTTTTGTCAATACTCAAGTATTTGCAAGAAACAGCAATTATCAGTTGAATTTCATTTAATGCCAAAAACGATTACTTTTAGGAGAAAGAGACTAGATGACAGTAAATCATATCATTATTATTACTATTACTAGTAATAACTAATTTACAGGTAGGTGATATGAAAAGGGGGAAAAAAAATCAATACAGAAATGGATTTTTGTTTGACCTCGAGCTCGGTTTTGTTTTGCTTTTAGGCCAACATCCGCTTTGCTTTGTCTTACCCCTCGGCCATTAATGCTGGCTATCTTTTTACCTGCCCCAGGCATTTCACTGTTGTAAGGCTCACAAGCACTGGTCCTTATATAATATGGATTGAGCCCTGAAATTGAAATTTTGTAGGTTGAACCTGTGGCTGAAACTGTTCAAAAGAGCACCCTAGGGATCTGAACCTAGAGTTGGGAAGTTTACCCATATGGGAAACAAACGCCTTAAGCCCTAAATCATCGGCAGTCTAACTGACTGGCTATTGCTCTCAAAAATCTGCTATTCCTTTAGATAGAAATGTCTATCTCTATCAGCCACTGTATGCTTTATTCTACTCCCTTTCTTGACCTTGTTCATCCTTTTTCCCTCAAAGCCCCAGGCTTCACATTCCCACACTCCCCACAGAGAGCTTAACCAACAGCTGTTAAAAACCAACACTCCATAGAAAGGCTTTGCACCTTTTAGGAGTGCACCACCTTCCCCTTCTAATCCCCCCCACAAACCTCTCACATTCTCTACTCTGCCTTTCATATACCTTAAGTATCTAAACTTTTCTCCAGTTCTCTGAGCTCCATTCTTTTTTTTTTTATTTGCCACTTTAAATATTTGTTTGATCCTCACCCTCCTACGTCTTAAACTGCAGTGGCACCATCTCAGTTGCTCTGACTATTTAAAGAGTGCTCTGTCTGATTTAAAAGTTGTAGATAGATGCCCATTTTCATCAAAAAGTTACGTCTTGTTATTCTAAACTCAAGTGACCACTGGATGTGTCTGTGCTGCTGCCAGAGACATGGGTTTGGTAGGTCAACACATAACACTCCCTGGAAATAAGCTTGACCTGGGAAACTACAAACTAATAAGCATTGGATCAGCTCCAGGATGCAATGCAACTACAATCTAGGGCTTTCCCTAATGTACTATGTGACATAATACATCTTTCTTTCATTCACTGCCCTGGTGGGCACTCTCTATCTTGATGGATCCAACATCTACCAAAAACCTTAAACTGAGTTTTGGTTTTGTCATCATCAAAAACATCTTTAAAGAAGTATATCATACTTTCATGTTCTTGGTGCTGTTAGAGCTCTCTCTGCTGTGCTTTGGTTTACCTCTACTTCCCTCTAGCTCAGCCTTTTTATTGCTGTGTCTTTAGCAATAAGTCTCCCCTCCAGTGACCTCCAAGGATGTAAACTACCACTCTGGGGTCACAGGAAATTGTAAAAGGTTTTTATACACTTTCTAGTTCTTTTTGTATTCGTCCTTTTTTTCTTCTTTTTTTTTTTTTGCCTGACTGCCTTTTACTATGCCGCACCAAATCTGCTATGCTTTCAGATCTCTGTCCCTATCCCCTTTCTGCTTTAGTGTTTCTGTTTTCGCTTATGCTTTCACAATCTCTTATATCTTTTTCTGACGTGCTCTCTGTCTCCTGCTGAGTAAAATTGTTCAAAGTAAGACATGACCTCACCGTATAGCTTGTAGTTCTTTGATGTCTGGCTCATCGGTGTACCTGTTTGCCTGCATCTGTCTCAATTTGCCATATTTCATCAAATTTTTCTTTGCATAGCCTCCATGTCTTTTCACCCCTACCTGCCTTTGCCATCATGGTATCTCTGTGCCTCATTAGTGTTAGTCTATCCATCCATACATAGTTAGAAAGTACTTACCATTTTTTTGGACTGGCAAAAATGATGAAATGATAAATGATTCATTAAAAACTTGCCAGTCAGAATGCCCAATACCAAACATGAAGGAAACAGAACGGCTGCAACTGTTTCTTCTGGCTTAGATGTAGCGGCAGTGATGATGATGAGCTGCGGTTATGGAGGTTTAACATCTGGAACAGCTTGCAGATTTCTTATTTATCCGGGCAACACTACACACAGACTGTGCAGAAGCTATTGAAGATGGCACTGTGACACTGTTTCGAGGAGGCGAGAGCGACACAACATGCGAGAGTTGCAGGTTGTGAAGTAAAGGCGTGTTTCATTTCAACTCTGCAGCAGAACAGTAAAGGGAGAAAATGTTAGGTGGTACCCGATGAACCAAAGCCGTTGTTTTAAATAGGCTACATATTGAACATTGTTTTGCTCAAGTGTTCAAGTAATCTGAGTTTGTTGTCAGTCTTTCATCAGTTTGGCTGTGAGTGTTATTGGTATGGATTTTTTTTATTGTTTTTTATATGTGTATGTATCCTGTGTATACACAGTCAAAAGTTCGGGTCACCTTCTCATTCAATTCAGTGAGAAGGTGTGTCCAAACCTTTGACCGGTAGTGTATTCTTGCCTTTTATTTGTCAAGTCATCTGTAAAGTAACCTGTTTGTTTCCTGGTGTTCCAGCCTGTTTTCCCCAGTTCCACGTACCTTGGTTATTGCTTTCATTTTTGATTTGATTTCACCGGTTTTTGAATTTTTCGATTATATCTGTCTACCCTGCAGCGCTTTTTGTTCCAGATTTCATTAAAGTTCTTTTGCTTCCTTTTGCTCCTGCCTTCCCATGTGTCCTGCGTTCGGGTCCCACCTCGCCACTTAACATAACACAAGCTCTCCTCTCATCTTCAACCTTCTGCTGTCAATCATGTCTCATGAAATTAAGATGTAGTTCAAATACTGGAACTTGTGGGTAAACCTGTCAGTCACACGTCAGATGTTAGACTTCTCTTCTTTGCACTGCCATATCTGTGGTACGTTTAAAAGGAGTGCCTTTGTGTCTTAATTCATTTGTGACTTATTCATGTCCTACCATAATACTGGCTGTGTGACTTGTGACTGCAAACAGAAGGTGCACAGCTGAACCCGAAAAGGCCAGTCGCTAATTGAAACACACAAGACCGTGGAGGCTGGAGCCTATCCCAGCTGCCATCGGGCAAGAGGTGGTGTACGTCCTGGGGCAGAGGTCGCCAGCCTACCACAAGGTTAACACAGAGAGCTGAGCAACCATCCACATCTTCAGCCGATTTAGAATCACCCACACGGAGAACATAACAAACTGCATGGCTCAATAAAACATTAAGATGAAATCAAGTACAAATGTTATATTTGCAAATTTTAAAACAAATATATTATCACTCAGTTAAAGTCAAACATCTGCTGTTCTGAATTTGAATAAGGCACTGCGTTTTTTCTTTTTTCTTCATGATTTTTCTCTCTTTTTCCTTTTCTGTTATTTATTTTGCTCATTAGAAATCCTCCACATAGCTCCCTGCCGTAGTTTTTTCTTTGCATAGTAGTGATGTAAGACTTTCACGCTGTTACTTTGGTCTTCCTTTTTGTAAAACGACGTAACACTGGTTGTTGCCATTGTCACAGTTTTCCTTGTGTGATGGACAAAAAGGAGGGAAATTATGGTAGACCCATCTGTCCCATCACAAGCTGGGTTTACATGGAGCCAAACATTCCAGTGACAATTGGTTTAGAAGTGTTGCATATAAACACCTCAATTGGTGGCTCAAACCGGACAAAATTCGGTTTCCCAAACCAATCGAAAGTTGTGAAAAGGTGAATCGGAGCGAAGTCAGGCTCAGTTCTGTCTACACATGATCTGTCTTGACGTAAAAGTGCAGTTTGTTTCCTCAACTGGTCTGGGGCACCATGTAGAACTTGTTTTAAATAACAACTCTGAACAAACTAGACATCACACGCTTAGACAGCAGAAAAAATAGAAATGAACCCTTTGAAAAGGTCCATCAAAAATTCATTTAAGCCGAGACAGATTGAAGCGTCTAACAAATTTGGAACCACTGGAAAACCTTGAAGACCGGCTACTATAAGGCTAAACAACACAATAGCAAAAGTGGATATGACCCCACAAACTTTCCAAATCAAGGCAATGCTTTAATAATAAAAGTGTAAAAACAATAGCAACTACTATGCTGATAGACGAGAGACCCACACGTCTGTAAAACTGCTGTTCCGATTAAAAGCACATAGTATGTACATAGTTGACCGGAAACCTTCAATTGGAATAAGAAAAAGTCTCCATGTAAACCCGACTACTCTCTCACAGGTGAATTGTTGTTTAAAGTTCAAAGAAAGAATGGAAGAAGATATCAGGATGTGAAGTTTTAAAACTATTAACACACTTCATTACTCTGACAGAGGCACGATAAAGCGTCCTGGCTGATATGGTGACGCCTGAAGTTACTGTGGGTTAATACTACAGATCACAGAATTCCGAGGCAGCAAAAGCAACTAATGAAGATGTCAGACTGTAACTGGCCGTTTCCATGAGCAACTGTGATCTGATTTTATGCTGCACACAGCACAGGTCTGTGAACGGCAGGGCAAAGTGAAGCAAGTTGTTCATCTGACTGAGAAACTGTCGCCTGCAGCTCTTCATCCAGCAGCTCACTGTGGATTTGATCTTCTTTAAAAGCTTTCAGCATGTCCACATTTTTTAAACGTCCTCCTCAGCACTTCCCATTCATATCCAGATGTCAGTTTACAGATAGCTATATTACAGGCTCACTTACCAGCCTGTGCTTCATTTGGCAATAAATAGTGAGTAAACAGACATGCACTCTCATGAAGATCTTTCAGATTGCTACTTTAATGGCAATGAATATGGGCTACAGTCTGAACACCAACCCTCAGCACAGGGCACAGACCCAGGCCACTGCAGTGTTTATGAACTGCATTATGACAAACAGGCCTAGTAAAAATGCTGTCCTCCTGACATGGGCACTGGTTTACTATAGTGATTTCGTATTTAATTTATGAATGCTTGATAAAATATTTAGAACTACAGAGAATAAAAGCACATACACTCCCACATACAGGACTAAGCAGACATTTAGGAGGGTTGCTATTGACCACTGCAACCGATATGTTGCACGCATAATCATCATCCAATGTGAAATCATTTTACAGAGCAAGCCTGACTGACGATCGCACAAGTATAAATGGCTCGGATTGGCTACGTGAGGAGGTTACAGTGTCTACGATGCGCAGTTCCCTAAAAGTGCCTTATTAAGCGCCCATTAAAGACACAGGGCCAGCCTCCAACCGCTAGTCACAGCTGTGTCTTTTTTCCAGTTGGGTTAATACTTAAGTGGAAACATGCTACTACTGAGCAGACCAATCACAGCTCATGCACTCTGTGTCGCTGCAGTGTACATTTCCTGGGAGGTACACGTCAGTTACAGTGCCAGGGTCTGTAGGGGTCTGCATTGACACCATAGTATAAACCACCTATAACAGATACACATGGCAACAATTTATTCTTGGGCCGTGTTGCACTGAGTATTTACTTCTGGTCATATTTAAAACCTTTCAACATTTTCACCTTAATTAGAGTTTTCTCTTCGGAAATATCAGCACTTTAGTTGATTTCTCAGACTTAGCAAGCTTCACACTTTCAAAACGTCTCTTACATTCAGCTATAACCTTTAACTACTGTGCCTCGGGCCCCGCTTGTCATTGGCTAAAAGCAAAACAAAACAAATCATCTTAATGTCAACAGTGTCATTACCACTAAGAGGTGCTTTCCAGGGTGTGCTCAATGAGGCCAGCATCGCTGTAGTTCACACTGGATTATGGGCAAGGTCGCCCAGCAGGTAACGGCAATCGCCATGTTTTCAACATCCTGTTTACCAGCGTTTTTTTTTTTTTTTTTTTTGCAGTGAGAATACACGACACCTGATGAACGACTGGGGCCAAGAAGAAGTGGAAAAAAATAGAGTGAGAATAAGAAAAAGGAAAGGAAAAATGAAAGGAGGGAGATAAACTGCGAGGCGAGCAAGAGAGAAAGATGATAGAGAGAAAACATGTGTTCTCTCTGTCTGGAACGCACCAGTAGAGCTGAAAATAGGGATTGGGACAGTTGCAACGGCGCTTCATTTGAGAGGACACACTCGACTGTCTGTTCTGTAAAGAACTCCCCTTGTTCGGAGGCAAGGCCTTTTGGGAACATTGCTATCATCTTAAAAGGCCATCTCTCTCTCTCTCTCTCTCTCTCTCTCTCTCTCTCTCTCTGTCTCTCTCTCTCTCTATCGCTCTTTTTCTCCTTTCACTCTATCTTGGTTTCTCATTTGCTCTCTTGCGAGCTCTTGCCTCCCCCTTCTCTCCTGGGGGAGAGGGGATGAGGCCATTAGGGAACAATGGTGATATCTGTAAAGGGCCTTCCGTGGCTGAGAGAACAGCCTTGCCAAAACCCAGAGGGTCCATGTGATGAATCAGTGGTCACAGAGGGGATACAGGGCTATAAGTGGGTTTCAAGCATGTGAGTGCATGCATGCATACGTGTCGGTTGCAGTTACTGTATGCAATCAACACGACATTCAGGGACAAGTTTTGTATTTGAACTTACACCCTTGAATTGTTGTGAAGGTTAAGGTTCAAATAAAATAATAAAAAATACAAAATAAAAGAAGTTGACCTGGTGGAAAAGAATTTCCTGGAACCACATCAGCTGCTTAAGGTTTCAGTATACTCACTGGATAAATCCTGCACATAACTGTTGAATTTATCAAATCTTTGATTTTATCAAATAATCATGGAATTTACTACTACTTCCGAGGACTAGCAGTTCCAGGGAGCCGCATTAGCCGCTGTTCGATATTCATCCAATATAAACTGCTTAGTAGAGGTCCCTCGCTAAAACATACTTTCATATGACAGAGAGTATTCAATAAGCTGATAAAATACTTTAATGGCTCCGAAGATTGAGGTCCAGCCTGGAAAAGGCATTGCAAAACAATTCCACTGCAGAGATCACATTGGAGATCGATGCATACAACACATTAATTGTGTTAATTGACTGCAATGAGTGAAACGGAGCTCCATTATGGCTATAAGGAGTAAATCAGCACTGAATCACCTGAGGTGGAAAACTATTCCACTGCCTTCTGTGGGCTGAAACCTTTAGGCGTGTTATACCTCTGTCTACACACCAAAGATTAATGTTACGGCTGCAGGTTTCCATTAGCAAAATACCAGTGTTGACAGTAGTCAACCGAGGCTGATCCAATATGCAACATGCTTTTAAGTTTCAGACCATTAGCAACACTGCCCCAGCAGTATACTCCCTAGTCTGATTTTGATTTCAACTTTACTAAATAAAATTGCTAGGACAAAGAAACTCAAGCATGGCTATGAAAGGGAAACTCTGCCAGTCATACAAGTGATATCAAGCAATGCCACACCAGACCAGCAAACCCTCTTGAAGCCATGTGCTTTGCATGAGTTTGATCAAGTTTGTGATCCTAGAGAGGCCTAAAAGGATGACTGAATAAAAAGCGATGATGTAATCCACTCGCTTATAGCCCGGCAATCGGAAAGTTTGGGGTCAGGAAGACACAATATGCCCAACACCATGTGCTCACACCTGCGCACACATTGCAGCAACAGCAACATATATTTTTACATTCTGTTGATGGAAGCAAAGAGACTGACGAAGCAGACTGGCACACAGTGGCACTTTATAAAAGGGAGAGAATGTTTCTAGTCTAATGTTAGAGTTAATGGACTGGAAAGAGAGGGCGAGAAAGAAAGAGGAGGGCAAAGCGAGACACACAAGCAGGCAAACGGATGTATCAGTGGCATTAAAACGCGTAAAGATACATAAGCGTGCGTTTGCGTGGGTCCTTAGGTCTGGGCAATATGCATGCACATGCCCACGTAAGCCCGTGTGTGTGTTTGCTTGACAGAAAGAAAGAGAAATCAAGAGGCCCCTGGCTTAAACTTGGAACCATTAGCTCTCTAATGGTGTCTCGTGCTGAGAAACCATTGCTACTGTTACATTAGATAAATGTAAAATTCACACAACACCAGTTTTGTAGAGTGGACATATTACAGATGTCAGTTAAAGTGAATCATCTTCCTTGCCTACTGCGGTGTTTCATTTTTGTCTGTGATGGAAAGGGCCTCTGTAATTTCTTGAAAGAGACAAACAGACAGACAGATAGTTATTTCCTTACCAAAATCCGAATCGTAGAAGAGGATGAACTTCTGCCAGCTATACTCAGACACCACTTGCATGATGACATCATTGAGATAGACAGGTGGGCGAACCATTAGGGTGTAGTCATCAGTCCCAGGCAAGCGACTGGTGGGCGGGCAGGCGGACCGGGGTGTTCCCGCTGGGGAGCGCTGGATGAAGAGGTGGGGGATGTGCATGGCGTCGGCCAGAGTCTGAAGGCTGCCTGCCGACATGCAGCCAATTGAACTAACCAGAGCCAGGATACCGCGGTTCATCAGCTCACATGCTAGAGGTGGCAGACAAAGAAGGAGAAGGGAGGTGGAAACAGATGGAGAATATGTTATTTTTCAAAGTGAATTTGAAATATAGCACAACAATTTCTCTTGAGCGTAGCCAGTTACAGTCATTGGTTACAACCATGTGCAATACCAAGTCATAGTCATTTCGTAGTATCGTATTTGCGGCAAGGTTCGCCAAGGCAATGATTTTTATTCTACAGGTCAACACACTGCAGCATCTGCAGCACTGACTTAAGAGAGTTACTTCTAGGACCACAGCAGCAGTGAGATAAATCCTGCTCTTTGTTAACTAGAAAAAGAGAGGGGAGTGTACGTTATACACAAATAGATAAACGGCTGCAGAGTAGGAATTGTCTGTTATATGTAAAATCCTATATTGCTGTAATACATGAGGATGCTTTTTTTCATGCACTATTCCTTCATCAATAAAAACACGCAAACCCCTCAGAGCTCCAAGACATGATCAATGAATGGACACGTGGGTGTGAATAAAAACACATGTAGAGAAAGATGGATGTGTCACCTTCCTGTGAAATACAAGAGTATATAATATAGCATGATGACTGCAACACCAAAATGCTTGGTGCAGAACATCGCTGTCATCAATCTGCAGACAGCAACCTCTGTTTAAATACTGAAATGAAGTTCAGTCAAGCCTTAAGCCTGGAATGTAACACAGTCATGCCACTGTCCACATTGCTGACAGATCTCCAGGCAAGGTCACCAACAAAAATGCAGTTAATGTATACGTAAACTTGTGTAATAATACAACTCTGTGTACGTAAGATGGATGGCGGAACTGCTCCTCTAACGTCAAGCCAAAGCAAGTAGAGCTCCCCCTGGTGGCTGGCTGCAGCATAGGTCATAAGCTCCACCTCCTCCATGTTAGTGGACAGGACTTGACTCAAACTAAAACACTTAAGTACACATCAAATATGTTTTTTCAAGGATGGTTTCTGTCACTTTAGGTAGTTAATATGACGTAAATGGATGGGTTTTTTTTTAGTTAGGTATTCGAGAAACAGGATGTGACATAATGGCGACCACCAGACGCCATGCCATCCAGTCCGTAAAGTGGTCCCTTGGGACATTCAGAGTATAAATAAATAAAAGAAAAAATAAAATAAGTAAAGTGTGTAATTCATCATTTCCTTGTAACTGGCAGAGGCAGAACAGAGTGAAACCATTAAACGAGTCTGGCAGAAGTGTGGGCGGGTCATCTGTATCAAGGCTCTGCATGGCTCCACTCAAAGTCCAATGCTAGGGTATGGGGACAAGTTGTCCATACTTATATACAGTCTATGGTTCAAACCCAGAACAGTCACAACAGGCAGGTCTATTGTGTCTGAATGTTCTCCCTGTGCTTGCCTGAGTTTTCTCAGGTGCGCTGGCCTCCTCTCACAGTGACAGATAATGTATGTAGGGTTAACTGGTGATTCTAAATTAGCCGTAGTTGTGAGCGTGGATGGCTGCCTGTCGCCCTGTGTTAGCCTCGTGATGGACTGGCGTCCTGTATTTGACCTGCTTTTTATCCACCCTGGAATAGGTTCCAACTCCTGTGTGAATGAAGCAGTGTAGCAAATGGACAGATGGATGAATGAATACATTAGGCTGCATATATTCAAAGTTGTATTACACACATTTAATTGTAAAATATGCCCTTCTTGTCAGAGATTAAGCAACCTTCTCCTTGCTTGTCCTTTGCTGCCTAAACGCTCCTCAGCACCGAGACATTATGTGTGCTTATTTCACTTCCTTTTCCTCCCTTCTAGGCCCCTGGTGCAATCAGAAACACCTCTACCTCCTACCCTCTCACTCCCCTGTTATCTCCGTTCTTTTCCAAAACAGCCCCCCTGAGTGCTTACCTTTCAGCCCCAATCATTTCAGAGCCAAGTTCTGCAGTGATTTTTATTTTAGTTGCCTTGCAGCACCACAGAATACGTTTCACTGTCCTCAGTTCGGAGTCATATATCCTCCTCTTCCAACTCCTTTCTGAGACCCGTCTATCAGAATATTTCCATTCTGCCATCTTTACTTATCAACCATTTTCTCCCTCATCTCTTGTTTACCCTCATGGCAACACAAACATCCACCTCTCTTCTTTCCTTCCTTCGCGCCGGCTAGAATTTGATTCACCACCTCTTTATTACTTTTTTCTTTGCCTCCCACAGCTCGCGAGCTCCTCACCCTCATGACCACCCACATTTTGCCCTTTTGTCCTTGCCCCTTTTCCATCCCTCATCTGTCTTGATCCCTAACTCATCTCTCACTTCTGCTTCTGCATCGCTCCTCGCCATGCGTCCCTCACGTACAGCTGACTAACAACCTGTCACGGAGTCGTGGGTAAAATGAAAAGAGGTTGAAAAAAAATTTCTAAGACAGTATGAAAACAGAGACACACACACAGGAACTGTGCAATGGCAAAGGATGACGGCAAGAAAGCACAATCAAAAATACACACAGTCAGCCTGTATAATGCCACGGGGACTAATCTGTTGACACTGCAGAAATAAAGCCAAAGAACAAAAGAGAGAAGAAAAAAAAAGTTTCCAAGAAAGAAAAGCTTGAGGAGACAGTGGTGCTGAGGAAAGCAGAATAAAACATTGCATGTGTGCACGCGTGTATGAAAGACAGAGAGAACATGAAAGATATACAACGAGACAGTGAGTTTTTAGTCATCTGGTTTGCCCAACAGCTTAATGAGCTGGATTTTCAGGGTGTTTTTGACAATAAAACCTCAAATCAGAACCAGTCTGTGTGTGCATGTGTGTGTGTGTGTGTGTGTGTGTGTGTGTGTGTTTATCTGTGTGTTAATGATGCACAACGTGGTGTCTGCCTAATTTCTTTGGTAGTTTAATGCAATTTGTTTAATTAACTTAAGTTAGTTCAAGCCTCACTGGTTTAATTTGGGTACATTATTTCTGAGATGCACAAGAAACCCAGAAATTTAATTCATGTGACTTTAAATAGTCTGCCTTTAAAATAAATAAATAAATAAAAAAATGAAAAAAAATGAAAAACACTCAGAAACTCAGTTTATACTGTAGGTTTATTATAGCTGTCACCAAAAAACTTCACTGACACTGACTTAATTATGAAGCAATAGTTTTAAATATACGAACGCACATGTTTTGCTGTAAGTAATTGGCAAAACCTTGTTAGGGTCGAAGGGTTATTTCAGACCTATTTCTTTATGCACTGATGTAGATGATTAATGGGTATAAGCTAAAGCCACTTAAATTTCACTGTTCAAGTCCACGTTTTGAGGAATTGATTAAAGTGTAACAATATATGATTAAACTTCACAAAGTCTCAGCATAATACTTAGTCACAGTCATTATCCTTAAAATCAATGAGTCCAGAATTCGTCTGCTTTCTAGTGGGAACTTAAAGATGGAGCATATAGTTTCCTTGTAGGAGTTTAGAGGATGGTACAACTGTGGCTTTATGTGTGCATTGCACGCAAACGCACCTCACCCCGGTGCATGTGACTCTGCACTTTTTGAAAATTATGGTGAAATAATCCATGCTCCACATCTGTATTATAGCGATCATGCTAACACCTTAGCTGTATTGCTCTAGTCTAGCTACGCATTAGCTTAGCATCATCAAGGCTTTGGCTAATGGAAGGCTTTGCTAATCCGCTACTTATTAGGGCACTTTGGAGAATTAGTGCCCTCATCCCCTCTACATCACACACTCTTAAGTCTGTGGGGGGCTTCTAAGCTCTAGGCTCATTAATACTCTTTGTTAATGACTTAAAGGGCCCGTTGCGTTAACCGAGCCCAACTTTACATCACTCTGAGGTAGGCAACAGTTTAATGAGAGTGAAAATGAGGAGCCAGAGCTGCTGGTGCAGCAAAATATGAGTGTAGTGACTTTGAAGAGTTTAACAGTTAACAGTATAAAGCGCAACCCCACGATAGAAAGTTGAAAAGTGCATGAATAATTGTTCGAAGCTTCTTATTCATTCAGGTCACAGTATATCCAAATAGTTCCAAGGCAGGACTTTGTAGGTAAGTATTCATACAGAACTACTTTGATTGGTGGCGAAACAAGAGTTGTTGGCCAAGTTAAAAAGATGGACAATGAATAAAAAAACAATTGCTTTGTACAGTGACTGCACTTTGAGCACAAAAACAGGTTTGGATTTCAAACAGTGAGAGAGAGATGTGTAGGAGTGCAAACAAATACTAAGTGTAGCCATTTAGAATCTTTCACCTATCACCACGAACCATAACCACCCACTAAATAACATTCACACATCACCAATAACATCATCGCCAACCTACTCACAAGTGCACACACCTTCCCCTACGTGGGCAACATGATAAATCACTCTGGAATCAATCTCGCTAAAGCAGCGAAGACCTGACAAGTAGCCATGCAGAGGTGTTTGTTCGAGGGATGTTAATGTCAGTCATTCAAACAGGCATCCAGGGGTTCAGACTTATGGCTGCAGGCATTACTGCAGGACTCATCTATTTTGCTAAATTCTCTTCTAAGCATAAATTTATTTATTTAGTTGAGAGGTTTGACTGATTTTAGGGGACCCAAAATAGTGAAAGTAGTAGTGATTTGTGGATCGATACTAAAATATTGTTATTTCTGATACTAGGTGTTTATGCTGTAAAATAGATTCTTAAGTCAAAAATCTGAAACTGCATTTTCACATATTTTGTATGATTGTGTCCTCTGTTTGGTTTTTCTTTTGTTGTATTATAAATAAACTGATGTCTTGTAGTCTTTATGAAGCTATGATTTAACATAAATTTTTTTTTAGGTTTACCAGACACACTACCATACCGGATCAGTATCACCGATACCAGCCTGAATTTTACTCAGAATTGGATCGGAAAGGAAATCGGTGGTATCGAACATCACTACCACTGGGACCTCAACCAGTTGGGAAATAAGATAAAATGTGTCTCACGGCTTTTTCGTAGGGTCTAAGCATACCGAATATACTCACACGTGTTTTGATGCATGTTATACGTCAGTGTGTATTGTACATGTGTTGTGCACTGCATGACATGTTATTGAGCTCTCTCTCCAGCCTGTCGGCCTGTCAGAATAAATAGACTGCAAGCACTCCACCTGCAACCAGGTGTGACCGACTCTATTCTCTATCTATGTCTCAAGCAGCTCTCCTCCCACCACACTATATGCACCACGCACACTTTATCACACCGAGGTAGTTCTCTACTTTCTGTGGCCCAGTGACCGAGGACGGGAACGCGAGAGAGGGATTAGAAGCAAGGAGATCAATACCTGAGGAAAAACAATAAATACAGCTCTCATACATTTGTTGTCTGAGGCAAACATCATAAGCAGATCAGAAGTAACCCACATTTTGTTTTGGCTTATCACACGTTTGGAACTAATAGAAGGCATTCCATGCAATCATCTTCGTAATCTGATACTGCCACAAAGCAGCCCGGCTTAGTGATTTCTAACACAAATATGAAAGGTCTGTCATCCAATAGCAGGGGAACGTCTATGAAACGGCAATTTTTCATCATATCTGCTGCCTGTCATTTATTACGCTTATGATTTCAGTGACAGGAACACAGACAACTCAGTTTGTTTTTAACATACGCGTATCCCCTTCCAACAATAAGCTGAATGAAAAGGAAAAGAGTGTCTGCTTGCAGTAAAATGAGTGTGTAATTGTAATCAAGTGTTTGGATTCATCAGAAATTCACTGAGAGGGAGGGAGTGCTACTAGCTCCCACAGCACTGTAAAAAACAGAAGTGTATCTCCATGTCTGGTACTGGGTTGTGTGAATGTGTGCGTTCAGTGACCTACTTGTGTCTGTGTATTGTTTCATGTGTTGTTCCAGATCCGGGGCTCCAAACCACTGCCATGCATTGTGCCATACACACTTAAGCACGGCGTGGCAGAGAGTGATGCGTACTCACAGAGCTTGCAGGCTAGAAATGTGCTAAGTTCTATAAATGCCTGTGTGTGTTATGTGTGTGTGTGGACCGTCAGTTTGCCGATACACACTTCTTGAGGGAATTAGCACATGAATTAATGTGGTCAGGGAGGTAGAATGAGCACAAGATAACATGCCCTTTTTAACGCCGTTTCTCTAGAAATTCATCACTGTAGCTTCTCCCGGCACTTCCTGTTGCTGACAAACCAGACCGATTGGCAAACACAATCTGTTTTCATTCTTGCCCCCAGTATGCCTCCCCACTCCCCTACCCTGTTCCTATTAACATTTAATGGACCCCCTTTGGTCCCTTCATCTTGCCACGTTTTAACATCATCTATTCAGCCTCAGTCCATGTGCCCTGCAGATGTATCCATCCATCTTCTTTTTGTCTTATCTGCAACTTTATCTTTGGACTTCTCTTCATTCCCTCCAAAGGCCCCTCAATTCGGCAAGCTTTGCCTCATATTTATCTAGTTACTGCACTGCAACAGTTATCACACTCACCAGACTACCACCTCCCCACCACCCTTTTTTTTTTTTACAATTCCCATTTCTCACTTTTTTTTAACCCATACTCCATACTCCACAACTGCCTCTCTCAATTAAACATGAGTGAACACCACAGATCACTCCTCTAGAGTGAAGCCAAAGCAAGAAGAGCTCCCCCTGGTGACTGGATGGGTTAGTGGATGGGACTTGCATCAAAACACTAAAAACACTAAAACACTTAAATACAAGTTAATTTTTTTTTTAAGGATGGTTCCTGTCATTTTAGGTAGCTGGCATACTACCGATCCATGTTGAAGTCTTCCATTTTTCTGAGAAGTTTAATTTTAGTTTGTTATTAGATTTTATGCAGATGCTAAACAGGATGTGACATCACGATCACTACATGGTGCCATGACAACTGCTCTGTGAAGCTGTCCCATTGGACAGTGATAGTAGGAAAAGAATAACCCAACATTTCGTCTTAACTGATGGATTCACTTTGGCCAATGCAAGGAAGTGGCGATGCATTGTCCATATTTATATACAGTCTAAGGTGAAGACTGATAATTGACCTAGTTCTGAGCTCTTGGTGTTAGCATTGAACAGTTAACTGTCTCTTTACCCACATCCAGCTCTCTTGCCTGCTGCCTCCTCCCAACACCTCACCAATCTCTCATCCCGTCACCTTTTGCCACCCATCCAGTCTCAACTAATTCATTTACTCCATTATCTGAGATTGGACGATGTACGTTGTATCACTGAGGGCTAGTTCATTTTTCTCCTATCCTACATCCACCTATTCATCCATCCATCAACTCAACAGTTTGTTACATCAAATTATAATGTTCACCGTGCACCTTTTCTTCTAGGGCAAACTTCATTACTTTAAAAAACAGATAAATAAATAATATATATATATATATATATATATATATATGTATACACACAAAATGTTCTCCCTTTGTTACTGAACCTTTAATTTAATGTCACTGCAATCTTCTACAATTAGTGAACCTAGTATAAATATTATGACTATTGTATTCTGCAGTTTTGTGCACATTACAATGTTTTAAGCTGTGGTGGTGAATTGGCATTGAAACTCTGTGTCCTTCATGTCACTGCATTCATTTGTTCTCCCCTGCTGCCTTCCTGCTCTAAGAGTCGTATAGCTGTCTTTCTCTTTTAATACTGACAGCATACACACCCACCGTAATTGTTCATTGTCAACAGTTTTCAGCCAGGTGTAAACGTGAAAATGAACACCAAGTTATTATCATTATAATTTTATATAATAATACTTTCTTTTTTATACAAACCTTACCCAACACAAAAAAGTGAGAAGTGAATGCTCAGATTATGCGTGAAAGGCTCTGTATCTCTCATTCTGGTTCACAGTTCAACAGTTAATCCTCTTTCTCATTTCGTGTTTCCTTGGGCTACCCCTTCATCCACCCTCAATCCATTCAAAGAGTCCTGACGTCGTGTATACTGTATATATCTTTGTGTCCCAGCACTATCCATTGTAAAGTCAAGGAGATGGAAGTGTGCCCTGGGAAAATCCACTGCTCCTCCGTTTACAGCCCTGAGGCTTTTACTGCTATTACTTCACCAGGGCAGATCTACGCCCTTCTCTTTCTATCCTCTCTCACTTCTTTACACTACGGTTGTATTTTTGGTTTATTTTCCCCGGCTTTAGTGATCTTTCTGGTATTGTATCATATCCGAAAGCGAATAAGTGGGAGCCATTTTGCCAAAAGGAGACAAAAACACACTCATAACTCATAAATGTGTTTTCCAGCAGCATGTAGAGAACATACCAAATTTCTGTTGCCTACCACTCTCCCTATCCACTTCATATTCTCTTTGTCAGCCAAGGTAATGACCCATTTGTCAATGCTTTAATCGTATTTAGAAAATGGATTGGTTGCTGTTCACTGCTAATGGCTCTGCGTGTCTCTGTTTTCATTGCCTGTGTACACGGCAGATGTCATATTTTCCCACTTGGACAACTGCACACAGGTGTGTGAGGATGCAGGCATGTGTGCAAATCTTCAATTAAAAATATGCCTCATTGATGGGTTGACTAGGTCATTGCCAGAAAGTGAATTGTTGAAAGAGATGATAGTGTTTTTGGCGTTGTGTTCTTTCTTTTCCTAAATGAACATGAGGGGTAACTTTTTTTTTTCTGGCTTTGAGCTGTTGACACTGTCCAAAAAGACAGCTTGGCTGAGGGCTCTGTGTAATGACACGGAGACAGTGACTCCAAATAATCATTGCATTATTCATCTCTCAATCACACATGCTGTCTGATCAGATCTTGACAAAATGGTTGGGGGTGTTGCAACTCAATCACTTCAATTTGTCATTATGTTGCCGTGAGTGGCCTGAGGTGGTGAGCAGGGGCATGCTCATTAGCTTGAAACAGACTGACCCAGTGAAGGACTGTATTATTCATGCGAGGCATCAGTTCCTAATGTCTGAGAGGGGGTGGATATGTTTCGCACAAGATTTTGACAAACAGACGTCTCTGGTGGGCCTGATATGATACATCAGTGTCATATATTAGACATATTGTTTAGAAGCATTGGTGCCATTTACCAGTTAAGGACATCTTTCACTGCTATGGCATGAATGATTAAACTACTTAATTAGTTGCAGCTGTATGCAGAGATTTGGAATGAAGGAAAAAAGACATAAATTCAGTGAGAAAATAAGAGGAACACAGCAATAAAGAAAGAAGAGGGACTTAAGGATGTGCATTTCAGAACAAAAGTGCAAAGGACTGCTGAAAAAAAAACGGACAGCGATATTTCAATCAATGTCTTGCAGTAAAGAGCACTAGAAAATGAAGAACGGATAGAGGCTTGTAGGGGAAGATGGAGACAAATGCAAATCAGCGGGCAGGAGTGGGAGAGGGTGAAGGCAATGAAAGGGGTTTGGGAACAAGAGATGGATGAATTATGGAGAGATGGTGGGGAACTCCGTAATGATACCTGTCTCTATCAGAGTTACTTGAGTGAGAAATAAAGTGCCAGCTCCCTCATTGATAGAGGTGGGAATTCAACAATAGAGAGCTGCTTACATGCATGTAAGGGGAGGGTTAGAGCGATTAAACAAAACTGATTCATTGAATAATTCCCACTAAAAAGAATTTCACTACGAAGGAAGAGATTGAAGGGTGTGTGAACTCTGCAGCCAAGGTCAGGACATCACCTGCTGGATGATAAGAAAACCCCCTCAAATGGTAAAGCTAGCTGCTTGATGCATCACGGTGTCCTCTTTTCTATTTCAATGTGTTAAATATTAAAAATGCAAGGTGTGGCTGTCCTGGATGTGGTTAATGATGATGTAGTATGGAATTAAAACACTGCTTTCTCTGTTTGGAAGTGAGTAATGTGTATTCAATATGTATTTAGACTTTAAAACTACTTAAAGTCCTTTTAACATATGATGGACAGATTAATTTGTTCTCAGCCCATTTTGGAAGAATTAATTTAATTAATTACTTTATTTTCAGGGTGTCACAGTGGTGTTGGCCCTCTCAGACTCTCGCATGATGACAGCTGGGAAAGGTTTATGCCCCCTGGCAACCCATAGAAGATATGCGGTTATAGAAGATGACTTTATTTTCCCGAAATGTTCATAGTGTCATACAAACACTGATCAGGCACAACATTATGACTTACACTAAGATTGTGTAGGTCTCCCTCTTGTCTCATATTCCCTTACTTATCCAGATCTAGGTCACAGGCCTCAGCAGCCTCAGTAGGGAAGGCCAGACAGCCCTCTCCTCAGCCACTTCTACCAGCTCCTCCAGAGGAATCCCCAGGCATCCCCAGGCCTGACGAGAGATATAATCCCTCCATCGTGTCCTGGGTTGGCCCCAGGGTCTCCTTCCAGGGGGACATGCCTGAAACACCACTCCTGGGAGGCGTCCGGGAGGCATCCTTACCAGATGCCCGAGCCACCTCAACTAACTCCTCTCAACATGGAGGAGCAGTGGTTCTACTCTGAGCTCCCCCATGTGTCCGAGCTCCTTACCCTATCTCTAAGGGTGAGCCCAGGCACCCTGCAAAGGAAACTAATTTCAGCCACTTGCATTACCAATCTCGTGCTTTCGGTCATTATCCACAGTTCATGATCATAGGTGAGGGTTGGAACATAGATCGACTGGAAAACCAAGAGCTTCGCCTTAGGGCTTAGCTCTCTCTTCACCAGGACAGTTCAGTTAAGCACCTCCATCACTGCAGACAGCGCTCCGATCCACCAGTCGATCTCCTGAACAGAACATCAGAACACAGTGTCCAGAACACACGGTCACAGGTCAGAATATACAACTATAAAGGCAATCAACGACCTCTGACCTAGGTCGTCATGGTGTCAAAAGAACCGATGAGCAACCTTATGTTCGACAAAGGTGTTAGTCATGGACAGACTGCAACTCGCAAAGAAGCCCAATAATTGAACACCATTCGGGTTCAGATCAGGCAGGATGTTCCTCCCAATCACAGCCCTCCGGGCTATTGCTCATGTGAGCATTGAAGTCCCCCATGACAATGGAGACCCCAGTCAGGACGCAGTCGAGCATCCATCCTAGGTGTCCCTAGGATCATAAGGGCACTCAAACCTCCACCACAGTACAATGACTAAACAGTGGAGTAGGCCTCCCTTGTGCCTCCAAAACAGTTGTGAGTTATCAGAGAATGTACATCATGTTTCTCAACCATGTTTGTGCCTGTACTGAGTTGCTATGGGATGCGGTGCCTGGGCTAGTCTAGGTGGGTGGTGCATAACTAAATGACATCTACATGAATTCCAGATCCAAAGGTTTCCCAGCAGAATGTTGCACTGAGAAGATCATCAAGGCTATTCACTTCACCTGTCAGTTACCTAATTGGTGTATACTGGCATGCAACCTAATCTGCTACATAATCCAAATCCACAATGTGGGTAGATGAACTCATATGCATAAACGAATGCAAGTTTGCTAACACACATAGTGAACATAAATTCATCAGATATTCTAGGTTTGGCCCAGGTTGCCACTGTGGGTCCGTGGATGTGGATGTTTTTAATTGGAAAAAATAGACTGTTGGGATATGATATACACGCACACATACACACACAATCACACATAAATGAATTACTGTATACATCCAGCTGCCCATGGCTGCTTGTATCATATTCCAAATCCTGGTGATGGCAGACCATCCTGTGAAGGGATCGCTAGTCCCTCTCCTCCAGGCACCTATCCAAGCACAACATGCCAGTGAGTGTCTTGTGTTCTGCACAACAGATCTCTTTGCTTTCCTTTTCGCGCCGGAGTAGTCAGAGCTACACACAACATATCAAAAATTCTCTCTCCTCGCTCTCTAACAGTTCAATGACCTTTCAAACCTATTCAAAAAAGCAGCCAGTCACGAGAATCCCAAACGAGACAGAAACAGTTTCTGGGAGTGTCTTGCATCACCCCTGTTCTGATCGATTTGTTTACTTGAGGGCTTTGCACCATGTGGTGACGGGAAACAAGCAAGTTTATAAGAAACTAGTCACCAAGATAGAAACATAAAAAACACAATATACAGTTTCACAAATAAACTCATTCATTTTCCTTTACAAAAATGTCAAATCCATATAGAAACAACAAAGTACAGTTCCTCGAATAAAATCCTTCGGTTTCCATTACAGAAATGTCATATTGTGATGGGTGCAGTTCTGTCTTCAATAGTTGCCATGCTTTTTTCTATACATTTTGATAGACATTTCTTTATGAGAGAGCCAACATATCACCTTCAGACAGCTGAGACAAACTGGGGTTATTCAACAGTTGATTGTTTCCAAGCCATGACCTCTCATGTCACTACACAATATAAAGGATGATCCTCTTCAGGAATTCCTGTATGTGTCTATCTTCGTTGCCAAGAGAGTGATTCCATTTAAGCAAGCAGAGACTTCTGCCTTTTCAACAAAAGTACAATTTCTGCACAATACTGCATATGAGAGTACTGTACCAAATAATTTTAGACAAATTTCACTTTCAACTAAGAACTACTGGTGCACTTCCTAATAGACTGTAAGACTGCAGCAATGAATTTCATAAAATGCTAATCAAAATGCACAAAGTATTTTCCACATAAAACAGGTATATTAACCTCGAAATAGCCTTAGTCCTCATCATAAAATACACCTGGTAATACACCTTAGCTCAGTGCTTTATCTTTAATATGATGCAAGGAAATGAAATATAAGTAAAGAAGTATAGATGTTGATGAAGTGTGAAATCTATTTTACAAATGTTATAATACCAAGAGGCAGTTCTGTTATCTTCACTTCCAGCAAGAGCATTTATTTATTTTTTTTTCACATTTCACATTGATTTTCTGTTTCAGTCACTGCTTTAGAAAATACTATTATAATGTATGAAAATGAAAAGTTGACGGAGGAATTTCAAGTTTGTCTATGTCTAGGCAGCTATTTCACATCGGCACTTATAGACGCAAATTGAAATGGAAATTGTGTTACACTATTTGCATTTCATACATTAATTGAACCAACAGTGAAATGATGTCAATTTACATTTTCCACTGTAACAAGCATTTTGAAAGTAAAAATATGCAGTCTTGGTTTAGAGACAAAGTAGAATAATAACATTTGAAAATGTTTCTAAAGGATATTAATCATATTAATTTTACATAAAAGAAACACGAAATGAAATAAATGCAAATATTCTACAACTGAGACAGCATCATCGAAAGGTAGAGTGACAAATGATCTCATTAGCAATACGTGCAGCAGTGATACGCTGTTCTTTTGGTTTGAGTCACTATTGTTATGTGGGTGGGTGATGACAAAAACTCAGCCAGCGAAACCTGTGAAGCTGTGAAGTGGCCTGTTTTTCCAAGTTGGCTGCAAGTGTTTCTAACACTGCGGTTGCAACTTATGACTTAACAGTGAAATGGAAAAGTTACAGAAATCAATGCTTCCATTGGATAGTGTGGTACCTTCCAATCTGGTGACATGACCGTTTCAAAACTGAAGTACAAATCCTGAGCAACAGTGTACACAAAATGTTCATGTGTGTGAGAGAGTGCAGCCAGTTAATTTGATGTATAATTAATCACATAAATCTACAGAAACTAGATGTAACAATTAATTGCTAATTGATAGTTGCAAATCTTAAATCTGTTACAACACAGTTAGGGATTTAGTTCCAACATGAAAAAGATAATTATTGCACAGGTCCTAAAAGACATCTCATATTAATCCCTGTTAACACACAATCAGGCATATCATTATGACCACCTTCCTAAAATTGTGTAGATCTCCCTGGCACCTCCAAAACATAATGACTCATCAGAGAATGGACATGAGCCTTCTGAGGGTGTCCTGCCTTTGTATCTGGCAACCCAGTGTTGTTAGTGGGTGGCCTTTGGGTGCTATGTGTAGAGGTGAGGGGTTTCTTTGGATCACAGCACATTCCACAGATACTTGATCAGTTTGGGATCTAGTAGATTTATGGGCCAGGCCAACACCGTGTGCTGTTTTTCATGTTGTTTTTAGTCGTTCCTAGACCATTTTTGTGTGTACGTGTGTCTGGGGGATGGCTGCTGCCATCAAGGAGTGTAATTACTATGGGGTGGGCGTGCCTGGTCTGGTCTAGGTGGGTGGTGCTAACTAACATCCACACTAATGCCTGTCCAAACGTTTCCCAACAGATCATTGTATGGTCAAGATGGACAATGTTTACTTTACCTGTCAGTGGTTTAAAAGTTGTGGCTGATCGGTGTATATATACTGTGTATTTGTACTGACCTTCCTTAGTCAAAACTGCTATATATACTGTGTACTCAAGCTGTATGTACAGTATTTCCATGGCACTCGACATGAAAGTCTACCCAATTGGCATCTTGGAGAGATCAGACAGAGACAAGAGCCATGCGGTGAAAAAGGTTATTTGGGTTATAACAGTACTCAACCTGCCCATGATGAAAAGAGAGAGGGGAAATGAGAGGGCTTTGAAGTGCTAGTTCCTAGCTAAAGGCTACATTCACATTTTATTTTATAGAAAAGACAGATATACGGAGAGAGGAGTGGGGAACGAGGAAAAAAAATGAAAAGTAAGTGTATGGGTGAGAGAAAGAGGAGAAAAAAAGAGAAATTAATACTGCCTAGCACACAAAAGGTTATGACAGGAAGGGAGATGCACAGAAATAGAGATGCAAAGAGGAGAGGGGAGAGGGAAAGGGAGGGGGCAACAGAAATAATAAAAGAGACAGCCTGGAGAAAATAGAGAGTTAAGTACAGCAGCACTGGAGTAACGACAGATTCAGGGGAGCAAGAGAAAGAGATATTCATGTTTCCTCTGATGCATTCCCATTGTATTTGGATACTGTTTCAAGGCTGTCGATATGACTCATGTGGAAGGGGGGGGGGGGGTTGAAGAGAATTGATTCCACTCCGGCAGACAGGCAGCACAGCAATTCTCCAGACCTCTGCATGCAAATCACTGGCAGAAATAGACCATTGGATGTGCTGTTAAAGAAGAAGGGGGCGAATATTCATACACGTAAATGTCCACATGATCGCACATATTCATCTTTCAGCTAAACAGCAGACCAGACCAAAGAGATACCAGTCATTCCCAAGTCTTCTACAGTGCACCGCAACGCTTGCTTTTCTAAACTGCAGTTGAACTAAATATCTACTGTGACACACAGTAGAGCCCAGAACACACCCACCGTACACAAACACACACCATAGTGTCCCAGAAAACTTAATTGAGAAAAATACACAAGAGTTGCTCTGCAGCCAAACCCATGCCATCTTCCTCTGTCTTTCCCACCCCTCTGTATTTGCCGCTCTCTCTCTTTCCCCTGACAGCATGCTTGATAACTTTTATGTTGCTATAACAAGAATGAATGAGTTCAGAGGGAGGAAACCGTGTGTGCACGCGGGCGTGGGTTTGCGCATTTCTGTTGTGTGGATGCTCGTGCAGCTGCATGCTCGTTCGCGGATATTTCTCCTTTTTTTTGGATGTGTGGGCGTGTTTGTGTGTTTCTCCGTTCATATACTGTACACACCATGCGCACGGTGCGTGGCTCCGCATGCGTGCGAAATATGACAGATGGCAGGCCCCCTGTGAAGACCTAGAGAGAAGAGAGGAGCAAGGGACTGATGTGTTTCAAGTTGAAAAGCGACAGCAGAATCTGTTCAAAGTACTCAGTGGAGCTCCTTCTGCTGTCACTCTGTTGATCCATAATTGAACGAGCAAGTGTTTATAGCCAATCTCACAGCATGAAAACATTAGCAAACAGACATGCTTTGTGTTTTGTTGGGTCCTGCGCCGTGGTTTGTTTGATGAATATCGATTTTCATTAAAGAAGCTGTCGGCTTCGGCTTTAATGATTGCAATGTAAGTCTGTGATGATCAGTGTGATGGCAGTTTGTTTGAAAATCTTGCTCAGACTGAGTCCGTCAAGGCCTTTAGCTTAGTCAGTCTCTTCCCACTGCTTCTTCACTGTCGGCTGTCTGTCTGCTGGAGAGCTAAATAATGAAATGTTCAATGCCACACGTCATTCCCTCTCACAATCAAAACTGACCCAGAGTGTCAGACTTAAATGAGTGATGCAAGTACGTCTTGCTACTGTGTGTGTGTGTGTATGCCAGTATAAGGTAGAGTTCCTCTGCAGGATATTTGCAGAATTACAGTTAGTTTCAGTGTATGTTGCATACACAGTTTCAATGAGCCACGGCAAAATGATATTTCTATTTCTAAAGCATGTAAATTGAGCGGTTTATACAGAGCGTTATAGTGCTCAATGTACACATTTATCTGTGTTTCACAGGCTGTGCTCTGTGTGTGTGTGCTTGGTTTCAAGAAAATGGACGAGTGCATTTGTGTTTAAAGAGAAAAAGAAAGAAAGAAATGACTTTTATGATTTGGAACGTGTGGCTGTTTGGGATGAAGCACCTTCGTGATAGCACCAGATGATGGGGATAAATCGTTTCACCAACAAACAAACAAATGTACGTGGTTCTTGCATCTGCAGTGTGTAACGCGCCCGACGCAACCATGTAATGGACTATCTTTAAAGAAATATTTACACTTGTACTGTTTCCTGTCGATTTTGTGCTTCTCACAAAGACATCTCATAAAATAATACAAATCGTGATCATCATCACCACCACAGGAACACATCTCTCAAGGTGTCATCACTCACTTGGTTGGGTGGTAGGCTGGGGGGTGAGGGATTAAAACCAACACTACAGGAACCCATTTCAAAAGAAAAAGAAAAAGCTGTTGATAGCACTTAAATATACAATGATAAGCCATAACATTGTGACCACTGACTGGAGAAGTAAATCACACTGTCCACCTTGTGACAATTCCATGTCCATTTGTGGATGTGTGTATATTACTTAGACATGTATTACCCATGTAGACCAGGCCAGGCCCCCACCCCATTACAATGACACTGATGCAGCCTGATGCAAACAAAAACGAACATCGCAGCAATGGAATCTGAGGCGAGTCTATCAAATAGTTGTTATTAACTTCTTTTGAACCCAGCAGTACAGCCGCACTCAGGTCTCACAGATGTGAGGTTTCAGCTAACGGACACTTGTCTGAGATAACAGCAACTGGCGGAAACAATAGGAGATGCAAAGTGTTCCAACACATTCACAGCAATAACAGCTTTTAGCGCTATGCTGCCGAGTGGCACAAACAGCTGGGTGGAAATGGGACAAGAGGCAAACCACCACTAGAGAGTCAGACAGCGAGAAACACACATGGGCACTCATACATTGACACAAACACGCACATGCCAATTAGCGACAAACACTGTAATTGCATCTCGTAAGGATAGCAAAGTCTCATTAAAAGTGGAATGAAAAAAAGTCTACATCCACCATAACAAATGTTTTGCCGCTTGCCTTGCTGTGGTGCTTCATTTCTTAAAAACTAATTTGAATTTGATGAATTTACCAAAACACTGATTGCTGTAATGAGTGCCACATTGTTGAGTGATTGTTTGCGAGACCCTCCTGATGGAAACTAATTGACTTTGAGTCTAAAACTTTGATTGGAAATGTTGTCTTACTAGAACAACCCTCTGGCAGAGGAGATTTTGGAGTCATATTGGATTGTTGTGCGAGTTTTGTATCAGTAATATTTATGTAGTGTAAAACTGTGTCATTGTTCCATACAACGAACTGCAGTTTGGGAAAGAAGCAGAAGGAAAAAAATACTCATTACTAATTACTAAGACTATCTACTAATCATATCCAGAGCCATTTCCTATTAATACAGCTATAAATAGTTTCATATAAATGATTTTAATCCTCCTCGACTGACTAGACTTTCTAAACAAATGGAGCATTTAAACTAAAGTAAAAGTTTGAAAATAAAATGTCCAGGTACAAGTACAAACCTATTTTTATTTATTTATTGTAAATATCTGACTTTTCTGCTGGATTTGGTGACTTTGAGAAAAACAACCCTGGAGAAAATATTAATATAATCTGCAGGAATAAATCTGAGTATGCATGTAATCTGCTTTGTATTTTGTGTATACACTGATCGGGCATAAGATTACGACCACCGTCCTAAAATTCTGTAGTTGCACCTGTTTTGTCAGTGATTTTAATGTTGCGGCTGATTGGCATATTTGTCTTTTGTGAGCCGAGGAAGCTGAATCTCAGCGTAGAAAAAATGTCAAAGAGAAATGTCGTTTGGAAACAATGTGTAGGTGAATGAGTTACAGACTGATCAACAGCTTTGTGACATTGTAGTGAGATGCTCAGTGAGACATGACAAGCTCAATAATGCGAAAATACAGGGCAATTTTTTTTTCTTGAACAAAATAAATAAATAAGCAACAAAGATTTTCGAATTACTTAATTTGCTACAATTAGCATTATTGCTAATAGAAGCAAAATGTAGAAAGATGGCTTTAAAATGACATCAAAAACATGGTTATGTCATTCTATATTGTCTTTATGCCGCTATGCTCATCAAACCCATTGAACACGCATTGCAAAAAACATTTGACAGTTCTCTCACCATCATCACCAGAACACAGCATGTTGAAAGACACCATAGCAGAAAGAAGAAGTAATCAATATAAGAAATACAGGAAATATTCCGGACTGTTCCTGCAGATGTTATCAGTGAGAGGGGTCGGGAGGACAAATAAAACGGACTCATGCCAGAATGGATTACAAACAGAATCATTCACCCAGTTGTTTTGCGATGAAAAGGAGGACTTTAGAAAAATCTGCAGGGCTTCCGTGAGATGGCCTGTAAGTCTGATGCTAACTTATCTCGCCTCGTAACAAATGCACATGGAAATTTGCCTGTGTCTGAGTGTGTATGCATGCGTTGTGTTTATTTCAGGGGTGAAAGGTTGGAATTTTTTAAAACCAGAATCTGCAGTGAGCTCATTGTAAACACGTCACTGCACATGCAATGCAATATAGAAAAAGATAGCAACCAAATGATATTCATGTTTAGCTAGTATACATCATGTTTGTATGATGTTATACAAAAATAATGTTCAGAAGAAATTAGATGATCAGAAAACATGAGCATCTACACTGCACCCGCACAAAGAAGAAGACAACAGACATTATTTACAGCCACGACCATAACTCCATCATTAAAATGATCAACATATGCGTGCAACTCTTCTACCCATTTCTGTTCGCAGTAGCAAATTTCCGTCAGTATCTCTCTGTCCCTTAGGGCATAAACAAAGCTTGATTTTTGAACGCCAAACATTGGCAGAGAACCTAATCTACATCATCACTCTAAGTAAGATCCAAATGGACCATGTGGCAATGAACAACGGCATCTGAATCCCAATAAATAATCTGAATGTGTAATCTATGTAAATATCACGCTGTGAAATGTTGAGAATGAACAGGTGCCTCGCTGTGGATGACAGTCAAATAACAATTTGTTTTTCCTGCTTATTCTTCTGTGAAAATTGAATGACCTTATATTACCCACCAAACTCAGTTTAAACTCACTTGGCAGCACAACTATAAAGGTCTCAGTAGGTGTCTAACAAGAATTACCATTTCTAGGAGGCAATTTTGAACATCATTAGGTACAAATTACACAACGTATAGTACTGTCGTCCAAAAGCATGACCTTAGTCAATCGTAAGACTGCATTGTTCTTAACGTTAAGAACTTTAATATTGGCACACAGCTGAAATCACTGCAACAAGATACCAGTTTTAGAAGAAAAAGTCAATGCTGCCTCCCAGATATGATATTTATTTATTATCTTTAAAAAAAAATAAAAATGTTCCTAGCTCCATTGTGACATGATGGTTAAAATGTACGATCCATGCAAGAACTGCATGGATGCTGCAGGGTTCTATTCGGCGCAAAACATGACCAGCGTTCAAATCAGTAAAGTTTAAGAGCAGACATTTATATTCCCTTACTTTAACCAAAACATAACAAAACACAGCAGTTGATCATTCTGCATTCATAAAAAGTGGAAAACAAATACACTGTCACTGAACAGTTTAATTAGTGTTCCTAGGATCAGTTCTTTTGCAATTTGAACATTTGCTCATAATGTTAACATCAAATGCAACCCAGTGGAAACATTGTTATAAATGAAATGAGTCGCAAACATTTTAGACTTGGGAGAAAAAGAAAAAAAAAGCTACTACGGTCTAATACTTACCCTCTTGTATTTTTTTGCAAATAGAAAAACAGCCAAAATACATTTTCAAATGCATGTCATGACCTTCTGACTTTGATATACAGTACAGTATATATTCTTTCTCTTTAGAAAATGAGGGGAAAGGCCTTAGGGATGCACATTGACATAATGGTTATAGTGGTCATGTAAAATGTATGTATTTTCATAACACCCAACTATGTTTAATGTATTTCTTTTCCATTTATTTATGTGTATTTATGTCATTTGTGGCATGAAATTAAAAAATGAAAAAGCCTAGTGCATGTCATGCATATTATTGCCAATATTCATAGGCAGTTCAACCTTCTGTTCATGCTTCAAGCACTTTTCACTTAAGAAATCAAAGAAAAACTATTTGAAAATAAGAAATGTATTTTCATATGCTGACTACTGTGCATGTGTGTGTTATAGTACAGATGTCTTTCTGAGGACTAGTTTGAGTTCCATCAAAGTGAGGACATTTGTGCAAAGTGAGAATCTTTTGAGCCCATCCTCACTTCTGTTTTTTTGGGGGGTTTGTGTGGCACTCCCACTCACAACCTTTCTGTGCCCCGCTCTGTGCAGCAACTGACAGATGTTAAGGTTTAACGCTTTAATTTGGCTTGATGTCCGCCCTTCAATCTCTTTGACACGTGAACACCTAGTCCCATCGAAGACACTGTGATCCAATTTGGGCGAGCTGGCATCCACTCAGACAGAAAAGGTTCATCGTTCCTTCTCTGTGCTGGTTCATGTGTTGGCATCTTCGTAAGGGTGCATGTTTGTATTTAGTTCACAGCGTGAGTGTGTTTGGAGAGAGGGCAAGGACACAAAGAGGGGGATTTGTCAAAATATCTAATGCGCTAGAAGGAACATGGAGTTAATGATTCTGGTTTAAGAATTGTGAATGTATTATTTGAAATGTTTACCAAAGAAGCAGACCCAGCCTTGGATCACCATACATCTTAATCCAAAAAAATGGGTTTGAACAGTGCCTCCATCCTTCTTTTGTTAAGAGGAATAACACTTCATTAGCATGTGGAGCGGGGGACGCCAACAACAACAGCCACTCAATCAAATCAGCACAATAATTTAAAAGTTGAGGACCCCCCACCATATCACACCGACAGTTTTGTAATCGGAAAAGAGGGCAGTCACTGTGAGGAAGTCATAGTTCTTGTTCCAGGGGTACAGATATTCTTCTTAATATTCTTCTTAGGACAGATAAGTCAAATTATGTTTCAGTAGAAAATGAAATCCCTGACGCGGTATCCAAGTTAAGGTGGTATGCATTATACATATTTTAGAGATATGACGGCGCCTGCAAAACAATAAAATGGGTGAGCAGACAGAAGAACTGCAGCACGCTGTGTATGACAATATTGAAAAAGAATCCCCCATTAACCTAAACCAGAACAGATTCTGCTCTAATGAAATGTAAAGTGGGGTTTGATGTGGATTTAAAACACAGACAAGGATTTGATATTAATCTTGCAAACTTAAATTGAATTTATGTAATTCCGCAGCAGTATGTGCTCGTCTGCCACTAATGCAATAACTCAGTGCACCTGTGTTGGCTCTGAGATTATTGGCCAGGAAGCACCCTCTTAGTTTCATTTCAAAGCTTCGCACACAGCTATTAACGAACCCTGAAACAGGTACAAGCAAACAAGTAATCAGATGTAAGACTTGCAGGCACTGCGGGTAAAACTTATCTTGATGAATACCAGTTAATTATTTTACTGAAGAAATTAAAAAAAAAAAACAAAAAAAAAAACAATAATAGAATAACCTGCTGTCTGATAAAACAGACAAGAGAGAAAAGTGAGACACTGTTTATGTATTTATGTTTTCCTGGGGTGATACTGAAAGCTAATGTGTTGTGTTCCAATCCAGTTTTACTCCACCTTTGTTTTCTTCACTTGTGTGTGTTCCAACAAAAGCTTTCTAAACTTGCTGACCACAAAAGGACTGTTTTACCTTATGATTTCTATTATAATTTGTTTCTCCCCCAATGGGGTAAAAATGCTTGTAACGGCTGACAAACATTTTAAGCTCTTTGTGTTGTTTTTTTTTTCTCAATATGACAAGAGAAAAACAACTTGTCTCATACAGTTGTAGAAATCAATGCGGGGAATGCATCACAATGGGTCCAAAAGCCCAAAAGAAAAGACAAAAATGCTTCCAGAGCTGTAACATAAGAGTTAAGGTAGAAAATGTGACACCAACTAAATCAATACCCAGTGAAAGACCAGTGATTATGTTCAGGCAAGAGCCAGATTTGGCACATGGCTGATGGTGTGACCAGATTAAAAACACTTAAATAACACAAACATTTTTTTGTCATCATCTTCCCAAGATGTCTTGTTCAGATACACAAAGCTTTTAAGCCAAGTCAAAAACGAATGGCTTTCACTTGTTTTGTCGTGTTCTTTCTTCTTTAATGACATTATGAGTACTTAAGCTTTTAAGGGCTGATATAAAAAATACTGCTTTGTGTCACAGGGCATTAACGGTAGGAGAAAAAAAAGAAAATAGGTTCATCTCAGAGAAACAAATTATCAGAGAATAGGCTAAGAAACTCAACAAATGGATGTATAAATTAAACCGCAAC
Organism: Mugil cephalus; assembly: GCF_022458985.1. NCBI lineage: Eukaryota > Metazoa > Chordata > Actinopteri > Mugiliformes > Mugilidae > Mugil > Mugil cephalus. The sequence continues at coordinate 11,084,121 of NC_061777.1, forward strand.
AATGACTTCCTGCGTGACTGCTCAAGAACGGTGACACCACCAGCTTACAGTTTAAATGTAAGCAAGCTTACCATTTGAGTACAAGTCTAAGAATGAAAAGCATGTCCAATGTTTCCAAGCAAAGGTAACAACAAAGACTGTTTAAATTAAGTTAGGAAAATGTAGAAGCAAAACAGAATAAGTTTACTCTTGGTTTAGTTGTTTATATGCTTTCATGGATTCACCCTGGATCCAGTTATGATCCAAAGTCAGTTGATGAGGATTAAAAGTTTACTTGAAGCAAGTTTGGAATGTTTGAGTCTCATTGGAAAAAATGGTAAGTCTCACACACTGAGAAGAAGGCAATGAGGCCACTTACGTTACTGCTACTACTATTAAACTGTTAAAATGCCACCCAACTGCTAGTCAACAATGGCAACTGAAACCTTCGCCAAAATTTCGAGTCGAACAAATGTTTGTAACTCAGTACCTAACTAATCAGTTAACCTCACCTCTGAAAACTGTGGTGACGGAGAAGCAGCCGGAAATACTAGCAGAAACACGCTCTATACAAACTGGACCAATCACAGCTCTTTCGGTCTCTGCGTTAGGGTCTTCATACAATCTGCGCTGTTGCCATCAAATTGAGGTACGACATCAAATTGACGCAGAAGGCTAAACCGCCTATTATGGAATGACATACAAAAAGGACAAGGTTACTCACACAACTTCTTAAAAAAGCACGGCAAGCTGTCACAGAGAACACTGTGACTAAAGTACAAAGCTCCAAGCTGTTATAGAATATACTGCCAAAACAGAAAAAAAGTCACTTGGTCTGGCCCGTCAAGATGTGCCTGAGTGATCAAATGAAAGCCGTGCACATGTTAACTCTTAAGAGCCATGTTCATTTGGGAAGAACCCCTGACAAGGGAGGTGATTAATGATCCAAGAGGGAAAAATCAACCAAAGCACACAGCCAAATGTTTATTGGCAAAGCTCCATGAAAACACCAAGATAATCTTAATGCGGAGCAACCAAAGGCCTGTGCTGAAACCCTGCTTGAATATTAAAGAGATAAAAAAGACTAAGCTTAAATTGAACAGATTTACCTTTAGACGACTTACCGGTTATGATTGAAAACCCTTTTACAAACTCCATATTTGAGACTTGCCGTCACTTTATACAGTTCAAACATGGAAAAGGTTTTCTATCAAGTAAAAAGTGTCAGACAAAGATGAAATAGCTTTTCCATGTTGAAAATTATTCGGATGTTGCCCAAGTACCATGAGACCGCAAACCTATTAGCGCCGTAATGCCAGTATCTGTCCACCTTCCATCCTCTGCTTCAATTCTATCCTTTTTGCACCTGTCTGAGTTTGTCACTCTCTTTCTCTCCCTCTCTCTGGAATTTCTACTTGTCATCCAGGTTGGTGAGTTGTATTCCCTTGTGTAACTAAGCGCACAGCTGAATATTAGGGCTTTTCGTAATTGCTCTTTGCTAAACTAGATTTCTCATTTCCGACTAATTGGAAACAGTGTGTAATTGACTTAATTTTCCAAGTAATCAATCAGCTCATGTCAATCAGTGCGTCTAAGTTCAATGAATATATTTGTGCGCAGTTATGTCGGTGTGTGTGATGATGTCCACGCTGGTGCTTGCTCGGAGCGTGGGTGTGCCGTACGAGTGTGCGTGGGAGGCATGTGTCGACGCACGTGCAGCCCCTGTATCCGATTCCACTGAGAAATTCTTCAGTTCCAGCTGTTATTATAATATCACACTGAAATTCGTACAACCTGAAATAATATTTAGGTGTTGATTGTGCGACTTTGAGGAAGATAAACGCCTCTCCACTCCGAAGCTTCATTCAGAAGCAGCTGCCTTTCAAGCCCTTTCAGTTGATAGCGCAGGCTGTAATGTATTGTGCAACACATGAACATAAATTAAGTCTGTTTGCGCGGAAAGCATGGCTTGTCTGACAAAACAGTACACACAGCAATTCAACTGTATCAGTGGAGAGAGAGGAATAACTGAAGAAGCGTTGTGCTTTGATTTATTTCATCTCCCTTGAGAAAAGGAAGGCTGAAGGTCAGTTAAAAACTAAACAGGTGTGTGAAATGTTGCATATGTGTGTTTCAGAGCTCATGTGTTCATGTGCATGCTCTTCTGACCTTTTCATGTTGGTGTGCAATAGGTCAACGAGACCTTTCAACCATTCATATTTCAGCCATGTGGGCGATCCGGCCACACACACACACACACACACACACACACACACACACACACACACACACACAGTCTTATTAGAGTACAGATTCACACCACAGAGACCCAGAGAGGTTTCTGTGCCCAACTGCTTCCATGATGTTTTAAATCACTTTCCATAAAGGATAAATGGACATTGGAAGGCCAGTGCAATTCTTCCCATTTAGCCTATACTATATGAGTGATGGATAATGGTCAACACTTAACTTCAGAGCTCACAGTCATTGCCGTTTGCTTGATTAGACAAGATCAGACATTATAAGATAAATTGCAAAAGGATGGAACAGAGTGCTATGAATGGAAGAAGAATTAAGCTCCCGACCCAAGGAGACAGTTAGCTGTATTACGGATCATATCGTACGATTGTGGAGACTTTGCTTGTACAGAAATAACGCTGATGTGTGTGATTACGGTTTTCAAAATTACCGGCATGTACTGCGCTCTGAATTCGAACACGGATTGCGATGTTTAGCTGTGTCTTAGCAACAAAGTGCTCCTGTCTGTGAGAACTTTGCATGTGGGAGTTGAGAAAGGTAGTTGTTGTTAATTGTTCATCCATAACGAGCAAACAAAAGGTAGCGTTAGGCTGATTGTGTGTTTGGGCTCTCTTAAATGCAGAAGACAAGATTATGTTAGCAAACACTCTTTCTTCTAGATTCCTTTAAAAATCGTCCAGTTTTGAGAAAGTTCATTTCAAACATTATAATCGCACAGGCAGAGGCAGCCATATATGAACTCGATATAATTCATTGTGTTACTCTGTCTCTGCATGTTGTAATGCTCACGTGTGGGCAATCCTGTGGCCAAATGATTCATTGATCAACCAGTTTCCAGTTAACAACAGATCAGCTGCACAGATCTGTTGCACACACACTGTCGCACACACATATTTCTAACTTTTTCCACGTAAATGACCCTATTATTTCTGCTTGCTTTATTTACTAAAGAGTGTATGTGCATCTCTGCAACATAGCAAACAAAAAAAGCCAGCATTTCTGCATTCGTTTTGACATCGATAATGTGCACAATTTGAGACAGAACACAACCTGAATTTTGATAGGTTCAAATGAGCACAAACAAAATAAGTACTTGATTTGCAGGAATTCAGCACTGATGAGTTTTTCTTACAAAATCTGATTTGCTCATTCACCCACTTAAACTTAACTGTAACAAAAATATGAGACCGTAAACAAAAATAAAGGAGCGTGTAATTTATACTCTTGTCATATTATGTCATTTGTGGTATCAGTGTTCACTTGTGTTCATTTCGCAGGATTTTGTGAGGTGTTGCTACATCCTCTGCATCCTTAATCAGCATCTTATTTCCCCCTTGCGTTGTATCTCTCCTTCCCTCTCGAGCCCACCTCATTTATCTATTGCTTTTCCTTCCATCGTGATCCATAGGGTTCTTCCCTATTTGCACAAAGTACATGAGCTGAATCTCAACAATGTGGAAACTTTTCACTTGATTGGGTGTCTTATCACTAAAAACACAAGAGCTCTAATTAAAAAAAAAAAAAAATGAAATAATAAATGTTGCCACCCATTACTGCACAGAGATGGGCAGGAAGATTGGATGCCACCATCTGCATGTGCGTACATACGTATGTGCGCGTACGTGTGCTCCTCTTCCATGTGTGCGAAGGCCAATACACTTTGTGTGTTTCCGTGTGTGTGTGTTATTTACTGATGTCTGGATGTATTCATGCATCACTTTCATCAGTAGCATTTTAATTATGATAACACAAATTTTTAATTACTTTTACATCGCTGTGAGCATCATTATAATGCTATAAGTTGTCATGCAGGCATTTCACTTACGACAGCACCCAAGGATGTAATGCGTTGATGGTATGTTAAAAACCACGATGATCATATGCACATTAGACTTGGCAATTATTCCTTGATGATGCTGCAGCCCTCGTTCGAAACATGGCATTATTTTTGAGGTATCAAAAATCATCATGATAACGTTTTTTTTTGTTTTTTTTTTAATTGAATAATGGTTTTCACGTCTTAAGATCCACGCCAGTACAAAGAGGGGAGCAGATAGGGAGTAATTAAGAAAAAAAAAAAGCAGGAAAGAATGAAACAATGACAAGGCCATTAGAGCTGCGGTGAGGAGCAGAGAAAGGAGACGGGGCCAATAGAGCCGTCGCTTGCCTAATGAATTTAGCTTGCCTCCTCATAATCATCTGGACAAACAAAGACGCCGTCTACATCTTATTTGCCGGGGCTCCTTTCAATGTCCTGATTATTTTTCTCTGTTTTATTCAACGCATCCATCTTCACTTCACTGTTTGCATCAAACTGTATAAAATACATCCTTTTATGAAGCAAAGAACACAGGTGACGAGCACACCACCATGAGGGGAGTCATTAACTGGATAGACCACAGCACAGAATGGGAGCCTCTTAATTTCTGGATCTCTTAAGTTTTAATTACATGCGTATGAAAAAGGTAAGAAGAGGTTTTGTTCTCACTTCCTAGAATTCAATTCATCCATCCTTTAAAGTCCAATGTATTATCTTTGCATGCATTCAAATGACCAGACAATTCTGACACTCAGGGCTAAGCAACTACTTCAATTCTCGCAAGGACCAGTGCACAAAGGGACAAAAATGTGGTTGTGTTTTCGTGCTAAACTGCAGTGAGCCACATATACTGGCCTCCTTCATGTTGTTAAGAACACTTGCCAGTTCATTAGGTACACTAGTGAAAACAAACAGGTTCTAACAGAATAAAAGTACCATCTCAAGCTCGTATCTTTATGAAGTTTGTGGTATTAAGCATTTGTTTGAATGTTGCTTTGCATTGTGGAGGCTGTGGCCTGTAGTACTACTGAACTGTATTATGTTGTACTGTCACGACCCAGCTCATGGGCTGTGACAAAAAGCGAAGATACACAGTAACATAACGTTAAAGAAATTTATTTATAATAACCAAGGATAAATAATAACAACAAAAGCCACATAGGTGAGGTGTGTCAGTGTTTATCAGTGTGTCTGCTGATGGGTGAATGTTCTGGTATTGAATGTAAAGTGTTGGAAGCAAAATAACTAAGAATCAGGAACCAAGAACCAAACAAAAACGTGGCGCCCTCAGTATGGAACAAAAGACAGAGACAGATGGGAGCTGACAGCCAGGTCTTAAATAAGCCGCACACTGGGAGACTGGCCAGGTGCCCCCAGTTTGCCTAACTACGCCCCGCCTACCAGCTAGGTACCTGAAAGATAAAAACACACCAAAACAGGCTCTGCCAGGCAGGAAGCCGTCTCATGTACTGACAAATGTTTCCGTTATTTTGACATCCTAATTTTAACAGCAGCACAAGCTGCATTCGCCAATATCCTCATGCATTACCACCTTTTTTATATGGTTTCAACAAAAAACTAACATTAGAATGTAATGAAGGGCAATTTAATGCAGGATGGTTGTATTTGATTGCTGTTATATTCGATTTTTTCTTTTACACTTGTATACCTGATGCCTGATACTACACATTATATACCCTATATTGTGTAGTTTTAGGTATATAAGTATGTGTAGTATAATATGCAGTTTAGGCTTGTGCATCAAATTGATGCTGTAGCTACAGCATCAGTGCCGAGCATATGTGGACCCTAATGCTGTAGCTGACATGCACCTCTCACAAAATGTAACAACATTTTAGACGCAGCTCGCAATATCTATGACTGGTCCACTTGGTAGTAGAGTGTTTTTGCTTCAGTATTTCCAGCTGTTTGTTCATCTCTGTGATTTTCGGATTCATTGTTTTTGAATCAATAAAGAATCGGCAAGGTCAACTGAGAAGGTTCAAAGATGCAAAATGTCAGCGAAGGCTTCAGTTGCAGTTGAGTGAAGCAGGAAGTAGAAATAAAAGATAACCCAAATGGCCAGACTGATGATTGCACAAGTATAAATGGCCTGAATCGGCATGGGCTATGTGCGTAGGTTTTGGTATCCGGTCCCACAGTACCCTAAACCGATTACTGAACAAACTGAACTCTAATTTCTGTTGTAGCTCTACACTACGTGCTAGCAATATTGAATTTGCAGTCACAGATGGCTGATACCGAAAAAAAAAGTGGGGCCTGATGGATGTTTTTTCATCTCTGAAACTGATATAAGCGCCTCACGTCATTAGGTCAGCAAGAATTACTTCTCTGCCTTGACCTGCAGAGCTAAAACCTGAAAAATCTCTTTGAAGTGCAGGTCTTCACATGTGCATAATCCCAGATCGTTTCTACTTCACAGAGTGGCATGACCTTCGGGCAGCCAAATTATTGGAGCACTGATTTTTTAACCATGCTTGTGATTTGCAAGGTTATAAGTCCTTTCTTTAGTCTCAATGAAAGAGTAAATTTTGTGAAAAAAAAATAAAAAATTGGATCAACCTGTAAACTGCAAATATTAGCCATTTGCTGACTCCGTTCACCAGAGATTTCTATTATAAACGTTCTACTGCATGTTTTTCTGTTGATTTGCTGTCATCTACTTAAATATTTAATTAAGCTTTACATTAAAACCATGACAAAAAAAAACACATGCCAAGTCGGCACCCCTGACGGCAAAGTAAACACATGAGGACGCTGAAATCAAATCTCTTCAACTCAACATAGTTGCATGCTTTTCTAAGCTATGAAAACAGCTGAATTCCTGCCTTTAAAAAGGCCAGGACTGAACTATTGGCTGTCTTTAGTGGTGGTAATAAATAAACCAATTGTAGTGATGTTTAGAGTCGATTTTCAGTTAGTATTACAGGAGCCTTCAATTATAATCAATCATTCAGCCAAAAAGAACAAATTGGGCTGTTTGTTGCCAGTGTGTGCACCAAGCTGAACAGGAAAGAGGAGAAACGAAAGCAGGGAGTTGTCTGAGATAAAGAAAAAGAAAATACACAAGATAGTCAGGGTAAAAAACATCTCCAGAACGTTTAATGTTCAGTCCATCTCCATGGATAGGAAGTCATGGTAGAAGAAAATCACAATCAAAATAGACACAGTCTGAATCTGAATCCAAGATCAAAACATTATATTGTCAGCCTGTACAATATAATACTTTATTAATGACAGCGTGTCCACCAAATTAGACCCAGGCAGTCAGACCTGACTATTGAAAAAGAAAAAAAAGGCCAACTGGATTTTACCTAAATGCATGTTGCAATGCTCCTGGGACAATGACCTTTTGATTTTTCACCTTTATGTTCCAAGACAAAATAATACATCTTTCAGGGCAAACAAACGTTTGGACTGTGAAACACAAAGGGCACTTGTTTTTGTCATGTGGTGGTTTTGTTGTGTCTGACACGGGGCACCTTGAGACTTTTCAGGACTCAGCAAAATCAGAAGATTATCAAAGTATTCTGGACTGAAACATCCTGTCAAGTGTCGGAGAGCTGTCTCAGTCCCAGATCGACGCTCAGTGACCCAAAATGTACAGTTTCTGATTCTTTCATCTTTCTGCTCAAGAAGAGACAAAGTTTAGAGCTGTAGTGACTGTCTTGTGGACATGGTGACATGTTGTGCAAAAGATTTTTTTTTTTTTTTTTTTTTCGTGAATACATATATCTCTTATATATTGTGAAATGGCTGGAGACTTTCTACCAGTCTGTTGCTGTGAGCGCCCTGTTGCTGTTGGGGGAGCAGTACCAAAAGAGACATAAGAAGGATAGACATACTGATCCGAAAGGCTGGACACGTGATGGACAGAGAGGTGGCGACGTTCATGTCAGTGAGGGACAGAAACTGCTCTCCAACATGGACAACCCATCACACCCACTTCACCGGACTACAGAGGAGCAACAGAGTTCATTCTCCAACAGACTGATTCAGCTCCACCATACATACCATTTTCAATCCATCTGTACAAGTTGCCCTTTTGTAACAGATAACTCCATGTTATTACTGTTAATGCACATTTTTAATCCTTCCTATCAATTTAATTTACTTCTGTCTCTATTTCTTGAACATTTGTCCATATGCAACATTACACTGCACATTTTTTTGCTCATACTATCCCACTTTATTGTCTTACTAGATTTTTACTTTTTAATTTTATTTATTTATTTCCTATTTATCTTCACATATTTTTCATTTTACTTGTGCTTCACAAGTGTGTTTTTTATGTGCAACTGAGCTGCGAAGACAAAGCAATTTCCCTTGTGAATCAATACAGTCTGTCCAAGTCCAAGTCTAAATCTAAACAAGGTTTATGATTCAGGCATTGTGCTCAAACTGACAGGAATCCTCTACCACGTGAAATGAGATTTATTTTGCCTGACTGACTGGTGATACTTTTATTTTGTAAGCAGTATTTTTGTTACCATCCTCTTTTCAATAATGTGTTCCAGTCATATTATGCTTGTACTGTGATGCTTTGTTACTTTAATGTAGAGCTTTTATTCTGTGTAAAACGTGTTTCTTTAAACGACATATTATATCTACTAACAGTCACATGAGAAAAAAAGCAGGCTTATTGAACTTCGCAGTGTATGTGGAATAGTACCAATTTGTATGCCACTGCACAAACAATGTCTTACTAGTCACGCATTGTCCAGTCCAGTGGGCTTTTGTATTCCTTATTATGGCACCTGCCTTGTACAACAGCCCATGACAAATATTTCTTCAGGCGTGGCAAACAGATAACGCCAGTGTGTATTATAATGGGGAGGAACACATTCCTCTATTCAGTCTTCCAAGCCTACAAAAAAAAAAACTTCATCTGTAATGCTTGCCCTGGAGAGTCTTGGTGCCATATGGTCTAAATTCTGTTTAAGATGCCTCACAACGCTGCCAAGAAACATTTCTGGGGGAAAACAGAGGTGCAAACACACACAAACAGTTTGACTCTTCCTCCCAGTCGTACCACATTGATTGCCCTGTTGTTTTTTCTCTCGCTCTTACCGCATGGTGCCGTGTTCCTTCTTCTAGCTCACTGAACTCTGCTCCCTCTTCCGCGTTTTTTTCCACATCCTTCCCACCTGTCTTTACCTCCCTTTGGCTCCCCCTGACTCCCCCCTCCCGGCATACACACCCTGCCAGCTCTTTTTTCCTTCTCTCTCACTCTGATCTCACCGGGGAGCACTCTTGTCCTGCTACTGTTCTTCCTCATGACTTATTTTGCTCCAGGCCTTGCCCTCATCCCAGCTCAGCTACGACACTCCTTCCCTTCCCCTCCGCTCCTTCCAGTTTCCCTCGCTTATCCCTTTACCTTTTCCGGTGCTGCATCAGGAAATGCCCAATTCCTTGCGTCGCCTGGGACCCGTCTGTTTGCCCCGCGTTCACATTATGATTCTCTCCCTCCACAAGAGAGGCAATGAACTGCTCTTGACACAAATATCTCCCCTCCAGGAACTGACACCTCTTTGTAGTTTGAAAGGTCTTAGTGCGGGCATGGCCTTGCAATCTGTGTTATCTGGAGTGGAGCATGAGTTCCTGATAGGATCTCTGACAGAAAGTTGGTCCCAGGAGAGAGGCCAAACAAAAAAAAAAAAAAAAAAAAAAAAAAGTAATAATAATAATCATAATAAAAAAGATTCATTGCCAACACAAAGGCCGAAAAGAAAGAGAAGAGCCATCTGGGCAGGAAGAGGAAGACCAGTGCCCCCACCTGGAGTTGAACCTGAGAGGTACACCACACTTGCATTGACTTCACAATGTTACTCTGTTAGATTGCTTTTTATTTTTTAATGCCTCTTCCTAGTTAATTCCATTAATTGCTCGTGTTCACATCAAGCGACCGGCAGCTCCATTGTCTTGTACCACAATGTGGATACAAGTCAATCATCCACATCTACCGCCGCCTCCCGTCTTGCTCCACGTCCCTCTAAAAATCCACCGCCTTGTGTTTTGTTCAGAGTGCTGAAAATTCACATATGCGATCTTTGGGACAGAGTTTAAAATAATCCAAATGGAGAGTCGTCTGCAGAAATCTGGTTGTCCGCTTCGGTTTCGATGTCCAGATTTTCTAAAAATCAATCTGGATAGAATCTGAATGCCAAAAGGCGGATTTGGGCTGAGAAAGTGCTTTGTTTCATCATCAAACACTCACTTCGAGGTTGGTGAGCGTGGCATTTTCTTTTGATTCTTCCCTCCTGCCATCCCTCGCAACACCGCACTGGTGATAGTCTTTTGTTCCTGAGCTCAATATTCTTTCTTATACTCCCTATCACCTCTCCTTTCTTGCCCAAACTTTGCTCATCTCGACGGTCACCCAAGCTCTGCAGCAATTTTCTATGTCCTCCCTTTGAGGCTCATTCCTACTTGGTGTGAGTTCATCTGATTATCTGCCTGTGCTTAGCATGATTCCCCGTTTTCTCTGCTTCTTCTCTTGCTCCCTCCCCTTCCCCGTCCTCTGGTCCTGTTCACACCCAGCTGGCCTCCTCTCCTCCACAAGTTCCCACTTGCTGTGTCCTCTTCTGCATCTCCTTGTTATCACCCCTCCCGACCACTGCCTCCACTCCACTGCCTTACCTCTTTACTGCAGCCTCTGCATTCTGAATTACAGCCTTTACTCCTCACAGGCGAGTCTAATACTTCACACCGAGGTGTTTTCTGGCCTCCTTCAGATGCTCCATCTTTAATTTCCTCCTCTGCTTCCTGCCTTACTCCTCCTTCAGTGAGAAGAATTACACTTCAAAGGGGTCATGATAGGGGGTCAGAGAAGTAGCTAAATGTGCCACTGTTCTGCTTGTTGGACTCCTTTGCCCGAAAATTAGATCCTACGTTTTCCCCTGTCCTTAGCCACACACAGTAAAAACCAACTTCATTGCCACTCTGTCTCCTCCCATTCTTAAACTTTCTCTCTCTTCCACGTATGGTGAGTGTGGCCCACTAGAATAATCTGCGCCCATTACGGACGCTACAACGCAAACTTCATCCCTCTGTCCTGCTTTTTTTATATATCTTTACTTTTTGTTTCATTTTTTAGAAGCAAGCTGTGCCCGCCATCTCTCCATGAACTAATGCCAATACACCCGCGAGCAAAGCTATCTTCTACAAATTGCTCCGATTTAGCAGTTAATGGCTATATTGGGTAGCCTCCAGGTGAATGTGTGTGTATGACTTGGTCCTGTATTTTCCCATGGCTTGTAGCAGTTACATAGCTTGCCTGTGTCTCCGATCCGATAGGAAACCGGAAACCCATATGTAGGGTAAACTGTTACTTCGGAAATGCTATTATATAATATATTACATTATAAATACAGCGTGGGGGCGGATATAGCCGTAATATTGATTTATTTATTTTTTGTTCACTGCGATTTCTGGCTTTGGATTTAGATGCCGGTCCCACTCTCCAAGTCGGCTCAGCAAGTATATTCAGCAAGCTGATAATCATTACGCATTTAGAAAATCTAATCAGTGTCTCTGCAAATTTGAGTTAAATATGGGCTTCATATATGGGACATAAAACCACGGATTAAATTGGTCATAAATTCCTAAATTACATGAAGCTCCACAGGTAATTGTGGTCAGGTGAATATGACTAATGTCTGCAGTGTAACTGCTATGACAGGGCATCTGTAATGTTAATGACCAGTTTTAATGGGATCAGAGCTCTGTGCACTCCCTCGGTTTGCAGAGCCGAAGGGTGTTTGATGCATTTTTCCAAGCCGTTGCAGGAAAAGGTTACTGATGTCACGTGTGACATCCACCCCATAGTAAAACATATAATATACTAATGGGTGTCATATATACGTGCTAGCTTGTAAACAACTGGCTTACACGCTCTCAAGGACGTCAGGGTTTGATGTGATTGTGTCCAAATTATGTTGAGCTAGGACAATGGAACTAAGGACTTGTGACCTTAAAGTAGATAAAATCATAGTGAAAACCATCCATACTTTATGTTCTTGATTATCATAAATTGGAGCACAACCTCTGTAGTGACTTGAAATCACACAAACTGAGACATGAGTCAGACATAAGCAAGCATTTAGACTTTTTTTGTGTGTGTGGCTACATTTTTGCACGGTTTTGATGCCATCTTGTTAGATAAAACCATCACCAGGTGGGCACCTGCGATGCTATAAAAAGTTTTACGTCGTAAAGTTTTACCCACACGCCATAGTAAAAGAGCAATCCTGGTTATAATAAATTAATTTAAAAAGAGAAATCAAGCTGGTAAAGTGTAGCAGACATAAAACCTGGTAAATTATTCAGCCGTGCTGAATCCTTCAGCGGCGACCCCGTGCTCCCTGAGCAAAATCACACGCCTTCAGGGCATGGGAAAGTGCTTTTAAGAATTTAGACAAAAAGACAAACTAATTCGTATAAAAAGGGTGTACGAGTTTGTGTGAAGGGCATATGTGTGTGTGTGTGTGTGCTTGTTTTTCTTTGTACACATGACCTAGGAGGGATGCCTGTGAGTGCGTGTGTGTGTGTGTTTCCTTCCAGAACTGTGTGGTTACTGCCCTTGGTCATTGTTGCAGCAGATCCAACACCATACTCGAAGAAGAAATATTAATTTTAAACGGTGCCACTGAACCGGTGGCATTTATCCTCTGTGCGTCCACATGTTGTAAAAAAGTATGCATATGTATATCGCCGTGTCCGAGCAGTGGAGTCAGCCACTGTAACAAGATTAATGGTTGACTGAGACAGAAGTCAATTTTCTTTCCAAAGAATGAGTGAGAGGAAACAAGCTTGATGGTCTGTACACTTTCTCTCTGCCCTCATCCTTGAGGGATCATCTCTCTCAGTCCCCGCGCTCTCTGTCTCTCAGGAGTCTACTCTTGCAGATTATTATTGCGGATCCATCTCTCTCGCTTCTCCCTTCATCCTCTTCTCTGCTCCACACCACTGGGAGCTCACTCAGAAAATAATCCCTTCTCCCACAAGCAGCAACAAGAATAAAAAAGTTTAACAAAGCTAATTAAAAAGTGAAGATTGATGTACATGTCCATAGACAGCGTGAGGAATCGAGGTAGTGAGCGGAGTGGTGATTTGTGGTATTTGCATGTCTGAATGAGTGCAATCACTTAACTTCACTGCTTCCATCTGCACCTACACATGGATAAGGCTGCATAAAAACAATCCCCACCACTGCACCGTCACACGGGTGTAGCAGTCACACAGAATAAATTATGATATATCTTCTAATGAAGGAGAGACCATGTGAGCAGCGCCATCACTGCAACCATAAATGCTTTATGGTCATTTAAGCAAGTCAATTTCATGCTAATGTGACCACTGCTTACCATTCTAGAAAATTATAAACAGCACTTTGGTACGGGAGGAGGGCAGTGAGCAGAAGGCTGCAAAACAATTGAAAGACAGTCAGCTACGATGCAGAAGGAAGACAGAAATCTCTCAAATTGCCTTTGTCGGGTGTGTGTTGGTTTTGTGTGGCAGCTCAACAATGGCGGCTCTCTTCAAACATGATAAAGGAACAATTAGCTTTCCCCAAACAGCATCTTTCTGATTGTGCCTCGTTCAGTTTTTACTTCCACTATAAATACGTGTTGATCATACATGTTGGAGGGAGTCATAGGAGTTAAAAGAAAGACACACACACAATGATCTGTTTTCTTTCTCCGCACGCTCTCCCGCTGTCTCCTTCAATTTTTCATTTGTTAACGTATTGCTATTCTGTCTCTCTCGTTTCTACACCCAAAGAGACACATGTTACTTGGGCTGTCCATCAAAATAGCAGGTAAATGAAAGGAGAATTCTTGAAAATAATGGGGAGGAAACTGTCAGCCACTGATTCAACTGTGGCATGTGACTGAGGAGCATGTGGGCATCAAGGCATATTGTGAAACTGCGTTTGAGTTTTCCCTCAAATCGGCGCGCAGCAAGCCGTGGATGTTGGGTTTTTTTTTGTTTGTTTTTTTTACGAAAGGAGAGGGCAAGAGGAGAAGATGGGAACGAGAGAGGAAGAGAAAAGGGGAATAACTGAGAGAAGCACGAGTTTGATTCCTAAATAAAGTTAAACAGATGTACGCGAAATAATCAGGGATCATTCAGTTCTTGAGTGAATATTAGCAAGACAAACCATCCATAATATGCCTATGAAATCCCATTTGCTGATATTGTACAATGTTACACACACTGCAAGCGGAATACCATAAGGATTACATGAGTTCTTCTTGTTCTTCGCCTTATTTCACTCTGTACCTCTCTGATTTCACTCCTTCTCAGTCCTCTGGAGCCCTAACATTATACAGCATAATGGAATATCGACAGAGTTGCTCCATTGTGCTTTAGGCACACACAAGTCAGGCCCGAGATGAGCATATTGTATTCTAAAATGGGAACCAATGTGCTTATAATGCAAAGGGGACATAAAAACTATGGCACAGAGTGTATCTGACAGATCGAATATTGTAATCTAAACCTTATCACTGTGTGGGGCGCAGGAAGGAATCCTTGATGAGCACAGTGCACTCACTAAACACTCATTGGCTCTGTTGCTTTAATTCATTCTCTGTTCATCATTGTCTCGGAGCTGCCTCCTTCACAGACACATTGTCTCTGTTTTTCCATCCCGCCTTTTCAGTCTATTTATCCCATTTCAGTCTGTCATTCTGTTCCTCTCTATATACCGCATCTATCCCTTTGTGTCACTCCACTCCATCCCCCCGCAGATTGCCATGGTAACAGGTTTTAGAGGCTCAGGTTGAGACAGAAGGCTCGGAAACAAGTGTGCTCTTAATTGGTCATTTCGTTTGGGCTCTGGTGAAAGTGTGTATTGTCTGTCCTCATGATTTCCTATTATTATTATTATTATTTATTATTATTATTATTATTAACCTTTTAACTTACAGATCTCAAAATATCTTAATATAACAATAATCTTAATTAAACTTTCTCTAAAAGTTCATTGAAAGTACAAGCCTGAAATATCATCCATGATTTTGGTTACACAATTAAAGAGAATCAGAGAGGCAATCACCTTCGTTTTGTTTTTTTTTTTGTTTTTTTGTTTTTTTGCTCATCTATGATAAAATGACCTACATTGCAGTAGGATGATCCACCCCGCTCATTTACCCCTCCCTCCCCCACGAAGCGCGCACATGTCTGGCTGACCATCTCCTGTAAGTTACCAAACAAAGATCTATTTACTTTATCACTCAGCACCAACACATTACAGTCATTAGCAACAGCCCTAACTTATACTGTTGCTGTTTTTTTCTCTCTATGGCAAACTAATAGTGCAGGTTGTCAATCAACCACTGTCCACAGTTTAGATGGTGCTGTCATTAAGTTTTAAGTAGGTAAGCTAAACATACTTGACTGAGAAGGACCAGGGGGCAAAGTAGACTCCTCCAGCACCCATTTTTATTCATACTTTTCAGTATATACCACGTATACTTCACTATATTTTTCTAAGGTATAGAAAATATAGTATATAAAAAGTAAACAACAAGTATACTACCTTGGTTTTAGTGTAAAATACATATACTAGTAGTACACTTGAATAAACTACTTTTTTGCTAAGGGCAAGTACGAAAACGTAATTGACTGATTTACCTCTCTCAAGGAGAGGCAGCAGAGATTGGAGTGTGCAGGGTCTGTTCAGTCGAAAAGGAGAAACAGACTCAAAAAAACACAAAATCAAGTTCTCTCTTATTCAGGGTTGCCTACCTTTATTGACCTGGGGGAGGTCTACTACTACACAACTCTCCTTTGACAGGACTTAGTGATTGGAGCCTTGCGTTTGCATTTAAAGTTGCTTTTTATCTCCCTGTGAACAAAGAGTGATGTATTGATCTTCTGATGGCATTTTACTGGCGCCGTGCACCGGCCACTTAGAAATCCATGGCGAAATTGATGGCAAGGAAAAACCCATCTTTGCCAAAGATTAAAATTTGACTTCTGATACTGTCACACATGGAACTTGTGCAAAGTGGCATTTAAGTCTTAACACATCCACTGTAAATCATTAGAACAAAGCTGCTAGGTTACTAATGCTCTCTACAAGCCGCTAAGGCAAACAGTTTAGCTCTTAAATGAGTAAGGTATGAAAGCTACATACAACTAAATTACAATATATTAACAACTAAACTACTATATATATATACACACACACAAAGACGTCAGCCGATATTATGAACTTGGAAACCATTGAAGACTGTATTACTTCCAAATGTATGTATCCATGTATCCCATAAGCACAATGTTGTTTAATAAGAAATATTCTCCTGGAAACTAGAGATGAGTTACAATCATATTGTAAAAATTGAAATGTACAAATTGATTTAACAAAACTCAAATGTTTTGATCAAATCAGCCTGCATGTCATTTGATTTTATGCACATAGAATAGATTTGATTTTCAATGCATGTGATTTTATTTATTTATTTTTTACTTTTAGTATGTTTGAAAGTGTGGGTCAGAATACGATAATTGTAAAGCAACAGTACAATATTTCTTCATTTCCCATCTATCAACACTGGCTACAATGGAAAGATGCAACTCAAGTGAAATATGACATTCAAAGAACATGGTTCAATCCACAAATGTCCTTTAATCTGATCGCTGACCTAAAAACGGTGCAGAAGCTTAAATAATTCCTTTCAGAGTTTGAACCCCACCATATGTCCGGAAATATGATTTGAGTGAATAAAACAAGGAAATCTTCCTATTATCATGATGACACATCATGAGGCCACCATTTCCATTGTGTCTCAGTTCTCTTGGCAATTTAATGAAGCAGTCAGCCACAGCATGGCGGGGAAAGGAAGGCAGCCAATTTATATAACTGTGCAGGTACGTAAAGAAAGGCTAATGATGATTGGGTCAAATGGAGCAGAATGGAGGGAAAATGTTTGCAGGTTTCTAAGGGTCAACCACATTCTCAAGAAAGATAGAAAATGACAAGGATAACAACTGTGGGTTAGGTACTCCATAATAGCCACTGCACGGCAGAAACAGAAACATAATGATTATAAAAAATGCATTAACTAACAAGACGTTGTTAAGAAATGTCTACAGGGATTTCTTAGTTACTGCAGCGACCAATATGCAGGTAGATTATACACTAAATACACTAAATTTGCTCATCCATGATCCAACGCTTTGCATCGTATTTAGTGATGTATGACTTGGATGCAGCTGCTTGGCTGTGGAAACCCATTCCACAAAGCTCTCCACGCACTGATCTCTGCAGAAAGTTGGCAACCTCAACACCCACTGACCCACCCCCACTCTGTCATTTTACCTGGCCTGCCACTTTGTGGCTGAGTTGCTGTCGTTGCCAATCACTTCCACTTTGATATCACATATTTAGTCGTGAGGAAATTTCACAATTGGACTTGTTGCACAGGTGGCATCCTATCGCAACACCACGCTGGAATTCCCTGAGCTCCTGAGAGCGACCCATTCTTTCACATATGTTTGTAGAAGCAGTCTGCCTTCCTAGTTGCTTGATTTTATACACCTGTGCTCACGGAAATGATCGGAACACCCGGATTCAGTTATTTGGATGGGTAAGGGAACACTTTCGGCAATATAGCACTTTGAGAAGAAGGGAATAGATGCAACCGTTGTTATCTATGTGCAATTTATATGTGCATCTATTCCTTCATGGACTCACTCTCATGATTAAAACTATGATTTTCAGGAGAAACAAAGTGAATCCTATTTTGGCAACTGAACAGAAATATTTCTTAAACTTAAAAAACAGTGTACAAGCATGTTACTTACGCTCCAATCTTGCAAACTCATTAGGCCTTAATTGTCTCATTAGAATTTGTGAGACAAGTCAACAGATAATACCAATAATAGCAATTGTCCGCTGATGAAAATTACAGAGCTTGAGAAATTTACTTCAAATCCTGTGGTAACACCACCGACTCCTCTTAGCAGTAACAGGCGGGGAATCTGAAAGTGAAATCACACAAATCAAAGAAGGAAAGGGAGGGTATCTATAGATCTCAAAGCGTGGCCACTGTTTTAAAGTGTCATTAAGAAATGTCTGAAGGTGAAGTGTGGAAGTTATGACAGAATCAGGAAGACCAAGATAACATGTTGGGCAGAAAGGCAATTCAATACCTCAATACTGCAAAGGGGCAGCAGGAACATGTAGCTGACATAGAAGTGCTAGTGCAAACCAGTGTCAAACAGGATTTAGAGTCCACAAAAGGAACCAACCTTCATTTTGTTTAGTTTGGGATTTTGGAGTAGGAATGGTTCATAGAAATGACCACATTCTTTTACCATGCATCTTTGTCCTCTCTGAAGGACAGCCTGGTCAGCAGACATTCTGTCTTGCCTCCTTCATTCAGCTCTGCAGTTTCATAGTGACTGAAATGTCCATAGAAATACATTTTCTAGACAGACACTCTGTTTTTGGAGACAGTTTATTTTTCTCTCTGTCTCTCTTTGATTATACACTTGCAGCATGACACAGCAGTAGGTTTTATATGACCAATTCCAAGGTGAGAACATGCATGCCACAAAAGCAGTAACTTCATAATTAGCCTAGTTACACTGATCAGGTATGACATTATGGCCTGATATTGTGTAGGTCTCCCCTGTGCCCACAAACAGTACTGATCAGAAAATGGACATGCGCCATCTGAGGGTGCGCTGTAGTGTGTGGCAACAGGATGCTGCTAGTGGGGGCATTTGAGTCCAAACGATTGAAGGCAGAGGCCTCTTTGGATCAGGCATGGTCCAGTTCATCCCACAGATACTTAATCGGTTTGGGATCTATCGCATTTGGAGGCCCGAGCAACTGGTTGATGTAATGTGGTCAGATGTGATCAGATCACCCAAGACATTGATGTAGTGTAAACAGGGCTTTAGCACTTGAGGCGATTGCTAAGTAAGAGCGTTTGAAAACTACTAAATCATGAACAGACGAGGAAAAGGTGTTTAATATAAGCTGTGATGTCCACCACAGAATGAATAACGAAGAACTAGCTGCTCAAACTTTTGCAGCATTTACTCATTTTCTACAACAAACATGACCAAAATAATAATGTAATTTCCCCAGTACATCCCTAAACTGAATATCAATCAGCTGTGAAAACATTTTGCTCTTAGCTTTTTATTGTTTAAATTGTATGTTTGCACACGGTTTGTTATATACAGTAATTATCCTATCCCGTCTTGCCTCCATTACTCTTCCAGCCATCCTTAAAACTGTTTTTCCTTTCCCTATGAAGGTAGGTGCAGCTGTAATGACTTGTGAATCCTAAATATCCAAACCAACCACCCATTTATCTCTTCACTTATCTATTCATCTACCCATCTGCCTACCTATCCACCCATTTACACATTAATCTCTTCACCCATCCATCGTATTGGCACTATTTCATTTACTTCTTTCTCTGAATGAGCTGAAGGATGAACTGTAGGACTGCAGGATTAATGGTCACCCACGTTTCCATCTGTCTGTTCTCTGCTCTTAGCTCGTCCTGTCATTTCACTGCAACCTCTTCAATCCTTCATTTTCATATCCATGTGCATGCAAATGGAAGTGTGATTATGTCTGTTGAAAAAGAAATAGAGAAGACGCCGATGTCATCGGTATGAAAGGACACACAAGACGCACAATCCCTTGTGCCAAGATCCCAGGCAAAACACATTCAGAAGCCAAGTCCAACTGAAAGTCGACCAGCAGGCTAGCAGTCAGCTATCAGCTAGCAACCAACAAGAAGCTAACTAGCCTGGACGATGGCAGTAGGCAGTATGAGGCACATCATTTGGGTTTTCAAGTGGGCTCCTCCCTTCACCAATGTTTCGTTAAGTTAGGGCCACGACACCTCAAGAAGGCTTAACAATGAGTTTCAGCGTCCTGGAGTCACCCCCCTCCATGCTGCCACTGCACAGCCGTGTGACTTTCAACCACGAGAGATTAGCTTAGCCCTTAGCCTTACTGCTATTCAATAAAATACACAATTGTGTCGGTCCGGTGTCCAAACTACCTCTTTCACCAGAAAGGAAAGGGGTGGGATGAGGATACAGACCCTGGTTCGAGTAGGGGATGAGGGTCGGGGAATAAATAATAATAATACTAATAATAAACAAAGCTGAAATGAAGGCAGCTGGACTTAGTGTGTTTCTTTGCCCAGTTAATCTCGTTGTTTTTGTTCTGGCTTTGTTTTTTTGGGATATACAGTATCACACCCTGGATGACTGAGAACCCTCCCAAAGTGTGATTTTGCTGCATATGCACACTGACCAGCCACAACATTAAAACCACTGACAGAAGAAATAAATAACGCTGACCGTCCTGTGACAATACACTGCTCTGCTGGGGAAGTTTTGGACCTGGCATTCGTGTGGATGTTACTTAGACAAACCTAGACCAGACCAGGCACCCCGAACTCATAACAATGACACTCCTGGATAACAGCATCCATCCCCAACAGGATGTAGCCTGACACAGGCACGCATGCAAAAATGGTTTAGGAACAACATCTTATTTTGTCTGCCTCTGCTTCCATTTGATCTTGCAGGATATTTAAATATGACTATCACCCCCACCCTGTCAGTTCAGGAGAATACTTTCCAACAGAACTTTAATAATTCATGAGTGTCTTTTTTATCTTATATTTCATAAATTACGTTCCCATCCCAGAGTATTGCCCCAGATGCTGCTACCATGCCAAGTTTTCTTTCTTCGCAGCTGCTCTGCACAGTTTGAAAACCGTTATCTGACACGGCAGATAACATCCCCGCCTTATGCAGACAGAAGCCTGCCCATCCAATCAAAGAACATGTTATATGAAAAAAAAATAATAAATATAATTTAGCCTGAGACTACTTGCTAACACTGATTTGTGGTCGCTATGACACCAGCCTATCAGAGCGCCCGGGGCTAAACCACAGAGTTGTATATAATCCCTATTCCTATGATCCCAGTCTGTTTCTCTGGGCAACAAGCCTCCTGAGATGATTTATGTATCTGTCTCAGCTGGAGTCTGCAGAATCTTGCTGAAGGTGGTAAATGAGTGAGTAGGAGAGATTGAGGAAAGAAATAAAGTGTAATCATAAAATATGTCCTTTCTTCATTTCTCTGATCCTTAACCTTCTGCTGAGAAGTGCAGAGCAAATATGTGACACTAAAAAGGATTAATATTGAAAGTAGTCTTACTGCTCCATGATATACGTGTTAAACAACTCATTAGGAAATAAAAGAGCATTGCTCAGAAACATTTGTGTAACTTTTTAAGCTCTTATAAAAGCCTTAATAATGATGGCAGGTGGCTTATTTGGCATTACATTTCAAGTTGTGCTTTTGAGTGCACTTTTATATTCCTCACAAAGCTGTACAACTTTTTATCTGACTACTTCAAGGTCAACTCACATGGACAACGTCCTGCACAAGGACATTATCCAAATCCCATTGTGTTCAGCTTCTTAGTAACTTGACTATCCCTTGCATAGGGATTTTACATCAGCTCTAATAGTCTTATGTTTGCTCTCGAAGGACACCGATATGCTATTTTGGTATCTAAAGTACCCTTGCCGGTGCTGTGTTAGTACCCAAGCTTATGAAAAACCATGGGGAAAGCCAGGTGATAAACATTATGACCTATCCCTGGCTTTCAGAGGCTTCTCGTAGCTCAGTTGCAGAAAAAAAGAAGCATTGGATAAACCCTGAGAACATCCTTAGACACACACTATCACCTCCAAGCCAGAGGAATGACGAGTATCAAGCCTCTAAGTTAGTAAATGAATAGGTTGTGATTCACATTAGCAAGCTGAGAGAAGCAAGTCGCCCTCACGTATGTATACTGACCGGCTTGGATGAAAAGTACTTGCGTGTGAGAGAGACAGAGCATTAAAGAAGAGGAATGGGAAAGGATAACAAGAAGCCAACAGCAAGTGCAAATATGCTCACATGCCTCTGGAGTATCACACACACACATATGTGGATTTATGCCCACAAATCCCAATCATGATTCTTTCAGCTGTATTTACGCTCCAGCATCCATAATATAATACACTCTACTTAGCTGTATCTTGGAGCCAGTAAGCAGGCAAATTAAAGTAAATGACTACTTCAGTGTGTATTCCCGCTCTCCCCCGACTCCTCTCCGTCATCCCCACTGCCCTCCCCACATAACTGATAGTAAAGCTTCATTCAGATTGAAAAAAAAAAAAAAACACAACAACAAAAAAGAAAAAAACATTTGATTTTAGACTCTGTTCGCCAAAACTGCTTTGTTGAGGCGGCTGCCAGATTCATGATCACAGTTGCCAGGTGTCGGGATTACCAGTATTGTTTTCTGAGATGCAAGTGGAATAGCAACGGGTGTGAGATAAAAAGAATGCAACCCACAACCACAGCGGTGATCTTGTGTAACAGATAATCAACGACGCGGTTTAACCACAAGGAAAGAGGAGGATGACAACACCCAGGTACTCTACAGTTAGTGAGCTATTTGAAGAACTCGTATTAAATTTGAGCATTTCCCCTTCATTTACATTTCACTGACGGTCAATTTAACAAATACGACAATGGGCACCCAACCCCCCTCGTTTTAGCAATTAGCTCTGTGTGGTCTGCTTTCGATAGACGCAATATGTGCCCAGTTAACTGAAGCACCTGATCCATGAACACAAATAGAGATCCATTTTGAGACTGTTAGCAGTCTGTTGACTGTTGGCAGCCGAGGATCTACAGCACATATCTTCACTGTCACCCTTTTAAAATATATTAAATATGAAATTAATAAAGAATAGTGTCATGTTCAAACATTAGCTGAAAGAAAATCTGGAAAATGACAAACTCAGAAGGGTCACACTAAAGACAAAATCAGAAAGAAACACATGCAGCTAATACATTTTAAATTTGAATGCAATGTCTTAGTTTCATCTTTTTTTGTGAAGTAGAAAACCACTGCATCATCTTTTCAAACACAGCGCTAACATTTTCTAAATACACTAAAACAGCTTGCAATCAGTGAACATGAAAGACGGTGTAATGTGATCAAATTACAGAGACCCTCGTGCAATAAGGAGAGGGAAGAAGCACGATGCATTGCATTTTTTGTTGTTTTGCCTCATAACACCATATTAAGACATCAAAGTTAATATTAGCCATTGAAAGCAACCCTCCATTGCTTCCTGTCTGAGTTTCCTCTTTGCAGTCAATTCGCCTATCTGCATAAGCATCAACATTTGAAACATTGCTTGGCTTGTTTGCCTACTCTGAAAACTCCAAAACAAAGCAGAAGACTAGACTAGACAGACAACATAGCAATGTATGAACAATATAAAACCCAAGACTGCATTAGCTCGCACATGCTACAGCTGTAAAGAGAACTTCTGCAGATCAAACAGTTTCATACAGAGAATTTGACTGACTGAACTCATTCTGCAGATTACTTTACTGAAGTATACAACATTTAATCAGTGTCGCAAAGATGCACAGAAGTGTAGGCGAGCAGGCTCACAGCTAAAAATAAAGAAAACACTTTCTATATACCATAAAACAATGCATTGAAATTCAAACTTTAATGTATAATACAGTAGTACTTCAGGGAATAAATAAATAAACATTACAATTAAGAGTAAAGAGGGCAATTTCAGATGATAACAATCTGTCTCAGTGTGTAGTTGTGTATTGCTGTTGTGTTGCAAGTATCACATAGCTACAGTCTCATCCAACCAGGTACAAATTCCCTGATGTACATGCTTGCAGTTGTTACAAACGCATATTCTTTTTAAATTATTTATGTCAACCCATCCACGCACATTGGCCACTTTCGAGTCTCTCTTCAACATAATCAGTGTTAACTCTATGTGGAGTCACACTTCAAGTCTGTGGAGGGCACTCTTAATTAAGGAGCAGGATACGAGGATTTCTCAGATGGAAACAGGAACTTTACCCAGTCAGCATCTGTTCTGTCTTCTAGTGCTATCCATTACCTGCTGGGCGATGTGAGGGCTTTATGGAGGGCTTTATAACCCCCATTTAATGCTAATTGCCCTTGAATGGTACTTAACGTGGCGGATCACTCATGCAAACCTTCAACTGATTTTCATTAATAATTTCAGTAATGACGTGTAGAGCTACACAACTATTTAATCTAAACTGCTATTCTTCGCGAGTCGTTTTGGAGTCAGAGTCATTCGGAGTCAGAGCTAAAATGACAACAGTGCTCTTGGTGTTCTGTTGATGAATGCTTACCTAAAAACCACCCGCCCCCCTTTGGTCACTGACTACGGTTATTCCGGATAATACAGTAAGTTCCCTTAGACGAGTGATTGATAGTTATTGCAGTGTAAGCACTGCTAGAGTAGACACATAGGCGTCCCCTCATCAAAAAAATGTCTGCTTGACGTGATGGATGCAGAACTGAGACATAATACAGTGCAGAGCAGCTTTAAATATAATATATACGCTCACCGGCCACTTTATTGGGTACACCTTGCTAGTAAAAGGCAGGACCTACTTTTGCTTTCAGAACTGCCTTAATTCTTTGTGGCATCCTTCCAACGAGGTGTTGGAAACATTCCTCAGAGATTTTGGTTCATATTCACATGATGGCATTGTGCAGTTGCTCGAGATTTGTTGGCTGCACATCTATGATGTGACTCTCCCGTTCCACCACGTCCCAAAGGTGCTCTATTGGATTGAGATCTGGTGACTGTGGAGGACGTTGGAGTGCAGTGAACTCATTGTCATGTGCAAGAAACCAGTCTGAGATGATATGAGCTTTGTGACATGGTGCATTATCCTGCTGGATGTTGCCATCAGAAGATGGGTACACTTTGGCCATAAAGAGATGGACATGGTCAGCACCAATACTCAGGTAGGTTGTGGCATTTAAACCATGCTCAATTTGTACTAAGAGGCCCAAAGTGTGCCAAGAAAATATCCCCCACACCATTACACCAACAACAATCTGAACTGTTGATACAAGGCAGTATGGATCCATGCTTTCATGTTGTTTACACTAAATTCTGACCCTGCCATCCAAATGTTGCAGCTGAAATCCAGACTTGTCAGACCAGGCAACAATTTTCCAATCTTGTATTGACCAATCTTGGTGAGTCTGTGTGAACTGTAGTCTCAGTTTCCTGTTCTTAGCTGACATGAGTGGCACCTGGTGGTCTTCTGCTGCTGTAGCCCATCTTCTTCAAGGTTCAACGTGTTGTGTGTTCAGAGATGGTATTCTGGATTCCTTGGTTGTAACGAGTGGTTATTTGAGTTACTGTTGCCTTTCTATCATCTTGAACCAGTCTGCCCATTCTCCTCTGACCTCTCATACCAACAAGGCATTTTTGTCCACTCAACTGCAGCTCACTGGATATTTTCTGTTGTAAACCCTAGAGATGGTTGTGCATGAAAATCCCAGTAGATCAGCAGTTTCTGAAATACCAGCCCGTCTGGCACCAACAACCACACCACGTTCAATCTCGGTTTGAACTTCAGCAAGTTGTTTTGATCACCTCCACATGCCTAAATACATTGAACTGCAGCCATGTGATTGACTGATTAGCTATTTGTGTTACCAAGCAATTGAACAGGTGTACCTAATAAAGTCGCCAGTGAGTGTAGATTGAATCCAAGGCATACCAGAGCTGTCTGACTCATTCTAAGACCAGACTGTCTGAAATAAGAGTTCACAACCTGTACCTACCACAGTCCCACCCGTCTCTCTCAGTGTTCTTGCGTGCTGCTCTTTGCATGGCACTTTGCACACTGTCAGCCAATGACTTATGAGTTTGAGTTAAACAAGTTTTATGCACACTCTCTCATATACACACACAAAAAAAGGTGTAAAATATTAAGATGAATAACCTCCGACAGGCATCGCACTCGCACACGCACGACTATGCACAAAAATCTATGCGCCTCCTTTGCCACCTTCACCTAGCTTAATGTTTGGCTGCACAGCCTAGTCAGCCATACCTGGATTTCCTAACACAGGTGCCTCAGTGCTCACAGGAAGGAATGGTAGGAATGGAGAAAAAGGCTATTGCTATGTTACTGCCAAGTCACAGATGTCTAAAATAAATAAAAAGAAATTCAGAGCAGCTGCTAATTTAGCTCCTAAAATGCACACTTACTGTATATTATCAACACTGGGTGCACTGTGGAAACATCTTTCAATAAAAATATAAAAATATGAAATGACACAATAAGCAATGAGTGGCACATCTTGCAGGGCAAGTCACTATGCACACATAAAACATTAAACAAATGAGTAGCTGTACTGATGCTCTGCTATTTCAAATAGTATACAGTGGTGCTAACATGATCATTGTCTGCATAAAATAAGGTATCATAAAGGAGCTGGATCGAGCTGTCTTTAATAATACATAGGGAATGCAAACATGGCAGTCAGCCAGTTCTAATAGGAGTCAATTACTTGTAATACAGAAAAACAGTAAAGAGATATATTTTTTCCTTTTAAGTCATTAAGTTCAGTGAATCAAAGCTGGAAAGAAATCTTAAGTATACATAAAATATGGTCATCTACTGCATATCACCAGACTTCAGTAACAACCGCACCTTGAATGAGAATGAGACAGCATAGTTTCTTAGAGGGACCGAAAGAGGCCGAAAGGACACAACAATCTTCTGTTTGTCTGTCTCCCGACTACCTGTGTATCCAATATTCATGTCGAAACAGCTACTGAAGAGTAATGATGTATCCACTCGGTTTCCCCCTGAGACACTCTGAGTCTATACTGTCTATGTTAAACAGTTCCACATGAGGAAATATATGAAAACAAGTAAAAAGTCTGTGTAAATCTGTATTTAGCCCAGAAGATGAGGAATAGAAGAGACAAAGAACATTTACTTTAAAATTAATACAGGTATGTGCCAAGTGGAGGTCAGTTTATGTGTTATTTAATGTAAAAGTAATACCTTGAATCCTCTCAGGATGCATGAAAGCCACACACAAAACTATAGTTTGTAAAGTATGCAAGTCTGGTTTTCATGTTTGTGTATGTAGTGCTAGTCCCAGATTGTTAATTCATCCTTCCGTTTCACTCCATTGCATACGTCAACAACTCTCACAAACCAAATTTGTGCAATGTCACATGCATGTGTGTGTGTGTGTGTATGCGTGTGTTTCTACAAGGTCATGTGTTCCTCCAGCTACCCAATCTATTATTTAAGGGATCATACAATATTTATGGGAGGTGTGTCTCTCCGGTGCCAACCACCGACTGCCAGTACGTTCCCCGGTGCCTCTTGATGACTCCAATAAGCCGTCATCATTGCAGCAGGTGTTGTTTTTTTTCTCCAGGTTCAAACTTTAATGACCTGAACTTTTATCATCCTATGAAAATAAAGATCTGTCAGGCTGATTGGGATATCTTTAAACAGGCATTAAACATAACCACTGCTTTACTATCTGGAAAATAGCAGAAAATAGAACAAAACATGAAAAGTAATTTGTGTTATAATCCCATTGTGAGATACAAAAACACCAGAGAGCTCTTGTCATGCGGTGAGTCCACCCAAGGGATACATATTTTATCTCCGGTCTTTTCTTGTTTTATTATTATTTTTTTTATTATTATTATTTCAATTTGATGAAATTCGATTACACCACCTTGCACTTTCTTCGGAGCAATTTTCTTTTAATTTTATTTTTATATAAATACGGAGGCAGGGGTAAGATTTAGATAACAACTAATAAAGCAGCCAGGAACAAACACAACACTTTGCTGGAAAAAAGCTATAGCAGGAGAGAAAACATGCCGTGTGCCAGAATTTTGCATTTGCAAGATTTCTCACAGATTTGCTCGAGTGTGTGAATGAAAACACACACGATGCTCGCAGAACACGTATCAAACGGCCACACTACCCCAGAACAACAGAGCTGTTTAAAGTAGTGCCAGCTCACGCAGTTGACATGCTACCTTCAAGCTTAATTGTGCAGTAAAACTAATGAGTTGGCTCAGAAACCCAGAGAGAAAAAAAAAACAATAAATTGATTACCATCCATTCCCTTGGAAATTGTAATTATACAGAACTGTCTGTCATCTCTCTCGCTGTCTCTCTATTGATGTTTCGAACAATTTCTTCTCGGAAGCCAAATGCTATCTGGAAAATTACTGTGCATCCTTGAAATGGGAATTCAAAACTTTCTCCCAATATATAACGGAGATTCCCTCATAACGAAGTGTAACACACAGAATGGCTTCCCAATGTTGTCGGTGTCACGTTTCTGACTTAACCAACTACCGAGCACCTGTGGGAGAGTGACAGAGGTAACCTTGAGAGATGTACCACCACTGAAATGAATTACACCGTGTGACTGATGTTTTAAGCTTTTACATCCCAGAGAGCCTCTGACATTGTTTTAACTACTCTATACTCCAACACAGTCTGATTTTTAACCTTGACAGAGAGGTGACAAAGAGGGAGTCCAGAAAAGCAATTGTTGCCTTTACTTTTGTTTTGGAACTTGCAGCAAAAGTGAATTGCCCTCTCCATTTACACCAGGTGTTTATACCTTTTGGTATCAGCATGTCACATATTATCTCGACAAGGGAAAATGCGAGATAAGACAATCCTTTAAGATAAGATAATCCTTTAATTTATCCCACAACAGGGAAAAATATTTCAATGCAAACAGATTAGCCACATTTGAAGGTTGGGCACTCAGTGCGATCGGATCAAGCTGTAAACCTTTCCCCAGTGTGATCCCATTAGGTGGAGTAAACATGAGTGTGTTGCATAAGTTAAAAGGACGCCCAAGTCGACACCTTCCTGCCAACTCAAGCGAGAGTACGGTCAGCTTGGCAACACGCCCGTACAGCACCAGATCTTCTCTTGACCACACCTTTCCTGCAGATTGAAAGTCAGCTAGTTTCGCCTAACGTAGCATTTGCATATTGAGATTATATCAAATTGCAGGCACCATCCACACAATGGAAGCACCTTTCGATGGCTTCTTCAAATGATATTAACTGACGACATGCCAATCAAAGCAAATCACTTTGGTGTGACACTTTGCAAGTTGGTCGTTCCAAGAATCTTCCTGTTGCCAAGTCTAAAAACTTATCTATACCAAATTTCACATGGGATAAATAAAGTATCTATCCATCTATAAAAATCAGTTTGCATGAGAAGTGTCACACCGACCTGACGTTACTTGCATCGTTACTGTCCTCTTAAATGTCAAAAACTAATAAAAGTAAAGAAATGTATTTTGCAAAGTGGCTTGGTAAAGTCTACATGCTGCAGACAGAACTAAATACCTCCAGAGAAACCCACTTAAGGGTGATAAAAAGCACATCCGCGGTTCAACAAGCATATGGCGAAAACTAGGATTTCCGCTATGGAGCATCAGTATGCTGAGTTCCCTGAAGTAGTGTGATACATGAGAGCCACTTCTGGGAGGGCTAAACAACATTTTCATTCTTACACTTTCTTTATAGGCTTAGCGCTTTCTTTTCAACTTTGTTGTCTTTGAAGTTGAGTGTTTGCTGTGCTTCCTTTGTAACAGCTGCCATTACACTGTAGAAGCATGTAATCTGGACCTGGGAGATAAATACTATGTCAAATGAAAGAGGTTTAAATAAAGAATAGCGAGGAAAAAATATCACAAAGGCTGTGCTACTCGACTTGATCCCTAAGAAACATGCACAGAAAGTCTGGGATCTGACAGACAGACTTTTTGGCAAATTATACATAACAAAACACAAACCCAAATATGATTTGTGCCCGACCTATCAATTTAAGTATAATAAATAGAATAACAAGCCGGAGGCTGAATGGAAACTTGATTTAGACACAACAAACAAATATCTCCTCACACACACTATAACCATAAGAATGATAACTACTTTATGCCCCGCATGTAACATCTGGTCATACAACTAATATCAAATATATTGCAAGAGGTTCACACTTGACATTATAATGACTTAATTTCCACGAGGAATATGCTCCTTGAGTTGTGAAATTACCTGTCACATGCTCAAATCTCTGTAGAGCTTTACAATGAAAACAGGTCTCATTTATAAGACTACATAATTTGCACATCAAGCCTGATCAATATGCTACGTGTCACGAAAAACATCTTACATGCAAATTAGAAGGCAGCTATTACAGCCACTTTGCTTCAGTGCTCTGTGAGTAGATCTACCTGAAATAGTGATAAAAGGCATCCGGGTGATGCTTAAACTATACATGTTGAATGCCACTTTGGGAAACTGGGATGTATCCTTGTTGAAAGTGCATGAAAGAGGTGTCTCTCCATTCCCATTTGCAAGTGATGATGCTGGTGTAAGCGTACACATCATTCAGCTTTTAGATCATGTCCGTGCTCAGATGTCTGTGCAGTGTGAGTGTGTGCAGATGGTCTTCAGCAGCAGCCCAGTGGCCTCATCGAGACTAATCCTAGCATAACCAAAGGCTCTCTCTACATTTTTTTAAAGGCAGACTTGGTGCCGTGGGAGAATAATTGGGAACAGTTGTAATCCTTAAATCCAGCAGATTCAAAGTAAAATACTAAACTTTCTGGAACATATCTCTGACTGTCCCACTAGTTATTTAAAGGAACATCCAGAGACAGACTATTAAAAATACAGCGGAAAGTTGCAGGATGACATTAATGAATAAAGTGGTTATTTAAGTGCAGTCAAGAGGTTAGTGGAAGAAAGAAGAGTTGTGGCCCTTTGAAATGCTTTCTTTTCGTTCTTTAAAATAAATCTGGGTGTATTTTACAGAGGCAGCAATACTTGTATCAGGGACGAAAGCCAATATGTTTACTTAAACATGTGGAAAAGTTAACCATGGATATTTGCTTTTTTAGACACATTTAAAAAAGCATTTCATTCTCACATAAACACAATACTGTAAACTTGAACATAACCACAAGGAAACAATCCTTTCTCAATAACTTGTTCAAGTCAAGCCATTTTCTGTGGAAAATGGACAGTCTCAAATAAGTTAGTGCCATCTTCTTCAGTTGAAACAATGTTTTGTCCACCCTTCTCGGTCAAAGCCTTGCCAAATTCACAACCATTTTACCATGGAAAATTCCCAGCAACTCCATTGGAAAGATACTTAGAGGTTTCCACCCACATACCCACAATATTTTAATTAGATTCAAATCGAACTTTTTCTTTTAACTAGGCAGTTTCATTCCAATCTTTCAATTCTTCTTTTTGAGCCCTCCCTTCGTGTGTCTGTGGTCAGGATCATTATACTGTTGAAAGGTCCACTTCTGGTTCGACTTCAATTTTCGGACAGATGGCCACACATCATTTTCAAGCACTCATTGAAGCATAGTTGAATTAATGACTGCAAGCTGCCCAGTCCCTGAGGCAGAGAAGTAACCCCAACACATAACATTTCCACGGTTTGCATAAAGGTCTTGTCCTGAAAAGCTGTCGTTGGTCTACATCTAACACGTCTACTGTTACTGTGGCCAAACGACTCTTTCTCTGAGAAGTCTTTTCAAAGTACTCTACTCCAACGAGCCTGGTCTTTGCCTGTGTGTTCATTTGTAAATGACTGCAATTTTACTAAACGTATGTTTTTGAAAGCATTTTTGTTTTTACTGAAATAACTCCCTTTCTGGTCAGTTTGACATCAAAAGTTGGTACCTGCAGATCCTGAAATGGGATTCTGGGTTTTTTTGAGACAATTTTGTTGTTGAAATACTAAAAAGCCAGTGGATGCCACTACATTTCTTCTTCTTGATAAAAACTGAATAATATCTTTTAGTTGGAGATTTTAAATTTAAATCCATTTCCACTCTAAGCATCCATAACCTTTTTTTTTTTTTTCTCTTCCAGAAGGTCTTAGAGAGTTCTTCAGAACTTGGCATGATGACACGCCAGACTCTCCGTGTCAGATGTTTAAATATGACAGCTTCCACCTTCAGGGTGGACATCAGTGGCTCAGGTGGTAGAGCTGGTTTTCCACTAATTGCAAGGATGGTGTTTTGATCCCTGGCTCTCACTGACATCCTGAAGTGTCCTTGTGCAGGGGGAGCACCTCACATGGCAACTCTGCTTCTATTAGTTTGTGTTTGTATGTGTGAATGGTTCAAAAAGTGTCCAGCACTTTGAGAATCGTGTTAAGCAATTTGTGATCTGCTAAGGTATAAATATAAGTTCAGCCAATTGACTGTTGACCATTATCTGTCAAAACATAGGGAGATTGTAATCACTGACAAATATACAGAACCCCTGGGATTCCCAATGTATGGCTTGTTTTGGACATGTACAAAAATCATGTACATGACTCTTTCCATGTTCTTTATTAGGTGAGATGAAGCATTAGAATTGTGTCAAAACACTCTGTACTTGCAACATACAGTTGCATATAGAGAGTACACAACCCTGAATATCAGTCAGCTGTAAAACAGACTGCCATGGGCATGCACAAGTGAACACAGACTGTTTGTGTAAAAATCCAGTATGTGCAAGAAATCATACACACATGCAAATCCAATCCCCAACCACTTAAATACTTACATTTACAAACCATGCTCTGCACATGCTGCACAGTTGAGGGGATGCATATGCAACTTGCCAGATGGCATCACTGCTTTTCCAACATGGCAGCCTTACCCCTGAGCAGTCAGCCAAATCGACTGCAGATTTGACCGTACAGAATGCACAACTTCATCACAGACACAAACACAAGTGTCCACACAATGTATACTAAAACACTTTAAATAAAAACTCATGTTAAATTATAACTGTTACTACAGACTCAATAATAAAAGGCTTGATGTGCACATAAAACAAATTAAAAACTAATTAATATATTTTTCTTGAAACGTTTAATTTGTATCTCTGGGTTTGGAGACAGACGGAATGGGACCCTCCTTTTGGAAAAGAGTCAGATGATATCTCTTTTGCTGTGTGACATGTTGGATAATGTTTTGTACTTGGCTTCGGGGACTGCTAGATTTTGACACAGAAAAGAGAACAATACCCTAAGAGATGCGCACAAGCAAGCACACATGTATGCAAGTGTACACTTACGCTCTGGCCTTACATTCCACCCCCCGCACCCTCCTGTGCCCTCTTCGCAGTTTTGAAATAACCTTGCAGTGGCTAGTGGATGTCGCTACACATAACATGACGCCAACATCTCCGAAGGCAAGAGCAGGCTTTTCCATTCTCAGAGAGCTGTTTCAGTTTCTCTGGGCTGAAGGCATGCAAGTACACACACAAAGTAACAGTAAAAAGACACACAATCCTATTGGACGCTTCTGTATCGATCCATGTACCTGCTGGCATGTGTCGACTTGATATGCGACAGGTCACTGTGTGAATGTGGTTCAGTGCGAGCAAATAGGTGGCAATCACAACACAACTGGTCCGGTGTCTTACAGCACCTGCAAGTGGTTGGGTCTTGGACAGGGGAAGTGCATGGACCTTCTGAGGGTGTCCTGTGGTATCTGGCAGCAACAGGATGATGTTAGAGGGGGTGTTTGAGTCCTGTGGGTTGAGGGGAGGGGTCTCTGTGGATCAGGCTTGTTCCAGTGCATCTTATAGATACTATTTTTCATATTGCCTTATTGGGGGCGCCTGGTCTGCTCTAAGTGGGTGGTACATGTCTAAGGAACATCCATAGGCATGATGCCAGCTCTAAACGTTTCCTAGCATAACATTGCAAGATGGTCAATGTTATTTACTTCTCCCCTCAGTGGTTATAATGTTGTGGCTGATCGATGTAAAGTGTGACATGGCCAGTGCAACGGATTATTTGAACAAATCTCTCTGCAGGTACATATATTACCCTACAACATGACATGTTAATGCCAGTCAACAATCAAGGTAACTATCCAGTCCCGCGCACAGTCACACAGTGTACACGCGGCAAAAAGTTGTCCTTAAAAATAAAAATTACGGACAAGCTGCAAATAAACTTCTTCTGGCCCACCTCCAACTGTTTAAAATTTTGAATGAATACTGAAACATTGGAGCTATTTGTGTGTTTATCGATTTAACTGTGGTTAAAGTTTTTAACGAGAGCTGTTTGAGGCATCCGAAAACACAATTTAAAGACACGTCTGTCACTCAAACTTTTATTTTCCTTTTTCTGGCCGCATGCCAATAAACAAATAATTGCCTAACTATGGCAACAATGCTTTCCACTCAATGTGTACTCCAGTCTAGCTCACGGTTATGTTCTAAACCCTCTGTCCACTCAAAAATACATAATGAGGAAATTCTGTCGCAGATTCCGAACCTACTTTCCCTCCAGAATGAGGACCGGGACCCATATGGGTCTCTGACTGAAAGTTTATTAATATTGCCCTAAAAGCTGTAGATAACAATTGTTGCCGAACAGGATCCGACCACAGAGTTCCTGCTGCTTATCCATCCATCAAAATAAGTGTGGGTGTATATGAGTGTGGGTGGGCGGGTTGAGGAAAATTTTCCCAAAGAGTTCCTGCTGTCCCTTCATCCGTCACACTAAGCAGCATTAGAGGAAGCAGTGTGTCCCATCAATTATTCCCCTCAGCGCATCTATTATTGATGACTGCTACTTAAAATAAGACACTGAAGGACTGACAAGGCGCCAAGCTAAGTGAAGGCTCCGGGTTTGTGTACGGGTGGGCTGATGTGGGAGTTGAAGCTTGTGAGGAGGTGTGCCCATGGACACTTGGACATTCAGAGCCTCAGCTGCTATCATACTGAGTGACAATACTGAGCGACTTAGTTGGGTTTGATGGGACGGGACTAATTTAAAGAGAGGGACAGACTTCTTGAGTCAGTATCCTGACATTTAGAGTAAAAAGGTAATCGAAATATTTAATTTTCAGTCCGGTCCTGCACAAATTCTGCTATAGATATCTGTCCACATGCTAAATAAGGTTATATTTGTGCAAATATCCATACACGAATCAGGAGTAACATTAGCACCGACAGGAGAAATGAATAACATTGACCGTCTTGTGACAATGCAATGTTCTCTTTGGAAACTTTTGGACCTGGCATTCCTGTGGATGTTACTTAGACATGTACAACCCACTCTCTAGACCAGATAGGGCACCCCCCACTCCATAGCAATGACACTCCTTGATGGCAGCAGCCATCCCCAGCAGGATGCAGCCTGACAAAGGCACACAAACGGTTTAGGAACAACTCAAAAAAACATGAAAAACATAACAAACTGATTAAGTATCTGTGGGATGCTCTGGCACAAGCCTGATCTACAGAGGCCTCTCCTCTCAACCCATAGGACCCAAAGGCCTCCACTGACAACATTCTGTTGCCAGGCGCCGCAGGACACTCTCACAAGGCCCATGTCCATTCTCAGATGAGTCACAATTGTTTTGGAGGCACAACGGAAACCTACACAATATTAGGCAGTTGGCCATATAGTCTGTAGCCTCACATTTAATGAAAACTGATAAATTTTTAACTTTTTTTCCCATGGCTTATAAGGCTAAAAATTATAACATTACATACATAGAAATGCAAAAATGATTCTATGTAAGGAGACCTTTCTCTTAACTGAAATCAAAATGTGAATCAGTATGTTTTGGAGAAAGAGAGAAACATCTATGTCCTAGAATTAAGAAATCATGGTAGGTAGGCAGGCAGCTAATAACCCTCACATCAGAACATTAATGTGAGATAGTAGCAAGTCAACATGAGAAGAGATGATGAATGTGTGACGAATGAGAGCCCTTTTTAGTGTATGGCTTATTGCTGCCACTAACTCTCCCATCTGCAGTCTTCCTTAGTGAGTCAGGACGTGTGCTGCAGTCATCCTGTTGATGGTCTTGAAACAGTTGGTCAAACACCACACATACGCCACGCAAACTGAATCATACTTACAGCTTGGCACTTGTTGGTGCTAAGCTGGATCTTTGCAGGGTTTCGAAAATAGTTTTTTTTTCTGGCCCTTTTCCTCCACTCACTGCCTCACCCGGTATCAAAACACCTCATGCACCTCTGTCTCTTTCCTTGTCTGGTCATGTCTTGTCTCTGAGCCCAATATTTAACCTGCCAAGAGTCAGAAATTGAGTTGATAATTTCTGTTTTTACAGGCTTTAAAAATCAAGTCCACGGTGAAAAGATGTCTGTTCCTGGCCAATGGTAAACCTGAGATTTTTTTCCCTCCCCTTCTTTAATGACAAGTGGGTCAGCAGTGTTGAAGTACTCTAAAGTACTCTTGAGTCCCTGCAACTAATTAAAAAAAAAAGTCACATCATCACCGTCAAAATCACCCATCTTTTATCTGCAGACAGAATTCCTCTGAGCTCACTGATTATGATTTTATTTACATTCAGAATTTGAATTAAAACACTTACTTGCTGCTCCTTGAGTTATTTTGACAAAAACAATTAGCTCGCGAGTTAAACTTCAGTGTACATACAAATATTTAGACACGGCCATTTGGGAATTCTGTCCTTTATGCAGTACAAAATACGAGAGGGGAAACTCCTCTGTGCACACTCCCCTCATCTCCTTTCTTTTTCTCCCCCTCCTGTCCACCCTGTGTCTCGTCCTGTCTTGTCTCAAAGTGCGCCAGTGGCCATGTCTCTCCCTGTGTGGCCAGCTGTGTCATAGGTGATCCATCACCACAGGTGGAAACTTATTACTGGCCGAACCCCGTGGGCCTGCAGATCCTGACAAATCAGCTGTAAATGCCAGCCCTCTGCCGAATGCTCTGATTGGTTCTGACAGGCACAGCGGGCCTTATGCCAGCTTCATGCCCCCTGGACCCCCCCAAAAAAAACAGGTGTAGGCAGGTATGTGTGTGCGTGTGTGTGTGCGCTTTCTCTACTACATTATTCAGCACCTGCTGTTGGGGGTTTATGTCTCTGGTTTCCTTTCCCTTGTTCCCTTGGCTCAACAGCACATAGTGGAGCGGTCAGCTGAGTGTGCGTGCGTAAATATGAGCAAAAACTTGTGTGTTCATGTGGCCATGTTGCGTCACAATGTGTCTGCGTCCTTCGTCAGCACTTTTCTGCTAAAACGCAACCTAAAACCAACTTTTTTTGATGTGACCTGGTGTTCTTTGCAAAACTTTTCTGCAAGAGAGAGTTGTTTCTTGCTTGCACAGTTCATAGTTTGTCAAATGAGTCTGGTCATTACCAAGCACACAGTGTCTGACTTGCCTGGCTTTCAACTGCTTCTGTTTTGGTGCCAAGACTATGAAATATTAGATTGTAATGGTTATTATTTTCGTGAACTCCTTTCTCCGAGTTCTGATGAGCCTCAATGTCCCTACATCAAGACATTTACACCCAAGGGAAGTGTGGGACCTGAGTCAGGCAGTGCTTTACTGCAGTTTAAATCCCCTGTCAGACTGACAACAGTAACCTTTTTTTTCCAGAGGGTGTTGTAAATGTCAGTATCTGACAGAAAATTAAAAGAAACAAATCTAATGCGCGAATAGGTGAACTATCAGAGGCTAACAACCCACTGGGGAGCTCCCCTTAGAACGACAAACGTTAAAGGCTTTATACTGTTTGTATTTGCACCACCACTATGAGCCTTGTGTTGCCAGCTGGTTGGTATAGCAACGCCTCGTCGCCCTATGTACATACAGTACACCTCATCTCATCTTCTACTACTGCTTATCATCACTAGGGTCGCAGGGGTTGCTGGAGCCTAACCCAGCTGAGGTGGGGTCGGGACCTGGGGACCTGGGGCTAGCACGTAGACAAACAACAATTTGCACTCACAGTTTAGAACCACCAATTAACCTAACACACATGTCTTCGGAGGTGGGAGGAAACCAGAGTACCCGGAGACACCCCCACCCATATGGGGTTTCCCAGCACAACACTGAATTGTCACAAGATAACCAATGTTATTTACCTCTCCTGTGAGTGGTTTTAATGTTGTGGCTGCTGATGAAAATGTATTGGGTGCTATTGGGGACTATTAATTTAGCTTTTCTAAGAGATTTTTGTAAATACTAGAGTTTTGACAGGTGCACTGAATCTTAAAGCCTTAATGTAAAAATGTTGAGAGTGCAGATTACCCAAAACCTTGGTCAGGTGTTCTTCTAAACGGGTACCAAAGAAGAAAACATATCCCCTCACCATTTAATGCCTTACCATTTGTCCTGACACTAATTCTTCCCTACTAGGGTGATGTACATAGGCCACAGAGGTAATATCTGTATAATGAATGTACTGGACTGCAACAGTTAAATGGATATGCTACATGTTCCTTTTTGTATTTCTTCCCTATGATCACAATACAAAAAAAAAAAAAGAAAAGAAGAAAATACATGTGTTCATCATGTAAATGCAAGCGATCTGTATCTCTTTGTTTTACATCTGTCTCCATTGTACTCTCACATCTTCTATACATTTTTACTGCATTATGCACAAAGTTGGTCCATGACAGTATTATGTATGGATAAAGGGGGATCAAAGGCATTCCAAATTCATTTTAAAGGGCTTTCATCTACCACCTTATCATTACTTGAAGTTAAAACCAGAACTGTTTGCTCCTTTCCCTTCATGATGGCCTCATAAAAAAAGGCATTAAAGCGGGATCTTTGAGGGCCTATGGTTTATCCGTTTCTGCTGGCTAAAAATAAGCCTCTCTGATGCCGTGTAAGCATCCACATAATCCAACCCTTGACATTACAAGTCACAGACCATTTGCCCAGGTGCTGGGCCCAGTATTGCTGCAGTTATCAGAAACATCATGTGAAACCTGACATATTTGGTTCCTCCATTGTTTTATACAAAAAAATAAAAATTCTATCATTGTTGTCATCCGTCTTTGATGCCGAGAAATAACACTCATTATTGGCCTCACCACAAGAGGTTGAGTGTGAAGAAAAATCAACTGGAGTGTTTTAACCGCTGTTTCAACAGTGACCAATCTTCGGTATCAGAGGGAAAGATTTAATTTACACCTGCATGTTCAAGAAGCTCTTGAAAGGCAGTGCTTGTGAGACAAAGGAAAAAAAAAGTCTGATTTGGGAATATCACACAAGCGAACTCACACGTCCCTCTGATAGCGTGTTTGCATGTGTGGGACTGTGTTTGTGAGTCAGACTTCAGCCCACTCCAGCAGCGGGAGGTCCCAGTTATATGCGGTGTTAAACAGTTAGACGGTTAGACTAACAGTGAACAGCCACTTCCAGCAATGATTTTACAGTTATTTCTTCACCACTTCAAAAAAAAAAAAAAAGAAAAAAAAACACACCAACAACTAAAAGAAAAAAAAGAAAGTAGGACTCAAACCTAAAAAGTGAGACCACCCACAACTGTCGAAATGAACGAAATTCACAAGTCAAAAAAGATAGAGTTTGAATGATGCTGTTAAGGTGTTAATAAATAAAGGCAGGGTAGAGAGGAGACAGAAAGAGGAGTTTTAGGAAGGACAGGTAAAATAAAAGCATCATGGGTGATTTGTTCACACACCATCATGGTGTCCAGCTTTAAATGTGGTTGAGGTGTTGTGGCAGAATGTGGTGTGGTTGGCTGAACAAGCAAAGCATGTGAATTTGACAAAAAAAAAAAGAAAATATTTTATCTGAACAATTAACACTTACTATTTGTTCGCCTTGGAGAACAAGTTATCATTATTAATATTTGTTTTTGCCTACACAGTTGGGATGTCAGCTGAGAAAACACTTACATAAGACGTTGTAGGACCATTTAACTCTGGTTATCCAAAAGGCATTTAAAATTGGACCGGAGTTTTGAAAAAAGGTTAAGTAGGAATCTCTGTGGGTACAAAAACTCTATATCCATCTCCAACTCTATGTCCGTTTGCCTTTTTAAATGTCTTTTGGATATACCGTGACCTGGATGACTGAGAACCTTTACAGACCTAAGTTGTTTTTGAAATTCACCAACTATCGAATTTAGTACACAAAACAAAATATTCTGGATTTTCTGTGTGGTCTTCAAAAAACGTCTTCACGTCAATTACCTCCCTGTCTTTTTCACAGAACAGATTTAAGCAAGAGACCAGATCCTAAACTGGTGTAAGAAACATTTTGCACAGATTTCCAAACACATCAAACATTTTGACAGGTTGTACTTATGATGCAGGCATGTACATGTTACGTGGGTGCTTCTGTTTCTACATGCACGGGACTAGAAATCAAGCACAATCAAGATGAAATGCATAATGTATTCAGCGGTTTAATTGCTGGATGTACTCAGTCGATGTCACAGATTAACACAGTGGGTGTTTAATGTCTGCGCACCTTGATTAGGGTAGAGTGCTTGAATTTAACTAACAGAACCTGTAGGGTAAAAAAAAAAAATAAAAAAAACAGGGACTAAAAAGCTTTTGTTGTAATGTTAAACACACAGATGATCATTTGTTTTAAA
Organism: Mugil cephalus; assembly: GCF_022458985.1. Taxonomy (NCBI): domain Eukaryota; kingdom Metazoa; phylum Chordata; class Actinopteri; order Mugiliformes; family Mugilidae; genus Mugil; species Mugil cephalus. Next base: position 11,124,537 of record NC_061777.1, read on the forward strand.
CAATTCTGAACAGAATAATGAAATAAAAGTCATTGCACTGGCCGGACAATAACAGCACCAGTTGGTGGATGGATTTTAGCTTAGCATGAGAAAACAGAGGCAGACAGGGAATCACTTTGTCTTCAGCGAACTGACCCAGGCTTTCAGCCACAATGTTCCTCTACTCTCACTTCAAACAACACATGACCTCAAAGAAGAAAGAAGAAGCACAGAGGAAAAGCATAAGCAACAGAGACAAGGGATTAAATATATATGATCGGCGGATTAAGACAGTGGAGCGGGGAGAAGAGGAGGTGAAATTAAGGGAGGGGGAGCTAAGGAAAAGTGACAGTTAACCACGATACAGAGAGAATAAGGGAGTGAGGCCACGGAGGAATCAAAAACCGCTGGCTCGGCATAGTCAGCGATGTCAGAGATAGCTGCTGGAGTGATGAGACAGACAGCTGTGAAATGGAGCAATGTAAGCGTGTGTGTGTGTGTGTGTTTGTGTGTGTGTTGCTGCCTTTGTTGTTCACAAGAATAACGGGAAAAGCAGAGTTTTAACCCTGAAAAAATGCTTCTCCTTACAAAAAAATTAATTAAAACAGTGTTTTATGTGATTTAGCCAATCAACGACAACAGTGTTTATACTATATTTACAATTACTGCTGCTCGAAAGGATACCAAGTGTTTAACAGTAACTGATTTATTACGTTGCAAAGCAGGCAGCTGTCGGATTCACTTGATTTCAGTTTGCTGATACTGGGAAGTGACTCACTGAAACAATGTATAATGGGCTATATTTAATTTAATGAATATGCTTGTATCAGCAGCTACAGTACATGCAACACTTGATATCTTTCCATCAACAGGACTCACTGAGAGAAGTAAATAACATTGACCATCTTGTGATAATCCAGTGTTCTGCTGGGAAACATTTGGACTTGGCATTCATGTGGATGTTACTTAGACATGTACCACCCACCTAGACCAGATCAGGCGCCCCCACTGCATAGTAAAGACACTCCTTGATGGCAGCAGCCGTCCACAGCAGGATGCAGGCACACACAAAAAAATGGTTTAGGAAGATCTGAAAAAAAAACCCTCCAAATTCAGTAGATCCCAAGCTGATCAAATATCTGGGATGCACTAGAACAAGCCTGATGCACAGGGGAACTCATAGGACATGACTCAAAGGCCCCTACTAACGTCCTCTTGCCAGACACCAGATGACACCCTCATTCGCTTTCTCTGACAAGTCAGAACTGTGTTGGAGGCACAAGGGACACCACGATACTAGGACATTATGGTCAAAATGTTATGCCTGATTGGTGTGTATTCATTATCTATAGCCAAGCTTGGTCATTGCAGTTTTAATTGGGCAAGAGGAGGGGTACACCCTGGACAGGTCACCAGTATGTAACCGTTTTAATACAAAGTGGCAAGGAACCATTAACACATGCACACCTATGGCTTATTTAGAATCACTAATTAACCTGACATGCATGTCTTTGGAATGTGGGAGGAAGTAAAAGCAAATTAATTCTGTGCACTGAAATGACCACGATTTCACAACAAACAGCGCGACCTGTCGCACCAGGGAAACCTCAGGCATATTAATGACGGCTCAGTTCCATTAAGTTTAGTAAGCCATGACAGTGAACTGGAATGCAGAAAAACAAGACTTCCTCTGAGTGTAATCCAGCTATCACCAATGCACCTGTGCTTTCCCTACTGTGACGAGTAAAAAATCTCTTCTGTGAAGAAGGTCTACTCACCTGATTAACTTTCAGAGTCACAGTAATTCTGGGTTGCACCTCCACAACCCAGTAACATCAATAGCTGTATTCTATTTAGTGGAGCAACACTTTCTTTCAGGATTTTCATCAACATCCTTGTGTGGTCTGTCTGGCACTGCCAGGAAATGATTCTGTCGGTATAATTCCAGTATATTTAGGCTTTAAATCCTTGACTTGCACAGAGATTTATTAGACTCCACTCCAGCTACATACTTTATCCACCATGATTAACAGCTTTTAGACTATTGGTAGTACTCAGTCTTGCCAGATACAGCTGATAGTCTCTGGCCTAAAACCCACCAAAATGCACATAAAATCATCCAAAAATAGAAGGCTGATATTTTGTTTATTTTTAACAATTTTAACAATTTTAACAAATCCAAATTGCTTAAGCCAGTGTAGAATTTCATAAAAAATTAAGTCTGTCAAAGAAATCTTATAGTAACAAACTGCAGCAGCCAACCACCCCAACTACTTACTTGTAGCTACTACTAAGCTTGTTGTTGTGTAGACCACTGATAGGCCTATGAAGCCGCTTCTCTACTGTTAAGAAAGCAGCTGCTTGAATTATTGTACCGAACAACACTTGTCTTATGTAGACAGACTAATGGCGTCTTCCTCTTTGCACAAGCAGAGCACATTCAGTACACTCAGAAGCACACAGATACAGACTCAGTCTTGGAAGGAAGAACTTGTGGTTTTGGTTCAAATCAGCATTAAAAAGTGATTAGAAAAACAGCAACAATGATCCCAAACCAGCCCAAATTTTGTTCTCCAGCCCAACTCCATTCTTTTCAATTCATAACCGCCCAATCTGGCATAAAATCGCCTGATCTGGCAACCCCGGCTGCAGCATTCTACCACAAACAAAAGAGGCTGAAATTAAACATTCACACCCTGTCTTGTGTCCATCTGTGTGTGAGTGTAAATCTGTGACAAAGCTAGTCACTTTTCACCGTTATAACCTTTTCTTAAGTTTAGAGTTGTTTGCAGTAAATATTTCACAAGTGTGGCTTTAATTTAGTTGACTGTTCCAAACTTTAAGCCACTACCTGTCAAAGGTGATTAACTGAGCACCTAATGAAATTGCTTGCAAGTTAATTGACTAAAGGTCGCTGTCTGCACTGGTCATATCAAGGAATGGTGTTAAAGTAACAGGTTTCCTTTTTTATCTTCTTCTTTTTTTTTCATAAAGTTGCTGCACACCTGTTGTTATTTTATAAAGTTAGTTGCTGCATTTTGAAGAGCGTACTGATATACTGTGAAGTGCCTAATTTAGTTTGTTCATTAAACCTAATTATGGCTGATGATTATCTTAGGTAATCAGAGCATAATGAAAACAGAAGTGTGTGTGTGTGTGTGTGTGTGTGTGTGTGTGTGTGTGTGTGTGTCTATGAGTACGTGTTGTCATTTGGAACCTTTGGAAGTCCTTTTCATGTGCGCATCCCAAAATCCCTCACAGCAGGATGTAAATAAAGCACAGCAGAGATTTCTTCATAATATATTCACTGACACCCACACACAACGCCACTGGCCTTCAGCCACTTCCTTCCAAGCTAATCAGAGGAAAAGAGAAAGTGCCAGAACATCAGATGTTGCAAAGTGGGTGGATGACCTATTGGGATGGGAAACACCTGAGGGTGAATGTGTGGATGACACAATACAATTCAAAAGGACTATAAAAAAGAATGGAAGGATATTTATTATCCTCATCAACTATTTTTACCTCAGCGAAAACTACTAGCTGATTGTGTTTAAAGCTATATTCTTTATGGAATAATGAAATACAGTTACACACAATACATGTCCTGACAATTCCCACACCATTTGTAACACATGTCAAACAGGCATAACATTATGACCGCCTTACTAATATTGTGTTGGTCTGTGCCTCCAAAAAATGTTGTGACTAATCAGAGAATGAACATGGACCTTCTGAGGTCTGGTCTAGGTGGGTTATATGTCCACATGAGTCCACGCCAGGTCCAAAAGTGTCCCTGCAGAACATTGTATTGTCACAAGACTGTCAATGTTATTTACTTCTCCTGTCAGTGGTCATAATGTTATGCCTGATCGGTGTACAACACACTAACGCCACTTGGTTGCAATAAAAAAAAAGTGTGTGTCTTCAGAGGCATAGCACACTTATTAACAGATACCAAAGATACAGCATTTTAACAGATACCAAAGATACCAAAAACTCATTAAAGTTTTTTTAAACTCACTGAATTGGAAAATCTCATAGTGAGTCATCCTCACGCTGCTGCAATGTTTGGGGCATGTGAGTAATGTGTGTGAAAATACTTTTCTTTTTTTTTTTTTAATAGAATTAAGGGACACTCATTGTCTCGGTGGCTAAATGCAACAGCCTTCTGACTGGAGGGGTGTTCACACCCTGGGACACTAACTCCCTGTAGTCTACTGCTCTGTGGTGAGTGCACGTTATGTAAAAAGAAAATTAAAAAAAAGATGACCTTTCTGAAACTATAACAGCGTGATATGGGGAAACATTGGGGATACTGCTTTTACAATAGTGAATTAATTTAATTTGGAACAATCACAGAAGAGTTGAATGGGCTTCTTGGTTTGTTTGTTGATGTCTCATTTGCAGGAAGTACTTCAGTCCCTGAATTTTTATGTTTAAATTGATAATGCAATACCTAGACCTAACAAACAATATTGTTCCTGTAAATCAAGATCTATTTGGCACTCCAGTGGGTTTTTAATAAGCTCATAAGGAAATGATACATGAATTTCTCCAGCTACGAGCCTTCGCAGTCGAAATAGCTGAGGCTGTTTGTGATTCTATATCGTGTTAGTGAGACGCTGATGAATTCTCTGGGGGTATATTCTCTTTTCAAATCGTTCCCTTGGCCTTCTTTAAAACAAGAAATTAATAGATCCGACTACGTGTACACCGCACAGCTAAAATCAGAAGACGCCTGTCCAGACATGGTATCAGCACGTTTAAAATGGTTGCCACACAGCACAAAATGTCTTCCCTCCAAGGTAATGGAGAAATTAAGAGACTAAAAGCTTAGCAGAAGCAGTAATGGCTCTGCGATTACCTCAAACGGAGGATGTAAAATGTTTGAAAACCCACACTCACAGGGGACAGAGTATGAGTGCTTTTACTTCTGGTGTGTTGGTGAGGAAACATGATTCTAAAACATTCATAATGCATCTAGGAAAGTGTTGTACATCTATGAATGCTATATCATACATATATATATATATATATGCACAGTATGACAATTTTGACAATGTGATGGCACTGCGCTGAATGCTAAGGGGCTTTGGACACTTGTCACTTACCTTGTCGAAGAGGAAACAGGAAATGTTTGATGCACAGAAAAAAGGGAGAGAAAGAAGGGAGGGGAGACAAAAGTATTAAGAGTGTTAGATATGTATTCAGTAATTCAGTGACTTTTTGGCTCAACGAAACTCATGATTTCACATCAATACAAATGCACACATTTGAATACAGAAAGCTAAAGGTACAGGTGAAATTCACTTAACATCAATTATAACACAAAATCCAATAGATCTCATGAAAGTATCTTCAGCAACACTTCTATGCTCTGGGTTGGGGGCGCCTGGTCTGGTCTAGGTGTGTGGTACATGTCTAAGTAACATCTACATATTGTCACAAGATGGTCAGTGTTATTTACTTCACCTGTCAGTGGTTTTAATGTAGTGGAGATTGTGTGTAGCATGCTTTTCAAAATTCTTCGCAGCAGCCATTATGTTATACCACCATAGTGGTAGTGTGATTTCTTCAGCATGCTTTGCAGATGTTGAAGACATTACCACAAAATACAATACATGATTATAATTATCAACATACACAGATTATAGAATGATGGAACTGACTAATTTAAACCTTACAGAAAGCAAACTCTGTAATTAGGCTGAAAGTATTTGAAAACTACTTTCCTGCAGGGAGAACAGTTTGAGTTTGAATGCAAATTGAGCCAGATGGTATATTAAGATGCCAATAGCCTTCGGTTAATATTATTCTACTCATTATGTGACCAGTCACTTATGACTGCATGGTCAAGACGTTCTCTAAGGTATTCCATGCATTGTTTTACACTAAAAGTGTAATTGGCTCAAATGAATCCGTCTGTTGTTCGTGAGGCCGGGGTCCAATAAACTTGGGATGAGAGGTGACACATTTTTACATAAACTGACAGTCACCTGAGGGGACTCTCCATTCATTGCACTTCATTTTTGCCGGCCTTGATACAGAGACTCCCTTTCATTCACCGGCTTGATTCTCTAACCTCTATGAGCCTTTATCAAATCTTTCAAGTTTTCCCAGAAACAAAGGTGAGTGCTCACGCAGGGGATAATTCCATTAGCCTGCACTCCTCTGATTGACTGAATCTTTCTTCTGTTGTCAGATACTCTCTAAACCATGTCCCTGCTTACTTAGTGTATTCCATATCATAAGTTTAAAAGGGAAAGTGGCGGACTGGGAATATGCCTCCATTTCTCTGCGGTTACATTTTCCTTGGCTTTCTCTAGTGAGTGCACCTTCAGGGTAGAGATAATGCAAAGAGCAATTCATCAGCTCTCTCCTGTCCCAGTGGACAAAGAAAAAGTGACTGAGGACAAATGGGTAGTGTTGCCATCAATATTGAAAGTACCAGAGATTCGTTGAGCCACTCACGTTGGCACACAGCCACGATTAACATATGTCAGAGGGACACGTTCTCAGAAAGGACTATTTCTTTGGTGGAAGGTAATCTAGCATGATTCCTGATGTGGTGTGTTTGTCTCTGAGCGTCAAGGAGTGATTCTACATTCGCTAAATAATAGCATCCTTTCAAGTAGTCATTCAGATTAGCATTGCTTGAGCCCAGTGTCTCTGCATCAACTCAGAGTTTTGCTTGCAGTTTATATGCTGTGGATGAAAGGCACGGATCATTGCTTTTAATGTGATTCACATCCAGCTGATGATGGATGGCATGAGGCTGCTTCGAAAAGTGGTTGGGAAGATAAACAACAACTCATCGGGCATGATGATGTGCACATGTATTTGTGTGCGCTTTTTCATAAGGTGTGCTTATTACTGACATGTGAAGTACAGATTTATAACCAGAGCGACTCTTTTTTCTTTTGCCTGTGTGATAAAGGTCCTGTCTTTCCCGTAATTCCAGTTAACCAAGCAGATTAAGGTGACCTGATGTGAACCATGTAACATGGCACATACACTATACAGCTGCGTAATCCACTGCAATCCGATATCGAGTCTTCTATGTAGACGTTTCACCAGATTATTATAACTGAGAGCACAGTTAGTAGCTACTGAATTGCAAAATATCCATAACTCCTCTCAATATCAAGTAGTCTAGGTCAAGTGCATTCCACCACAAATTTAATCTAAAACATTCAAAACCAAACATTACTATGTTTGAAAAGTAGAATTTATGGTCGGGCTATAATTTACACTGGATATTAGGTTGTATTTGATTTTATGTTGAAAATTTTGTATTTATGTGACATGGCTTTTGAACTGACGGACACAAGGCCGGAATGATGTCAATGGAGAAAAATAAAAAACTCATTCTTATCTGCTTGCCCTGTGTTTTGAGTCCCTCCTGCACTCTTTCAAATAATCTATTTTTCATGCTCAATGAAATAGTGACTTTTATTTTTTATTTTTAAATAAATTGAAAAAATACTCTGGTCCACTGGTTTCTAATTTGTAAAGTCACATATATTTATTTACTGTCAATCTCCCAAAAGAAAGGTCCGTGAAATTAAATGTGTGAGTGAGTGTCCGAATGAGTGAGCATGTGAGTGACTGAGTGAGGGAGAGGCTTTGTATCGATAATCACGTGATTATTGATACAAAGCCTCTCACTCAGTCACCTAACATACTATATATGAAACCAAGAGGAAATGGCTGATAGGAAAGCCTGAATATTGTTCCTGTGTACTTTATTCTGTGCGTTTACCGGGGTTGGGTGTTGCCTGCCCACACTCGTCTGCAGTGCTTTTTTATTTTCTGTATACATCAAAATGCAGCCTTGCATTTGCATCTCTCATGAAAGGCATGGCACGTCACAGGCTGCATCAGAAATCAATTTACCTCTCGAGCAAATACATCCGGAAATGAAATCCAAGGCAACAAAAAGTCATCAAGGGAAAAGCAAAACAGGAAATAAGATAGAAAAGTTATTGAAAACTTAAATTGAGCGTGGTGATCCCATCCTACCTTCTGCCCTCATCAGAACACTAAAATGACTTTATGTCTTCTGTATGTGTGTGTGTGCTGTGGGAGATCAAACTTACTTTTTTTTTTAAATATTTTTTGAAAAAAAAAAAAAGCCAGTGGATACACACAACCCTCAAAAATGTATAAAGTTCATGGAGGCTTCCGAATGCGCTTTGGCTAGATATAGAAGGAACAATAAAAAAGAAAAAAGGTTGAAGGACAAGAAAGACTGAGAGTTGCCGAACTCCTTCCCATTTCACCACCAACAACAAAGGGTGATGATGAGTGAAAAAGTGAAAAAAATAAAAAGGATATTAGCCCTGAGCAGAGTGATAAGAGAGGGATGTAAGCGGCTTCCTCTTATCAGCCCAGACAGAAACAAACCCAGTCCATTCCAACTCACAGCCAAAAGACAGAAAAAGCCCAAAGACAAACACACACTCACATATATATATACATACATACACACACATTTGCCCTCTTAATCATAGAAATGTCCAACGAATATCAGTGGGGGAATAAAGGAGCATTTGTTTGAGCTGAGTAAGCAAATACAATTTTTTTCCCCCCACCAAATGAGCTGCAGATATTTGACCTGGAGCTCCCCTCAAAAGATGCTTGGGTCTTAGTGCTGCACTTGATTTCCAGAGTCATACGAATAGCATACATCGTGCAGAAAGTGGTTCTCCTGCAAAATTGGATGTGGCTTCAGAGCAGCGCTGCCTCAGTGGTGGAATCCGTACTCCTCTGAGCCGTGCAGGCTGTCCATCACATACACTATCTGTTTTTACACACACACACACAGAAAGAGAAAGAGTGCAGGGTATCATGTCTAATGCTACATCTGAGGGATTCAGTATTGATCATTTTATCGAGGCACTGCCTCAGGTGTGGAGTGAAGATGAGCGGGATCAATCCACTGTGGAGAGGAAATGGTCGTGGATGCAACCACCACTGAAGCATCGAATCAGCCAACCTTCATGATGATCTGCTGGATAAGCTAGGCAGTTTTGCAGTTGCCTGTCGCCAGAGGCTAGGGGGAGGAGATGTGGTAAGCTGTGTGAGGAAGCAGAGGTGTGGCAGAGAGCATCCACGCTAGGTAAAAACAAACACCGGCCGGCAGGCTCCCCCATCCATCCTGCTCTGCAAAGCTCAACAAGTTATAGCCCTCAACTACCAGGCCCCTTTCCAATGTAACGACCTTCCAGTTTGACTGGGTGCAGACAAGATGCTAAGTTGATTCTGTATCTTGCCATGCAAGTAGAATTACGAGCTAGCGACAGGCTGTCTGGTTGGTGGTTAGCCTGGTAACTTTAGTAAAACAAGATTACAAATTGTGCCCTTAAACATGATCTGCATGTTCCTTGAGGATCATTAATAAGATGTAAAGTCTATATCATCAGTCAATAAAAGCAATCAAATGCATTTAACGACATCTTGTCATCTTCAGATTGACTGACAATAACATCAATCAGTCTTCAGAGCAAATACTATGCATGCTCAAAAGAGGAAAACTCCTTTGCTATGCCGACTTATTGTAAATAAATAAGAGCATGAGACATTAAAGCCATTCAAGCCATTTGTTAACTCAATCATGTCGACATTACTAGGACCTCTGGTGCCGTTCAGCAACAGTGACGAGTAAAGCAGTTGAACTAAACAAATACACTGCCCATAACAGTTTTGAGTTTTTTTTAAGCCGTCTTGTGCATGAAAGCTCTTTGAATGGCTCAGCTGTGGACAATGTGTCATGGTCAATCAGAGCTTGGTTTGATTACCATCAAAGGAGTCACTGGTTCCTAATTGCAGAGGACTAAAGGTTTTCATGGAATGAATGCACCCTTTAAAATAAATGGGGCTATAAAAAGCCATAATCGGGCAGTGAAAACAGCATTGCCATTGGCGACAAGTGTAAGTGCGGCATAGCAAAGAGGATTTCTGACCTTGCAAAATTAACTACACTCTTGCCAATGAATACATAATAAAAGGGTGTGCATTAAAAGCAAATTCCCTGATCTTCTAATGAACAAAATGGTAGCCTGAATGCTATCCCATCCTAACAAAGTTTTCAACTTGAAGTTTGAATCTGATTTTTTTTCTTTTTTCTTTTTTTTTGTAGGTACCCTTGCGTCGATGTGTTTGCATATGCATGTGCATATGTGTGCATATTTTGAGAGGGTGCAGTGGAAAGCTAGGCCTGTTTATATGTGTTAATCTCTTTTAAGTGGGGGTTAATAGCACAGAAGGCTGACTCTTCCAATATTCAATGGCTGTTTGGCTGCAGAAGTGTTTCTCTTTCACAAATAAGCTTTTCACTTGCCAGATCATGCACTGACAACTTGCTTTATCATGGCACCCATTCAGAGAGGAGCCAGCTACATCATATAGGAAGAGGAGCTGGCATAAAAATCCAAATCGGCTGCCATGGTTGGGACTTGAACAAGCTAAATTGATGGATGAGCACCAGAGCTTCTGCTGAAAATTTCTTATTTTTTGGGAGTGAACACTGGGGATGTGTATGAAATGGGCATCGTATAGACCAGGTGATAGACCCCCAGAGCTACAACCATGACAACCATTTCTTTACCATGAACACATAGTAAAGAAAAGCAGAAAACCTTTTGCAAATAAGAAATAATAGCAAAGATTTTACGATGATTTTACCAACAGGATAATGCTAGAATCATATTGAGTTGTACGCAAAAAATATGCCACAAACAGTCATCTAAAATGTCCCCACAATCACTTCTCTCCAATCCAGATAGGTAGAATTCAGGTAGAATTCCAATCAGATATAGGCAGTTTGAGGGTTATTGTACTTGCATAGTTCTCTGCCTGAATTTTAAGAACCACTGAACCTTTTGGAACAAAGACAGCCAAGAATGGGAGTACAAGAGCAGCATCCACACTTCAGCAATCTAAAACCAAGAACCCTTTCGGGATTATTGTGACCAAGAAGACCAACTAAAACGTTTCAATGGCAATAAAAAGCTAAATTGGCATCTAATTTTACAAAACCAAAGCAGCCATGCAGTCTCCATGAAATGAACTGTCTCCTTGCACTTGTTTGTTGACAGAAATTCAGAATACATTAACGTGCTTCATGAACGCTAATAATAAGAATAATAATAGAATCAAGACACAAGGGAACCAATGAATGCATTGCGTGCGCATGCAGACTAGTGTCAGCCACTGTCCGGCTTTTATTAACCAGCTGTGCTAGACATCACAATCACTATCTGCAAGACAATGCTCGGTCAAATGAGCCCATCATGCCAGCTGGCCCAGTGCCCATTACTCTCAACCCCTACTGTCTGGCTCGTGTTAAGGCCCTCATTAAGCCCAAAGAAATATGCTATAAAAGAAAATAAAAATGATTCCCCGCGGGTTTTCCTATTTAAGAATTCAAAAGCAGTAAGTGAACGGTTAAGTTACTTCTGTAGTGACTCAATCAGCGGCTCAGTATGTGCAAGTGTCCTGTGCATGCATGTTCTGTAGCCTTAACAGACTGCCACGGTGCAGAGGATGAGCCGTACAGGCAGAGTGGATTGCTTCTCAATAGGAGCACATTTTTGGCCTTTGATACGCTGTTGTTGTAGTTTTGACCTTAATATGCAGATTTGTTGAATTTGGACACACTTCAAACTTTTAAATGGCCTCTTAGCATGTGATCACTAATGAATCACATCTCCTACTTTATCCTAATGACCACACAAACACACACAGATGAACAGATGAGAAAATGTGTATTTACGTGTACCAAAACGCCACTTTAATTTATAAGCTTTGTATCACAATTAACACAGCAAAACATTTGGTGTAAACTGGAGACTTATTTGAATGTATCACAGCCATCTCCCTAGTCTAAGAAAGTAGTATTCCTAGTCTAAGAAACTGGAACAATTTTGTGTTAAGCAGCGAATGAGGGCATGTTGGTTTACTCGCTAGCAAAAAGAAAAATCTTAGCTCAGGTTCTCTCAACAAACATCATTAAAGACAGGCAGAGAAAACAAACGTTCACAAAAACAAAGATGCGCATTCAAGGAGATGCATAGCCCCACATACAATCACATGTGTATTTGTGCGCACTCTGTTCCATGGTGGGTTGACAGAATTGGGACAACCACTTGTGAAGTTAAAAGACCCCTTAAGGCACAATGTCTACCACCCCATGTTAAGTGCTGGCGGCTGAACCGGGCCGAGCTCTAAGTAATGATGGCAGCGTGTGGCTCACAAGGGGGTGCTTTAAGCTGCTAGAATGTCTCCAGTGCAGCGGTTTGTCGGCAAATACAGTGCAAACACACACACACACACATATCACATAGGCTCAAACTTTAAAAATGTCATGGGTTTTGAATCCATTGTAGTCTCAGCCACTTTCTAAAGTGTACACAAAGATCCTTCAGTGCACTCAATAAATACAGATACACACACAACTTGTTTGCGCAGCTCTATGACAAACCAGCCTGCATTTAGCACCTTTTGCATGGATATATGGAAACATAAAAAAAAAAAAGTTTCATGGACCAATGTGTGATCTAATGCTTGATGTGGATGTGGTCTTGGATGTGTGTGGAGAGAAACACAGAAATGCCACCACGCCATTGTGTTTTCCATTACCTGCCCCTTGTTCAGTGCTTCTGTTCTATAAATGCATTTGACATATTGAGTTTGCTTTCCCTACAAAAAGTGAAGTTTGGACAAATGAAGGTGCAATTTATACTAATTTGTTAGTTTTACTGATGCACTAGGTTCGTAACGTATATCACATTTTAGAGAGATGAGATGAGATGAGGTGGGAGTGCACTATTAGAAGGTGTGATGGCAGCTGCTTCCTGCAAGATGCACTGCGCTGCTTCACCACTGCTGACACGCCACCCCGTCTGCTGCCCCTCTGCAGACAACCAAGCCAGCAGTGTCACCAAAATAACTAAGGGGGCCACAGGTTAGGAAACCAAAAAACAGCTAAAAAAAACAAAAGAACAACAACAAAACACCGCACCTTGACAATGACAGACCTTTCGGGCAGACACAGAGACTCGCCATGTACTCTTTGCCATTATAGAGAAAACAGAGTGGAAGTAGCAATCACTTTGTAGTTAAAGGTCTCATGAAATGGCTTGGGGATTGTAATTTCCTGTCACAGTTTGATGTGTTTCTGCACTTTTTTTTTGCAAAGTCAAAGATCTGAAAGTGGACTCCTGTACTTCGTCATCCTCATTTCTGAAGTAGATTGAAAAGAAAGGCAATTACATCGCAGAGTGCAATCACGCTCACGGTAGTTTTAGTTTTTTTCTTTTTTTTTGGTGAAAGGTCCTCTTTATGTATGCATGCTTCCTTTTATTCCCAAGAACTGATTGCTTTTGTTTTGTTTTTTTAAGTAGGCTGTTACAGTATACTTGAAAAATGATTGTAGCCCAAAGTGGTCATCAAAGCTAGATCTGGGAATTCAACTATTCAGTTTTCAATTTTGGGATATGCATATAGAGCTAAAGAGGGTTCACTGATATCAGTGTTTCCCCTAGGTTTAGGGCTTTGAGGGAGCGAGGAATGATGCAGACGGGCATTGACACGAACATGTTGTGTCCACGCATTCCTTTTAATGACAGCAGTCAATATAACAACTGAACGAGTATTTGAACTGCACATTGAACTGAACATTGGAACATTTTTTTCTCAGTTCATTCAACAATTTTTGTCTGTTCTTCAGGGGGTTGGCGGGAACGTGTTCATTTGTGTGTCCGCGCAACTGGGCAGAACTCTCACAGTGCGCGACACAGACAGCAGAGAACTGGAAGCACGCAATCATGTAGAGACAGAAATCGCCTGCTGTCATGTAAATAAGACAAACAAGATACAGCTATTTAGTTTGTTTAATGAAAGAACAAGGGAAACCATCTGTTTTATAGGAAAGGTAACCTTAAATGACTGTTTTGGTATGGCACTATATAGAAAATAGAATTAAATCAAATTAACTTGACATTCAAAGGGGGCGGATGGTGGAGTGGGTGGTATAATGATATGTTGTCATTGTTGTTTTTAAATAAGCAGAAACTGCTAAAACATATAGTGATGATAAAAAAACATTTCACGCTCACAAGAAAATGCCAAATTATTGGTTTGCTTGCCTTTTGCAAGGAGTGCAAATCAAACCCTTGCGTGTCAAAAAGCACAACGTGATACACATGCAGAATTACCTAGAAACATGTAAACACACAAGGAAACCAAGTTGCAGCCCATGTAACACAGTACAAAGGCCTCATTGTGCACGTCACTTTACCGAATGACCCCCTTGTCAGTGTTTATCTGACAAAGCAGGCAGGACAGTCATGGAATGATAACACCCAGGTGGCAAGATTAGAGAGCAGAGGATACAGCGTGACCCGATCTGTCACACTTACACAGTGTGTTGGCAGGCAAGCAGCACTGGCAAAAAAAAAAAAAAAAAAAAAAAAAAAACCTAAACAAACAAAACAAAACAAAACAAAACAAAAAAAAAAAAAAAGGAACCAAATATGGCTGCCACAAAAAGAACATTTTAAATCTGGTCGTATAACCCTGCACACGGGCATCTAACAGCCGAGCTATACACGGAGCCGCCTGCAGTCAGATTTTTATACCAAGTGGGATAAAATGTGTGAAAGCTGTGTGTCATGCTTGAACATCGTTATGAAAGTTGACAGAAGCAGAGGAACTATTTGGGAGCTCAGGAGGAGTGCTGTACCACAGTGTAAAGAGCAGTCAAACTTTATTTTTTTGTAACTTATTTTTTATTAGAATTTGTAACAGTGGATTTAACAGTTAAAGCATCAGGTCATAGGAAACTTATATACTCTTTGTCAATCCATCTTACATCAATGTCCTTACTGACTGGTGATGGTGGTGGTGTCCTCTTCTGTCCTCCTATAATCAATCCATTTTTCCCACTTTTCTTCAAATTGTGTTTCCTGCAGTCTTAATTTGTGGGCAACAGCGCATACCCACTGTGCCGTAGTCGGTAGCTGTCTGGCAATTACTTGCTGATAATAGTACTTTGATCAAATACTCATCTTTGTTTTGTATCATGTCATGTGTCAAATTTCCCATACACAATGTCTTGTGTCATGTTTTGGGTATCGAATATCCTGCCATATTTGATCCCAATACCCATTTAGTCTTTTGCAAGTCCAGAGTAAGTGATCCGCATTAACATGGCTACATGATCTCCAACATGGCTGTTGTGTGGATACCAGTTCTTTCCTAATCTTTGGAGTTATAAAAAATCTGGCAATATTTTTCCAGTTCAACTCCCTCCAAACCCTAGTAGCTAGTGGCCGTGCACTGCGATTTACACATAACAAACCATTCCTCTTCTGATATTTGTTCATTCAACTCATTTTCCCAACTTTCTTTAATATATAGAGAGGAAGACTCCCTGAATGACCTCAAGCTTCTGTAAACAACTGAGATTATCCTACACTATTTTGTTTCATAGGCCTTCTAAAATATCTCAACAATTCCATTACCAACGTGAAAAGACTCAAACTTTAACTCCTATATTTGTTCCTGCTCTTACTTAGTAAGATTACAAATATCTCTGAGTACATTTACACGTCACACTGTACTGAAAAAGGAGAAAATAATTGCACCATTATGAGATTGGAAAAGTGCCAAAGATAGCAATCAAGCTCTCTGGTGTGAATTACAATATGAATGCAGGTTTGTGGATCTACATATTTGTGAGGCGTGGAGGTGAGAGACATTATTTAAACATGGTCACTGAGTGACACAATGTGGCACAACAAGCATTACAAATTTAGAACATGCAATTACCTGCGCCTTTATTAATATGTTTATTAGTCCTTACATCGGTTCATCATCAACAACCTCATGAACTCGCACCTCCCCTGCTAATGTCAGAACACATCAATATTCCAAAGGTGCGCTTAACATCCTTCATCTCCCTCTTCCTCTGTGAGCATCTCTATTTTTCACTTCAACCTCCTTTTTGCTCGCAACTCTTCTCATTGGATTTCAGAGCCTATCAAAGACGTCTTACAGCTGCAAGGTTAATTTCTATTCATGAGGTCAGACGGATGCCCTCACTGGACCTGTCAAGCCTAAAACTCGCCTCTGTGATCAGTGTTTAACGGCTACTGGATGGCTCTTGGTGAGCCGCCGTACATCCTTGTTGACCCAGCCAGTGGTTACAGATTTGCTTGTTTGTTTGTTTTCTGATGGCATGTTCGGTGTGATTCGAGTCCCCAAACGAGGTGAACGAGGTGCTCTTGATCTGAGATGCTTCAGTAGTGTTATCAGCGAGCTCATCTCATACAGTATACATGAGGCATTCCTTGTTTCTGAAGCTCTTCATTCCCAGGGTGCATTCATTTAAAACACACTCTCTGCTTCTTCTTTTTTTTGTGTGTGTGTGATTTTGTCAAGGTCACTATAACAGCTTTTGAGTATTTTCCACAACCAATTCTACCATCCTATTGAGGATTCAGCATCCACTTACAACTGGGTCAGAAACACTTACTCAAAAATGATTCAAAAACTTGCGCAAATGCTATCGGGTTCGGAAGGCCACGAGATGGCGCAATACATTGTGGGTTGCAAGCGCCATTTTTGCAGTCAAATATTGTTTGTTTACATTGGTTCTCCATTCACAAATCTGCCACTTTAAGGAGCGCTGTTAAATTTAAAGCCCGTTAGTCGTGTCAGTAAGGGCAGGATGTCTCGGTATGTTTGGCTCATGGCAACACCAACAGCAACGAGTTTTTTGTGTCGGTTGGAGTCTAAAACCATTGAAAAAGTGAAATATCATTGATAGCAGGTGTTTGTTGACCGAGCCGAGGAGAAGAGTGGCTCCTTCTGACTCATTGCACCATTTCGTATTGCTAACATAAATGCTAACACACTAAGAGGACAACAACAAAACACAACAAGGGCAGCGTCGTGCAACATGAACAGACTTTCCAATTGCCTCCCAAGCCCGTCGGCAGTACATCTTTGTGCTTTCTTTGGACATTTCTTCCCTCATCTGAGTTACAGTTGCAACTACAGATCATGCACTGTCTTTTCAGTGCACAAACAAATCTCCGAAGATGCCGTGTATGGACTGGACTGCAGTTGTTCTCTTTTACTGTGGTAATTAAATAAACTGGGTTTAGCAAGTTGATTACAATTTAAAAATTTTTTTGAAGTCTCTGCAGGAGAAAAGAAAACTCTAGGATGAAATTAGTCAACCAAATGAAAGTCTGCATTCATCAAATAAGCAAGCAATTAGCGATACACCGATCTGAGAAAACAATACTTTGTAGATACATGGAGCATTGTGAAATTAATCACAGGAGCTGCTGACACAACACAGCACTGACAGCACCTGACAAAGATCATCTGAATGAAACGAATAATAAAAGGATGGTACCCGTGAGTGTCGACAGCGTGGGGAGATCATCTAGTCGTTAGCTATGGAAAAACAACTACTACGTAGATTTGTTTGCCACAGCTATGTTTTGCAGCAGTTGCCGATGCAACGCGCACTTTACGCTGTCAGCAAATGGGCAAACACAGAGCAGTGGAGACAATGTTCACGGTGAAGTTTTTCTTCCCACTTGTGATATGCTGAAAGCACATGTATCACGACTGCGGTGGCTTTTGTCAAGAAGATAAAAAGGCTTAGACACAGACTCAGATGTAGCAGAATTATAATAACATGTACATAGTGCCTAATAGATTCCAGTCCAGCCACACCACATCTTTAGAAAAGTCCAGTAAAATGAGTCACTGTAATTGTGCTATAGACGCATAGTGTGACAGAACAGGGAAAAAAAAGTCTTGTACAGATGAAGCCATTGGTATATCTTTTCACACTAGTTGTGCGATATTCATTTCGATCCAAAGAGAAAATTCTCGTCTCTTGTGCCTTCCAACCAAGTAATTACCACACAATTTCATATTTTATTACTGACCGAGCGGGTGTAGCACGAGTTCTCTAGGCACATTTCTGGCAATGGGGGATAGAGAAGCAATTGTGCAGCATCCATGTATTTTAATAAAAGATGGGACTTCTTTAGTAGCTATTGAAATAATGGAATCCACTCCTATTAAATACTAGATTCTAAGAACCGTGCGAGGCAGAGGCAGAGGCAGAAGAAGAGCTCAAACAATGTTCAGAATGGACTGCGATGCAATCCAGTGGAATATAACATACGGTTTAATAATTAACATTGATGCCACATCTAATCTTGGCTAGACCAGACCATGGCTTTATTCAGTGTGTGTGTGTGGACGTAACGCTAACAGAGATCCAGATCTCCAAACATCTGTGCCGCATGTCAGAGCAAAAATTCCTCAAATGCCAAACTGAAGGTAATCTGAGCCGCGCACAATTTCATACCACTAAACCCATGCATCACTGCTTTCTGTGGGCAAGGTGGTTACCAAATGTTATGATGTTATGATTATCAACCAGGAAACACAAAGACTTCATGTTTGATATTTAAATATATCTGATCTCCAGACTGTTAATCTCGCAGCGAAAGCATCTAGGCCCTTATGATAAAAGTGTTCAGTTTTTCCATTTGCAGAGTGTAATTGATTTTCGAGCAGCGACAGCGTAATGCATTCTGCTTGCATTGCTGCCTTGTTAGACACCGCAATATGACGCATATCAGAAGATTGCAGTTTTCAGAGGAAGAGATAAAAAAAACAAACACTGAAGACTGTGCAGAAATGGCCAATCATGAAAAACAGTGCTACCTGCTCTAGTGCACGTTCACAAAATAATAATAATAATCGTAATAAAATAATAGTATGCTATTTTTTTTTTTTATGAATTACTAAAATAAGGACATAGTTGAAGCATGTGAAATAGACGCACAGTATGTCAGTGGAGCTGATCTCGGACACTGAACAGTCTATCCAGCAATTAGGGGGGAAAAAATGACAGAATATGTTTTAATAGACTGTGATTTCATATGAAAGATTGTCTAACACATGTTTACTTGATCTTGATGTGCAAAAGTGCACAATCATGCCTAAAGAGGCCATTTTCATAACCACTTGGCTGATGAGGAAATGGACAACAACAGCAACCATGAGCTGACCGTCTTCACAAAAATGACTTTACCCATACTCCCTCTACCAGAGAAATCTGTCTATTTTTCTTTCATGTGTCTTTTCGTTTTTAAAGAATAAGCCATGGCTCCATTATATCAGTCAGTGCTGTGCAGGAACGATACCTTCAGGGAGGCGATGGAGCGATGGAAGCTGTAGGAAACAAAATATAGTGGCCTATCAAGAGACCCAGAGGTTCAAAGCGCCTGTTCTCAGGTAAACGGATTTACACATGCCTCTTCACAAAGGCTCAAATTACTCTTTTGCCTACACCTTTTTTTTCTTATCTTGCTGTCTCTATCACTTCCTCACAGTTACATTACTTCTCAGAGGTCCATTTCTTCAATTTTCACTGTCTACACGTGTATACTTTTTTTTTAATCTTCTTTTTTTCCTGCTCTCCTCCCATCTTTTTTGCAGATTTCTCTAATCCACCCAAGCCCTTTACATATATCTGCTTTTTCACAACCTGTCTTCCTCCCATTTCAGCCCATTGAAAGTCCTGATGCCGTATAGAATCTTGCGGCTCGGTGGCTGATAAGCAGTGATTAAAGTGCCGCGATACAGAGATAGAGAGGGATAGAGAATCATGTCAGTTAAAAACCAATTATTAGGTACATGTCAGACCTTTTATGGAAGACAGATCATGTTAGAGAGAGAGTCAAGGGAGAAGACAGATAAAGTCCAGGATCAGGAAGGAAATGTTAATGTTTTTCAAAGAACGAGAGAAGAGGGGTATATAAAATAAACTCTTTGCTATCCACTGTGTTCGCGTTACAGCAAATTATAGAGCTACTGCTTTGTTTATTGTCTCCTGACATCTATTTAGCATTCACAGTGTTGTTACAGGGTATAAGTAAAGGTTTATTAGACAAGGATGTGTCCCAAAGCCCCAACAGCCCAGCTCATTGAGTGTTTCTCCTCCAGGTATCTCTGTCTTACCTAAAACACATCCTTTCTATCTCTGCTCTTGTTTCACTAGTCGAGGCAGACGGCCACCTACCCTGCATCCGCTCACAGGTACATTTTATTATACAAACTATCAAGCCTTGCTCAAGGGGAAGTTGTTCGGTTTCTCTTTGCAATACGGCAAAATCTTGTAAAGACCCATGGCATGGCTCATGTGATGACCCCACAACAATGACCCTCCTTGATGGTAGCAGCCATACCCAGCAGGATGCAGCCTGACACAGACACAAAAACAGTTTAGGAACAAAAAAAAAAAAAAAACAGCACAAGAGGTTGACCTGGCCTCCAAATTCACTAGATCCCAAACTGGTCAAGTATATGATCCCTCAACTCAAAGGCCCCCACTGAAAACATTCAGTTGCCAAAGGAGACTTTCTGATGAGTCACAACAGCTTTGGAGGCACAAGGAAGACATACACAATATTAGGAAGCTGGTCATGGCTATAAAAACATGACAAGAATAGAATATACACTGATCAGTGTGTATTCCATTTTTCCATTTCTCATTCTCTTCATGTTTCCTATAACCATCTAATTTATTTAGATTAAAAAGCCATTTCTGTCCCCCTGCTTCTTCTTGCTTTACCTACAAGCCCTGTCTCTCCTTCTCTTCCCTTCGGCGATGTCTACACGACCTCCTGCTTTGCAGCCGACATTAAGCAACATTCCATCACGGTGCAAAGTCTGATCCCCGTTTCAGTCTTTACAAGCTTCACACTGTGTTACAACTAATAAATGAATACATAAAAGCCCATTTGAACACATGAGTTCAAGTGTAGCAGGATGCTTAGCGCCTCGTATACTCTATTCACGGTTACGCAAATTTACTCGTACACCAACGTGAGTGCACACAAACTCGATTACCTTAACTCAAGATTACAACTAAATGCCAAATTTGTGCTTAGTCAGACTTTCAGAAACACTGTTGGAATTAAGACCTGTGGAGACTGAATTGCCCAGAGGACACTGGGGCTCATCTTCAAGTGATGTTAGTCTGAGACTTAGATCTTCAGAGAATTAGATTAGCTTTTCATCTATTTTTAAATGAAGACAAAAACATTTCTACAAATGAAGATGGTCAAAAAAAAGGAAAGAAATGCTTCGAGGAATGAATTATTTACACTGGTATCATGCTGACATTAATTTAGTCCATGCTGCTGATTTAATGATCAAAGTGTCAGTCCAAATGGGCTGTTATGGCTCCGACATCTTAAACGATAAAAATGAAAAAAGGGAAAATCAGCAAGTATCTTTTTCCTCGCACATGAGAAACTGCTGATGCCTCTGTAGGCGCGAACAAATGGCAAGATTGCAAATCTTTTATTCGGCCCACCTCTTCAAAAATCAGTGTCACCAGTTCAGTCCTATTGTCTGTGAATTCACTGAAGATAACAAACATGTTTGAAGGGAATTCTCATTCATCAGCTTTTCATTCAGTACGCCAGCTGTCATTGATCAGAATGCTGCTGCTGGAGTTTCTACAAAAAAAAAAAAAAAAAAAAAGCAATCTTCCTGTTTGTCCTGAAGGAAATTAAAAGGAGATTTCTGGTGAATGAAAAAGTGACTGTGTCTCAAAATAGATGTGGTATTTACTTACTGATTTTAAATTATATCTGTAGTGCATCCGTGCATGAAAAACCGACATTCAGTTGTTTATTTGAGTCACATCGTCACAAGTGTGATAAGAGACATGTCATTGTAGATGAGCAACAAGACTCTGCCTACTGTCAGTCTACATCCACTGTCATTATTTTAGTTGCCAACTCCTCATCCACTCATCTACACGATAAAAGTACAGACACAAACACACATGTAGATGGGTGTAGTATATGAATAAAAAATGTATTCAGGTGCACTGCATGGAAGTAAGAACAATAAGTCGCGCGCAGAAGAGCACCTGCAACCCCTCCATCTCCGTGTCCCAGTCAGAAACCTTCCAGCTCATTTAAATATACATGAACCAACACACAGACGCCCAAGAAGCTACACACACACAAGCACACACAAACAAAGGTGAATGAATGGTAATGAGATTGTGATTATGGGTCTTTGTGATAACAATAGAGGCAATGGCCAAGGTCCGCGGATGCAACCCCCCCCAACACACACACACACACACACACACACACGTGCACTATTATAAAAGCTAATTCCTGTCTGTATAATACAGTAGCCCATGAAACAAATCAGATTTAGTGTGCACTTGTGTAGGTCGCTTGTGCATCTTTGCACGCCGAGAGGGTGACGAGGTCTGAATGATTAATGTTCGCTACACAACATCTGCGTCTACACACAGACACACTCGAAAAGTAATGAATGCTTAAGCAGCAGGTATAGCTTACACACACGGCACGCTTTTTTTTCTCCCATTTGTGAAAATTCGGCTCTCATATGTACACGCGTGTGTGTGTGTGTGTGTGTGTGTGTAAATAATCCCAGAGAGGGGAAAAACAAATAATAGCTTTGAACATGAGCTACATGCAATTAACTGTGAGCTAGAGCCGATAGACTCCACAGTCAATACCTCCTGTATTGCTGGCAAGGGAGGTAAAATAAAAAAGAAAAACGGTTTATTCTGCGTGTGGATGTGTGCCTTATTATATATACTCGAACAACCATCTTTACGAGGACCAGTTGAGTTTTAGACCATCGGCATGAGGACAGGTTGGGGTAAGCGGATGGTAGAATGTCAATGACAGTTACATGAATGTGTGCGCACGTCCCTGTGCATGAGCCCATGTAAATGTATCCCTGAGGGAGCTGTTAATACCTGAGCTGTGTGTGAAAATAATGGTTTGGAATATACAAACCGGTGCTCCTTCTACATGTGAGTGTATGTATGCATTTGTCTGGAGGTGTAAATTTAATTGCATTGTGCGTTGTGCGAGCGTGATGCATTGGCTCATGAGTTCTTGAGGGAGAAGTGTCACATAAAACCTGCACAAGACCCAGTAGAGAAAGTGGTGCATTTATGTACAGTAGAATTCAGCGCACTGAAACACAAGACATCAAGCATGACCATGATGTGGGGATGAAAGAAGGTTTGTCTCGAGAAGCAGAAATAGAAGAAAACAACACAACGAGGCAACACCGAGTTGAATATGAAGCCGAGTAGGACATAGTAGAACAATCAAAAGTCTGTAGCCTTGAGGGACACCACGCCAAGAGAAGATGCACGAGAATCAGAAAAGCATTTAATTTAAAAAAATAAATAAATACCCAAGCAGACATGCACACTGACTCTCTGTCTCTCATCTACAAATAAACAAAGAACCTGCCCCATTCTCCTCTCCGGCCTTGCATTGATTGTTTAGAGCTGCAGGTTCTGTATTGATTTCTCTAATCAGTTTTAAACGAACAATTATGGCCTTGTCGCCAGCTGTTACTTGCTCCTACTCCACAACAGTCTATTCCTTGGTATACTATCCTTCAGCTGTGCCATTTAAAGCTATTCAACAAGAATGGGATATATATATATATATATATATATATATATAGATATATGTATTTTAGGAGATATATATACTTTTTTTAACGACTATAATAATTGGATTACTCATTTCCTTTGTCTTGTTCATGAACTTTCAAGGAAAAGCATGACAAGCTTCAGGGACTGAACTCTTTTGGGAATTTATTTAGAACTTGCATCTCTCCCTGAGTCCGTTATTTGAAGATTTAGTGGTTTCCTGCTTTTCCACTGAGTTACATTTTGGGAGGATGGGATGGGTAGAGCCCCAGTAGCAAAGCCACTGATGTAGTTTTCAAGGAAATAACTCCTGCACATGTATATGTATCTCTCTGTTTACTTTTTAATCATACATCTAATATGCAGGGCAACGTTATGAGGGGATTTAAGCACAAACTACGGATTATTGGGGAGAACATGCATAATACAATAACACCTGCATTTATTGGTATGTAATCAAGGATGCTCCAGTCTCATTTGGTGCAGCCCATATGAGCAGTAGTAACATGTTATACTGTATGCACACATGACATTAGGAGACATTATTTTATGGGAGGTGAGTCTGACCACAATGCAAATAAGTATAGCAATACTTAAACTGTCACATGACTCTTGGCAGCTTGCTTAAAACACTAGACATGTCTGGAATCGTTTCCTCTGGGTTTCAACCAACTCTCTTAAAATCACTTGAAATCTCCATGGTCTAAACAATGAAGGGCACAAACACTGGATTTTAAATGGTGGTGGTAATGTAATTTTTCATTAGTGAACAGCCAAATAGCTATACATGCTACATGAGTTCCGTATGTTGTGTGCGCCGTTTTCACTGTCTTTCTTAAAATGTATGTAGCCTGAAGAATGAAAAGGCAGATGACCGTATAGCCAGACCACCAGCCACCTGCCTTACTATATAAATGCTCTCCCTTTAAGTTGATTGTGTTGAGAGTTACTCACCAGACATGTCTGCGTGCACACGGTTTTGCATATGTGCGTGCAGTACCGCCTTTGTTTAAGTATGTGTGTATGCTTTGTCTTTAACACTGGATATGAGTTTTCATATGCGGGTAAAAGAGAAAGAGATTCATCCCATTTTCCAGGACCTTGGAGAGCACTTACTCCGGCAAATCAAGCCAGCCAAGGACCCAGGAACTGAAATAAAGTTTGATTGTTTTTTTTATTTCTCCTGTTGTCCCGCATTACTGCTCCCCGATGATGCAGCCAGACATGGGTTGTCGTTGTCTGGCTGCATGCACGAGCTACAGCAGTACAAAGTGGTATTCAGTTGTCTAAGTCAGCTGCAATTTTACTACCAATTCATCATTTGGAGCAACATACATGTGTGAAGATGTGTGAATACAAAACGAAAGAGGAAGACATGTTAGGGGTTAAATGTCTGTCAAACATGATGAAACTGAGCAGAAGATGGGAGCAGCAAAAGACAGGTGGAGGGGAGGAAGGCGGGAGGAGATTGAGGGAGAAGAAGAGAGCACTGTCAAGTATAATTGTGGAACAGAGGGGAGGTGGTGCGTGTCTAAGTGTGTGTGCAGGCCATGGCTGATGGGTGAGCAAACATATGAAGCAAAAGACATCCATTAAAGATACTAAAACAAAGGACAAAAGGACAGAACTTGGCACACCTATGTCATGTTTATCATACTCCTTCCTTTTATTATGCTCTCTATGTCTGCATTTCTTGGCCGACTCCAGTCATTTCCAGAAGGTAGAAAACATTCCTCTTGTCTCTGCTTCGTGCATTGACATTTCTGCTGTGTGCAATTACATTATTATAATTTAGTCCATGGGGCCTGTTTCATCCTCAAAACCTCTCAAACAGCTCAATTTAATTTCAAATAAATGGATTTCAAATACTTTATTGAACTAAGCTGCCATCATCCCCTGTTTTAAAAGGTTAATATGCCAAACATCAATTTTTTTTCTTGCTACAGCTTAAAAGGAATTACTTTCATAGTTATTAATTATAGTGAGTACACAGTGATGCGCCAGCAAAATAAAATAACGTTTGGTAACTGGTAGGTTTTAAGCAACACATAACGCTGGTTTTGTGATTAAGTTTGGTCTCTTTACGCAGATGTGATTTAATAAGGATGCCACTGCTTCATTGTGACTCTGTCGAGTCAAAAAGCTGACAAACAACCCACAGATAATGTGAAATAATGCACCAGTGAATAAAACTGTGATCCCCCAATAAACTCCAATACCCACAATTCCCTCTGGGCTCATGTCATGCCTTATTGGCTGCCTAATTCACTGAGAGAAAGAGGAGAACAGAGAGAGACAGGGAGCAGAAAGACCATTAAATTGCTTAAGAGATCGAAAGAAAGGGGAGAAAAAGATGATGCCAGGCAGATAGAACAAAATTAAAGGAGATCATCAAACCATGAAGCACTCAGGGCGCTGTGTGAGCACATCCAGCTTATCAAGGGCAGGCTAGCCAAAGGGACCGGATTCTGGCTGGCTGGTATAAACAGCGCTATTGTTGGCCAATTAATGCTGGGGCATGATTGTTTGGCTAGGTTTCTTTCTCCGTCTCGCACTTTCTCCATCTCCCACACCCGCCCACTCGTTCCTTGTCCTTCTCCCTTGAGGTCCCTCCACACTGAAGATGAGACAAGGATGATTAAAGTTAAAATCTGCGCCAGAGCTGCCATGGTCTAGGGCTGAGGAGGAGAAGAAAGCGGGCCAGCGCTGACCGTGAGAGAGGTTACACTGGGGTCACTTGTAATCCATAGTTTGTCAGTAGTCTTCTGGAGGTCATTACAAGTTCTACAATGCACAAAGTTCAGTCTGTGTTGAAAAGCTGTCCAACGATTAGCTTGTGGCTGCAAACTCATACCACAGTTTGTTCCTTCAAAGCATCACATTTCATTTCAGCGTCTGCCACAGGCATAATAGTCAAGTATTCCACAAACAGGGGAAACTTATTTTCTTATCAATATTGTAATCTCAAGATACAATATTCATGACATATTTCCCTGTAAATGTGTTCTGCTCTCCCACAGAATGCATTCCCTCTGCACTGCGCTCTCAGTCAGTCCATCGGACTGCCACTGGCTCGGGGAAGAATGCAGAGTTTGCTGCAAAATGCATCTTTACAATGGTGGGGCTTTACACGACTATAGCACCCTGGTAATGGACTCGTGTTCCAATCAATCGGCTGCTTCCTAAATAAGTGACAAAGTCCATGAATCCATCAGCTATTCTCAATTGACTTGAGGCTTATGGGGCTTATGATGTAGCCGGTGGATATCTGGGCCAAGACTTTCTGTTCTGAGCACCGTCGTTACTTGGTCCAACTTGGACCTTGAGATGAGAGACGGTGTCTATGATAGGACTGTTGCCAAGTAGCCAGTGTACACCGATCAACTAAAAAAAATGTTAGCGTGCTTACCAACAGGTAATCTTGCATATTTTTCCGCCTCTTTTCCTCTGCACATGAACTGTTTACTTGCCTGCAACCAAAGCCTGCTAAGGCATGATAAGTCAGTACTAATGGGACGACATCCAGAATGCTCCTGGGAGCAAGACTGTGTCTCCTGCCCACAGATGCTAAATATATCTTTAAAGACTGCACATGAGTAAACCTGAGGTAAGGCGTACAAACCTGTGGATGGAAACTCCACAAACGTGGATTTATGACTTTTTGCAGTGACTTTGATACAGTTTATTTTCATCTGAAACTGTATCAAGCTCTCCGCAGGAATCTCTCGTATTTAAACACAAAATACAAAAAGAAATCACCCACTTTGCTTTGGCAAATAACTATGTAAATATATTAAAAGCCCCGAATGCTTGAGATGCAGAAGAAACAAAAATAAATACATTTTAAATGCTGTCCCTTTCTTCCCACTCACTCTCTTTTATTCTTGCATAATACTAAAAAAATAAATAAATAAAAAAGTGTTATTCAAATGTGCAGCAGTGTAATCAGGGCAAGTATGCACAGCTGTGGCTCTCTCAGCTGGCAGGAAATGGTTGTTACACCTGTTTTGTCTTGTAAAACCAACAATTTGCTTCGTGAGGGTAGTGAAAGGATGTATTAATAGTCTGTAAGACCGTTCAGGAAGAGACTGGGGGGGGGGGGCTGAGTATGACTTCCCATCCCACAGGAGAGCGGACAGCCGTGAGTGGGATGATGCCAAGTATATGCTGCATCTGGAAGCAAGAGACAAGAACTGTGGGCATTGGATGTTGAGTGCCTGCCAGCTGACAATTGTCTAGACCAAGACGGGCGGAGGAGAGTCCTCCATCTACAATCTGCTGGCTTTTTGAGATTGTGAGCCGAACAGAAGAATGCAGAGGACATGGGCGGAGGAAGCCAAGCTTTGCCACGCCAACTGCTGGGTTCAGGAGCCTGTCGCATCAGCTGTGACTCAGTTCAACAGCGTCTTGATACGGTTATTCTTAATATTAGGCTTTATGGCGCGATATTAGTGAAAATGTAGCAGTCGTACCTTAACATGTCACACACGTATGCTTTCTGGGAGAGAAGGTGCATTAGTCCAAGAGAGGCAGACACTGATGATTAAAATAAACCACTGTTTTTCAAAGATTTTCAGATCTGCAGGAACAATTGCAGATACTGCTGTAGATTTTGCTGCAGCTATCCTGAAACAGATGTTTATCTCGAGTATAAAACTGTCATTTATCCCCCCACGAACTGCCATATCTGTTGTTTTACATATTTTTCTTTAGCTTTATCTCTGCATTTCTGTTCCCATTCCTGTGCTCCCGTCCCTGTATCTACAGCATTTGCTTTTTCTTCTAAACGCCTGCCTCTCACTCTCTGCTCTGCTCATCCACTCGCTCTCGCTGCTGCCATCCCACTCAGCTACCTCCATCACCCTTCCTTCAAACCCTTTCAAAGTCTATATTAGTCTGTTTTCACCATACACTTAAGCCGCCCCTCCTCGTCTTTCCACCGTTAATAATGTTTCCATCAGTCTCATTTTCTGAAACCTTGCTGTGCCTTACTATAGAGACCCTACCGTAGAGAATGCACTTTATGCGCGTGTTTGTATACCTGTGGGTACCGGTGGGTGATGCATTCTCCTACATCAATATAGAGTAAGTATAAACAGTATATACTGCAAAGGTTTCGGGGCACTTAATGCCTGGGCTCTTATCTGACACAGAATGGCATCCCATCAGGAAAATCTGACCGCACGCCCACACATTTGCATTCAAGCCTCTTGCCACTTGAGTTTACCTCTCTATCGGAGTGGTAAATGTCACAGACAGAGGGGAGTGAAGAACCCGCGCTGTGCATGCGGATTGACGTGTGTGTGTGTGTGTGTGTGTGTGTGTGTGAACGCGCATGTGTGTTCGTGCGTGTCAGAAGATAGAGAATGAAGTGAGGGGCTGGCAGACAGTCCATAAAGGTTAATTAATATAGAGACAACGAGCAAGAAGGGGCTCGCTATTACACGGACAGATTTTTAATACACATGCACACGCACGTACGCACACACACAGACACACAGGCCTGAATAAATCATCTAACATCTTGCTGGCTTATATCAGAAATGTTGTCAAGACTCTGCAGCGTTGGCAGACACGTTGCAGTAAAATGCGTCACAAAGTTGGATGTTTACTACAGCTCTCATGCCACCAAATGGACAACATTGACATCACCAATTAGTCAGTATAAATACTGCTCTGCAGGGCAACAGGCTACTGTCTTCACTACATACAAAGACACATACTTATGCTCATACACACTGTTTGTTTTATGCGTATGTGGGCGGTCATGTTTGACTAAGAATTTGATTTAAAGGCCTCACTTTGAAATGACCATATGCGCCAACCCAATATTTCTATCATTTCTATTTCTATCGTTCCACTTTGTATAAATCATGACGTGTTTAGAAAAGAGATTGCAATTCGGTTGTTATTATTAATTAGTGCATTTGAGAAACTACTTTGAAGCTGAAGATTTAATGATGATAATGATAAAATATCTAGCGCCGGGCTAAATTTCTAGTTCACAACAGTGTCTGTTCCTCACCTTCACTGAGGTACAGTAGCTCTGACACTAAGAGATCAATGAATTGGGAAGAAGAACAGCAGTTGTGTAATCCAATAATACAGAATGAGAAAGAACCTGACTGGCTCTGCGTAAGTATACTAGCACAACAGTGGTTAGCTAAGCAAGCAAAATGAAGATATTGAAAAGACTGTCGAATATAATCTCACTGAGCTATCATTTATAAAGTGCTCTCCTCTGATACTTTTCATCCTCTTTGCTAAGATGGATCTATTTCAGACTGGCTCACAGCCTCTCTCCAAGTACACTGCACCTCGCTCATATCCACAAACACTAAAATTACAAATCTAGATGATGGACTGCCCATAAAAATGCCCAATGAAGTTTGCTGTACTTTTAAAAATGCAGTAGGTCGCACTGAATTTAATATTGGCATGGAAAAAAAGTTGGGAGGAAGATGAAATCTATTACTGGCTATGTGATAGCTAGACATAAAAGGATGAATCATTCACTACTGATGAGAAAATGTACGGCCTCTGCCAACTGAATTGCATTCAGTGTATACTGAAGAACTTCTTTCTTTCTTTCTTTCTTTCTATGACTGGGGACAGGGACAGTGGTGGTGCACTGCCACCGGAACAAACTTAAAAATAAATAATTGAACACAGTTCGGATTCACAACAGGAAGATCTACAAGCAGTGTGGAGTTCCCATGCTTTTATTTTGATAGTTGAAGGATGAAAGTGGTGGTTTTGCAAAGAGCTTCAACTGACTGGGTTGGTGGGTGTGTTCATTGAGGCGTGAGGAGAAGCAGTAGTTTCACTTAAATGGACCAAACCTCTGGCTTTACTCCTTAGATGATTGCAGTACCAAGCACATAGAATAGTTTTGTTTTCAAATGTGCTGTCCTCACATGTGAATTTTCAAGTTGTTTTAACACAAACGGTCTAACTGCGATCATCTTAAAGCAACATCATGACATTTCATTTCCCATCTGGCAACAATGGCCCTCACTAAGATGTGGCCTACCAGACCCGCCCCTTTCAGATGATTGGTACAAATGAATCCATGAAATTTTCACCACCTGACAATTTGAAGGAAACTAAATTTGAAGAAAAGTAAAGGAAGTGGAAGAAATATATTTACCCTTCTTTTTCTTTCTCTCTTAATATATTTATCTTCTCCACTGCAAAGTTACCCCATATTTTAACATTGCTGAAAATCTTATAAATGAATACGATTGATGTAGAGCAGAGAGATTTACAGGGGAAGCAAGCATGATATTTTTACCCATTCTAATGAATACACTTCCCTCCTCAATCAATAATCACGGTGGTGCTGACCAAACAGGAAATTGCCTTTTTTATTTCTGCAATAACCGAATGCTTCATACTCCATAACAATGTGGAAATTACAAAAACTTACAAATCAGATTTATTCTTTCAGCCTCCTTTCACTTTGTCAAGCATATTTACTCTGTATTTCTTAGTTTATAGTATTTCCTCCTACTCAAAGGTACTTCTGTCTTTCATGTTTCTTACCCCTGCTTTCTATTTTTTTATCTCTTTTTTCCTTTCTTCAGGAATCACCAGAGGCTATTCATACAATAAGAATTTACTGACCGCACAATACAATACGCGTTTTCATCCCAACACTCCACGCAAACATCTCATTTGATAAATGCACGAGAGATACAGTGTAGTCAGCCTGTAAAATTGGGAATTCCTCCAAATCTCTCTCTCTCACGATGAAGCAATCATCTTGTTTTCTTCTGGCCCTGCCTCTGTTATTTCTCAAAGGTCTCTTTCGCAGACTCTCTCCGTGATAAATGGGACCGCGTGTGGACAGGTGAGAGCTGGTTCTTCCGCCTTGTGAAATACAATTCTTCACTGTAGCAAAGCTGGCAAAAACTATACTTATATGGAGCCTTTACTTTTTCTCTCAGCAGTTATATTTCATTCTAAATAGTCAAATGGCTGTGCTGTCTTATATTGCGATAAGATGTCGGAATAAGTGAGAATTTTTGTACCTTTCATGAGCTGGCGTAAAGACAGGCACTTGGTAGAATTGGTTTGATAGAGACGTATTAAAAGGGGCGTGTCGATGGCTCTTCTTCTTCACTCTTGGCACTCACTTGGAGGATTCATCCCCTCTATCTGCGCCGGGTTCTCTCTGTTTCTCATTCCTTTCTCACTCCATGGTTTCTCATCTTGTGATCTTATTCCACCTTTCCAGGACTGCTGTTAAATAGGGTTACAGCTCAGCCATTTCTCAAATCGGGTGATGCGCAGCACAAGCGTAATGAGCCATGGGTGTTCTCATCTTTATGCTGCTTGATTAACACTAGCTTTGCAGAAAAAAAGGTAATTTTACCAAAGGGACATTTCATATGTTCAAAACTGCAGGGTTTTTTTGTGCAACAATTCAGTGCTTTTCATGACTCTTTTACAAACTGAAAAAAAGATGCTGCTATTTCATGGAGGGAAAAAAATCAATGTACTTTAATGGAAACTAATTCAATATTTTTCGACACTGCAAAATTGTCCTTAGACAATGTGTGATGTGTTTGTCTGTCTTAATGTATGCTTTGTCTGTCTGATATAACGTGCTTTTATGCCTAGGTTTGTATATTCGGCTTGGAGAAACGCAATTCTGTTACAATGTGCATTCACTGTCTTCACTTAGACGACCATTTTTTTTTTTTTTATAACCAGCAACACAGTATCGCATTTACACATCTTCCTCAATTTTTTTCAGACAAAGATTGTAATGGCGAAGTCAGTGTTCCACAAATTTGTCATCAAACATGACCTACAAACACGAGTAGCTTGAAACAGAGCGCAACCCCTCATCTCCTGCATGGCCACCAAACCAGAACTGTGATTGGGAATTTGACACTTCTCAGCCCCTTGGCAGTCAAGAGCCAGCGTCTGGTTCGTACCACATCGCGGTGTGCAAGCCCTGCGTCAACAAATAACCTTCCACGCTGTTATGAACAGAGGGAAAGTCCACGCCGCTTCTAAGCACCAGCTTTTAATCTTTCCGTGAACTCTGAGGTTATAACAAACCAATAGACTGAAATAGGTTGAGCTGCAAACCAGCTTAAAAGCAGAGGAGAGCGAAAGCAAGGGGGGGGGGGGCTCGATGTTCAACGTGTTTATGAGCCATCCAAATAGTGACTCACACTCACAGAGGCGTAGAGTACCTGGACTCCATGCATTTTGTTGGAAAATGAAGCAGAAGTAAACCGAAAAACATTTAATATTGTATTATTTTATGCAAACATGCCAGTCTGTTTGGTAACATGCTGTATGTATCCCCCTGTTATTGCCAATGAATATTGCAACAAAACAATCGCACAGTGTAATAGCTGTAGAACAAACATCGTGTTTGACATCATTTTTGCCTATTTCCCCTTAACCGAGAACACAACAGGAGAAATCATGTCGTTAAATGACATTTTTAGTCAGTTCTGGTCTGGTTAGTGCCCTGGGCAAACTTTGGTAACGCCGCCCGCCCACCACCCCTCAACAACATTCTCAGAAAGCTACAAAGAACTTAAGAGAAAAAGAAATAAAATACAGAATTGTGTGACTCAGGTGGAGGAGGTTGAGGCACCTCATCCTGACCAGTGGCTGCTCCAAAATACTTCAGCATTTTGGACTAAAAGCAAAATAAGAATTAATATAACACACAAGTCTCAAACCATTTTGCACAATTAAACACACATGTAATTGTAATTGTAAAGCACAATTTAGCAAACTTTCTGGAGTGAAATCTTTTTCTACATGTGTAAACACATTTGCGTGTTGCGTTGGTAAAAGGTGAACTTCATCGCAATCTGTAACACGTCTGCATCTCCTACTACGCCTGTGACTGAGATCGGCTACCCACTCATCAGAAAGTTGTACGTACACTTTAAACGACAGAGTGAAATCCTATCAAACCGATGAGACCAATGTTTTTATTCAAAAGGAAGTAAGAATCATTGCTCCCACAACAACCTCTTCTCAAGTCTGGAAGACTTGGCTCTTTTGTCACAGCTCTCTTAGAAAAGCTCATGGATCTCAAAAGGCTTTTCATTTAGTTTCACTCAGAGCCTTTATTTTATCCTAATTGAGCGGTCATGAATGATTGTGTGTTTATAAGCAAGTTTTCACTTCAGTTCTTCAGTTACTGTTGTTATTTTTATCAAATCTTAACATGAACTCCTGAACCACAGCAAACAAATCAAATAAATACAAGCCATCGTTTGTAGTATTAATGTTATGACACTTAAGATAAAAGTGTTTAGTGCAGACGCCTCAGCTTAGAACGGTATTCATCTTTTGTGTTTTCTAACTTTTTTGTTTTTACATGGGTCTAAACAACAGTGAGCAGTGACTTTTCGGGGACCTACAGGTCATCGAATCCACTTTATGCTGTCAAATATGTACACATACACGTTTTTTTTTTCCCCCTCTACAGTTGCCACATCCGCTCATATAGACTTGCCGAGTTGTAAGCACACTCAGAGCAGTGGCAGCCACACAAGCAGGGAACAGGGAGCAGTTTAAGGGTTTGAGGCCTTACTCAAGGGGATTCAAACTAGCAGTACAGCAGTCCCCAAGTCCACTTCTTTAATTACCAGTACAGTGCTTACACAGATTTGATTTTGATGACAGAAGCACAGCTGTGTGTGTAAGCTATTAAGAACGTCCTGTTGTAACATGTACATAAGAATAAGTTCCTAGAATAAGTTATGAGCAGTATTTTTTAAATTATTTCTCGTCACCAGAAATGACTCTGTTTAACCATGAGAGCCTCTGCTAAGTAGTGCTGGCTTGTGCCTCACTGTGTAATAACATCATGACAAGTTGTATTTAAAAAATAATAATAATAATAATAATAAATATTTAAAAATGACAACAACACAATCTGCCAGTCATCCAACCACCCCCCAGTAAAGATTGGATTAGTCAAGGAAAGCGAGGCACGAACAAACAGAAGATCTCAAATGCAGGCCTCACGCCCAGCTACCTAGAGTCTGTAAGGCAGCCAGGAAACCAGACGGTCAATAAAATACAGACAAGTCAAGCAATCAGCCAGTCAGGCACTTTCCTATCCGTTAAAGATTGGATTAGTCACAGGAGTCATGGCTTTAGCAAAGCCATGGTAACAGCTGCCCTCTATGTTGGAAATGTCATAAATTTCCTTCGGTACCAGGAAACCGGACACTTTACCCTGAATCAACCTTTTACTACACTAGAAAAATCATTAAAAACATCTCCGCAGCTCAGATATTATTGCAGTTACTGCATCTCCATTAAGCAATTTCCTCTATTTTCAAACACAAGGTGAAAAATTGACAAAAACTAGAACAGGGAATTTGAGAATAATTACATTATCAGATAATGTGATTTGTGTGTGTGTACAACACTCATGAAAAACGAGACTAAAAACAATTTTAAAATTTTCAGTGGCATATCTTTAGTTAACCGCTTCCCTATCTTACTGCTTTGCAAATGATACATGTTAAAATAAACGAAAGCTGGGTGCACAACTGTTAAACACAACCATGTTAAATAATCTGCAAGTAACAGTGACATTTAGATGGAATGCAATGGATTTTCTTTATTCTAATTTTAAGTGTGATTGGCCATAATGCACATAAATTATAGGTTTGCATGAGTTTAATGTCATTCAAAGGCCATATTTAATTAACACCATACATCATGTCTCTATCACCACTATTTGAATATATTTATTTATTTAAGTCAGCTCAAGTACCTTTTCATATGAATGATTACAGAAATTATTGTAGATCACCTGCTGTCTTCATAACAAGTACAGGACCTCACAGCCAATTACTGTTTCTTTATGAGAAACAATAATGAATAATGAACTGGTTAAATAAACCATTTTCGAAAAATGAAACGCCTAATTTACCCACTTTGAAGGTTTATTAGGGGCATTCCTTTTTTCTCTCACAGATGTTGCAGTATTTGAACAAGGGGAGAATCCAGGCTCATCCGTAGGGGGACAGTGAAGCACGTCACATCTGGAAGAAGCTCAGAATGTAACCACTTGTTCATTTTTAAACGAGCCTTGAGGTGGTTTCAGGCATCTGATTAGGATGCCTCCTTAACACTTCCCCGTGGATGTTTTCTGGGCATGTTCAGCAAGGAGGAGAACCTGGAGCAGACTCAGAACAAGCTGGAGAGATTGCTTATCTAATCTGACCTGGAAGTGCCATGGGGTCCTCCAGGAAGAGCTGGAGGCAACGGAGTAGCCAGCAAGACATAGAGACCGATCAATGCTACAGCATGAGCAGAAAAAAAAAAAAAAAAAGTTGCTACTGCGATCTGCTAACTTTCCTTCTTTTAGTAACTGCCAGCACGATTTGCTGGCTGTCAGCTGCTACTAGATCAAACATCCATGTGTTGCTGTTACTTCACTTGTTTCTTCACTTGGTGTCATGTTGCAATAATTGATTATTTTTGATTAATTTGAATCTTTCCACAGATTCATCACACGCAGAGTTGCATTCAAAAGTTTTTAAGTGTCTCTGTAGTTCCTGCGTTCAAAGGACGGAATCGCCTGGGATAAACTCACGGTTTTGTCATTATACACAGATATTATTATGTGTGTGCAGATGGGCGATATTCCTGTCAGCCACGATTCCAAACAGAGTCAACATCTAAGTGGATGACAACAAACACAGCTATGAAGAACAAATAGACCATCTGTTCCCCACCTTACAAAGAACTTGCTGAGTTGTATTGATGACTGCAATACAACCTGAGGTAAAATGGGAGCTTAATAAATAAATATTTCTAGGTAGAACTGAATTTGGCTTGTTCTTGAACGGCCACTGTTTCCCTGACAGCTGCCAGATGATGCTGCTTTACACAAGCCATGTCTCTGATTCTCTGATTAGAGAGTACGAACACAGGGAAATGCACACATGTACATACACAGCAAGCACAGAACAATTAGCAGCAGCCACTTGACTCCTTTGAAATATAAGAAAAAAAAATCTGTTTTGCTTGACACGCGTAAGTGCAAGTAAAATATTTACAATGACAGTATATGTAAATGATGACTATTTTTTTATATGACATGAGGCCAGAGCATGTTGAGCTCCCCCTGGTGGCTGCCTGCGGCATAGTTCATAAGTTCCACCTCCTCCATGTTAGTGGATGGGTCATAGGCCAAACTAAAACACCTAACTTCAAGTCAAATTTTTTTTTTTCCAAGGATAAGGTTCTCTCATTTTATGTAGTTAATATAATGCTAAAGGATACTCAAATGAGTATAATTTTCTGACAAGTTTAATTTTGGTTGTGACATCACAATGACAGCCGGCTGCCATTCCAGGACTTCCGTAAAGCGGCCCAGTAGGGCCACGAGAGTTGTAAAAAATAAAATAAAATAAAAAAACAAAAGAATAAGTGAAGGGTATGATCCAATATTTGATTGTAACAGACAAAGGTAGAGAAGGATACTGTAATAATCAAACAAAAAACTTGCAAGATCGCTTTGCGTGTATCCCTGTGAAACTAAGGTCAGTTTTGCCAATGGAAGGGAGAGGGGACGTATTGTCCATCTTTACATACAGTCTATGGTTTGTGCATGACCACTTTTCAGAGCTTGATGCATTTAGCGGTAGTGGGGACATGTGCCCCACTGCAATGTGTATCTTGAAGACATAGTGGTGTTCTCCAACACTTGGGAAAACCAAGGCTAACACTGGTGTTTAAATGATTTGCTGGGGACTCGCTAACCCTTCACCTTAACTTAAGTGTGAATTTGGAAAAGCTATGTTTACTTATCTGGGGAATCAGGTGGGTCACGGTCAAGTCCATCCGGTAGATGCTAAGGCTGCAGCTGTATTATCCTATCCAGCTCCTACTACCAGACAGGAGTTTTGTTGTTTTTTTGGGGATGACTGGGTATTACCCCTGTTTCTGCAAGAACATCTCGGTGGTGGTGGCTCTGCTCACCAAACTTTGCAGCCCTACTGCTCCTTTCATGTGAGGTGAGGAACAGGAACATGCTTTCAGTGCTGGTAATTCTCTTCTTTCCAGTACTCAGTTTTGGCTGCTCCTGACTTTTCTCTCCCCTTTAAGCTGGAGGTGGACGTTAGTGCCTCTGGAGCTGGTGCTGTACCACTGCATTATGGTGAGAGTGGTGTGAGTCACCCTGTATGCTACTACTCGGTGAAGTTCAAACAGCACCGGCTCAATTATTCAACCATTGAAAAAGAGACACTCGCTATGCTTCTAGCCCTACAGCACTTTGAGTTGTATGTTGGTTCCAGCCTCTCTCCCGTTATCGTGTACACTGACCACAACACATTTGTTTTTCTATCACAAATGCGCAACCATAACCAACGGCTGAGACGCTGGGCTCTGCCAACAACACTGAGGTAAGGCAAGAAGGGAGGTGACAATGTGGTGGCTGATGCCCTTTCCCGTGGGTGAGCTATGGGGAAACCCTCAGTTTGGGTTAGGATTAGGGTCAGTAGTATGATTTGTTTTGCTATCGTTAGAGGGTTATAGGCAAAACTAGTTTGCTCTAAAGGGTGTGGGTGTTAGGGCCTCTGGGTCTTGTGTATGTGTTTTTGTGTTCTCACCCCTCACCTTACCTGCTGCAAGTGGCCACAGGTGAAATCACTCCCAATCAAGGCTTGGGGCAAGATAAAAGCCGGGAAAGCGCGTGGTCTGGTCAGTCAGACAAGCAACCAACCAAATTAGCAACAAACCAGCTACCAACCTAGACAGCGGTGTGTGTGACCAGTGTGTGAGATAAGGTTATAAGCTCCAGTTTTGTCTGAGCCTACTTTAGCTTGCTCCAGTTTTCGATGAGGTCATTTTACTTTGTGTCGGATTTTGGATCTGCTCGTTGTGAGTTGGTTTTAATTTTGTGATCAGCTTCTGTTTGGGAAGGCTCGCTTTGAGTTACCTTTTTTTTTTGGTAGCTTTATTTCTTTCTTGTTTTTTGGCATTCAGTTCCCCTCTCCTTCTTTTGCCCGGTTCTTTTTCATTTTGTTATAATCCTCATCACCTGGAATCCACCTGGGGACACCTGGAACATTCATTCATTCATTATCCTGAACAATTTATAAACTAAAGATAAATTACTATCACAGTAGGACTAGTTAGAAAGGAAAGAGAGAAGAATTGAAATCACACATTTTTTGTAAATGAATTGGATGGAAGCAGGGTTTGA
This sequence comes from Mugil cephalus, assembly GCF_022458985.1. Classification (NCBI taxonomy): domain Eukaryota; kingdom Metazoa; phylum Chordata; class Actinopteri; order Mugiliformes; family Mugilidae; genus Mugil; species Mugil cephalus. Next base: position 11,163,293 of record NC_061777.1, read on the forward strand.
ACTTTGAGAAAGGATTATTTCTCACCTAGAATCCATCCTGAACAAAAGAAGTACTAAAACATCACTGATTCCCATTTGACTGGCAGGCCTCTTAATATCACAGTAAGCAATCCCTGACCTCAGGTCTAACTCACTTCCGTGCATCGCTCTAAGGTCTTGACAAACTCACTGCCAAAACAAAGTGACTGGGAAACTGAGCCAGAAAGAGAAAAGACAATGTAGAAAGAAGAGGAGTCAGAGGGACAATGAGCAAGATAACGCTATCAGATGCAAAAGAAAAAAAAAAAATCGAGACAAAGGCAGAAGATCGACTTTAGGAAAGATTGAGAAACAGAAAGGGCCCTGTAATGGGGAATTAAAGTGGAGAAGGGAGATTGAAACAAATTAGCCGTGAAAGTTAAGAAGACGATCCCATGGCTAGGGTTTTGAGCCAACTAAAAAGCCTCGTAATAGTGTAAAATATTTCTATCACATTAAAAGCACTTATTAAAGATGACTGTTCGGTATAGTCATGAGGGATGTTGTGTCTGTATGTGTCCATCTCTAATATGAATGTGTATTTGTATGAATTAGTGTCCAACTTTACGGCATTTTATGCACTTCCATTAAAACATCTCCTTCCCATTTTCTCCGTGTCACTGGGAGCGGGACGGCACTGACTGAAACGGTGGAGGCCTCTCAGCCCCTGCAGGACCTTGTTAATGCATGGGTCTTAATGCACTCATGGACTATTTGAACAAGGGCGACGAAACTTGGTGGCTATGTTTAAATTAGCCATTAATACAAAGGCATCAGACAGATAAAGCGTGAATGAGAGAGGCTACGGAGCTTAGTGGGGCAGATGAGGGCATGGTGAGTGGCGGTGACAGGCCGATTCTCCGGCTTACCTCGGCAATCCAACTGCTTACTCACACACTTCCCTTTTGCGGCCTTATTCCCTCAGTCAATCTAATGTGCTCCCCCATTTTTTTTCCCTCTCTCTCTTCGCTCACAACTGCCGACTATATACTTTGCTTGTTTATCTTTTCCTAATTCCACTCGTCAGTCACTCTCTCTCACCAGACAGATCATTAGGATTAGCTCTCTGACACTGCCTATCCCGTCAGATGCTGATCGGCCACAGAGCCAGAGTGTGGGAACCAGAAAATGAGCTCCTGACAGATAACAGCCTGTTCTGTACCTTACATCAGACAAAAGAAATTGAGGAAGGGAGAGAGAAGGCTGATGGGAAAGTCAGAGAAGTACTCCCGTCTATTCCCTAGGAAGGACACTGATGTTCCGTGGAGGAAATATTTGTTTGTTCATAGGGATTACGTGATCTTTACCATTCAAATGCTTGCTTCATCCGTGACAGTAATGTTTAAACTGCACACACTCCTTCTCCTCAGAATTGGTTTGCTTCATTTTTTTTCTTTCTCATTGGTTAACTGGAAATAGCCGTGTTAAGTGGTTTTAATCTGGAATTTTGGAATATGCATTTATCGCCTTCAAATTGATGCAGTTTTTGAAATAATTTTTGCTTTTTTGTCCCGTGTTATGTTGCCAAGGCTGTCATTTTGTTCCATTTATCTCTAGTGTAAGCACAGCGTGTTCAGTCAGAATCATGCTGTGCAAAAGTGGCCGACAGAAAAAAAACGGCAGGGAGGGGGGAGAGGTTTTTTTTTTTTCTCCATATTATGACCTTAAATTGTAAATTAACTGTGAACCATTCATGTATACAGAACTCTCTAACAAATGTTCTCCCACCAGTGTGGCACAGTCCTCAACAAATACATCATGGCTGATTCAACTTGTCATCCCTGCACCTGCAGCAATAATTAAGTTTTAATATTTAGTCGCGGTTAGTTTTGGTTCAGGCAACAAAACTACTGTCATCTGATTATCCAGTATTGCTGCAGGGAGGTTGACAGTTGAGTCAGAGGCTTTGACAAACAAACTATTAAGAGTTTCCCTTTGACTGCCATTTTTTACAATGAAAAGTGTTGACTTAAACTTATTTAAGAGATAACAATCATCATCGTTTTTGATTTTTTTGATTCAGAATCATTGAATTATTTTTGATTCAGTTATTGTCAATTAATATTTTTTCAATTACAAAATATAGCAATAGTATAACTACGATAGAAGGGGATCAGCTGTTACTATCATCATAGCGTAAAACATATCAGATCTTCTTTCAACAAGGATAGGGCTAAAGTGCCTGTGTGGGTCTGTGTGCAGGTAATGAATGAATGAACTTTAGAGATGTTGCATACAGATTTGCGCAGCCCTTTATGCACAATAATTATGGCTACAATGGGACGGTTAATGACATGGAGGAGAGCTCGATGTAATGAGCGACAGACATTGTACCTCCCAGCTGTGTTGTGTCTGCTGACTAATGTACCATCCCTCACAACAACTCCAGCTCAGTATGGCTCTGTATAGCTGTAAAGAGGGAGTCATCTGTGACATGAGCAGAGAACAGATGCAAACATATCTACGTGGCAGTCTATCAGTTTATCATTTATCACGAAGTTTATCGTAAAAGACTCTATGCTCCGACTGACTGAAACACATAAAAGAGGAGTTTGCCAATATTCAACCTTATCTCTATACATAATATAAGTAGTGTTATAGTGTTAACAGCAGTTTCTCTTGTTGTGTCTCTCTGGCTCAGCTTTAAAATATGATTTATGTACCCAATGTCATCATTGGTTCTTTGATGAACTGCACGCTGTTTCAATTCATATTTCAATTTACTACCCGTAATTTTCTACATTTTAAAACGAGTCAACAGGATGTTATAGAGGAGGACACTTTGGATTGTGGATCGTAAACCAGGCCGTTTATTCAAGCCAGAGTATAAAGCTGGGTATGAAGAAACGCATGGGAGACAGGCAGAAGCAATCCAGCGATGACAGCCCGAGGCTGCAGCTGCATTAGCCTTACAAGAGGATACGGTGGATTTGGACCACCGAGCAACCGAGGTGCCCGGAGCAAACAGCAACTGGTGGTGCTTTTGCTCAAAGCACTTTCTCTTGAATCAGTAACTGAATCATTCTCACTCGCAGACAGTGCATTTTGGTATATGTAAGCAGTGCAAGTAGGTAACTCATCAAAAATCTAAGTAATCATGAGGCATATTTTTAGTATTTAGCGTTTTGTCATTTCCATTTTGTTTCTCTCATTTACATGCTTTTAAGATTCAATTTGTCCGAAATGTCATGATATATGAAAAACAAAACATACATGAACAAGGCAGAATTTAAATTTACAAAAAAATGTACAGTCCAATTTACAAGAAATACAGAGTAAATAAGCCTTTTACCCTGCCTTTTATGGAAAATTTCAAATGTAATTCTATTATAAAATATAATTCTCTGATATTGCAAACAAATGCAGGAACTCATTTCTCTCCTCTTACCAGTGGACCCTCTGATGATCTGCTCTCATAGCATCTGATGTCAGTGTTGACTGACTACATGCAGATTTATTTGTTTGGCTTAACATTAATGTACTGAATTTACATGTTACAGTTTTAGAAATTGCTTGGTGTGCTGCTCAAAGGTGACCTGAAAACACACCTTATAGCAGGAAAGTGCGAGCTCTAAAATAACAGTTTCCATTTCCTGACAATAATCAAAGACTCCTTACGTAGATCACTGTGCACAGGAAAAGCGACCGGAGCTGTAATCATCATACACCTAATTTACAGTTGGATAGTTTACATGAGGGCACTTCGAACAATTTAGCAACTGAAGACATACCACAGACTCTGTTGTGCGGTAAAGTCAGATTAAACAAGATACAACATAGTCACAGAATGAAGCTGCAGCTTGATGCTGAGAAAGAATTAAAGTGAATTAACGTTTTACATGTTTTTTGCACGGTGGTGATTATTTCATCATTTTTTAAACATACTGCCACAGGCCACAATTCTGATTAATGGTTTATATTTATTGCCAATGTTCAGAGTAACTGCCAGAGGAATGCAACGTGCACGACTGTGGAGGCTGGAGTGAGAGAAAGGCAAGTGTTTGTCCTGAACCCTCTCAGTCTAGACAACTGTTCAAACTTTTTTATAATGTATATATTATATATATTTTTTATATGATAAAAAACTATTGCAAAAAGAAAATGCTGACAGTTTTCAGTATATATTTAATATGAATGTTATGTCTAATAAGATAACAATAAAACTCACTTGGTAACCCTTGATCCATCAATTTTCTGTAAACTTTTCCTGGACCAAATTTCATTTTTCTCTTTAATTTTTCTCTTCCCACCCATATGCCCTTTATCTCTTTCTTATCTCTCAACGTTGTGCTTAAACATTAACTTTGTGTCTGTGTTGAATATTAAAAAGTGAAGTGAAGTGTGTTTGTGTGTGTGTGTGTGTGTGTGCGCGTGTGTGTGTGTGTGTGTGTGTGTGCGTGCGTGTGTCACAGTGTGTTTAATTATGGATGTTCAGGTTTCAGTAAGGCGTCAGTGTTTTTAAATGAAGTCTCGCTGTAAAGGCCAGGGGAGTGATTCAGCTTTGCGGATTCATTTGGGTAGCTGTCTAGCACGCCGCAGACGGAAACGTGGAAATGCTCAAGCGCTTGCCTTCAAGCACTCCTCCTAAAAGTGCTGATGCTGTTAAAGCAGTTGACTCTGGGGTGCAAGTGGTGACAATAGCTTTGCTCAAGAAGAACTTGACATGCCGCTAGTGGTGTGTGTTTGTAAATCTGTGCAGCACGGGTATGTGTTTTCCTCAACGACGTCGACTTTCATCAAGTCCAAATACGTTCCGACTCTTTGAAGCAGAATGAAGTGGAGTGAACTAATGTATTCCCTATTGTAAAGGCATTTCAACTATTGTCTCCTTTGGAAATGTCACTTTTTCTCACAAGCCATTTTCTCTAGGAGACATCTCAAAGTAGTTTTTGCCATTTTCCAATAGTATTTGCTGTAGGAACAAACTCCTTAATAATTCAGATGTAGTGATTAGCTGTAATAACTTTACAGCTAGTTAAATGCTTTTTTCACATTCAACAAACTTTAGTGAACCAAGGATGAGGATAAAACATTTACCTCTCCCATCATGCACAACTCACTGCTGTAACAATGAACATATTGTGCTGTGGCAATGGCATTAAATCTAACGCTTATATTTATATAGCAAGCATCTTATCAATCATCTCACAAACTTAGAACTGCTTCAGATGTCTTGCTACAGCACGCCACTTATATGAAGGCAAACTGCAAGTTTAATGTGCAGGTAACCCAGTTTCATTTGTTGATGTATAATTGAAATAAAGTGGTGCTTGATGGATGATGTGCATGTCACACTGAAGAACAGCACCTTCAATTCTCAAAGCACCCTGAAAGTAGATTCCAAAGACACCCCAGTGACGTGCCATTATGCATAATTTTATAGAGTGCTGGGCTACGCTAACTCTGGGTCTCATTAGCAGGCTGATTACCACAATTATCAATACTTCCTGGGCAGACAATAAGATAAAAGTTAAAAAAAGAAAAGAAAAAAAATCTTAGGGGTTATAATATCTCCAGTAATGAGCATTTAGATCCAAATTCTTTTTATTCATACCCGCCAGCTCTCTACAGGCATCCAGATCTTTCCCATTGAAAATGTTTTACTCTCCCCAACATCTGACACACCTCGCCTGGCCCCACTTGACAACCGATACATTTGATCTGTCCTTTCTCCTTTCAGACCTCTTTTGATGATGGCCACAGCTATTAAACCTGAGAAGCTGCGTATGGAAACTGACACCGGTAGCGGCCAAAAGAAAGAGAGAGACAGAGAGTGTGTAATGTTATTCATTGGGGAATACACAGTTGTATTGGTGGAGAGCAAAGGTAAGTGTGTCGTACCTTGCCTGAGGGCATTTTCTTTCTTTCTCTCTCACTCAGACGCTTCCACCTTAAGCACTATTCCCTGTGCTGTTGCACTACCACTATTTCCATCATGAAGTTCTTGTTGTGCCAAATAGTGTAGGTCTGACACCAGGAAATACTCCGGACATATTTCTCTCCCCTGTTAAGCTACAAGCTTTAATAAGGATAGAGCAATCTGTCCAAAGTATTTCCTAATGCCCAAGTGCCCAAGTGCCTACATTGCTTTTCTTCCAGGGAGAAATAGCTTAAATAAGTTGGGTCCATTTTTCCTGATATTCTCAATTATGTTGCCCATGAAGGGCCCCTGAGATACAGTATATATAAGCTGCTGTAGTTATCCAAAAACAGTTTTGAAGTGTCTGTTTCACTCTTTGAGGCCGCCCATCTCACTTTCAGTGGTGCTGCTTCACAGGGCATTTAAAATGTCAAGGGAAGGGCAGATGTCCAGTATTATATATTATATCATGTAGTTGACTTATACATGTAATATACTGCACATCTGCATTCGTGGGCGTTTACGGTTAGGTCTTGAATAACAAACACAGAAAAGATCTGGGTGACAGCCATCCTGAAGTGATTAGTGCGACCCACATGCAACTATTAAAAGCTTTGCAGAATTATGTACAATATGACGGTAAATACTATAGACTGTATATAAATATGGACAACGCATCCCCACTTCAAACTGATGATGCTTTCCCAGGGATACGGGTGGCGCCATCTTGCAAGAGTGGAGCCAGAGTCTGCTCAATGCAGTCCAAGAGTGGATCCATGGTGAGCTGCGTTATCGATGACTTGGCCACACATTTTCCCAGACTCACTTGTGTTTTCGTTTGATTGATACTGCACTCTGCTCTAGCTCCACCAGTCACATGGAAATGTTGGATTATACCTTGCAACTTTTTACTTATTTTTTCCTATTCTAGCAGCCCTATGGGACCACTTTACCGAGCGGTTGGCATGGCAGCTGGTAGTCATCATGATGTCCCATCTTATTTATATAACATCAAATAACTAAATAAGACAAAAGAAAAGGACATGTACTATCTAAAATAACCATGCTTGGGGGGGCTTAAAAGAGCTTTGAGAGGAGTAATGGCTGAACTGGATTTCTTTATTTATTTTTTAGAAAATATTAAACTATTAAACTTCTTTTACCTAATGACCTATGAATTTGTGAACTGAAATCATTGTTTTCTCCCCTGTTCATTCACTGAGGCATCACAGAGCAGCATCAGACACAAATAGATACGAGGGAGAAAAAACATAAGAGTACCATTTAAATAATAAAAAATAACATTGTCAGTCATGCTTTGGCGAAGGTTCAATAAGGAAGTTGTGTTCTCTCGCATTGTATTTCCCTTCCTCTATGGTGGACACCAGCTATTCTGGTTGTTATATTCCTCATCATCTCCTCTGCTTTTCTTTCCTCTCTGAAAACCACTTCAGTCACAAATTCTGCATCACATACTGTGTCACCCCTCTCAGCTCATCTTCCAGTTCCCACTTATTTCTCCCTTTATCGTAATACTCACTGAAATAGTAACAGAAAAGCTAATAACAACAGTAATCAGGTAAAAATAAAAAATAAAATACACATCTGAACATGCACAACATTGACATACGGGAAGCACATTTTCGAACTCACTCCTCAAATACACAAACATGAGGTTTGTTTGATAGACACGCTTTGCCATTTGGATGCATTAATTATCATCACGCTAATTAGTAGTGTGCATGTGTCTGTCTGCATCTGGGTTAAATGGCGAATTAGCAAGACTTAACTCTGTTCCCTTCTGTGTCTGATGAAAAACATCAATATCAGACAGCTGAAAATCACCAAAACATTGCTTCATTATTTTATAACTATTGTTCTTAAAAAATATATTGAGTAAGTGTGGTTTCCATTGGAACAAGCAATGCAATATTTGCTACTGGAGTGGCACTCAAGAGAGGCTCAGAGAGGAATTAGCTGAAAGCGAAATCATGAGATGGAAGCTTATCTTACCGAGTTCCTCCTTACAAAATTTAACACTGATGTGGTTTAAAAAGTAGGCTTAGTCTTTGAAATCAAGCTCAGCTCCACTCAGACATATCAAGTAGTAAAATATATCGATGGAGATTATGCGCCCACCTCAATACGATGTTTCTGTGCATCAACTGAGAACACGGGTTAGCTCAGGTTAACAGCACTGGGGGAAAGGATATCCGAAGAAAAAAGTGGACACAGTCATGAGTACCATCTGTACTTACCCACCCTATCTCCCCCTCTCTCACACACACACACACAGTAGCGCGGCTGGGACTTCAAAGCAGTGGGAATGGTCAGATCTGAGCTCAGCTGATGGCAGTCGATACACTGGCAGCCAGGCATAACAGCATGGGACAAGGGCTTGTATGTGAGGGGGTGTGTGAGAGTGTCTGTGCTTGCGAACATCCTGTGTGTGTGTGTGTGTGTGTGTGTGTGTGTGTGTGTGACACAGAGTGCGTCCGTGTGTTGCTGCCACAGCAAAAAGCGGTCAAGCTGTTGGATTTACTAGATAAGCATTCTGGATCGCTGCTCATGGTTGTAGTCTTTACTTGTGTACGCACGCACAAACACACGCACAAACACGCGCGCACGGATACTGTTCCAGAGACGGTGACAGATCTGCCGATGACACGCGTGTGATATGAAACCCGGTGTTTCAGCACAACAGAGGTTTTACTGTGTGTAGCCGCTGAGATCCAGATAAGAACTTATTGGATTTGTTTGCGTGTGTGCACTTGAGTTGCTCTTGTTGTGGGGACATAAATCTTTTTAACGCATTCACATCAGCCTCCCTTTCACGGAAGAAAAAGAAAATATTACTCTTTCTACACAGAGAATTGTTACATTTTTGGATGAACTGTTACATGAGAGCAGTAATGGAAATAACAAGAGAGATTAGATTTCTTTATTCGCTCCCATGCAGATTCTAATAGATTTCTATTGCTGTTACAAGGAAACCCCCGGTCAATGAGAGGTTTCCAACAATGGAAATCCCTGTGACTGAGCACCTGTGCTACACTCTTAATGCTTTTAGTCTCCATGTCTTTCTGTACGACTCTTGCACATTGCCTGCCTTTTATAGGTTGTGATTTTCCATCTCTGTCCTCCCTCATCCTCTGTCGTTCGGCATCGGTGGCTTTGTGGCTCCACCATTTTGGCCCGTGTTTATATTTTCGTAGCCAATACACATCTTTTATTCAAAGCCCAATGGTCAGTGCAGAAATCATTCCGCCCTTAATCTGCCTGTGTCAGAGGTTTTATCTCCACTCTGTCATGCGAGCTCCTCATTGTGGGGTTTCCCTCTAGAATATTGCTAGGTCTTGACCCTACTACGTAGCGTGCTCTGAGACTGAATATGGTATTATTTGGAGCCATACGAATGAAACTGGAGTGAATTCATTTTCGTTTGAATAAGGAAATGAACGTTATTCAGTGTAATGTGCTCTTAAATGATGGATGCACATCTGCGCGTGTGTGTCTCACTGGCATTTTGTCGCCACCAAAGCCCAGTGAGTGATGGACACGGTGAGTTAGATGTTCATTTAGTCCATGCAAAGACTTTACTCTGTGAATATACAGTCTGTGCTCCTGTCTTTTTATGCAAACAAGAACTTTGATATTAATAAATTAATAAAGCTTATCCATTAGAGGTTGAAATGCATTTTACATTTTATTTTTAATATACTTTCCTACTCCTTTTGTATTCTATTTCACTTCATGGGTGCAACATTAACAAAACAATTTCCTTGAAGGATTAAGAACGTTTTCTGATTCTGAAAATATTATGTGTTGTTCTTAGAACCTTTGAGGCCAAAATATTTTCCATTAAAAACAAATTAGAGGCACAATTAAGTGTTTTCATCTCTGAATTTTGATTCGATTATTTTAGGTGAATTTGAAGCAGCCGTAACACACAGGAATGATCGGAGCAATGACATCTTTCGTGTAATAAAAGTATCTGACGTGTGAATTCCTGATTCCTGTCTCACCTCTCAGGAACTTGAATGAGGATATAACAAGTGAAAACTATTAATGATACGCCAAAGTGAAATATCACTTCAATTAGTGCAAAACGTTGTACGTGCAAACCCGGAGGGAAAACAGCTCAGAACTTCGAGGGCAGCTCTGGGTGATGATGAAAGCACTCAGCTGAGTATGTCTCCTCCCGTCAAAATCAAGAGAGGACACAAACACACAGAGGCGCACGTTGCATGCGCGCATCTTTCAGACCCGTTTCCTACATGATGAACATTGAGCGTTTTGGCAGCCGCCTAATTATTGCCGTAATCAGACTTCATAATGAGTCACTGTGTAACCGTGGCTTAATTGATTATTTCAGACAGTGAGTAACACTGAAGAAGGAGAAAAGTGACTTCTCGCTAAGCTTTGATGAGGGTAAATATCTGACATAGTTCACACTGACTGTGTACGAGAGTGATGTTGAGGAAGAACGGTTCTGGAAGTTCTGGATCAATGCATATGTAGTTTAAATGCAATTGATATTTAAAAATAAGGCATTAAATATTTCACAAGTTGTTATTGCTTTAAGTGTCAATTTTAAACTGACAGTTATAATTATCTTTATGTATGTTTTTGTCTTGCAAACACACGCATATAAACAATTAAATTCATTCAACACAACCTTGGAGCAGTATTTCTGGATAGTACTTGGTGTGTTTTCATCAGGGAGCTGCATCTTGCATAATTAAAAAAAAAAAAAAGAATAAATCACAAAATTTCACAACAAGCATGAACATATTTTTAATAGATAAATTAGATGAGGCCATGTAAATCTAAAGCAATGTGTGATCTGCCAAACGTCAAACTGCATTTATGGAAATCACTTTCCATAAATGACCTGTCAGTAACCTTACGTATGTCCTCTTTCAACAACAGCATCCTGGAGAAATTCCTACTTCAAGCAAAAAAAAAGCAAAAAAGAAAGTTGAATAACAATTTCCTCTTGGTTTGAGAGATAATATCGTTGGTTGCCAAGAAATGATAATCTCCCATCTAAGAAAGATGATTTCCTGCCTTGCATTACGACTTTCTTATTTCTCTAAAGCAATATGCCTGCCAATGTTAGATTAAAAAGAACTCTTGATCTGTTTATGGGTGAGAACGTATCAGTCGTACGCGATGTCTGATCCTCATTCATGCTTCATCAACAGCGTCACTGTGGGCAGGCGTGGGGACCATGATGGATCTGTTATAATACTGTTGATGGATGAAGAGTTTATTATTAGGAGCGCTGGCATTCTGCTGCTCTGAGTGAGTGTGTATATGTGTGGGTTTTCCAACTCTTACAATAATGCCCAGGCGATACATTCACTGACCTCTAAACATCTCCCCGTCCTCCTCTCCTACCCTATCTCCCTATATCCACATCACCTCGTTTCCCTCATCCATCCTCCTGACCTCGTTTGTCACCCTTCCTCCTCTCCTCCCTCCATCCAGACTTTTTTTTTTATTATTATTATTCAGTCACTTCCATCTCCTTGACCCCTCTACTTTGACAAAACCTCAAATCCTTTCGGCAACAGACGTCTGTTTTTGTTGTTTTCACGGATAATAAGCTTTGTTTGCTGAATTACAAAAAGAAAAAGAAAAAAAAAATCACACTTCTCCCAGATTTTCTGGCTGGATGTTCATTTGCCTAATGGTGATAAAATTGTCACTGTGTCACTGGCTCCCAGGTTGCCTGACTGACTGACTGACTGACTGGCTCAATAAACAGCAAGCCGAGACCAAGTACAATCTAAGACACAAGAGTAAAATGAGAAGAGAAGAGCTGGCAATCAAACAGAAAGGCTGTCTTCTCCGTCCGTCAGTCAGTCGCAAGTTAAAGCTATATATACAACGATCGGTCTCAGGGTCTCAGACTGTGATGAGACATAATGAGGTGTGTGTGAATGCGTGAACTGTGTGTGCTGCGTACTTCGTGTTACCATCCATGCATCCAAATGTGTAGAGAGAAGTGTAGATTGAACACTTCCCCAAGCTATTTTTTTTTCAACCACTCAACCACAGCTATTTGTGACTGTAGCTCTCTACTTTCATTTTGCTCCAGCAAATTCCATCCTTCCTCATGCGCACACACTTAAAATATCATGCCTCATAGCTCGACAATGGACAACGCTTATGAGTTTGTTTTGTTGGTGTGCGAATGTATTTCAAGGGGGAAAAAAGGCACACATCGCAGCTGGGAAAAATCCAGCTGAAGGGGATCTTTTCTGGGGAAATCGGTCGCTGCAGATTTCATTTGCACAATTTTATGATGATTTCGATGGTATTTAAAAAGTGAATGCACTGGATATGTCATTTGTAAATGCAAAAAAAACAAAACAAAAAACAGTATAGCTGAGCTGCAAAACAACCTGAAAATCTTATATAAAGAAATGTCACAGCAAAACAGATTCCTTCAGGACGGCTGCCCTTTTATTGGATAACGGTAATGCAAAACACTCCAATCACGTAGAGCAGAACTGACATGAGACATTTTGCCATGTTATGCTTCCATTTTGACTGAGTCATGTTTGATTTTGGTGGTGTCACGTTTCATATGAGGTTGTTTCTCTCTTGCGGTATGAGTCACGCTCTAAACGACGCAGGGGCGTTTTATGTGCGGCCAAACGAGGAGCTGTGTATATTGTCTCAGAATATTTTTTTTCAGTCTGCAAATTTGCCAATAGCTAATGTAACGAGAACACTCCCTTTGTTATATGCACATTAGCATGATGAAATGTCAACTCGCAGCTCATGATTTTGCAACTAAATGCCCTATTGTTTGATGTTGGGGTGATCTGATTTCTCATCAGGGATCAGTGCCGTTCATCTTGTCTCCAGTCTCCCTATTAAAAGCAACAGATAACTCCCTTTTAAACGGGGTAATGGACCAGCCAGAGGTAATGACCTTATGCACTTAAACTGCTGCAAGTGATTCTCATAAAGAGAAATTAGACTTCCATAACTCGAGGTCTGAGTCCAAACATTTCATTTGGACTTTACAGAGTGGGGAATCCAGCTGGGCTGTAGTGTGTGAGTATGGTAAACGGGGCTGTGATGCAGTACCATGAAAAGACGCTATACACAATACAATTAAACTGCACAGCTATGAATAACATCTTTGTGTCAAAGTGGTGTCATTTACGTCATTTAAGTTGTGATTGCTAGTAGCTGTAGAGGAGTTTATGGTTCCATAAACTTCACAGTAGACGAAATACCATGGAAACGGTATAATGCAATGAATGACTGTTTCACAAAGGTTGTATTCAGCACAGAACTCTTGTAGCGGATTACATTAAGTTCTATCAAGTGTTCAAGGTACGGTGACCGCTATCTGAAATCTTAAACATGTCTATGTAACATAGTCATGTGATACTGTGTAACAAGGCTATGGGGAAAAACACTAAATTTCAGGAGCTTGTTCACTAATCTCTCTTGCTCTTTGCAGAGAGTAACTGATAATCAATATGTTATTGACTCACAAACACACACAAACTCTGCAATGAATACCCATGGACACATGAGATTATCTTACCTGTGTTCAAGAAGAGTGACACCAGGGTAGAAGGGAGACATGGAAAACAGAAGGAGAAACAGAAGATGAGAAAAAATTATTTCAGAGACAATAATACAGTAGGTGCAATCATTTATAAATTTTTTCAACACGTATGTGCAATGTACAGAGTGTGTCTGGGCTTCTGTTTAAAGCTCCAATGCTGAACTTTCGTCTCCCCCTGCTGGCAGTGACAGTCATTACACAAACACTGCCGACAGTCGACAGTCCATCAGTCACTCTTTTTCAGCACTCTCCAAGAAGGAAAAGCGACACCAATGAGAATCAGTGTTTGGCCTCACTGTTGATTACTTTCTTTTAGGCAACAAGATCTTTTCTTTTATATCTGGAGACAGTTCTATTTCGCCCATCCTGACCAACCAGAGATGGTCATCCAGACTACAAAGAACCTTAGTTCCAGAAGTCCAGTTGTTTGTCTAATGTTTTTAGATACACCATGACCTGGGTGACTGAGTACCTTCCTTGTAACCTGTATCGACTGGGTTGCGTACGATTTCATGGCAGCCCAAAGGTTATTTTAACTTTTACAACTCCACCATAGACAGCTTCTTGTGTGTGAGCATCACCACCTGGATGGGAAGTTGCACCAAGCAGGACTCCCTGTGTGGTCCGTTCAGTGGAATTTACAGTTTATATTTATTTTATTTTATTCAATTGTACTTAAATTTAATTTATTACTCTCAGTTATACATTGATACATACATTTCACTGTGCATTGTATTATGTATAACTGCGCATGTGATGGATAAAATCTTAAATACACTGTTTTCAAAGTCATACTGCATGTCACAAAGTAAACGGACAATTTGTGTCTATGGAGCACAACAGAAAGGACTTTGTACCAAGAAAAATGAAAAGTAAACACTGCATGAGTCATGTACAGAAGCACGCAGACACACAAACACGACAAAGACGTGAGGGCATTTGAAAGGTAGCGACAAATGATCTCCTCCTGCGCCCTGTAGACGATCGGTCTAAAGGAGGGAATTCAAAATACTAATTGTTAATTTCCTGTTCCACTCTATAGTTTGGTGATGGAGAGGAAATTCTAAACACAGACAGGAATCAGACAAGCAAAGACAGGCAGGAGGATACGGACACAGGCTGGCAAACAGACAGATGAAGAAGAAGGATAATTGTTCATTTCCTGCTGTGGTCGTGACGGGTTGAGCGACAGTGTGTTACGCGTTTGCTCATCTCAACTCAAGAGACGCAGGAAAATCATAGCGATGATTGGTACAGGATTGGTGTCTTACAAAACTAAATTCGTGCATTATAAACCTAGTTCTATGAATGTTAGTGAAGCCCTATAAAGGCTATGGAGGTTTGACCATCCACTGGGAGGGAATTTAGTTGACAGTGTTGCACATAGTCCCTTCTTCAATAAATAACCTCACTCACCATCCCTCTCTTAGTTAAACTGCGTGAATTTCTTGTAAGACAGAGATGGGATTCTCGGGTAATGATAAATGTGTTTAATTACAAGGCACCGTTAAGTAACAATTGGTTCAATCTATTCTTCCTGACATCCAAAACCTGTAGGTTTCCTGTGCGTTCCATGCTGCGTTACTGCTGCATAAAATATTTCATGCGCAGTTGGTGAGCACATACCCCCCAGGTTACTGTCTCTATTGAAGTGGGAGTGTGACTGTTTCACAGCAAAGTACCTCAGTGTACCTCTTCTCCAACTCCACCTCTCAGTGAAACAGACTTAATTTTGCCTGGATGCACACAAAAAGAACACGTTTCTAGAGTCGTTTGTGCAACAGAGCAGCTGAAGAGGCATAGGTCTCTCTTTCTGGACCCCTGTGAACCATTTCCTGGTTGTAGCTGCAGACTTATTAGGCCCTCTGCTCGATGGTAAAACTAGAGACAGCAACCGAATGTGTGTGTGTGCCAGCATTTGTGTTTGCAAAGGCTACAAGATAAAGCAAAGAGGGTGACTCTGGCTGACTGCACAACACACAGAACCACTACATTTCTGACCGAACACGTATGAGTAATGCGCCGACACTGCCACTCGAAGCGGAAAATATGATGAGGCCCAAGAACGAGAATGAGAGAGGACCTCAACGTGTCAGTATGTACGAGTCAGCAAGAAAAGCCAACTTTCCAATTTAATTCAATTACTGTAATCATCAGAACGTGCCAATTGTTGACCTTCCTGAAGGATAATACGTTTTGATACGGTTGGACCATTTGAAGCATGGAACAATTGCTTTTCATCATATTTCAAAAAAAACACAGAAAGAAGACTAAGAAGGGGATGTCTTTTTTTTTTATCACAGAGGAGCTTTCAAGGGATGAAAAAGAGAAAGGCGTTTCAGAAGAAGAGCTTTTCAAGTGCTGTACAAAAACGGAGACCAAAAAAAAAAAAAAAAGAAATAAAAGAGAAAAATCCCATCTAACTTTACTGTGTTGCAGTTGGGTGGTCATTTGTTTTCAGTCATCCCTCTGGGGAAATCTACAGCTGGAGATGCAGTGTGGCGTTGAACAAATAGCATTAGCTAACAGATCTGAGTCAGCATCTTTCACTGTGGGATCTCGCGGTTTTACATCAATGTACGTTTGATCTAAGCTGTACGAGCACATAAAGTTGTGTGTGTGTAGTTGTGTGTAGCCTCGACATGTAAAGTACTGATGTGGCTTCTAGCGTGGCTCCTTTAAATCTTCATACACTTGACCACATGTGACCACTGGATCACTGTGTAACTGATGCCCCATCCCGAAGAGTATGGCGTTTGAGGAACAACTGCTCGATGAGATCTAGGTTATGAGCTGACGTTATAAATTCCCTTTGTTATATTCTCACTCACACACACAGACATGTTGCTACGCAGCGTTGCTCTCTCATCTCCAAACTGTAATAGTGGTATGGGCGCTCTTAAAAACTGGAAGTATGTCAGCGCACACACACACACACACACACACACACACACACACACACACACACACACACACACACACACACACACACACACACACGTTGGGATTGCCTTGAGATGATGAAATCACATGAAATTGCTCTTTTTTGGAACTAATGATGCTACAGAGTTCCTTTTTAGAGGCAATGTGTCCACCCAGTCCTTATGTGCACTTAAAAAACATGGTTTATAGGCACAGAAGTAAGAGCACATCATTTACTGTTTACTGAACGGACTTTACTCCAGTTTCTCTGCCTCTGCCTTGTGTGAGCGCACTGAAAACACGAGACACATAGAGGAACAGACAAAGAGACATAATGTATATTCAGAAAACAAACAACAACAACAAACAAACAAAAGCGACAGTATTTGTTCTAAGTGTTTCTGGGAGCTTATCTGTCCTCCTGCAGTACAATCCCTTACACTATCAATGTCAAAGCACCAACTGCCAGTTCGACCTGCTTTAAAGACTTACTGAAAAAGAGTTCTCAGTGAAGGCAGTCAAGGGTTTAGAGAAGCCTGTGTTGCTATTTAATTCCACGAAAAGCCTTACAGAGAATAAGGCTGAAAAACAAGAATATGGTAAATCCAAGGGAATATTGTTCCAGTAGATAATCTAATTAAGTAGTTCTTTGTGAGTCAGTATTTAATCCAAGGTTCCAATGCCTTTATTTTCCGCGCTAAAGTAAAATTCTTACAGCAAGTTTATTATGTTTACAGTAAGATAATTTAGAGGAAAGATTCTTAATTGTTTTTACATCCAGTCACAACTTTAAGCTCTATTAATTCTCATGCTGGTTGACACACGCGTGGCCTCACATGAATCAAGAATCAAGAGACGCGGGATTTCCCAACTCCAGCGTTCATGATACCTCCCAGGGCATCTCTCCTCGCGCTCTGCTTCTTAGCTGACTCTGCTTGCATTAATGGGAAAGTATTTGGGTATGGAGTCAAGATCAATGTTAGCCTCAAATCGATAACTTCCTGGGAACTTGTGCACTGGCTGCCTATAGACAGGGCTACAGAAATCCCTGGCACCCCTGCAATCTTGTTGCTTCTACTTATTTCCTCACAGTTTCAATCCATTTTGACTGATGGCCTTTATTTCCTCTTGAGCTGTTTCCGACACCTTTATTTAGCTCTGCATGTTACCGCTGCCACTTGTTCTATACCTTTATTTTCCTTTTTCTTCTCTAATTCTACAGACCCACAGATAAATATATATATATATATATTCTACCTATCATTTTTGCAATAGTCAATATCTTTTAAACATCATAATTTCCCAGGTGCTGGTCAATGACACTAACTGCTCTGTGTGATAGCTGCAGTTTTCTAATTCAAAATTTTCTCACTGCAGTTATGCATATAGTCAGAAATAGAGTAAAATTCCTCTCAGTCTTTTCTCTTTGTATGGATTTAGTAAACAGTCCCAATAGCTTAAAAAAAAAAATCAATGAAGAGCCTATTCTCATTCTTTTTGGCAAGACTCGTGTCTGTGCTGTCAATATGTTAGTGTTGTGGACTGGTGACAGAGACAGTTGATAGGAAAGTAATAGGATTGAAAATCATTTAACATTCTACTTTAGACACTCAAAGTGTCAAGGGTGGTGACAGGAAGAGATACAGATGCTCCATGCACTAAAATGCAAGGATCGAATCCATTCATCAGAACATCCAAAATGACAAAGAGGAGGAAAGCCGCCTTTTCCATAAAGGAAGAGAAAACAAATTAGCTGCAATCTGTGCGTATTTTACTGTTAAATGGTTTGGTTGTTTTATATCCCAGTGATGATCATTAAACACCCAGCTGCCAACAATAAGCAAATCCAAGCACATTATTCCTTAAACAATCGAGACACATCAGAGCGAATCATGAGCTGAGTTCTGTTTGAAATTAAGCACAGGCCCTCTCATCTGTCAAGCCTGTATTGATCTACGCCAGTGTCTTTGAAAAATGGCCACCTGGAAGTGATTGATCCCTCAGCTGTAATCAATCGGTCGGATTGCAGGGCTTAGGAAACGCATGATGTATGGATGCTACAGGGGGTCATTCATAACATGCATGGCATGATTTAAAAGCTGAAACTAGCGCAGTTTTACAAAGAGAAATACTTTCAGACAAGAAGAATCACGGACATATATATGCTACGTCTTTTCAGAGAAGATTCCATAATTAACACAAGTTAGAAATATAATATATATAATATATATATAAATGCATTCCCATAGGGTTAAGAGAAGCACGTTACTATAGCACGTTCTCCTTGCCACTTTTATTTAAATCTAAAAAAGGAATTGCCAATTTCAGTGGACAACAAGCAAACAGTAGGGCCAGAAAGATCTTAGTCTGTTTTATAAAAGGTTCATATATGATGACAGATGGCCTGCTCCAGTGGTCTGCAAAATTATGTTTGCTGGATGCCCCAGTAATTTAATGATTAAAGTACATTCAATCTAACGGCAACATCCTCAGTTTGATTAGTGTGGAGGATCTGGAGACCTTTCCACAAATTTCCTGTCTATAAAATTAGACTGGGGTCCAGACCAACTTTCCCAACAACAATTCTTTCACAGTGGATCGTTGGTTTGGAACCACTCTGCTTGGAACTGATTATGCTATGGCTTTTGGTGTCTCTTGGTATAATGAAATTCTTTGGCTAATGTAAAATAATAACAGAGGAACAAAGATACCCCCCACCCCACAATGATAATAATAATAATATGAAAGAAATATTTCAGAAATCATTTTGCCTGTACTACAGCAGATACAAATATTTTGTGTATCGAAGGCTATTTGAAATATACCCTTTTAAGTAATACTAGCTTTGTTGTTTTCCAGTAGTTACAAAAACTCCTATTAGCAAAGAACTCAAAGGTTCATTTTAGTCTTTAACACAAATATGTTATATCACCATGTTACATCTGGAATTAGAATGCTGCTGTTAATGGGGAAGGTATAAAAGGGTTATGATTTCAAAGCCATGGTCCTAAAGACAAATATCGTATTGAGCACTCAAACTACACAGGGAACATTCATTAAATTTCATTGATTTAGTATTTTGTTCCGTTATATAAGACAAAACGTTCAAGCAGTAGGGCATGTTAAAACTGCGCCGTAATGCCCACTGCTGAACTTCTATTTCCCCATAGATGGGACTAAAATTAGAGGATTGTAAAAGTATTTTTTTACAGCTGGGGTTGTCCAGTAAGTCGATCCAGTGGTCGATCGCGAAGGTTGTGCAGGTAGATCCTCACTATGGCATTTGACACTTACAAGGACAGATTGATGGCCAGCTGCTGCAAAAAGAGCTTGAGTATGGTCAATGACCACAAATGTATTGAAAACTGAAACATAATTATTAAAACGATTGGATGTCAGGATTTAATTGGCTTTTGTACACAACTTACCCATGTCTGAATGCATCACTAACTGAAGATAATACAGGGGTGGTATGGACTGAAGAGAGGCACCATAGGCATAGACACTTATCAAAATGATAGCATCCACACTGATTGGGAGCCATTTAATGGCATTGTTCTTGTCCAGTCATTTCCTGCAGAAGACAAGGTCAGTGATTTTGAAAGATTATCTAGACCCTTCATCATAATGAAAGGTGGGAAAATTGCCGTCTCACTGCGACACAGTATTCGATCTTGCATAAATACATTATTTAGATTATTTCTGACTTCCCCAGTATATGTCAATCATCATTGTTACTGCTTGAAAGCCCTCAACCACTTGTGCACTCACTCTCATCCCCCGGGCATCAAATACTACAGATTTGTCAAGTCTGCTAGTGTCTCAGAGATACACAGAAAATGCAAAGTGTCTGTAATGTGATCCACACGGTTTGCAATGGAATCCAATGTTGCACCATGCACGACAATATTAGACATCTCAATATTACAGCCAAGTGTTCTGGAAACAAGAGGTTTTCCTTCTTACAACTTTCAGTTTCTAACAGTGGGACATAAACCCATGTCTCCTGGGGGAACCCCCACTTTGCCTCCACCACCCCTCCAGCCTCTCAGTACGGACTTTTTACTGATTCTGGCAAGAACCTCTGTAGCCTTTACTATCCTGAGTCTAATGTAACTGGTGGTGGCTTAACAGCAAACCCAGAAAATCACTGTACCGATGGCAAGCACAGTTGCTGCCTGTCTCTCAGAGGTTGAGAAAATGACTTTATTTGACACCCTCGGACTGAAAATGTGTTATATAAATAGTGGCATGGCTCCAATAGAAAAAAAAATAATAATAATTTCATCATGACAGACGGTGTTATATTCTCTACTGACCAACTGATGTGCTGCGCTGATGTGCAACACTTGGATTGAAACGCAATGAGATCCACTGAGTCACATATAAAACAGCAAGAACAAAAAGAAAAACAAAACAAACAAAAAAAAAAACAGAAGCTGATACAAGTGGTGGCAGCACATTTATTAAACACCAATTCTAACCTTAACTAGTATAATAACATTATGGCAAAACCTATTCTGTGGGAGCTTTTAATAAACAATTTTACTTTCATCGCCAACATAATTTATGGTCAGCTGGACAAAGGAATTGCCTGTTTCAGTGGACAGCATGCGACCACTAGGGCTAGACAGATCTTAGCCCTCTGTGTAAAAGTTTCATATACAACTGATAGATGGCATGCTCCAGTGGTCTGCAAAATTCTGTTTGCTGGATGCCCCAGTAATTTAATGATTAAAGTGCATTCAATCTAATGGCAACATCCTCAGTTTGATTAGTGCTGGGTATCTGGAGACCTTTCCCCACATTTCCCATCTATTTTTAGAAAAGAAAAACAAAAAACAAAAAAACAACCTCCTTCAATGCACTGCCAGGAATTCACACCATGCACCGCATTGGTGTTTCACTTTTCATAGGAACTGAATGGGAGACTACTAGTCCCGTATGGCTTTCCGTTCTTAATTATTTTTCAATAGTTATTGGCACCATCATCAATGAAACGCCAATAGCTTTGGCAAATCGGCAGTATCTGCAGTCGGCGCTACTTGAAAATCTAACCCTTCCACTAATGCTTCTCAAGGGAAGCTAGTAGTTTCCTGCCGTGGTGGGACTGCACAGAGACAGAAAATATGTGTGTAAGTGAAGGTTTCTGCCACATATATAATGGCAAATGGAGGGATAATCGCTTGAAGGAGAGGAGAAGTAATGTCCAGAGGGACAGTTGAGGAAAACACTGTGAAATGGATGTGCTCAGGAGGAGAAATGACCTCTCCACCTCTCCCTCTCCATCTCTCTTTTACACTGACAAAATGTTTCCCCCTAAACTGTGCAATCTCTTTGTGTTTCTGGCTCTACATCATTGTCCCTCAAAACTACTCACCCCTCCAGCCTCTCGCCTCTTCCCCTCAGCCCCTCCCCTGATTGCCTTTCCATTGAATCACTGCAACACAGCATTTCCACATTTCATACTTGCTTCAGTCTTTTAAGGATCATCTGCCATCTCCGCACCAGGAACATTTATGAGGGTGGTCATAAAGGGCATGGCTGGTCCAAACAACTACTCAGGGACCTGATCTCTCATGTCAGTCCTCATAATCTGACACAGGACGGGGCATAGGAGAATAGGAGAGAAAAGGCTAAAGGGAGGAAAGGGTCTAAATGAATGAGCAGAAAAGAAGAGAATGGGTACAAAAGGTGACTATTGACCATACTGACATGGTAACTCTTGTAAGAGCTTTTGACATCACTACTGAGGAGTCCACACCAGAAATCTTGTGGTCAACTCTTATGGTCGTAAAAAATAAATAAATAAATAAATAAAACATTGTACTGCCCTAGTTAACATTCTTCTTTAGTAATTTTTTCCTATTAACACCAGCAACAATTTATCATTCAAACTGGTAATTGCTGCAGTCGATTTGCGTGCATGAGAGCGGTGCCACGTTGAATATTCATAGGAATCTGATAATAATACTGTAATCAAATTATTCAAATTAACAATTTCCTCTCTCACAAACTGATATGGACGGAGAATGCATAAGCATGCCAGACACAGACCCACCCACACAACACACAAATATAAGTCAGAGACTCTCAGGCAGGATGGATATGGAAACAATTAAGAAATACAGTGTGGTATGTCGTTATGTTACTATGTGTACTTTGAAAGTCAATCATACCCAAGCACAGATAGTTTCACAATTACCACTACTATCACTGATTAATTTACTTATCATATTTAACATACACCAACCAGACATAAAATTATGACCGCATTTCTTATACTGTTTAGGTCTCTCTTGTGCCTCTAAAACAGTTGTGTCTCATCAGAGAATGGACATGGGCCTTCTGGGGGTGTCTTGTGGGGTACGTTAACAGGCTGTTGTTAGTGGTGGCCTTAGGGAACTATGGGTTGAGGGGAGGGGCCTCTGTGGATCACTGGTCCAATGCATCTCAATTTGGAATCTAAAAAATTTGGAGACCAGGTCAACAAATTGTGCTGCTTTTCATCTTTTTTTCCCGAGTTGTTTCTAAATCATTTCCACTTGCAAATTAACCTTTATTAACCTTTATTTTATTATTTTTGTATGTCACAATATTTGTATGTCTCACTTATCATTCTTTTCTTTAACGTTTTCTCAACTAGCATATCAAGTGCACTGAAAGCACCGTGTAACCAGAGTCAAACTGACTTTATCTGTGGGCCTGTGTGCATACATGGCTGAATAAAGCTGATCCTGATTCTGACTCTACCAAAGGCATTGACCATTTGCATCATGGGATTAGCCTGGCTTAGCCATACTCAATTCTTATCAGAATATGAGCCTGGTAATGCGCCATTTTGAATTTCAATACATGAAAAAAGGAAAAAATTCTGCAGGCAGTTGGAGAGTCCTACAGTCAGAGCACTTTTGTTGGTAAAAAAAAATTCAACTCCACAGTGTTTGGATGAGATGTATGACTACTTGACTACTGCATAAATCTCACCCTAATGTCGTAGATCTTTGCTAAGGCACAATCAGTTCCCAAAGGAGATACTCCAGACCAACTTCCGACCGCCTAAAAATATGTGGGCAGGCGACGATGGTCTAGCTTAAAGGCCACTGTGGGATAATATTATACTGTAGATATATATAGTGTCTCCACTTCAGAGCCCAAATATGTATAACTGATATGTGTTGTTTGCTTCTCTTTTCTGTCTTTCTCTCTGATATCACACCTTCAAACAAACTTGACATCTATACCTTGCAGTATGAATCACACTTGTTTGTCTTTGTCATGCACAAAAACACGATGATTTCAACGGAGGCAGAGTCAGCTGTTGGCACAGCCATTTATACTATCTAATGGCAAATACTAAATTATTAATATCAGTGATGTCTGTTCGAACCTTTGACGCCACAACCTGACGATCACTTCGTCATGCAAAATAAGGATCTAGAAAAATATCTGCTACATGTGTTGGTTAAATGTAAAAAGGCACCTTGAATATATTCCACATTTTTTAGTGGTCTGCAAGACAAAATTTATTCCTCCTTTTTGTCTGACTATCGCAAATGAAAACTAGCATTTGTGTGCCTGTTTAGATTTTTAGCCCATTAGAAATGTTTATTTTGCAGCATAATCATATTTTATTTTATTTCATAGGTGTTAAATTATAGCCTAATTGTTGCATTAAATTGCATGGGAGAACAGAGACAGTATACAGATCTTAAGCAGCATTTCATATTCATAACATGTTTCCCATGTGGCTGCAGGGCGCTAACCAACTGAAATATCACACAGTCTACTCTAATCGCATTACCCTGCTCATAGAGCATTCACACTAGGCACCCAGTGTGAGGCTCAGCCTTTAGATGTTCTACATTAACTGACTGGAGGGCTGAGAACTTTCTGACTGAATGTATGAATATGAATGACCGCTTGGGTGACTGGCCACCTAAATATATAAACTTCAAGAGCAAAAGTAAGCGTCTGACTTGGTATCTGACAGATACCAAGAAGAGATAGAGAGAAGAAAAGGGAAGAAATAAATATTCATTCATCTGGAAGCCTTCAGCATGGATTTATCAATAAAACTGTGGAATAATAGATTTGATTCAAACGTTTAGAGTGCAGCATGTACAGTATTTGCACATTGATATAGTAAAGTGAATATCAGCATAACCAAAAACTATATTAAGAACCAGTACGTCCCGTTTTCTATATGGCAAATTTCTGACACATGGCACATTGCTTTACATAATGCAATATAACCATCAAAGAGACAGAACAGCACACATGGCAAAGCATGAAAACATAAAAATGCATATTTAAAGAATAGAAACTTTTTTACCGGAACTGAAAAAGATTGAGAGCAGAGTCATAAATAGAGGAAAGATGATAAGTGGGTTCATGGTGAGCAGTTAAGGTCAAGTCAGACACAGCACAGAGGATACATTTTTAACCAGGATTTAAAGGTGGTCATGTCAGAGCAAGTAGCACCTAGTAACGTCTGGAAGGTTGCTCCAGTTATGTGGTGAACAGTGACTTAATACTGCTTCCCTGTCTTTAGTTTGCACTCTGGGAACAGTTAGTAACACACCGGGTGACCTTAGACAAGACAAGGTTCGCGTGGTAAAAGATGTATTCTAGTTCAGAGCCACTGGAAGGTTTAGAGACAAGCAGGGATACTTAGATAATTAGAGCCTCTCACTGCTGTCTAATCACTAAGATTTAGAGGTGTTTTTCCCCATTTATTGCTAAATGTCAGAATAATAACACACACATACTGTATACACGCACACACTAGGTAGATGTTGCTGTTATCCAAGTAAAGTCACAATTCAGTAAATGTCAAAGACAAACTGTCTGATTGAATTATGTTCCATTATGTTCTCCTAACATAGACAAATAAAGCTTCTCTCCTTTCTATTGCTATTAAAAGTCAGCAAACACAAATGTGTTGCCTACAGTCAAAACTAAACCTTAATTGTATACATTGTAAACTCTATATTTACATCTGTTCAAAATTGTCTCCCTCCATTTTGTCACTGTTTTAATCTGGTGTATTCGTTGTCACAAAGCTAACAGAACTGAAAAATATTTATTTTTTTAAGACTATCTTTCTTCATGCTCCCCACAGAATTCCCAGCATTAAAATGAAATACAACATAGCTTCATATTACTTTTTAGCAATAAATACATCAAAATTTAGAGACCAACTGTATGTACATCACATAACCGCATAAGCATCAGTATCTCGTTAGTATAGATGCATTTTTCACAAGCACTATGTATCTGTGTTCCTAAGGTCTGACGATGTCTGGTAAATCCCCAGTTGGGGAGACATTTACCGGGTTGAATTAGATTAATCCCTACATGTCCTTCAATGTAAGTGATTCTAAATGTAATCCAGAATTTATTTTCGTCTTACATGGTTCTGGTTGTTGAACTATTTTACTCTTTACAAATCAAATCCCAGACTTGACTGTCCATTTTATTGTTATATGTACTGGCATTTCCTTTTGAAATGAGGAGCACGTCTTGTAGTGGATGCATATATTTTTTTTTTTTTATGTTTATGTTTATCCTTAAAATTTGGAAATCCTCATTCAACATTTGATGAAAACATTCAATTGTTTTCCAGTGAATCTTCTTCCAACACATTTGCAGTGTGGCCACTATAAAAAGATGGCCTACATCTGTAGTCAATGCTAATCCCTTTTCATTTTGATTGACTTTACTGTTGATATATAAAAGCCAAAATTAAGAAGCCAGAAGACCTTTTATTAGCTCTTCCGTTGCTAACTTTAGGTTTTGAACATGGAAATCAAGTCCATGGCCATGGAGATATAGTCTGTGACTTAAATTGGTTTTCATACCCAGAACTAAGCCTGACACCCATAGGAGTTATCAAATGGCATGATCAAAACAGGGGAGAAGAAACAGATAAAGGCTCTCCTTTAACTTCACTATCATGGGAAATGTAATTAGACTTAGACTACCAGTCAAAAGTTTGGACACACCATCTCGTTCAATTCAATGAGAAGATGTGTCCAAACTTTTGACTAGTAGTGTACATACTTAAGCCATGTGTGACGAGTGAAACTTGGCTTGAAAGAAAAATCTTGTTTTAGATCCAATCAAAGCATCTTTAGACATGGCCAGCTATGTCTCTTGTGCAATCCTAAATGTGTGAATATAGTGCCACATGAAAAATCCCATTTCTCACATTTAATAAGAGTTTGGTCAGTCAAAGGGATCCCTTTAAAAGTGTAGATTCCTAATGGTTACTAAAGGCGTGCCACAAGGCCATATTCTAGGCTCTGTTCTGTTTGCCAAGATTATATATTGTATTCCTTTGAGGTAAATGTGAACTAAACATGTTCACAGGTGATACACACTGCAGGTTTCTTCTTGAGAAATAATATAATGCTTTGAGACACTCACTGGTTTATTCTTGCAGTATTCACTATGGTCAAACAAGCCAAATTTAAATCATAAGTATCAGTAAGACTGTAAATAACGCATTTGTCTACTACACCTGTGTGCTGTTGTGGCCATGATAAGGACATCATGCAAAAGCTTTGGATTCAGTAATACTGTTTAAACACTTCTTCATTAAGATATTAAGAGATAAAATCTCAATTAATTCAACGTACTATTCACTACTTGGGAATAAATGTACGTGGTCACACAGAAAGGAAACCATATGTATAAACAAGAACAAATCAGAATATGTTACACAAATCTGGCTGTATGACATAGCTATGAAGCAGTGAAGCAAATCTATTGTTTCCACAGACTGACCTAAATGACCCCAATCTGAATTGCTATGGTTACTGCGCAATGTAATAATTCCTGCTTAATCAACTTCCTGGAATAAGGAGGATGAGCACAGTTTGTGTGGGTGTGTATGTGTCCAAGTTATTTTCCTCTTAAGTGATTTGGTCTCAGAAGGCTAATCAAACAGTTTCATTAGAGACGTTAGGGTGTGTATTTGTATGTGAAGCATGTACTGCATGTACTGCGTGTCTTTCTATGGGCATATTTAGCCAACCAAAACCACATACTCTATGTAAGAAACAGAAACAGGCCCAGTGACACCAGTGTGTCGCCATGGAAGCAAGGTTTAATGAGCCATATGAATGCCATTTCATCTTTGTATGTGTGAGCATGCACACACGAGGCATCTCAACGACTTCTATTTAAATAAATGTCAATTAAAATTAAGGGTTACAGCACACTGATGTATGTATTGAAATATTTGTACATATTTCCATTATCATGAACAGGGTCTCTGTGATGACATTCCAGAAAAATTGGTTTACTAATGTAATCCCTATAAACTGTCATCTGGTCTCTTGTTTATAAGGAATGCAGAATGGTACATCGCTGTCGGATGGTATTCACTAGCTCAAGCGATTGATGCTAATGTAAACCGAACAATTCCCTATTTCTGCAGCTTTGCATTAAAAATATATGACTGGCAGTTAATTTCTATTATGAAGTGGCAAATGCAATGTGTCTTGTAATTTAGCTTAGTGCTTGGTTCATTAAAACTAAGTATACAAAACATGACAACAAATATTGCCATAGGTTTATTTGACAGTGGATCTGCTTGAAATGTCGCAGGGAGTCATAGACCCAGAAGGAGCAGCCACAGTGAGCTGTTAGACGAAGAGCTGCAAGAGACAGGCTGCACAGCAGCCATCTCCAGTGTCTGCTATACTGTGTCTTCAACACAGTATAACAGGTACTTTTGAGAAGATGCCTCCATATTGCTCAGTGCATACAGATTTTTTGTACCTGAAGTATACAATCAAACTAATAATCTTTATGGGTTAGTTATATACATATTTTATATCATATTAAGAATCAATGAAAATATATGCCATATCTGCCTAAAATAGTCTTGTATTCTTATGCAAGACGGACATTAACAATATCACCATTCACACAGCTATTGATAGAATATACCCCTTCCTTGAACATAAAGTGGCAAGTCCTATTTCAAGTGGAACAGATTCACTTTGTCCCTATACTCATAGCAATGTATAACCAGGAACTGACCGCTTCATTAATTTTTACTCCTTTGGAGAAATTACATGGCTATTTCTTTAATCAAATGTATTAACCATCTTTTACATTAAAACAGTGACATGTGCACTGGGCCATGCCGGTAGTTCAGTCTCCCAGCTTCCACATTAGAGAACGCTAAAGCCAGCCATCCAAATCAACAACCCCTTATTAATCATTGTCTGTGCCAAATTTAGTTTTCTTTTATGCTGCTGGCATTGGTCCAATTTACTATACTCCTTTACATCACCCACACATGTATACTGTATATACACCAATTATAACTTTATGACCGCCTTACTAATATTGTATAGGTCTCCATTGTGTCTCCGACATGCACTTTCTGAGGGTGTCCTGTGGTGTCTGGGGGGTCCGGGGGTTCACTGGAGGGGCCTCTGTGGATCAGAATTGTTCGAGTGCATCCCACAGATACTTGATAAGTTTGGGATCTAGTGAATTTGGAGGCCAGGTCAACACCTTGTGCTGTTTTTCATGTTTTTCGAGTTGTTTCTAAACATTTTTTGTGTGTGCGCCTGTGTCAGGGTGCATCCTGCCGGAGATGGCTGCTGCCATCAAGGAGTGTCTATGGGGTGGGGGTGTCTGGTCTGGTCTAGGTGGGTGGTAAATGTCAAAGTAACATTCACACGAATGCCAGGTCCAAAAGTGTCCAGAGCATTGAACTGTCACTGTCAGTGTTATTTACTTCAATTGTCAGTGGTTTTAATATGCAGCAGAAGTTGTAGTGCATAGTATACCTTGTACGCATATAAACTTGTGGTTCTCTCTATAACTCTATACCAACAAAAATGGACTTTTTATTTTTTTTATTTTTTTATTTTTTTTTTTTACTTTATACTGCTGACAGTTTCCTTCTTTTTTTTCTTTATGACAGCTATTTGGATCTGTCTCACTATTCGATTATTTTTCAGTGGATACACAGGGGCTATTCACTGAGGATGTCCCACGATGTTAAACAAAGGAGGAAAACCACAGGCGGTGCAGGAATGTGGCACACACACACACACACACACACACACACACACACACACACACACACACACACACACACACACACACACACACACACACACATAGCCTATCCAGAGAAAAGAAAGCCTCAGGAAGTTTCCTGGTGATTCCATGAAAAGAGGAAATACTGTTCAAACTTTTTTCCTCTCTTCTTCCTGTCTGCCCCACTGTCTCCACAGGAAAGAAAAATGACTGAGAACCCCCAGTCACGAACCCAACTTGGCAGGCCCAATGAAGTGATCAGCATTCTGCCAGATAAAACCATATGCACATATGAACAGAATCTAAGTCTAAGCAATTGTCACAAGCCGGAGAAAAGAGTAACTATTTAATGATACGCTTGTGTTCCCAGGAGATCTATGAAGTCAGTTGGCATGTGTGTGAGCGTGTGTGTGCATGTATTGATTCAGACTCCTCCAGCGTAACTGGGTAATTGCCTTTTAACCGTAAGTCATGACTGAAGGACACAAGGGGGACCTGTCATAAACGGGAGCGAGGAAAGACGAGGGAGGAAAGGGGAGCAAAGCAAGAAAAGAATGACAGTGATTGTCGGAGAGAGAACGACAGAGTAACAATAAGCCAGAATATGTCTTTCAAGCCATATTTATTTTATGTTTGCATTTAAAAGTGGAAAGGGAAAGAGAGTTAGCAAGGGGAAGGAGGATGGGAAAAACACTGACATGTTGTATAGTTGCTCTGAAGCGGTTTGCATGTTTTACTCCATTTAAAACATTAATTATCATACAAATTAACTTGTCTTTTACATTCCTTAGGTTTGTCACCATGCCTTGGGGATAGCGTTGTCCTTGTTGCATCGCTCAACTCCGTTTTTAAATAGTCACGCGTTGGATGCTTGCTCTGTTGTCAAAAAAATCCTTTTTTTTCCCCAAAATAAATCTCCAAAGAAGCAGCTCACCTCTTCACTGATAGACCAGTAAAACGCTGTATATAAAGGGAACAGGTAACTGGGGAGGTGACACAAATCTACTTACACAGCTGACTTTGGAGAGACTGACCTCATTTTAAAATACCTCAGTACGTTTGTTGAAATGGTGGACTTTCCCTCGAATCATAAATAATATATGGCGCTATCTGCCCAAGGCATCTTCTGACTTTAGGTAAAACATGAAGGGATAGTCTATAATGTGGGATGAGAACAAAGAACACATTATTTTAAGCAGAGGTGGAAGGCAGCAGACATCACAAACACATGTTGCACCAAGACCAGTTTCTTCCATTAAAGCAGCAGACACGGGTCTGAATCATAAAATCTCTTTAGCTCTCACATGTTCAAGGGATCATTGCACATGCATTTATGTATGTATTTATGCATAAATCCAAGTGCAAAAGAATATTTTAAATATTACGAGGTTGGTAATTATCTTCCCAGCGTAGTCTTTTATTTATTTATTAATTAGCTCATAAACTCTTTGATTTTAGGCCAAATGTCTTAACTGTATACATATTCTATAACAATACAAAGAATACAACTAATACCATGTCAGCAGCTGCATGATGAACTGGCTAGTACAGTAAAATTATACCTGTGGAAGATGATTCACATAAAACGCTGAATAAATCAGAGAAAGACGAGAGAGAAATTCTGCGTCCGACCAAACAGATTATTATCATCAGTAACAATAACACGTTGCTGTAAGAGTGGAGAACAATGGCATGCTAACTTGAAACTGTTGAGCTCTGCAGGTTGCTAAATGAATTTCTCAAAACACTACAGTATACAAGGACCCAGAAATCAGAATTTAGTAATCCAGTCAGATGATACGTCAGATGTTACTTTCCATTAGAGCTCAAGGTTTTATAAAATCAGACAAAGATGAACGACTTGCACGGTGGTCTGCAAATCATCAAGGTCACACTACACGATTTGAGGGCATTCCATGAAGAATACATAATCCAAAAATATGCACGTTCACCTGTTAGAATCCTCTGTTAAAGATAAAGGGCTTTTAATTGACTCTTTCATTTGAGCTTTGTGGCTTTGGTTCGCAGGAAGCCTCATCCTCTTATGGGGTATCAGATAGTGGAAAAAAATCATTAAAAGGGACAGCCATTTCTGACTGTCGAAGAGATAAATGCGGCAGTTCGGTGAAGGCGGCGGCGAGGGAGTGAGTGTGCTGAAGGCTGACCCTGTAGTATCCATCCGTGCAATGTTAAAAAGTTTTTGAGGGATACAGGGAGTCATTTTAGGCTCGGTTGTAGCTGCTCAATGACCTCTTTTAGCATTTTGAAAAGCACATTCAGAAGATAAATCAAAGCATAACATAATGAGCTGAGGTGAAGCTTTGACAAAAAAGTGCATCATATTTCCTGAAGACAGTCAAAGAGTCAACTGCTACAAATATGTAACTAATTGCTGCCTAAAAGCATTTTGACCGGCAGCAGGAAGGTGCGAAAATCCCCCTTTATGACTACATGACAAATGAAAACAAATATGACTCAAAGAGCTGCCTTACAAACCTTTATGTCCAAAAATAATTGGAACATTTCTGTAATTTAGAGAAAGAAGAAAAAAAAGCTATTATGTGTCATCTGACAACCAGTCAGCAAGACACAAAGCAGCACTTAATTGCATAGCTTGGCTAAACATTGTACCCATCACTTGCCCTCAACCTTTTCTACAGGTTTCTACAATCTGGACATTTCCTGGTAATTACAAGTCAGGCTCATGGTATTAAAGGTAAAGTACCAGTTGTTACTGCTGGTTAATGTACTGTTTTAATGAACACTAAAAGAGCAAAGAGAACTTGCTGGTGTAAAATGTTCCTGTTCTCTCTAGCAGAAAAAAAACATTTCAAGCTGGATAATTCTCTCTCTTTTTTTGGCTATACGTCCGATGCTGGGAGTAAACTGTTTACTGTAGCCTCAGAATAAGAAACAGTCTCATTAAACAACACTAGTAGTCGCATAAAGGGAGGTAATAACCAGCGCTGAAATCCATTTTGGGACTTGACTATGAATCAGAGAGATGCTACATGTAAAGCTATTTTCCTGAGTGTAAATTCTGCTAGTGCAAGCCACACATGCCCTTTGTAATAATAACAATATACTTAAAGGTTTACAATCTGGAGGATCTCTTGGCGTTTCTTCCTCTTGATTGTGAGATCAGAGCACAAGGTAAACTATGGAACGAGGTCTCTGGTGCCTGCAGAAATTGAGTGTCTTCCTCAAGGACGTTTCAGCAGGCCAAATGTGAAAGTGCTTAGTTCCACCTGCTAGCTTATAATTATCTCAGCACCTGACAGAGGATGGCAACTCATTTCTGTCAGCCTATTAGGTCAGACTTTTTCATTATCATCACCCCCCCTCACACGCGCACACACACACACGCGTGGGCTCACATCTCTTGACG
The DNA here is from genome assembly GCF_022458985.1 of Mugil cephalus. Classification (NCBI taxonomy): domain Eukaryota; kingdom Metazoa; phylum Chordata; class Actinopteri; order Mugiliformes; family Mugilidae; genus Mugil; species Mugil cephalus. The sequence continues at coordinate 11,196,152 of NC_061777.1, forward strand.
TTGTCATTACACTAAATAAATCTATTTAGTGAGGTGTCAAGGTGTGTTAAATAAAGATTCTGTACACAATTGAAGCCCAGAGTCGCTCATTTCATATGTTTTCCCTTCGTCTCTCATGTACACAGTGCCCATGACTCATTCCCGGAGCATTAAACAGAGTCATGTTTGTAATACAAAATAGCTTGTGTAGAAAAGATGGGAACACTCTGTATATTTACATAAAACCTTTAACAGTAGGGCTCGGAGCAGAGTAAAGCATGCCGAAATTGTAATTTGTATCTCACCTACAGTTTCAAATCATTGAGTAATTTAATATATACACCGATCAGGCATAACATTATTGGAAGGCATGGTTCATGCTAGTGATTGGTCTGTTTAGGGTATTTACCAACAGTTAATGTCACCTCTTTATTTCATTCAATACATTTTCTCCTTGGTAATCTTGTCATATATTTATGTTTCATTACAAGGTTTCTCACTTGTACACGTCAATTAAAAGCCATGTACCAGTATTTCTACATGACAAATCAACACTCAAGCCAATCTGCAACACTAATGCTGACACTTTAGTTTGAAGTACAAGTAAATATTTATCTTTTTAGCTGTTTTAGCTGGTAGACTATTTTAACCACCATTAACATCTTCATCATCTCACTTGACAACTGTCACTCCTTCAGCAGAGGAAGGACTGCGCTGAAGAGAGACAGATTAAGACAGAGAGGGGATGTGATGGAGACAGAGAGAGACAGCATGACTAGACGGACACAGAAAAAAAACAAAGTGAGACGGGAAGAGTGTGCGGAATATATAATGGCATTTGTGTGTAGTAAAATGCTGCTTTTTCAAGTGTAATAGAGCAGAAACGTACTGATATTCAGACCAAGTAAGTTGCATGAGTTGCCTCAAGACCTTGAATAAGAATCATCGGGTAATGCTTCGCAATCACCCTTTGGTCCACCAAAACCTCTAAGGCCTCATCTGTTTTATGCAGTGTGCGTGCATAAAAATGTGTGTCCCCGTGCCAATGTCAAGATGTGTGAATACGTGTGTCAGACTTGTAAGTCAACACTTCTCTTTGTTGACCAGTTCAGCCATCAGCGAGAGGACTCTAATTTCTAAATGGCCCCTGCAGGAAATGAGATGCAAACACATTAGGCAGGTGTATTCAAATGTTTTTGTGTATGTGTGTGTGTGTGTTTATATGTGTGTACGTTTCAACTGAGCAAGACATAAAATGAGGTGGAGTCTAAGGGCAAGTGCACGCGTTCCACTTTGTCTGTGTGTTAAGGAGAACCTACGCCATGCCTGTTTACCAATGCATGAGGTCAGAACCCAGTGAGAGCAATCATCTGTCTCCTTACTCCAGAGCCCCACCATCTCATCGGTACTGCCCACTCACTGTGATTTCTTTATCCTATTTTTCCCTTCTAGTGCAAAGCACACACCTTTGAAACCCTTGTCAAAATGGGCTTGTATGGAAACATAACTCATTTTTTTGTGTGTCGTCAATGAACAGTGAAACTCTTGAATGTAAAAACTCCAAAGGATTTCAAGTCAAAGTAAAAAAAAACACAGTGTTTGTTGTTTAGCTTTGTCCACTAAAATGAAGAGATGGTGTAGAAAAGATATATATGTAGCATCATTGAAACACTGAACAAAGAATGTAGGCTCCTCTGTGTGCCATTGTAAACCTCTCATATTTTTTAACAAATATTACAGAGGACTTGACCTCAGTTTCTACAGCTCTTGCAGGGAAATGAATACAATAAACTAGCTAATAATTATTATGACTTCCCTACTAACACATGTTCAATCATGCCCATATGTTTAGCATGAACCAGCCTTAATGCTCAAAAGCCGGGCTTCCTAGCTAACAGCTAGCAGTAAACTAGCGTAAACCAATGTAACTCAGTTATAAATAACAAAGATAGCAACAATCACTCAGATCAGAGGTACAACTATTCACAAATGCAAATATTGAGAGAGCTCTTACAGAAAAAAGGCATCCAAGTTGCTTGCATGGAAAATTTTGGCTTCAATAAACAACAAAGCTAAATGCAAATACTACAAGAACTTGGGTTCTTCGCTCTGAGATGCAGTTTGTTTGCTTCTCAGATTCAACAGTCCACTGTAGAGGAATCCATCAATGCAAGGAAATGCAAATACTTACAGTATTCGCGCTATTTGATTTTTGATGTCCTGCAATAGCAACACGTTTATTTATTTCATCCAACCCTTATAAAGAGTCTTAACCATTTAGAATGACATTAAAATGTTACCCCAGAACTTTATTACTACAACATGTGAAACTACTGACCAGGTCACAAAAATGGAAAGGAATCAACTGACTTTTCAGTACAGCTAAATATTTAGGCAGTCAACTTTCCACATGGATCTGCAGTGTCATTGTGTTTTTGCTCCGAATGAGCTTTAGCACTATCACCAACCCTTTTAACGAATGCATTGTCATACCTGTGCAAGTAATTATGCCTGCATGCATAAACATGCATCTGCAGTGGTAATTATGGCCAGCCGTATTACTGTGGCCTCTACAATGAAAATGAATGACAGAATTTAGCAGAAAGAAAGAAATACAAAGATGGAAATGTTTTTTTTATTTTTTTGGACGGCATTTCCCTCCTGTCACTATGATCCTCGTAATACCTGCTCTTTACCTTAAAGGCAGGGTAATATATATATATATATATAGTTTTTGGTGTAATTAGTTAAAATTCGATATAGCCTGTCAGCATATGTGTTATGAGAGACTTCTGTTCCACCTCTTGAATGTGTTTAAAGGCTTTATATAAATCATCCTGTGACAGAAGTCCTCCACCAATCACAGGTCATGTCACTGATTTGGGCATTCCTATTCTTAGATTACTTACATAAGCCGTGCGTGTTTACGTCCAATTACTAGTCAGTAACTGTGCTGAAGTAATGTTTGTTTGTTCATAAATTAAATCTGTTCACGATAAAAAGGTAAAGTACTTTACCTGTGACTCGGCCATCGTGTACAACTGAATAATGGCTCAACTGACGGAACTGTGGTGTATAAAAAGGAAGGGGACGGGAGGGGAGCAGCAATGTTCTACCAATTATCTTGCCAATAGATTCACCATGGAGATGTACTCTGATGTAATCACTGATCACCGATTCAATAGAATGTCACATGCCTAAATTTCTTTTGTTGCCACTAGGTAAACAGGAGTGAATGTTTCCTCCCAGAGATTAAACGATCACAGAGTAAGCAGTTTCTGCTGAAACTAATAACGGTGTAATCAGTATGCAAGTAACAGAGTGGCCATGTGTCAGGCGGTAAGGTGGCCCAGTCAATAACAGGGCCCTATCGACACTGTTTAAGAAAGCCACAGAATCCCCAAAATGTTCTAGCGTCTGCTAATAATAATCGATGAATCTGATTTTATTTTTTATTTTTTTCTCATCAACTCATGGTCACGTCATGTGTCTCGACAACAGCCTCAAACCCAGAAGAATCTGTCACAGAAAACTGGCAGAAAATTGGACGAAAGGCTGTTTTTTTTTTTTCCTTCAACGGTATCATTATTCAGATTAGATCTTTTAAGATTAATTCTCTGACAGTAGGCAAATCCAACGATGGTAAATCAAGCAACCACTGAATCAAAATAAAATTAAATTCAGCAGCTAAATAAATATATAAACAAAATTGTTAATATTTTTCCAGTTTTGTGCTCCTAGTGAACACCAGTATTGTGTGTTTGTGTGTGTTTACTGAGACTGATAAAAAAATAAAAAAATAGAAAGATAAATTATACACCAGAACTATTCAGGCATAACACCCTAAAACATCATCTTATCTGCTCCCATTAAGTTTGCTCCAGCCTCTGAGGGGACCCCTCCGTCTGGATTGAGGTCCCACGGTCGATTTATCGACAGTTAACACAATATCTGATGCACAAGCCGATTTTCTCCTCTGAAAGGCGTGCACACGACACGCAAAATGGGATTTTTGAAACGAAGATGAGGGCAGATACAAGCAGACTCTATGGGATTTTAAAGAGGTTCAAAAGTGATTTGAGTGCATGGTTATGGACAGAAACACAGTTGCCATGGTGTGTGTGCCTCCGTGGTCTGTGTCAGTAAGTGTCTGTCAGTCGATGTCTCTCTGTGGCTCCAAAAGTGATGTCATGTGGCCGAGATCCCATAGTCAGGGTTGCAGAGGCTGTTGCCATGGTTTTAGCTTCTGAAGGCTGTTGTTTCACGACAGGGCAAAGGAAATAAATGCTGTATGGAGTGACTCATCTTGAAAACAGTCCTCTTCCTGATAAAGCCATGCAGTATGACAGTGTGCATGTGGCTGCGTATAGTTGTGAATCTCCTATGTGCCCATTTTTTCAAAGTTTGACTGTGTGAATGAGTGTGCGCGCTGCTGCGTTTGAATGTGCCCCCATGCGTCCCTGTGTCTCTGTCAGCCCACCATTTAGACAGCTCAGATAAAAGAAGATCAGAAAGCACAAAAGACAAAAAGACAGAAATGACAGCAGGGAAGAGAGTGGGAGTGAATAAACAGGGCAACAGATGAACGACAGAGAAGGAGGAGAGAGAAATCAAGGGAGGCAGAAACAGAAGAGAAGGGACAGAGAAATGGAAAAGAGGTAAGGGAAACAAGGATGGTGGAGAGGAACAGACGCAGAAAGGAGGCCAGATGCGCAGAGTGCAGAGGAACAAGGAACACTGTGCCGTGAAGATTGAGACAGGAAGAGAAGAAACAAACAAGAGAGAATTTGAGAAAGCAGGAGGTGTTCTCTCCACACTGACCCTGACTGTACACATACACAACGCCTCGGACAAAACATTGCAAAATTACAGAATCCTGAAAAAAAAAAACAGCAGCCAAACCTGCTAACCCGCAGCGCATTATCTGGTATAAAGGGGCAGCCTGACACTCAGTCTTCAGCATTATCCATGCAAAGGATAGAGCAGGCTGTTGATATCCAGCCAAGAAAATGTCATTTGTATTGAACTGGTTCAAGGCCCCAGAGGCCAGGTCAGTGACTCAAAGACCAGCTTAGCCCACCAGGTTTCTTGGACTGGGAGCTATAGAATTGAATAAATACAGCATATTTATATCTTCCCTCAGTGCAAGCATGAGCTGAAAAATATCGAGATGTTGGCTTTCCACTTCAACATACAAAATGATTGACTTCAACCAAAAATCAGAAACAGACCAATATTTGTGGTCAGAGGAAAAAAAACAACAAAAAAATAATATATAACTAATAGTAAAAGCATATTCTGAAATATCAAAACTCAATAGTATCACAGCTATACAGAGGAATTGCAATGAGTAGGGGGATTACTTCAAATTATATTAAGGATGGGAAAAATAAATGGCTGAGACAATAACAATGTGTGAATCTGTCTTCACTACTTCTTGAATATTTCTGGAAAAACCTTGTTGTTTTTTTTTATTATTCCCAAGATGAAAGTGCAACTATCATTATCAAAATTGTTGCACAAATTACGGGTATTATGAAGAAAATCATTATCACATTTTTTGCTGCTGTCCAGCAATAAAACTATTTGGGGAATATGTTCGGACAGCCATACAGCACATTCTTAGATGTCAGATCCCACCAACATTTGTGTCACTTTATCTAGATTTTCCAGTAGACTTGACATAAAGTGATAATGAGTATCTTTTTAAAATTATGATGTTGGCTGCAAAGAAAGGAATCACACCAAATTCGATACTACTGTAACTACTGTAGATTATTGGCTAAGCATTATTAAAGAAATTCACAAGATGGAAATACTCTTGCCACTTTAGTCCTTCTTAGACTTAAAAAGGACCTTTGCATGGCAAGATGGGAAAATTGGTCTCTGTTTCTTGGGGTGATAGGTATAAGGGCTTTCCACAAAGTCTTGATTGGGCTATTTATGTTTTTTCTGAATTAATTCTGTCGGTTTTCAACTCAAGGAGTGGTCCACTGATTGTGACGTAGCTTTAGTGCTCTCCATGGCAACTGTTTATTCATCTGGACATCCAGAGTTTGATGTGGACTGGTGACGATGTTCATGCACTGTGCTTGTTGTTCTCTTTTATTTATTCATTATGTTTTATTAGTTTCTCTGTTTGAAATTGAAAAAAAAAATTGAAAAAAAAGAACAAAATAATTTTTACAACTAATTCTTAAGAGTTCGCAACCCTTTGCAGCTCAGTAGTTCCCAAGCGGATATCACTGCGCCAAGCAACTGCAGGGCAACACGGAGATTTGCTCCTAGACAAAGCATGCTGGGGTTAAACCGCTGAGTAGCTGCCAGAGAGGTACCAGCGCAGAGATGTGTCGACATAGCCCGCTCCAACCTTATGCCAAGCAAGAGCCCCAGTGGGAAGGAGTTATAATGCAACCTCTGCCAAGAAGAGGCCGACATGTGCCAGCCTCGCATAGGGCAAGCATGGGGCAAGCATTAGGGCAAGTGTGGAGCTGTGGAGCGAGAGGAAAGCTGTATCTCCAACATGGCACAAACAGCTTAACCTCTGCCAGGGGAGGTGCCACAGTGTGCCAGGCTAACACAGGGTAAGGGCATAGAGACATGCCTCTCCGCATTTATTTGTGGGTACTGTAATGATGCCACAGGCCATACACAGATGGGGCATAGATGGCTCAACCGCTGCCAGTCAGATGCTCACTAAAGTGGCAACTCTGTTTAAACTCTGTCAAACGCAATAGCTTGGAAAAACGGAGCTCAAATGACTAATGACTTTACTTTCTGCAAAATGTTTCATACTGATCAAAACATATTCATGAAGAAAGATGTTTTGACGTTACCAGTGTATGAGCATTATGTGCACATTTAGGACTCGCAACCTGGTCAAGCGTCAAAGTTATTACAAGACAGCCCAGGACCCACAAGCAATTTTCCCATGGTTACATCGCCCTGTGACACCGTAGCGCTTACAGTGCGTGTATGCTATCACAATTTAGCAGAGACACTGAACTGGGCAAGAAGAAGGTTCCCTCAGAGATTTGGCCTTTCTTCTGTGAGGAACTGCCAACTGCATGCTGGAAGAGAATTTAGCATTACAATAGCACAACGGGTACCGATTCCTGGGAACCTCTAAATAAAATTGCTACAGTATGAAGAAAATATAGAGGAATAAAGGGGGCTTTTGAAAGTGTTTTAAATCCATTTAGCTGCTTTTACAGTTATAGGCTCTGAGGTAAAGACAAATGCTTTGAATAAATATAATGAAGATTTAACTTTGGTGAGAAAGTAGTGACATGTGCAACATGAGGGGAAAAAAAAGCAATTAACATAACAATACAGCGCATTGAGGTCTCTGGTTCGTCATAAGCTATTTTTCCTGCTTCCAGGGCCAAACAGTCAGATGACACATTGGACACTGAGACGACAATAAACTGGAAAAAGAGATACCAGCTCTGCAAGGAAAAATGACAAACCAGCTGACTTGTGACTTCAACCCTCCATGAACAGGAGCACCGCAGGGCAAATTGATTGACCTATCAGGATGAGATTGTAGGAGCTGAAATTGGAGTACAGAGAGAGGGGCCGAGTGAGAACACATCCCGAATCAAAGCCCGCTGGCTGCTGAAAAAACAGCAGCTAGGAGAGACCAGGTGGTAAGGAAAGGTCAGACAGTTCAACCCCGTCTAGCAGAGACACTCTGTGTACGAGCCATAACACTGACAGGGCTCTCGGTGTTTCTCTTTACCAGTCTGATATTAACAGAAGATGGCCATGTTATTTAGGAAACAACTCCACTAGTCTGGAAGAGCAGACTGCCTGTGATCTAAATTTCATCGTGAGTGCGATCAGTAAAGGTTGGTTGATTACACACTTTACTGGGATGGAACACTAAAGCTATATTTGAGGGTAATTTTTTTTTTTTTTTTAAAAAGAAGAAAGAAATCTGATCTGAAATAGGTTCAACAAGTGCACGAGAATTAAAAGTTTGTGACAGACATGGGAAAAACCAATGAACTCATATTCTGAAGAAGTCCCAACAACAGCAGAACAATAAGTTAAGTGCATCAGTTATCAACAAAAGCTGATACGTTTGATTAAAATATTTAAAGGGAAAACTATTAATCTGCCTACATTAGAAACGCAAAACAATAAGTACTTATTAACATAAGTGACCTTGTTCACCGACCTTGTTCACAGAAAATGATTTAGTCTTTTTTGTGTTGATATATGTACTAATTTTGTAGGTCCATTGTGACATTCATTACTCTAATTTTATCAAGCAAATACAAATGTTTTGATTAATTATGTCACATTACGATCCTTCCCCCCCCTCAGCTGAAGTTGCATTTAATGTTTTGGCATCAGTAAGTCTTTGAATTCTTGCTTTATTCAACACATTCACGCCAATTCCAGTGTAGTTTGCAAAATGTGGTGCTGCTACTTTGGTAGACATAAAACAGCTCAGTGGAAAACAGGGAAATGAATTAAAAATGTTATGCAATTGAATCAAACCCTCTCTACAGTCTCCTTTATTATTTTGACACAAGCCAATGCACAGGTGTTCCCAATATTGTGTCCATCCTCTGTGTGTCTTGATGTTTCCCATGGCAGCCAAATTAACAAGAAGTGTGGTGGCATGGTGCCGCGAGGCACGTCACCACACAGAGCCTTCAGTCATTAGCCTTTTCACGCGGAGACACATACAAAGCTGTGATCCTGCTAATGAGACACATATGGACCTCTGATCACCATGGGTGTCTCTGACATTCGTCCGCTTCAACACTCCCGATAGCTCCTTAACGTTCCCTAACAGCAAGTATTGCCACACTATGTGTATGTGTCAGAAAATGAAAAAGATAGAGAAAGGCTGGAATTTATTTGTATACATGTCTCTGGGCTCATCATATCAGCTTTGGACAATGATAATCGTGACCACGCAACACTGGCCAACCCTCTTTCGAAATGTTATTAAAATGACTTTCAAACAAGAATGAAATATGGAAACACAAAACAGAGAGAGAGTTGCTTTGTGTATTACTATAAGATAGTTTCATTGAAATTGATTTGTGAATTGGCTAATGAGTTGACTGAGGTATGGGGGATTTGTTAGGGGAGACTGAGAGGGAACACAGCTGTCACACATCCATCAGGTCCACTCTGGGGAAACCTGGAAATTATAAATTAGTGTGTTTGGGCTGTTTATGTGCTTTATTAAATGTGGCTGCGTGTGTGTGTTAAAATTCTTGTGCCGTATTTCAGAGCCAAAACGTCTGTCTATGCATGTGTGTCAGTATGCATGTGTTTGTTTGCCTACAAATGTTTTTTGTGGGCTGCCAAGCTTTGCACCTTTATCGCTGTCCATTTATCCATCTGACGGTCCATCTGCCCGTTTATATGTTTGTCTAATCATGGGGTCTTTGATAGTCCATTTTCAAACCAAACTGACCAACTGAGGTCTTTGTACTGACACCCAGGCAACCTACTAATAGTCACTGCTAGTGATAACACAATGCTTCCGTTACCTAGACTTGACTGAATATATTAGTTTAAACAGAGAAAATGATGTTTTTACATTGACAAACACACAAAATGGGGACAGGAGAGGCACTTAGATACTGAAGGATTCAGAAAGAAAGCATCACCACAGCACCATTTTTAGTATATTTTGAGAAAATGATGCGCAAACTTTCTGCTAAGTGTATTCTCAGGTGAAAGTGCACTCTGAGTGTCAGTTTAATAAGATGAACGCAGAGCCACCAAGGCTAGAGATTGAATATTACTGAAAAATCATATGGGACAAAAAGGCATCACATAAGACCAATGCACAGTGGCCTGAGAGCAGATCATGGCAACCTCCCCTTAAGATCCAATAACTATCACACTGGCAGACATCCAATAAAGAGTCTCGAGTATGAAAAGCTGGACAGCATCAGGCCCACACACGATCCACACCTGCTGGCTAAAGAGACTAACTAGACTCTGTGAACACCCACCTGGCAGCAGAAAATGAACCAATTTTGATCTTGAAGGATCCCCAGAAGGCGGGATTCAAAAGAGGAGACAAAGGCCATCAAGCCCAGGAAGATCCTCAAAATACACAGAGAGTCTCACCCCAAATCCGGCACCCTGAGGCTATACACAGAGAGGAAGGAAAGAGGCCGAGGACTATTGAGGCGCCGAGCCACTATCCAGGATAAAACAACAAAGATCAATGAGTACATCAGGAAGATGGCCACCACAGATGAAGTGCTTAGTGAATACCGCTGGCAGCAGAAACCGAATAAGGAAGAGAACAGAGAGCAGTAACCATTCAAGAAGAACAAACTCCTGAACAGTATGTAGCACCAAGAGATGATATCAGTGCCCGATATCGAGGAAGGTGAAGGCAACGAGGGTCCTTTTGGTAATTGGAACACTCGAGGCTGTGACCTGCAAACTGGGAGTGGCTTCAGCAGATCCCGATCCAATCATTTTCTGGAGACCTCCGTTCAGAATAGTATGGCCTTAGCAACAGCTAAGAAACTGCACAGGACATTGAAGCTCCAAGACTAAAGAGTTTTTAAAAAAGTCTGCAGGAATACTCATGTATGATTGCACTCTCAAAACCAAATAATGGACGGGAAAAACAGATTCATTTGTTTCAATTCACAACATATCCTGTTACCAAGACGACCCACATCAACAGGCTCATGAAATCTACTATCAGTAGGACCATCAATTTTACCAGCAATCTAATACTAGAAATTTTCTTGTCAAAAACAGTCTTTACTTCATTGTATACAGAGTATGGGTACTGTATGCATGCACACAAGAAACTTTAAGTACCCATTACCACATATGCTTCAACATTGATCATGGTCTTTGTCATTCCCAAATGTGTATTTCAGTTTACATTGTCTTTTTCCTTTTGTTTCTCGCCAAGTTAACTTTTATTTAATGTGGTACTGTTACATCAAGTAGAAATCCTGTGTACAGGACATTCTAATTCTGATTCTGATGTGTATTTGAGTGTTTGATCATAAAATCCAACAGCAGCTCACCTATAGTACTTCCATCATGTAAGTCAGTCCTGTTAGCTTTTCCAGGAAGTGAGTGACCATGCATTTATTTTTTTTACACATATAGGAGCAGGGACACACACACAGTCGAGCCATGTTAACATGGATGGGATCTCGGGGACCATTTATTACAAGCCGTCACTGGACAGTAATGAGTGAGTGATGGAAATGAATGAGGAAATGGAATGATGTAAGGACATAGAATAAAAAAAAAAGACACAGAGCACCCAGGGGCTGTCCAACCCTACAATTAGGACCTCTGACAATTCACACAACGAGGAGGGGGAGGGGGAGAGGTTAGAGAGAGACAGGAAGAGGATTGTTGAGGACTGAAGAAAAGATGAAAGAAAACAACCACAGCGAAAATGAATCCTGTATATGTAAAAAAAATAAAAAAATAAATAAAAATAAGGAACAAGGGGTAAAGTGGGAAATGAAAGCAGGGGAAACTGGGGGCAAGCTCTGTGGTGATTAAGGAGAGGAAGAAGGGGAGGTGTGATAAGAACAAAGAGAAGAACAAGGTGGTACGGAAAGCAAAAGGACAGGAACAAGTACAAAAATTCGCAAAATTGTATATGTAAGTGAAACGCAGCCAAAAATATGTAGACAAGAGAAAAATAAACAAGTAAAAACTGACACACTGAGGCACCGAAGATGAAGAAGGCCCAGAAATACCTTCACCTCGGGCCAGATTTGGGCTGAAAATAATATTTTTAGACAAAACGGAAGGGCCATGATGGACCCATGGCCTGGACTTTTACGTGTCGGTTCTAAACAAACACTTGAAAGGCGATGACTCTTTTCGATAAGGCTGTTCAGTAATAATTCTCAACTAATGCTCTGTCAAACTGTACCCCTAGAAATTTCACTTATCGTGTCACCTTCTTCGGCATCCATAGCATTCAGTACAAACTAGCGGCTGTAGGGTTTGGGTTATTTAGAAACCCAAGAAACAATAGAGTAACACTAACTCCACAAACAGCTCAGAGTGGTGACCCAAATATTTTTAGCGATTCATTGTGGTAATAATATTACACTGCAAACAGCTGCAAACAACATCTTAATCTAATGTGGTAATATGATAATTGCACAGAAATAAACCAGAGACAGAAAACTCACTGTGCCACAGTTAGAGCCATTAGAGTTAGTATTTAGGGATAAGCAAAAAAAAGAAGCAGATCAGTGAAAACACAATGTTTACAATTCCCTTATTGTATAGTTTTTGTGTTTTTCACAGATGAAGATTTTCACCCCTGTCCACATAATACAATTTATCTATTTTTGTTTCAAACAGACACATACTGGGTCCATTCCAAGTCCCATGATATTAAATTATCCATCATGTTAAAATGACAGTTGTACCCTTCTGAATTTGACACTGATTATCCTTAACAAGCTACTTGATCACAAAACGATGAAGGGCCATTAAGTCATTAGCTTAAATTAAGGATGTGATCCAAAAAGAGTTCATCTCCTCACTGTGTAACAGCTGTCGCCATTAAGACGCGCAACAACAGTCCCAACTCTGACATTCACATGTCAACAGAGACATAAATCACGCTGGTCAGACCATGATCGTGAATTTCCACTCAGTATGACACAGGTCTCTTAACACATGCTCGTGTCTCCTGTCCGCATGAGCCTCCGTTCTCTTGGATTTGGTTTAGGTTGTGATATGTGTACACAGGTTCAAATAAAAAAAGAAGTCAAGACACCAGAAATGGTGACTCACAAATGCCCTTGTATAATTCAGCTGGATGTTCTGTCAATGATTTATCTGCATTACTGTGGACAGAGCACTAATAAGGCTGGCTTGCATCTCCCTTGGCTGAGATACACCTTTTAAATGGACAGCATATTGAAAGCACTTTCTTTAAAAAGGCATTAGATAAAACTACTTACCAAACCTCCCAGTTCATCAATAATTGCAAAAAATTAAGATATTCAACTATAAAAGGTCTCCCATCCACTACCATTTGTGATTTGTGAAGCATGTGATTCCTAAGTTCAAAACGACACACATTTCTGGCCATTGTCTTCCAACAGTCCTCCAACAGTTTGTGTTTTGTTTCTTCTGATCTGTTATACATTTTTTTTTTTTTTTAGTTTTTATTCCTTCAGTCATTAAATTCTTTTTCCAGTTTGCTTTAGGGTCACACTACTTGCCTCCAAAGGCCTCACTGTTTCATCTGTGATATAATTCTTGGGCTTTCTAATATGAACGACGTTTGCTGATCATGGATCGTGTGCATCTGCCTGCCAATTTAAAATGATATACTAACACAAGCCGAAATGTACGATCAGAACTGGCTGGAGCCCAAGTGTCATGAATCGGCTCATTCATTTGGCTCGGATGTGGACGGTGAAGGCACTGGTGATATATTTCTGTGTTCACTTATTTTGCGCACACACAGTAAGAAGTAAGCACATTAATGCAGTTCATCGTGCGTACTGCACACATGCTTTTGTGAAATCCCAAATGGTACAAATGCACATACAGTACATGCAAAGTTTGAAATCTTAACTAACACCAACAAACGTCAAGGTTTCTAACACACAAATATATGCATATAACACACACATATATGCACACACAATTGATGAAGAGACCTTTGTAACTGTGTGAACAAAGTCTGGATCAATTTAATTCCATTTTTTAATATTCACAGGATGCTTTTGCAGTGATTACTTTGTCACTATGCTTTGTGTTAATGCACATATATAAAAATAATACATGCTGAGACTGACTTTTTGCCTTTTACATCTTGATGATAAAGGAAAATAAGCTTTATTAACTTTTCCCCCCCCTCCCTTGCCTCACGATTATTCTGCTTCTGGCTGGATTGAGGGGGCGTCTTCACCTCTCCTCCTCTCTGAACATTGCAAGCTTGCACATTACTTTCCTGAGATCAAAGAAATGCCACACTGCAGCCTTTGTTCACTCCTGCTCGAAAAAAAAGGTATTTCATTGTCTGTATCAGACAGTGTCATTGATCCCCATGGAAGCACTGTAGGGGAGAGATCCCTTTGATACTGCGTGTGCACCAGACGTATGACCTATTTACAGCAAGGTGACTAACATGGCTCATTCGCAAAAGAAAACAAAAAAATTAATCCGCTTAAAGCGCTGTAATGTTCAGTGTAATGTTATTCACATACATTGTTTTTGTATTTTCTAGTTCTGACTGTTACTCTAAAAAAAAAAAAAAAAGGATGAGTCTTACTGGCTATCGCTTTAGTAATGTCTGTGAAATACTGGTAACTGTTAAAGGTCATGCTAAATGAATGCCCACTAATTAGGACATAGGGGGAAATGCAATCTGGTGACTATGTACTGTAAACAGTGGATCTGATTCTGCCATGAGTGTTCATATTGTTCATGCACTGCACTGGCAGAATAGTAAATGGAAACACAGATTTGTCCAGGGGGAGGGAAGAAACCATCTGAAGAAATCAGCTTTTTATATTCATACATTCCTGCAAGTCTTGGGGTACTTGTTTGTTTCTTTCCTGTGGTGATGTGAATTCCTCTTTACAGTCTGGCTTGTTGTGTTGTGCTATGTGCCGGGCTGAGCCGCACTAAGTCTTTTTTTTTTTTTCCTCTCTCTGTTTTAGAAGTCTAAGGGTTGAAAGGCACAGAGGCAGTGTCTGGAAATTGGAAGTCATGCTTCTTAATCCCTCAGCATTTGAATACACATGAGAGGATATAAAGTCACCCACATTAACACATGTGCAGCTACCTAACAAAGATATGCACAAAAAGGGGGAGCACACAAATACATGTTAAAGAAAGGAAAGACATGTACCAGCGTGGATATATCCACAGTGGAACAATTCAAACAGATTATCCACACAACATGCAGACACATAGATTAATACACGAGGGTCGGTCCTTCGGATTTGAAGGCGGCCAACAATAAAATTATTCACAATTCAAGATGCGTTCACTGAATATTAATTTGAGGAATACAGGGAAGCAGGAGATGGAAGATGGTAAACTGGTGACAGAGTTGAGCAGTAGAAGGAAAAAAGAGAGAAGGATGGAAATCACAGAGGGGCGTGAGGAAAGAGAGAGGGGAGGGAGCCACGAGGCAAGATGGAGAACAGAGGAGAAATCAAGAGTGAGAGTGACATATAGGGCAAGAGGAACAGAAATATTGGCTTTCAGTCGCATGCACATACACACACAAGCGCAAGCGCAAGCGCAAGCGCACGCGCGCACATGCACACAGAGGCCTTATTGTGTTTTAATGCAGTTTAATGGGGCTCTTTCTCCAGTCTAGGGGGAGTGCAACCAATTCATTACTATGCTGTACACACCATCTTTCAGAGCTGAGGCAAGGAATTGAGAGAGAGAGACAGAGTAAAGAGTAAAAGGAGAAAGCGGATCCAGGGCATCAGTTCTTCTCCCAACTTTGACTTACAGTATACTGTGGGCTTCTCTTTCTCCGTCTCTTATCTGGACCTTCATACTCAACAAAGGACCTTTATGCCTCTGCTTAAAGTGCCATGCTTGCGTTTCTGTATGTTTTTTCCCGTCTTTTCAAACTTGTGCGTTTTACATTTCTGCTGATCCATTTTCTAAAGACTACCATAGGGCCATGGTTTTGCACAGGCTTCGCATTTTAAGAGGGCTGTTAGGCTTCGCAGCTCACCTTTGCATGTCAGAGAGCGTAATACTTTAATTTATACACTCATGTTGAGGAACCACCTCTTAGTGACATCCACTCTATACGCTGCCCATCCATTCTTCTGTAGTGAACAGTGAGACAACAATGAAAGCCAAAGTTGGCTTCGTCACAGTCCACTTGCCTTTGCAGCATTGTCCCTGTGTAACCACCACGAGACATTTTTCATCTGCCTTGGCAGAGAGAGCGCCACTGTCAGCACAGATCCACAATCCACCTGCTTGCCTGGACAGCTTTTCGACCAGTCAAGGGTGATGGGGTCTCTTTCGGATGCTCTCCTCTCATGATGTTTCATTTGGATGATGACAACAGTCAGGAGTAAAGCCATGCTTCTACTGAGCCTTGCCTTCCTGACCACACACAGTATACTTTACTCACTATTACTTCAAGCCAGCAGACAGAAGCCAAGGGTAAAATTGATCATGGTTCCAGTTGTGGCTCCATGCCCTTATTTTTTTACACCTAAAGGCAGCAAGGCAGTGCAGGCAGCAACCAAATGCTGAGTTTACTTTGACTGAAAGCCCTTAAAACATGCATGTCAGGAAATTGTGAGTGTGATGTTAAGACCTACTTTATTACAGCAATGGAGTGGGCTTGCAATAGCCTCTATCTATTTTAATCGGGTGCCTCCTTTGGTAGGTTCACTGGACCAAGATATAATCCTGTAGTGGTGAATTTTCGTGTGTAGATGAATGTTAAAGCTGCATTGTGGGATTTATGTCTGACAGTGAAATGACAGTCACTTTCTGTGTGAGACTGTGACTCATCCTCTGTACACCAAGCTTGTTTGTTTCTTATCTGGATCATCAGAAATGTTTCAGAATGAATTCTTCCATTTTTTTCTCCCAGGACACCAGAGATATTGAATTCATGGAACCCAAGTTACATTCATAACTACTGTTTCTCCACCACAGACTTGAACTCCAGTTGGGTATACACAGAGAGGCTTACCTGGCACTGATCTTCTTACTAGACATTGTGTGAACAGACATTAATTTAAATATAACTGTCTGTTTCTGCTCTTTGACACGAAGCCAGTCATCGGAGTTTCTTTGCATAATTAATCAAGCTTCTTGACAGGATGGGAGTGGAAAATGTTGCGCAGTGAAGTCTCTGCCCTCCTCAACATGTCAGTGGTTGACTAATGCTTTTAGTCAAACAGTACACATGGACTACATGAACATGAACTCATGCACGAATAAAATTCATGGTTGGTTTTGTGTTTCCTTCATATTCGACTCTCTTGAGGTTCCCCTTTTGTGGTTTACTAACTGTTAATACGGATCTACAGACGATGTCATGTGCAATACTCATCATGCAAGACTGACTCTCTGTATTTCAAAACTGGCACATTTGTTAAAGGGCAAACAACAATGTTTTATTGTCTTTGTGATGTGTTTGCTTATTTAAGTGTATATCATTCAACATCAGTTTTACTTATGTAGACCATATTTCACTATACACCGCAGGAAACAAATTAGAGATTTAGGTTCATTATCCAAGCTGGACTATTCAAGGTCACTTACTCGAAGTATACACTGAGTTTTAGGGTGGATTGTCTGTCTGACAAACCGTGTGATGAATTTATCCACACACTCATCTTGTTTGCCAGGCGAGATTAGCTTACCAAAAAGCTATCAGGAATTGAACTATCCATTAAAATACTAATTTTTTATTCAGGATGAATTAAAAGGATCTTCTAGCAGTGGTTTCTCAAAACTGGGTGTTTGGCCTCTTTGTGTCAAAATGTTAAAAACAATATTACCTTGAGCTTTAGTCTGAGACAGAAAAAATAAAATTAAAAGCCTTGAGGTGTTTTTACTGCAACAATACATAAAGCAAAAAAAAAAAAAAAAGACATAAAAAAGAAAGAGGAAATAAAATATATATTTTCGGGCAAAGTTCAACAAACATAGTAAAAGGTGCATTTTGATATTCTTTGCAAAAGGTGAAACCGATAGTTGCTTTGTGACCACAAATTGCTCTTACGGGTATGTGAAATTTATTTCTTTTTAATTCTTTGTTCTGTTTTCTAGATATCTGTTCAATGCACACCATAACTAATTTACAGACCCTCCATCACACGGTTGAGTATGCTACCGTCACACTGGTTAACCTACCGCTGTCCAAAACCCTGTACTGTCCAATCTTAATGAAGCTCTTAACACTTTAATACACTCACTGTATGCCGATGCTGTGCATATTTCTGCCTCAGGGATACACTTACATTCTCTACCCTGTCTCTGTCCTCTTTCGTCTTACACACTCAGTGAACAAATCAGTGTACAGGGTGTAATTCAATTAAGCTATACAGAATATGAGAACTGGTTGGTGGTTTTTATGGCCCGTCATTTGAGCTGTATATCTCGCGTTACGTTCAGGCGACTTTTCCTTTACCCTTTAAGACTCGAGCCTACCTTTAGGTAAAACCCAGACAACAGTACCCTCTGTTCTTGCATTACCGGCCTAATAGAATGCTTACCTTTACGAAACTGCTCTGAACCTATGTCTCTGTGATCATGACCCCAGTTATATGAAGCTTCACCAGGTTATTAAAAGTTTAAGAATACAGTGGGAGCTTAAGCCGGGGAAGTCGGTGAACATGCAAACCCCACACAGAAAGGCCCCAGTCGGATGGTGGATTTGAATCCAGAACCTTCTTGCTGTGATGAATCAGTGCTGGCTGTGTAAGCTAGCTATAAAGCTATCGATAAAGCTATTGTAACGTTCATATTATGAGCATATCCCCTGAGAAAACAATCAATAAATCCAAGTGTAGTTTTGAGTGTTCAAATCCTCTGTTCACATTAGCCCACGAAGCTACTTCCTGACCACAGGTTGCATGCTAGCCAGTGACAGTTATGGCAGCTGTAGGATAACTACCAGTGTAGGAAACATCTTTATACCCCCCTATTGAACTCATGTCTACCTTCTTCCCAGATGCAGTCATCCGTGCATTTGCTTTTACAGAGTGTTTATGTGTTCAGTCTGAAAGCTTGGCCCACCTGGCAACTTGTTTTCTACCCTGTATGTACTGAACCAGAGGGGACTGGATATGTTTGAGGAAAAAAGACTTCCTCTCATAAATCATAGAGCTGGAAGAGGATCCATCCCCGAGAAAGCCAGCAGACTTCAAGTGTGAACATCTATTTCTGTGATGACGAAATTGGGATACATGAAGGAAATCAAACACGCAATATATAATTTGTTGAGGTCATAACAGAGCACCTCCTCCATCCCACAATTATAAACTGGGATCACCACTTCAGCAGCATGACATATCATTACATGAATCTCCATAAAGCATAAAGAATCTCTAATGTGGTGAAAATATTGTACATTCATCTTGACCACGTGACTGATAAACTCATTCAACTGCAATCTTCAAAAAACATGAATTCCATCTGGTACTTTATTTACATGCTACCAGTGAACTGAACTGGTCGCATCCCAATGGTCCCCTTGTTTTGTGCCTTTGTATAAGGGACTGTCTGTTTTGACATTGACTGCAAAACGCTTAACCACCTGAAACACCTTTCTGTTTGATTGAATTTGGGGATTTATTTGATAAACGTAAGCTCACGCTTGGTCTTAAAGTGGTAGTTACATGTTCTCAGAGGGTTGCAATTCTTTCTAAATCCAAGACAGACTTCAAATTCATTATCACTAACACACGTCAAAATACGATAGTCTTTTTCCTGCTGAACCTTGTGACTGAAATGCTTCTGGCAAACAAAAATAGCTATCAACAACAACATCGTATTCATGACATTCCCAGGACAAACAACTCACATGGTTAATGGTTCTACACCTGGACCAATATGTGTCCAATACATGTTGCTTTCTGTTGGTCCTAATACTAAACTGTGCATCCACAATGAACCTATAAATTGGTACCTTTAAGACACAGCATTGGACCCTGCTATGGAGACTGT
Organism: Mugil cephalus; assembly: GCF_022458985.1. Taxonomy (NCBI): domain Eukaryota; kingdom Metazoa; phylum Chordata; class Actinopteri; order Mugiliformes; family Mugilidae; genus Mugil; species Mugil cephalus. The sequence continues at coordinate 11,215,808 of NC_061777.1, forward strand.
GGGAGCATAAACAGCCCACGATGTCAGCTCAATGTTAAATGTGCAGGTGCACAGATGCAAAATGTGTTCGGGCAGCTGGTAAAGGTGACTGACATCCTCTAAGGACGGAGTACACACACAAGCATCCTGTGGGTGCAAAAATCCTCCATTAAGCATTTGTGGTCTCTGCAGGTCAGTGATAAAATATGAATGAATTAGAGGCTACACTGGCTTATTTCACACAAAATAGATGGCAGAGCTCCTCTTAAGAATGTTTACACCAGGGGGCGAATCTCCCAGTGGAAATTTGTGATAAAATCGTACTCTGATGGATGCCAAGAACGTGTACACACGTACACACGGAGGAACTAGACAGGCATTTGTGTTCAACAGACACCGTATCAGAATGCTCTAACCGCTGTGGTCCCATGGTATTACACATCAAACACTGTGCATCTTTTTGTACTCTCCTCACCTCTCCACTATTGCTCTATCTTCTTCCCCAATCTTTTCTCCATCAGTCATCACTCTCTGACTTTGTACTTGTTTTCACCATTGTCTACTGTCATTTCTTGTGGTACTTTCCTCACAATGGACACACCTATTTTCTTTCCCGGAAACCTTCTAAATCACTTTCCCACACATCTCGGCAAGAAAATAGGAGGTCTCACTGGTCAACTTTCTGTGAAACCTGCTCTTTGTTCAAAATGGCTTCCTTGCTCCTCCGCACCGGCCTTCCTTCCAAACACTGACATCTTCACATATTCAGTTTTTCTCCTTGACATTGGATTACTCGTGCTTGTTTGTAATGGGCCACTTGATGCCCGTGTCTTTTTTTTTGCTCCTCCAAACAACCAGGAAAAGAGTGGACGTGCTGCAGTCAGTGAGCTGCGTCCCACTGATGACTACACTTTACCATATTTTCTCAAATAGATCCATGCCTGTCCATGCCTGTCCATGCCTTCAAATTGTGCCTGTACTGGAACTGTACTTGAAAACTGTTGTGAGTTCCTTATCTGCACAGGATGAAGACATATGAAAGTTTAACAAAAAATGTACTTCTAGCCAAAGTATTGGTTCGTCTAAACCAATTCGGTTACTTGGGTGACCAGCAATTTAGGAAGAACAGTTGTCGAGAAAAGCACAGATGCATCAACAAACTTTGTGATCTTTCTGCTCTAAGCTGCTTCTCACTCGTTCTTGGTTTCCAGAATATCATTGTACTTCATGTCAACTGGTCAAGCAACCAAGATGCTTAGACTAGATGTCCTTGTCGCATTATTTGTGACATTACAATATATATTCACATTTCAAAACTGCCAGTACACATCAGCTTAAAACTGCCCTATATTTGCTGTCTCATCTCCTTACGCCTTGTCATGTCTTTGTGGCCTCTCCCTTCCTTTCTCACTCTCATCACCCATCAATCCTGCCTCCTTGCCTCAGTCCTTTCATTTTCTCTTCCTCTATTCTACCCATCAGCTCATCATCTTCTTCACTTTGTCTCCCCTTTTCACATCTCCAGAAAGAAGCACCCTCCCACCCAACCTCTTCTTCTCACAACTTACCTTCAATGACCTCTCTAACCCTGTAATTCTCCTCTACCTGGTCTATCTCTCCTGTCTTTTTCTTGTATCCCTTTCTCTCGCCGAGTCTCAGAAGACCTCCTCACCAAAAGGTGTGAAGGAGAAACTAAGTGCTTTACCCTGTCTGCAAACATCGTCCTTTATGCCTGGGCCTTCCTGATCGTGGGAGGGAAATAAAGGAGGTCTCTGAAGAGATTCATCCACCGCTCAAACTCTTGTGCCTGGATTTTTTTTTTCACCACAACTCTCTATCCTACCTCGTCATCCTCAGGAGAAATAACGAGAAGCATCAATGAAACATTAAACAGTTCTGAGCACTTCAGCACATAGTCAAACCCATTAAGACAAGATCCTACATATGAGTGTATATCCCTTTAAGACTGGGTGTGATGTTGGTTCCCGTCCATCTTTCGGGCTCGGTCGTCTAGGTAAGTTTTATATATTTTTTAACCTTTGTTATTGCTATCTTGTGAAGCCGTTGGATCCTTGCAAGATTTTAAATGTGACTCCTTGTAAGAATTAACCAACCAGCTGACTACTTAATATGTTCCTCTCATTTTCCTGCTATGTCTGTTTTTCCAAAAGGGCCCTTTAGGATGATTCATTGCAGAGACATTTTGAATGGCTGAGCCTTGACTTAAGAACAGTGAATACAGTTAATAATTAGAAGTTCTATCTCATGACCTGGGAGATAACATACTGCATGCCTGGGAGAAAAAGCTTTGTACCTCTCACAAGAAATGTCCCGGGGATTTCAGGATTCTAGAGGTATGACAGAGGACAGGTCTGGGAACAGTAAATACGGGATAAAGATATCAAGTTTATTTTGTCTGTTTTTTGGCCCATGTTAGGGCGATCTCCTGAGGTCTGCTTCAGGCATACTGGAGGCTTGGACCTTGACATGACATGAACAGCTGTAAATGCTATGAAGAAGGAAAAAAAAAAAAAGAAAGAAAGTAAATAGCAGCAAGAGGAGTAGAGATCCACACAACAATCTAACGAAACTGTGCATCTTTAGAGCCCAGGAGGATGACGTGGGACATGAAACGCATAATGATAAATAATCAGGAAGAAAAGAGGGAGTGTATACAAAGCTGAATAGAAGAAAGTAGATCATTTCAGACTTGACCGAACAGCTGAATTGTTGTTATTGCCATTATGTGCTGTAAATTTCTGTAGATTTCCATTTGCCTCTTATGCATGGATAATAGTTCCTGCATTTATCAGCGCAGCTTCCATTTTTGCTGATAAAGGATACTTTAGCAGCAATGCGATTTCACATATTAAAGCAAGATTCTGATATTGGTGGAGTTCCTACGCACGTGGCTGTGTGTATTCCCACCGTGTTGAATGACATTTCAAACATTATTGATATCTTCACCCGGGAGGCCACCAACTGCAGACAATTTATCAGTCGTTTCTCGTACATTCCCCTCGCCCAATTTTCTTCCACAAACCAGAGGCTGAAGCTTATCTTATTTTCTTTATTCTTTTTATTCTTTCTGCATCTCACTGTCTCTCTGATTTCATCTCTGTGCATGTATATCTCCCTGTCACCTTATCTGTCTCCATATGTGCTTGACTAGGGCTGATACCACCACATTGGCCCTTTCCGAGCATTTCATTAAAGTGCTTCTCATACCTCACTCTTCTGCACGTTCACCTGCCTGACCTTGACACTTTGTTGTTTGTGTGCTTCTGAGTGTGCGCACTGTGGGTATGTGCGCAACCAAGCCCCAGGGAGCTGCCAGTAATGGTTCCAATAATGGCCAAAAAAACAGGAGAAATACCCCTGATAACCCTCTCCTCTTCTTATATCTTTATCTCTCATCCAGTCAAACCCATGTGATTTTCACACATCACCCATTTGTGAAGGAGGAAGTGTAGTTTGAGTTTTCACTGTGGCAACTCCGAGGTCTGACTGACAGCCTGTCAAGTGGTCATCAATCATCAGCCAGACTGAAGCCTCTAATAATTTCCCTATGGATGTGATGGCATAGTAAAAAAACGTGGAGGAAAATCAGAGAGGGAGAGAAGTTAAAGTGGCAAAACTCTTTTCTTTTTCATGCAACTGCAAATAAAACAGGAAGTTTCAGCAAAGTGAACTATTTTCACGCCAGTTGCATACCAGTTATTTTGCCTCCTTTTCTCCACCTTTGTTACTTTGTGTCTAAGCAGTAGCAAATCAAATGGATTTAAACCCACAATGAAAAGAAAATCATGACAACACAGGCCACAGAGGGGGAGGACGCAGAGCTGTGCTGTGATGTTTGAGAAAAAGAGAAATGGTTGCCAGAAAACATGCCAACACACGGATTAACCACTTTGCCACTGGACAGGGGGCATGTCCCTTTATTCCTGGAAGAGAAAGCAACTCTTCTTTTTTATTCATGACATGAAGACACTGACGGGTCTAATGGGGACAAAAATCCATCGTTTAAATCACGCTGAATATTTGTATTTGATTTCTGTAATTGAGTCAGCTCTCGTGCCAATGGAACATTGGATTCAATTGTGCTGAATAAAAGCAATGAGACCACAAGTGAGCACTATATATCTAAAAAGCATCAAATCAAATCAGTTAGAAGTTTTTTGGCTGCTCCATGTCCGTGCAGTTTATGACTCTAATAAAACACCAAGCATTAAAGTGCTTTTTTTGTGTGTGTGTGTGTGTGTGTGTGTGTGTGTGTGTGTGCAGACACGTGGGCATACGGCACAGTATATACTGTAAGTGCTGTTTATTAATTTATTGAGGGTTTTGTCCAGTGGTCAAACAACACTCCACCAAGCCAAATAATTTAAATATGTATCCTCCTGTGAATAGGATGGTTTATCCCTACGTTGTTATTTTGTTCACACCTTTATTTTTGTCCCTTGGCAAATGATCGGGTAGGTGCAGCAGTTCAATAAAATAAAATTAACGACCCCTTTGGACTAAAGCAAACACCACATGAGAGCATTTGGGCGGTTACACAATTTTTGTTCCAGAGGCTTCAGGGTAAAATATTGGACACTCCATTAAAGTGTCAAGTCTCCGTCTTAAATTTGATTCCGAGGTTTATATCAGTGTTTTAAGAACTGCATGGGACAGCTAGACCTCTGAATACATGGCGCCCAAACTGCGCAGGCTGAAAAGTAGTGGACGCTGCTGTCGCTGCTAAATGTTTTAAAGTTGCCCATGCGTATAAAAGCCCACGTGTGGCTCAGAGATGGGCGATAGGCGATGGATGATGGGCGAGTCGAGAGTCGTGAAATATGCAAGTGGGAAGACGAGAAAACAAAAGATGGGCTCGGTTGGCCAAGACATTTGAACGGTTGGAGTATTCAAGGTGGTGCACAAAGAAAAGCTAGAGATAAAACAAATAACCTGGTAGATGGAGAAAAAAACTGAAAAGAAAAACACTTCAGTTGTAAAAAAAAAAAAAAACTCTTTTATGTTGGCACAGAAGTTAAGAATGTTCTCTGGTATGTAAGCGTACACTTTTTCCTTGGCAATCAAGGGAAATCATAATCTTAGCCTGGATGCTATTTGCGCACACATACACACAAAAAAAAAAAAAAAAAAAACGGATGGAGCACTAGTAAAGTTATTCTGAGAATGCGTTGCATTGGACTAAAGTCACAAAGAACCCCACTAGAAGCAAGAGGTAATTAAAGGAAGAGCCCCCAAGTTAATATGCAATTCAAATATACCATAACATCCTTAAAACTAATTTTATTTCATTATCAAGCAACCAGATCAGCACGGGGCAGAGCTTGGGAATTCAATTAAACAGCTTGAAGTGTCATATTACTCACTGTCGTTGCAGTATGAGGTGGTAATTTGAAAACAGATTATTTACATAAAGCTGCAACGTACAACTGGTGAAATAAAAGGAAACCTGTCAGAGACACAAACAATTTAATTTCCAGATTTTTTTAGTGCATCTTAACGTCATCTCAGGAGAATTCATTGGACAGCACAGAGGGGAGGCATTTGACAACAATCTGTTGAGTGCTGTTGCTTCGGTGTATAATTTACTGTGCTGCACTACAGGTGGAAAGAACGATGTTACTCCAGGAGAGCTATGTGCCTTCTCACCTGGTCCATTCATTCTCTGTAACCGGTTGTCCTCTGGAGGGATGCAGGTAGGCTGGAACCTATCCCAGCTGTCATTGGGCGATAGGCAGGGAACACCCTGGATAGGTTGGCAGTCTATCACAGGGTGATTGGGAGGAGAACCCACACAGACACAGGGAGAACACGCAAACTTGACACAGAAAGGCCCCAGTTGCCCGATGGATTCGAACCCATAACCTTACAGAACCTTCTGTGAGGCATCAACGCTAAATGTCACTGCGCCGCCCTCACCTGGTCCAACAACTTTGAAATAAATAAGTAAACACAGTACACAAAAGACATAGTTAGTAGTTTTCAGTTGCTTTAGAGGGAGAGGCCACAACACAAATAATTTTAATTGGCAATCTTTTTCCATCGTTTGTGAAGGACCGTCTTTGTGCATTTAGAAAGGGGAAGCTGGCAGTCAAGAAGCCATATGGAGGGGGAGAGAGTGTGCTCTGGTCAATGCTCAGTAGGAGCAGGAAGGAAACCTTTCAATGGCGGGAGATGCACTCCTGACTTCTATTCAAGTGACACTTTCTATCTACCAACCAATCAACAGGGCTACCACCAATTGGGCACACACAAACAAACACACACACACACACACACACTTATTATTCAGAGCTCCGCAAGTCTGGTTGGATCTGGTTTGTCCCCAGCTGTCAGCTGCTGGACTCCCCGCACACACATGCACACGCACAGCATAGCATCATATTGCCTCTTGTAAAATGTCAGTGTTGCCATGGATACCCCATCCCTACTGCCCCACCCCACGCACCCCCGATTAGTAGGGAGGTTAATTGAATTACTGCAATTCATCACTTAATAAAGACAGGGACTGAGAGAGAGAAAGAGAGAAAGATGAAGGGCGGGGGATAAATGAGAAAAAATAGATGGAAATGGATAAAGATTAAAGAACAGAGAGGTTAACATCTCTGGAACTTCGTCATGACTACAGGAGGGAGGAGGAAGGATAAATCTAGCAGAGAAGGATTAGAAAAGAAATGTCAATGCATCAAGAAAGACACCATGTGCTCAGTAATAGCGCCTTTGTGTACGTGTGTTTTTGGCCGTGTATGCAGTTGTTTGTTAGGCAGTTGGATAAATGGACAAATGAAGGGAGGATGGCAGCAGGAGGAGGGCTCCGAGGCTTTGAGTGATGAAACAGCCTAAGAAAATGAGATGTCTTTGGTCTCTATAGCAGCTGGCTGCTCTATGCATTCACAACAGAGAATGAAGACACAAAGATACAATGAACGGACCAAAATGTGGACTGATACTGGCCCTGGTTTCTATGGAAGCTTATTTCAGTGGTAATCTCTAATGTGGGAAACAGAGAGTGACTGTGTGATATAGAACAGAAGGGTTGATATATATACAGAAATCTTAAAAAATAAAAGTATATATTTTGGTTTGTAGTAATAACAGATGTACACTGTTTTTGTTTTGCTGGTTCATGTCTCTTGCTGCAACATAGAATGTACCCCAGTTTCAAATTGTCACCGCAGATAAAGAATTAAATCTGCTCCGAAGACAAAGCAGGAGCCTTCCTCTTTCATTTAGAAGCTTCTTTGTTTGAGAGAACCAGTGTTTCCCGCAAGCAACTCAGCTACTTTCAGTCAGAGTCTGTGCACAGACTGCCCAATATACAGAGTGCTGGAGCTATAATACAAATATCAGACTGTCTAAATAAGTTACAGTGTAACGAGAGCAAAAGGTGTTTCATTTGCCTTTGAAGTCTTTCCTGAGAGCCTGCATTGTGCTATGCAAACCTGAACGTTTCACCACGTCACTTTCACTCCAGTGAACCATTTGGCTCTTTGAAATAACAAGGACACTTTCCTTTATGTTACAGGAGACAAGTGCACTCATCAACCCTGAATAAACACAGACAATGTTTTTCACAAATTAGCCAAAAGTTACATGAATACAAAAGTAACACTTCTTTTGGCACTTGAAGAGGTCGTCTATTTACAAGCTTTAAGAGCTTTGAGGAAATGAACCAGATCTGAAAACTTGATTCCCTCCTTCACATAACCAAGACCGGTGAACCATAAAATTCAATGCATCGTACCACTGGAGAACAATTACAACTATTTTGTCTGGCAAGTAAAATATTATTCAGTATTATAGATCATGGTGAAACTGGTTTAGTAAAACATAAAACTTGCTTTAAAGACTTTTTTCATACAAGTAAAACAAATATATATATTTATACACTGATGAGGCATAACATTAAAACCACTGACAGCAGAAGTAAACAACACTGACCATCTTGTGACAATGCAACATTCTACTGGGAAACGTTTGGACCTGACATTCACGTGGCTACTTAGGCATGTACCACCCATCTAGACCACACCAGGCACCCCCACCTTAAAGCAATGAGACACAGTCATCCCCAGCAGGATGCAGCCTGGCACAGGCACACACACACATAAACAGTTTAAGATCAACTCAAAAAAACATGAAAACATGTTTAAACATGACCTGGCCAGTTTGTATCTGAATGCAGTCTTTGCACCCATTGTCAGACCCTGATGGTTCAATGGTTCCTGGTTTTATCGTCACGTGGTGAGAGTATGCAGGCAGTTCCTGGAGGATGAAGGAATTGAAATCATTGACAGGCACCTTACACGTGCCTTGACAACTAAGTCAAACGGAGCACCTCTGGGTCGTTATGTTGCAGTGCATCCGATGCCACCAGGTTCCACCTCAGCTCAGCGATGTTCCTGGCGTCGTCTAATTAGGAGATGTTGTCAGGCATGCATAAAAGCACGTGGGGGCCATACAAACTACTGAGTACCATTCTGAGTGCTGCAATGAAGGTTGCATTAATTTTTCCACTTTGATTTTCAGGGTGTCTTTGAATTCAGTCCTCTGTAGATTGACAGCTTTCATTTCCATCACACGATGTGCCATCCACCCATCTCCGTTGAGATACGATGGGTTTTCATGTAAACATTAACTAAGAAACAGGACTGCATGACGTCAGATTGTCCAAAAAATGCAGCCATCAGACTTTAAACCAAATCACAGTCTGCCTGTCTGTTTTTGAATTGATTTTGCAATGTTGTTCTTGACTTTTAAGGCCCTGCATGGCATGGCTCTAAGCCTCCTGGCAGAGCCTCTAAATCATTATTCGCCTGCCTGTAGCTCAAAATCCTCAGAGAAAAGCCTGTTATTTATTCCCTGGTCAAGGCTGAAGTCCAAGGGTGACAGGATTTTTGCTGTCAGGGCCCCAACCTTCTGCAACAGCTTACCTGAGGAACTTCGACAAGGAAATGCACAGTCCACTTTTAAATCGTCTCCTGAAGTTCCTTTCACCATATGGCTTTTGCTTTCTGTATTTTTTTCTGAAACATTTTTTTTGGTGTTGGTAAATTAAGTAAGAGGTATTAAAGTCAGTTAAAATAAAATTGAGATGGAAAGCACAGCACTTCAGTCCGACATCGTTGATGTATGATCTGCAGCAACACGAGGATGAAATGCAGAAGGAATTGACATGTTTGTGCCTCAAGCGATGACTTTAATGTCACGACCTGCTCTTTCCCTTTAAGGATTATAACATTCTACGCCAAGAAGGCTCAGCGTTGGTGTATACGTGTCTCAATTCCGCTGCTTTGACTTTCTGCTGGTACTGACACACTTATTGATGTTTCAGACTCCAACAGAGGAGGGGGTCTTCTAAATCTTTTAAACGGCACATTAATATTTTACAAAGAGGGAAGATTGCAGTATTTGGAGGATAGATTCAAATGGGCAAAGCTCTGTTTCTCTTTTCCATTCTGTACGGAAAATCTGCAGGAAAAACAGATGAAGAATCGGGGTGCGAGACAGTCTTTAGAAGTGTTATGAGGCATATATGTTACATCTCATCTTAACAAGAGATGCCCTTTGCTAATGTTTTTTTTTTATTTATTTATCTATTTTTTTTATGAATGTGTTTTCATTACTGCAGTGTAGAGAATAACACCACAAAGTCTGGTTTAGTTATTCTCATCACATTCCTGCAGTCAAATGCTTCTCACACCCTTGAGGCATTTGCTTCATGCTGACTTTAGCGCTATAACCACATTGTTCTTGTGAATCACAAGTTCCACTGTGTCAGAGTAGATAAATTGAAAAGATGAAAAAATCTTCTAAATATATATTTCAGTCACTCTAATCCATTAAAACTTTAATTAAGAAGTTAAGAAGATGGATCATTTTAGTATCATTTTTATAAGCATTCCGTTTTGCATTAGCTGCCCACATAATTAATCTTCAGTGGAGCTGAAATATTTTCACTACAACTATATTTTTCTAGTACATTAATAAAAGCAAATATTTTCAGGGAGAAGTGTCTAGGTTAATAAACACTGGTTCTGTCTAGGACACCATTGCCCTTTGTGAGTTGGTTCGCTGTTTTTAGTTTTTCAAAAGTAAATGGCTAAAAGCCTTGGTACCTTGCCACTCTCGAAGACATCAGTGTCCCATTTTTCATGTCTCTATCTATAAAGTATCACAGCAATCAATAGACTACGGACGCAGCACTTGCAAGTGCATTTCCAGTGTCACCATAAATCCTATGAGCATTTAAAAACTATACAATTGCAGCATGAATGAATCTAAACGAGCAACTGCAGCACTTTTTGTGTGATAACTGGTCACAGAGTCATGTCCTAAATGTTGCAAGGTAGCAAAACAGTATCATTTGTACAATAGACGTGTCCTCTTTGGGTCTCGAGATGTTTCAGAGGGTTTAAATCTTTGGGGTTTCTAAGCGAGATTCAGAGACCTGTCCAGATCCCATTCCAACATGTCCTAGCTTTGTGCTTTTGTTCACTATTGTGCTCAAACATGTTTCGTCTCTTAATTCTCAAGTCAAGTCACAATCTTGAGCAGGTTTTCTTCCAGGACCTCTCTGTATTTGTCTCCATCTATTATTCTCCCAGCTCTGCCCCTGACACCACCACTATGTTTGAGTGTAGGGGAGGTATTGTCCGGATAATGAGAAGTGCCTGATGTTTGCTAAATATGCTGCTTGGGGTTCTGCCAGAGAAGTTACATTCTTTCTCCAGAGTTTTTGGGGAGTTTTCCTTTCTCCATCCTCTCAGAGTCCTTTAAACACAGTTCAACAAACTTGAAGCCCGGTGTCACCAGAGAAACTGCAGCAATGAACAATTTTGTAAGGACTGCTGACCTCTTGGAAATGATAATAACACAAGAGAGTCATCCCAGTCTCCTAAGTGACAGTCAAGCAATTGGCTGTCCTCCTCCTCCTCATTCTCATTCTGGGAGTCATTTGAAGTCATCCTATTCTGTTATAAATGAGGTCACACTGGTTTACTGGAAGGCCATCTTCTTATGTCTGCAACTGTAAAGACCTGAGTGCTGTTGAGATGGTTGACTTCCAGCAGGTTCTACCATTTCTTCAGAGGAAGAGTGACCACTGAGGCCTCGGCGATCATCAGTGACTTGGTGTGAGGTTTGGAGCTGTCCGTGGTGCTGAATTGTGCCATAAGCAGTATTGTACATGCACATCTGGTTTTAAGTAACCAACACTGTTTCTTATTCCATCCAGTACTATTATATCATTGGTTAATTTGTTGATTATTGGAAAACAAATGTCATTAGGTGTTTCAGCTCCACATGGCATGTTTGTATTTGAGAAGTACTGCCTACATTGTGTCACCGTAAACTAGGGCTGGGCAATTATGGAAAAAATAACAATCACGATTATTTTGATTGATATTGTAATCGCGATTATTCATTGATTTTAAAAAAGGATTCATCAACCACCAAAACAACTATTTGAATATAACTTTTTATAGCATACATGTCACAGCCTCCGTTATCTCTTGCTGTTGCCGAGAGCTGTGGGATATGGAGTGGCATTGAAAAGAGTGTCCTCAGTGGAGGACTGTGTTGCGGTGGCTGAAGTTGACGCGCTTTTTTGGGTCTTCAATACTTTGTCATTCACCACTTTATGGCAGAACTTTAAATGGTTAAATACATTTGTCGCGTGGCTTTGGGGTACAGACACGACGGCGCGACAAACTTTGCAAACAATCTCCTTCTGCTCCACGTCCAACAATTAGAATCTAAAATGTCTCCAAATGACCGAAGTTGTCCTTCCTTTCTTTTCAGCTTAAGGCTCAGGCTGGCTTTCTGCCATGTTGTCAATCGCTGTTCCACAATTGACCCACAAACGTTACACGCTTGCCGCAGCTGCACGCGACAGAGGTGCGTTCACGGTGCTTTTACAGCACAGGAATTAATCATTTGCCTTCGATTATAGTGTTTTTATGATCATGAGAAGCCAAAATTGTGATCAAAAATTCGATTAATTGTCCAAACTGACTGTAGCTATAACTGAGGAAATTAAAATAAGACACTATAAGGACTGGACTTATTTATTTAGTTACTGCTTTAGAAAAAATAATAATAATAAGATAATAATAATAATAATAAGAAAAATAATAATAATTAAAAAAATATATGTATTTTAATGGAGAGTCCTACATCTCGCTTCAGCAGTTTCAGAAGGAGGCTCTGTCAACACTTGAGTTTGCACGCCTTCTAGCAAAGGTGCGAGGTCTTTTTTTTTTTTATCTCTGTGTGTGGCAGTGTGTGCATAAATGCAGCTGTGTGCCCTGTGTGTCAAGACTAAGCTGAGATGAAAAATAAACAGAGACAACTATTGAGTGCCCCCCACCCCCCCGTGATCTTCTCCCGCTTTCCATCCCCCATCCCCCACCCCCGCCCCCCCAACACCTTTCCATAGACTGTTATCCAATTAGGCGATTCTCATTGCTTTAATCGATGGAGACACGAACGGGCACACGCCGACACGCACACAAATGCACGCGCACACCGCACACAGCTCCACCTGCTCCACAGCTAGGATCTAGCCTGGACGATGGAAATGGGAGGATATGGGGTAGGGAGTGAAATGTGAATATAAGTGACAGGAGCAGACCCACAATTAAGTGCCATGCAGGAGGAGAAAAAAAAGAGAGAGAGGTTTTGTTTGATTGAATCAAAGCCCCTTTACACAATCCAAAGACGATATCACACACACATACACACACATGCACATACACACACACACGCATACACCAACCCTGAGGGCAGCTAGCACAGTAAATTATTTAGATAAGCATTTAAATAGATAATTCCCTGCCTGAAATTAAAATGTACTTGGACAGCTTGAATAGTTTGCATTGTTAGAGATAGGGTAATTGTGATGGGGCTTTTTTTTTTTTTTTTTTTTACATTCACATGAGTGTAATAGTTGCATTTCTCCATGGCAATATGAATGTTTTTAGAAACCACACTGTAGTTTCAATGTAATTTTACAGGGTTACTGTCCTCTCAATTCAACATTTGTAACTAATAGTTAACTGACTTAAATTTAAATATTATTTTATGTAAGCGTGCCATACTCACCTAGCATCTCTAACAGTGAGCGACAGAGAATTGTTCTAAAATTCAGCTCGAGACGAATTCAAAGTCAAATGACGTCAAATAAATGGCAGAACTTGAGGAAGGCTTTTGTGAAAAGATCATGGAGATGCTGAGTAAATCTGACTGGATTTACTGGACTCCACAGATTTTTTATTTATTTATTTATTTATTTATTTTTTTGCAGCACATCTTGAACCTCTCAAAGTGTAAATGAGGAGTATTAAAACATTAATCTATTTTCATATCTCCATCAGCGTATGAAGACAAAATATCGCTAATTGTAAATAAACACAATTCCACATTTGGCTGTTTAACAACTTAATAAGGAGAGATGGGAGTTCAAAATTTAAAAACTGCATACTTAGCTGCGCCGAGCTTCATAGACCACTGAGACATTAGATATATCTATATATTCCCTCTGTGCTTCCGCTAAACTTGTTGCTCTCACTCCGTGCAGCATTATTACATTATAATTTATTTTTTAAGCCCCGTGATCTCAAACTAATCCCGCCCCTTAACTGGACCTACTGAACTCTGCTTCACACAGAATGAGAGTATCGAGGAGAGAGCCCCAAATGCTGACTGCATAATGAGCTACAAACTTTGCAAATCTGGTGCTAATTACACTTAAGTCTGCCTGGCACAAACAGAATGAAAGGCAGGCGCAAGTCACGCCTATGTGCTTACAGGTATAGACATCTAGCGCTTCAAGAGGACATGTGATTAATTACACGACTGAATACAGATGGTTTCGACAGTTTACAAATGATTAGTTACAGCAGTTCTTTAATGAAGACCTCAAGGGCCTCAAGATTTATGATTTACCTTGCTACAGTTTGCAATATTTTCCATGCCAGATGATTTCAATTCAAGTTTTCAATAAAATTTTATTTATATAGTATCAGGAGCAATACAAATTGTCTCCATATGCTTTACAAATGCTGGCCTGACACCCCCAGAGCAAGCAAAAAGGTGACGGTGGCAAGGAAAAACTCTTAAATAAATAAAATAAACTTGAACAGAACCCCGCTCCTGGGGGGGACCCATCTGCCTGAGGCCAGCCAGGAGAGAAGAAATCAACAGGCAGAACAAGATAAATGTACATCTGATGTAGACGTACATGTGGAATCTAATCAAATACAAGATATAGGTGATGATGAGTTTGATAAAGAATATAAATAAGACTGACTCACCTGCAATAAAACTACTGCTGTCACTGATATAACTGAATACAATTGGTATCAAAGGATAACTGCAGGGCAGGTTGCTGAGACCATGACCCCACATGATTTAAAAATGACATGCACAACAGAGAAGCTATTTAATGTAAATTTTGAGCGTGTATTAACTACCTTTTTAAAGTATATTTCCACAATGTATATAAATTAAATTAAATGTTTACGTTTTGAAGCGGATTTTAAACCAACTGTCTTGTGTCTGTTCAAGCCTTGAGCAACATTACAGGCAAATGGCAATAGATTTGGCAGCCCAGTGACTAGTTAGCCAAACAAATACACTGGTAGGCAGGCAGATAGGGAGACAGGCAATCAATTCATCAGCCAGCTAACTACACAAACAGACGGGCAAACAGAAGAACGGCAGGCAGACTGGCAGGAAAATTAGCCAGGCAGTCTGTTCAGTACCAGGCAAGACAGGAAGACAGGGAAGTATTCCTTGTACCACCCACAAATTTGGACAGACCAGTCAACAGACTGAAGGAGTTAGAGGCCTGCGTGTGTTCAAACAGTCGGGGATGGGGGAAGCACAAAAATAAGAAGCAAAGCTGGTTTGCTGCACAGACAAAACTTCCCAAACTCCAAAGCAATAAAAAAAATAATAAAAAAAAAAAACAAAAACAGGATGGGTCTGTGGCATTTATAAAGATAAATAATTGTCTTTGTTATGCCACAGATAAGATGTCTGATGATATGAGGAGAAAGCTGGGTAAAACCCACTCAATCAAATCAACAAAAAAAAGCATCCCCTGCACTAAAAACAAAGTCAAAGCATTGCAAAAATGCAGAAACAGCACATAGTCTACTGGAGGTTCCAGCTACCTGCTGTTTGTTCAATCTGCTCGGTCAAAGAGCAAGTGTCAGATGCGGCCTCCTGCTGTGCTATCACATCTCTTCTTGCTCACTGTATTTTTGTTCCACACAATACTAATATTGCAAATAAGTCACTTGAGATGCAAGCTGCTCGCTTTCCCTGAAATAAAGAAGTAAGAAACAAACAACAATTTAGCCTAAATGCACACGGCCCAGCTAACGGAAAGAGTCGGGTTGAGACTTCAAAGAATTACAGCCTGAGTACCAAGTACCTCTGTAGAGCCCTTATATCAAAGCAACAGCCTCGACAAAGAGCTTAAAGGGAGACAAACACATGTGCAGCCATATACACGCACACAAAGTCCCCTCAGCAAATCTCTGTAGCAGAGATACACTTAGAGTTTGGCCACCATTGTTTGCCACAGACATGAATCCCACCGCCTGTCTGACTGAAATGCAAACAAGTTCACAGATGCATTCCCTGTGCTTTACTTCATTCTCTCAGCCAAGGCTAATAAAATGCGCGCGTGTGTTCACAGGCGTGATAATAAGGTCTTTGTATGTGATTATCAGTTAATTAAATCACTGGAGGGGTTCTACGTTCTGGCATTTTCTTGTTGCCTCTTTAAATCCTTTGGTTTTTTGTTTATCCAAAGTCAATTCTAAGCAGAAAGAAAATGCTACCAAGAATTGAGAGCAGTATGTGCTTACTAAGTTTCACTGTTGCCGACAATGCTATTGTGCAAAACACAATCGACAGAAAAGCGACTAAGACAGCTTTCACCAACAAAACTTTCCAACCCTCCTCCTCTTCATATGTTTCCTTATTAACTTCAGTCAGGTACCCAGTAGTGAAATAGGTGGTGAGTAATGCACATCTCTTTTTGCATCTCTGTAGGACTGTTAGTAACATTTGCAAGTATTATTCCCAGACAAATATGTAGATATAGTACGTTGTTTAACTGGTGGCTAATCACTACATTCTTATGCAGAACAAAGGTCTTAAACTCTGAGAACTTGTGATGTTTCCTACATGTTTTGTGAAAAATGAAAAGCTTTTTAGCTTTTTGATTCATTTGGTGTTCCTTTCATGTAAAGTTTTTGCATTCTGAAAGTTGCACAAGCAGCAGACAAAGACGGTTAAACCGAAAGCCTGTCAAACGATGTATCAAATATGTCAACATACAATGTGGAAGTACTTTGTTTGCCTCTACTTTGGTGCCTGCCCCTTCCTCCATTTTCCTTAAATCCGTGTTTATTCTGAGGTGATTTGCTCAAAAGGCAGCCGGCCAATCAAAACGGCTCAGGCGCAAATGGGTTTTTGAGTGATGATCATCCCATTGCATTTCGTGCCAACATACTAGCTGCTCCACGAGAAACTTGTGCTCAGTGCAATATGTTTCTCCAATCATGGATACTGGTCCATATGGACAGTAGCTGTATCTGCCACCAATAGCCTGATTGCCTGGCTTAGTCAGCTCATTCTTGTAATGCTGCTTCATCCATTAATACATCTATTTGTGTATATTGTATGGCTATTTTTATTTTTCAAATAAAAACAATTTCTTGCCATGCTAAAGATATCTCATACCAGAATAAATTAAAACTGTTAATCATAAAACATGGAGAACAAGAAAATGGGTGGGTTTTTACTGACTTTACAAAGGCTTTTGGATGACTATCAAACACAAAAACAAATGCCCTCATTAGCTATTCACACAGTCTAGTTGAAAAGAATATGTGTGAAAACCTCCGTTGTCAGATGAATCATTAGTCATGCAGGCAGTGCCAAATTTAGCACGCTGCTGCTATATTTTCTAAATTGCGGTATTTCAGGCTGAAATGGTAACAGTAGCCTGGCTGTCAGATGTACTTAGGATGTAGTGTTTGAATAATTGGAAAGAAGTGAGTATTTGTGTAGCCCATCAACTCAGCGTACCTGACTTGGCGAACGATTGACCTGCAGTAAACCGCAGTTGCACTGTAGATCTCATTGTTAAATTTAACAAAACTGTTTAATTGTTACTGATGAATCACATTTACACTGAGGGCATGAATCAGTCAAAAAAGCCTACTGACATCACGATTTTTCAAAACTGAAAGTTGAATATATAATGAAGCTTGTTCATTTTAGTTGTGAATCAGCAGCTACATTTGTCGAACACTCTCCGAAAGGAATGTTTTGGCATAATGAAATGTGTGCCTGCATGGGTGAAAAGTTGGTGTGATTTTGAGTACACACCACCATTCGCTTGGATTATATGAACACTGCAGAGTCACACACATAACAACAGTTTAAGAACAACTCAAAGAAACATGAAAAACAGCACAATAGGACCCCACTAACAACAACTGTCTTGGAGGTACAAGGGAGACCTACAAGATATGAGGAATGTGGTCATAATGTTATGCCTAGTCGGTGTAGATGACTGAACTCACTGGTCAAAGGGAAAGTAATAAAACACTATCGCACCCTCAGGTGACTGTGATGCACACCAAGTTAAAGGCCATGGAAGGGATGCATAATAGGCTAAATTAAAGACAGGGGCAGATTATCTTTTGCGCCAACTTCTACAGTTTTTCCCACATTAATCAATTTCTCTGGGCTGTCTGTTTTCAATGTAGTGAAGAGGTCAACAAAAATACAGACAGGACTGTGAGAGCCTGGCACCGCTGTCTCTCGCACTTTACATTCATACCAAGGTAATGACCGTCTGTACTTGTACTTCGTATTGTGAATATTTGTGTTGGATAAATTGGAATCTGGAAGTGGTTAATGGGACTTTTTAAGTTTTTTCATTCGGTGCTTCAGAACATAATGACATGTCCCCAGTTAATGTAAGACCAAGTTATATTTTTCTGTATTTTATTTGTATTTTTGTTGCAATGAGACACAACCATATCAGTGATTCAGGTTATGTTTATCTATAAAAAAACAAACAAAAAAAACAAGCTCAAACAACCACTCATCCTAGTCATCATAGCAGATTCTTTAGTTATAAAAAAACTGGTGGGGAGCTGTGATTTAATAGAAACATGACCAAGGACTTTTTTTTTCAGATACACTATTTGGAACAAGCACGGTTGAATGAACAAACTATGCTGTATTTTGAGCTGAATCATAAATGACGCATTTTGGGGACATGTGAGACTTACAGCTTGTTTGAGAAGAAAAAGATAAATTGTTTCAATCATTTCCCATTTCAGCAAAAGTCATCAAATTACTGTTGACACAAGTTATTTTCCTTTTCTGTTTATGGATCAAAACTATGCAAATTATTGTCATGACTATTTTTGTCAAAACATCATTACAAAATTTCACAACAAGAGAACATCACTTTGAAACCAATACATCTGATGATTCCTGCTGCACCAAGTAAAATGTTAAAGAGACTTAAATATGATCATCCTACCTTCTTGCACAGCCTGGAATGGGTTGTTCCCATCGACGAATTCCACAGAGATGGTGATCTTCTCCGTCTCCAAGATCTCGTTGTTCAAATTGAGATCTGCCACAGCAAGGCGGAACACCTCGTCGTCTTTCCGTGCTGACTCATCAAAGATGGCGCCTGTGGACAATGAAAGGGGAAAAGAGGAAAGTATTATTTAATGACTTTTGGGATGGAAATATCAACCTCAGAATTACAGCATGTAAATGATGTAAATGAAGTAAGTTCTGACAAAGAGTTTGTCAGAACTTACTTCATTTACATCTTCCAGAATCTCTTAGATTCTAGAGATGGACTTAAGAGGGACTGCTAGAAACTCATAACACACAGTTATGGGATACCAGAGGCTGAAAGATGCACCAAAGTCTGCACTGAAGAGGAGCCTTTGCACTATTAAGATATGCATGAAATTCGCCTAGAAATGTGGATTTAAAGTATTGATGACTCAGTTTGAGAAAGACTGGGTGTGAAGGAGATACGGGTTGACATCAGCGTTCATTCTAAGGTCAAACCCCAGGCCAAGCAGAACACAGACGAAAATGCTTGTGGCACAAACGAAAATAAAGAAGAAAAGACTGGTGCAGTCTCTGCAACTAAATTAGTCATAAAAATAAATGTCAACCTGCAAGTGCTGATGAGGGAAAAATACAATACGGAAAATTTTCAACTGGCTGATACAGAGGTGGTCTTTGCCTTGGACCAAATGTTTGTAACCATATGTTTTTGTTTTTTTTCCCCCATTTCTTCCTCTTTAGCCTCTTATTTCAACCCTGTTTATCCCCTGAATTCATGGACCCACTAATTGTGTAAGCCAGTGCAGTGAAGCACTATTAACTGTATTTCACTGACCAGAAAATAATTCTCATATAGTCTACTGGTGATGTGTGTGCTCGTGCATGTGTGTAAGACACTGGTTGCAAATCCCATTAATAAGAAGGGTGGCTGAGGGCTGTTTTGTACCACATTTAGCAGTCTGTTGCTTTAACTGGGTTGAATACAGTGGTGTTAAAGATAGCAGTCTGGATCCCACAAAGTTACTGGAAAATGTGGTGGATAAGATACGCCTTGTTATTCCAGAGACATCCACATGCCTTTTGAATTGTGGAGCTTGCGTATTTACTGTAATGCAACTAATGAAAACAACAAATTCAACTCAAAAAGAAAAAAATGTGACCATTAATCTTAAAGAAATTTGAGTTTTACTTTCCATTCTGCATTTAAACAAAGTATTGATCAAATTAACTTTTGGAAGATGATTAATTTCAGAACAGCCTGTACCCACACACACATCTCAAATTCAAACACATGCACAGTTTGAAGGCAGTTAGAAACGGTATGCTAACTGCCGCTTCATCAAAGGGCCTCATGAAATATGTATCGCTCAATAATTTGATTCTTCAGCATTTGGCAACTGTAAATACCCCCTCATCCCCACCACCACTGATTGAGTCTTGGTAGGTTTTTACAATCATGCAGTATAGATGAGGTGAGACAAACAGGCCCAGACAAAGCGATAAAGAGTGAAACACAAAGACTCATTAACTATTCTATTAGGGATAAATTATGAATGGCTCTCCAATCAGTTTGAAGATGACACTGCTGGGAAAGAGTTTGTACACTTTTTAAACCAGCTCTGTAACAAGGGAGGACAGTGGTTGGTAATATGTCTATAGGACAAAAGCACGGAGAAGAGAAGTTGTTTGGTTTGTTTGGTTGTTTTTGTTGTTTATTTTATCACATCTTATTTTTATACGTTTGTTTTCTTTTTCAATGTTTTTTGCCTCCATTTCAAAGTCTAAATCTTGTAAAATAAATTCGTATTAATATTAGCATATCAGTACAGACCCCTTTTCTGTTAGCAATCATGGTGATGTTTTAGTGGGCGGGGCTTATCTGGAGGCAAAACAATACAAAGGAATATGTAAGCTAACTCTGACTAGCAGTTTGTGTAGGCTTATTTTTGACAAAGACAGATGAAAATGAGTTTTTATACCTGAATATGTGTGGTCACTCAACTTACTTGAAAAGTTAACATTAATAGACGGGACCAGATTGGTAGCCCGTATTCGATAATATAATGGATGGATCTGACAGGATTAGCTACTGGGCAGTATATATTACCTAATATGTGTGCCATAAACGGCCATGTACAAGACATAATTTACAAAAATTTAACAGAGGAGTTTTGTGTTATGTGAGCTGAAATTCTGCCTAGGTAGCCGCATGGCTGGAAAACAAACAAACCAACGGCTACGTCTTGTCAGTGCAGTGCAATAGCATGAAGTTCATGAAGTTAACTTTCTGAGTGTTATATATGTGATAGTTATATAGGCTAATGGCTAAGAAGCTAATGAAAATCAATATTTTATAGTTGTGTTATGTTTAGCAAAACAGGAAGTAAACTAAGCTATCTAAGGATCATTGCAGAATATTATTTGTAACGTTTGCTAACTTTTAAGGGGAGCTAGCAAATGCTATTTTGTAAATGCAGACACGCAACACCCCATTTGTAGCAGGTAAGCCAAGTTAGCTGTAACCACACGTTAAAATGTGATATAAAACAATTACACACTACGTATCTTTCACTATCTGACTGAAACTATCTATCTCTCACCATCCATCTTTCTCAAGCTCTCTCTTCTTTCTTTGACTGTCTGTCAATATCGGAAATACCAAGCCAACCAACCCTAATGACAGGCCCCCATCACGGGCCACAGTGCAGCAAGATGGCAGCGCCCATGCTAAAAAACACATAATGGCCGCCATTTTTCTTTATATGCTAATATTTGTCAATAGTGTTGCATTGCTGATAGGAGCAGAACTCCGTCTACGAAATGTTCCCGCAATGATGTTGCCATGGTAATGTGTTACCAGACATGTAATATTTTAAAAGCTCCACAGTGCTTTGCACCACTGTCTTTGTATGTGGTTTGTTTCTTTTAAAAGGTTTGTTTTGGCTCTTTGAAATACTGCCCCACCGGTGTACTTTTGGATTCAGTCTCTAAAGACACTACCAGGAGGATAATAAAATGGAGAAATATTAGAGCTATTAACAAGTAATTGTCCTCTGTCTCTCTCATTCTTTCAATAACTTTTATCTACCCTCTACTACTCCTTCTGTTTGGGAGCTAATGCACATGTGTAGCTAACAGTAAGTGGTTGAAACCCCACTCTTTAGTCACAAGTGCGTAGAAAGACAGAAAAGCAGTAGGATGAGAACAAAACAAAACTGATTTGAGTCATCATCCCCTTGGCCGTAACAAGAAAAAAAAAGCAATAATTATTATTTGCAAAATCAAAACAATTCTGAATTCCTTCCATGGCAAATTTTAATGTGCATCACAGGGGAAAAAGTGCAGACGAGAATGGAGGCTGGGTGAATACCTGCTGTTCTCTTCCTGCTATTTTTGCAGAACAACATCCCTGCATACTGATTTACAGACACGCGCAAACGTGTACGTGCGTAAACAACACACCGGAACTTGGCTCTTCCTCCTGTCCCGTAATGTGATTGTGAGCGTAAAGACAGACGTCACAACATAAATCACCTCAGAAATACGCTCTGAATCTTGCTTTACACAGACGCCCCAAGGGCAGGCACGCAGTACACACACACACACACACACACACACACACACACACACACAAACACACACACACACACACAGCATGAGCCACTAAATCATTAGTCTTTTTTTCCAGCCATCCCTTCCATGACGAGAGCTACAGCTACAGTGGTCAATTTGAATGGATGCAACATCCAAAAGAAGAAAACCCACATCGGTTTGTTGAGAAGTATCGATTAGATGTCTGCCAGTGGTCAAGTGTTTGGTATACATTTCCTAGTTTGTTTACACTGATAAAAGCGCAATAAATAACTTGTTTTATCTACTTACTGCCAAATAACCCCTTGGGATGGATGAAGAATGCTGGTAAAAGAAAAATGAGGAGGGGAATGTGTTGTCACTAGAAATCACAGATAACTAATAAATCTGCCACGACAATATTCTTTTAGCATCTTTTATTGCTCTCTTAGCAGTCAGATTGGAATCTCCGTCAGTCTGGGATCTCTTTAAGGATAATAAACATTGTCATTGTGAGTAAACACTTGGATTTTGAGCAAACCGTAATTTTTTGTTTTTCTGAAACTTTTTTTTTTGATATAGAAAAAGCAACCAAATATATATAACTGACTAAAAAATGCATTTGATCTTAATTTTGACGGCAAGGCATGAAAACATCTAAAACATCATTAAACACTTTCCAGATCAGGCAAACTTGAGTGGAAAAAAAAAAAGAAAGAAAGATGAAAGGATTAAAAAAGTACGTGGCCAAGCGCATCTTCTCGGGGTGTTTTATATCGGCTTTTTTCCCGCCATGATACCTTGAGCCGTGCTTACACTTAATAATCTGGTTATCCCAACAGGAGCCAAGATTAAGGCCAACTCTTCCTAAGAGTCGGCACCTATAATCTATGAGCTCGTCGTGCTCACAGCAAGTTGTAGTGATGGAGAAAGCAGCCCAGCAATACAACAATAAACAAAGGGATAGAACTACCCTCTTGTGAACAATGTCAAGGGGCGAGGTAAGTACACTAGGCAAGTGCAGGATGATCTTGGCTGTGGTTTTACTGATGGAAGAGTGATTTTAAAAAGGGTTATGTCACACATTCAGCGTGCTAAGGTGGTACTTTTATCTGTTGAGTGTCTCATACCACTACCTTGTACGCGGAAAAAAGAGAGGCTCTCACTTCAACACACATTCTTGTCTAAGGACGCCATAACTCCACTATATTGTTGCTATTGGTGCAGCAGTCTCACATAGTCCTGTATACAGAATCTATTAACTAAAAAATCACAAATGTCAACACGATAACCAAAATTCAGCGGTATACATCGTGTGAAAACAATGAATCTAAATTAACAGGTTTCAGGGGCATTTTCAATACGTTCCCACAAACAAAATCTTGTGGAGGAGCTAAAGGAAAAGTCAGAGGCCAGAGGGATTGGTTCTGGGAATCATATCTCGATACTACAGTAAGAGATGGATCAAACGTGCTGTTAAAACTGCTCAGTTGCAAAAACCGATTCTATCTTCAATAAAGCAAACACTCACATCAGCATTGCTTTTATACATTAAATCATTTTTCCCAAGCAATTATTATTTATTTAAAACTTTTAAAGGGGCAATTGGTCACGCATTTCATCCTTCTAAATATAAATTAAATAACAGCGTTCAGGCGGACAAAGGCACACGGCTCAATTTCCTTATTAAATGAACAAATTAGGCCGGCACGTCGTCCAATGCACAGTTATTATGTTCCTACACTCTATAAAGATCCAGTAATTAAGCCAGCTCCTTATCAGGGTAATGATTCAGCACTGGTGAGGGAAGGATTGTGAGGATGAGGGTGTTGCCCCTTTCTTTCAATGCGGTCTCGTGTTAAAAGAGGACAGCAACATGGCACGCAAACTGTCATGAAAAATAAAAATACTTAAGATATTAAATTGTGCCTTTTCATCCGGGTCACTGACCATCTGTTTTCCCCTATTTTTGGGGGGTGAATCAGTTTTGAGTTCTTCAGAATCCCTCTCCATCTGACTCAGGCTGAACACCTGCATCCCGGCCTTTTGCTTCCATTCACTCAAGTTGTTGTTAAATTCTCTGTCCTCTTTCTCTTTCTAGCTCTCTCTCTCTGACATATCACAGGGATCCATTCTTCTGTCTCCCAAGCAAACTCACACACCTGTTGTTGAGGATGATGACAGGAATATAAGAGGAGCACCGACAGGCTGACAAGGATAACAGCAATAGAGCAACACACACGCACAGTGATGTATTGCTAATTTGTGACGAGGCTGAACCTCAGCGTTGCCGTGTGAATGCAGTGATGAAAGCAAAGGGAGGGCGGCGGCGCTGAGTGCTGATGGTGATGAACGGAGGAGGTTATCGTCCTGTGGTGTCAAACGTCCGAGAGAACACACTGGCGCGCCGCGGATGCGAGTACGCACAAACAGGCTGTTATTTACAGGAGTGATGTGAGCTGGAAGGGGGCGCGTTTTGACACTTGGGCACGGCCGCAAGGAATTAATGTGCACTGTTGTGCGTGCGTAAGAGAGAGGGGTGAGGGGGAGGAGGAGGAGGACAAAGAATTATTGGTCACTGGAGAGCCGAGCGGGCCGGTGGAGTATGATGTGGACAGATATAAAAACAGCTCTAATATTTATTATGTGGACTCGAGCGAGACTATCTCACATACATCCATGCCGTTTTGCTATAAAAAGCAATGGGTAAACCGTTTTCTGTGTGTCTGCGCGTAAATATAACACAGGAGGTCAGCGGGAGCATCTTCACCAGGAACAAGGATGTAGATAGAGCAGCAGATACACTCAAAGACACTGAATCATCCCTGACGCTTTGAGTCATGCGCAGAACGTCAATGTGTTGTATCTTACAATATGTATATGTGAAAACATGCGAGGTTTTGAATATAAAGCGCTTGAAACCAATTATTTTCCAGAAATCCTGACCTGTGTGTATCAGCAAACGACATGCTAGTGGGTGTGCTCGGCTGGATGACAGAGGGATGCCTACAATTTAGGCGTATCCTGTGCATTAATGGAGAAAATCTCCCAGGTAACCTGATTTGTGCAAGAAAAACCTGTCTCATTCACCCACATCCCCCCCCCCACCGGTCTTTCCCTCCGGTCTTTCCCTCCTCCTTCACTTCCTTCATTATGGCCGTGTAAATTAATTTGCTCCATCGTTAAGGAGGCGAGCAGCCAGGGGAATTTGTAGTCATAGTTCAGCGGCGCTCCAGTCCTTTGTCACACTGTCACACAAAGCTGCGTCAAGGTCGTTGCCATCTTTGCAATGCCTCCCTCCCTGCCATACCTTTCCCTCCTCAACCTATGTACACAGAATCCATCCCGACTGCTTCCCTCCTTTGCAGAGACCCGCTGAAGATACCCAGGGCTTCGCTTCCTCCCACACAAATCAACATGCTTTGAGTAGGTGGCGGATTTGTTTTGTGTTTGCACTCATTAGCCAGCGAGATGAACGTAATGTGTAAATAGCCAATTCATCTACATTGCATTTCGATGCAGTCCCCCCGGTGTGCGGCCCAGGAATGCAAAGGGTGCACGACTGACAGCAACATTTTTCTTGTTGTGTTTCTCTGATGTCAGCTCTTGACCGGTTTTGGCCGGGTCCGGCTCGTTTGCAAAGCACAGCTGACTCAGCTCCCGTTCAGCCAGGATTGCCTGGGATCTTAAAACAGTGAGGCTGTTGGCTGAGAGCCAAATGTTAGAGCAGAGCTAAGCCTTCGCCAAGTTATAAGCAAATGATAGCAGTCCACCTTCTAAATAGGCTAAGCTGTATATCCAGTGCACCTGTGAATACCCGTTTTGAATTTAGAGCTTTGCAGCTCTAAATGTTGAAGCAATAATCTTCGTGAACAATTCTGACATCCTCATTCCCCCAACACGCCGCCATTCACTTTGAACCTTTTCCTTGATTCTGTCTCGTCTCATCTTCCCTTTAATATAGCCACCTTATCTCATTCTCTTTGTTCTCCCATTCTGGTTTAAAATGTAGTTCCACTTATTCATTGTTCTCTGCCTCTCCATCTCTCCTTTGCCATGCCCTCATTCCCTTTCTACCAATTTTCTCCTTCTCTCCTCATTTATCTCCACCTCCTTCCCTTTTTGCACCTCCATTACCCACATTCCCTTGCTCTCTTCCCTCTTTTGTACATCCATCTCTTCATACTGCCATATCCCAAAGCATCACTCCACTCACTATCCCCACTCGCTCGGCCCCCATCCTCCCTCTCCTCACCTCCCTCCTTCCTCGTTCAATGTGAAGCCCCGTGTGACATTTAATCCAAGTAAATCTGCCCCGGCTCGGAAGGCCCTCATATCCTTGAAGACATGTTAGAGAACGGCAAGGGAGGCAGAGATTTCATTAAGGGCGATCGACTTGGTGAGTCAATCAGGTGGTTTTGTATGTATCTTCTTTAAAACTAACTAAAACAACTATTTTTGTTTTGGTTTTTTTTGCTGGGTTTATTTTTTCTGCTGACAGTTATATGAGCAACCCTCTGTTCTCCAACCTGTGCAAAATCTTGTAAAATATATTTAAGCTGTTTTCATTTCCATGTTTGTTTTTTCTGTTTCTGTTGTCAGACAATAGAACAAGTGTAAAATATTGACTGACACGCATTCCATTAAGACAGCTAATTAGCCAGTGCTTACATGTAAAAGGATTTCACAGACAGAAAGTGGAAAGTGGCAGAACATCTCTCTCACTTTTGGTGGAGCTGCGAAGGCAACGTAAGAGAGGTCCGCCCACCTCTAACTAGACCTTTTCATTTACACTTAATAGATAGTGTAAATTCCAGTAGACACCGATCAGTCATGGCATTATGACCATCTTCTTAATATTGTGTCAGTTTCCCTCGTGTCTCCCAAACAGCAGAACTCAGAACGTATGAGAATCAGTCTTCTTCCTAAGCATCCCACAGATAGTTGATCAGTTTGGGATCTAATGAAACCCGAGGCCAACACCTTGTGCTGTTTTTTCATTTTTTTTTAGTTGTTCTTAAAGCATTTTTGTGTGTGTGCCTATGTCAGTCTGCATCAAGGAGTGTCATTGCTATGGGGCGGGGGGGCCTGGTCTGGTCTACTTTGGTGGTTTGTCTAAGTAACATCCACACGAATGCCAGGTCCAAACATTTCCCAGCAAGAGATTTTCAGTGTCACAAGATGGTTAATGTTACTCACCTTACCTATCATAATGGTCATAATATTATGGCAGATCGGTGTATAAACAAAGGCCATACCGTACGTTCTATGTCAGCACTGGCCTTAGAAGGTTCAGGGTGATTTCAAAGAGTAGTGATCCTTTTTTTTTATCCTAACTGCTGATCTGAATGCGGTATAGATGTCAATGTTAACACCGGTATTGATCAGTTTGATCAAACAAAGTTTGTTTAAAGCTGTTTAAGTGGGCAGCACCTTTTTTTTCGCTCAAGTATGCAACAGCATTTCATTCATATTACATTGCCAGGAAATCCAACCCAAAAGAGACCTGTGCTTCAGCTGCATCACTTTTTTTTTTTTTTTTTTTTTTTTTTTAGAAAGGGACAGTGCAATTTCATAGAACACATGATTACCATGGTTAAAAAAGCAGAATTAGCCAGAAGGCTAGTTTTCATCTGTAGTCCCTGGCTTGATGTAAAAAGGCAATAAGAAGCATACAATACATGTACAATATAATACAAGATACATAAACAACACTTACTGTATAATTAAAAAAAAAAAAAAAAAACAATCAAAATACAACACAACATTTTATCATAACATCAAAACATCAGAGCATCACAACATATTTTAGTGTTGGCAGCTATAGGTGTTGATAAGCCACGTTTTCAGTTTTTAAACTACAATATGTCCTCACTCAACAGCCATTGCAATATAACTCACACTGTGATGGATAAACCAATAATAAAAGAAAATGCTGACAGATATAAAGTGGGGTTTAACATACAATAATAACTGATAATTGAATAATATCTGAGGCTTGTCTTAGTAACACACAAAGCAGAAAGGGAGGCGTAAAAACAGAGATGTCATGTGAGAGAAAACAAACAGACAAAGGAAAACATAAAAGAAAGATAAAGACAGAGCCGAGGAAGTGGAAAGGCAAAGAGGGACACAAAATAATAAAAAAAAGTCTTTCATTTTATTAAAAGAGTAAACATGTCAAAGCATATGGGACTGAACCCCAAATCTGCTTTTAAAGCGAGGTGCCAGCCTCCTTGAGCACCTTGAGTCTTTAAGCTCTCTCTCCTGATTAATGCCGAACATTTGGGAGGATTTTGCCTGAAGCACTGCTAAGAGGATCCAGATTTGTACACATCATAAATGTCATATTATATTTTAGGAAAGGATGGATTTGCTATGATCCCCTCTCCCATGCCCTCCTTCAGACATTTACATTCCTACCATGGTCCTCTTCAACCTTATGCTATCAGATCCTCTTCTCAGTTCCCTATAGTTACAAATGCAAAACTTCCAAACATTCCCCCTCTTTGTCTTTTTTTCCCCCTCCCTTGTTTTCTCCACTATCACACAACTCTCCTTACTTTTATGCAATCCCATCACAGCCTCTCCCCTCCTCATCTCTTTCCTTTTGCCTCTTTCATACATTTGCAAACAGTTTTTTTTCTCCTAGCTTCACCT